>NC_071255.1:4084236-5436736 GCF_023375685.1 Ictalurus furcatus | reverse complement strand
TATATATTTGACATGCTTATATTTGATATTTGTTTCTGGGGAATTCCCATATAGCTCATAGTGTGTGAGTGAGTGAGGTAACTCTTCAGTGGAGGTACCGCGCTGTTATTTCTTGATTAAATCTGTTTTACACATTTATGCCTGTGATAACATCATCTACTGGTAAATCGAGGTTAGCCAATTCACCATCAACTGAAAAGTACTCAAGATCCTGTTAATTAAAACCTTTTAAAGTAGTAACCTCATCTAATATTACAGTTCCAGTGCCAGGAAGGGGTTACACAATGAAAAAGGCTTGTGTGTATATGATACAGTCAGGTCCAAATTTTCTTAATTTTGTCTCTGTATACCACCACAATGGATTTGCAATCAAGATGTGATTGAAGTGTAGACTTTCAGCTTTAATTCAAGGGGTTTAACATGAATATTGAATTAACCATTTAGGATTTACAGGCATTTTCATTTTACAGTCCCTCCATTTTCACAGGCTCATAAGTAATTGGACAAACTAACCTAATCATAAATATTAGGATTATTTTTAAGACTTGAATGCAAATCCTTTGCAGTCAATGACTGCCTGAAATCTGGAACAAATGGACATCACTAAATGCTGAGTTTCTTCTCTTGAGATGTGTCGCTGACCTTTACTGAAGCTGCCACTGCTTGTTTGTGAGTCTTTCTACCTTCAGCTTTGTCTTCAGTAACTAAAAAATATGCTCAAACACTTAATTTCTTTGCCTTAAGAAACCCATGGGTTGCTTTTGCGGTATGTTTTTGTGTTGTTATCCATCTGTACTGTGAAGTGCCATCCTATCAGTTTTGCAACATTTGACTGAATCCAAATAGAAAGTATAGCTCTATACACCTCAGAATTCATCCTGCTGCTTCTGTCAGCAGTCACCTAATCAATAAAACACCAGTGACCCAGCTCCATTGGCAGTCATGTCATAACCCTGCCTCCACATGTTTGTCAGATGACGTGGTATGCTCTGGAACATGAGCGCTTCCTTTCCTTTTTCCATACTCTTCCCATCAGTCTTGTACAAGTTAACATTGCATCAGAACTGGTCAGGCGTTTTTACGTCTAATCTGGTTCTTGAGTGTTACTAGTGATTTGCATCTTGAGGTAAACCATATGTATTTACATTCATGAAGGCATCTCTTGATTGTAGACTTCTACAATACTGTAGATACACATACTGTACATCCTCCAGAGTGTTCTTGACTTGGCTAAATGTTGTGAAAGGGGTTTTCTTCAACAAGGAAAGAACAAATTCTGACCCTAACATCTGTGTGGCTCAGAAGAAATCGATATTCATCAGAGCAGGCTAAATTTTTTACCAGACTTAAATTGTTCAGTTAGGGTGCGCCTGTGCCCATGTAACCGGCCCGTACTGCCTAGCCCGGCTACACTGCGCTGTAGGGCTGCACAATTAATCGAATATCGTTCACGATTACGATTTTGACTGCTCACATGATGAACATGAACATGATCGACTGTGATATTGACGTTTAAAGTTCGTCCTCCGCTCACAGAAAACTCTGCTGCAGATCAAATCAAGCGCTTCGTACACTTACAGCCAATCACCATAGAGCGGCACAGGGCTGCCGTCATTTTGTAATGCCAAAACCCCGAAACGGAATTAGCATTTTAGCCCACGAGCTGCCAGCTTCGCTTCGAGCTCCAGTGCTTGCGCGAGGGGAAATCATGAAACTAGCATGATGCTAAATGGCGCTACAGAGGTTATTGGGGACATTAAACCTCATCACGCCGAACGGGAAAAAACTTTGCAGATAAACTCAGGGCTCTACAGTGCCACCATTTCACTCGCATTTGTGACTGAAAAGTATTTTGTGCGATTGTGAATAAATATTTATTTGCGCCGGTGCGAGTGACCTGTTCAGAGTTGTATAATACAATCAAAATAAAAACTACAGGAAGTCCAAAATGCATCTACTCCGCACAACAGTTACTTTCACACTGATTTTTGTCTCTTCAGTCAACCGAACAAGTGTGTAAATACTGTAGAGAAGCCATTATGATGAAGAGTAACACTGAACATCTGCTTCAACTTCCTGATTTCACAAACCGCCATCTTTTATTGATCCCACAAAATAACCTGAAATTGCACCTGCTCGTGTACACAGTGGCTTCGTGTGGAGTACATTAATAATAATGCTAACACCACAAGGTGGGTTTAATTCAAACTTCTTTATTAAAAAATTCCTCACCAATCATAATCAAGCGTAGCAACTGTTCAGTATGTAAACATACAGTACACTGCCTCTGTCCTTCACTAACTCTAATTCACTCCATTTAAACTCACGGTTGCCAGATATCACTAGAAAAGTCAACTCCAGTTTCCATGTTTTGATTTAATCCCCCCCCCAAAACATATCAGCAGACATGGACACTGTACTGGGGAAGCAATCTAAAACTGATAAACAAACAAAAATAAAACTACTAAAATATAAAGACAGAAAATGTGCTTAGTTGTAAATAAATAATTTAATATAAAAATAGATATTATAATAACTTCATAAAATATAAATAAAATGAGAAATGAAAATGTTTAATTACTATGGGTTGCATTTAATATCAATTTGACATTAAGCTTAGTAAGCTATTTCCATAGAAGGCTATTAGCCTTTTTCCGAATATGGATTATTTTTGTGTTAGTCTACTCTTAATTAGGACTCTCTGTTGTTTAAGATATTTAAAAATAAATATTTTATGCTTGTTTATCAATTAACCAACAGTATCTCATTGCTATTATTTTAACTCCATTAACAGTGACCACGAGCAGAGAGCTTACATTTAACTGTTTATGACAGACCTCCTGATTAAAGCTTAAACAAAAAAAGATTGGTATCTGGAACGGTATCGGTCGTAAAAATACTGATCGGTGCATCAGTAATGAACACCATTAAACTAAAGTGCTTTGCATCTGACTGTTAAATCAATCACATCCTATATACAGATTATATAGATTATATAGATATATATATTCAGATATATACACAGAGCAGTTCGAGAACTGACTCCAGCCCAGAACCATGACAGCGGAAAATGTCTAATAGTGTACCTTTAAATATATTTAAGAGGAGCAGACTTCAAACACTAAACATTGATGTTTATTGTATTTGTTTACAAGGTGGAACAGGTTAACGGTTGTTTTTTGCATACAGTCTGTAAAATTAACTGAAAATTTTAAATTTAGTTTATCAGAAGGTAAATTAATTTGTCATAGCTCAAATTAATTGTGGCATGAGAAGACTTAATAAATGTGAGAGTGCAATAAAAATGTCACTAAAATCAATTAATAATCGTGATAAATAATCGAGATCTCAATATTGATCAAAATAATCGGGATTATCATTCTGGCCATAATCGTGCAGCCCTACTGCGTTGTGTTCTGGTGCACAATAGACACTGGACACCGCCGTATCTTGTTGAACTCAGGTTTATTCGACCTGTAGACAAGCTCAACATCTGTTTAGAGTTGAAAGAGAGCAAAACGTCGTCATACAGGATTTATCTTCACAACAAACCTAATATGAGAAAATAATGTAAGCGTGTACCTCGATAAGATGATAAAATGGTGACCGCTAGCGCACACACACACGAGAAAAATGTGCTAATTTGTTCATCTTTCACAAACTCATTTTACAAGTAAAATACACAGCAAAAACGACAGTCTGTCTATCCTAATGATACTATAAATGATTAAACAGGGTTGTGCACTTGAAACAACTTTTAAAGCTTAAAATTCAAACTTTATAATTGCACTGGCTTAAGTGAATACCTCTCTCAGTCAAACTCAACGCCGACTGATGAAAAATTGGAAATGACGCGATACATCTGCTGCCAATTAGTAAAGAGTGCTATAACACAAATAAAGTACTCCCAACACCAATAACAGCAAACTATTAAATAACTGTGAAGGATTTTGGTGAAATTAATACACTTTACAGAGCAACACATGCCATAAAATAACACCCATAAATAAATAAATAAATTATTTCCTATTTTTCTTATATGTTCCATTCATCCCTCCTTAATTTCACCCAAATCCTAAACATACAGAAGGTCAGGCGAGACAGAAAATGCAATCATATAAGGTACAATGTTCACACTCATTTGGTCCAACATAACCATCGGAATCTAATTCCACACCCAGCATTTTAAGCTACTCACGAAGTAAGTTCAGAGAAAGCAGAAGTTGATCAGGCTACTGCTTCTCCTAGTTAATGTGATGCCTTTTACACCACACAAGATGTTGGGACCCTATACTTGTCAATGTGAACATTCTCTCCTACAACCCCAAAAGAATGTACTAACTAAGAACATAACACAGTACTCGTGTCTACACTCCCTCTACCCTGTTTAAAACAAGGTACGTAAAGACTGTGGCCTTCTGTTAAACCCACCTACAGCACTCCTTGTGAAAGGTTTTTGCACCATATTCTCGATCAGCCTATTGATTGCTTTAACAACTCTGCCTGTACGTGTTCTGACTATGTGCGTCTCAGTCCCTAAGTCTTGTGTAGGTTTCTGACAATCGGTCACTGTCGTGGTTGGAATGCTGTTATGGGGGCCTGTCTCATCTAATTCAGGAACACTGATTAAGGTGTCAAAGTCAGCGTAAGTCTCGTGTGAGTCAGAGAGCATGTTGGAACTGGGCAGATCTCTCATCATCGGCAGGATCCAATTGGTATCTTTCAGGTTTCGGCTGATCAGAGCCACGGGTTGGGGGGTGTGGCGTCTCCGCCTCCATTCCTGATTCTGCACCATCTCCCATGGACTCAACATCAGGTGACATGCATATCCACGAACGGGTACGGTCCTCAGAAGCTTCTACTGCCAGGTCGCTCAGGGTATCAATGGACAGAGGCTGGAGCTCGCTGACCTCATCCGCAGCATCTGAATCCAGCTCCCCACTAGTTTGTTCTGGGAATGATGGAAAGCTCACGTCCAACATCAGGTTCCTATGCACAACCTTAGTCCTTCCCCTCTCATACACGACTTTATAAATGTGCATTTGAGGGTTCCGATCCATGCCAGTATAGATTGTGGGTTCCCATTTGTCTGCCAACTTCCTCTTCCCTCTCTCTGCTTTGTTTGCAAACAGGACTCGGTCACCGACATTCAAGCAAGTGCCACGGACTCTCTTGTTGTAACCATCAGCTTGATGCTGCTGCTCTTTCCTTACATGTTGCTGAGCAATGCAAGCGACTTCGTGGAGGTTTGCCATCAATTTCCCAGCGTAGGTCTTGTCAGTAACGACTGGGTCCCTCAGGACTTGACTGAAACCACATCCACCGGAAGTTTGGGAACTCGACCATACATTAAAAAGAATGGGGCATATCCATTCATTTCATGAACTGTGGCATTGTAAGCAAAAGTCAAGGTTTGTATCTGTTGTGCCCAGTGTTGTTTTGCTGCTAATGGCAAGGCGCGCAACATATTGCCAAGCGTTCTATTAAACCTCTGTTTGCCCATTTCCCATCGGATGGTATACAGTTGTGTGACTTCGCGATCCCTGTGAGGCTGAAGAGCTCTGCTATGAGCTTACTCTCAAAATTGGCTCCCTGATCCGAATGTATTCACTCTGGAAAACCATATATGCAGAACACATTGTCCCACAGTTTCTTCGCAACTTGTTTTGCAGTCTGGTTGACACAGTGGAATGCATGAGCCAATTTTGTGAAATGGTCCGTTATGACCAAGACGTCCACCGCTCTTTGTTATCCTCAGCGTTCCAAAAATCTATACACATGAACTCCATCGGTGCAGAGGTGCGAATGCTATCCAGGGGAGCTCAGCCAGCTGGTTCAGGGGTTTTTGCTAAGATACATCGCTGGCAGCCTTTCACATATTCTTTGATGTCCCTTTCTTTCAATTTGTGGCCAGAAAAAACGCTGTCTGGCCAGGTATAGGGTTCTGGCTTGTCCTTGATACCCTGCAAGGTCATGCACACTAGAGAGAGGGCCTTGGCTTTTAAGTCTTTGGGTAGGACGAACTGATACCTTTTCTGTCTAGTCAACAGTTCCTTGGTGATCCTATAGAGCAGGGGTGGGCAATTATTTTTTTCCATGGGGCCACATGAGAAACAGAAAATATTGTGAAGGGCCGGACCAAAAGGCTGAACTCAATTCTGCATAATGTTAATTGTATTTCTTTATAAAAAGCAGTAAATATCACTGTTTTGACAAGCTGGTAAGCTTGGTAAGAGTTTATGATTAATCAATGAAAAAGTGAGGTTGACTTACAAAAAATGTCATTTATTCAATCAAATTTCCCAAAATAATAGTAAACAAAATGTGAAAATTTTTACCATTTGTGACTTATTATATTAGTGATCATTTTCAGTCACATTCACCCCACAATGCATTTTGAGCTTCATATACTGTTGGAAAGAGATTCTTAGCTTTCTAAAGACGTAACAACATTGTCTTTGTACTCTAAATATTAAGCAAGATACATCATATTATAATAATGATTGTCACTGAACTGTGATTTTGAGAAAAAGGCCTCCAAAGAAAATGTCCCAGTTCACTGCTAGTTGGTGCCTTTAAATGCTTATATTTGTAGTCTAACCACCTCATTTGGTGTTTTTCAGTTCTTTTTTCTTGTTCAATGAGAGAAATCTAGTCTCTGTTGGGCTTTAACGAGTGCATCAAAGTCAGGTTGAATGTCTGAGGTGGAGATGCGAAGCACAGCTGACAGATGAGCATCAGTGAGAGAGGATCTATACCTGGATTTGGCAAACTTCATCACTGAGAATGTTTGTTCACATATGTAGGTAGAGCGAAAGAGAACCAACATCTTCTGAGCATGTCTCCTCATGTTTGGAAAGTTATCCTCCTTGAGAGAAGAGTAAAAATCCAGCAGTGATCCTGACTTAAAGTGCTCTGCTAGTACTGCATCAGACTGCAGGTCAATGAGTTCCAGCTGAACATCACTGGGTGATGACATTATCAATGACATTATCCACACTGCAGGTAAAGGGAGAGGAAATCAAGTGCATTTCATCCTCGATTGTTCTGAGATCTTCAAATCTCCTTGAAAACTCAACATGCAGTGCTCCTAACATGGATTCTTTCAGGGTTTGCATGTGAGTTAGAGTGTTGCTCTCCAGTTGACTTGAAAGAAACTGCAACTTTCTCATAAAAGCCTTCACCAGGCTGTGCATTTCATGAACAAAAAGGCCCTTGCCTTGCAGTTTGGTGTTTAGTTCATTCATCAGTGCAGTCACATCAACAGCAAATGCAAAATCTGCCATCCAGTCCTCATCTGAGAGCTCTGGGATGTCTTTTCCTTTCTTCTCACAAAACTCTCGAATCTCTGCTTTCAGGTCCTAAACTCTTTTTAGCATTTTGCCCAGGCTGAGCCATCTGACAGCTGTATGGTAGCCGATGTCACTATGTTCAGTCTCATGCTCCTCCAAAAGTAAAACAAACTGTCTGTGATTCAATGCTCGTGCCCTGATGAAGTTAACTATTTTAGTTACAACATCAATGACATGGTTAATTTTTAGCACTGACTTGCACAACACATGCTGATGTATAATACAATGCAAAATTACCAATGCAAATTGTGACTCCTGCAAGCCTTTCCCATTTCAGTCCCAGCGTCTCCATGCACGTATTTACCTCCGTGAAAAGATCGCTCCCTGTCGTCGTCCCTTTCATTGGCCGCATTGCTGCCAGCTCCTCCGTAATCTTGAAGTCCGTTATCCCATGGACAAATACGAGTAACTGGGCGGTGTCACGAACATCGATGCTCTCATCTAAAGCCGAGGAGAAAAAGTCAAATCTTCCCACCTCACGTTGCAGCTGAAGCTCCAAATTCCCCACAATGTCCTCGATCCTTCTCGTCACGGTTCGCCTGGACAGCGGGACTTGCTCAAATGCTCCTTTTTTTTCAGGGCATAAGGGCATTTTTTTTTTCAGTTGATGCCATTGCTTGCATAGTGTCCGTGCTCTAGGAGGTAACCTACTTCTCTCTCGTCTGGATGGTAGCTTGCCCTGCTCCACAAGCAGCAGGACCTCCCCAATGACTGGATCTGATTCCTGGCTATGCCGAAGCTCCTCAATAGAGATGGCTGGGAGCGTGCCTTGTTCTGAGGGTGCCACTTGTGGAAGAATCTTGATAAATTTTACTGCTCTTGCCTCTGCAGCTCTCTCACACTCAAGGTGAGCTTCACAGACAGACCTGACATCGGAGGAATCCTGATTCCCAGCCGGCTTGTACCTTGGAGCACCTGCGGTCCCATAGCCTGAATAATCTGCTTGAAAACACTGAACCTTGCAGCGGAAGACATCCTGAACTCCTTCCTCCTTTGCTTCTGCCTAAAGATTCTTATATGGCTCACTGATCAACCTTTGGCCCACTGACCTAGCAAAAGGATCTCTACTTAAGGTATCTGCCACAGTGTTTTTTCCCCCGTGGATATGTTTGATACTGAATGTGTAGGGGGACAGCTTGGCTACCCACCGCTGTTCACAAGCGTCCAGTTTTGATTTTGTCATTATATATGTTAGTGGGTTATTGTCGGTCCACACCGTGAATGCGTGTCCCTTCAATCAATGACAAAATTTTTCACAAACACTCCACCTGAACGCTAGGAATTCTAGACGATGAGCCGGATCCCTCTTTTGTGAGCCAGTGAGGGTCTTGCTCGCAAAGGCAATCGGACATGCTTTGGTTTCACCTTCCGGTATCTGGGACAGAACTGCTCCAAGGCCATCGAGAGAAGCGTCGATGGATAGGATAAGGGGTTTGGAGAAGTCCAGGTGAGTCAGGACTGCACAGTTCAGAAGCTTCTCCTTGAGGGTGAGAAAAGCGGAGTCAGAGTCATCAGTCCAGTCTGTGGGCTCGAGCTTTCTGAAGACACCAGGTTTCTGATTGAACTTTCCCACCTTCCCCCTCTGTTTTTGACCAGCTGTAAGGGCAAAAAGAGGCTTTGCTATGGAGGAACAGTTGGGTATGAAGTGCTGATTTTTTTTGGCTCAAATTCAGGTTGTGCTCTCTCAGACTCTGTTAAACGACCTCCAGTCTACTGAGGGCCTCTTGCTCGGATGGGGCAAACACCAGGAGGTCATCAAGATAGCATACCAAACTACTGGAGTTTAGGTCACCAAAGACACTTAGCATCATCCTCATGAAAGATGCCGGACTGTTACAAAGGCCCTGTGGCATTCTGTTATATTCGTGCAGGCCCAGTGGTGTTGTAAAGGCAGTGAATCTCTTGTCTTCCTCGTGCATGGGCAGGTTATAAAAACCTGATGTTAGGTCCGTGGTACTGAAGAATGTTTCTGCAAAGGGATGAACATCTTTGATGGTCGTTGCGTTCAGCCACCTGAATTCTGTGCATATCCTGAGGTCACCATTCTTTTTCCACACCATCACAAGTGGGGAGGCAAATTCACTCACAGACTCCCGAATGATTCCTTGCTCCTCCATCTCAGTGATGACCTGGCATAGCTTTTGGTAGTGGGCTGGAGGCACTCTGCGATACGGAAGCCGGAAAGGACGGTCATCAGTAAGCTGGATTCTATGCACGAAACCCTTGGCTTCTCCACAATCAAGGTGGTGTTTTGAGAACAAGTCCTGGTATTGTTCTAGCATTCTCACCAGTTGGATCTTGGTGGACGGGCTTACTTCGCAGTGATCAGTGTTGACATCCCCCAGACCAACATTCTGTAGACTCTGTTTCAGGTCAGTATTGTCAACGTGTTCATGATCCACTTTATCTGTGTCATTCTCTTTCTGACAAGAGCCTTGGGTCAGAGTGAAGTCTTCAACTGCAATGCAAGGGGAGACGTCCGCCAGTTTGCAATTTCGTTTCAAGGTCAGTGGCTTTTCTGTGAAGTTGGTGACTTTCATGGAATCCAGCCATCCCCAAAGGGCGTGACCACTCTGCCGACCATGATACCGTGAGGGCTGCACCTGGAGGAGGTAGACTCCACCACCACCGTGCTCCTGGGTGACAGGGACGTTACATGGCAACCTGCCCCACAACAGGTGTCCGTGCTTGGGGAGGAGAGTGACCGCTTGAGTTAGCTTAACTGTACCCACTTTATCTGGTACATCTGGTCCTGTCCACCTTGTGAACCCAGCAATCATCTCCAAAAACTGCCCACATTCAGAAGACTACTGTGCATTGCATGAGAGAAGTTTCTAATAGTTGACATAATTCTTCAGTTGACTCAGCACATATTTCAGCATGTTGGTTCCTATGATGATGTCCTCCTTCTGACCAGCGACCACCAGGACTGGGACCATGCACCTTACCCCATACAAATCCAATTCCGTGTCATACATGCACTTGGGGCTCACCCGTTGCCCTCCACAGCCAACAAGTGTCTGCTCTTGCCGTTCTGTCACAATGTTCTCTATTAAAAGTCTCTGCTCTGCCTCTTCACTTATTGTACAGGCCATGGATCCTGTATCAAGCAATCCTTGCAACTGAACAGAACCACTAACTGCCACTGATGCATGAAATAATTTGCCAAATGGCTCAACTTTGTGGATATTCTGAATAATTACGGCACAGTCCTCTGGCATTGCTTTGCAAACCTTCGCATACACCTCCTTTAAGTCTTCATTTCCTTTGAGGGTTGGTCCCTCACTGCCCACACTTCCCCTCTCCGAATATGTGCTGCCTAGTTTAAACCTGCTCCACCTTGCTCATATCTGGGCTGTGTTTGGGCGGGTGGCAGCATTACATCATTTCTTGACTTACGTTGTCGACATTCTCTTCTCCAATGGCCAAGCTTGAAACGGCTCATGCAAAGGATTTCCTGTCTGCAGTGAATAGTTGTTGAATGATCGGCAGACTGGCATACCCTGCATCTCCTTTCTGGAAAGTTCATTCGCTCCCTGCCTGGTGGAGTAACTGCTGCTGACTGAACTTTCTGCTCCAGCACGTGGTCCAGCAAGCCAATGAGTGACTGAAAACAAGCACTCTCTACCTGAGAAGAGGATGACAGCACCTTTTCATTCTGATCACAAGCAAGCTTTCTTGAATTATCAGCAGCTGCGGTATCCACTGCTGAGGTCTGGGCATGTGCACCAACCTGTTTTGTTTGTAGTAGTCGACTCGTTTTACCTTGTGGCTTTATCCTGGTCTCTCTCTGATATTCAATTAGATGTTCCTGAATATCATTTTGCTGTCCATCTCTCTGCCGTTTTAAACTTCAGGACACTTGAAAGTGGGGGGTCAGGGCAATATTTCTCGAAAAATTTTTTGCAAGGGACTAAACAAGCAGCTCAGTGGCTTTTGTGAATAAAAATGATCAGATCCTCCTGATAGCTCTATACACTTCAGAATTTATCCTGCTACTTCTATCAGCAGTCACCTCATCAATAAAACACCAGTGACCCAGCTCCATTGGCAGCCATACATGCCCATGCCATAACCCTGCCTTTACCTGTTTGTCAGATGACGTGGTATGCTTTGGAACATGAGCGCTTCCTTTCCTTTTTCCATACTCTTCTCTTCCCATCATTCTTGTACAAGTTAATATTGCATCAGAACTGGTCAGGTGTTTTTATATATAATCTGGCCTTTCTGTTCTTGTGTTACTAGTGATTTGCATATTGAGGTAAACCATATGTATTTACATTCATGAAGGCATCTCTTGATTGTAGACTTTGACAATACTGTAGATACACATACTGTACATCCTCCAGAGTCTTCTTGACTTGGCTAAATGTTGTGAAAGGGGTTTTCTTCAACAAGGAAAGAACAAATTCTGACCCTAACATCTGTGTGGCTCAGAAGAAATGGATATTCATCAGAGCAGGCTACATTTTTACCAGACTTAAATTGTCCAGTTATGGTGAGCCTGTGCCCACTCAGCTTTCTCATCTTTCGGCTCTCAAGAAAAAAAAACCCCGACGTGGTCTTCTGCTGTTGTAGCCTTTCCTCCTCAAAGTTCAACATTCTGCTCATAATTGTACAGAATGGCTATCGTAGTTAATGTGGCCTTTCTGTCCGCTCGAACCACTCTAGACATTCGTTGTTGACCTCTCTAATCAACAAGGTGCTTCGGTCTACAGAACTACTGCTCACTGGATGTTTTTTACTTTATTGCACAATTCTGAGTAATCTCTAGAGGCCGCATTGTGTGAAAATCCTAGATCAGCAGTTTTCACACCAGCTCATCTGGCACCAACAATCACGAGATCACACAAATTCAAAGAGATCACATTTTCCCCCCACTATTGAGGGCTGATGTGAACATTAGCCGAAGCTGCTGGCCCGTATCCGCATGATTTTATGCGCTGCGTTGCTACCACACTATTTGCTGATTAGATAATTGCATGAATGAATAGGTGTACAGGTGCTCCATGAGTGCACGTTTGATGCTTTAAAATGTATTCCTAAGCTTAGCTTAACTGTCTAATAACACATTAGGACAAACATGAATAAAGTCACTCAGGAGATATCTCAATCCCTCAGTTCCACAGTACAGAAAAAGCGACGAGTTTAAAACCATCTATCCATGTTACCAAACTAATAGGTTGACCTTTTCCCAGCGAACGTTTGTATGCACTTCAGTCTGACATGTTTAACTTTAGTTTATTGGTCACTTTTAATACAATACAAATAGATGATCAATACTGCTTTTAGTAACTTAAAAAATTTTTTTTTACTACTTATATAAAGTCAGTGCTAAACACACACTGTCCTGTTATGGGAAGTGATTGACATGAAACAACAGTTTTGCTAATATTAAAATTAGATCCAAGTTGAACAACTTCCAGTATTTAAAAGGTACAAAATCACTGAAAGTTTTTGTTTTTTCCCCCGAATATATTGGTTGAATATCTCCGATAATTCTGTTATACCAATGCAGCGCTACTGGAGTTATCCACCTGGAAGTAAATGATATGTTACGATGATGTAATACTACTGATCACATTCTCAGGTGTGTTTGAAGAGCTGAAATCAAAGAAAATCTCTCAGTAATTGATATGAAGTCTTTCTACACGACACTGCACTATGTGTGCTGAAACACAGAAGTCGTGAAGCTGTCTTGAATTTCCAATTTGAAGCTTTGAGAAATTAACGATTAACTCTTCATCCTGCCATCACTAGTTATAAATACATAAGGCACAGATTGTAACCTTCTGGTAACGTATTCTTAAGCATTTTGTTACAACCCGCTATCTTGGGATGGGAAGTTTTTGTGCGCTGTGACATATTTTGTGTGCAGGTCCGAACTCCCTCCCAGACTTTCCAGCCTGCCCTAGCCTGCCTTGCTCCCGCCTCCCAGGATGACCTCACTGATTGGCAGCCATATTTAAAGAAGGCGAGTGAGAATGGTGTGGGATGTTGGAGGTGGTTACATGTGTTGGTGTTTAGAGATTGTGTTTGGTTGTGCTGCTTGTATGCTATTTTCTAACGGCTGTTCTGGTTTTTGACTTTTGCCTGGTTTTTGGACTTTGAGTTTGGTTGTCCCTGTACCTGTTAATGTGTATTCTCTTCACTATTGTGTATATGTTCACTAGGTTCACCGGCAGTAGGGGTGTGCCTGCCATTTCTTTTGGGAGAGGGTCCTTTTGTCTCTGTTTTTTTTTTTGCTTAGGTAGTTAGGGAAGTATCCTTGTATTTTTCGTTCTTTTCCTTTTAGGTAAGCTATCTACCTACTAATAGAATTCCTTTGTTTATTATTTTGGCCTTGGCCCACCCTGAAGTTACACCTACTTTGGTTAATTTGTACAGTTATATGTATATAATTGTCTGTTACAATATACCACAACCTTGTTTGTGTTGTTATTCTTGGCTTCCCTTATTTAAAGGTCAATCTATTTGATTCCCGAGCTGGTTACTCTGTGCAGCCTAACCTAGACTGGGCCGTAACAATTTGATTAATCACATTCCATTTACCAATTTCAAAGTTTATTCATTTCTCCATGAGCTGTAAAATATTACATGAAGCCAGCATATAGCAACATTAAGATAAAGCCACAAAAATCAGAAAGCATCAAGCATGTTCAGCACCAACCAAATGCTTTAAATAAGCATTCGATTCATGCTAACTGGTATTTTATGTAGAGAGAAATGACACCGGGTCATATTTACTAATCTAGTTGCACATATCTCATTCTGTCCCATTATTAGCCCATATTGCAACACTGATCAATAACAGGTTGTGCTCAAACGGAAGATTTGATGCTGCTGTGTACTAATATAGTTGATCTATTAGTACACCATTTACTTGCTATTTGAAGCAATCCATCAAAAGAAGGTGTGTAAAGATGGGTGTTTCAGATGCCTAGTCAGCAGAAAATGCTGTGTAATGCACTTAAACATCCTCACATTTTACCCCTCTCAACTTGTGAACCTGCCTTTTTTCTGGATGTTATCTTATTGTTAATCATCCTCATTTAACAGAGGTGGGCCATTCTCACAAGTATTGGTACAGGCCTTCTTGCTTCGCTTTTGGACATGGTCCTCATTCATCTTCTCCAGTTCCTGAATCTGTAAAGACATATGGATTGATTTAGGAAACACTGTTCTACACCAAAAAAAAAAAACATAGTATTTGAGAAAAAAGAAAAAAAAAAACTTTTTATAAAGTTAAAAGTTTAAACAGTTCAATCATTGTACACTTACCTGGGCTAAGAAATCTGCCTCGTTGTCACTCGTGATTTTCAGTCCAGACACAGTGTTAAAGAGCTCATACACATGCATAGCTTCTGTTACTCCAGCTTTCTGGAAAAACTTAAGCGGGGGGAAAAAATGCATATGAATAAATTACTGCAATTATTGTATGTAATAAAACACTGTGGAAAGACCCAGCTGAATCTATTAAGAATGCTGTAAAAGTTATGATGAGCTTGAATATGTAGAAATAAAAACAATAACTGGGCTGATAACTTTATCAATGGGAATATACTTCATATATATTTTTCCTCGTATGAATTCATAGGGGTGCCAATAACTGTTGCACACCTATTTATTTTTTTTTTTTAATAAACTTGTGTTGTGTTTGCAATTGTTTGATATATATGAGAGCAGAGTAGTTGTGAATTTTTTTTTAACAAAAAGATCAGAAGGTTAAACAATAAAGACAATTCTTCACAGCCTTCTTTGCTCATATTTACCGAGGGTGCCAATATTAGTGGAGGGCACTGCAACTGCTGTTAAAACATGTTGCTTTGAAAATGCCTGGTCTGTTTACTCATTTTCACAAAATATATACCACCTCCACATCAATTAAAATAGGCACAAATCTTGTTATTATTAACCTAAATATCTTAAGACCAACAATGATTTGAGATGATATTTCATTCTGGCTGTAGCTTTTAACTGTAGGAGAGACAAATATCACAATAAAAAGAGACTAAAGCTTCCAAGTCTGGACCTCTTTGCAAGTGGGCTTCCTTGCTAGCTAGCATGGACTGTCTGCAGTGCCCCTAGTCTATTTTGTGTTTCTTCTCTAGAGGTTCAAGCCGGCAATATTAAAAAAAAGTAAAGAACTATCTGGAAAAAAATAAATAATAAGATGTCGAAACATTACAGGACAATATGAATGAACCAAATAAAAGAAATAAATGAACAGTATTCTCCTAGATATGTTGTTCAGCTGGCAATAGCTTATAATCTAAACAAGTAGCATGAAACGAAATGGCGCGTGTCCTGCCAATCTACTTCATCATCAGAGCTGTCACTGTCCTCAAATGGGTGAACCATGCGGTAGTTTTCAAAGGAAATCGACACTAGAAAAGACCAATAATTCATGCACTTAAATACTTAATAACATTGTGCAAGAAAGTCTGTTCATACAGAATACGTACCGCATGATAAACATGCAGGTTTTTGACTAATAACTAGTTGTCCTCTGTAGATCTGTCTCTTATTCTTAGCATTGATCAGTCGCTCTTCAATATATGGATTCAAGATAGGTTTACCTTTGCTCTCTCTGTCTCTGCGCAACTGTGTGTCAAACTTCCTATCAAACTCCATCTGAAGTATCCTACTCATGCTCCTGTGTGTGTGAATATATGCATAAGAAGACTAAACTTTGACTTCATCGACTACAAATCATATAATTTGCATGGATTATTGCATAATTATGTATGGATTATACATAATGAATACTGTTTACGTATTTAAAGCATTTAGCAGACACCATGAGACACCTGAGCTACTAGAAGTGCTTTATAGTCTCTATACAAAACACATTCTCATGCTAGGATACTAAAATCATGCTAGAATACCATTGAGACAGTTTTGTGAAACCAAGTTATTTTATATTAATTACACTGATTAAAGAATATTAAAAAATAACAAAAGTGAGCAAACCTTTAATTTGAATAAAACTAGTCATTCAATTATGACATAAGAAACGTCGCCATAGAAACAGAGGACCGATCTACGGCCAGTCTATGCGTAGCCATAAGCCGTTTCAGGCATGTTTTCAGCCCTCTGTACATTGAGTTTTGAGGGCATGAGTTAAGGGAAATGATCTGTGTGACTTTACAGGTGATCAATGTACAGGACTATGAGGGAAAATCAGTGTTTCCAAAACTTTTGTCAATTTGGCAAAACATTTTCGTTCGGATTGGCATACACAAACATTTTAAACAAAACTTTACTAAAAGACTGATAAATGAGGCCTGCTGTTGGGCTCTGTAGAAAAGCACTGGTGCTAAAACAGCATAAAATGCTACTAGAGTAAAACAGACCAATAAAAAGGCATATAGCTCTTAGACTCACTCAGGGCAGGTGAGGAGCTGCATTTCTCATGTAGCTGCTTGGCCAGCTGTTCACTAATCACATCTGTCAGGGAACAAGGGGTCGCGTTCACATTTACAGTACCCCACGGGCTCTAAAAATAAATAAATAAATATTTTTTTCTTTGCACACCCCTGCATGTCAGGAAGCTTGTTATTGATGAATAACAAATCTTGTGCATTTCATTAGTAAGACCTTGCTGCTAATTACTCTCTTGATGACTGTGGAAGTAGGAAGGGTGTACTTATCTGTCCCACCCAAATGTCTGTGGGAAAATGTCAGTTTACTTTTTGTTAACAAATGACTGCATATTGAAATCTGGTTTTGTGTGTATGTGTGTGTGTGTGTGTGTGTGTGTGTTTATTGTTGTTGTCGTCACCTGAAGTTATTTATTTATTTTTTTTATAGAAACCACAAAATTGTTTTTATTGCAATTATTTAGGCCCTGATGAATAAAAACATTGAACTAAAGGAGGGCTTTTATTTTATTTTATTTTATTTATTTATTTATTTTATTTTATTGTTGTTGTGGTTAATGCCACCTTGGCCGACATAACAGTATTACTGACATAATAATGTTGTGGTGGACAAAATGACAACCAAAAACTTAAGGAAAGCATTCGTGCTGTAATCAGTCACATGGGAATCTGCCATTGAGCAACCGGTCTTGGCGATGACGTCACTTTATTACTGTGGGTCAACGTCCAAACAAGTTAATCTGCTTTTATTAATCCCTCATGGGGAAATTAGTGTAGCAGTGGTATATATATATATATATATATATATATATATATATATATATATATATATATATATATATATATATATATATAGGACTATAATCTTTAAAGCCAAAGAAAAGAAAACATTAGAGTCAAATATTATCGTACTGTACAGATGACGTATTGACGTAAGCCAACCCGGAAGTTAGCATTGCCCTGGTTCCTTCGACAAAAAAGCCAATAAGATTTTCCCATTGCAGAAAATAAGCTCCGTGACCAACAAACGTTTATGATTCTTCCACATTTTACTCATCAAGATATTGAATTTTGAAGACTAAATACAATCTCCAGAAGTAAACAGCTAAATTTAGGCTGTAAACAAACTACACCACGGTCGCATGGCTCCAACGTCACCACCACTAAGCTTCCGACAACTCTTTCAATCTTTTTTTATTTAATTGTAAAATACTATAAAATTGATAAATCTACAAATTGGGCAGTTTGAGTTGGAAAACAGCGAGGCTGTAGTAGATTTACAGTAGATGTAGTATTTTTTTTTTCCTGTTCGGCGTGATGACGTTTAATTTCCCCGACAACCTCTGTAGTCGCATTTAGCCACTTGTTAGCAACCAACTTTAAAAAGAAAAACACACACACATGAGCGGAGTATTACTGGTGTATTTTATGTAATAGAATAAAATGTAAAATTATATTGAGCTTGTGTTTACCACAGACCTTATTTCAGGTATTTGAAGAAAAAAAAAACATTCAACAAAACTTATGGAACCGGAAGCGCTAAAATGATTACTCGTTTTCCTGCGGCACTCTACATTACGTCACCATTATAAATAACTAAGGTTAGTTAGTGTATTACCGTGTTACAGGCCGCAGCCTGGGCACCCATATATCACTGCTATATAAAGTGATTAAGTGACACTAACACTAATACTTATTTAGGTTACTTAGGAAGGCTCACCTTTATTTCTTCTGCGACGACGTCTACCTGATCCATAATGGCAGCTTGATGACAACGAATGTCCGAAGGAGATATGCGCACTTAGCAAACTGAAGAATCTTAAATAAATTACTTAATTTAAAGTTGAGAAAGAGTTAGTTAGCTAAGCTCGTATATCTCTTAAACCCTTACAATAAGAGAGCAGTGCTCACTCGTAAGGCAAGGCAAGGCAAATTTATTTGTATAGCACATTTTCAACAACAGGGTAATTCAAAGTGCTTTACATAAAACATAAAAGCAACACAAAGCAACATTTAAAAGGAAAAGACTTTAAAAAGAGTTCATAAAAAATAATAATAATAAAAAAAAAGTAATAAAAAATAAAAACAACAAAAAAATAAAAACAGGTTAAAACAGATTAAAAAGGTTACAGTGCAATATAAGATATTAATTAAAATACCTTGATGATTTAATTAAAAGCAGCAGCAAAAAGAAAAGTCTTCAGTCTTGATTTAAAAGAACTGAGAGTTTTGGCAGATCTGCAGTTTTCTGGGAGTTTGTTCAAGATATGGAGCATAAAAACTAAATGCTGCTTCTCCACGTTTAGTTTTGACTCTGGGAACAGAAAGCAGACCTGTTCCAGACGACCTCAGAGGTCTGGATGGTTCATAATGTACCAGTAGATCAGAAATATATATTGGACCCAAACCATTCAGTGCTTTATAAACCAACAGCAGTATTTTAAAATCAATTCTTTTACAGACAGGAAGCCAGTGCAACGACCTCAGGACTGGAGTTATATGATCTACCTTTTTAGTCTTAGTGAGGACCCGAGCAGCAGCATTCTGAATCAACTGCAACTGTCTAATTGATTTCTTATTTAGATCCGTCAAGACACCGTTACAGTAGTCGAGTCGACTGAAGACAAATGCATGGACAAGTTTTTCTAAGTCTTTCTGAGACATTAGTCCTCTAACCCTTCGAATATTTTTTAGGTGGTAGTAGGCTGACTTTGTAACTGTCTTAATATGGCTGTTGAAGGTTAAGTCTACATGACTACACGAAGATTTCTGACTTGGTCAGTGGTCTTTAACATTACAGACTGAAGCTGAGTGCTGACCTCTAATCGCTTCTTCTCAGCTCCAAAAACAATAACTTCAGTTTTCTCTTTGTTTAATTGGAGAAAATTTTGGCACATCCAATCATTAATTTGTTCAATGCAGTTCCTCAGAGCCTGTAGGGGATCATATTTCCCTGGCAAAATGGTTATGTAAATCTGTGTCATCTGCATAACTGTGGTAACAAATTTTGTTGTATTTCATAATCTGAGCCAGTGGAAGCATGTAGATGTTAAACAAGAGAGGCCCCAAAATGGAGCCATGGGGAACTCCGCAGGTCATTTTTGTAATGTTAGATTTGTAATTGCCTATAGACATGAAGTAGTCCCTGTCCCTTAAGTAGGATACAAAACAGTTTAGTACAGTGCCAGAAAGTCCCACCCAATTTTTTAGTCTGTCTAGTAATATATTGTGGTCAACCATGTCGAATGCAGCACTGAAATCCAATAATACTAAGATTAAAATTCTGCCATTGTCTATTTTTAAATGGATGTCATTGAAGACTTTAACAAGAGCAGTCTCAGTGCTGTGATTTGGTGAGAACCCTGACTGGAAGACATCAAAACAGTCGTTTAGTTCTAAGTAATTGTTCAGCTGTTGAAAAATAGCTTTTTCAATATTTTTACTTAAGAACGGGAGGTTTGATATGGGTCTATAATTACTCATTAGTGATGTGTCTAGATTATTCTTTTTTAAGAGTGGCTTGATGACAGCAGTTTTCAGGGCCTGTGGGAAGAAACCTGAGAGAAGAGATTTGTTGACAATTTCTAATAATTCTGAGGCCATGCAATTAGATTTTTTTTTTTTTTTTTTTTTGAAAAAGCCTGTTGGCAGAATATCAAGGTAGCAGGAGGAGGATTTCAGGTGTTGTATAATGCCCCCACGTTTTCATGAGTGATAGGATGAAATTGTGTCATGCTAATTGAGTTGTTTGTAGATGGACATAGAGGCAGTACATATCCTGTACCTGACATGGAAACACTGATTGCTTGACTAATTTTTTTAATTTTGTCAGTAAAAAAAGAGGCAAAGTCATTGCAGGCCCTGGTGGATAAAAAGTCAGAGGCTACTGACACAGGAGGGTTGGTTAGCCTGTCAATAGTAGCAAAGAAAGTGCGTGTGTTATTATTGTTTTTGGAGATGATGTTAGAGAAGAAGGACCACCTTGCATTTCCTAAATTATAAATGCGAAGTCTCTCTTTATAGAGGTTATAGTGAATCTGGAGATTTGTTTTTTGTCCCGTGTTCAGCTTTCCGACACTCTCTCTTTCCGGTTCATACCAGAGTGGCATTTCTCCATGGAGATCTTTTCTTACCAGAGACCACCTTAACCTTAATGGGTGCAATGGTGTCGATAACATTTGTAATTTTAGAATTGAAATTATCTACAAGCTCATTTACTGAGACCCATGAGAGGGCGGGTGTGGAAGAGAAAGCCTGAACAAATATTTCACTGGTGTTCTCAGTGATTTGTCGTTGTTTGATTACCTCTTTTTGAACTTTAGTATGCACGGAGATGGCGCTCTCAAAGAAAACACAGGAATGATCAGAGAGAGCAATATCAGTTACCACAACCTTTGAGATGTTCAGACCCTTGGAGATGATTAAATCCAGAGTATGCCCCTTATTGTGCATGGGCTCAGTCACATGCTGAGTCAGTCCATAGTTATCAAGAACACCACACACACTCTCTCTGTCCTGGGGGTTGTCAACATGGATGTTAAAATCACCAACAATAACTACACAGTCAAAGTCAATACAAAATTATAGCCATTCGCTTGGAAAAGTCATCAAAAAAGGCTGCACAGTATTTAGGTGGTCTGTAAACATTTAGAAGTATAGATTGAGAAGAGGAATTCAATTGAAGAGCCACATATTCAAAAGAATCAAAATTTCCATAAGACGACATCTTACATTGTAGAGAGTCATTAAACAAAATGGCAACTCCACCTGCTTTCTTGTTTACCCTATTTTCACTTACAAGACTGAAGTTTGGAGGGGAAGACTCAATAAGAACAGCTGCACTGGTATCTTGGTCTAACCAAGTTTCAGTTAAAAACATGAAATTAAGATTGTGCTTGATCATAAAATCATTAATTAAAAATGTTTTTCCTGCCAGAGACCTAATATTTAATAAGGCTAAATTTAGTGTATTAAAAACTTTCCCATCTGTCCCATTTTTTGCATCAGGTTGTGGCTGACGAGGAATTAATGCTAAATTTGCAGAATCTGCAAAGCGTTTTCTCTTTCTCAGCAGATTCACTGTTCTATTTCTCTTAACTATCAACACAGGAATTGAAAAAGCTACTGGCACACTGGGCCCTGGCTTGTCCTTGTAGCCAGGGCCCAGCACATATCAGTTGGAGTCTGCTGTATTGGAGTGTGACAAATGTGTCAAAATTGGCTGAGGACAAGCAATTTTTATCAATAAAAATTGATGATTATAGCCGAAGATTAAAAAAATTACCTAGAACAATGAAAGATGACATATGTAACCATGGTTCTATGACTAGTTTCCTTTGGAACTACTTAGATTTCCGGTTTGTTCGTTCCCTTGCTGAGAACCAGTAGCTGTCACCTTTCCCCATGATCCCATGTGGGTAGCATATAAAAGGTCACGCTCATCCTCTGGCCATTCTACCCGGATGATCAAGGCATCAGTTATGGAATGACTGTTACAAATGTAACCGTCTATTCTACTTCCTTTTGATCCAGACCACCGAAGGGGTTTCTGTTGAAACTTTGAAAACTGCTTACATAACTCAGCAGGAAGGCCATCAGGTCCTGGTGCTTTATTGTTGGGCCTATGGTTATTGGCATTATAGATCTCTTGCTTCTATTGGTTTGTCTGTGGACTTTGCTTGTTCTTGTTAATTTTGTTAGACTGATATTGTTGAAGACGGTGTTAACTTCTGAGTATATGTCTTGAAAGAAAGTTATAAACGTATTATTAATCTGCTCAGGTGGTTGTCTTTCTTGGGTTTGTAGTTTTTTCTTCATTTTGTTTAGTAAGATTAATTTTTTTTTTTTTTGCAAGGGACTAAACAAGCATCTCAGTGGCTTTTGTGAATAAAAATGATCAGATCCTCCTGATAGCTCTATACACTTCAGAATTCATCCTGCTACTTCTATCAGCAGTCACCTCATCAATAAAACACCAGTGACCCAGCTCCATTGGCAGCCATACATGCCCATGTCATAACCCTGCCTCCACATGTTTGTCAGATGACGTGGTATGCTTTGGAACATGAGCGCTTCCTTTCCTTTTTCCATACTCTTCCCATCAGTCTTGTACAAGTTAACATTGCATCAGAACTGGTCAGGTGTTTTTACATCTAATCTGGGCTTTCTGTTCTTGAGTGTTACTAGTGATTTGCATCTTGAGGTAAACCATATGTATTTACATTCATGAAGGCATCTCTTGATTGTAGACTTCAATACTGTAGATACACATACTGTACATCCTCCAGAGTCTTCTTGACTTGGCTAAATGTTGTGAAAGGGGTTTTCTTCAACAAGGAAAGAACAAATTCTGACCCTAACATCTGTGTGGCTCAGAAGAAATGGATATTCATCAGAGCAGGCTACATTTTTACCAGATTTAAATTGTCCAGTTATGGTGAGCCTGTGCCCACTCAGCTTTCTCATCTTTCGGCGCTCAAGAAAAAAAAACCTGACGTGGTCTTCTGCTGTTGTAGCCTTCCCTCCTCAAAGTTCAACATTCTGCTCACAATTGTACAGAATGGCTATCGTAGTTAATGTGGCCTTTCTGTCCGCTTGAACCACTCTAGACATTCGTTGTTGACCTCTCTAATCAACAAGGTGCTTCGGTCTACAGAACTACTGCTCACTGGATGTTTTTTTCTTTATTGCACAATTCTGGGTAATCTCTAGAGACTAGATCCTAGATCAGCAGTTTTCACACCAGCTCATCTGGCACCAACAATCACGAGATCACACAAATTCAAAGAGATCACATTTTCCCCCCACTATTGAGGGCTGATGTGAACATTAGCCGAAGCTGCTGGCCCGTATCCGCATGATTTTATGCGCTGCGTTGCTACCACACTATTTGCTGATTAGATAATTGCATGAATGAATAGGTGTACAGGTGCTCCATGAGTGCACTTTTGATGCTTTAAAATATGTTCCTATGCTTAGCTTAACTGTCTAAGAAGACATTAGGACAAACATGAATAAAGTCACTCAGGAGATATCTCAATCCCTCAGTTCCACAGTACAGAAAAAGCGACGAGTTTAAAACCATCTATCCATGTTACCAAACTAATAGGTTGACCTTTTCCCAGCGAACGTTTGTATGCACTTCAGTCTGACATGTTTAACTTTAGTTTATTGGTCACTTTTAATACAATACAAATAGATGATCAATACTGCTTTTAGTAACTTAAAAAATTTTTTTTTACTACTTATATAAAGTCAGTGCTAAACACACACTGTCCTGTTATGGGAAGTGATTGACATGAAACAACAGTTTTGCTAATATTAAAATTAGATCCAAGTTGAACAACTTCCAGTATTTAAAAGGTACAAAATCACTGAAAGTTTTTGTTTTTTCCCCCGAATATATTGGTTGAATATCTCCGATAATTCTGTTATACCAATGCAGCGCTACTGGAGTTATCCACCTGGAAGTAAATGATATGTTGCGATGATGTAATACTACTGATCACATTCTCAGGTGTGTTTGAAGAGCTGAAATCAAAGAAAATCTCTCAGTAATTGATATGATGTCTCTATAGACTACACGACACTGCACTATGTGTGCTGAAACACAGAAGTCGTGAAGCTGTCTTGAACGTCCAATTTGAAACTTTGAAAAATTAACGATTGACTCTTCATCCTGCCATCACTAGTTATAAATACATAAGGCATAGATTGTAACCTTCTGGTAACGTGTGCTTAAACATTTGATTAATCACATTCCATTTACCAATTTCAAAGTTTATTCATTTCTCCATGAGCTGTAAAATATTACATGAAGCCAGCATACAGCAACATTAAGATAAAGCCACAAAAATCAGAAAACATCAACGCATCAAGCATGTTCAGCACCAACCAAATGCTTTAAATAAGCATTCGATTCATGCTAACTGGTATTTTTTATGTAGAGAGAAATATGACACCGTGTCATATTTACTAATCTATTTGCACATATCTCATTCTGTCCCATTATTAGCCCATATTGCAACACTGATCAATAACAGGTTGTGCTCAAACGGAAGATTTGATGCTGCTGCGTACTAATATAGTTGATCTATTAGTACACCATTTACTTGCTATTTGAAGCAATCCATCAAAAGGTGTGTAAAGATGGGTGTTTCAGATGCCTAGTCAGCAGAAAATGCTGTGTAATGCACTTATACATCCTCACATTTTACCCCTCTCAACTTGTGAACCTGCCTTTTTTCTGGATGTTATCTTATTGTTAATCATCCTCATTTAACAGAGGTGGGCCATTCTCACAAGTATTGGTACAGGCCTTCTTGCTTCGCTTTTGGACATGGTCCTCATTCATCTTCTCCAGTTCCTGAATCTGTAAAGACATATGGATTGATTTAGGAAACACTGTTCTACACCAAAAAAAAAAAACATAGTATTTGAGAAAAAAGAAAAAAAAAAAACTTTTTATAAAGTTAAAAGTTTAAACAGTTCAATCATTGTACACTTACCTGGGCTAAGAAATCTGCCTCATTGTCACTCGTGATTTTCAGTCCAGACACAGTGTTAAAGAGCTCATACACATGCATAGCTTCTGTTACTCCAGCTTTCTGGAAAAACTTAAGCGGGGGGAAAAAATGCATGTGAATAAATTACTGCAATTATTGTATGTAATAAAACACTGTGGAAAGACCCAGCTGAATCTATTAAGAATGCTGTAAAAGTTATGATGAGCTTGAATATGTAGAAATAAAAACAATAACTGGGCAATAGAACATTATGTAGGGAGACACTTACTGTAGATACATTCCTGCAATCTCGGAACAGAAACTCCAGACCATGAGGGTGAGCGGGCTCAACCGACTGGCTCACATCAATCAACCACACCTATAAAAGAATCATACTAATTCTAATATTACAATAACTAAATAAGCATTTTAAAACAGAATTTGAAAGTGAAAATGACTGAGAATTTCCCCACCTGTCCCTCATGCCAGAGCATATTATATTCACTCAGGTCAGCATGAACAAGGTTACACTGCTGAAACAGCTGCTGCATCATCTATGGAGAAAAAGAAGAACTACAGTGCCCTACAAATAATTATTTTTGCTGGGTATTCTAGTCATGAGTATTCCGGAGAAATGCTTTATCTTGGAATATCATAGCTAATACTTTGAATAAAAGTCCACCATTTTGGTGCGCATAAGCAATGGAATGGAACCAATTTATTTGATTTAATTGCAAATCAAGCATTTTTAGGCTGTTGAAATATTATGGTGACTTTATACATACTCTGACCAGACACAGGTTTGATACAGATGCTCCAATGATGAAACTAATGAATAGTGAAACTGTTGGTGGAATGTTTTCTTTAATATTTTCATGTATCTTGTGTGTCTGTGACAGTAACTCCTTAAAAATCAGTTTTCATGCCATTACTTATGCATAAAGTGTTGAAAGGTTTATCAAGGGAAGTTGTATTCTACTCTAATCTTCTTTCTGAAAAAACAAGTCATTTTCAACAAGTAAAGGGAAAATGTCCTAATTATAGCAAATTGAAATCTGGGGAGAGTATACCTGTAGTACTTGGTAATATGCCTTCTTCAGGTCCTCAGAAGTTAGCATGGCATCTTTTATCTTAGGAGCTGGCACATGGTTCTGACCAATAAAAGACATTACAAGAATATGCTTCTTCAGAATCACCACTTCTGGGCAGGGAATCCCAGCTTTTTTCATCCTGTAAATGTATCCAAGAGAAAGACGTACAGTATGGTGAGGTCCATAAATATTATGGACATTAACAAAGTTGTTATTATTTTAGCTGCCTACACAGTATATATTGGAGTTAAAATTAAATCATTTAATTTGACATTAATTTGAGGGCATTTACATCCCACCCGGTTGGAAAAACAGAAAGACCAGATTAGACTAGAGACAAAAACGCCTTTTAAAAAAAAAGAGCCTTTTTAATACTGTTGTATTAAACTGAAAATTAAGGATAGTCGCAGATATAAACCTCAAAAATAGCAATAGTGGAGAACTGCTCGCTTACATATAAGGGTGTTGGAGTCTTACCTGGTCAGGTTGTGCATCTCCTTTTCAGCCCACAGGTGGATGATCTTACGAGGATTCAGCTTACTGTAACGCTCTTTAAAGCGGTAGTCGTCCTTAATGTATTTGTCCCGGTTCTTGAATTCATTCAACGTAGTCTTGAAGACCTTGAGGACACACTCCTGTGGAATTAGCATCTCCTCGAAGCTAAGAGATGATTTAGAGCAACATTACTACATTTCAGCTGTTTTTCAATGTATAAACAAGTCCGATATTAACTCTTTTGAACCAGTACGAGCAAATTCAACTCGTGCCTGGTGTGTACGCACTAGGCTTTTAAATGCTTGAAATTTAAAATAAATAAATAGCACTCAAATTAATCATTTGTCATTAGACATTTGCCGAAAATGTTGACATGCATGACAAGAAATAGTTTTTCTTTAAGTGTAAGCATATGCATGACCCCTGGTGCAAAGACAATACATTTTGCAATTTGCGATTTCCAATAGAGGTTTTAAAACTACATGGTCCCTGGCTTCTCAACCAGACAATTCCCTACATAATCCACTCATAATTTCATAAAAGTGAAGAGAATCCAGCAGAATACATTTTATTCAACAAAGGAAGAAGAGAAGAATGTGTCACTAAGGAGTTGACATCTTCTGATGGCATTTAGATCATACAGTGTTCTTGAACAATGTCTTGGATGCAAGGCAGAGGGGTTTGGTTTACACTTTTTCCATGTGCATCCTGTGGCGACACAAGCAGCATTGTTCACACACTTGCCTGTATAGCTCATGTACAGTCAGGTCCATAAACATCTGGACACTGACAAAGTCATTGACATTTTAGATGTCTACAGCAGTACATAATAATGAACTGAATGCACTAAAACAAATGAAGACTTTCAGCTTTAATTTCAGGGTATATACATCCGATTCGAGCGAATGGTGAGTTCTGAAGTAGATAATAGCACTGATATCATAGCTGATATTATCAGCAGTCACATCATCAATAGATACAAGGGAACATGTTCCACTGGCAGCCATAAGATGACATGGCATGCTTCCCTTCATGAGCAGTTCCTTCCCTTCTCCATACTCATCTCTTCCCATCATTCCGGCACAAGTTAATCATCGTCTCATCTGTCCAGAGGATGTTGTTCCAGAACTGTACAAGCTTTTTAAAGAATAAATTATGTTTAGCCTGGACTTCCTGCTGTTGAGGCATCTTTTAGTAACCCCTCTCTATGTATTCTGGCAAAGTCTTCTTTTGACGGTTGACTTTGATACAGACCATGTAACAGCTGAGCAGCCAATTGTTCCATTATGTTCCCTTAAAACCGTGCGGGAGGGGACCATATATACTCTTAAAGTAAAGCTGAAAGTCTGCCCTTTGAGGAATATTTATTATTCCATTTCAACCCCAATATACTGTGGTAGACAGCTAAAATAATAATGTTTTCCAAATCCAAATATTTATGGACCTAACTGTACATCAGGAAGATTTAAAAGTGACATTCACTAGGTGGCATGTCCGAGCCAAAACTTCCCTGTCTGCTAGGTTTCCAAGTCAATCTGTAACATGTTTAGCGATTTTATGCACAGCAATATTAAAACACACTAACAATCTTTGGCTCTCAAAACTTTCTGCTGCCATTGTGATAAATGTCTGAGACTCGAAAACTCTCCAAAGTATTTAATAATCTTAAAAAAAAAAAAAAAATTGGTAGGTTTAAAAGCTAGGTTTTATTTATTCAAACACTAATTGTAATAGGAAAAAGGGTTAGTGTTAGTACTCAAAAACAGCCTAGAATAGTACACAAGTACGTGATTTGATACACAACATTAGTTTGTTTAGTGGAGGTAGATGGATAGGGAAATTTGGATAGGACTATATTTCTTGCTGAACCTACACTAGTACAGTGTTAGAATAGTGAAAAAATGTACCATATCAAATTTATATGTGGCTTGTCTGAATGTGGCTCGTAGAAACATTTCAAAGCATTAATACACACAATCCATCTTCGATATTTCTAATAGTAATTTGTAAAATAAATGACAGAAACAAAAGAGGAAATGGTGAATTTCTCTTGGAAGCCCATTTGTAAACGAAGCAACCTGTAATTTTGGGAACCTCGGCTCGAAACCTTGACCATTGTAATTCACAGATACAGCCTGCACTCACCTCCCTCCATCAGCATGAAACACGACAGACTCTTTCCCTGTGCTGATACATCCATTAATGTTCTCCAGGATTCCTGCATTCACCATTTTGTACATGAGCAATCTGGTCTTGGGGTCCACTGCATGCTCCTATAGATGGAAACAATTAAAATTGAGCACATCATCTGTAAATGTAAAAATTTAGAAAGAAAAATCATCACTAGATTTTACAATTTATAGAGATATAATGCAATTAATTTTTCTTGCTTATTTTTGAATTTGATAAGAGCACCATTATGGCAACATATTTCTGTCTAATATTCTTCCGTCATTGAATGTTTAGCAATTGCCTTTAAAACTTCCTTTTTTTTTTACTGCTTTCACAAATATTTTTTACTAAATAAAACTGGCCTATAATGTTTATTACCTTTTGTCAGAAAGTACACTGAACTACCATTTTTAAAATAATTAATAAATAAATAAATAAATAAATAAATAAATAAATATCCACATGGCCAAAAGAATGTGAACACCTGACCAATCACGCCCATATTTGCTTTTTGTCCCATTCCAGATTTATCCCCCCCCCAAAAAGAGTTGTTGATGCTCATCAGGCTGGACAAGGTTACAAAACCATCTGTAAAGAGTAAGGACTCCACCAATCCACAGTCAGATAGATTGTGTACAAATGGTGTAAATTCAAGACCATTGTTACCCTCCCCAGGAGTGAAGACCAACAAACTCAAACAGCAAGACGTGTAATAGTCCATGAGGTCACAAAGGAAACCAGGGTAACCTCTAAGCAACTAAAGGTGTTACGTTATCCAATGCATTTCTGTTTACTCTATGTGCTATTTGTGCGTCTATGTCGGTGGTGGGATGGGTTTCTTTTGTCTCCTCCCCCTTCCCTAGGCCCTGCCTACTGCATGCGTCACGTTCCGGCTTGCTAATGGATGATCACGTCTTGTCCACGCCTGCTCCGGCCTTGTGCAACAGGATTGGTTGCCTTCACGTTTCCGGGAAGTGTACTTAAGCCTCGTCAGTCTCCATCTCAGGGCAGGTCATTGCCATTGCTTTGTGTATAGAGAGAAGTTCTTTTTGCCTGTGTATGACTATTCCGCCTGTGTATGACCCTATGCCTGATTTGACTTTGTTTATGCTCTGCCCAGTTACGATTCATGTGATACTTTTGTGTATATATGTATATATTATTTTGGAAATTAACACACTAATAGTCGCCTCTGTAAATAGTGCATGGTTAAAGAGTGGTTAGTAGGAAGTCTGCGCCATTTGTGTTGATTCTTCTTTTCTCCTGGTTTTGGGTTAGCTAGGGAGTGAGGGAAGACGGTGTATTTTTGTTTTCTTTTCTTGTAGTTTAGTTAGTTTTATTCTGGTAACATTAGAGGGTATTTTTGTTTATTATTTTGGCCTGGCCGGTTTCTGAAGATTGAAACCAATGTATATATAAAAAGTGCTCCGTCTGGCGAATAAAAACAAAGCAAACACAATCGTGGTCTCGCCAACCCTTTTCTTTTTTTATTTTATTTTTTTGTATGTTGCATCCCGACCTAGACCGGGTTGTAACCAAGGCCTCTCTCACATTGGCTAATGTTAATGTTCATAAGTCCACCATCAGGAGAACACTGAATAACAAATGGTATGCGTGGCTGCCCTGTAAGGAGAAAGTCACTGCTATCCAAAAAGAACATCGCTGCCCTTCTGATGTTTGCAAACAATCATGTGGAAAAGCCAGAATGGGTTAATATCGGATTATTGTTGTCTATGTAAACGTACTGACTGACTGTTGTGTTTGGGTTTATCTTCACAGCTCTCACAATGTTTGTCCAATGCCTCCAAAAGTGTCTCTCTTTTCTCGGCTTCAAAATGGCTTGATTTTCTCCTATACACAGCTCCCTGATCTGCATGTTGACTTATCCTTTTTAACAACAAATGGAGTTTTCACAGGTGAAACTGAAGGCTAAAACCAAGAGCAGATGTTCTCTTGAGCTATTTATTGTTTAAACAATCAATCAATCTAAAAGGACACACATGGGTAACAAGAAACACCTGTCAGTCACACGTTCCAATATTTTTTGCTTGCCTACAAACTGGGTGGTCTGATACAAAATGTGCTATGTTCTATGTCATTTAACACGTCTACATATAAATACTACAAAATAAAAGCTGAAATTCTAAACCCTCTTGTCATGTTCATCTTTTGATCTCAAACCCGTATGTCTTCAGTCTACAGCAAAAAGAAATGACTTGGCCTTCCCATTCCAATAGTTTCAGAGAGGGCTATAGAGCTATATTTTATAATGGTTAAAATAAAACAAAAAAAAGCATTGCAAGTGAGGCAGTAGAAACAGTAGTACAAGGCATAGGCACGACAGATTTGAAAGCGGACACAACCAGTGTAAATATACACTGTATATTTAAGTAAATAGTAAAATTGTGCAAATGTAGTGGGTAGTGATAACTTTTCATGTGTAAATCCACTCTCCATTATTGTGTAGGACTTACAGCAGTTGAGTGCTCCTTTTTCTCATGAAGTCGGGCGCTGCGTCTCTGCTCAGTTTGACAATGTCTTTTCAGAGAGTTGTACACTGGATTTGACAACTTCAGGTCCATGCCTATCCCATCACCTACATGCACCTCTGGAGCAAACTGTGCAACATAAAGAAACAGGGGACATTTGAGAAGGAAGGCTGTATGAGAAAAGGTCAAGCAGAGTAACTAAAAAAAAAAAAAAGGAAAAAAGAAAACCAGAAACTGGAAACAAGTTTGCTACACGATAAATTATTACACTACAATAATAATAATAATTATTATTATTATTATTAAAACTTGGGCCAACATGTCAACATGTTCTTAGCATAGGTGGGGATGTAAAGACTGTTGGAAAAGCAGCCTAGAAATACGTGTACTCTTGACCCATTATGCATATTCTAAATATAGTAAGAGGAAACTTCAATTTATTTTTATTTGTATAGCGCTTTTTACAATAGACATTGACTACGTTTACATGGACAGCAGTAATCTAATTATTGACCTTACTCTGATTAAGATAATAATGTGATTAAGGTGTTTACATGAGTCGCTTTTAGAATACTCCTGTCATGTACCTGTTTTACATGTTCTAGAACATAATTAGATTAAGAGCCCGTGTCATTACCTCACCACACCACGCCGTCCCTCCAGAATTTCACATATCAACATACAGTTCGTCTTCGTTATGGTTGCGTATACAGTTTTGGGTGTTTTTTTTTTTTTTTACGAACGCTTCAAGTGCAGTTAATTATTTGTCATGCTATACGTGCAAATAGACGACTGCTTGAAGCCGTGGGCTGCGTCCCAAACCGCGTAATTACCGTCTATACAATAGCCGTGTACGTGTATTTTTCCCCACTACAGGCCTATAGTAGGAAAGTTTGCGGTTTGGGACGCAGCCGAACTCTCTTGTTTGGCCGTAAAACGTAAAACTGCCGTGTGTGATCGCGTCCTGTCGCAAAATGCAGAGAAAACTCACACGACGTTAATAGTGTGATTAAAGTGTTTACATGTCTGTAATACACGTCCATAATGCGACTAAAACAGGAGTACACCACACGTCTTAATTCGATTAGAGCTTAGTTCGAGTATGACCTTAATTAGATTAAGGTAAGTAAAAATTGCTGTTTACATGGTAGTTTTTTAATCAAAGTATGGTCTTAATCGGATTAAGAGTGGATTATTGTTGTCCATGTAAACGCAGCTATTGTCTCAAAGCAGCTTTACAGAAATATCCACACGGTAACTAACTTACATTATCCATTCGTGCGGTGTTTTTACGTCCGCAGACCTCCTCGTCATGTTTCGTGGTAATGTTCTTGCCTTTCCCTGCAAAACCCTTCTTTGGTGTAGTGGTTGGCTTTTCTGTTAAAATCACACATAATATCAAGGCCATATGAGGTTTAGGTTACCAAAAGTGACAGTTCAGCATCATCTCGCTTTGTAGACTCTCTCCAACACTGCATTTTTTTAAATGCAAGAAATTTAAGTAAACCATTTTTGTGTTGATTTTGATGTATGTTTTGGATCATTATCCTGCTAGAAGATCCAACCACGGCCCATTTGAAGCTTTCTGGCAGAGACATTCAGGTTTTCATTTAATATCTGTTGATATTTGATACAGTCCATGATGCCATGTATCCTAACAAAATGTCCAGGTCCTCTGGCAGAAAAACAGCCCCAAAACATTAAAGATCCACCTCCATATTTAACCATGGGCATGAGGTACTTTTCCGTATGGCTACCTCTCTGCGTGTGCCGAAACCACCTCACCAAATTACCAAAAAGCTCTATTTTGGTTTCATCTGACCATAGAACCCGATCCCATTTGAAGTTCCAGTAGTGTCTGGCACACTGAAGACGCTCGAGTTTGTTTTTGGATGAGAGTAGAGGCTTTTTTATTGAATCCCTTCCAAACAACTTGAGGTGATGTAGGTGACTTCAGATTGTAGTTTTGGAGACTTTCTGACCCCAAGACGAAACTAACTTCTGCAATTCTCCAGCTGTGATCCTTGGAGATTTTTTGTCCACTCGAACCGACCTCTTCACAGTGTGTTGAGACGATATAGACACACGTCCAATTCCAGGTTGATTCATAACATTTCCAGTTGACTGGAATGTCTTAATTATTGCCCTGATGGTGGAAATGGGCATTTTCAACGCTTGTGCTATTTTCTTATAGACACTTCCCATTGTGTGAAGCTCAACAACCTTTTGCCGCATATCACAGCTATATTCCTTGCTCTTACCCATTTTTATGAATGACCAAAAGAATTTGGCCTGTGTGTTACATCATATTTATACCCCTGTGAAACAGGAAGTCATGGTTGAACAATTTCCTGTTCCTAGTCACCCAGGTGTACTAAAAATTTTTTTAAATATCAATGGGAATATACTTCAAATATATTTTTCCTCATATGAATTCACAGGGGTGCCAATAACTGTTGCACACCTTTTTTATATATATAAACTTGTGTTGTGTTTGCAATTGTTTGATATATATGAGAGCAGAGTAGTAGAATTTTTTTAACAAAAAGATCAAAAAGTTAAACAATAAAGACAATTCTTCACAGCCTTCTTTGCTCATATTTACCGAGGGTGCCAATATTAGTGGAGGGCACTGCAACTGCTGTTAAAATGTGTTGCTTTGAAAATGCCTGGTCTGTTTACTCATTTTCACAAAATATATACCACCTCCACATCAATTAAAATAGGCACAAATCTTGTTATTATTAACCTAAATATCTTAAGACCAACAATGATTTGAGATGATATTTCATTCTGGCTGTAGCTTTTAACTGTAGGAGAGAAAAATATCACAATAAAAAGAGACTAAAGCTTCCAAGTCTGGACCTCTTTGCAAGTGGGCTTCCTTGCTAGCTAGCATGGACTGTCTGCAGTGCCCCTAGTCTATTTTGTGTTTCTTCTCTAGAGGTTCAAGCCGGCAATATTAAAAAAAGTAAAGAGCTATCTGGAAAAAAATAAATAATAAGATGTCGAAACATTACAGGACAATATGAATGTACCAAATAAAAGAAATAAATGAACAGTATTCTCCTAGATATGTTGTTCAGCTGGCAATAGCTTGTAATCTAAACAAGTAGCATGAAACCTAATGTGGGTCAGGCGTAAACAAAAATCGAGAACTGTGCCTATCAACTCTACTAGATGGGTGCACAGTTATGCACAATGACTACGACTACAATAAGACAATTGAATAAAACTACGCGTGGCACTGGTGTACATGTATTAGGCTTAGGGTAACTCATGCCAAGCAATTCATTGTTGATTCATGAAAAACGAACACTTACCAAGGCGATAAGGGTCATGGCGCGTGTCCTGCCAATCTACTTCATCATCAGAGCTGTCACTGTCCTCAAATGGGTGAACCATGCGGTAGTTTTCAAAGGAAATCGACACTAGAAAAGACCAATAATTCATGCACTTAAATACTTAATAACTTTGTGCTAGAAAGTCTGTTCATACAGAATACGTACCGCATGATAAACATGCAGGTCTTTGACTAATCACTAGTTGTCCTCTGTAGATCTGTCTCTTATTCTTAGCATTGATCAGTCGCTCTTCAGTATATGGATTCAAGATAGGTTTACCTTTGCTCTCTCCATTGAACTTCTTTTCTTCTCTGCGCAACTGTGTGTCAAACTCCCTATCAAACTCCATCTGAAGCATCTGAGCCAACATCAGGTCACTGGATGTTTCCGTCTCCTGCTGTATACTGGCAAGGTCCAAGTCACTGAAAAGAACAAAACGTAATAATGACATGATTTTTGAGATGATTCTGGGTTAGATGTGTCCATATAACTGTCAGAACTGTAAGACATATCAGTCAGAGTCTCCGAACAACATTTCTGGCTTAGCGTGCAGTGCTGCACAGATTTTAGCAGCATTACAGGATTTATCCCGGTAGGGTTCTCATTACGGCTGGGCGATATATCAATATAACGTCGATATCGTGATAAACAATTTCGCGATATAGGATTTTCTGAAATATCGTAGGTATGGTGATTTTTTTTTTTACGTTTTTAATCATTACAAATTAAAATGGTACTGAATGGATGCTACTGATTTGACGTAATACAAGGGGAAAAAAAAAACCTTAATCTTCTTTGTCTTTGTAGGCATTAAATGAAAGTATCATCAAACTCAGTTTAATGATTTTTTTGGTTTATTTTACTACTGTTTTGCAAACAGTTTGTTAGCTAAATCATATACTGTGATATACATCATGTTTCATACAGTAGAAATGTCCTCAAGTATCGTGATACAATATTTTTTCCCATATCACCCAGCCCTAATTCTCATTTATGGGGCAGTGGTGGCTTAGCGGTTAAGGCTCTGGGTTACTGATCAGAAGGTCGGGGGTTCAAGCCCCAGCACTGCCAAGCTGCCACTGTTGGGCCCTTGAGCAAGGCCATTAACCCTCTCTGCTCCAGAGGCGCTGTATCATGAGTGACTCCGCTCTGACCCCAACTTCCTCACATGCCGGGGTATGCGAATAAAAGAATTTCACTGTGCTGTAATGTATACGTAATCAATAAAGACTCATTATCATTGTCAAGCTGAATACAAACAGATTTAATTGCAATTCGCGCATAGGAGCAAGAAAATTGGTTTTAATTTAAAAATCCAGTATTTTCACACAAACGTTCGTATCCTACTCATACTGCTGTGTGCATAAGAAGACTAAACCTTAACTTTGTCGACTACAAGTGTAGTCATATAATTTGCATGGATTATTGCATAATTATGTACGGCTTATACATAGGGCTGCACAATTAATCGAATATCGATCGCGATTACGATTTTGACTGCCCACGATTAAACGAACATGATCGACTACGATATTAAACTTTTAAAGTTCGTCCTCCGCTCATAGAAAACTCCACTGTTTTCTCCACTCAAATCAAGTGCTTCCTACACTTACAGCCAATCACATAGAGCGGCGCCGGGATGATGTCATTATGTAACGCCAAACCTGGAAACGAGTTAGCATTTTAGCACTTGAGCTGCCAGTTTCTCTGCGAGCTCCAGCGCTTATTCAAGTAGAAATTATGACACTAGCATGATGCTAAATGGCACTACAGAGGTTGTCGAGGACATTAAACATCATCACGCCGAACAGGAAAAAACTTTGCAGATAAACTCAGGGCTCTACAGTGCCACCATTTCACTCGTGTTTGCGACTGAAAAGTACTTTGTGCGACTGTGAATAAATATTTATTCGCACCGGTGCGAGTGACCTGTTCGGAGTTGTAGAATACAATTGGAATAAAAACTACAGGAAGTCCAAAATGCATCTACACTGAGCAACAGTTACTTTCACACTGCTTTTCATCTCCTCAGTCAACCGAACAAGTGTGTAAATACTGCAGAGAAGCCATTATGATGACGAGTAACACTGAACATCATCTGCTTCTCTCAACTTCCCGATCTCACAACCGCCATCTTTTATTGATCCCACATTATGTTCCTAAATTCTGTCATAATTGACAAGCTCAAGTTTTCTCATGCCTACTTGTGTGTTATATTGTGGAACATTAATGCTACCATCTCTTTAAAAACAAAAAAACCCCCCAACACTTAACTTCAACTGTGCTCCTAAATTTTTGTAATCTCCTAATAGAAATTGTCTTGTGTCTCTCCTCCTGTAAACACTGTTATTGCCTTTTCTGCATTCGCCTGAATTGTTTTCATTTGGTTGCATATTGTTATATTTGATGCATATTTTCATTTGGTTGATGGTATTTTTACTTATCCTATATTTTGGGTACGATTTTATTGATATTTTGCTTCTACAAGATGATGCACTTTAAGGACCAGTCTAATTTGATGCAAAGATTTGTATATTAGCAGGGATGTAACACAACATGGAGGTGAAAGCAGCGGTCTGTTTATTTAAATGTGAAAGTGCAATAAAAATATGTCATCCCTAAAATCAATGAATAATCGTGATAAATAATCGAGATCTCAATATCGGGATTATCATTTTGGCCATAATCGTGCAGCCCTAGTTATACATGATGAATACTGTTTACGTTTTTTAAAGCATTTAGCAGACATCATGAGACACCTGAGCTACTAGAAGTTGTTACGTCAGGAGACGTAGTGTGTGTGTGTGTGTGTGTGTGTGCGCGCGCGCTCTCTCTCTCTCTCTCTCTCTCCCTGTTTCGCTCTCACAGGTCGCTCCGCCCCAATTCAACGTGCTGACGTGCTGCACCGGGATTGGAGAGGAGAAGATTGTGCGTCATTTAAAAAGGCGGAAGAACGATATGTCGGGAGGAACGCGGATGTGTGGTTTATCTGTGATTGTGGGCATACTATTGAGTAGCGAATATTTTTCCCGGTGTTTGAGTGAAATCGCTTGCTTGTGGTATTGTGTGTGAGTGAAAGAGTGGTAGAAGCTTGTGTTGTCCCATTCCCCCGTTTTGTCTTGTGTTGTGGCTGAGTGTACGCCTCCATTGTAAATATATCTTTCATTGTAAATATTTATTTTCTAATAATCACGAAAGCTGTAGGGGTTGGGTGCCATTATTTTTGGGTGTATCTTTTGTTCGCTGTTTTTGCCTCAGTTAGGGAGTCAGGTTAGACTCTGTATTTTCTTTTTAAATAACTTTTTTTTTGTTAGGTAATTTAAATTGATACGGGACAAGGTAGTGACTGTTCTGCTTATTATTTTGGCCTTGCCCAGCCCTGAAGAGATTTGCTTTCTTAGGGATTGTTTGTTTTGGATTGCTTCTTTCCTCTTGCTTGTAATCATTAAATTTGTAAGATTTCAATGATTTTGAAACCTCATTTTTATTTTTGTTTATACTTTCTTTTATGTTACACCTCAACCCTAGACCGGGGTCGTAACAAAGTGCTTTATAGTCTCTATACAAAACACATTCTCATGCTAGGATACTAAAATCATGCTAGAATACCATTGAGACAATTTTGTGAAACCAAGTTGTTTTATATTAATTACACTGATTAAAGAATATTAAAAAATAACGAAAGTGAGCAAACCCGTTAATTTGAATAAAACTAGTCATTTAATTATGACATAAGAAACGTCGCCATAGAAACCGAGGACCGGTCTACGGCCAGTCTATGCGTGGCCATAAGCCGTTTCAGGCATGTTTTCAGCCCTATGTACATTGAGTTTTGAGGGCATGAGTTAAGGGAAATGATCTGTGTGACTTTACAGGTGATCAATGTACAGGACTATGAGGGAAAATCAGTGTTTCCAAAACTTTTGTCAATTTTGCAAAACATTTTCAACAAAACTTTACTAAAAAACTGATAAATGAGGCCAGCTGTTGGGCTCTGTAGAAAAGCGCTGATGCTAAAACAGCATAAAATGCTACTAGAGTAAAACAGACCAATAAAAAGGCATATGGCTTTTTATGCCATATGCTCTTAGACTCACTCGGGGCAGGTGAGGAAGGAGCTGTATTCCTCATGTAGCTGCTTGGCCAGCTGTTCACTCATCACATCTGTCAGGGAACAAGGGGTCGCGGTCACATTTACAGTACCCCACGGGCTCTAAAAATAAACAAACAAACAAACAAATAAACAAACAAATAAACAAACAAACAAACAAACAAACAGTTCAAGTATTACAACATTGCATAGAAAAGGTTATTATAGTAAACCTATTTCAGAGTACACCAATATTGCTGTGTAGGTAGCTGAGACTGTCTTCAATCACTGTGTCAAATTTAATTACAAAACTTTAGTGTTCAATGGGCCGCCATAGATTCCCATGTGGAAGTATAAGAAGAAGAAGAAAACGTACATTAACAACAGTGTGGGTAGGCTCCTAAATCAAGTAACAAATGTAATAAACAACAACAACGACTAACAATGAGTTACAGATATTTGATAAATATCTATGCCAGATAAATATCTATGCCACCTGTGGATTGATTGGCAGGTGGTGGCCACATTTTTCAACACATCTCAAGGTGGAGTTTCACACTCCAGTATTTTGACACCAATTTTGTTAGGATAGAAAAAATAATCCTGTCTTTCCAAAAGATATGCTTGGTTTTGTGTGCAAAAACATAAATTTTACATTCTTATTATCCTACACAGGGTCATGAGGGAGCCTGGATCCTGGGGAACTTGGGGCACAAGGCAGGGGACACCCTAGACAGAGTGCCAACCCATCGCAGGCCACAATCACACACACATTCACACACTGTGGACAATTTGGAAATGCCAAATCAGCTTACAACGCATGTCTTTGGACTGGGGGAGGAAACCGGAGTACCCAGAGGAAATCCCTGAAGCACAGGGAGAACATGCAAACTCACAGGGCGGAGGCGGAATTCGAAACCCCAATCCATCCACCAGCCCTAAGCCACCACACCTCATTATAACTGATTGATATGTGGCAGTTATGTTATTTATACAGTACTGTGCAAAAGTCTTAGGCACCCCCCCTTTTTTTTTTAGTACAAACTTTGTTATAGATTTTTATTTTATGACTTCTACATTAGTGAGTCAGTACAAAAAATTTCCAATTCCAAACATTCGTTTTTTTCAGCACAAAATTAAATGTTACAGAAAAAACGTGTGTAAGCAGCATATTACGCAAGAGAACTTTTTTTGGACAAAAACCCACAATGAAGGCTGCTGGGTTTTGCTGCAAGTGCGACGGTCAAAATCTCCAGAAGAACTGTGACTGGTTCTACAAGATGCTCAATAAAACTTACAGCACATTTCCTTATAAAACTGCACAAATTGTACCAGAGACTATGCTTTATTTATTTTTAAAGCAAAGGGTCGTCAAACTAAACAGCGACTTTGTTTCATTTATTACTGCACTTTATAGTATTTTTAAAAAATGTATAAAACATATAATCACGTATACATTACCGCACAGTGAAATTCTTTTCTTCGCACACCCCTGCATGTCAGGAAGCTTCTTTGTTATTGACGAATAACAAATCTTGTGCATTTCATAAGTAAGACCTTGCTGCTAATTACTCTCTTGATGACTGTGGAAGTAGGAAGGGTGTACTTATCTGTCTCACCCAAATGTCTGTGGGAAAATGTCAGTTTACTTTTTGTTAACAAATGACTGCATATTGAAATCTGGTTTTGTGTGTGTGTGTGTGTGTGTGTGTGTGTGTGTGTGTGTTTATTGTTGCTGTCGTCACCTGAAGTTATTTGTTTGTTTATAGAAACCACAAAATTGTTTTTATTGTAATTATTTAGGCCCTGATTAATAAAAACATTGAACTAAAGGAGGGCTTTTATTTTTATTTTATTTTATTGTTGTTGTGGTTAATGTCATCTTGGCCGACATAACAGTATTACTGACATCATAATGTTGTGGTGAACAAAATGACAACCAAAAACTTAAGGAAAGCATTCGTGCTGTAATCAGTCACATGGGAATCTGCCATTGAGCAACTGGTCTTGGTGATGACGTCACTTTATTACTGTGGGTCAACGTCCAAACAAGTTAATATACTTTTAGTAATCCCTCATGGGGAAATCAGTGTAGCAGTGGTGTACACATATACATACATTATATATATATATATATATATATATATATATATATATATATATATATATATATAAACTGTAATCTGTAAAGCCAAAGAAAAGAAAACATTAGAGTCAAATATTATCGTACTGTACAGATGACGTATTGACGTAAGCCAACCCGGAAGTTAGCATCACCCTAGTTCCCTTGACAAAAAAGCCAATAAGATTTTCCCATTGCAGAGAATAAGCTCCGTGACCAACACACGTTTATGATTCTTCCACGTTTTACTCATCAAGATATTGAATTTTGAAGACTAAATACAATCTCCAGAAGTAAACAGCTAAATTTAGGCTGTAAACAAACTACACCACGGTCGCATGGCTCCAACGTCACCACCACTAAGCTTCCGACAACTCTTTCAATCTTTTTTTATTTAATTGAAAAATACTATAAAATTGATAAATCTACAAATTGGGCAGTTTGAGTTGGAAAACAGCGAGGCTGTAGTAGATTTACAGTAGATGTAGTATTTTTTTTTTTTCCTGTTCGGCGTGATGACGTTTAATTTCCCCGACAACCTCTGTAGTCGCATTTACCCACTTGTTAGCAACCAACTTTAAAAAGAAAAATACAGACACACATGAGTGGAATATTACTGGTGTATTTTATGTAATAAATTAAAACGTGAAATTATATTCAGCTTGTGTTTACCACAGACCTTATTTCAGGTATTTGAAGAAAAAAAAAAAACATTCAACAAAACTTATTGACTTATGGAACCGGAAGCGCTAAAATGATTACTCGTTTTCCTGCGGCACTGTACATTACGTCACCATTATAAATAACTAAGGTTAGTTAGTGTATTACCGTGTTACAGGCCGCAGCCTGGGCACCGGTATATCACTGCTATATAGTGATATACCGGTGATTATAAAGTGATTAAGTAACACTAATACTTATTTAGGTTACTTAGGAAGGCTCACCTTTATTTCTTCTGCGACGACGTCTACCTGATCCATAATGGCAGCTTGATGACAACGAATGTCCGAAGGAGATATGCGCACTTAGCAAACTGAAGAATCTTAAATAAATTACTTAATTTAAAGTTGAGAAAGAGTTAGTTAGCTAAGCTCGTATATCTCTTAAACCCTTACAATAAGAGAGCAGTGCTCACTCACGACTGTCAGGCGTCGTTAACACTGTAAGCGAGTGCTGTGTCGAAACAGGAACAAGGGGGAAAAGCGCAGCAGAAATTCTTCAAATTAAAAGTTATTATACGTGCTTTGCTATTCTAAAACGTTTGAGGTGTTATTATTCTCATTCTACAGTGTGCAGTATTTATTCATTTTTTATAATAATGTTTACGTTCTCCACAGTCTTTTAATCCTTTCTTCATCGTTGAACAATAAGTCCCGAATTACTGCTACGGTGCTCATAACGGACTTTTATTTTTGTAATCGAACGCGGCTATACGTCACGCGCTTCGTCACTGGATACAGGAAGTAGTTTTGTAGCAAATCTTTACGTGGATAGGTGATCAAACTTTACCGCGGTGACGTCGGGTTTCTGATGGACGTTCGCTGCAAGTTTCTCTCATATATGTTTTTTAAAGATTTCCAAACAGGATTTCTGACCGATGAATTTAGCACGAGCTATTCCAGGCGTTTTCTTCTGCATCTTTTTTGTGGGATCCTGTTTCTCAAATAAGGTGGGGATATGTGTATGCGCGCGCGTGTATATATATATGCACACATATATAACTTTATTTATAGACTTTAATGTGTGGATTTCTTGAGTTAATACAGATGTCCGGTGAAAATTTCATGTGAATAACCTCACTGGAAATATATTTACTGAAAATCTGATTGACTGCCATATTCTGCTTCTAACATTATTATTATTATTATTATTATTATTATTATTATTATTATACTTTATATGGGTCTTTGTGTATGATATTCACACTTGACATTAAATGCTAAACAGTTATTCTCTTTTTGCAGTATGTACTTTCTGTCTTGAAGTTTACATATCCCACCCTTTTCCAGGGGTAAGTCTGACACAGGTTGCTTAATAGCATCCACATGCACTTTAGCAGCAGATCTGTATTTATTTATTTTTTAAAATCTTGGTTCTTCCCTTATTCTTCACTTCCTAATAACGTTTGCTTTTTAAAATCATTTTCTTATTCGCTGTTCTTAAACACACAATTAAAAAATAATAATAATAATTAACTTCATGCTCAGCTGCTCTGGACTTCTCTGACTTATCTCTGAATTCCAGGTGGCAAACCTGCATTGGAGCTCTTCTGCTTTTGGTGACTGGGAAACTGGGATGGGTGGAAATCAATGGTTTTCCCAGGTAATAAAATAATGTTGCAGAATTGTGTAGACTGGTAGTGTATAAATCATTTAAAAACACTCGCTGGAGGTACAGGGTGTCCCAAAACTCTCCATACATTTTGAACACGTGGGTTGTGCCTTCATCAGTGGATGTTTGTGGAAGTCCACTTCTCGGTTGATCCGCAACACTTCCAGGCTTTTCGAATTTGTTAATTAGTTTGGAAACAGCATCGTGTGTGTGTGTGATGTGCTAACATCCATCGCGAACTTGCGAAAGCTTCCCGATCCAGCCATGAGTGATTCTTTTGACAAAGGCATTCTTAAAGGCTATGAAATATATACAGTCATGTGGGGGGAAAAAATAAGTACAGCTCATGGAAATTGTTGGCGTTTTTGACATATTTGTACAAGCAAACATTTGATCATCTTTGAAACAGTGCCTATTAATAGAGTTGATATATTTGAACAAAACCACAAGGAAAATTCCGGACAAGATGGCCTCACGTTATCTTCAAGCATTCTTTGATATGATGCAGAATTCATAGTTGGACAATGAATGCAAGCTCCATGAGGCAGCAAAGCAACCCCAAACCATAACATTTCTACCACCGTGCTTCACAGTTGGTATGAGGTGCTTCTCCTGAAAAGCTGTCTTTCATCTGCGCCAAACATGTCTGCTGTTACTGTGAATAAACAGCGCTATCTTTGATTCGTCTTTCCAGAGCACATTATTCCAAAAGGCCTGGTCTTTGCCTGTATGTAGTCTTGCAAAGGCTTTTTCTGCAATCACTTTCTGATTGTAGACGCATGCAGTTTGACACCAACAGTTGCAAGACTTACTAGCAGATCCTGTGATGAAATCTTGTGGCTCTTGGAGTTTTCTTTTTGCATTAGATGGTCCGCTCTTGGGCTGAATTTGCTTGGACGCTTGAAGTTTTGCTCATGATTAACCATGGGGAAAGAGTCTGAGTGAGCAAAAGCAGTAACCTTAGTTCTATTGGTTGGAATAAAGCTGATTTTTAATGTGTAATTCTGATTTGTACCTTGGGACATCTGACATCACTTGTAACCAGAAAAAATCAAAGTCAACATTCTGCCTACTTTTCATAAAGTTGTATGTAAACGTTTGCGTAAGCCAAATTGAACACAATATTTCCTCCGGATTTACTAAAGTTTCGGATACACCAATTGTCTTCGCTGTTCAACAACGTACGCACGTGAATACAATCACCCATAAATGTACGGCCTAGGCTAGCTGATTTGCATTTAGTGACGCCCACAAAACTCTATAAAAGGCAACGCTCATAGAGTGGAAAGTGCAGAATGACTACTAAACAGCCAAAAGAAGAAGAAGGCCGAAGAGGGAGTACTTTTGATTCATTGAATGACTAGTGTTATTTGGTTTAAAATGAATTTGGGTTGGAATGCTGTCTTGATTTATTTTTTTTCCATTTAATATTTCTTTAATAGCATTAACATGACACCATAAGCGATTTAAACTTGAGCGCATAATCCGCGTATTAAAATGCAGTAGTAACTGTTTGCAAATTATATGATTTGAACCCGATCAAACAAGGTTAGTCTTCTTATGTGTAAATTTCCACACACTCCGGAGCATGAGAAGATACAAATGTGTTTTTCTGACTTTACAGGATTTCATGTGTAAATTCTCATATGAAGGATTTATGAATAAATCCCTTTGTAACCAGGGGAATAAATGAGACCCAGTGTTCTTTATTGAGCTATGAGTTGAGTAGTAATAACACCATTGTAGCCAACATTTATGATCCTTTATTAAAATGACTAGATCTGCAGCAGTGTCCTGGCTTCCAGGATCAGTCCTTTTTTTGGGGAACATATATGGTGGATCCAAAGCCTTGTCCATTCTGGTATGTCTGTAATTTCTGTACAGATAATGAAAGTGTAATGCTGTAATTACACTCTTGTTGTCTCACATTTTTAACTGATCTGTTTGTGTGTTTTGTGGCTAGCCTATCCCGTTCTTTTTTGTGTTGCAAAACGTGTCAGAAGTGGTCTTCTCTCTTCTTGTTAGATGGACTCGAAAAGAGGTAAGCACAAAAAAATGTCTAAGGAGCAATATTTCTTTTCTGCAAATATGACATTCTGGATGCAGTGCAGTATCTAAACAAACTGACAGTTATCAGCAGCCAGTTAAAGTCCAGTGTGCAACAGCGTAGTGTAATTACACATCCTGTAGCAGTACCAAATGCTGCGTGAAGATGTAAAATGTTCTTTAGTCGGTCCCTCGAGGATTTCGCGATCGCGGAAAAGAACGCAAAATCAAGGAAACTCCACAATATTCGGAGGAACTTGCAATTTTTTCTTAATTACCGCAGATTGTCCACAGATTTGGGCCAAGCCGCGTCATGTGACGTCATCACGACGAACGTTCAGCCAAAGCCCTCTTCGATTCACGTGCATCAAACACGAGTACAGCGAAAACGTCTCATTTAAGTAGTCAAAACGCATCTAACAGAACATAGTGGGGGGTTTTTTTACAGCTTCATGGTGTATTTTACAAATAGGAAATCAAACCTCAGTATTTACAGTACACTAGCATTTACTAACTAATGTCAACTTTTAATGTAAAAATGTATTTGTTGAAATTATCATCCATCAACATTAAATATGCTGTAAATGTATTTTCGTTTTTTATTTAATGAGTCTTCACAGCACAGTGATATTATTTTCTTCACATACCTTAGGGTTAGGGCATGCCAGGAAGTTGGGGTTAGAGCAGAGAGTCAGTCATGATACGGTGCCCCTGGAGCAGAGAGGGTTAATGGCCTTGCTCAAAGGCCCAAGGGCTTGAACCCCCGACCTTCCGATCAGTAACCCAGAGCCTTAAGCCTAAGCCACCGCTGCCCCAAGCGACACAGTACAGATTCTTGCCAAGCGGAACCACCTATTGCGTTTCAGCCCACATGAAGAACTGCTAACAGTACTCAAAACACGCCAGCCCTAACTATTAAAAGTAATTCATCTTACAAATAATAAGGTGAAATAAAACTGAAATTGGATGACAAGATGCGGCTTTGTTTGTCTTTATCTCCATCACTTACAACTGTCCTGTTGACTCTTTTCCTCCTCTTCTTGTTTTCTCTTGCGCTCCTGGCTGCCAGTTAGGTACGTCCTTGTTCATTTTCAGGATTTAAAGCTCACGCGACTTGAGCGTGAAGGGATGGCGCACGAGTATAAACCAGTCTTCAAATGAGAGAGCACCCTGCAAAGGGGGTTGCTGAGATGTTGCGTATTATTTTAAGATGAAAATTTTCTGACTGTTTAAATGATCAGCCCTCGGGGGCCATTGCCTGCCTTGCCTGAAATGTATATCAAACAACTATGCACGAATATGGTATATATTGATTAAAGTTTCAGAACACTTGAAAAGTTACAGAAGTTGTCACAGTACCAGGCTAATCATCTGGCTATTAGATGACTACACTTTTTTTTTTTTTTTTAGATGTAAACTAAACAACAGAATATGAATCTTTCAAAACATGCCACGTAGATCTAGTTTGCTGAACATCCAAGTTGTCACGATTTCCCCTCATGCTAGCACTGGAGCATGTGGTGCACTTCTGAGTTTGTCAGTGACACTGAGTTTGTTTACTTTTGACACGTGTGCTTTGTTGTGATTCCTGTCCTGTCTCCGCCCCTATACTGTCATTGGATTCCCGTATGTGTCATCTTTAGTCTCAGCTGTTTTGTGTTCACCCTTGATTACATTTGTCATTTAAACCCCTCGTGTCTCTTTGTACTTCGCAAAGTTTTACGTGAGTTTTCCATATATCAAGCGTTTGTTCCTTGTTTGATGTGTTATAGTTTTGATCTTGGTCTCACCCTCATTTTCGATTCCTGTTTCGTCTTGTTTACGCCCGTTTGCCGATTGCCTGACCTACTGCCTGTTTTTTGACCACGCTGTTGTCTCATGTTTTGGATTTGTCTGCTTGCCTCTCTTTAATAAACCTCTTATCAGCATTTGCATCTGTCTGTGCCTCCATTACATGACAGAATACTTCGCCTCATTATGGATGCAGCATTAGAGTGAGGAGAGCATCACACCAGTGTACATAGGAATGCCTGGCCACCATTCATGTCAGTCCAGTTTCCCCAGTGGACGGACATAGAACTCCCGGACCCGAATTATGGATTGGGTGGCTACCCAAGGCAGTTCATTTTCCACTGCCAAATGTACTTTTCGAGCCTGGCAAACCCCAAGGCGGACAAGAGGCAATGGCTTGGGTTCATTGTGTCCCGGCTTTATGGCCCGGCCCGTGATTGGGCGGAGCATCTGGCCAGTAAAGGGTCAAGAGCCCTCAACAATGTAACTCAGCTTGCGGGACTATTCATGAAGGAGTTTGGACATCCAGGGCAGAGCTACAACCTGGATCAACTTTTGAGGTGAGTCAGTGTGACGAGCAAGCCTAAGAGCGAGGGCTGCCGTAAAGAAGCCACCCAACAGTGTCCTACATGCAGTAATCTTGGGATCCACGGATCACATTTCTGCTCCCGGCAGTGTTTTAAAAGCAACTGGCATATCCACAAACGGCTCCACAAGAGAGCAAGGGCAGAGCACCAGCCTGAGACCAACGAGGTGGTCGCATCTACAGAGCTCCAGCTGGAGGTCAACGTGGCGACCTCATCTCCAGAGCTCCAACCTGAGACCCACGAGGTGGTCTCACCTGCAGAGCTCCAGCTGGAGGTCAACGTGGCGAGTTCCAGCATGAGACCTATGAGGAGGTCTCACCTGTTGAACACTTGTCTGAGGTCAATGTGGCGACCTCAGCTCCAGAACCTTAGTCGGAGTTCAATGTGGTGATCTCCCCAGAACTCCAGCACGAGACCCAAGAGGTTGTCTCATTTCCAGAGCTCCATCATAAAGTCAAGTTCCTGCTAGTGGTTGATGAGGCAGCCTCCCAAGCTACGTTCCTGTCCCAGGTCGACGATACGGCCAACTAAACTTTCACCTGAGTCTGCTGACACAGCCAACCAAGTTCAGCCTGCAGAGTCGATGGAGAACGACGCGCAGTCTCTCTGGGTGACTGATGATGCCGCTCAGCCATCCTGTTCAGCTGAGGATGTTTCTCTGCCTCCCGTTGCAGGCAAGAGCTCTGATTTGCTTCCCTACTCTGCCGCGGATGTCACTACGCCAGGCTTCTCTGAGGACGTCGCTCTGCAATCCTGCTCCGCTGAGGATGCTGCTCAAAATCCCAGCAGCAAAAAAATCCCTGTTTTGCCTCGGATGTCACTATGGCAGGCTCCGCTTCGAACAACGCTCCGCTTTCCTGCTCGGCTGAGGACGTCGCTCCGCCCCTGTACTGTCATTGGTTGTTTCCCGTATGTGTCATCTTTACTCTCAGCTGTTTTGTGTTCACCCTTGATTACATTTGTCATTTAAACCCCTCGTGTCTCTTTGTACTTCGCGAAGTTTTACGTGAGTTTCCCGTATACCAAGCGCTTGTTCCTTGTTTGATGTGTTATAGTTTTGATCTTTTTCTCGCCCTCGTTTTCGATTCCTGTTTAGCCTTGTTTATACCTGTTTACCGATCGCCTGACCTACTGCCTGTTTTTTGACCACGCTATTGTCTCATGTTTTGGATTTGTCTGCTTGCCTGTCTTTAATAAAAGCTCTTATCTGCATTTGCATCTGTCTGCGCCTCCATTACGTGACACAAGTAGCTATACACTATATAAAGTTCAAAAGTTTAGACACACTCATTCTTTATTTAATTTTTTTATCCCACATTTTAGAATAAGAATAAAGTCATCAGAACTCTGGAATAACACAAGTGGAACTATGGGAATTATGTTGTGATAAAAAAAAAAAAAAAATCCCAAATAAATCAAAATAATTTAGTATTTCAGCATCTTCAAAGTAGACACCCTTTTTGCCTAGAATTTCTAGATCTGTATTCTTGGGATTTTCTCAAATGATTTCTTGAGGAATCCCCCTGAGATGCTTTTTTAAAAGTATTAAAGGAGTTCCCACCGACGCTGGACTCCTATCAGCTGCTTTTCCGAATATTTCACTCCAACTCATCCGTTTACAAAAAGATTTTTTTTCCTAAATAAATTGTTAGCTTTCTAATAAAAGAAAAGAATATGTCGGCACGATTATATTTTCGTCTACAACACCGGTTTCAAACATTTAATCATACACCTTCATTTAATCATACACAAGTTTTTTAAGCTCATGAGAAATGTTTCAGTCGAGTGTCTCCAAACTTTTGACCAGTAGTGAATGTTAGAAGTAAGTTTACCTAATAATAACCCCTGAAATAATTCAAAGTTTCTTATTTTCTGGTTTTACTCTCAAGAGGTCATCGTGGGTGAAGACATTCAGGTAGGCATTTATTTTCTTGTCTATATCCAGGAAGATAGAAATTTCTTAGTGCTTATTTTACATGAGTAGTAGTAAGGTATTGTAAAAACACAGGCATTTTCTGTGTCACATGTAGACCATCGCAAGTAGCGCTCTTTTCATTTTTAAGTGGAAAAAATAGAAAGGGAAAAATCATAACCCAGTCTGTTTTTATGGAATTTACAAAGAGATGCATATTTTTACTACCTCAAACATGTGGCAGACAATGTCTGTTGTTGAAAGTGCTACACAAATACAATTGAATTGAATGTAGGATTGGTATTGGCCTTTCTCAGTGTAAAGATGCATTTGTATTTGCAGTTCTCGCCAAGTAATTTTGATTTATAATTATTTCCAGTGAAAGCCTGATGCTGCTGTCAGCTATTACTCTTGCACTTCAAAATCGTCAGGTAAAATAACTTGTCTCTTATACACACACCAAACAACATTACATAGACAGTTTGTTTGTACACCTCCACGACCAATCACATTATCAAACGTTTTTCCACAGTGAATGAAATCATATCTTTAAACTACACCTGATTGTGATCTTAATATTAATTTATTACAGTGTAGACAAGTTCTCCCTGAGAACGTCCTGTTACAGAACCATGTTATTTCTTGTGTCATAAATATTTATTTGTAACCCCTTTCTAATGGGAATCAACTGATTGTTCTGAAGGTTAGTAGGAATGATGTATATCTCGACCTAATGTGTTGTTACTATTTTGATGAACAGGGCTAAAGTAGGACAGATTTGTACTGGATATTACTGATGTAAATTAATGATGTAATTCATGGTAGCCAAATTAATCATACAGCAGAAACAAACTACACCCCATTTGCTTATGTTGAACTATAGTGATATCAGTCCTGCGTAATGGTGAAAATGATATTTACATTGACATTTATTCATTTAGCAGACACATTTATACAAAGCGACTTGCAAATGAGGAAATACAAGCAAATTTTTAATCTTATCTCACCCTATTCCATTTCAGTTTGGGCTAAATGGTTACATATGGGCGGTCATCCACTTTTGCTGTGTTGGTGAGACTGTTTTGTAGTTTTGAAAGTTATTACATCTAGAATTTTATTGATTAATTATTCCTCCATATAGCCTATGTCATTTTATGATAAATAAAAAAGGTTTCATAATCATTGTGTACCCAAGGATTTGCTATGTGTCTATAAATCCACACATTATACACTGTTATTTATTTATTTATTTGGAATTTCTCCCTAATTTAGTCATGACCCATTCTTATATGACAGCTACCAACCAGAGAACTATATCATACTTCTTCTGAGGCACGTGAGCCATGAAGCACGTCATGCTTCGTACTGTTGCTCATGCAACGTAATGCACACCTTCTGCATGTATGAGCTCACAGATGCCAATGATTGGCTAGTGTCACTGAGTGCTGATTGAGAGAGCTAATTTTGCTCCCTTGGGCTCCTGGACACAGACGGCTGTGACATCATTGGGATTCGAACTGGTAATCTCTGGAGGATAGGGCGAACGCTTTATCGATGATTCTATAATATCAACACAAATGTATTGGTGATTTGGTTGCAATATATTCATCTATATACTATACAGTACAATGAAAAAGTATTTGCCCCCACCCTGATTTCTTATGGTTTTGTGTATATCTCATACTAAATAGTTTTAGATCTTCAAACGAAATACAACATAAATCAAAGGCAAGCTGAGTAAACACAATACAGTTTTTATTTCTTTCTTTTTAACACCTATTACCAATGTGAAAAACTAATTGCCCCCTTAAAATCTGGTTGTGCCAACTTTAGCAGCAATAACCTCATCCAAACGCTTCCGATAACTGGAGATGAGTCTTTCATCATTTCTAGGACTAGGACTTACCTCCTATGCTTTGGATCATTGTCTTGCTGCATAATCCAGTTGCACTTGAGTTTCAACTTAACTGTTGTACAGTAATAGAATGATAATAAATACAATGCAGTATATTCAATGTAATCATTTTCTGTTTCTCCTCTATTTCAGGGTCATACAAAGTGTTCCAGAGGAACTCAACGTCTAGCCATCTGAGGTTACTATTTTGACCAGTTTTGATCTTGTAGTGTTTGTGCTTTATAGAATTTTTTTTTTATTGTGATTTGTGCTATTTACAGTGAAACAGATCTCCTGTTTTTTAACTTGCTTGTGTCTAAATAACATATAAGTACATACAAATTCTTATTTATACAGTATTGGAAGGGAAGGCCAATTTTTTCATTTTTGCTGTACACTGAAGACATTTGAGTTTGAGACCAAAAGATGAATATGAAACAACAGATCACAATTTCAGCTTTCATTTCCAGATACTTGCATCTAGGTGCATTAAATAACACCTTTTGTTTGATCTCGCTCATTTTTCAAGTGATCAAAAATATTACAATGAGACTCAGTGGTTCGTCTTGGTGCCCAGGGGTGTCCTGTTAGATTTATCGTTTAAACGATAAAATTTTGCCTGGGAAGACTGCATTTATTGTCAAAAAGGATAAACCAACACAAAGATCAGAGAGCTGTCTATGGGAAAAGCAAGCCATTTTGAAGCTGAGAAAAGAAGTAAAATCTATCAGAGCCATTGCATAAGCATTGGGCTTAGCCAGTATAACAATTTGGAATGTCCTTGAAAATGTCCTGGAAAAGAAAGAAACCACTGGTGTACTAATTGTCATGATTTCCCATTGTGCTGTAGCACGAACGCGCGCTGCCGGGTTTTCAGTGACCTTGACTTTGTTTTCTTCTGACGTTTGTGTTTTGTTAAGGTTTGTCCTGTCTCCGCCCCTGTATTGTAAAAAGAATTATAATCCCCTTGTGTCTCTTTATACTTTGCAAAGTATCACGTGAGTTTTTCGAATACCAACCCTTTGTTCCTCGTTTCATGGGTCATAGTTTTGATCTTGTTCTCGCCCTCGTTTTTGAATCCTGTTTAGGCTTCGATTCTGTTTTGCCTCGTTTATACCCGTTTGCCAATCGCCTGACTTTTGCCTGCTTATGACCACGTCTGTGTTTCACGATTTGGATTTGTCTGCCTGTCTTTCGTATAATAAAGCTCTTATCTGCATTTGCATCCTAACCTTAGCCTCCAATACGTGACATTAATAACCAGACATGGAACAGGTTGGCCAAGGAAAATAAGAACATGTGATGACAGAAATAATGTGAGACCTGCGAAGAAGAGCCCCAAAACAACATTCAGTGACATCACCAAGAACCTCCACAGGGCAGGGATGAAGATTTCACAATCCACAAAGAGCAACTGAAAGAAGCTGCAGTACAAGCCTGGAAAAGCATCACAAAAGAAGAATGCAACAGTTTGGCGATGTCAGTGGGCCATGGGTTTGATGCAGTTATTGCAAACAAGGGATATGCAACCAAATGTTACGTGTTATTTACTTTTTTTCCGAATACTTTTGCTCACCTAAAAATTGAGTGGTCTGCCAACAAAGATGCCATCATGTTCGAAGTTGTTTAACACATCTAGATGTAAATATCTGGAAATGAAAACTGAAATTCCCATCTGATAATCTTTTGATCTCAAACCCAAATGCATTCAGTGTGTGTCAAAAGTCGTTTATGATAGTCTGTAAGATTTTTATTTTTTTTTAAACAGTGATCTTGAACAACAGTTAATCAACTACATGGTCAGGTAAATAAACTGACATACTTGTTTTTACAGTTTTTAATTAGCTATTAGTTTTCATTTGCTGTTAAAAATAACCTTTTTTTTTTTTTTTAGCATCTTGCTGTTAGCTACTGCAACACATCCAACAGGTAATCCGACATCTCTTTCTCAGTGACTTCTATTTTTTGCATTGTGGCATATTATTCCTGGAGAGTGTTGTGATGAATATCCAATAGCATTTGTTATTTTTTTCAAACTATAATTTTTTTTTCTTAGGTGATCTTTTTGGTGCTCTGGATTTTCCATTCCTTTGGTCCTATACGTTCTATAGTGGCTGTTTTGCCAGGTAGGAAGTTTCCACATAAACCAAATCAACATTGCATTAAGTAGATTTATATGGATTTATATGGATGTAAAGTTAAATTTATAAAAGATTGGGCAGCAATTTGGGACGCTGCTATACGTATACATGTTAAGTCATATAAAAAGAAAGTAATCATAACTATAAACCAAATAAGTATTAATTCACTTATTAAATGCAACTTGATGTGCTAATGAAATGTGCATTCTTACCAACAGTGCTATACTTGGCTTTTTTCTGGTGCTAGCATCGGTGAAGTTGAAGAGCGGACTTTCTTTGGTGCACTGTGCGGTCTGGCTGTTCCTGGCCAAGGTCAGAGATATCATCATTCTTCTTTCATACTCATTCATTACAAATGGGTGAGATACATGAATAGAGTTTTTAAGACATTATTCTTTCATTTTAAATGTCCTGTACATACCTGTTCCAACTGACTTATACCATTTTATACCGTATACAAAGAAAGTAAGTACACCCCTGTTTACTGTTACTACAATCTTAGAAATTATAAAAATTTGTATTATTTTTTTGTTCAGTTATAGAATGAGATTTAATAAGGGGGTCCATACAATAAAAGTTACTGCAACAAAGACTGGTATGTTCTTCACTAATGATGTTTACTGATTACCTCCTTGGCATGGATAGAAGAAATCTTTGCTGGAGATGTTCCATTTCTTTACTGACTGTTTTAAGATTCCCAAATGGTGTTCGGTAGCATTCCGGTCAGGTGATGTATTTCAGGGGCATTTCATGTGTTGTGGCCTAGTATCCAGCCAGCATATACATTATGATTATGACATCCACCACCCATCGGACAAGGCTCTCCATATCTCCAAATTATTTATGAATACATCGTTCCACTGTAACGAAGGAAAAGAATCTGCAAATGGCACGGATTTCAAACGACTGCCAATTTGTCTAGGACTGGCCATCCCAGCAAATTCAGCCCAAAAGCAGACCATCTGATGCACAATGAAGTCTCCAAGAACCCCCAAATTGCTTCACAAGATTTGCTAGTAAGTCTAGCAGCTGTTGGTGTCAAAGTGCATGCTTCTACAATCAGTAAGAGATTGCACAAATTTGACCTGCATGGGAGGCGTGCCATGTAGGCAAAGACCAGGTCTTTTGGAGTAACGTGCTCTGGACAAACGAATCAAAGATAGACATGTTTGGCGCAGACCAAAGACAGCTTTTCAGGAGAAGCACCTCATACCAACTGTGAAGCACAGGGACTGGACAGCTTGCAGCTGACTCCCCCCTGATGACAGAGGTAATCCATGACCACCATGGCCCCAAACCCTCTGTCCAACACGTCACTCTGCAGAAAAAAAGGGAGAGAGTGTGAATGCAACAGCGGGCCCACAAACAAAACCACATTTACCTGGCAGAAAGCATGCTCGCATGGCTCCGTCCACTGGACCGGATCTGACGGCTCCTTTTTAATGATGTCAGTCAGTGGGCTGGTGACTTCTGAAAAATTAGGTACACAACTTCTGTAGTAGCCAACCAGCACCAGGAACTGCCTCACCCCCTTTTTGGTCTTGGGTCTCGTGCAGGCCGCAATTGCTGCGGTCTTATCAATTTGGAGACGCACCTGCCCATAGCCCAAGTCGAAGCCCAGAAACTGTACTTCCACCCACCCAATTGCACACTTCTTTGGGTCCACTGTGAGTCCCATCCTGCGGTCCCATTTTTGAGAGCTTGAAATGGGGCATGGCCGTAGAGGCCTCTGCTGGATTTTGCTTATAGAAGAGTCTGGAAAACCTGGTGTCGAGTCTGGTCGATGCCAGTCAGGGTCTTGACGATCTTTGCGAGTGATCGAGGATTTCATTATGGCAAATCTTCTTCAAATACTGGGTTTTGGCAACAGTGTAACAATTCCCTTTTTAGTTCTGAGGGAAATAAGGAAACAGGAGGCAGGCTTGCAACAACACAAAAGGGGCTCTTTATTTACATTACTTTTTGAAACTTTACTAAACATTTCCAGGAACTGTTGATCAGTCCTGCACATCGGCTTGGAGGAATTTTAGCCCGTTCCTCAGTACAGAACAGCTTCAACTCGGGGATGTTGGTGGGTTTCCTCACATGAACTGCTTGCTTCAGGCCCTTCCACAACATTCCTACTGGATTAAGGTCCTTTGTTCGTGCTATAATACACTTACACAAATGTGTGTTGTGAAGACTTCGATAGATCCCTTTTATTTAAATAAAACAGAGCGCTCACTCACACCTGATCGTCATCCCATCGATTGAAAACACCTCACTCTAATTTCACCTTCAGATGAACTGCTAATCCTAGAGATTCACATACTTTTACCACTCACGGTAATACTGGATCATTTTCTTCAATAAATAAATGGTCAAGTATAATATTTTTGTCTCATTTGTTTAATTGGGTTCTCTTTGTCTCTTATTTTTAGAACTTGTGTGAATATCTAATGATGTTTTAGGTCATATTTATGCAGACGTAGAAAGTTCTAAACTTTCACGCAGCGCTGTATACGATATTTTCCGAATTAAAATGAACATACGTAGGTGTTTTAAAACAGTATCTTGTACTATTTACAAGTTTAGTGATATCGAACTGGGCAGTATTTACTTTTGTTGTCTTGTATTATTAAACGTTTGTCTTATCTCACTTACAGATACTGGCTTCTGCTCTGTCCGTTTTTATATTCAGCATAGAACTGGGACCCCTAACATTATGCTGGTGAGGTGACCATTAATAATGAGTAATTATTGTGAATATAAGTTTAGAAGAGCAGTGTACTATAAAATGTATAAGTGCCCATTGTCTAATGTGGATTACCTCATTCAATTTTTCTCCTTACAGCATCCTTACAAGCCATGTTGCTGAGGCGCTGTCAATTCACACAAACAGCCTTCTGGAGAGCTAAAACAAATTTCATTACATAATCACATAATGATACTTCACCTCGGCTTATCTTTCTTTTCATTCTAATATTATACAATATAACCGCTGATAATCATGACAGTTCAGAGGAGTATTTAATATCAAAAAATGTCATTTCCAGATGTTTGTGTTTGCATATTTACATATCTGTGATCACTGTACTGTAATAGGAATTACTGATGGCATGGTCTACACAGGCAATATGCTGTGTCTAAATATAACAGCAAATGGTTTAAAAAAAACAGTACATCTTCTTGCTAGGTATGTATATATTTTGTATTAACAGCTGGATGATGTAACAGAAATAGATTCTGGGGTTAGTAAATTTCATTTTTAAATTAGGACACGGAGTTACTTTGGATTGAGCTTAAGACTGTAACTAAACTAGCCACCTTGGTAACTAGTATATTATTAGTTAGCATGTCATCATTACATAGCATTGTTGTATGCTCTTGCCACTTTCAGTAATTCCTAATTTCCTATTGCTCAGTATTATATTACATGCTGGGTGTATTTTTCAGGGCACTTTGATTTTTATTTTGTGCTTGTTTACATTATTAATGCTCAAAAGACATATCATGTATGACTGTTTTGTCTAGGGAAACTCAAGTAAATTATGTCTATCGTCTTATAATGCTTGGTTAATACTGTTCCTTGATTTTAAAAATGGAACTGAAAAACAAAAACTGTACTGAAGGGCTTTGTTCATAGAACTACATGACAACATTTATAAATGCATAATCTAATAGATGTTCACGGTCACCACAATCAGTCCGTGACTACGTTGACATGGACAGCAGTAATCTAATTATTGACCTTATTCTGAATAAGACAATATTGTGATTAAGGTGTTTACATGAGTCGCTTTTAGAATACTCCTTTCATGTTCCTGTTTTACATGTTCTAGAACATAGTTCAATTAACGGCACACGTCATTACGTCACTGCCCTGCACCGTCCGACGTTCCGTCCAGAATTTCACGTATCAACATACAGTTTTGGGTGTTTTTATTTTAAATTTTTACGAACGCTTCAAGTGCGGTTAATTATTTGTCGTGTTGTACGTGCAAACAGACGACTGCTTGAAGCGGTGGTACAGTTTGGGTTGGGTACAGTAGCTCAGATACATGTATTTCTCCTACTATATACTGTAGCAGGTAAGTACGCGGTTTGGGACGCAGCCGTGCTCTCTTTTGTTTGTCGTATCAAGGTAGTACGTGTCCTGTCGCAAAATGCGGTGAAAACTCCCACACGACGTTAATAGTGTGATTAAGGTGTGTACATGTCTGTAATACACGTCGATAATGCGACTAAAACAGGAATACTCCACACGTCTTAATTCCATTTGTGTTTACTTCGAGTACGACCTTAATCGGATTAAGGTAATTAAAATTTGCTGTTTACATGCTAGTTTCTTAATCAGAGTATCGTCTTAATCGGGTTAAAATTGGATCATTCTGTCCATGTAAACGTACTGAGTGTGACATTAGGTTGTGTCATGTCACTTTCTGGGGTGAACTGACTTAGCTGGTTATGACAACTGACTGTGTAGCTCAGTGTACACACTGCCATTTCGAAGCTGAGAAAAGAGGGGAAACTCAGTCAGAGGAACTGCCCTAGCATTGGGCATAGCCAATACAACAATTTGGAATATTCTGATAAATAAAGAAACCAGTGGTGTACCAAGCAACAGACACTGAATGGATTGGCCAAGGAAGACGACTACAGCTGATGGCAGAAACATTGTGAGAGCTGCGACGATAAACCCAAAAACAACAGTCAGTGACATCACAATCCACCGTTCGAAGAGGACTTTGAGAGCAGAAATATAGAGTCCATACCACAAGATGCAAATCACTCATGAGCAGTAAGAATCAGAACCCCAGATTGGAATTTGCAATAAAATACAGAGATGAGCCACAAACGTTCTAGAACCAAGATTGACCTCTACTAACGTTATGGAAAGGCCAAATCATGGAGAAAGAAAGGATCTGCTCATGATCCAAAACATAGCTCACCTGTGAAACATGGTGGCAGTAGTGTCATGACTTAGGCTTGCATGGCTGCTTCTGGAGCAGTCTTAGTAATCTTAATTGATGATGGAACTCATGTTGATAGCAGCAGAATGAATTCAGAAGTTTACAGGAACATTTTGTCTGCCAGTTTACAGAGAAATGCATCCAAATTAATCAGGAGGAACTTCATCATGCAGCAAGACAACAATCCAAAACACACTGCCAACTCAACACAGGACTTCATCAGGGGGAAAATGTGGAAGGTTTTAGACTGGACAAGTCAATCACCAGACCTTCACCCAATTGAGCAGCATTTCACCTCCTGAAGAGGAGACTGAAGGGAGAACCCCCTGAAACAAACAACAGCTGAAAGACGCTGTGGTAAAAACCTGGAAAAGCACACAAAAGAAGAAACCAACAATTTGGTGATGTGCGTGAGTCGCAGGCTTGATGCAGTTATTGCAAGCAAGCGATATGCAACCAAATATGTTATAAGTCTTATTTAATGTACTTCATGACTTATCTGTTCCTATACTTTTGCTCACCTAAAAATCGGGCAGTCTGATGCAAAAGGTTCTATGTTTTATATTGCTTAACATATCTAGATGTAAATACCAGGAAATAAAAGCTGAAATCCTAAACTCTCATCTCCTATCCGTCTTTTGATCTCAAAACCAAAGGTCTTTGGTGTACAGCACAAACAATTCAATTGGCCTCGCCGTTCCAATAGTTTTAAAGGGGACTGTATATTTCTTCTGTCAACACTGTTACCACCTTGAAATTCATGTATAAATTGGGAACTTTTATTCATGCTGCTTTGAAAGTATGCCATGTAACTTTGTAAAAAAAAGTCATCCAACACTATCAACAATGTCAAAAACTAATCACCCCCTTAAACTTAAAATCTGGTTGTGTCACCTTTACCAGCAATAACTGCAACCGAACGCTTCTGATAATCGGAGATCAGTCTTTCACTTACTTCTAGGACTAGGACTTACTCCTATGCTTCGGATCACTGTCTTGCTGCATAATCCAGCTGCGCTTGAGTTTCAACTTATGGACTGAAGCCCGTACATTCTCCTTTAGGATTTTCTGGTACAGAGCAGAATTCATGATTCCCTCAATTATTGCAAGTTGCCCAGGCCCTGAAGCAGCAAAGCATCCCCACACCATCACACTTCCTCCACCATGCTTGACCATAGGTACAATGTTCTTTTTGTAGAATTAGGCCTACCTATAGCAAAGAAAAGCTCATAACCTACTTGCTCCAGACAAAGATGCAAACCGACCAGTAGCCCACATCCATGAAAATATACTTAATATTACTGTATACAGTATATGCATCAAACTTGATATCTTTTCCAACTGTTTGAACACAACCGTCTACCTGTCACAGGAGCGAACAACCTTAGTAGCACTTCTTTTACTAGGATCAATTATATTACTGGAAGCATCAACTCTGTTTGAAAAATAATTTTACATTAAATTGATAAAGGATTAGTATAATTTCACTGCAAAAAAATGTTTTACATTATAAAATTGCATAACGTATATATACATATTATACACATACAATTTATGTTCTAGTTGTTTTCTTCTATAGTAATTTAAAGAACCAATTGTTTTTAAATGGAAATTATTTAATTTTTTTTTAAACATCTGATAATTTTGTTTAAAATGTTTTAAAATTGCCCCCCCCCAAGTATGTATGTAAGGATATTGCTTTTATTACAGTGACTTGATTGTAAGTTTGCATGTTTCCTGATTTGTACATAACAGGACTGACAAATTCTTTGGTTAACTGTGTTTTTTTTAAAATACGTAAACATGGATGGGAAATAATAAATTTTTCGGAAAGAATATTTAGAAACTCTAGATTAAAAAAATATATATATATCATTTATGTGACCTGCCGAATGTACCTGCAATTATAGAAGGGACAATACACATTATGTTCGCATTTCTTATATTGGATGGGCTGGATGACTTGTTGTTTTGTATAAATGACAGGCTTGTGTTCCAAAGCCATCATGAAGCTGCGCTCTCATTCCACAAAACAAGCCATTTTTTGAAAATACTTGATTCTTCATAATGGAAAACTCGTTGCAGTAAAACAAATTATCTGCTGCGCCATTCTTGATCAAAGGAACCTTCTTACAGTTCTTTGTTCGATGCGAGCTTGTTGCACATCGAATGGAAAATAAACCGTTCTAAGTAATTATATTATTAATAAATATTATACAATTACACTAACTTTTCAATAAATATATCAGGCCGATTAATAATATTAAAAAGATTTTAGTTTACACGAACGCTAATAATGTTTATTATGTTAACAAATTAGAACACTAAAAGGATTTTCATACATGAATGGAAGCACAGCCCATTGGTTTGTGAAACAGCCAGTGGAAAAAAAAACAAAAAAAAAACAGACTGAAATTCCTCTTTTGTTCAGTCTCCATGCATGTATTGTAGATTTTTTAAGTTTGCCATAAATTACCACGGAATTGGGCTACGGACAGGTGTCTCTCGCTCCCTAATTGTGGTTATTATAAAGAGATAGCTACACAATATCCAAACTATTCTGCAGCAGCTGTGGGTGTGCTGCAGTAATGCATTGGGTATCCTGAGGCCAGCGTTGAGCTTGGAGACCTTGCAGACCCTGAAGTCAGATCAGGATCCATAAACAAAATAATGGCACCATCTGAAGGTTCACCTTGGTCATCACAGTCATTAAAAAAATCAGCTGGTCATCAAGAGAGATGTTACTCAGGAAACTGAGAGCAGTGTGCCTACATCTGGGCTCCATGGTGACTTGGACTGACCTGCTAGTGACAGCTGTCGCCACACAAAATTTTTATTTTTTTTTGCGCCAGACCCCTGTCAACCTGCAGTTCTTACCTAGTGTTCGAAGCTAAGCAGGGTTGAGCCTGGACAGTACCTGGATGGGAGACCTCCTGGGAAAAACTAAGGGTGCTGCTGGAAGTGGTATTAGTGAGGCCAGCAGGGGGCGTTCACCCTGTGGTCTGTGTGGGGCCTAATGCCCCTGGTATAGTAACGAGGACACGATACTGTAAAAACAGCACCGTCTTTCGGATGAGACGTTAAACCGAGGTCCTGACTCTCAGTGGTCATTAAAACTCCCAGGACGCGTATCGTAAAGAGTAGGGGTATAACCCCAGTGTCCCGGCGAAATTCCCCCATTGGCCCTTATCTATCACAGCCCCCTAATAATCCCCATCCCTGAATTGGCTACATCACTCTCTCCTCTCCACCAATATCTGATGTCTGGTGGGCGTTCTGGCGCACTATGGCTGCCGTCGCAACGCTTTGAATGTCTTGAAAAGCGCTATATAAATGCAACTGCAACTAAAGTGTTCTTCAAATATGGCAGTGACAGACTGTCAGATGGCTGCCATGGAAATATTGTGTGACTTGCCCAGTGATCTTGTCTTTTTTGATTGAATGTTGCTTGTGATTTTAGGCTCAAATTACGTGTTGCAGGTGTTGTTAATCAAATATAATTGAAGCAAGTAACAAACAAGTAAATGCTCATTATTTATTTCAACAATCTTGTACAAAGTATTCATATTTACAACCTGAATCATATACTAAACACACATTAGAAAGATTAAGTAAAAAATAATTAGCCTCCAGATCAAAACTGGATTTATATAGTATTTTCCATGGGCTAATTGTGTTCAGTACACATGGAGATTGGATGAGGCTACTAATATCGAATATCACCTGTGGAGTGTCACTACAGTGCTTTAGCTTTTGGTGAGAATGTAGCAAGGTAAGGTTTCTTCCTCCTCAAACGTGGATCTGCCTGGTTGTCCTCTTTGATGTATCCTGTTAAAAATATAACACATTTACAAGTTGAATACGTTTTTTAAATCATGTGGCATATACGTGTTCAATTCTCAAGAAAAGCTCTCAAGGAACTAGGAAGTGGGTCTCATGGGGGAAAAGACTGAATATGATATTTGTTTTCGATGAATCCCAGATAAGATAGTGGCTGAACAAATCTCTGGGTTCCATGCCCACTACTGTGTAAAGAAACAAGAACAGCAGCTTTAACATCTGGAGTTAAAATGTTTGTAGGAATGTGGTCTAGGCACACAGACCATTTACCAATAACAGCACTGAAAATGTTTTTGGGGAAGAAATGAATATATTTTGGAATTGACAAATGAAGTGTAAAATTAAAGAGAAGTATGCTCCAGTGTGCATCAAATGTGTAAAAAAGGGTGTTTTGAAATTAAAACAGCTTGAGGAAGATGGTCGGTGATGGTCAGACCAACTTACTATATAAAGCTTGTAAGCAGAAACCAGGGACACAATCAATGTGATACTGATGTACAGCATCTAGATGTTGAATAATCAAAGCTCGGGGTGAATTCCGAAAAGGTTGGGACAGTATGGAAAATGCAAAAAAAAAAAAAAAAACCACAAACATTTGAAAATTCATTTCACCCTGTACTATATTGAAAACACATTATTAACACATTATTTGATGTTTTACTTTGTGAATTTAATTTATTTTTGAAAATACACTCATTTCAAATCTGATGACTGCAACACACTTCAAAAAAGTTGGGACAGTCGATTGTTTACCACTGTGTAACATCACCCTTTCTTTTACTAACACTTATTAAGCGTTTGTGCGCTGATGACACCATTTGGTTAAGTTTAGCAAGCGGAATTTTCCCCCATTCATCCGTTATGCATTTCTTCAGCTGGGCAACTGTACTGGTCCTTCGTTGCGTTATTTTGCGCTTCATAATGCGCCAACATTCTCAATCAGAGACAGGTCAGGACTGCAGCAGGCCATGCTAGCACCCACACTCTCTGCTTACACAACTATGCGCTTGTAATCCGGGCAGAATGTGGTTTGGCGTTGTCCTGCTCTGGATGGCAGTATATGCTGCTCCAAAATGTGTACATATCTTTCTGCATTAATGCTGCCCTCACAGATGTGCAAGTTACTCATGCCATGGGCACTAACACACCCACATACCATGACAGACGCTGGCTTTTGGACCTGATGCTAAGAACAGCTTGGATGGTCCTTTTCCTCTTTGGACCGGAGAACACGATGGCCGTTTTGTCAGTGGTCATCTGACAAAGTGTCCCATCTTTTTTTTTAAATGGGTCGCATGCGTCAATTTCAACATAAATGTTTAACTATGCAGTTGATTAGATAAAACATCAAATACCTTGTCTTTATACATTTTTTGGAAAAAAAAAATAGGGTATTAGGGTTGTAAATCTCCCACATATTACCAGTATGTACAGTACTGTGCAAAAGTTGTGTTTTTTTTTTTTTGTACAAACTTTGTTATAGCTTATTATACCACAGTTGGTTCTGTTGAATTCTCAATTTTGATTGGCTGACGGACATTCTGAGGTGTGCAATGATTTTTCAGTAAATGCACAGCTAAAGTAGTTCCAGTCAGGTCTTGAGCACGTCACGGTTCCGGTTCACGTCACCAAATTACCGTATTGCCGCCTCAGGGTGCGCATTATTTTTCTAATGATTCGATGGCCCGTCTTCAATTATTCCTTACTTATTTTAACTTCTACATTAATGAATCAGTACAAAAACATGTTAGATTTCCAAATTTTAGTTTTCTAGCACAAAATTAAGTGCTACAGAAAAATATCTGTATGAAAGAAAGCAGCATATTATGTAAGAGACCACTTTTCAAACAAAAAACATACGGAAGGCTGCTGGGTTTTGCTGCTCAGTAAAACTTACCAGTTAATTTACTTATAAAGCCGGACAAATTGTACCACCCGAGACTACTATTATTATTTTCTTTTTTTAAAGCAAAGGGTTGCACGTAAATACTCTAAAATTAAAGCCAAAAGCTAATTAATATTTTCACTGTGAGATTAGACGAATTAACAACAAAGAGGTCTTTCCTAATTTTAGAAAAGGCAACAATAACGCTAAGTAATCATTCTAGAGCTGACTTTATGCCCCACAGTTGTTTTGGATGAAACAAAGCAAAGTAATATGTATCCTAGTAGCGCTGCAACAACGGATCGAAGTAACACGATGAGTAAACTTCCCAAAAAAAGACATAATTATGTTCCCTAATAATAAACCTCATGTAACGAAAGAAGTGAAGGACTGCATCAACAGGAAAAAAAAAAAAAAAAAAAGTAGGATCGGGCCAAGCTAAAAGTTTCAATTCCAAAAGGAAGTGAATAAACTGTTAGTGGAAGCTAGGAAACGGAAAAAGGACATTACTGAACAAAACTTATCCACAGTGAACAATAAAAAACAACTGTGGGACTCTTTGAAACCTATTTCCAACATGGACTCCAAAATACAGAGTCTTATTACAATTGAGTTTAAGGAAGCAGATGAACTAAATGAGTTTTATACACAGTTTGACAATAAGGATTTTATCAGGGAACGTGAAGTGATTTCGTTTCATGTGAGACGGACGCGAGATTAATCGTGTCCCCTCAAGACATTACTTCAGTTTTTTTTTTTTTTCAGAAAATTTGCACTACTGGAGGAAATAATGTTTAGTGTTAGATAGTGTTTCTGCTCATCTTCTGTGGGTCTGTGCGCAGGAGTTAACTCCAGCATGGTGCCCAATTTTCCAGCAATCGTTAGATAACCACATGGTCCCTCTATTATGGAAAAAGACCATCACTACACCTGTTCCCAAAAAAAAATCTTGTGCTATCGATGATGATGATTTTAAACCAGTTGCTCCAACTTCTATAGCTATGAAGTGCTTGGAGAAATATGTGGTGTCTAGATTGGAATGTTACGTAAACCCAGTCTTAGATCCTTGGGATCCATTTCGCTTATAAGGAGGGAAGAGGCACTGCCGATGTTGTTAACACTGTCACCCATTTGATTCTTCAACATTTAGAGAACTCTAAATGCGTACACACGCCTATTCTTCGTAGAGTTTAGTTCGGCTTTTAACACACTCCAGCCACATTTACTGCTTGATAAACTTGCAAAGATTCACGTCAGTCCTTTTATTATTAAATGGTTCTTTTCTTTCTTAACTAACCGTACCCAATATGTGAAAGTAAACAATACCCTTTCTAATGCCAAATCCATGAGTACTGGTGCTCCTCAAGGTTGTGAAAGTTCTCCCATCCTATTTACTTTATATACGAATGATTGTCTTAGTAGAAACGAGAATAATTACACCATTAAATACTCTGATGACACTGCAATACTAAAGTTTGTTAGAGAAAAGCCAGGATACGTCTGAATATCATTCTGAAAGTTAGCAATTTTGTGCTGTGGAGTGACACAAATAACCTTACTGGAAATGTCGGGAAAACAGAGGTATAATATTTGACCCGAAAGGATTATTTGATTATAGTCTAGTAATCATTCATGACACCATTATTAGTCAGGTGGGTACTTACAACTACTTGGGTGTGGTCAACGATTGCTCATTTACTTGGAAAGCCCGCATTGAAAATCTCCGTTCAAAATTTCAGCAGCGGCTGTAGTTTTTAAAAAGGCTCATAAAGTTGTTTGTTGTTAGTCAGAAGATTATGCTTTTATTTTACCAGGCTGATCTGAGTAGTCTGATAAATTAAGGAATGCAAGCCTGGTACGGTAGCCTTTCTGTCCATTCAAAATCTCAGCTTGCTCGTCTTGTTAAAATTGCTATGACAATCATGGGTGTAAGGGAATCTACATCGCTTCGATCCATAGATGAGCAGTTGGTTTTTAAGAATACACAAAGAATGGTGACTGATTCGAGCCATGTTTTATCTAAAATGCATCAATTATTAACCTTTAGGGAAGAGTTACAGGATTCCACTATGCAAAAGCAACCGATTTCTACCAGTGTCTATTAATATTTTAAACAGCAAGATGTAATTGTAAATATAAATGTATTTAGAATGGTTCTCTTTTTAATGTTTTTATTTTATTTTTTTTATCGTGCGTCTTCAGCGTCCAAGATGAATTTCCTTGCAAAAGGACAATAAAGTATAAACTAAATTAAACGCGCCCCGTGCAGACCTGCTAATTGATAATAATCGATTATGAAAGTCGGCGTCAACGAATCTCATCATCAATTAGTTGGTCTGCACGTGGCGTTTACTCATCGCGTTACTTTGACTAGTTGTTGCAGCTCTACTACATTTACTCGCTGCGTTATTTCTGTTCACACATCGGCGAGTAAATACTAAAGTTGTGTCCCAAATGACATACTATACACTTACACTATGCACTGCGTACTCTACCGTCTAGTGTATGGATTTTAGAAGGGTAGTATCGTCCCAAATGGTACACTAGAGGTTTTTACTAACCGGAAGTATAAGCCGTTTCCCAGTTGATGGCACATGATGTCAAACGCACATAAATGTGACACCGCTAGCTTTCTCAGAATACCCACAGTCAACGACAATGAATTTCTTCAGTTTATTGTTCATATCAGCATTACCTTTTATACCCAACATGACCTCAGTCACCATCAGACGGAGGCGTAATCGGAAAGTGTACACCTGAAAAAAAGTGTGCGACCTCCAAGTCCTCTAAGGCATTGGAGATTTTATATTAAATGCCACGAAGAAGACTGTAACCTGTAAACTTTACAAAGCTGAGCTTGTGTAGCACGGAAGCACGACAGTGATGCACGAGCACAAACTTGTGTTTATATCCAAAATGCGCCGCTGTGTGCAAGAGGTTGGGGGAATTGGTGCGAGTTGCTTGTTTCAGTTTAATTCAAGTTTATTGTCATTATATGCTGCATTTCCACGCTTGCAGTGTCAATTCTGGTTATTGTAACGGGAGCGACCTGTAAGTGATGTATTTGCGACGAGGCGGCATTCCTCCTCACTCACGATGTAGACGCGATAAACAGTGATTAAAAAGTGTAGCGCAAATTAAAACACTACGATCTTAAGTAAACACAAGTGAAACAATATGCCTGAAGGCATGAGTAACAGAAAGCATGAGGTGCAGCGAAAGTGAGATTTGTTATGCATAAATAATTTACGTAATTTAAATAATAACAACAAAAATGTATGACTGGTTTGATTCACCAGATCTGTGATGAAGACTGAAGAGCTACAAGCAAGAGACATATGCAAGACAGCTTTCACTCTTCTCCGAGTCATCAAAGACATCTGATATTTCATCAGGAGATTCTTTGCAGCTTGGAAGTATAGCTGCTCTTTTGTAAGTTACATCAATATTTCAGATAACCTTTTAAAGAACGGATTATAGGTACCATATGAAGCCACAATCGTTTTCCCCAAAATATTCATGTTATAGGCTCTGTAGGTTCTACAACGTATGCAATATATTCATAGCAATTTCTATTAATGCAACATTAAGTGCAATAATTGTGATTTAGCATGGCCTCACCAACTGAATTTGCTTAAAATATGCTGTGGTAAAAACTAAACAACTGTTAGAGACAGTACCTCTCTCTATGCAAGTCTGTGTAGAAGGGAAGCCCACGTCCCAGAAGTTCTCTGGGGTCGAAGGCGGAATGTAACGAAAACGGTGCCGTGAGCAGGACGACAGCTTCTTCCGTCTCTCTTCCTCGGGGAGGTCTGCATAATACTAAAGAACATGTCATGCCTTCATTAGAATGAATTTATTTATTTGGTGAACTTCAAGAATCCTGATTAAAACCTCTTGAACATCTAATAGTGCGAAGTGCACTATTTTGAATGATGTGAGTAAGATTTGAGTAACATTTGGTGACATACAGTCCCCTTTGAAAGTATTGGGACAGAAAGCCCAAGTCTTTTGTCTTTGCTATACAGTATACTCAATTTGAGAGGACAGATCAGAATTTCAGCTTTCAGCTCCTGATATTTACACCTATGCGTGTTGAACAACTTGGAAAATGGCACCTTTTGTTTGAACCTATTTTTCCAAGTGATCAAAAATACTGGAAAGTATGAATGAATGAATGAATGAATTCAGATGTCTACAGAAACAGTGGCATGTCTGCCAATTTAGATAAATGTATCCAATCTAAATGGGAGGAACGTCATCATGCAGCAAGACAACGACCCAAAACGCACCGCCAACACAACATAAAAAGGGGGAACAAAAGTGGACACTTTTAAGTCAATCACCAGATCTTAACCCAATTGAGCATCCATTTCACCTCCTGAAAAGGAGCAACAGCTGAAAGGAGCTGTGGTACAAGCCAGGAAACGAATCACAAAAGAAGAATGCAACAGTTTGGTGATCTCGGTGGGTCACCAGCTTGATTCGGTTATTGCAATTAAGGGACATGCAACATGCAATATTAAGTGTTATTTACTTTAAGACTACCTGTTCCTATACTTGTGCTCACCTAAAAAAAATAATTTAAAAAAAAATTCTGATCTATCGTCTTATATTTATCTTTTGATCCCAACGTGTACAAAAAAAAACCAAAAGAATTGGCCTTGCCTGTCCAATCATTTTGGAAGAGACTGTATGTGGTGCAGTTTGAGAGAAGATATATTTTGAAGAACACCTTACTCACAAGCTCACATTCTTTGCATGTGTGGCCGTGAAGTTTTCTTCGGTCAGCTTTCTTGCGTACAACTACCACACGAGCAATGGACTCGTCCTTAGCACTGAATTAGAAAGAAAGAACACGGCGAGATTAAGCACTGGTTTTTAAAATACCTTGTTAACAGTACATCTAGTTCCAGATCTCACCTCTCAGCAGAACCTCCAATGGGGTTTTCTTCTTCTGTTTACAAAAACAAACGTGCATTAGTAAATGTCCATGTAAATGTTGTGATCCCAATTACATTCAAAAAATAAAACAAAGAAAATGTACGTACAAAATATAGCATTCTTCATATGTAATTGTGGCAGTGGGGCATGAATAGGAGGATGATGAGAGAGAATGAGATTATCATCGTTCTAGCCATATACATATACACACACACACACACACACACACACACACACACACACACACACACACACACACACACTACACTGTATGGCCAAAAAAACCCATTTGTGGACACCTGAGGCTTGTCCACTAGATTTTTTGAACGTGGTTGTGGAGATTTGCACATTCAGCCACACAAGCGTTAGTGAGGCCAGGCACCAACTTTTGGGCGAGGAGGTCTGGGGCACAGTCGGCATTCCAGTTCATCCCAAAGGTGCCCGGTAGGGTTGAGGTCAGGGCTTTATGCAGGCCACTCAAGTTGATCTATTCCAACCTTGGTAAACCACGTCTTCATGGACCTCGCTTTGTGCACAGGTGCATTGTGGGAACATGTTTGGGCTAGGCCCTTTAGTTCCAGTGAAAGCAAATTGTAATTCCACACCATACAAAGATATCCTACAGTCATGTGCAAAAGAAAGTATATCCTCCTCCAATTCTATGTTTTTATTTATCATGGCCTAAATAACAATTGTGTGGTCCTTATCAACTTCTATACACAAACAAATAACCACAGGTGACGCCTGGTGTAGGTACACCCTTCCTATTTCCACAATCATTAAGAGAGTAATTATCAGTCAGGTGATAGTAATGCATTGTACAAGACTGGTTAATCATTATCATAATCAGACTTTCAGTTTGGTGGTCTGGAGCAATAAGATACGTGTCGGCATCATGCCAAGAAGAAAGGACATGAGCCATGATCTTAGAGAAGCAATTGTTGCTGCTTATAAACCTAGGAAGGGTTATAAGGCCATCTCCAAGACATTTTTAATTCACCATTCTATAGTGAGAAGGATTATTTACAAATGGAGAGCCTTCAAGTTCCCAATCTTCCCAGGAGTGGGCGGCCCAGCAAATTCAATCCGTTTAATGGGTAGATATATAAAGAAAACCAAGATACGTCATGTGACCTACAGGCCTCTGTAAGCGCGATCAATGTTTGTTCATGAGCGCACAATCAGGAAAATACTGAACGAGTATGGCTTTCAGGGAGGGTGACTAGGAAAAAGCCCCTCCTCTCCAAAAAAAAATAAAAAAAATATGGCAGCACAACTTGGGTACAATCATCTCCTTTGCCTTGTCAAAGAGACAGTTTGTTTAACTGGACGCCAGTCAATTAGTTTCTCCACTGCGACTCAATGAACAAAGGAGTTATGCGACGGTAATTAGCATTCAAAAAAGACATCTGTCTCGATAATCCGATCACCTCACGATTTGGGGTCACACCTGTAACAACATCCGTACTGTGAGAACGGAAAGCGCTCGCATCAAATGCTGTCCTTAATTTACATGTAGAATGAAACTTCATTTACATTACATACAGAAAACCTGGTCTGAAACACAGTATAAAATGTCTGTGCTGATATTGTCCGGGGTTCACTTTGACTCCAACGAACCGGAGGTGCTTCATGTACTTTGTCAGTGCCATGCTGGAATAAAGTTATTCTTCTTTGAGATCTTCTACATCCTCTTCATTTTTTCTTACAGGGGTGAATACTTTTGCAAAGCATTGTAAATCTTTCGAGGTAATGTTACTAACTTGCTCTAGATGCAAGTACCAGTGCTTATTACATGAGGAAATGATGCAATGGATTGCTTTAATAAGCAAGTGTAAAAGGCATTACCATCCATAACCTCCGCTTCCTCCATATGTTCATCTTGTTTCGTGCCGTCCTCCTGTTTTTCACATTCCTCCTCTTCCTCATTCTCATTCTCAAGAACATATTCCTTCTCCATGGCACTCATCTCATCCGGAGGGCAGGACTCATAATCTTCATGCCCAGTGGTGTCAAAGATATTTGCTAAGCTGTCATTAGCCTTCTGCCCTATTCCTATGAAAAAAGAGATTTGAACTTGTAAATTTGCCATTTCACCTTTTTATGTCTTCTAGGGAAACCACTCAGTTGAGTCTACTGTGAGACATAATAAAGTAGAATGAATGAGTCAGTGCTATAAAATACAGTGCCTTCTATAAAAGCACAAAAAATGTGTATATATATTAATGCTCTCTTAGTCCACAATGCAGCAGCAGAGATTATTAGTACAATTGTCCTGGCATTACATTTGACACATTTCTAATGTTCTAGTGCCAACAGAATTGCAGATACCTGTGATGCTGCTTGTCTGTTTCAATTCAGTCCTCTTTTGGTGAGCTACGAGCAAACTATGACTCACATATGTGCAGTCCAGGTCTACAGTCTCTGCCTGTATTTTGGGCTGTGAGAAAAGAAAAGAGTTCTGTAACAAATTAGATCGCTTATGTGTTGGGCCTAGATATCTCTTGACTGGTGGTTATTACTGTTTGTCCCAATGCAAGACTTATAGTGGATTCAGAAAGTATCCAGATCCCTTTACTTGTTCCACACGTTGTTGTGATGTAGATTTGATTTTGAATTTCCATTCCCCCCCCAACCCCCCCACCCCCCCACCCCCCCAATCTATACTTAATCGCCCGTAATGCCGAAGTGAAAACATGTCTGTAGAGATTTCCGAAAACTAATTATAAACCAAAAACATTCTCTGATTCACAAAAGTATTCAGACACTTTATTCGAGACTTTGTAGAAGTCCCCACAGAACTGCCTTGGACTTCACAGCTTCAACCCTTATAGACCCTGGTGTGTGCCTTTCCAAACTATGAACAATCAATTTAAATTGTAACAGGTGGACTCCAATTGAGTTTTAGACACATCTCAAGGATAATTAAAACAAACAGGATGCACCTGACCACAATTTGGAATGCCACAGCAAAGGGCCTGAATACTTTTCTGAATAAGAGATTTAAATTTTTGATTTTGAATTTTTTTTTTTTTTGGAAAATCTCTAACTACATGTTTTCACGTCATCATTATGGGTGATGAAGTGTAGATTGATGGGTAAAATGGTAATTATAAAAGATTGAAATCAAATCAACAGCACAAAGTGTGCAACAAGTAAAGGGGTCTGAATACTTTCTGAATAAACACTTATAACAAATCAGATTAATGTGCTTTGTTTTAAATTGAGAATAAACTGTATACTTTATCACTTTTACTTTAACACCAGAAATTTACTACCCAAGCTAAAGAAATATGTATTGTAGAATAATACCTCTGGATGAGGAAGGATACTTGTGTCATATTGGGACAGAGCAGCTCCTGGGTCCATGCTCCAGCTCTCATCTGAAAGGGGGTGAGAAAATCTTTGAGAAAATATGAACCTTATTTACATAGATACACAATATTAATTCTGCAACACAAGACTGCATAAAAATGACATTTTCAAATTTCAAAGATGGGAAAAGTAAGTTCCCCTTAATGTGTTCTCACTAAAGAGAGTTTAGGTAAACACCCTATCTGGGCAACAGACAAGAATGTACCAAGCAGTATCCTCTAAATCCACATGCTGTTGAGGGTATCTGCCAAATCATTGAACAATTGGAGAAAAATAACATCATATTTAAAATCAACAGTTCCAACAATAGACCCATTTGGCCAGTGAAGAAATCTGTTGGGGCCTACCTTGGTCATGGTTGGGGCCCCTGGTATTTCAAGTTATCCAAGGGGTGGTCTTTGATCAGAGACTCGGAATACAATGCCCCCATGAAGTACCCATCCTTCTAACACTGAACAGTGATCAGCCAAAAATGTTGAAAAATGGGTTTTTACACCTTGATTTTTTTCTTCTTTTGTTAGTGTGCTTGAGATCCTTGTCTTGTTGCATGACCCAATTTCAGCCCAACTTAAGCTGCTTTACTGATGGCCTCAAATTTGTCTCAAGAATATTCTGGTATAAAGTGGAGTTCATCGTTGTCTCAATGACTACAACTTTCCCCAGGTCCTGTGGCTGCAAAACAAGCCCAAATCATCCATTCTTGACAGTTGGTATGAGGTGTTTGTGGTCATACGCTGTGTTTGATTTTCGCTAAACAAGACACTGGTCTTCTAAGTCCAATGGATATTGTTCCAGAACTTTTGTGGTTTGTTCAGATGCAATTTTGCAAACCAAAGTCATGCTGCCATATTCTTTTTGGAGAGAATGGGCTTTTTCATAGCCATCCTTCAATGAAAGCCATACTCAGTTCAGTATTTTCCTGATTGTGCTCTCATGAACAAGCATTGATCGTGCTTACAGAGGCCTGTAGGTCACATGATGTATCTTGATTTTCTTTATATATCTACCCATTAAACAGACTGAATTTGCTGGGACATCCACTCCTTGGAAGATTGGCAACTGTTTTGAAGGCTCTCCATTTGTAAACAATCCTTCTCACTGTAGAATGGTGAGTTTCAAATAGTTTGGAGACGGCCTTATAACCTTTCCCAACTTGAAGCGCGGCAACAATTTCTACTCTGAGGTCATGGCTGATGTCCTTTCTTCTTGACATGATGTAGATACACACCCGAGACACCAAAACACCAAACTGCCAAATGTTCTGCTTTTATAGAGGTAGTCACACTTCTTGATGAATAACTAATCTTGTGGATTTCATTAGTAACACCTGGCTGCTAATTACTCTTGAAAGGATTGTGGCAGTATGAAGGGTGTACTTTTTTCCTCACCTGGTTTTTGAATGTTGGTTTACTTTTGGGGAAAAAAATGACTACATATTGAAATCTGTTGCATCTGTTGTTTTGTTGTCACTTTTTGCTTATTTTGTTTGTTTAATGAGGTTGGTGAGGACCACACAATTCTTATTTAGGCCCTGATAAATAAAAACATAACTGAAGTAGGCTGTACTTTCTTTTTCCCCATGATTGTATCACGCAGACAGGCTTTTGTTTCACCATTGTAAAAGCAAAATTCATTTTCCCACTCAGCATGGAAATGATATATTTTCACCTTCTTTCGTTGCTCGGCCGTGGTCTCTCATTCAGAGTACACATATGGACTTAAGGTTAGCCAGCTACGCTGCATAACAGCAGGTTGACATGACTCAGCCGGTAACAGTTACAGTCTCCTCCAAAAGTATTGGAACAGCAAGGCCAATTCTATTGTTTCTACTAAACATTGAAGACATTGAGAATTAGAGATCAAAAGATGAACACGAGACGATAGATTTTTCTAGACGTGTTAAACAACTTAGATCATGGCACCTTTCGTTTCAACCCACCCATTTTTTCAAGTGATCAAAAATATTGGAACACGTGACTGTTAGGTGTTTCTTGCTGCCCAGGTGTGCCCTGTTAAATTGGTTGTTTAAAGAAGTAATAGCTCTGAATATCTAGTCTCAGTTTAAGATCTAGCTTTTCCCTATGAAGACTGCATTTGTTGTTAAAAAGTATAAACCAACATGAAGTCCAGAGAGCTGTCTATGGGAAAATAGCAAGCCATTTTGAATCTTAGAGGGAAAATCTATCAGAGCCATTGCACAAGCACTGGGTACAGCCAATACAACAATTTGGAATGTCCTGAAAAAGAAAGAAACCACTGGTGTACTAACAACCAGACTTGAAACAGGTCGGCCAAGAAAAATAATAGCAGTTGATGACAAACATTGTGACAGCTATGGGAAAAAACCCCAAAACAACAGTTAGTGACATCACCTTCACAGGGCAAGGATGAAGGTATCACAATCCACCATTCGAAGAAGACTTTAAGTGCAGAAATATAGAGCCCATACCATAAGATGCACACCAATCATGAGCAGTAAGAATCAGAAGGCCCGATTGAAATTTGCAAAGAAATACAGAGATGAGCCACAAAAGTTCTGGAAACGAGATTAACCGCTACCAGAGTGATGGAAAGGCCAAAGTGTGGCGAAAGAATGGATCTTCTCATGATCCAAAACATAGGTCTACATAAGTCTGAGAAAGAATGTGTCTTCCAATCTACAGAGAAATGGATCCACATTAACCCAGTTGAGCAGCATTTCATTTTCCCTTCAAAACAAACAACAACTGAAAGAAGCTGCAGTACAAGCCTGTAAAAGCAACACAAAAGAAAAATATAACAGCTTGGTGCTATCAGTGGGTCACCAGCTTGAAGCAGTTATTAAAAGCAAGAGATATGCAACCAAATATTAAGTGTTATTTACTTTAAGACTACCTGTTCCTACACTTTTGCTTACCTAAGCATTGAGACGTCTGCCACCAAAAGTGTCATGTTTTAAGCTGTTTAACACATCTAGATGTAAATATCAGGAAATGAAAACTGAAATTCTGATCTATCATCTCAAATTCATCTTTTGATCTCAAACCCAAATGTCTTCAATGTATAGCGAAAATAACAGAATTGGCCTTGCTGTTCCAATACTTTCAGAGGGGACTATCTGCAAAGGTAATATCATTTCATAACTGTAATTGGCCAGAATCATGTCCTCCATGGGCTACTCCATGCCCATACAGTTGCACAACACCAATTACATATGCAGCAGTTATCTAGCCAACCAGTGGATATTTTCCCCGGGTGGTTTATTTTTACTAAATCATTTACTGATCTTATTAAAAATCATCCTTACTAGAAGCTACATGCTATAAATAAAATACAACAAAATTTGAATACGTATCCCGTGTGTAACTGCAACAATGAAGTTACATTACAGGCAGTATAAACAGAGTTTGCGGTTTTAGTGAAGTTTTAAAATGTCTTGTGATTGTTGACAGTACGTAGATGGTCGTGATCTACTAAAAAGCCTCAGCGATCGAACTGTAGCTTGACATCGACAGATTAACGACCACCGATCTAGACTGCTTAGCCACAGCAACATCTGACAGGTTTTGCAGACCTCGACACAAGTAAAAACGAATAACCTGGAATTTACCTGGACAAATCCAAGGTCAGGAATTACTTCACTTAGTTCAGTATTATGCCAAATTAAACTGGGTAAACGACATGTGCCCCAAAATTGGAAATTAAATGCGTTTGTACTTTTACACAATGACTGCAAATGTGTGCATTCTCTCCACAGCGGCTTTACTATTACTATACTAGTTTTACTTTACTAGTTCATTATGGTTTATTAAACCATAATGAACTTTCCTTTACTTTCACACTATCCGTTGTTACCCAGATGAGGACGGGTTCCCTTCTAAATCTGGTTCCTCTCAAGGTTTCTTCCTCTTAACATCTTTGGGGGTTTTTCCTCGCCACCGGCTCGCTCAATTGGGATTGATTTGCACACTTAAAATCTGTATACCGTGTTTATATATTTCTGTAAAGCTGCTTTGAGACAATGTCCATTGTAAAAAGCGCTATACAAATACAACTGAATTGAACTGAACTATTAGAAAATGTTACATACATACCATTTGGACTACATTTCTGGCTCAGCAAAGGACTCTTGCATGGAGTACATGGACTCGTACATGGACTCGTACATGAAGCATCAGGCGTGGCCTGTTCTGTCTCCCAGCTTCTTCTTTTGCATGCTTCCTTGAAATGTGTATTTATAAGAATATAATACAAGTAACGCCAAAATGAAATGTGACACAAAATGCAAAGTTACAGCTACAGAGCTGTTTATAAGAAGCAGAAACACCCAATACACTGTCTTACATGAACATTTACCTGCTCAATGTGTTTGCCAGACAGTTTTTGTGAAGACTCTGGCCCATCATGTTTCTTCTCCATAGTCTGCTCTTCGGCCCCCGGACAACTATTAGGACGGAGAAGAGACAATGTGCTTTTGCTTCCCTCCTTCTGAGAGGCTAAAATGATTTCTTTTGTATGCTAAAGACGAGTCTAGCTGAAGTGAGGACATGCAGCTGGGAGTGCCATCTGATTGCAACCTAAATGATTGGAGTCTTGGAATACAGAGACACTTGAGTCGATGATGACGGCAAAAACGGAAATATTAATAAACTAAGACTCTAACATACAAAATCACATCATACGTTGTTGGTGTTTTTTTCTTTCCATATCGGTTAATTTCCCGATAATGAGAAATCGTGTTTTTGTCTTGCTGGGAAAGTCTACTTACCTAGTGAAATTCTTCACCTTGTGCTTAGGTTGACTGAGAAAGTTTACATCACTCTCATGCATCTGAAGGCAAGACATGCTAAAAGTTAACAACGTAAAAGATTACGGTGGTCGATTCCAGATGTAGAATGCGTATTCAAAGTTCATTCACACAGCACAAACACTCATTTTTCAAAATCCCTACATCAATACTGAGACAAATCGTTTCTAGTCCAATATTTTCGTTGTATGGTAAAAGAGGGGGGGGGGGGAAATAAATAGTAGTTCATTTAAATACATTCTGTGTTAATCCATAATATCTAAAATAAGTACATTTCACTGAAAAAGCAATAAAGGTTCTGACAAACCTGCTCAGAATTTAGGTCTATATGGCAAGTTTCTGCAACCACAGTTCTGCCATGAATCTTGGTATTGCACTCTAAATAGATCAACAAATACATTACGAATGGTAGCAGGGTCAGGGAAAAGTAATAGCAGAGCATGCTGAAGTATAAATAACTGGTGTATACAGTATACCGGCTTATAAAAAAAAATTATTTTTTAAAATTGACACTTTTCTGATTACCCCCTTTTGATTGTGAATGTATAGTGACGATGATCTATATAGTCTGATGATGTGATTTTGGGCATTATTTCATCAATTATTAGTTCTTACTTTCAATGCATGTTACATCCATATTACATGTCTCTGGAACAAGCACATCGCCAGCATGGCAGCCTAAAGATGTAGCCAGCTCTCTTTTCCGGGGAGCTACAGAACAGAAAACAACAAAGATTACGCCTTTAATACTCACCGTTAAAGTGCATAAATATTTGGACACTGACAAAGCTAGTTTTTTTTTTTTTTTAAAGCTGTCTACCACAGTATATTGAAGTTGAACTTAAATAATGAACGTGACCTCAAATGGCACGCTTTCAGATTTAATTTAAGGGTATTTGTTTGTAGAACGGTTGTATAGAAGACGTCACACTTGCAATCATGCTTTTGTACTGAATATCAGCACTTTTGCTCATGCAGTACTGCTTAACCAGTGGACTCGAAATATTCTACGTTTAACCTGACAGAAAGCAGGGGCGCTACAACTTTCAAGTGAGGAAATAATGACTCTTTTTGCATATTTTTGAGCAAAAACCAGCAGTGAACAGCGTACTCGTGTTAAAATGCAGAGGGCACAAAATGTGCATGACTAACCAGGTAGTGGCTGGGGCTGCAATTTTTCAGCATAGCGAATGTGGCTGTGATCTTTCTTGCGCTTCATCTTGTTGACTACGGGAAATGACATTGGCTGCTTTGGCGAGTCTGGGATCATGCCTTCCTCTGGCTCGGTGAATGCGGTCTGCTGCAAACTAAACATGCAGAAATTACTTCCCAGCGAAACGGATGCTTACATCCGTCAACATCCTTAATATTAAAGTCAACAATACAATCATTGTCTTGAGTGAATGAAACACACACACACACTCTCAAGCCATTCCTTAACCAACGGTCATTTGATAATGTTTTAATGAAATATTAGAAGTGCTGAGAAAAAATATGCTAAAATTTTCAGTCTTAGTGGTAATTAATGGGAACCTTGAACACGAAATGTGCTTGTGGTACAGTAACATGAAGTGTGTGTGTGTGAGTGTGTGTGCGCGCTTGGTCATTTCACTTACATTTGTCCACGTAATTGCTCTAGCTGAAGACTGAGCTTCCTGTTCTCTTCTTTAAGCATATTTCTCTCAGACTCTAAACATCAACATACACACAGATAATCCAACAATCTTCAAAAAGTACATAATAAATACATGACAGACATGTGTAGATTACGTTGTACAGTGCTGTGATTTCTTCTGTTTTCGTGTAGATCTCATACTAAATAGTTTTCGATCTTCAGACCAAATACAACATAAAACAAAGGCAAGCAGAGTAACACGCAATACAGTTTTTAAACTTTTTTTGTGAAAAGCTAACTGCGCCCTTAAACTTAAAATCTGGTTGTGCCGCCTTTAGCAGCAATAACTGCAAACAAATGCTTGCGATAACTGGAGATCAGTCTTTCACTTGCTTCTAGGACAAGGACTTACTCCTATGCTTTGGAGCATTGTCTTGCTGCATAATCCAATCGCACTTGAGTTTCAACTCACAGACTGAAGACATTCTCCTTTAGGATTTTCTGGAGAGCAGAATTCATGTTTCCCTCATTTATTGCAAGTTTCCCAGGCCCTGTAGCAGCAAAGCATCCCCACACCATCACACTTCCTCCACCATGCTTCACAGTAGGTATGATGTTATTTTTGTGGATTTCTGTGTTCGGTTTACGCCAGACGTAACGGGACCCCTGTCTTCCAAACAGTTCCACTTTTGACTCATCAATCCACAGAACATTCTCCCAAAAGGTTTGAGGATCATCAAGGTGTGTTTTGGCAAAATTCAGACGAGCCTTAACGTTCTTCTGGGTTAGCAGTGGTTTTCACCTCACCACTCTTCCATGGAGCCATTTTTGCCCAGTGTCTTTCTGATAGTGGAGTCATGAACAGTGACCTTTATTGATGCAAGAGAGGCCTGTAGGTCCTTTGATGTTGTCCTTGGCTCTTTTGTGACTTCCTGGATGAGTCGTTGCTGTGCTCTTAGAGGAATTTTGGAAGGTCAGACACTTCTGGGAAGGTTCACTACTGTGCCAAGTTTTTCCATTTGGAGATAACGGCTCTCACTGGGGTTCTTTGGAGTCCCGGAGCCTTTGTAAATAGCTTTGTAACCCTTCCCAGACTGATGTATTTCAATCACCTTCTTCCTCATCATTTCTGGAATTTCTTTCAATTTTGCCATGGTGTGTTACTGAGTACGACCTTTTAACCAACTTCATGCTGTTGAAAAAGTTCTATGTAAGTGTTGATTTGATTGAACAGGGTTTGCAGTAATCAGGCCTGGTTGCGTCTAGTCCAGCTGAACCCCATTATGAATGCAGTTTCATACAGTAGATTTGGGAATTAGTAACTATGGAGACAAATACATTTTCACACAGGCTCAGTTATTATTGGATAACTTTTTTGCTTCAATAAATAACATTATCATTTAAAAACTCTATTTTGTGTTTACTCAGGTTACTTTTGTTTTATCTTCGATATTGTCTTAATTTCTGAAACAATTTAGCATGATATATACAGAAAAAACAAAAGAAATCAGGATACTTTTTCACAGCACTGTATTAAAAAAACAAACACAAGTATTTTACTTCAGTTGAGCCAGCCGGCGCAATACTCGCGCTTCACACTGCCTGGGGCTGGTACACGGACAACAAATTCTACAAGCTAAAATCTGAAAATGTCCGCACAAATGTAGATGAATTGCCACTCTTTCAAACTACAACACACATCTACATGACATAACTGGGAAAACTAGCTCGGATTTGGTTTATAGAAAGGAATTTGGCCCAGCAGTGTAGGACGGGGGAAAAAAAACCAACCTACTGCACCGTAGTCCAAAGAGAAACTCAGAAAGAGAGGCAGGTATGTACTTACGGAGTTCATTGAGGAGCGGGAGATTTTCAAACGCGGCTTGTGTTTTTTTCATTTGTTTTTCTGTTTCTCTGCAGCGATCACAAGGTCCAGATTGTAATCTAGTAACATATTCATCACATGTTACACATACACATGTAGATCATGGTTCACTTTATATTTCTAGATTTTTGAAAGAAGGGGGCATCTGACCACGCCCTTTTTTTTTTGCCTCTTAAAGGCAATAGTATGTTACGAGCTGATGAGACCTACGTAGGCTAGAAGCAACGTGAACGCTCTAACATGGTTTGTAGTGCATTTCTGCAAGGAAATAAAACTAATGGAACATGTGACTTCTGAGAAACGTAAATACAATTACAGAATTAAACTGGTCAGCTCGGCTGGCAATATCTAAATAAATATATAATATAGATAAATAAATTAAAAAAAAAAAAAAGAGATCATATATAGTTTTATTTTAGGCAAATCATTTCCGTAATGAATTTCTCTTAATCGGTCACACACTTTTTAGATAGAGTATATCTATAGAACAGTGTAAAGTACGGGTCTTACATGCAAGTATTCGATGTCAAATTGAGATGAACCCGTATAAAGTACCTTTCCTTCAGGACTTTGATGGATTCCTGCAGTGTTCTCTGTTGCTCACGTAAATGCTGATTCTTGTTATAAAACTCCTCCAGTCTTTGCGCATCACTAACGGAGAGAGCAACCAGGAATGATATAAATGTATTATATTATTTTATATATACATACACATACACAGTATCTCACAAAAGTGAGTACACCCCTCACATTTTTGTAAATATTTGATTATATCTTTTCATGTGACAGCACTGAAGAAATGAGACTTTGCTACAATGTAAAGTAGTGAATGTACAGCTTGTGTAACAGTGTAAATTTGCTGTCCCCTCTAAATAACTCAACACACAGCCATTAATGTCTAAACCGCTGGCAACAAAAGTGAGTACACCCCTAAGTGAAAATGTCCAAATTGGGCCCAATTAGCCATTTTCCCTCCCCGGTGTCATGTGACTTGTTAGTGTTACAAGGTCTCAGGTGTGAATGGGGAGCAGGTGTGTTAAATTTGGTGTCATCGCTCTCACACTCCCTCATACTGGTCACTGGAAGTTCAACATGGCACCTCATGGCAAAGAACTCTCTGAGGATCTGAAAAAAAGAATTGTTGCTCTACATAAAGATGGCCTAGTCTATAAGAAGATTGCCAAGACCCTGACACTGAGCTGCAGCACGGTGGCCAAGACCATACAGCGGTTTAACAGGACAGGTTCCACTCAGAACAGGCCTCGCCATGGTCGACCAAAGAAGTTGAGTGCACGTGCTCAGCATCATATCCAGAGGTTGTCTTTGGGAAATAGACGTATGAGTGCTGCCAGCATTGCTGCAGAGATTGAAGGGGTGGGGGGTCAGCCTGTCAGTGCTCAGACCATACGCCGCACACTGCATCAAATTGGTCTGCATGGCTGTCATCCCAGAAGGAAGCCTCTGCTAAAGATGATGCACAAGAAAGCCCACAAACAGTTTGCTGAAGACAAGCAGACTAAGGACATGGATTACTGGAACCATGTCCTGTGGTCTGATGAGACCAAGATAAACTTATTTGGTTCAGATGGTGTCAAGCGTGTGTGGCAGCAACCAGGTGAGGAGTACAAAGACAAGTGTGTCTTGCCTACAGTCAAGCATGGTGGTGGGATTGTCATGGTCTGGGGCTCCATGAGTGCTGCCGGCACTGGGGAGCTACAGTTCACTGAGGGAACCATGAATGCCAACATGTACTGTGACATACTGAAACAGAGCATGATCTGCTGGGCAGTATTCCAGCATGATAACGACCCCAAACACACCTCCAAGATGACCACTGCCTTGCTAAAGAAGCTGAGGGTGAAGGTGATGGACTGGCCAAGCATGTCTCCAGACCTAAACCCTATTGAGCATCTGTGGGGCATCCTCAAACGGAAGGTGGAGAAGCACAAGGTCTCTAACATCCACCAGCTCCATGATGTCGTCATGGAGGAGTGGAAGAGGACTCCAGTGGCAACCTGTGAAGCTCTGGTGAACTCCATGCCCAAGAGGGTTAAGGCAGTGCTGGAAAATAATGGTGGCCACACAAAATATTGACACTTTGGGCCCAATTTGGACATTTTCACTTAGGGGTGTACTCACTTTTGTTGCCAGCGGTTTAGACATTAATGGCTGTGTGTTGAGTTATTTTGAGGGGACAGCAAATTTACACTGTTACACAAGCTGTACACTCACTACTTTACATTGTAGCGAAGTGTCATATTCAAAAATGTGAGGGGTGTACTTACTTTTGTGAGATACTGTGTGTGTATATATATTATATATATATATATATACACACACACACACACATACATATATATCAGTAAAACAGCACAGTCGGTCAGATTAGAAGTTTTTGGACTAGTTGCGTCAATTGTAGAAATAGAACAACAGTAAATCCTACTCATAATGGTGGTCACACTCTTGACCTGATACTAACATACGGATTAAATATAGAAAATATTGTAATTTTTCCACAGTCTGAAGTTGTCTCAGACCATTATCTTATCTCGTTCATAATACGTATTGATCATAATATTTCCACCTCACCTCGCTACCGTGTAAAACGTACTTTCGCATCAGCTACTGCACCGAGCTTCATCAATAACCTTCCAGCGGCATCAATTAGATTTGGATCACTGTCTGATCCGATAGAACTCGATCAAGTGACTGAATCCTTAGAGTCAACGCTCCGCTACACACTAGATAGAGTGGCTCTACTCAAAAGAAAATTAATTAGAGAGAAAAAGCTAGCACCCTGGTATAACGATCAAACGCGAACCTTAAAACAGACCACTCGACAATTAGAACGTAAATGGCGTCAAACCAAATTGGTAGTATTTCAAACAGCGTGGAAGGAGAGCCTACTGAATTATAGAAAATCTCTTAGTGATGCTAGAAAAGTCTATCTCTCCATCTTAATAGACGCCACGCCTACTTAGATCAAAAGATGCAGGCTATCTGACGGTACCTCGAATAGCGAAGGCCACAGCAGGGGGAAGAGCTTTCTCTTATAGAGCCCCACAGTTATGGAATAGCCTTCCGATTAGTGTTCGTGACTCAGACACAGTCTCAGTGTTTAAGTCTAGGCTTAAAAACGTATTTGTTTACTCACGCCTACCCTGACTAGTCTCTCTATTATGCTAATTCCCAGTCCTAATAATCTTTTCTCTCCCTCTCTCCTTCTGTCGAGCCACACATGATTTTATGTGGATACTAGTGATCCTGATCCTCTCTGCTCTCCGGACCTGCCTGATCCGTTTCGGATGCCCTACCTCTGGATGGAGCTCTCATCTACTCCAATTCCAGATTGCTGGGTCTATGGCTGCTTCTAAGGCCAAACAGACTTCATATAAAACCATAATGAACTTTTTTACACTATCTGTTGTTACCCAGATGAGGATGGGTTCCCTTCTGAGACTGGTTCCTCTCAAGGTTTCTTCCTCTTAACATCTTAGGGAGTTTTTCCTTGCCACCGTCGCCACCGGCTTGCTCACTTGGGATAAATTCGCACTTTGTGTTTATATATTTCTCTAAAGCTGCTTTGAGACAATGTCTATTGTAAAAAGCGCTATCCAAATAAAATTGAATTGAATTAAATTACAGTAACGTATTCAAATCTACTCAGGTAGATTTTCACCAGTAAATAATTTATTTAGTTGTCTTTTTCATTCATTTTTCCTCAAGCCAGCATGTTTTGTACTCTTTCCACCTCTGCTATTCCCCGGCCTGAAATGAACTTTCAGAATGGAAACAGACCTGGATCTGAACCCCCTGAATAAAAATATATGTTTGAGTGAAAAATGGATTTGAAAAGTGAAACAAAAAAAGCTGATGTGTTTTTCTTTTAACTCCACTTACAAGCATCGCTCCTTCTTCAGTTTATTCACCTTTAACTGCAGTCCTGAGAAGAAGAAGAAAAAAATTTTTTTACTATACTGTAACCTGCACGACACGAGCAACTGAACAGCCTGGGATGCTTACACGCTTACTGTACATCAACCAACAAAAACAACTGGTGCTTGAAAGTTTGTGAACCCTTTCGAATTTTCTATATTTCTGCATGAATATAACCTAAAACATGATCTGATTTTCAAACAAGTCATACAAGTAGATAAAGAGCACCTGGTTGAACAAATACATACAGAACAGCTTCAACTCCGGGATGTTGGTGGGATGTTTTCTACAGAGGATACAGCCTGGAGATTGCTTAGGATGGTACTGCTTGATATACCATGAAATGGTTCTCACTGTGGTTGCTGCGATGGCCTTGAGACTGCAATTACTACATAAAATTTTGCACTCGGAACTCCTTTGGTGATCAGTGGGCTAGTTCAACAAAACAGACTTCATATAAAAACCATAATGAACTTTCTTTTACTTTCACACTATCCGTTGTTACCCAGATGAGGACGGGTTCACTTCTGAGTCTGGTTCCTCTCAAGGTTTCTTCCTCGTATCATCTTAGGGAGGTTTTCCTCACCACCGGCTTGCTCAACAGGAATCAATTCACACTGTAAAGCTGTTTCTGTAAAGCTGCTTTGAGACAATTGAATCGAATCACATTGAATTTTCTCAATCGAATGCCTGCGTCGGGTCCTTCCTCAACATTTCTATCGGATTAAAGTCAGGACATTGACTTGGCCTTTCCAAAACATTAACTTCTTTAACCGTTCTTTGGTAGAATGACTTGTCTGCTTAGGGTCTCTTGAGATTCAGTTCAGACAGATGTCCTGACATTGTCCTTTAGAGGTCACTGGTGTACTTCAGAATTCATTGTTCCTTCAATGATGGCAAGTCATGATACCACCACCATGTTTCGCAAATGGCATAAGGTTCTTATATTGGAATGCAGTGTTTTCCTTTCCCAAACATAACGCTTCTTATTTAACCCCCCCAAAAAAATCTATTTTGGTCTCATCCGTCCACAAAACTTTTTTCCAACAGCCTTCTGGAATCGTGCGATTACACATCTTGCTCTTGGAGTGATCCCTGTCGGTCGACCACTCCTGGGGACATAAATACAGTGTTCTTGAATTCCCTCCATTTGTACACACTCTATCTGTCTGACTGTTGATTGGTGGAGTCCAAACTCTTCCGATATGGTTTCGTGACCTTTCCCAGCGTGATGAGCTTCAACAACTCTTTTTCTCAGCTCCTCAGAACTCTCCACTGTTCGTACCACGACACACTGCTACAAACGTGTGTTGTGAAGATCAGACTTTGATAGAGCCCTGTTCTTTTAAATCAAACACCTGATCGTCATCCCGTTGATTGAAAACACCTGCCTCTAATATGACCTCCGTATTAATCTGTTAATCCTGGAGATTTACATAATATTGCCACTCACAGATATGGAATACCGGATTGAGGTGTTTCCTAAAGAAATAAATGACCAAGTTAGATGTATTTATTTAGTCTCGCGTGTTTAATTAACTTCTCTTTATCTGCTTTTAGGACTCGTGTGGAGATCTGACGATGTTTTGGGTCATACTGATGCAGAAATCTAGAAACTTTTGCGAGCACGACTGTGAGGGTCATCTCTAGAAGTCTGTTCTCATCACCACGATCACTGCAATACGTAAATGGGGAAAAGTGAGATCATTTCACACGTGACCTTGGACTGTAGTATCATGGAAGTGTCTGAGGTGCTCCAGCAGATCTTGGAAGGCAGGTTCTGTGCTAGAACCCTGTGTGCAGACTTCATCAGTACACTGAGCACTGCTCATCCTTCTCTCCAGTCAGTCAACCTGGATTTAAGGGGTAAGGGGTAAAGATGACACCACTCTCAAACGGGTCTGCTGGAGAACCTGATCTGGAATGGAAAGTTCCTGAACAAACAGTAATTTAGAGACAATCTCGGCGTTAGCTAGCTACTGTATTGTATTATCTTATGTTATGTTAGCAGAAAAAAAAAATCTCAAAATATATATGTATATATCAATATTGTTGCATCCCCTTATTGTTGCTTCTCTATCAAAGTACCTGATTCCTAACGCAAACACTAGAATTTACAATAAAAGTTCATTCTTACCGAAAGACTACATAGAGCTACAGCTAGAACTTGACGAATACGGCGCCAAAGAAGTCTTTGGCTCCATCATTAGCGCCATCTGTTGGTTAGGTCGAAAAACAACAACAACAAAACAAACAACAACAAAAAAGCAGCACGGTATAAATGGACTTAAAAGCGAACCTACATAATGAGATCTTTTGCCAAATTCGGCATCATGCAAGAGTTTCTTTTAGACTCCTGGATTACGGTTTATACATCAGCGCGTTGGCGCTTTACTCCGAGCCGACAGGTGGCGATATATTCACACAAACCCACCAACAAAGCCGAGGCCGACGAAGAAAACATAAGCTCCGGAAGGGAACGTAAACTTCACACTGCACAGACCAGCTGTTTTTGAAAACCGAGCACTATAAGTAAGTTTGAAGTCGTGTGTGTCGTTCTGTTGACTTCTTATGCGTTTTGCGTGCGTTTATGTGTGTCTTCGGGGTTTCCGGCAAACGATCCTCTACTGAAGGAACCGCTTCTGAATGGCCGTCCGCAGGTTAGCTGTGTTGCTAAAGCTACGGTAGCGTCCAGAAACCACACCATACATCATTTGTGGCTTGTCAGAAGAGTACTTCAGTGTCATGTCCTGCTCTGATGTTTTGACACTTCTTTTTTTTTATTTAAGTGCGTGTTTGGACGTTTTCTCAGCTGTTGGAGACGCAGAAACGCCCCCAAAACTCGCTTTAATATGAGACCCAGTGTGTAGAATTGAATCTAATGAGAGTTGTTTTCTCCACTGTTCAATCGAAGTGGATTTCCAACACCTAGAGGGACAGACCACACTGACCTCCTGCTGGTCATTTCATTTATTTATTATTATTATTATTTTTTTAAATTTCTTATCCTCATCTTGATATTTTTTTGGCATCATCACAGTGCAGAAAGTTAGAGTAGAGTCACTGTTTATTTATTTATTTGTTTATTTTTATACTGCAGTCTCCAAGCACCTTTTACAAGCCCTCAGAACTTCTACTCCATGCAACACAGAGATAGGGTTTTCTTTCTTTCTTTCTTTCTTTCTTTCTTTCTTTCCTTCTTCTGATTATTATTAATTTTTGCACTCCTGTGTGTTGGTTTCCCGAGAAACACAAAGTACGTACGCTGTTCTTGGGCAGGTTTATTATGGTATGAAGGTACCAGAATCCCTAGCAGAGCCGGAGAGTGCATCAGGGTGTTGTGGTGTCCGGCATGGGAGCGTAGACATGCCGGAAACATGCGTTTTTAAATATTTCTGTAGCTTGTGCGCTTCAGCGTAAGTACCACACACTCATATCCCTGTGCAGGATAAGCAGTAGTCCATCAATGTGAATCTTAATTAAACAGACTAAAAATGAATTTCGCTGACATCATGTTTCACACTCGCACGTTTCACTCTTGCGTCACAAAATAACAATATAGCGCCGAGCGTTCTGTATGTTTCGCTCGGCATCAGGTGATGATGTGCTCAGGCATCTTATTTCTAATAGTGTTAGTGTTGGGTCCAAGAACGACTTCGGTGTTCTCTGGGTGCATACGCAGACTCGTCATCCAGCCTTCGACATCACTAGTACGACTTGCTTTTCTGGTAAAACGTGTCCGGTGTTTTTCCGATGTAGAGGTCGAGTGATTGTGGATTTTACCGATATCGATAACGAAGTCGGGCGGTACCTGCCGATAACCAATTAATCGACTGGTTTTTTAAAAAAAAAAAAATCGATGCTAAATGAAAACATAACAGTCAAGGTAAAATATTGCTGAAGTTTATTACAAAAATAAACAGCACTGACTGCATCACGAAAATGTACTGTACTTTTTTTAAAATGAGAAATATATATATACACACATACACTGCCCTCCACTAATATTGGTACCCTTGGTAAATATGAGCAAAGAAGGCTGTGAAAAATTGTCTTTAATTGTTTAATCTTTTGTTCAAAAAATTCACAGAAAAATACTCTTCTCTCATGGATATCAAACAATTGCAAACACAACACAGGTTTCTACCAAAAAAAAAAGAATCTTTGTTAAATATTGGTGTGCAACAATTATGGGCACCCTGATGCACTCATATGAGGGGAAAAATCTATTTGAAGTATATTCCCATTGATTATTTTACATTTGTTTAGTACACCCGGGCGACTAGGAACAGGAATTTGTCCAACCGTGACTTCCTGTTGCACAGGGGTATAAATATGAGGTAACACATAGGCCAGATTCCCTTAGTCATTCATAACAATGGGTAAGACTAAGGAATATAGCTGTGATGTGCGGCAAAAGGTTGTTGAGCTTCATAGAATGGTAAGTGGCTATAAGAAAATAGCACAAGCGTTGAAAATGGCCATTTCCACCATTAGGGCAATAATTAAGACGTTCCAGTCGGCTGGAAATGTTATGAATCAACTTGGAATTGGACGTGTGTCTATATCGTCTCAACGCACTGTGAAGAGAACGGTTCGAGTGGCCGAAAATCTCCAAGGATCACAGCTGGAAAGTTGCAGAAGTTAGTTGTGTCTTTAATAACTATTTATGCCAGCATGATGAACCGTCTGGGACAAGGTTGAAAAAGTAGCTTTTTCAGAAAATTCAAAATGGCAGAAAAATGTTTCATGTTTCGGAAAATGTCGTCATAGGGTGCCTTCGAATCGTCTTGGGCCAAGGAATTATTTCCAGGCCTTACGGTTCAAAGGTTATTAGCATAAACGTAAGTCAAAATTTGAGCAGTTGGTGGTACAAGAGGGTTTTTAGAGAGAGACTCCAATCTTGCTATGGTTAATGTTGAGACCGTCCTGTATCTGTGTGCCAAATTTCATAACTTTCCCACAATCAGTTTTTCGGGCTGCCATCGACTCGAGACATCCAAAATGATTTTTTAAAAAAAAAAAAAAACACTTCAAATAACACAACAAAATTTGTCAGTGATAGTTGTTATTTCGCCTCTAGGGGCCACTCTTGTACTGTATAATTACTGCAGACCTTTCTGAGCCACTCCGCAATGGAAGCAACTGGAAAAACTATCGGTGTGGATTTTTGCCCATAACCGAAGGTTCCATCATTCAGTTATCGAAGCTGATTAATCGGAAAAAACAGTCAATCAGTTGACCGCTATTTGTGATATAATTTTTTTTAGTATGTTGAATGCACATTTGCGATGGCTGTTTATAGTTTGTCACGTTATCTTTCCTCAAATAATTGTTCATTTGTTTGCAATAGCCATTATTAAATTACCACCTTACCATTATTACCGATCTTTTAACTTCTCTTGCTTGCTAATCTATTGCGCATGTGTCAAATATTGACTCGTTTGTTACTGTGTTTCAGTATTCCATTTTCAGTAGAATGCCATGTCAAAAACGAAAAATGCAATCTACTGAACCTCAAGATAATAAGAAACAGGTGGCCCCGAGTCTGACCGCGTCTGATAAGCCTGGCCGAACACCCCTGCGGCCCACGAGGTCCCAAAGGTTAGGAGCGCCACAGAAGAAAGTTTCCGTTAAGTCCAAAAGAAAATCTTCAACACAGCTAAGAGATGATGTGGAAAACCCGCCTCGTCGCTCCTCTAGACTGAAAACGCCTTCAAATAAGGTGACCGGTGTGAAAAGGAGAAAAACATCAATCAAATCTGCAGTGGCGAAGGAACCAGGCTCCAAAATCAGTATTAAAGCTTCAAACAAAGACGGGGATAAATTGTGTCTGACTTCACCTGTCCTTAAAAAAGGAAGCAAGAAATATTCTTCAAGAGTGAAGAAGGATAAATGTCAGTCTCCGCTTTCGGAAGCAGCTTGCACGGTGTCGGCAGTGATGTACCCTGTATTAATAGAGCACAGCTATGGTCAGCCTCCTGATTCGCACAGTGAAGAAACAACACTGCCAGACAAAAACAAAGCTGGAGGAATCACCCATTTTGGTCTTGATCTGAATGATGATCATGATGCTGCAGTGTTTCATTCAGTGACCCAAGTGAGTCAGTCTTCTGAGGCTAAAACAACAAAAACTGTATCACTCGAGGAACAGGAAGAACTCTCCGCTGACCCCATTGGGAAAATCACTGTAAATTTAGATGCTGGAGTAGGTGTGCTGAGAGAGCCTCCTCTACAAACATTTTCTAATGCCGTTCAAGAAACTAGCTTGAACAAGCATGAATTAAATAGTGAAAACATCTCGGATATTGATGCATTTGCCATGGTGAATACGTATTTTCTACAGGATACTCTACAGAATCTGGTGGTCTGTGATGCTCCTGGCATGACGCAGGGCTCTCCGACCTCAGAAACACTGGACGATATAGAGATTGAACACTGTGTGGTTGAGATTGAAACATTGGAAGACGTCCCTGGTGACCTCAGTGCCTTAGACAATAACGAGCAGCCCTGCCAGGACTTGCAGGAATCGACAGGACTCAAAGAAACCAGCAAAGCGGTGGTATGCAAGGAGAGTACATCACCTCCTTCTCTTCCACAAGACAGTGCAAAAGACTCCACACAAGGTTCCCTCGCACAGGCCAGTGCAGAACCGCCCAAAAAGCAAGCAATGAACCCTCAGGCCAGAACCAAGGCTCGGCTGGCAGCAATGGCTAGGGAGAGAGCAGCTGCTGCAAAGAGGCCACCCCCCAAGCAGCTCAACCTCCTAGCTCTGTGTGAGGAAATCGCAGACGACATCGCGTCTGACACGGCGGCAGCGAAAGAAGAGAATACAGAAGAAAGCATTCAATCCAGCGAGATGATTCCGAGTAAAAACGAGGTAGAGAATGCGACAGTTCCCACCGTTTCCAGTGACCTGCCCATCCCAGAAAGCCTCACCGAGGAGACATCGGAACCCAAGGCACACGAGAGTACGCCCAAGAAACGCTTTTTCCTCAGCCAAGTGTCCGTCCCCCTTAAAACCCAAGAGAAAAAGAAGCTATCCCGATTCCAGAAACTGAGGCAGGTTGAGCTGCAGAGGGACAAACTGACATGGACGCGTGTTAAAAAACTGAAATCGGATCAGGCTAGTCAGGATGACGCGAAAGACTCCACAGAGACTTCACCCGTTTCAGTATCGACCTGTCAAGCGAGCCCTCCTCCTCCTCCTCCTCCTCCTCATTCTCCCACACCACTTGCTCCAGCAAACTTGTTAAAAGTGGGATCGAGCGAGTGCAAGCGGACACTCCCGGCTGTGGCGCCACCCATGCCCAATGGTATTACCAGTTTAAAGCCTAGGCCTGTTGTGGAGTATAAGCCATATAATCCCAGACCAAAATACTCACCAGATGACTTTGAGCTGGATGAGCCAGGTGACGATACTAGCAAGCCAGCCGTTCCCAAACAGGAGGTAAAGACATCAGGACTAATGTACATGTCAATGTTGCCCTTATTCTGCCTCTGACACAACCATACTGATCAGTTCTACCAGTGAAGCGTCTGTATTTATCTCAGAAAACGTATTTAGCACAAACAATACACTATATCTGGCACATTTATTCCATTTTTATGTGTACTTTATTCATAGGGCAGAATGGAGCAACCCTCATCTTTGGCTGTAGAGTCCTCTAGAACACCGGGAAAGCACATATGCATCACGACCCCTACAGGTAAACATCAATGACTGTTCACTATACCCACATTTAGTGATCGACATTCGACTGTCTCGAAAATTGTGGAATCTGGGCTTTGCGTTCCAGTTGTATGTTGTTGTTTTTGTCTCAATCTGAGCATTGTAACTTCTTCTGTGGACTATGACCTATTCCTTTCAAAACGCATAACATTTATTCGAATATATATTTTCCCGTTACTAGCGTCGACGGGTATCAAGTCCTCTAACCAGCAAGACGGGTCTCCTACGACACCAACGGAAAATTCAGAAGGCAAAAACAGGTATCGTTCCCGTCTTTGAAATGGTAATAAAAGTTCTTTTAAGTCCGAGCTGCAGTAGGCATATCCGCTCACCGTTCACTTTAATAGGAAAACCTGTACACCTATTTATTTAAACCGTTTTAATCAGCCAATCAAGAGCTTCAGTTAATGTACGCATCAGACATCAGAACAGGGGGCGGGGTGATCGCTGTGACTTTAATCATGGCGTGGTTGTTGGTGTGAGATGGGCTGGTTTGAGTGTTTCAGAAACTGCTGAGCTCCTGGGATTTTCAACCACAACAATCTCTAGAGTTTATACAGAATGCTGTGGAAAACAAAAAAAAGTGCCCTGTGAGCACTGGGTCTGCAGGCCAGAATGACCAGACTGGAAGTCTATAGTAACTCGCATAAGCACTCTTTGCAACCGTGGTGAGAAAAAAAAGCACCTCAGAATGCACATCAAAGCACTCCTGTCAGCCAAGAGCAAGTATCTGAGGCTGTCATGGGCGCAGACTCGCCCAAACTTGATGTGGGCTTCTCCTGTTGTAGCCCATCCAACTCAAGGTTCGAAGTTTTGTCCACGTTGAGATGTATTTCTGCTCACCACGGTTAAAGTAAAGAATGATTAATACGACTTAGCATATCTTTCCTGGCAGCTTGAACCAATCAGGCCATTTTCCCCTGACCTCTCGTACCAACAAGGCCTTTCCACCCTCAGAACCATTTTTTGTTTCTCACACCATTCTGTATAAACTCTAAATAAAATCTTAGATCAGCAGGTTCTGAAATACTCAAACCAGCCCATCTGGCACAAACAACCACGCCACGGTTAAAGTCACAGAAATGACGCTTTTCCCCCGTTCCGATGTGAACATTTTACCCGAAGCTCTTGACCTGTATCCGCATGATTTTATGCGTTGTGCTGCTACCACGTGATTGGCTGATCGCGTGTTCTTATTACACGCGTGGACAGCGAGTGCAATTTGACTCATTCATGTCATTAAAGGATAAATTCACTCGCTTAAATCACTTGCATATCAGAGTTGTGTAATTATTATGTGATATTTAACAGCGCCCAGGAGGACTGGGCGATATGGATGATTTCAATATCTTTGCTAGGATATTCATGTGACCAAACTCGTTTTTGCTGGGTTGTGGAGTTGAACACGGGCGATTAAAAAGCGCCAGGGTGCTCTGTTAAAGTGGTGTATCTCATCAGTGCACTGTTTCTACTTGATGAGCAATGCATTATTTGTTTATTTATTTATTTATTTATTTTTCAGGGGCAGCTGTGGCAGTGGGTCAGACGCAGAGCTTAGGAATGAGGTTACGGATAATTTAAGGGCTGCAAGCCTCGAAGGAGAGCAAAAAACCCCCGTAAGTTTAATTTTATAAGCAGCTCCAAGAAGTTTGAAGCAGCCTGAAACATGTATACAAGTATAAGCGACATACAGTATCTCACAAAAGTGAGTACACCCCTCACATTTTTGTAAATATTTGATTATATCTTTTCATGTGACAGCACTGAAGAAATGACACTTTGCTACAATGTAAAGTAGTGAGTGTACAGCCTGTGTAACAGTGTAAATTTGCTGTCCCCTCAAAATAACTCAACACACAGCCATTAATGTCTAAACCGCTGGCCACAAAAGTGAGTACACCCCTAAGTGAAAATGTCCAAATTGGGACCAATTAGCCATTTTCCCTCCCTGGTGTCATGTGACTTGTTAGTGTTACAAGGTCTCAGGTGTCACTGGGGAGCAGGTGTGGTTAATTTGGTGTCATCGCTCTCACACTCCCTCATACTGGTCACTGGAAGTGTACTCAATTTTGTGACATACTGTATATTTCTTAGATTTATTTTCACTTCTTCAGCTGCTAGTATGCCATAGATTTATTTATTTTTTTTACTGAAATGCGATGTGCAAATATGATCTGAATCAGTATTGTTATCAAGTTCTCTCTTATGACACTACCTGTAATCGTAGACCTTACCCAAAAAATCTCACGTTTGTACAGAGTATTAATTAAAGTTCCTGTCTGATTGTGATTATATATTGTGTGATGAAGGAGAAGAACCAGAACGCATTTGGAGCCACGACTTGCAATGTGTGTGGGATGCTGTATTCTCCTTCCACCACCGAGGATGAGACCCAGCACCTGCTCTTCCACAACCAGTTCATCAGTGCCGTGAGATATGTGGTGCGTGTTTTGGCCTTACCTTACCAGATATTACAACAGTTCTGTTTCCCATCATTTTGTCCCCCTCCCCGAAGTGATGGACTACCTATATAACAACCTCTGTGTTTGTTTTTGGACACGCCGATATCAGTGCTACTTATTTTGAATCTTTTACAGGGTTGGAAGAAGGAGAGGATTTTAGGGGAATACCCAGATGGCAAGATTATACTTGTTCTCCCAGATGACCCTAAATACGCCCTGAAAAAGGTACTGCTTACTCAGATCAGTCTTCTAATTTAAAGTGCTTTCATTGCTATATAAATACAGCACAGGGTTCAAAAAAAAAAAAAAAATTGTAGTGGGGTAGTTAAAAAGAAGTCCTTCGTTCACTGGTTTTACTTAACGCTAAATAAAACCTTTAATAAATCAGATGAATATATTAGAATTTATTAATAGCTTGTTCTCATTTTGTCTGATTTGAGGTGGAGGAAATAAGAGAAATGGTGGACAATGATCTGGGATTCCAGCAAGTGGAGACTAAGGTCCCTTCCCAGACCAAAACCTTCCTCTTCATTTCAAATGACAAGAAGGTGACTGGGTGTCTGATCGCTGAACACATTCAGGAGGTTAGCGTTTTTTTATTTATTTATTTTTAAAAAAGCTTAAGTTAGTGTAATTGGGGTTTTTTTTTGTTTGTTTTTTTTTGGTCCAGTATCATGAACATGTGAAAACATTTTAAATTGGGGCTGCTTAAAATTTCACTTCACGCATGCAGTGACATCACGCAGAAGGCTGTGCCGAATTATTTGTTTTACTAAACCGAATCGTTTGAATTAAACATCAAATAGAACATGGGGGGGGGGGGGGGATGGTCTAGTGGATATATGATACGTGTGATATAATGAGCGAAACAACAAGCAGGCCAACACCAAAAAATGGCCTTATGCATCGATCTTTTGAGTGAAGTTTGTGTGTAAATGTTTGCGTAAACCAAACTGAGCAAAAAAAAAATTCATGGCAGATTTACAAAGGTTTTGTAAAAAATGTTGATTTTCTTTGTATTCGTGTGTTTGTATGTTGATAAAATGGCAATGACCCGGCACCACCAGTGTCACTGGGTGTGTGCGTACCACGGTCGATTTGGGTCTGGTGACGACCGCAAAACCCCCATGAAATTGGCCCAGAGCGGAAAGCCAGACGCCATGGCAAAGCAGCTTACGGCTACTTTCTACACAAGTCTGCACACCCCTATTAAAATGGCAGGTTTTTGTGATGTCAAAAATGAGGCTAAATTAAACTGTATCAGAACATTTTTGCACATTTATTGTGAGATTGCAAAAAAAAAACCAGCAGAAAAACAACAAAATTAAAGTAACCTGCTTGAATAAGTGTGCACACCCTTTATAACTGGAAATGTGGCAGTGTTCAAAATCAACCAGTCTCATTCAAACTCGTGTGAAATACAAGTTACTGTACACCTGCCATCAATTAAAGTGCCTGGTTAACCCCAAATTAGCCCCAAGTTAACAGCTGTTCCTATAGGATTTACCTGACATCAACTTGGTAAGCTCTAACTGGAAATGCCATGGGCCGTAAAGAGCTTTCAAAGCATGTACAGGATCTTGTTGTTAAAAAACATCAAACCGGAGAGGGTTACAAAGAAATTCCAAGGCATTGGATATACTGTGGAACACTATAAAGATCAACAAGTGGAGCAAATGTGGCACGTCAGTGACATAGAACAGGAGAAAACTGGTCAGGGAGGCCTACAACAACATTACAAGAATTGCAGCAATTTCTGGGAAGTATTGGTTGCTCCCTACATCTGACAGTCTCCTGAATTTTTCATTTCTGGGCTACGGGGTAAGGTGGCAAGATGGAAGCTTTTTTTTTTTAAAGTATATTATTATTTTATATCTATCTATCTTTACACACACATCCAATCTCTCAAAACCATGTGGAATAATGTTACAGTATGATGAGACCAAAGTTAATCTATTTGGCCATAATACCAAAAGACATGTTTGGTGCAAAACACAAATTAAAACAAAAAACACACACCGTAGCACATAACCAAAAGGACACCATCCCCACAGGGAAGCATGGAGGAGGCAGCAGTGTACTATGGGGCTGTTTTTCTTCAGCTGGAACCGGGACTTTAATCAGGGTGGAAGGAATAATGAATAGCTCCACATACTAGTCCATTTTGGATCAAGACCTTAAGACTTCTGCTAAAACACTTAAGATGAAGAGGAATTTCACCTTTCAGCATGACGGCGACCCGAAGCCTCCGAATCAACAAAGGAACAGCTTCACCAATACAAGGATCTGGAACGGCCCAGCCAGAGTCCAGATCTAAATCCAATAGAAAGTCTTTGGGCGGACCTGAAGAGGGATGTGCACAGGAGAAGCCCAGCCAGTTTGACCGAGTTAGAATGCTTTTGTAAGGAAGAATGGCAAAATATTGCTAAGTCAAGACGTGCCAGCTGATCGACTCTTACCCAAAAAGATCGAAGGCCGTGATCAAATCTAAAGGTGCTTTAACTAAGTATTAGCTTAGGGGTAAACTAATGCACCAGGGTTTTTATTTATTTATTTATTTATTTATTTAAATTTTTTTACCTAAAATGATTCTTACTTTTTACGTTTTTCAGTTTAACTTATAGGTTGCGATTTCGCAATAAAAATAGAAAAGGTTCTGGAATGATTTATCTTGGTTTCATTTTTTACATCACCAAAACCTGCCAATTTCACAGGGGTGTGTAGATTTTTGTATCTTCTATGTGTGTGTGATTTTATTTTTTATTATTTTTATTTATTTTATTTATTTATTTTTTATTTTTTTATCTAAAAATTTTTTGAATGCCATTTAGGTCTATGAAACAATAAATATTGTGTGTGTGTGTTTGTATTTGTAATAAATAAGTGATTTGAACTTGACACCGTAATCCGTATATATAGAATACAATAACTCATTGCAGATTGTAATCTGAATATTGAACGAAGCTAATCAGTCGAAGTCTACATTTTTTAGTCTTGTTATTCATAAATTTACACACAGTCAGGAGCAGGATACGAAGTTTAAGATATGAATCGGTTTCTTTTTTTTTTTTTTTATTTTTTTTTAAATCTCCGGATTTTCATGACTATCAGATTTCTGGTGTAAACGTTAGTATGACTGATTTGAGCGTAAATCCGGTCATTTATACAACTCATCGTGCTTGATCAAGGAGGCCGAATGTTACAGACATGACTAAACTGACATTACTCATATATTACTCCATTTAATTTTGTTTGGATGACTTTTTTTTGGTTTTGCATATCGTACTTCTGTGTCGTTTTCAGAAGTAATCCACCAGTGGATTTATTGATTTCTGTGTATAGGGTTACAGGGTGATCGAAGAGCCAGTGCCAGAAGGATCAGAGAGGGAGAAGGTGATGTTTGAGCGCCAGAGGGCCTGGTGCTGCTCTACTGTTCCAGAGCCAGCAGTTTGTGGGATCAGTCGCATTTGGGTTTTCAGCATGATGAGGAGGAGAGGCATTGCATCACGAATGATTGAGTGTCTCAGGTGAGCATCAGCTATTATATCACCTTTAATCACTGTAGCAATACGTCTAGTGAATCACATACCTAACATGGTTCAGGCATATCTGATTAATCATTATAGGTACATTTTTGTTAAAGCTTTCAGAATTCAGATTCAGTAGCTAGATACCGTAGTTCTCAACGTTGGTTGATCATCAGATAAATAAATCATCAGAGGGAAATGAAAGACTGAAGCGTTCTGCTTGTTGAAGACTTGCACTTTGTCTCACTACAATAATAACATTGTTGCCTTGTAAGTCTACTCAGTTTACTACAGATTAATTTTAACATGTGATAGCCAAAAAGTGTTCTTACGGGCCACAAAACATTTTGAGAAACCATGTTGGGAACCCCATACTACATGCATATGCATGAATGTTAATTATGCATAAACAGCTGACATGTAGATGAAATAAAAATATGGGAATAACTTTTTGTGAAACAAAATGAGAGTAATTAAATTATATTATGCAGCACACTTGTGTGATAACAATATGATCCCTATGTGTACAATAATGACACATATATATGTATAGTGGTGGTTATTGTTTTTTCACTGTTTACGGTGCATCACTGCAGAACCACCTTATAAATCTAGCAACCACCTGAGTTTTTGCGATTGCCACAACTCCCAACTGGACAGCTCATAATAATGATAATGAGTCTTTATTAGTCATGTATACATTACAGCAGGGTGAAATTCTTTTTTCCGCATATCCCAGCATGTTAGGGAGCTGGGGTCAGAGCGCAGGGTCACCCATGGGGTTAAGGGCCTTGCTCAAGGGCCCAACAGTGGCAGCTTGGCAGTGCTGGGGCTCGAACCCCCGACCTTCCGCTCAGTACCCCAGAGCCTTAACCATCACTTTTCACCAATATTATTGCACACTCTGGTACTCTCCTGAAACCAGAAAGGTGGAACTGCTAATTTTCATGTCTTTATTTGAGCTATCCCTTGTGGACGATGGAAAATCGTGAGCAGGGAAGAAATAAATATCGCAAAACCCTATTATGCACAATGAATAATAATTATTATTATTATTATTATTATTATTATTATTATTATTATTGTAGTGTTTTATTTCGGTTTCATTTTGAGACATTTTAAGTGCTTCATATAAAAGATTAGACAAAGAATAAAACAAACAATCTGTAGAAGAATAAAAGAAAATTTGTACTCTTTATTGTCAGGAAGTATGACTACAGTAAATCTACAGTTTGAACAGGTTGGTCTTTAATCTGGATTCTAAAAACATTTATCGAGCCTGCATGCCTAATAACTTCTGGAACAGTAATCCAGAGTTTCGGGGCGATATAGACAGCGTAGACATCTATCATAGGCAGCAGCCAGTGTTAATGGAGTAATGTGATTGGACTATCTTTTCCTGAAAAAACACGGTTGATTTCTCAAACTATACTACTCAAACTACTTCATTCAGCATTCAAAGCACATTCAAACTTATGTAATCCGATGGGTAGGAGACGTTGTCACATGTATGTTGGACATGACCAAACTTGCGGAGCTACACAGAGAGAGAGGTAATAATGTCCGAATAGTTGGTCTGGACCCAATCCAGGAAGGAGATGGCCCTATCGGGTTCCTTCGAAAGATTTTGCAGATATGGATCCTTACACTTCCCAAAGGGCCGATCGAGATTGAATGAATCTCAAATGTACAATGGCTAGTCAGCATACATCACTGAGACTAAGAATCACTGACTGATAAGAATACCAAGATTGTCCAGCAATTGTGCAGGGGGCCAGAGATGCAACCAAAAAAAAAAAAAAACATATTCAAGATTGAAATTGATGTTCTTCACCGACTACAGCATTGCCACCTCACAGAGACGGAGGGTATACGCAACCATCTGGAAAGATCTCCGGACTGTCCCATTCTTCCTGATCTATCCAGCCACACTCCATTTTACCTAGAGTGGTGAAAAGATTTCCCATGAGAGGAAGCAGAGGAAGAGTTCTTATTTAAAAGCGTACCCCAAAAGCATGACGGGTTTCACAGAAGAAAACCATCAAGAGATGGTATCACATTAAGAACCGTAGTTGAACAAAGTCCGTTAGGCACTTCTATCTTGACGACAAGATTGAGATTATGTCCACTTGAGTAAGTTTTGTTTAAATGGACTACATCCCAGCTGCACTTGAAGTTTATCCCTGGAGATCCAGTTCGAAGGTGAAATCTAGGGGGCTCCGTTTGGTCCGATATGACTGTTTCAACACATGGATCTCCACAAGTCTAGTCGACTACATGGCAATAGAGGCTAGCACCCTATCTTAACAGTGTTATTGCTTTGTCATTATTAGTTGGTTTGTTGTGTTCCTTGCTAACTTGGTACTTTAATTGATTCCTGCTTATTGTGAGAGGAAGAGCGTCTGATGTCATAAAATGCATCTGATGTTGTCGTGGTTCCTATACACAAAGTGCAGGAATAGCAGTCCTGGAGAACGGGGACAAAAAAGAGATCTAGGCATTACAGTCAGTGCGTTTACATGGACGACAATAATCCGATATTAACCCGATTTAAGAAACTAGCATGTAAACAGCGATTATTTATTACGACCTTGTTATGACCATAATCCGAATAAAGTCATACTAGAAGTAAACAGAAATCAAATTAAGATGTGCGGTGTACTCCTGTTTTAGTCACAATATCGACATGCGTTACAGACATGTACACACCTTAATCACACTATTAACGTCGTGTGGGAGTTTTCACCGCATTGTGCGACAGGACACGATCACACACGGCAGCGCTCAACCGTCTGACGGCAAACAAGAGAGCACGGCTGCGTCCGAAACCGCGTATTTACCTGCTGTATAGTAGGAGAAATACATGCATCTCAGCTACTACAGGTAAGCACGCGGTTTGGGACGCAGCCCACGGTTTCAAGTGGTCGTCTATTTGCACGTACAGCATGACGAATAATTAACTGCACTTAAAGCGTTCGTAAAATTAAAAATGAAACACTCAAAACTGTATACGGTTCCACAACCAAGACGAACTGTATGTCGATACGTGAAATTCTGGAGGGAACGTCGGACGGCGTGGCACGGTGACATAATGACGTGTGCCGTTAATCGATCTATGTTCTATAACACGTAAAACATGAACATGAAGTATTCTAAAAGCGACTCATGTAAACACCTTAATCAGAATATTATACGTCTTATTCAGAATAAGGTCAATAATTAGATTACTGCTGTCCATATCAACATAGTCATTGAACCTCGCAGATCTATGGCAAAGTCAAAGCACGTTCTGCAGAGATTATACTTTTTTTTTTCTGCCAGACATCAACCGTACTCTAGAATTGAGTAGAAATCTCAGATCGTAACCCCCTGTTGACAGAATTTCATACTGAGTTTAAGAGCAGAGTAACTGAATTTCTAGCATTTCATGTCAACAGTGTAGACAATCCAGTTTTCATATGGTTTTATTGGGACTCAAGGCTTGCTTCTGAACAAAAGAACAAAGCAAAACAAGGAGAGCTAAAATCAAAGGATTAGAAAAACTTCTTTAATCTCTCAAAAAAAAAAAAATACTAAAACCATGGAAAACCTGCTGAAAATCTCCAGTGTACAGCTGAACAAACTGCTGTGAAGAAAAGCATAATTTATCATGCATAGGGTCAGTCAAAATGATTATTTTTAATATACTGTTACAAATGGACTTCAAAAAAATAATAATACATAAAGTTTTGTGAAATGTGACCTACAACATGAACACAGTGCCCTGGTCAGTTAAAATCTAACTGATGATGATAACCCAAGCAAAGCCTCCCTATTGAGCACCATACAAATCCTACATTTTGTTACATTATGGCAAGACCCATCCACTAACAAGCTTAAAAAGTGTTCCGGTTTTTTTCCACTTCTCGGAAATAAGGAATGGTCCCTCCTTAACCTCTTCCCTTGGTCTCCGCTACAATCCGACCCTCTCCTGCCCTGATCCCTCGTCCCGCTCCTACTCCCCCTCTCTCTTCACACAGGTGTCCATTTCCTGTCTGCAATCATGCAGTGAACTGCTCCAACACCACCTCTGTCCTGGTGGTGGGACACATATAATCCGGGATATGAGGCATCTCTCTGCCAACTTGCTTTATGGACAGCACCAACAGTGGTTAACACAATCTACTTTGCCAGGGCAAAGTATGCAGTGAATACTCTGCTGAGATGGCACATAAGTCCAAGAGCCACCACGTCTGCACCCAGAAATATTTGCCGAGGAACTAGTGGACCTTTTCACCAATGCCAAGGCAACAGGTTGTTGTTCTCGATGGTAGAGCTGGAAAGCTGGCTACCCCACATCTGGCCTCACAATCTTCTCTCCTCGATATTCTTCCAGTGTTGCACGGAACTTCGCAACCAAGCTACAGAGACCTGCTCATGGCTCTGAGGTGGAAGGCAAGACCTGAGTTGTGAAAAACTTGGTAGTGAAAAGCAGATCTTCTGTCCCTGGAGGCTGGAAAGGTTTGGGCACTTGGACTGAATCATCACCTGAAGGCTGTAACTTAGTAGTGCTGGAAACATTTTTTTAATGCAAGATCTCCTCGCACATGGGCTTTGTATGCCCTTAGGTGGAAAGCCTGTAGTGAATATTGAACAGATTTATTTTTTCTGTGTGTAAATTTACATACAAGAAGACCAAGTAATATAAACCATGACTTAAAGAAGTGCTTTGCCGTCTCTATCCAAAACACCTCCTCATGCTAGTTCACTAGGTCAAGGGTCTATGAATACCATAGAGGAAAACCCAGTCATTTTATATTATTGGCATCAATTAAAGAATACAAGAAAACAACTAAAGAATTATTCATTTAAAAATACGAGCATTCAAGAATATTAGGAAAGAATATGGAAAATAGAGAAACCAAGCCAACGTAAACCCATAAATTAAGACTAACACTAGTCATTCAACTATGACAAAACAAATGGTGCCGTATAAACGGAGAACTGACCGGTCCGTGCATAAGTCATAAACAAATGCCTTGAAGATTTAGTACATGCGAGGACAAAAGCTGTCTTATAAATCTGTTCTGTTAGCAGTTTCCCTGCTAACAGTGTGACATGCTTGGTTTGCATTATCACCTGGTTACAGTGGTGGTGTTTTTTTTTTTTTTTTTCCCCCCCTTCTGTTTTTATGTCACACCATATTTTTGTCACCATGCTTACTTAATACACTAAGGTGCTGTTACACTGCTAAATATTTTCTTGGCATTGAAGTGAGTCAAAGCAACGTCCACTTCTGTTCCACTGTTGCCTTTCTGCCAACATACACAAGTGATTACGAAGAAAAATCGGCATTTCTGAATCTTTTGTAAATCCGGCAGAAACTTGTAAAAAGATCTGACTTTCAAACACGTACACAAACCTTTTACTAAAAGGTTGATGAACGAGGCAGAGTGCATGTATTTTTATTATGTAAAACATTTATTGTACATTTACAGCAACCTGATGTTTTCTCCATGCATTTTATTATCTAATACAATATGAGCAAAGAAGGCTGTGAAAAAATGGTCTTTATTGTTTAACCTTTTGATCTCTTGTGCAAAAAAGTCACAAAAAATACCAATATGGATAAAAATGGCTATCAAATAATTGCAAACACAACACAGGTTTATCTAAAAAAAAAAAAAAAAATTAAAAAAAAAAAATTCATTGTTAAATATAGGTGTGCAACAATTATTGGCACCCCTATGAATTCATACAAAAAAAAATATTTACGTATATTTGCATTGATATTATTTAAAAATGTTAGTAGACCTGGGTGACTAGGAACAGGAAATTGTTCAACCATGACTTCCTGTTTCACAAATATGAGGCCAAATTCCCGTAGTCATTCATAACAATGGGTTAGACTAAGGAATATAGCTGTGATGTGCAGCAAATGGTTGTTAAGCTTCACAAAATGGGAAGTGGCTATAAGAAAATAGCACAAGCATTTCCACCATCAGGGCAATAATTAAGACGTTCCAGTCAACTGGAAATGTTATGAATCGACCTGGAATTGGACGTGTGTCTATTAGGGATGTCACGATACCAAAAATCTAGTAGTCGGTACCGATACCAGCAAAAATACACGATACTCGATACTAAAGTGGATACCACAGTGTGTAAAAATAAATAAATAATACTTAAACATGAATTCCTTTATTTAAACATTTGAGCATTTTATATATATATATATATATATATATATATATATATATATATATATATATATATATATATATATATATAACACAATAGTGGCAACAGTCACATAATAAAAAAAAGCGATTACAAAATAGATATATAATAAATATGTAAACAGTTGAACATTTTTAAAAACACAACAACAATGGCATGTAGCCTTCAAATAATAAATAAAATGAAACACTTACAAAATAGATCAATTACAAAATCACAAAAAAGATCAACTTTCAGCAAAAGTTTAACTTTTTTTAAGGCACAACTTTACCATTACGATACCAGATTCAAACAAAAATGGCATCACTTTTCATGGCTTCTTGAACTTTTTCTTGACCAGTTCAAGGTTTCTGGAAAGGAACACCAACATATCTATGTTATCTTGGGTCAGTCTTGAGCGTCTTGGACTGACTATAATCCCTGAAGTACTGAATACTCTCTCAGAAGCACAGCTTGATGCAGCGATGCAGAGATACCTTCTGGCATACTCTGATAGCAGAGGTATATGTGCTCCCATTGGTTTTCCACCAGGTGAGTGGACCCTCCTCAGCACTGAGTTCTGGCATTTTGCTGTATACCAGAAACGCTCCATTTAAACGGTCACTTGTGGAAAGCCCCCGAGTTGCTGTGGCATCACTGCCTTTCTTTTCTCCTTGGATACTCGAAAGGACATGTTTCAAGTCAGTTTTCGACTTTTTAGATGGCTTGAAGCCTCTGCTCCTCTTGGCACATGGGCTCCATCTCCGCCATCAGCATCATTCCTTATTTGGTCCGGAAGCCTTTGTTTCACATTAGCCTCAAGTGCAACAAAGCTATCTTTAAACCTAGGGTCCAGGTAGGTGGCAGTGTTCAAAAGTAGCTGTAACTCCTCATCAACATAACGCTGCCTGAGATTTTCTTTGATTGCAACTTTCATTTCCCTAGCAAGTATAGAATCACTGTCTTCATCATCAAGACAAGACAGTATCTTCCACCTCAGTGGTAAGACAGATGAGAGGGTTGTGTTTCTCACCACAGAGTGCATCTGTAAAAGGACTCAGTGGTCCAAGGACTTCTCTTAAAGTCTCTAAAATTGTAATGTCTGTATCTTTAGGCATCAGGTGCCATTTTTTTTCGGTCCTCTGCCAGCACGGCACGTACAGTTTGCCGCTGCTCCAAAAACCTTTCGACTGTATCATACAATGAATTCCAGTGGGTGGGTTCATGATGTATGAGTTTATGTTCTGGGAGTGAGAGGTCTGTCTGTTTTTTGGTGAGTTGGTGTGAGAGCTTTGGTGATCTAGAGAATGTAGATACTATTTTGCGAAGCCTTGACAGTGCTGCAGATACCCTGTTGATGGTAACTACTTTATTTACTGCAAGGTGTAAATTGTGCCCGAAACATGGGATGCATGTGTAGTCATCTTTGAAGGCCTTTTGGTTATTGGACGCATTGTCTGTTGCGATGCCTACCATTCTAGAAATGTCCAATTTCCATTCTTCCTGTATTTTCTTCTCAAAGGCCTCCTTCAAACTCTCCCCTGTGTGCTCAGTGTTCAGACCACTACAGCCCAAGCACCAGGAGTGCATCTCCCAGGACCTGGTTATGTACTGCATGGTAATGGACCTGAATGTGTCTGCAGCTCTGCTTGTCCACAGATCCATTGTGCAGGCATAAAATGGTTTTTCTTTGAGATGTTCTGAAATGAGGTCTCTGGTTTCGGTGTATAGTTTGGGGATCTCTGTATACATGAAGTAATTTCTGCTTGATGGCTGGTATCTGGGGTTGAACTGCTGAAGCATTTGCTGGAATCCATGCTTTTCTACAGTGTAGAAAGGAACTTGATCCATGCATATGAATTCAGCAACTGCCGTATCCAGTTTCCTTGCTTCGTTTGAGTTTTTGTCATTTTCTGTGCCTTTGAAGAGCTTCTGTTAAGGTTGACTGTGTTAATGTTTGCTGACTTTACTCCTGACTCTCCTGGTGAACATCCTCCTCTGGCTGATACTGGAGAAATAGAGAGAGATTTTAGTTATCAAACACTATCTGACAATGACTAAAACCGTGGAGTCTACAGGTGCTATACGCTGAATGCAAGCATTAGTTTAAATTCACTGACATGGTCTCAGGCCGAAAAGATTTATTAAAACCATTAAAATAATTATTTAATCTAGTGACATTAGGCTGCATTTTGCTGACAGGACACGGGCTGAATGGCGATGCATGGTGGCCCATTAGGAGGTAGTTTATAACATTATAATGCGTTAGCATCGTTAACAAATAACTGGCTATCGCTAACATTACACGGAGCGTAACGTTAGCTGGTTTCACGGCAACAATGCCAGCTGTCTCAAACAAACATAATATAGGACCGTCTTTCAAGATAAGGATTAGAAGTTTTACAGTTTGTTTGACGTTAATATGACTTGAAACTCACTCACCTTGAATTCTTTGAAGAGATCGGGGTGCCTGTCTTTCAGGTGTTTCGCCAAATTCGAGGTGTTTCCTCCCTTTGTTTGAAGTGAACGATGGCATCGTTTGCACACCGGCTTCAAAGCATCAATTATATGTCTGTTTTTATCCGCCTCGATTGCAAAGTATTTCCATATTCGACTCTTGCCTCTTTTCCTCTCAACAAGTCAGGGAGGAGCTGAACTTCATCTTTTGTAGTTTTTCCTGTGTACGTAGTTGTTCTTCTTTACCACTTGTGGACCGAATAAAACACTTGTGCGTATTTGCTGCCCCCATCAGGTCTGGAAGAATCGCAACGACGGTACTTTCGTTACACACGGTACCTACGCTATTGCAGAAAAACAAGTACCGTCACGTTTTAAGAACGTTGGTACCGAAGTATCGGTTCTCCTGACATCCCTAATGTCTATATTGTCTCAACACACTGAAGAGGAGGGTTCGAGTGGCCATAAAATCTCTAAGGATCACAGCTGGAGAATTGCAGAAGTTAGTTGCCTCTTGTGGTCAGAAAGTCTCCAAAACTACTGGTAATAAACACCAGAGGTGGTTTTGGAGCACACAGCGAGGTAGCCATACGGAAAAGTATCTCATGCCCACGGTTAAATATGGAGGTGGATCTTTAATGTTTTGGGGCTGTTTTTCTGCCAGAGGACCTGGACATTTTGTTAGGATACATGGCATCATGGACTCTATCAAATATCAACAGATATTAAATGAAAACCTGACTGTCTCTGCCAGAAAACTTAAAATTGGTCGTGGTTGGATCTTCCAGCAGGATAATGATCCAAAACATACATCAAAATCAACACAGAAATGGTTTACTGACCACAAAATCAAGGTCTTACTATGGCCGTCCCAGTCCCCTGACCTGAACCCCATAGAAAACCTGTGGGGTGAACTGAAGAGGAGAGTCCACCAGCGTGGACCTCGAAATGTGAAGGATCTGGAGAGATTCTGTATGGAGGAACGCTCTCAGATCCCTCGCCATGTATTCTCCAACCTCATCAGGCATTATATTCAGACTCGGCTTCTATTCAGTGGTGCCAATAAAAATTTTTTTTTTTTTTTTTATAAACCCGTGTTGTGTGTTTGCAATTGTTTGGTATCCATGAGGGCAGAGAATTTTTGTGAAGTTGAACAAAAGATCAAAAGATTAAACCATAAAGACAATTTTTTCACAGCCTTCTGTATGTGTATTTTGTTCTCCAGGCTATCAAAAACATTAGCACAGCTAAAGCTGAATAATACAGTAAATATACAGCAAACTCCTTGAATGACTCACTCTCACACAATATAACAGGGCTTGTAGTCTAGCTCTATCCATCCAAATGATTGTAGTAACATATCTACAGTAAAAAAAATAAAAACTAGAGTGCCTTTATAATTCAATTAAATAATTCATTTAATTAACAAATTTCTTTCCCAGTGATTATTTTATTTGAAAATCTGTGTATTTAGAATTGTAATAGTCAAAATACACTGATTTCTCATATACACCATCATCAGTAATCATTGTGTTTAGACTTATAATCGTTATACTTTATAAATTCTAATATACACCATTATCAGTAATCAGTGTATTTAGACTGGAAATGTGTTTCTTCTTTTAACTGCTAAATACATCATCTTTTCTACATTTAACTCTACATTTAAAATTTTCTACCGTCATGTTCTCACTCACACAGTTTGTTTTTCCATTTCAGGAACAATTTCATCTATGGGTCGCATTTAAGCAAAGATGAGATTGCTTTCTCAGACCCAACACCTGACGGCAAGCTTTTTGCTACTCATTACTGTGGAACCTCACAGTTTCTGGTGTACAACTTCATCAGTGGGACACGTTCAAACTGACGACACTCATAAACGGACCCAGCACTTTCACAAAGTCCCTCCCCTCAAATATTACAGCAATTTTAGAGGAACAATTTCAACCGTTGCATCCAAACACAAAATGGACCCAAGAAAACGGAGCTATTATAGGTTATATTCAATAAGTAACATTTTCAACCAGTGGAAATCATGTATACCTGCCTTATGCAATTATGATGTCTACTTCATCAAGGCCATCTCATATGGAAATGTGCATTGGGTAAGACTTCAGAGTAGCATATAGCGATTAAGTTTGGTTAAAAGCGTGTGCAGTTCTCTCAGGTTTAGTTCAAAGCCTATTTTAAGACTTCCTATATCTTGTAGAAGCCATTTTGTGTAGAGCACAGTTACAAAATCAATGTTTGCTAATCCTCGTTGAACATAGGGGAAAATATATGAAATATACTACTGCAAACAATGTCTCTCTCCTGAGGCTACCTTACAATAACAGAACATTTTCTCTTTTTTTTCTTCTTCTTCTTTTTTTTTTCCATCTCAGGTAGGATCATTGATCTGACTTTTGGGACTAGATTTATCCAAACATTTAGGCATACACTGAATGGCTAAAAGTATGTGCTCATTTGACCATCACACCCATATGTGCCCATTCCAAAAACTACCACTATGGGCATTAACACAAGGTTGGCTTCTCCTTTCTGTTATAGCAACCTCCACTCTTCTGGAAAGTCCTTTCCACTAGATTTTGGAACGTGACTGTGGGGATTTGTGCCCATTCAGCCATAAGAGCAGTAGTGAGGTCGACCGTTGATGGCAAGTGAGAAGACCTCCTGTGTAGTAGGCTTTCCATTTAATCCTAGGGTGTTCAGTGGGGTTGAGATCAGATCTTGGGCCCCTCGGGTTCTAACACATCAACCTTGGCAAACCATGTCTTTATGGATCTTGCTTTGTTCATAGGAGCATTGTCATGCTGTCATGGAACAGGTTTGAGCTCCTTTGTTCCAATGGAAGGAAATGTTAAAGCTACAGCATACAAAGATATTCTAGACAATTGTGTGCTTGCAACTTTGCAGCAACAGTTTGAGGAAGAACCACATACAGTGCTGTGAAAAAGTATTTGCCACCCTCCTGATTTCTTCTGTTTTTGTGTATCTCATACTAAGTAGTTTTCGATCTTCAAGCGAAATACAACATAAAACAAAGGCAACCTGAGTAAACACTCAATACAGTTGTTTTAATTTAAGCAAAAAAGTTTATCCAACACCTATCAATTTGGAAAAACTAACTGCCCCTTTAAATTAAAATCTGGTTGTGCTGCCTTTGGCAGCAATAACTGCAACCGAACGCTTCTGATAATTGGAGATCAGTCTTTCACTTACTTCTAGGACTAGGATTTACTCCTATGTTTTGGATTATTGTCTTGCTGCATAATCCAGTTGCGCTTGAGTTTCAACTTACAGACTGAAGACCGGACATTCTCCTTTTAGGATTTTCTGGTACAGAGCAGAATTCATGTTTCGCTTAATTATTGGAAGTTGCCCAGGCCCTGTAGCAGCAAAGCATCCCCACACCATCACACTGCCTCCACCACGCCTGAGCGTAGGTATGATGTTTTTTTTTGTGGATTTCTGTGTTCGGTTTACGCCAGACGTAACGGGACCCCTGTCTTCCAAACAGTTCCACTTTTGACTCATCAGTCCACAGAACATTCTCCCAAAAGATTTGAGGATCATCAAGGTGTGTTTTGGCAAAATTCAGACGAGTGTTAATGTTCTTCTGGGTTAGCAGTGGTTTTCACCTCACCACTCTTCCATGGAAGCCATTTTCCCCCAGTGTCTTTCTGATAGTGGAGTCATGAACAGTGACCTTTATTGATGCAAGAGAGGCCTGTAGGTCCTTTGATGTTGTCCTTGGCTCTTTTGTGACTTCCTGGATGAGTCGTTGCTGTGCTCTTGGAGGAATTTTGGAAGGTCGGCCACTTCTGGGAAGGTTCACTACTGTGCAGAGTTTTTCCATTTGGAGATAACGGCTCTCACTGGGGTTCTTTGGAGTCCCAGAGCCTTTGAAATAGCTTTGTAACCCTTCCCAGACTGATGTATTTCAATCACCTTCTTCCTCATCATTTCTGGAATTTCTTTTGATTTTGCCATGGTGTGTTACTGAGTAAGACCTTTTAACCAGCTTCATGCTGTTGAAAAAGTTCTATTTAAGTGTTGGTGATTGAACAGGGTTTGCAGTAATCAGGCCTGGTTGCGTTTAGTCCAGCTGAACCCCATTATGAATGCAGTTTCATACAGTAGATTTGGGAATTAGTAATTATGGAGACAAATACATTTTCACACAGGCCCAGTTGGTATTGGATAACATTTTTGCTTCAATAAATATCATTTAAAAACTGTATTTTGTGTTTACTCAGGTTGCCTTTGTTTTATCTTAGATTTCGTCTTAATTTCTGAAACAATTTAGAATGAGAGACACAAAAACCAGAATAAATACTTTTTCACAGCACTGTTTGTGTGTGATGGTCCGGTTTCCAAATACTTTTGGCCATATAGTGTAAGCTTAAACTGTTTGCACTTGCAGATTCAGTGTTCACATTACATAAGGGTAAAGTGGAAAATGACAAAATGCCTGAAAAATATTCATGATTTTGTATTTTGCACCAGCGAAACATTTCCACATGCTGAATGCTTTTAATACGTCTGGTTCTCTAAATTCAGGTTTCCCTTTAACATAATTTCCACTATTTTCATCGCATATTCACCGTATACGTTGTATTCTGTTTGGAATATACTGAGCTTGATATGCATGGCATTGGCAGCAATAGAGATCGTTTTTGATCCGTTCAACCTTCGAAATATCACAGCATTTCAGTTTCATTTCAGAATTTGTACATTTTGGTTTTGTCAGTGTATTTCAATCGAATATTAGTTTACAGCTGAAGCAGTGTCTTTTTGTAGAAATAACTTTTGGTCATATTTATTTTTGTTTACGAAAAGCTTTCTCAAAGATGTAATGAGACGGAAAGGAACATTGAAAATGAGCCTCAGCCACACAGTGCCATGTTTTCAGCAGCACTGGATCTGAACTGCTTTGTTTTTACAATAATGGTAATTATAAAAGTTGAGCAGATTTTATTATTATTTTTTATTTTTTTAAAAGGCCAAAAGGGATGACCTTTGCCCTTGACTGTATTCTCACTGCCCTACACCCAACAATACGCTTGGAACAATCTGTTCTTTGTACGTTACCAAACACATTCACTTTGAGAAGCTAGCAGCGGTTTACCTGAACATCCGTCCTTGTTAATCGGGGTAAACGTGTTCAACTGGGATCTGAGCTACAGATAATAATGACACTGCTGGAAACAGTGGCAGAAAAGAACTCTGTTCATCACCCACAAAAAATTGTGCCTTAGAAGGTTAAGTTCCTCAGGAGCCCTGGTCCCTAACCATTGAGGATCAGCATCCACAAAAAAAGTGCTGCAAAGTCAAGGTTAGTGTGATTCCTTAGAAGTGAATATTACCATATGTAAAGCCCAATATTTCATCGAATAGGATCGCAAAAGTGGTCAGAAAAGCTAAAAGAGCGAACAAACACAAATTATTATTGGACTTTTTGATGTACAGGGCGAAATATGACAAACAAGTGCCCTCCAGAATGATTTCAATAAATAAACAAATTAATATTTCTTAACGTATTTGGTAACCGAATACATTATTATGCATAATCTCTAAATAAAGTTACTGAATTGATTTTTGAATTGGTCAAACTTGGCTTTAGTGGACTGATCAAAAGGAAACTCATCAAATCATAGACACGTTTCTGGGAGTGTCAAGCGACCTTTTTTCGTGTGTGTAGAACTTTTTCATATAATCATATAAGACTAAGATAATGTTTTATAGCTATGAGTTTTCTTAATTACATGTTTTCAAAGCCCCTGCTAACTTTGTTATAGTGGGATAGCTAGCATAACAGGTTAGTTCTGTGAAACCATGATTCTGTTTCACGTCTCTTAACCAGCAGGGGTGATTGTGTATTCCTGAATAACCCTTTGTTAATGTGCGCCCCTTGAAATATTCCAACAAAGTCGTGCGTGTAGCGACCGATGACGCAGTATTCACAATAAGTACTGTTGTCGTACACCATACAACAACAGACTACAGGAAAACGAGATGGAGCTAGCTATGATTATTGTGACAGCTACAGGTGTAGGAGAACCTTATTATTATTTCCATTCCATTGATGACGGTGTTCTCTCTTCTTATTAAGAAAATATTTGAGCTCTCTTTATAACTACTATGCTATAGGTTTGAGTCATTTTTTTTTTCTTGTGAAGTCTACTGCTTTGCACTTAACACTCATGGTTTGTATTTTGGACATTCATTTCGAACAGGCTTGAGGAATTTGAATGCCGTCTACGTGACGTTATAATCGGTGTGGATATTATTTACGTTATGCTTTCACAGGGTTGGGTCTCCATTTTTAAACACGTTATATGCTCTGCACTGGACTGAACAATTCCAGGTCAAGTGAGTGGAACAACGGCACTGATATTTTTCCCACCAAGTGATCCTCCTCAGCACATTAGCTACAAGCTCCCCTCCCCGGTTTCCTCTGATTTTTTTCCCCCATGATTTTTTACAAATGTATTTTCTTACAGCAGGGGGTTTACAGCAAATTGGGTTTAATCCAAACCTCAAAAACTTTGGTCAAAGATTATGTATAGAGGTACTCGTGACACCCTTATTAAAACTTTGCATCACACTCCTCTGTTGCTAGCCTTGGAGCAATTGTGCCAATCTATAATTGCTGACCCTTCTTAAAGGGAGCTAATTTACACCTTATGTCTGGTGGTGGGGTGTCTGTGCTAGGATACAGAATGACCCTCAAACTTGGTTTGTACCTGACGTTAGATAATGTTGGAGCAATTAGCCCTGCGTAACCGTACCTGCGATGTGTGACCTTTCAATAAGCGTTTCAGGCAGACCCGATCTTAAGCCAGGCAATTTGAACTCTATGGCCAGGAAGTCAACAAATTACAAAGCAAATCAACATTAGTCCTACATCAAGGTCAAGCGACTGACATTACTGAATTACGTAACGATGCAGCAACATAAAACATCCGCTGTGAGCTTGCAAAGACCCTACAGTCTATTGAACGCGCATTCAAAGCCACTGTTTATAAGAATCACTGCACTGAACAAATCTATTGCTTCAGAATGAAGCTTTCTGTTTGGTGGCTCCAGTGATTCCTTAAGCAGGTGCACAATACAGGCAAAAACTTTCCTGTGATCCATCAAAAATAAGTCTTAATAAGCTGCTCTGTAAATTGTCAATTTTTCCAGTATGGCTTTTTTTTTTTTTTTAAGAATAAAGTTACCTTTAGGTAAATGAACAATCCATTGGTCCAAAAGGCAGTTCACTATCTCACCTTAGTACTGGATTGCAACCATAGGTTCTTGGAGAACTTGTAATGCATGCGCAGTGCTGTGGAAAAAGTATTTTTTTTCCTGGGGTGGTTTTTTTTGTGTGTGTATATATCTCATACTGAATAGTTTCAGAAATTAAAACAAAATCTAAGATAAAACAAAGGCAACCTGAGTAAACACAAAATACAGTTTTTAAATGATAATGTTGAATGATTATTGAAGCAAAAAAGTTATCCAATACGAACTGGGCTGGTGTAAAATGTATTTGTCCCTATAGTTACCGATTCCCCAAATCCATGAAACTGCATTCATAATGGGGTTCAGCTGGACTAGACACAAGCAGGCCTGATTTCCTGAGCCATTTCACCTTGCAGCTCTCCCCTAGTGTCTTACTGAAGTTAAGCAGGGTTGAGCCTGGACAGTACCTGGATGGGAGACCTCCTGGGGAAAACTAAGACTGCTGCTGGAAGTGGTATTAGTGAGGCCAGCAGGGGGCGCACACCCTGTGGTCTGTGTGGGGCCTAATGCCCCACTATAGTGATGAGGACATGATACTGTAAAAACACGGTCTTTTGGATGAGACATTAAACTGAGGTCCTGACTTCTCAGTGGTCATTAAAACTCCCAGGACACACATAATAAAAGGGTAGGGGTATAACCCCGGTGGTGTTTTTTTTTTTTACTTCAATAACAAAAAAAATTAAACAAATAAAAACTGTATTGCGTGTTTATTCAGGTTGCCTTTCTTTCACATTCTATTTCGTTTAAAACTATTTAGTATGAGACCTACACAAAAACAAGATATCAGGATGGGGGCAAATACTTTTACCACTGAACTGTATTTGATAATTAAAGTAATGTACATAAGGAACATCTACTACTCTCGATTGCGGCCGGTTCTGAACACCTCCATGTCTGATGGTACATCCCTGTATTGTATACCACTGATCTACTCTATTTGGCCAAAAGTTTCTGGACGCTTGATCATGAAATCACCCATTCACACACACACTCACTAGCCTGCCATCTGGAGTTTGGGGGTACACTTCGGCATGTGGAGGTGCATGTGCCATGAATCGAACCGCCACCCTGCGATTATTAGACAACCCGCTCTACCCGAGTCACGGTCACGCAGAAGGTTGCACTCGACACCTGAGCAGTGAAGGGTCTTGCTCGAGAGCCCAGCAGTGACACCTTGGCAGTGCTGGGATTTAATCTCGTGACCTTCTGATCAGTAGTTTAACATCTTTACCACTGTCCTACCGCTATTTAACAGGTACACTGAACAATGGGATTTAAGACCCCCCCCCCCCCGTCAAATTAAATACCTTTTACACAAAAGCATTGTTCAGAAAAGTTTCTTTATTTAATTCAAACAGGAAGTTTTGCAGCATTGTGTCACACATCACGCACATCAAGCACATCAAGCACCGCGAGGACTGTCGTAGCACATTCCACTGTTCCAGCCCATTGTAGTTCCACAGATGTTCACTTCAGACTTTTTTTTTTTCCTTCATTTTCCCTTCTTGAACTTGCCTGGTGTTGCACTTGTCTTCTGTTTCTTCTTGGCTGAGCCTTTTACTTCAGGCTCCTGCAGTTACATGAAAAATGGAAATCAAAATGACTCAGAACCAACACGAAGCTTGGGGATGCACAGTAAGGAAAGATTTTGGGGGTTTTTTTCTGGAGCAGCTGAAATATTCCTCATCCAGCGCAGCAACATGCAAACATTCTATCAAACCAAAAGTAAACCGCTGTACACACCTTGCGTTTAGAAGAGATGGATCCTGTGACGGTAAAGAACGTGTCCAGTCTCCCTTGAGTGCTCCCCTGTCTGCTTTTCATTATTTTCTTGCAGCCGTTACGGATACGATCCTCACTGGCGATGAACACAAAAATAATAATAATAATAATAATAATAACAATAATAACTGTTAAATAGTGTACATAGGCACTAGACCGAATAGCTGGGTGCTTTTCAGCATCATTCCCATGCCATATTCATTCGTCTCTCTCCGATGGCTGTTCGTTATTACAGAGTTGCTCTGCCTCGTGTCTGAAATGTTCTCCTCTCCTTAAAACGTCAACATTTTATAGTAAGGACTGCATGAAGACTAGACGCTTTTTTTAAGTAAGCATGATCCTGACACTACCTGGACTCTAAAATTCAGAAGACTCTACAGTTTTATCAGATTAACAATTCATCTCAATCCTTCAGAGGGATCGGTATTGTTAAGATCGTGGAGAGGTTTCTAGCGAGACGCAGCCGTGCTTACCTGAACTGCTTCTCGCTGCACATAAACTGGACCAGTCCCTCCTCGTCAGGCTCGTTCCACTTGAGCTCCATCGCGGTACAGTCCACCACCTCGGGCTCCAGAAACAGGGCTCGAGCCTCCTTGTAAAGCCAGTCCTCTGGGGCAGGGTGTTTCTGTAGGATTCGGACAAACACGCCGCATGCGTGAAAGGAAAGAGAGAGAGAGAGAGACGTATTAACATTAGTAAGATCAAGATAACGGTGTCACTCTCGACTAGGAGACGTTTAACCAAGTTTATACGCTCAGTTATGATTTGAAATGATTTATAATCTATATGGGTTTTTTTTTTTTATTTTTATTAAAAATAAATTCCGCACCATGTTAAACAGCTCGAGCATGGCTTGACTCGATCCATTATCTCTTCGGATACGAGAAAGACTTGCATCAAGGCTCTACTCTGTACTGGCGCCCGGGTGGTGGAAGGAACCTCCCGTGGCTTCCTTCGAATAAAGACCGAAGACCTACCTCTTCCCTAAACAATTAAATGCGCACTAATTATCCGATTTATTTAAACGTGCTCTTTATACTCGCGTACTTTATACTTGATCGTATTCTTAGACCCTGATGATGACGACTAGCACGAGGAACTGTTTCTGATGGAGACTACCGAGTACTTCTCCGGCTCTGGATAAAGGGCTGGATGTAACGTCCAACCCGTTCGCTTTAGCCTAGGCTGTTTTGGCATAAACAGCATGCGTCTTCGACGCGTTTTCATGATATTGTACGGTATTTCAAACTCGAACACAAATACTGCAGAGATGGATTTCTCGCTAAATGGGGTCGTGTTTGCGAACTCACCGATTGGTCGATGTTGTCGAGGATTTCTTCGATTGAACCGTGTTGTTTGATGAGGTCGATTGCTCTCTTGGGGCCGATTCCTTTGATTGTGCCGCAGTAGTCACAGCCCAGTAGGATGCATAAATCGATGAACTGTTGATGTGACAAGCTCATCTCCTGCAGAACACGGCTGAAGTGAAACTCCTGGATTGGGAGTTTCCTACAAGTGAGGCGAAAACGTAACCGTCAAAACGTCTGTCGTCAAAAGTGACAATGCATTTTTTATTTATTTTGCTATAGACTCACACACAGTGAGCAGAGTTGATATTAGTGCTTCAACTAACTGTATCGGAACCTTACTGGATTTCAGCTTTCTTGGCGAGATCTTAGTTTTCAACATAAACAACACTTGAAGAAATATCGGTCCAGAATTTGGGCGGAATTCAACTCGTCTAGAATCGATGCCGCATGAAACAAGACAGAATCAGTAACCCTAAAACAGCTTGATCGACGTACTTGGCTTCACTGGCGGTTAAGTGTCTCAGCAGGACGCTTGTTCCAAAAGTTAATCCGTCCATATCTTCGGTCGCCGTGGCGTACACTTTTCCTGCCTTTACCAGAGCCGCACAGCTGGCCTCGGCCTCACACGGAGCCTGGACAAGAACGTTCTCATTAGCGTCCGTGCCGTTTCGGTGTGTGTGTGTGTGTGTGTGTGTGTGTGTGTGTACTGAACCTGAAGAGCTTTTCGTTTTAACATCTAACACTCGAGTGTAAATACGTTCACAAATCAAAAGGAATAATCATTAAGAAATTTGAATTCTGCTGAACGAAGGGGGAAAAAACAACAATACCTCTATATAAGGCACTCCCATTAACGTGAGGAGTTTTTTACACTCGTCGTTATGCTGCTTGGTGACTTTTACGAGACGTTTGCTGAACTTGTCGATGTTCTCCTGTTCACCTATGGACCGATACAATGAAAGGTCAAGGCCGTACAAACAAAGCTGTTTGCAGAACTGTGCCAACACCAAGGTGTCTCATCTCAAATCTGGAGATTTGATTTTCTTTTTTTTTTAGACATTCGAGGATGTGAAGCGTTTCTGTCATACCCGTTTCCTGTGCTTGTGCTAGCAGCTTTTCAGCTTCTGCTCTCCTCTCCCCTCTCTTCTCCAACTGCAAAGAGAAACCGAAGTGCGGGAAGAAAAGCACAGCCTCAATAAAGTTCGTTTCAGTGGCATTAGGAACGTTCTTACTTCTAAAAACAAACAAACAAAAAAAATTTCAAATCATTATATTTCAGTCACTACAGCCTCGTGTTAACCTGCCATCTTTAATGACTTTATTACCTTCGTGAACTGCCATATATAGAACCTAATGCAGAATTAGATCTTGTCAACCTTCAGTGTGATGTATCAATCAAATAAATTCGAGGTTACAATAACCTGGGTGCACAAGTGTCCACGCCGCTTAACCTGCACTCTGTGAACGCACCTATTGCTTGTGACAAAGGAGCGTTCTGTCTTTTTGGTCAAGAGTGCAAACTTCTCTTGGTTCGGCGATTTGATTCCACTCGTCCTTGCAAATACGTCGAATCTGATCCATCAAATCAATAGAATTTAGATCTGGGCTCTGGCTGGACCATTCCAAAAACGCTGGATCTTCTTCCTCTGAAGGCATTGCTTTGTTGTCCTTTGGGTCGTTAGCGTGGTGCAGAGTGTCCTTTTTTTCCACGCCGGCAGGTTTTGTGCCATTTACATTTTGCCATGATTCCGTCAATCTTGGCTAGAGCCCTTGACTCTAGTCCCAGCTGTAGAGAAACCGCCCTATAGCACGATGCTGCCAGCACCATGCTTTACTTGTGTCTATGGTGTTCTTTGGGTGATGAGCTCTTTTTTTTTTTTTTGCGTCAAACGTATCTTTTAGAATTATGCTCAGAAAGGTTCTACCTTGGTCTCATTAGACCATAACACGTTTTGCCACATGGTTTGAGGTCATTTAGACGAGCTTGGATGCTTTTTTGATTTTTTTAATGAGAAAGCGCTCCCATCTAGCCACCCTAGACACCCAAACATGTGAAGGATACGACGGATGCAGGGAGGGGTCAGATGGAACACGCCCAGCGTTACGTTTACATGTTACGTTTATTCATTTAGCGGACGCTTTTAACCAAAGCGAGTTACAAATGAGGAAATACAAGCAAAGCGATATATCGAGCGGAGAACAATACAAGTAGTGCTACTGTACAAGATTTATAATTGAGTTCTAGAAAGTGCGCAGAGATGAGGTGCAAGAGCCAGAGTAAGTTTTTTTTTTTTTTTAAGGATAATGTGGGGTTGGCGTTTTATGGGTTGACCATGTGTTCACGGAAGAGGTGGGTCTTTAGCTGTTTTTTTGAAGATGGTGAGAGATTCTGTGGTCCGGATTGAGGTTGGAAGTTCATTCCACCACTGAGGGACGGTTAGTGTGAAGGTTCTGGAAAGGGACCTTGAGCCACGCTGAGTAGGAACTACTAGACGTTGGTCGTTAACCAATCGCACATTGCGTGAGGGAACGTAAGGAGAGTGTTGAGGTAGGAGGGTGCTGTTCCAGACAAGGTCTTGTAGGTGAGCATCAAGGCCTTGAATTTGATGCGGGCGGCTACAGGAAGCCAGTGGAGGGAGATGAAGAGGGTTGTGACATGGGTTCTCTTGGGCTTGTTGAAGACGAGGCGTGCTGCTGCATTCTGAATCATCTGAAGGGGTTTGATGGAGTGAGAGTAGTGAGTTGCAGTAGTCCAGTTTGAAATGACAAGAGCCTGGACTAGTAGCTGTGTAGCCTGTTCGGTGAGAGAGGTTCTGATTTTCTTGATGTTATACAGAATGAACCTACAGGACCGTGCCTCTCTGATTTTCAAGTTTTCGACTTTTTGGAACTGATGTATGATTCTACCATCATATTCTTTGTAATCTCAGTCACCGTGGTGCCCCACTTTCTCCACTCGTCGATGGCATTCACGGTGTTTTTTCCACTTGAAATTCTGCTGGTTGCTACATCACATTAAAGGTGGAAAAAGAGCCGACATGATTTACAGTATGTTCGTGTAATTTTTTTTTCCCACATTACAAAAACCGGAAATTTTTGTCTACACATTTTATACCAAGTGTATTTTAATGATACAGGTGTTTTCCCATAGTGTAATGGTAATGTGAGACCTATTACAAGAAAGAAAATCGCTGGTTCATCTCTAATTATATGTAAGAGACTTATTCAACAATAGATGCTCACATATCATGCATAATGTAAGTCACTGGATGTTTTAACTGGGAAAATCAGCTTACTGGAGTTTCAGCTTTCACTAATATATATATAGGAGCTATATAAATATTTATCTCATGTAAATTGTTTTTCTAATACCATGTCAGCCAAGATCCCAAAACTATGATTAAAAACAAAGTGTGTTTCATTAATTTCCCCTTATCTAAGTGAAGGTTACTGGTTTTACAACCCCAATTCAAAAAAGTTGGGACATGTAAATAAAAACAGAATGCAATGATCTGCAAATCTCATAAACCCGTACGTTATTCACGGTAGAACACTGAAAACATATCAAATGTTTAAACTGAGGAAATGTACCACTTTAAGGAAAAAAAAAAAACAAGGTAATTTTGAATTTGACGGCCGCAACACGTCTCAAAAAAGTTGGGACGGGGCGACAAAAGGCTGGTCAAGTAAGTGCTACTGAAAAAGAAAGAGCTGGAGGTTAATTGGGAACAGGTCAGTAACATGATTGGGTATAAAAAGACTATCTTAGAGACGCAGTCTTTCAGAAGTAAAGATGAGCAGAGGTTCAACAATCTGTGGACAATTTCACAATAATGTTCCTCTACATCTACAGTACATCATATCAAAATATTCAGAGGATCTGGAGAAATCTCTGGGGCGTAAGGGACGAGGGTGACTCTTTTTTTAGGCGTGTTGCGGCCTTCAAATTCAGAATTACCTCAAAGTTTCCTCAGTTTAAACTTTTTTAGATGTTTTCTATGTTCTATTGTGAATAACACATGGGTTTAAGAGATTGGCAAATCACTGCATTCTGTTTTTGTTGACAATTCACACAGCGTCCCAGCTTTTTTGGAATTCACAAAGGCGCAACCGTGGTACGCATATACAGGATGCGAAATGATGCAGAAACGGTATTTCTATCACACTCCAGCTGTTTCATCTACGTCCATAATGTTCTTTCCATTTCTCTTTGGCAGACCAGTGTTGGAAGTAATGAAAAATAAGTCTCCCTCTCGGTGCATTGTAAATTCGGATCGTCTCGTGGGACGGCTGCTAATGTGCTGACTCTTAGGACCTTCTTGCTGTTTATTACCTCTCCGGACTTGAGCTGAGGGGGCTTCCCGTCAAACACGTACACAGGCTTGATGCCACTGTCCAGCATTCGTATGGTCCTGTAGAACATGCCCATCAGGTGGCTGCCAACGCAGAAGGATTGACGTGAAAGAACTTATTTTAAGCACAAACAACTATACAGTAGCCTAAATGATCCCACAGAACAATTGCGTCATATGTTTTGGATACAGTCCTTTCACAATTCTCTTGCACAAGGCAGAAACTATAGAGTACATGTATACATGGGGTTTTACAGTAACCACCAGGCACTTACGGCACCCCCGAATTTCGGGCTTGACCACGCAGTTTGAAAGCAAGCGACATGTTTAATCGCTTTCTAATTGCCATTACTATTTAAATCAATTGTAACGTGGTAGATTTTACACTTTGCAAGAAAAATAAAAGCTCTACATACTTGTCTAATGGTACCCGAGTCCACGTATACATTAACAGACTTTTATTTCACAGTAACGAACTCAAAACATTGCACGTTTTTGAGTCCTAACTCAGCACCGTACTCCAGGTACTTAACGCTGTGGAAAAGCGTCGACTTGTTCAATACCTTGTCGTCTCGCCATCGTCGTTCTGTAAAACGTTGCCGTCCTGCCTGACGGCGATCAGAAACTGGTAAATGCACATGGAGGCATCTATGGCAATCTTGCGCCCTAAGTGTGATCACAGCAGAACAATGAAATACAAGCGTTCACGCTAGTTATACACGATCCAAACATAGCGAAACATATAAAAGTACATTTTAACAGAGCTGTTCGTTCATTTTGAGCGATCTCTTCCTGTAAGTAACGTCGTTCCTACGGAAACACTGATGCTTTTTTTTTTTTTTAAGGCGCTGCGATAATAAGCAATTTGAAACACCTGGCGTCAGACTACAAGGAAAGAAAAATCATTTGAGTTATGGATGTAATGCGTTTTTAAGATCGAAGACGACGGCGCTCTCTGTGTGGAGATCTCATGTATGAGGAATTCCTCATTTGGAAAACGCTTTGGGTGGAAAACAAATTGGGACGATGTCCGATGTACACTACCGGTCAAAAGTTTAGACACACTCGTTCTTTATTATCCCCCCCTCCCCCCCACCCACACATTTTAGAATAAGAATAAAGTCACCAAAACGCTGGAGAAACACAAATGGAACTTTGGGAATTATGTTGTGATGAAATAAATCAAAATAATTGAGTATTTTAGCATCTTCAAAGTAGACACCCTTGTTGCCGAGAATTTCCAGAAATGTATTCTTGGCGTTTTCTCGACTGATTTCTTGAGGAATTTCCCTGAGATGCTTTTTAAACAGTATTAAAGGAGTTCACACCGACGCCGGACTCTTATTGGCTGCTTTTTGGAATATTTTGCTCCGAGTCGTCCGTTTAAAAAAAAAAAAAAAAAAAAAAAAAAAAAAAAAAATTTAAATAAAATGTTAGTTTTCTAATGAAACAAATGGATATATTGGCGCAATTCTATTTTTTGTCTACGACACCGATTTCAAACATTTAATCGCACACCTTCAGATCGAAAGGTTTTTAACATCACGAGAAACGTTTCAGTCGGGCGTCCACAAACTTTTGACCTGTAGTGCGGAATGTATGAGGAGGTTAAGGAGGTGTCGTACAAAATAATTCATCAAATTCGCCCAGTTAAGACCCTTGTTGTCCACTGATTTAATGGATATAGATGATAAATGTGTTTTCTCTAACAGTAACTACTCCGCATATATTTTGTTTATGCACTATGGTAAAAAAAAAAACAACAATAATAATCATAATTTATATTTTAAAAGAGACCAATATCAGTATCGTTATGCCTTATACATACCCCCCGACAATGCCCTTCTTCGTTGTTGATTAAAAAGTAGGTTTAAAAACGGTAGATTTTATACATCACCCATATAACAATACCCGACACAATGTATTTTAAGTGTAGAAAGAAAACTTCCAGCATGAAGAACAGAGCGCGGGACGATTGCTGCACACGTAACTGCTCGCTGCACCGTGAAATAGCACGGCATGACGATATGCACACTTACCGAAGTAATTTTTAATATCCTGCTCCCTGATGGCTGTCGGCGCCTGATCAGCTATTAACTTGGCGAGGCCGTGAATTCCCATGTCGATCGAGTGGAGGACTGCCAACTGAATAGGAAAGATCACACAGACTCGAACACTTCATTTGGAACAACAACAATGATATTAAATGTCAAAACAAAAAGTGTTTAAATAAAAATGGATATATATATATTATATATATATATATATATATATATATATATATATATATATATATATATACATATACACACACACACACACACACACACACACACACACACACACACACACAAAGAGATGCACGGATGTAAAATGGCAATTTTTCACGCGATCAGCCATCGGCCGATAGTTAAAAAGCATCCGATGATCAGGGCGGATTATATCCTGTCAATCAAAAGAGGGCGGGAAAACACATCGATTACGTGCTGTGTGTAAAGACGATGTCTCTTGTGTGGAATGACGCCAAAGCTGCAGTTTGTAATCTCTGTAATCTCTGCACTGATTAAAATTTTACACCGGAAGTGAGCAGCGGTGAAGCGGGAGTTTCGGCGTCGAGTCTAATTTTTTTTTTTTTGCTTGTCGCGCTGCTCGAGCTGAACTAAAGCGCCAGTACAAAGTTGAAAGATTTCAATGAAGAGGAATTGACGAAAAAAAAAGTATATATTGCGCAGAACAATACGTTTGTAGAGTAGTGTAGTTCATATGTAGTTAATGTTAATATGACTTAATAGCATCAACAACAAAAAAAAGTTTATGTTTAAAAGTCTATATATTAGCAGTTTGATGTTTATGATGAAGTAGAAATGCTTTTGTTTGTGGAGAGTGAATGTGAGACTAACAGGAGGATTTTTACAATTCAGTCAATGTTAATATGAATTAATATCATTCAATAAGTTAATAATCTTACTTTAATCTTCAGAATTGAGTTCATGTGTTCATGTTAATTAGAGTAACGTGTGTTCTGTTGATGAGACCAGTTACTGTGAAACCACTTGTTGAAATGGAGAGAATAAAGTTTTTATCTGCATTTCTTTCAGAATCGTGGAATGAATTATTATTTTTAAAAGAAGGCATAAAAGGCAGAACTATCGGTATCGGTTATCGTATCGGCCGATATCACTCTGAATAATCGGTATCGGCTGAGAAATTTAGTATCGGTGCGTCTCTAATATATACATACATACTCAAAATTTATAGAGATGTATAGAGATATAACTGAAAAGGAAATGGCAACTGTAGCTAGGGTTATACCATCAGGACGTTTAACAGTCTGTACAGGATTTTGCGGCGTAATTTTGTGATTGTTGCAAACAAAAACGCTCGATTTTGCTTCAGTTTTTTTTTTTTTTTTGCAGAAAACTATGTGATTGCATGAAATTGTTCTGCACTGTCTTTCTCAGTGACGTTTGTCGGTAAACGAGACCTTCTCGACTCTACTCGTGACCTCTTCTCGGCCCAAACCTGTAGAAAATCTGCCACGGTTCTGAAAAATCGCAAACTCCTCCGAATATTTCCTTGATTCCGCGGTTCATTTTTGCGATCACAAAACCCTAGGGCTTTCACAAGGCGAGGTTTGTCTTGATCATCATCATCACGATGTTGATATGAATCTTCTACGTAGGTAAAATGGTATGAACTTTCAGGAAACACAACGCTCTAACCAATGGACTGGAAAGACCACTGGCCAGACAACAATGGTTTACTGAATTTGGAGATGACTGATTTGATTAGGAATTGCAAACACTTTCTGTGTAAACAGTAAGGTTGAAGAGGTTGGGTTGAAAATGAGTCACTTCATTTACTAGACCAAAAAAAACAAAAAAAAAAAACAAGAAACCAGGTGATGCTTAAGATGGACGTTGAGTTGATGTTGTATGCATGTCAAAATATTTGGGCCAGATATTGATTTTTTTAAATCTTCTTGAGGTAATTATATTCCATTATTGTAGAAATGATGATTAAAAAGTTTGTTTTGAGTACTGTATCTATGGATTTAAAAGAATTTATGACAGAAAAGGACCTTTATTTTGAAAAAGCCATCAATGCTGTATATAATTTATACAAGTCCTCATTGATTACATGTGTATATGTACCCTCTGTTAATGTATAATGTATGAATTATCAGTAAAAACACTACACAGACTCTATTAGGCTAAAACCAGAGAACTATAACGTGTAAACAACTTCGCGCGCTACATCGCGAGAACACCGAGCATTCACGCGGAGCTATTTATAAGGACATAAAAGTGTTTGTTTTTTTCTGTAGCACGACGCACTCCTACTGCATGCAGTCTTCCAGAAAGTGTGGTAGCGTGTAAACATGCAAGAAGCCGAAAGATAATCAAACGACATAACTCACCAAAAAACGATAGTCCACACTAGTCAGGCGGGCGCGAGACAGGATGAGCTGCACGTCTTTTTCGCGCGCTGCGAAGACTTACGCAAGCAGGCATTACGAGTCGATCTTACACAGCTGCGTTGCTCAGGAGCGCTCTATCGATTCATCGGGGTTGATTATCGTGGGCTGGTGCGCGATCGCCTGGACACCGCTGGCTTTTTTTTTGTTGTTGTTGCAGGTTGTATATTTGCTGCATTCTCCACCAAGTGGGAACTGGGAAGTCTGGATATTGTGACGTTATTCCAACATGACTGCGCTGGTCGTGAAAAGTGAAAAACAACAGAAGTGATTTAAGGTGTTTAAGCCGTCTTTTGAGTTTCCGTTTAGATGTGAAATCGTTAAATAATATATTAAACCTCAGTGATTGAAATGTTAAGTCGCTTTATGTTCGAGTTTTATTTAATTTTTAAATTAAACCGCGCTTTCGTGTGATTTCCGGCGGTGTTAACAGATTCATCCCATTCACTTTAACAACACGTTAACAACAATCCTTTTAACTCCAGTTTCACGCCAGATTACTGCGAGTATTCGGGTTATTTCCGACTTCGGAGTTCACGTGAACGCTCTAAAGCCGGAAGTAGGTTAGACAGTTCCGAGTTATCCTGAACACACACACATAAAGCACAGGAAGTGCCTCCGAGTGAGCTTGTTGAAAATGTATACAAATTTATATGTATATTTTTTTTAACAAAAAAAACAGCATTTTTGCTGTGTTTCTATATTTTTGTTGCGCTTTTTTAGTTTTCACAAAGGAGGAAGTGAAAGTATCCAAACAGGTGAGGCGTTAGTCTTGGCCACGCCCATCCCGGAAAATTGGCGATATTTTGATTTTAAGGTGACGTGGATACCGCAGCTAGTCGCCTCCTCTTGAGGCGTTTGGATGCGGTACAGAAGTAAACCGACCTGTTTTTTTGGTTGGGTTTTTTTTTTTTTTTGGGTTAAGATATGTGGATACATGTACATCTTCAGTAGTGACTATACGGAGATAAAGAAAGAACACCACTGCTTTTCCTGCCCCCGAGGAGGATTTCTGGATTCCAGGCAGCGGAAACAGGTTTTTTTTTTGGTTGCATTTCGCTTGTACGGAAGCAGTTCATATAGGCTAGCCGCATAGCTATATCCTCTTCTTAAAGCCAAACTAGTGAGATTTGTACTGTAATTTAGCACCTATATGAATCCAGTTAGACGGGGGGGACATTGTTAGAGCTTGTTTACTATGAAACTATAAACTAAGGATGTAGAAATGATGAACTCCAGCGTCTTTTGTTGACTTTATTTATTTGGTCTATGAAACTGTGCTGTTTTGTCTACTTTATTACCTGTGTTCTGCCTTCAGGTGAATATCTATCTATCTGTCTGTCTATCTATCTATCTATCTATCTATCTGTCTATCTGTGTTGCTGAGTGTTTTTCAGGGGAAAGTAGCCACCCCATGCTCAAGTCGTCGCGTGAAGTCGCCAGATGACGTCACAGCGCGATTTAAACGCGTTAAATGAAGGGTTGCTGAATGCTCTGTGCGAATGAGCGCGAATGAATATTATGAATTTTATGAGACCGCACACCTTGACTACAATCCTTATTTTTATTTATTTATTTTTAATAAATATTATGTTTTATAATATAAAGACTGCTGTAACGTTTGAGCGGTTTATTACGTCGGCAGCAAATGTATATGTAACGTGAGTGACTAAATAGTCCCGGTTATCGCGACCGATTTGGCGACTGGATTCCCGTTTATATGGTTTCGATTCGATCAATGTCTCACTTAAAATGTTCGTTTTGCAGACACGGAATCCATGTTTTAAACGCTGGTGACCGAAACTCTCCTACTTTAGCTGTGTTACTGAAATAGCTGTTTGCATTAACAATAGAGCCCACACAATTATATATTTCATTATTTTTTTTTTACTTTTACTTTGGGTAACAAACATTGTAACTAGAAATCATAAACACGTGCGGACAGTGCACACAAGGTAAGCACAAACTGCACAGTGCGTGTTACTGTAAATAAATATATAAATAAATATTTTAAAAACCTTGTAAATGTGCAACAGTGAAATTCATTAACAACTTATTTAACATATTTAAGAATTAAAACCGTCGTCGACGTTGATCGATTAAAATCAGAGAATCGCTATTTTTTTTAGCCATCCCTATGACTGATGGATGTTCTGTGCACCGACTTCACGGTCTAGAGACAAGTGTTTTGTTGTTATGGGAAAATAACCCGCGGACCGATGCAAAGCATTCCGGTTTACACACGGCGTAGGTTTTTTAATTTTATTTTGCACGTAAAGAAGCAGCAGGAACACAAGTATGGCATTATCTTAGTGCCAGAATTTCACTGAAATTTGTGCTGAAAGTATTGAACGTGACGTTTGTTTTTGTTTCTTCCCAAGAAACGGACAAAAGTATACAATGAGAGACACTGAAACGGAACACCCTGAAACGGAAATTGGCGGCTAAAATGTAACACGTTCTTCAAGTAAACGGCGTGCTTCCTTGACTGTTTTCTAACCTTTTGTTTTCGCCGTTCGTGCTGCTGGAGTTTTCGTTTACATTGGCAACAAATTCTGGCACAAATCACACGGCTGTGGGGCGGGGCTTAAGAAAGATTTTGACTTAGATCTTCTTTTTTTTTTACTCTCGTTGGCTAGTGAGATTTGGATCGACAGCTCGAGTGTCCAGCTGAGTAGGAGGATGTCTTTATAGTGGAAAAAGACTAAAATAGAACGTATTAAAGGAGTCGTATAAAACACAACTAATTACTTATAGAAATAAACTATTTACCAACCCTTTTTACGTATTTACCAAATACCATTTCTATCGAGAATGCAGACAAAAAGAAGCAGTGGTAGCGAGTGGTCTGGAAATAGAAATGCAGGAAATGGTTATGGATGTAATAGCTCGCTTTTATTACTTGTAAACATAGCCAAGAGGAGATTTCGAAGTGAAGAAGGGTACGGGCGGGACAAATGTTGGTGACCAGGTATTGTTCGTTGGGAACGTATGCTCACGGAGACCCGACTCGGTCAGGCTTTCCGCACTGGTGGTGAGTCGTAAAACCCGAGCCACAGCTTATATAACCGGTATCTGTGACGTGAGCTTGAGAACCGTATCGACCTCATCTGCTCAAAAAGTCGCCAGATTTGACCATAGGTTTCTACCTCCGCCTCCGGTGTTAAAGTATATGAAGAAGCATGAGCGTATGCATTTCTTTGCCTGTCCCTAAAACCTTTCCACGGTGCTGTATTGCCCACCCCCAGGGCGGAGTTTGCTCTTCAGTAGTCGCTCGTTAGCGGTAAACCTAGTTTGTCTGTGGGTTTTGTTTTGTTTTTTTTCGATGCATGTCTTCCGTCGCTCTGTTCAGTTTTATATCCATCGCTTGGTTGATAGGGGATGGTTTTGACGTCAGCGTTTTGGTCTGCGCATTCATTTCGAACAAAATTTCACTTTGGCAGCTTTTAAGGTTTTTCTTGAACGTGACATTTAAATGAGTTTGCTCTCACGTAGGGACCACGATGGCGACTCCAGGCTGGATCCTGGGCTCTCGGCTACTTCTTCTGTGCCTTCTGTTCCTACAACTTGCCTGGACAGCCACTTACAAGGAAGGCGATCCCGTCATGCTTTACGTGAATAAAGTAGGGCCTTACCATAACCCCCAGGAAACCTACCATTATTATACCCTCCCTGTCTGCAGACCCAAAGAGGTGGGTGATTGTGGCTTTTGATTTCAGCTGGAGTTTTGTTGGTTGGTTGTTTGTTTTTTTACGTCATCGTTCCGTTGTCTTTATAGTCGATTTATTCATTTCACAGGTGCGCCATAAAGCCTTAAGTCTGGGAGAGGTTTTGGATGGCGACAGGATGGCAGAGTCTTTATACAACATCCACTTCAGGGAGAACAATGAAAGACAAACATTATGTCAGCTCACGCTGTCCGAGAAAGAGGTATTTACTTTTGTGTCAGCAATCGTTCCTTACGTCATATAATCATGTTCTTTGGGATTATTCGTATTTTCAGACTTACATTTGTGATTGATTTTATGAGACAGATGCTGCAGTGTAATGCTCTTTGCCACAAATTAGACTTGCATGCTAAATATTTTATCTATATTTTTGAAGTATTGTATAATGTTGTTGTTGTTGTTGTTGTTGGGGTTTTTTTTTAAAAAAAAAAAAAGGTGATGGTATTGTTTTTATAGGTGGATCAGTTGAGAGAAGCAATCGAAGAGCTGTATTACTTTGAATTTGTCCTGGATGATATTCCAATCTGGGGCTTTGTGGGATATATGGAGGAAAGTGGTTTCCTGCCTCACAGTCACAAGGTCTGCCTATCTGAACGTCTTTTGAATCTGCTTCTCTGATTTTCTGCCTCGCTTGCTGACGTTGAGTCCTAATTTTTTGCTTATTATTATTATTGCAGCTTTGGATATTCTGCTGCCGAGTAACACTTTATTCTTGCACTTACTGTCAGAACACAGAGCTGGATAAATTACTAGCCTGAATTTATTTATTTATTTATTTATTCATTCATTCATTCCTCAGAAGAAGGAACAACCAAAGAAAGAATCTCTAGTGTATCGACATCCCCAAAGAAAACGTTTCATTTGATATGTTTGTTTACACCACAGTGCGATTGAATCCTCGAATCTGATTGGTCAGAAAGGGTTTTTTTTTTTATGGCAGCAAGGCTCGGACAGTAGTTTTGGCTGTAAGACGAACAATAGGTTAATATTAATGCCTTCGTTCTAACGTGTCATCGTTTGTGTAGTAACAGCTCATACACGGGGACGTGTACGGCGGAAGCTTCACATAATCGAAGACTAATAACAGGTGGATTTAAAAAAATAAATAAATAAAATGAACACAGAAAAATGATAATTGTTGTGCAGTAGTGATGTTTCTTGTTAGGAGATATTTATGAATTGTTGGAAAATTGCAGTGGTATAAGAGGAATGACACACTCCATGAGCTCCTCACGCTTTTGAGTTCCAGTTCCGTTAGTTGCTGCTTTTAAGTCTAGTTATTGGACACCGGCGCTTTCATTTGTGCTGTAGGATATCCAATGAGTTTATGATTTGTACAACCCTGGTGTAATGAATGTTCCTGCCTTTTTTCCTCTCCTCAGGTTGGGTTGTGGACCCACTTGGACTTCAATATTGAGTACAATGGCAACTCTGTGATCTTTGCCAACGTGTCTGTTAAAGATGTGAAGCCGGTGCCTCTGGAGGAGGGAGGACATGACGGGGTAAACAGCAATAGTGGAGGTCTCTCGGTGACCCACACCTACAGCGTCCACTGGTTCGAGAGCTCCTTGCCCCATTCGCGCAGAGCCGAGCGCCTCCGAGACTACTCCTTCTTCCCGAAGACTCTGGAGATCCACTGGCTGTCAATCATCAACTCGTTGGTGCTGGTGGTGCTGCTGCTAGGCTTCGTTATCATAATCCTTATGAGGGTGTTAAAGAACGACTTTGCCAGGTGAGGAGGGTTAGAGATGATATCAGAGACGCAGAAGAAGGAGATGAGAGAAACTATTCAGATATGGAGTGGCGGAACTAGAGCATCTGTAGCGTTTTATACAGGAGAAATGAATCGTCTGATCAAGACAAGGTTGAGAGGAATAGGTTACTAATAATTGTGACATTTCTGGGAAGGGTGTAGCTAGCGCGAGGTATGGTTCAGTGTGATAGTACTCGGTGAGGAAGGTGAAGCGTTCCGGTCATGTCTGCAGCTCTGTTACTGATTCAGTTCTGCTCAACTGTATAACTGTTCCAGATATAACGTAGAAGAAGATGGAAGCTGCGACGATCTGGATCAGGGTGATAACGGCTGGAAGATCATTCACACAGATGTCTTTCGATTTCCATCAAACAAAAGCTTGCTGTGCGCCGTGCTTGGAGTAGGAGCTCAGTTTCTTACTTTGGCCACTGGTAAGACTCTGCGCACCGTTTAAAAAAAACTAAATGGACGCACATGTTGGCTTTTGTGACCGCGAGAGGATTTAATAAATTTAATACGGGGCAGCGGGAGCTCAGCGGTTAAGACATTGGACTACCGATCGGAAGGTCGTGAGTTCAAGGCCCAGTTCCACCAAGCTGCCTCTGCTGGGCCCTTGAGCAAGGCCCTTAACCCTCAGCTGCTCAGTTGAGTCTGCCAAATGCCTTAAAAAAATATACCGGCCTACTCTTTCCATCCTTAGGAATCATCATCATGGCATTGCTAGGGATGTTTAACGTTCATCGGCATGGAGCCATAAACTCTGCAGCGATCGTACTGTATGCGCTGACTAGCTGTGTGTCGGGATACTGCTCGTGTAGCTTCTACACCCAGATCCATGGCCACCGCTGGGTTTGGAACATCATCCTCACCTCCACCCTTTTCTCCGGTGAGACGTGTTTTAACATTGTCTGAATAGGGCCTTTGTTCTCTGTATTGATTGATGTCTTAATGTTCACAGTGTAATTAAAAGCCATTAGTGTAGCAGTTTTTGTTGTACTTAATCTCTCTCTCTCTCTCTCTCTCTCTCTCTCTCTGTCTCTCTCTGTCTCTCAGCCCCTCTCTTTCTGACCTGGAGTGTAGTAAACTCTGTACACTGGTGGAGTGGTTCCACACAGGCACTCCCCGCATCTACAGTGCTCCTGTTGCTAGGGGCATGGGTGCTAGTGGGTTTTCCCCTTACAGTCATTGGGGGAATTGTGGGGAAGAACCGGGCCGGCAGCTTTCAGGCTCCGTGTCGTACACGCAACATTCCCCGCCAGATCCCAGAGCAGCGCTGGTACAAACACACAGCTGTGCACATGGCCATCGGAGGATTCCTGCCTTTCAGGTGACCAGTATGCGAATAAGAATGAGAATGAAATGCTGTCTTACGTTTGGTCTTGAGCCTTTATCCAGCGATGTGTACTCTGAAACAGAAAATTAACGTTTTCATTTCGTTTCCGTTTGTCCGTGTCACCCCTCTTATTCGACAGTGCCATCTCAGTGGAGCTCTACTACATATTTGCGACCGTGTGGGGTCGGGAGCAGTACACGCTTTACGGCATCCTGCTCTGCGTCTTTGCCATCCTGCTGTCTGTGGGAGCCTGCATCTCTGTGGCGCTCACCTACTTCCTGCTTTCGGGCGAAGATTACCGCTGGTGGTGGCGAAGCATCCTGAGTACGGGATCCACCGGCCTATTCATATTTGTCTACTCGCTTTTCTACTATTGGAATCGATCGAGCATGAGCGGTCTAGTGCAGAGCATGGAGTTCTTCGGCTATTCCTTACTCACCGCGTTCGTGTTCTCACTCATGCTTGGGACTGTTTCGTTCTGGGCCTCGCTGGCATTTATCCGTTACATCTATCGCAGCCTGAAGATGGACTGAACGATGCTGGCTGTAATAACATTCATGCACTAGCCCCCCCACCCCACCCTTTTCTTTTTTTTCTACCCCCCCTCCCCGTCGCCGGACGCTTCGTCGTGAAGCTGTTTTTCGGACGTCAAAATAGAAGAGGGTTATTTTTCCGGGAAATGGAGTATAAACCGTCTCTTTAAAACATTTTGTGATTTTTTTTTTCTCGAAGAGAGACCGACGCTTGATGACATAGTTTAGTTAAATTATACGATATACGACGTGCATCTGAACGACATGAAAGCAGAGTGGGAAACTACTGCATGTTCATTTGTTACTCCGTTGCACCAAAAGTTTACTGAAATTGAATCTGACTTGTTTAGTAATGGTATTTGGTTTGTCCAGTGCATAGTGCATACAATACTCAGATGAACAGTTTAAAATGAAATCACAGAAGTAGTACTTTATAGGTTCAGAAATCAGAAAATGGTTTAATGTATAACTTATGGGATGTAAGTGTCATATCGATGGTGGATGTATGTATGTATGTGTGTATATATTGTACATACATATATAAATGCATATGTGTTAAATTTCGGGGGGTTTTACGTGGCATGGACAATAAGGTTGTGGCATTGAGTTGCGCGTCAAACGTTCATAAAGGGAATAGTTTTAGAAAGGATATTTATGACGACGAAGTGGGAAAAAAATCAGACCAACAAGAAAGAAACTAGCAAAAGTAGAAGTTCTTGAAACTATTTATGCTAATGTTAAATCTGTTTATAGCAGTATTGGATAACTAAGCATAATTAAATATACAAAACATGAACTGTCTAGTTTAAGCTCTGTTACTTTAGTGAACTATTACCTGTCTTTGGACAAAACTTCGCAAGACTCACATTTTATCAGACCTGAATAATGTGGGATATGGGAGCAATATGTTCTACTCTAGTCACCATTTACTGTGATCTTATTTCAGATTTACATATACAATCTTTTCAATAAAGCTACCTTTTTTTTCCTACAAAAAAAGAAAAGAATCTCTAATTTTTGTGCAGATGTTTAATAACAACCGCTGGATTTTCTAATGTTCATGAGTTTTTACAATGAGGTGTAAAAGTCAGGTCCAGATGTATTCCTTAGAAACCTTAGAAAAGCATGATTTGCTGTTGGTATTTCTTTCTTTTGTTTAACTTACCAGGTTATAAATCGATAATGAGTTGTAATTTTTTTTTTTTAAATATTATTAATTAATAATAGACATTCATTAAATTTTTATTCAAAATAATGTTTTACCGACTAAAAAAAAAAAACCATGCAGCAAAGTGTCATTTAAAAACTGTCAGCTTAAACCCATAAAGCACATAAAGAAGAAACTCGGTTCAGAACCGTATATTTAAATGTTGAGACGTTTGGGAGTGTTTGGTGGGGTTTGATATTATATTTATTGTGTGGGTGTGATGGTTTCTTTCTAGTAATTATGCTCATTAGAAATGGGTGTGTTTAGAATTCCAGAAAGGATGAAAGGTTGTTGCGAAATTTAAAGCGATTCCTCAGTGATAAATGGATCAACTGATGTAGTGTACAAAACCAAAATACAAGCTAAGAAGTGCAAACATTTTTTAGTTATTTAGCCTCATAAAATGTTGTTTTGTTTTTTTTTTTCATAAAGTTTTATAATTCCACCAAATGGGGAAATTATGATGGCATATGTTTGGCCATAAATACAGATTTTCTAGATTTTTATGTGTGTATATATATATATATATATATATATATATATATATATATATATATATATATATATATATATCATGAATTATTTGTAATTATTTTTTTATAAATATATATATAATTATTATATTTCTCAAGTCCATAATCAAGGCACCATGCACGCCTACTCGTACATTAATTCAAATCTTGTTGCAGTTTCACATGGTTAATCACAATGGTACTCCACGCACTGGCATGTTTTACAGTCAGACAGTTTCCCAAACTCAGGATTAAAACCAGCAGATTTGGTCAGCCTGTTTAATGCTCAGAGACGGGAAGAAAAACCCAAGCACTACATACATCATGTGACCTACAGGCCTCTACAAGCACAATCGATTTTTATGTTCATGACTGTCCAATCAGAAAAAAGTCAAAAACAAATTACGCTTTCATGGAAGCGTGGCTAGGAAAAAGCCCCTTCTCTCCAAAAAGCACATGGCAGCTAAACTTAGGTTTGCAAAATTCCATCTGAATAAACGACAAACGTTCTTGAGCAATATCTTTGGATCTTGATGAGACCAAGTTGGAGATGTTTGGCAAAAAACCAAACCCAGGATATCACCACAACAGTCTGGAAGTCTGATGGGAAACTTGCAGTCATTCAGACTGACATAGACTGCGTTTACACGGACAGCAGTAATCTAATTGTTGACCTTACTCTGAATAAGACAATATTCTGATTAAGGTGTTTACATGAGTTACTTTTAGAATACTCCTTTCATGTTCCTGTCTTATGTGTTATAGAACATCGATCGATTAACGGCACACGTCATTACGTCACCGCGCCACGCCGTCCGACGTTCCCTCCAGAATTTCACGTATCGACATAGAGTTCTTCGTTATGGAACCGTATACAGTTTTGGGTGTTTCATTCTGAATTTTATGAAAGCTTCAAGTGCAGTTAATCATTTGTCATGCTGTACGTGCTAATAGACGACGGTGGATACAGATTCTCCAGCAACACGCCTCCTCTGTACTTTCATTCGGCAACATTTCATTCGTTTCACCGCGACAAACTCGGGGGTACTGGATGAGAGTACGAAGTAAGGACTGGTGGGAGAGAGTTGTTTTAATGGAATTTGATGACGCTGAATGGAAAGAAAATTTTCGCGTGTCCCGGATATCATTTGTAAAAATATGTTCCGTGATGGAGGGTGTCATGAGTCCCCAGGAAGACACTGTACATGCGCTGTACCGACTCGGTAGCTGCCGGGAATACCGAGTAATAGCTAATCAATTTGGCGTGCACAAATGCACGGCCAAGAAGTTTGTGTACATGTTTTGCAAAGGAATGCAAAAAATCTAATCCAGGTTCCTAGTCTGGAGGACTCAAATGCAATTGCTCACCGATCCGAAATGGAACATCACACACCACAGATAATCGGACGCGCTGACGGGACGCACGTTCCCATACTTCCGCCGAAAGATGGATATAGGGACTTTGTTAATCGTAAAGGATGGCCCTCATCCGTGCTTCAGGCAGTCGTGGATGACTGATATTGGTAAGTAGCGAAGAATACGTTTATTTACCTGTATTAGCCCACATGAATCTTGCCTTTATTGTATATAGCGTGTATTATGTATTTGTTGTTTGATCAATTGTTTTTCCTGGTATTTGTCCCATCATAGGTTCCATTTTAAGTATTTATCTGCCCTGTGAAGTGTTTTATGACATGTCTGTAACAAGCACAATACACATTTTTTTATTTACTTTAAAATATAAGTGCTTTTCACTTCTCTCAAACCTATATATCGTATGTAAACCACTAGAGCCTAAGTCGCAGTGTATATTGTTTATCTGCTAATATGACCAATAATCTCAGCTATACTTCTGTAATGCTGACGTTACTTTTTTCTTTTTTATGTAGCTTTTGGAGCATCAATTACCAAGTTTCTGGGAGCGTATGTACTGCGGCAATCACAGCTATGAAAAAAGGCCAATCTACTCCATCCATCCATACATCTTCTATACCGCTTATCCTTCCTTCAGGGTCACGGGGAACCTGGAGCCTATCCCAGGGAGCATGGGGCACAAGGCGGGGTACACCCTGGACAGGGTACCAATCCATCACAGGGCACAATCACATACACACTCACACTCCCATTCGTACACTATGGACACTTTGGACATGCATGTCTTTGGACTGGGGGAGGAAACCGGAGTACCCGGAGGAAACCCCCGCAGCACGGGGAGAACATGCAAACTCCACACACACAGGGCCACGATGGGAATCGAACCCCCGACCCTGGAGGTGTGAGGCGAACGTGCTAACCACTAAGCTAAAGTTAAAAAATATTTTACCATGGTCTTGGCTGGTAACATTAAATGACATTAAATCACAGTGACATCAATAACTTTGTGTTGATGTATGACCTTTAGGGAGTGATGGTCATTCAGGGGAACCTGTGCGTTTCTTTCTCCTCTGAGTTCCAGCTTATCCACTCATGGACCGGCTGATGAAGTGTTACCCACAGTCTCCAGGCCGAACACCTGAACAAGAGTCGTTCAATGCTCACCTCAGCTCAGCAAGAACAACAGTGGAGATTGCTTTTGGCAGACTGAAGTCTAGGTGGAGGGTGCTCCTGAAACGCCGTGATTTTCACTTCACTTTCTCACCTTGCATGATTACATGTTGTACACTGCACAATTTCTGTGAACGAGAAAAGGAGAAGGTCCCCCAATGCTGGTTGGAGGAGGTAACAGTTATGGAGAGAGCTTTACCCCCAGCCCCACAGTGCACCACAGAAACACACTCCCAGCGCAGATGCTTATGCCATGAGAGATGTATTATCAGCATACATGGTGGCAACCTTTCCCCTTCGGAGGAGTATACATTACGCACAAGTGGTTAACTTCCAGCATATTTGCGTGCTTTGAGGAGCTTGGAAAGTCACACTTCTTAGTATTTATTCAGCGTTATTATCTCCACTCCATGATGTGAACTGCATTCAAAGAAACTATTTTATGAAGAAGTGCTGCACTTTTTCTTTTAATGTGAACTAGGCAAAAAAATTTTTTAAAGTACTTTGTGTTACTCATTAATCACAGAAACAAACACCATTTCTGTTGGGTTTTATATGCTTTAATTCCAGGAACACTGCACACGGGTTTGAAATGCAAAAAAAAAGGAAACGACAATTTAAAAAAAAAGGGACCTCTTCAAGTTTAGCTCACTTATGTTAAATATTACTTTACAAAAAAAAAATAGAGGTTTATATAAAAAAAATAAAAAAAACATTTCAGCCCCGTCCGGGGTGTAAGTTTCACTTACTAAGCAATTTTATATAATAAAATTTATAATTATATAACAACATTCTTTCCTGTAACACAGGCGAATATGAGGTAGGCAAACATATCTAAACTCAAACATATCTAAACTGCATGGGAGAGTTAGATGGCTGTGTGTGATACCCTTGAAAGTGTAAGGGGTGCAGTGAAGGACATGCAAACATCGGCCGTGGCTGGGTGCTTCAGAATACTTCAACAAGTACTGATACCATGCGCTCGGTGAAACGGACATTGCTCTCAATTAAAGCACTGAGGAGTCTCTCCTCTCTTTGCACGGATTTCTGGATTTGGTCTTGAACCCATTCATTTTGTTGCCTCATCATCTGTATCATGAACTGCTGTTGCTGAGAGATCACAGTGCATCTCGCAGTCTTCTTTCTTCGAGAGTAACCTACACAATACGTTCCCATTAAAAAAAAAAAGAAGAATAGAAACGTCAGTTGAAGTGACAGGCTTTGAGAGCAATAACATAGCTAAAAGTCTTGGAAAATTAAAAAAAAAAAAAGATATGTTTAAGTGTCTCCATTTTCTACATTAATTATCCATCCATCCATCTTCTATACCGCTTAATCCTTTTCAAGGTCACGGGGAACCTGGAGTCTATCCCAGGGAGCATCGGGCACAAGGCGAGGTACACCCTGGACAGGGTGCCAATCCATCACAGGGCACAATCACATACACACTCACACACCCATTCACACACTACGGACACTTTAGACACACCAATCAGCCTACCATGCATGTCTTTGGACTGGGGGAGGAAACCGGAGTACCCGGAGGAAACCCCCGCAGCACGGGGAGAACATCCAAACTCCACACACACAGGGCCACGGTGGGAATCGACCCCCCGACCCTGGAGGTGTGAGATTGATTCCACCGTGCGCCGTCATTTTCTACATTATGCGTATTTTAAACGTTGGGACAAATATGTGCAGCATAGAGTAGCTAGCCTATGTAACAACTACTGAACCTGATGAGTCAAACCAATACATACCTACAAAGAGTTGTCTTATACGTATACATACACACACAGCGGCTATTTAACTGAAATAGCATTTACATCAAAAACATGTCACCTTGTGTCCTGGGTGGATGAACATCTGGTGCTGTGGCTGAAAAGCTTTCCTCTGGAGTACCAGACATATCACGTGATGATGCGTTAGCTTCATCCCCAACGACACTCTCTATATGGCGAAGTAAATACATCACATTAGCAATGTATAGACTGTTTACTGTGACCTACTAGTTATCTAATAGCAGAAAATCACACTATTAACATCGTGTGAGAGTTTTCACCGCATTTTGCGACAGGACACGTACACACACGGCAGCGCTCAACCGTTTTACGGACCGTCAAACAAGAGAGCACGGCTGCATCCCAAACCGCGTACTTACCTATTATAGGCCTGTAGTAGGTGAAATACATGTATCTCGGCTACTATATAGTAGGTAAGTATGCGGTTTGGGATGCAGCCCACGGTTTCAAGCAGTTGTCCATTAGCACATATAGCATGAAAAATAATTAACCGCACTTGAAGCGTGCGTAAATTTTTTTAATAAAAACACACAAAACTGTATACCATTCCATAACGAAGACGAACTGTATGTTGATACGTGAAATTCTGGAGGGACGTCGGACGGCGTGGCGCGGTGACGTAATGACGTGTGCCGTTAATCGAACTATGTTCTAGAACATGTAAAACGGGAACATGACAGGAGTATTCTAAAAGCGACTCATGTAAACACCTTAATCACAATATTGTCTTATTCAGAATAAGGTCAATAATTAGATTACTGATAATATTCTGATTAAGGTGTTTACATGAGTCGCTTTTAGAATACTCCTTTTATGTTCCCATTTTACATGTTATAGAACATAGAGCGATTATTTCACGTACCAGAATTTCACGTATACAATTCGTCTTCATTATGGTACCGTATACAGTTTTGGGTGTTTTTATTTTTAATTTTACGAACGCTTCAAGTGCAGTTGATTACTAGTCATGCTGTACGTGCAAATACACACCTGCTTGAAGCCATGGGCTGCGTCTTAAACCACATACTTACCTACTATATACTAACTCGGATACATGTATTTCACCTACATATTAGGTAAGTACATGGTTTGGGACGCAGCCGTGCTCTCTTGTTTGCCGTCAAACGGTTGAGCGCTGCCGTGTGTGAACGCGTCCTGTCGCACAATGTGGTGAAAACTCTCACACGATGTTAATAGTGTGATTAAGGTGTGTACATGTCTGTAACGCACTTCGATAATGTGACTAAAACAGGAATACGCCACACGTCTTAATTCGATTTGTGTTTACTTCGAGTATGACTTTATTCGGATTAAGGTAATAAAAAATTGCTGTTTACATGCTAGTTTCTTAATCAGAGTATCGTCTTAATCTGGTTAATATCGGATTATTGTTGTCCATGTAAACGTACTGATGGATGAACTCCACTTTATACCAGAATATTCTTGAGACAAATTTGGGCCGAAATTGGGTTATACAACAGGACAGTGGTGCCAAGCACACCAGCAATTTGACATCTGAATGGCTAGAGAAGAAAAAATGAAAGTGTTGGAATGGCCAAGTCAAAGTCCAGAACTTAACCCCATTGAGATGCGGTGGTGGGACCTTAAGAGATCAAACGTATGCATAAACGAATGCCCTCAAACGCCAATGAACTGAAGCAATGTTGTAAAGAGTGGGCCAGTATTTCTACAAAACAATGTGATGGAGTGATAACTTTACTTCAGGTTATTGTTGCTAATGGTGGTTCTACATGTTACTAAATTACAGGGCTGTGAAAAGGTATTTGCCCCATCCTGATTTCTTCTGTTTTTGTGTAGATCTCATGCTAAATAGTTTTTTATCTTCAAACCAAATACAACATAAAACAAAGGCAACCTGAGTAAACACACAATACAGTTTTTTTTATGTATTTATTGAAGCATAAAAAAGTGATCCAACACCTATCACCAGTGTGAAAAACTAATCACCCCCTTAAACTTCAAATCTGGTTGTGCCACCTTAAGCAGCAATAACTGCAACAGAACACTTCCGATAATTGGAGATCAGTCTTTCACTTACTTCTAGGACTAGGACTTACTTCTATGCTTTGGATCATTGTCTTATAATCCAGCTGCGCTTGCGTTTCAATTTATGGACTGAAGACCGGACATTCTCCTTTTAGGATTTTCTGGTAGAGAGCAGAATTCATGATTCCCTCAATTATTGCAAGTTGCCCAGGCCCTGAAGCAGCAAAGCATCCCCACACCATCACACTTCCACCACCATGCTTGACCGTAAGTATAATGTTGTTGCTGTGGAATTCTGTGTTTGGTTTATGCCAGATGCATGGATGCCATTTTTGCCCAGTGTCTTTCTGATAGTGGAGTCCTGAACAGTGACGTTTATTGATGCAAGAGAGGCCTGTAGTTCCTTTGATGTTGTCCTTGGCTCTTTTGTGACTTGCTGGATGAGTCGCCACTGTGCTCTTGGAGGAATTTTGGCAGGTCGGCCACTTCTGGGATGGTTCACTACTAGAGATCGACCGATAATAGGTTTTCCCGATATTTAAGCGTTTTTCCATAATCAGATATCGGTTTTGTAATATCGTATCCATCGATAAATGATAAGTCTTGAGAATTGCGCACAGGGGAGACGAGTCAACAACGGTGTGCACGGGGAAAGTATACTTGCTTTGCTTCAATTAATAAACTGTATTTAACATAACAGCCATTAATGCACAAACGAGATGTGTTCCATAAATGCTTGGCGCTAAGAAGTAGAGACAAACTCACAGAGTTATGTCCCAAAGACATAACTTTACATGAATGAAATAAAACCGCCTTGAATGAGTGAATGTTGTAAATAAAACCGCTTAATTTAATTCTCTATCTGTTGTCTATGCGCATCATTAGTCTTGTAAAATGTCCCGTACATCATTATTCCCGTTCACTTCCCGGGTTGATGTTCCAGCATGGTCACTGTATGTAGCTTTTAACAAGATCCGCTTGTTTAAGACTGCCTAAATTATGTGAACGTTTACTATATAACCTTTATTTCGCTAATAAGTATCTAAATAATTACAGCTCTGTGGAAATTAATTATTTATTATCTCTGTGAGCGATTGTAGTTGGAGTATAGTTCTGCTAGCAATGGTTTAGATTGTTTTATGTGTTGTTTTTTTTATTTGTTAGAATTATTTTATGACACTTTAGTAACTGCAGTTTATTTTTTGCACTCTTTCAGACCCCTCTATTTACTGGTGTATAAATAAGTTGTTTTGTTTTGTATGCAAGGAGGAAGTGAAATTGACAAAATTGTTATAAAGAAAACAGTTTGTTCAGTGGTGGTTTTCATCGTGACAAATAATATCGGATCTGCATATCGGTTATCGGGAACATAAACAGTATTGAAATATTTATTGGGTGATAAAAGGACCACCCTAAAACATAAACCATCATTCTGCCAATAAGCTCAATATTTTTGCCCACCAATATTCTGTAAAAAAAAATCTACCTCATATGTTACACATGTGTACTTCTTATGCACAAGCAAATTCATGATTAGACAGTTGAAAAGCCAGGATTTGGAAAAAGGAGATGAATACCAAAATGATTCTTCAGATAGCTGCTATGGAGATGTGCTATGGAGGGGTGATGTAACTTGGGGAGATTAAAAAGTGGACGGCTACAACACATGGGGTTCCAGTCTTGACGACCAGAAACAGGAATCTGAAGTCTACACTTGAGACAAGCAGAAGCTCACCAAATTTGAAATATGTTTGCTACAGCAAGGGGAAGAGCTTTCTCTTACAAAGCCCCACAGTTATGGAACAGCCTTCCAATTAGTATTTAGGACTTGGACACAGTCTCAGTGTTTAAGTCCAGGATGAAATCATATTTGTTTAGTCAAACTTTTTGTTAATAGTTTTTTCTTACATAAAGGAGCAGATCTAGAGGGCTCACAGGCATAGAATGTTCTGGTGAACTGGGTTTGTTGATGGTGGAGTGGCTGGCCACCATATGTACCGTCATGTCTGTGTTACCATAATCTCTCCCTCTCGTTCCCCCTCTCTCTGTCGAACTGCACATGATACTCCTGGGATACCGGCGATCCTGACCCCTTCTGATCTCTGGACTTGCCTGATCCATCCTGATGCCCTACTCCTGGTTGGAGTTCTCATCAACTGGAAGTCACATGCTGCTGAGCATGGCCCCACAAGATGCAGCCTAAAGATCATTGAGATTGCTGAGTATGGTACCACTTAAAAAACCTAAAGATGGCTTTGGACCTCAATTTATATGAAGTTATGCTATGATAGCTTTAGGACTGCAATTTCCACAAACAGTTCTGCACTCAAGTTTCCATCAGTGACCACTGGAGAAATTCAACAACAGGCTTCATGTAAAAACTAATGAATTTTCCTAGTTGCACAATTGCACTATTTAACCATGTAGTATTAGCACATTTACAGAAGGGATTTATTTATAATCGGAATAGCCGGTGTCACCTACAGTATAGTAGGGTGTCGTCACTTTTGAGTCTGGTTCCTCTCAAGGTTTCTTCCTCATATTGTCTCACAGTTTTTCCTTGCGACCGCCACCACCTCTGGCTTGCTCATTAGGGATAAATTCATACCTCTAAAATCTATATGCTGAATTTATATTTCTGTAAAGCTGCTATGGGACAACATCCATTGTTAGAAGCACTATACAAATAAAACTGAATTGAATTAAAACATGAATCCCAATTTCTGCTTCAACATGTAAATGCCAGGGTTAGAATTTGATGTTAATACCATGTACATGCTTTGGGTCAACAGTTCAGGGTGGTGGTGGTGGTATAATTGTGTGGAGAATTTTTTTGGCACACATAGACTACTAAATAACTTGCTGATAATGCAAATAATCCAAAACTTAGCAACTTTGAAAGTGGCATAAGCTCCACCTCCTTCACAATCATGGCATTTGTGCCTGAAAACTTTCCTGATACTGTATAATACTGTAAAAAAAAAAATTTAATTGTTTTTAATAAAGTCAGGAGTCCATTTCTAGACAACCTGCATTCATGTCCATGCTTATCCCCAGCTAGAATTTTTTTTTTCTTTTTAACAAAGGATTTCCAAACTGGAATAGTTTGGAAAGTCACTTTCATTTAATCAAAGATTACCTTCATCTTGAGAACACCATGGTGAAATGTTTTAAATCTACATCAAAACATTCAATTTGTTTTAATTGCCAAATTAAAACCAAAGGTGTTTTGATGTAGATTTAAACCATTCATTAAAGATACAAGCAAGAAATTACATTCATATTTAAATTAGATGGAGCCTAATTTCCATACATGTTCATTTTGTTCTTAACTTCAGATACTTTAAAAAAAAAAAAAAAAAAAAAAAAACACAACAAATCCTGTACAAAGACAGACAGTTTGGCTTGCTAGTTATTGACATGGATGAATTACCTCAGGTATGAAAAGGTTTCAAGGAATACATTTAATATAAAAGACAACTGTCCAAAACCTGTATCCATCCTAGATGGCTTAAACAGCAGTCATGTAAAGGTTTAGGCTACACAATTCAATGGAGAAAGAAAAAGAAAGAAAAAAAAAAAAAGAGGAAAAAAAAAAATACATGGAGCACATGCCTTCTTTGGTCATTGTTGTCTCAGCAAGTCTTCAAGGTAGCCAACCAGACACAAAGCACAAGTTGGCATTCTAGTATACAGTTATGACTAACACAAATGGTTTTGGATACCTTAGCTTACTGCACAAATATAGGAAGAGTTAGGGCCACATAAACGTTTGCTTTTAGGCAAGAACACCAGGGGGGGAAAAAAACATTTATTCCTCATCACCCCATGACAACATGCAAGTGTAGTACAAGCAAGAGTGGTTCCAAAAGACAGCTTGAAAGACAGGGGCTGAAGAAAACACCTTGAACATAGCAGAGATTAAGAAGAGCAAGGGTACCTGATAAGACATTAAATACTCTGGAAGGTTCATTGAAGTTATAAAAATAGATCTTCCATATAAAAGTAAGAGGGACAAAAACCATTTCCATGCTCATAAAGCATTGACAATTTTGCACAGTCGACTGTTTTCAGCAAATTTTTTAAAAATATACAAGGGTTCCTTACATCAAAGCTAACAGGATTCCCAATTCCACTCTTGGAGAGTCTGGGTCTAGAGTTGTTCTTGAATTATGCCGCTCGGACACATTTCACATTTACACCTAATAAACAGAGCAGAGAAATAACCAAATTGTGCCAGACCCCAGCCCCTCCAGAGTATAACAGGGAAACCCTGAGCTATAATAAAAAGCAGTTGGATCCAAAACTATTTACACACAACGTCACAAACTACAGACAGCCAAGTGCAGTTGCTCAAGATGACCACTGTGTTGCGTTGTGTGCTGTGGCCATCTGCGTAGGGCTGCTGCTTGGATCAACAGTGCCAACATCGCCAGTACCAGCATCCCCACCAACTGGCACATAGCTGGAAGGATTGAGGAATTCATAGTGCTGCACAGCTGGGGGCAGACGCCAACTTCCCTGACGACCGGTTGAGATCTGGGAAGGAGACCGGGGCAGAGAGTAGTTGAGGTAAAAGGAGGTCTGTGGAGGGCTCTTCTTGAATACAGCATCTCTAAACTGTGGGTTGTTATAAAGATCTTGGGTTAGCATTGGTGCATCTACCTGGAACTGAGAGGGACAAGAAAAAAAAAGAAAAGAAAAAAAGTCAGCACACCAGGAGGCCTTCCAATGTGACAGGAAGCAATTCTTTAATTCACAAAAAAAAAAATCCTAAGCTTTTGAAGCACAAAAACACAGATAGCTACCTGAGCATGGGTCGTCTGTCCATTTGGGATCCCAGCTGTGATGTACCTCTCCGAGACCCAGCTACTATCTTTCTGGTGCCTCTTTAGCTTCATTCTGCGGTTCTGAAACCAGGTTTTCACCTTTAAACGAGAAGACAGTTTCAAGTTGAGTGTTGCATTCATCCATGAGAAGACGAAATGAACAGAGTTATGCCGTGTATACCTGTTTGTAGGTGAGCCCGGTGAGTCCTGCTAGAGTCTTCATCTCTGCAGGGGTGAGGTATCTCTGCACATTGAAGCGGTCGTTTAGCGCGCTCATCTGCTCCTCGGAAAAGGCGGTGCGCGCTTTCGCCTTGCGCGTCTGCTGCTGCGCCGCGGCCTCATGAGACGCTGCTGGCAATCCCCCGTCTCTCTCCACGGTCAGACACTCCGGACCCTCTGAGGCCGCGGACAGAGAGTTGGATGCGACCTCGTTTGTGTCGAGGCTGCCGCTGTCGGGCTCGTGCGCCTGCTCTTTTTTAATCCAGTCGTGGTGATCCAGATCCACTTGAGCCGCGCTGCCTTCCCGACTGCTACCCGAGCTCCAAGAGTCTGATGAAACACGAGAGAGAGAACAGTTATAAAAACAACAAAAGCAAAAGGGGAAAAAATGTATTAGGCCATGCGCATGCATGACCAGTTACCAAATGCGTTTGGAAACAGCGCTCTTGGAAACTAATTGTATGAACCGTATGCCACCTGGTGTGTGGGACTCGGAGTCGCTCGGCGTGTCACTCCCTGCTCGCTCCTGCTCCTTGCTCCTTTGGTCAAACTGGACCCGGTTGTGCGCGAGGAAAAGACGACCGGTCTGTGTGTGCGCCTTCGCGTCCGCGTAGTACACGACTGCACCCGGGTAATGACCTTCAGAGGCCGGGTTGTTGTATTCCGGACTCCCGGGTGGAGTTTGAGAAGACGGCGGCGGCTGTGAGGTGTAGTAACCCCCTGCCATCCCTACAGAAGACCCATAAGCAGCCTCTGCCCAACTCATATTAGCGTGGGTCTGCTCAGGGGTTTGCTGGTACACTAACCCATACGCGTAAGCATGGTATGACGGACTGTAGTTGTAGCTCACTGGGACCTTCCAATCCGCCATCTCTGTAGGGTCCAAAACTGGTGAAACGCTATACGGACAAAATACCTACAGTATTAGTCGACACAGTATCCAGAAAACCCCCCTTAATCCAACCTCACAACTTCACCCCCTCACCCATCACATCGTCTACATAAGAGTGTTTCAGCGTCTTGATGGGGATTTATAAAGCCAGGTGTGGGTGGGTGGGTGGCTTCAGGTGGAGCCGGAAGGGTAATGTTCTGACCAATCAGAAACGGGGTGGGAGGATCAAAACGTATCGACCACGCCCGTAAAATCAGGTGGAGGCCTAAAACAGCGTATACAGTAGATTTTGTTATCAAAAAGCAATTGTTTTGATGGAACACGTCTTAATCAACATATTAAGTTTTTTTTTAAAAAAGTGCTGAGACAGGACGACATATTTAATGATAAAAAGAGCATGGATTATAAGTTAAATAGTTTTGCCATTGCTTTTACCTGGTCTTGGAGGGGAATATCTGATACTCACCTAAAATAAAAAATAATTTTAAAAAACTGTATATGCTTTCTCTCTGAAATATACTTTCTAATTTTTTGTCTGTTTATAGTTATGAGAAAGGAAGTATGGTAGTAAGATATAAAACCGTGGCATACTGTCTGCAGAAATGCAAAATACACCTGAAAATACTGACACGGTGGTTTCAAACCCACCATACACAGCTTGAAACACATTACCTACAAGTAATGATCACTCAAATACCCCATATTTATTTATTTATTTGGGTTATTTTCACCCCAACATTTTTTTAGTGTGTAAGATTAAAGTCCTGCCTTCTGTAGCTGTAGTGTATAAGTCTATTCTTAATAGACTTCTAGAGAATTTGGCACACACACACAAAAAAAGTGCCACCTTTTTAACATCAGTTTAAGAAGTAAAACGTGAGCTCACTTAACTGAGCACAGGTAAACAAAACAAAGCAGGCCCGGATGAATTCTTTTCTTAATCTGACATTGAAATGATATTTTGTTTACTGTGTAAAAAGAAAAAGCTTGTGTCTGAACTGAAGTATTAATCTAAAATCCAAGTGTTATCTCGTATGACTAACAAAAGCTCTAAATGTTATCCAACACCTCAGTGTAGTATCTCTCTCTTTTTTTTCTTTTTTTTTAAAAATAAACTCCTCATGGCTTTAGTTTCTTGTTTGTTTTTCTAGCTATAAGAGTACTTGTGTTGGGTCTGTTTGTGTTTTGTGAAGGGCTGACAACACTGATGACTGATTTGAATGCATGAATGAGGAATGTTGCATTTGCATGATCATGAAATTGCATGTTTGTTGTGAATGTGCTCTTTTTGTGTGTGTGTGTGTGTGTGTGTGTGTGTGTGTGTGTGTGTGTGTTAGTAGGTGTTAATGGTGAGCCTGTAAATGATCAGCATTTCAGAGTTAGAAGCAGCTGTTGGGGGAAGAAAAAAAATGGGGAAAAGATAGGATTTGCATGTACCTTGCACACACACACACACACACACACACACACACACACATATATATATATATATATATATATATATATATATATATATATATATATATATTCCTGCTATTGGATATTTTATTTGCTGTTTTGTACACTTGCAATACAGGTGACTTATTCTTTCATTATTATGGAATGATATTACAGATATGTACCCCATAAACACCCCCCTCCACTGTAGTTTTCCTATGGGTGTTTTCTCGGTCATAATGAGCCTATTGTGTTCATCAAATGTCGTTTAATTCTCTGGCATTCTGATGGTAAATTCACGTACAAACAGCCCCTAATCACCACATTATCCCTGTGTGTCTACACATCATCGACCCCATTAACTTCAAAGCGAGGTGTGCTGTTGTTCTCGAACATTCTCTTCTCAGAGCTTAATGCTAATCACTGTGTGGAGGTTTTTTTTCCATTTCTGTTTTGTTTCGTTTAATCTAAAACGTAGAAGCAATAATTGTTGTATATATTTGTGAAAGAAATAGTATTATGTCAGTAAGTGAGTCCTCCGTGTCTATAAGCGGCGCTGGTTGTTGATATTTTGGGGGGTTTTTTGTGTGTGTGTGTGTAAAAAAAAAAAGAAGAAGAAGAGGAAAAGCAGCTGCTGTCCCTTTAACAGCGTGGCTCGCGGCTTCTTCCTTTCCAGCCCGCGTGCTGATTGAGTTCGGACCCAACTTTACTGAACCGCTTCAATTTCAACCGCCATTTTATTCTAATGTCAACTGAGTCCATTTCTGAACGGTAATTCAGCCCCTTCTCACACCTCGCCTCTAGCTCCGGTTCGTCTTGTCAGGCAGACCGGCAGCTAGCGTGGTAGCCGGTACTGCTGACGTTTTCCTCTTGAGCCGTGTAGTTATTCCAGTTATTAAAGTTGTATATATATTTTCCTCCCTCTCTTCTTCCCTCCTTCCCTCCATCCCTCCAGCTAACATGTCTGAGGAACTTGAGCACATCTTGTCTCAGCTGACACTCCCTGATAACGCGGCGATTCAAAAGGTATTGTGATGTTTAACGAAGGAGGTGTGATATTTATAGACAGGTTAGCTGTATTGAAAAGATTTACTTGTTTAAAAAGTAATATATTTTATTTATTTACACTTCTTATCCCATTTCAGGCCACTGCTCAGTTGAAACAGGCTTTCAAAGACCCGGATGTAATCCCAGCACTGTGCGAGGTTATGACCGGATCCACAGATCCACAGGTGGGAAGCAGGCCAGCTGTCTTCTTTCACAACCTTTCACTAGCACTAAATCCACCATGTGTGCAATCCCATCTTTAATCACTCGCTCCATTTAAAAAAACAAACAAAAAAAGTATTATTATTATTATTATTATTATTATTATTATTATTTTATTTTAAGATCCGGCAGTCAGCTGTGGTGATGCTGCGAATGAGAGTCAAAAAGCACTGGAATAAAATAATCCCTCAGCACAGAGAGAGGTTTCGAAACTTTGCTTTATATGTATTTTGGCATTTATATGATTTTTATGTACCATTTTTAGATTAACCGTTTATTTCATCCTTTAGGCTGAAGGAAGTGGTCCTGCAAGCTTTCCGGCATGAAACAGAGTAAGCCCTCTCTCGCGCTCTCTCTGTCTCTCTCTCTCTCTCTCTCTCTCTCTCGTTTTATTTATTTATTTATTTATTTATTTATGATAATGAGATGTATATTTAGTTTTTACATGCATGGTTATGTTTCCCCCCCTCATTCTTTTATTAAGGCACACAGTCCGCTACTCTCTCTCTCAGCTCAGCGCGGTGATGGTGAAACACGAAACGCCTGACCGCTGGCCTGCGTTGTTCATGCTGCTGACTGAATCCACTAACAGCAACAATCCTCAGGACAGGCAGGTAGAGATCACATGAAAGTTATCACGGAGGATCGTTGGTGTGTGTGTGTGTGTGTGTGTGTGTATATATTACAAGGGAGGTGGGGAGAGTGACCGTGGACGATGTGGAGTAATGTAGAAGAAACATCATTTTTTTCACACAGTAAATCATCCAGCGAGCCTTCGTACCTGCCACCCTGTTAACGGCGAAGGGGAACATCCTGGTCGAGCCTGCTCCATAACTTTGTATTGATTTGCAGCGACCCTTCTTTCTAAGGGGAAAAATAGACTTAAAACCATGACCCCTAAATATCTCCAACAACGTAACAGAACCTCTGATTTAAAATTGCTTATGCAAAGTCGCCCCCCCCCCCCGTTTAAAAACAGAAGGGGAAAAAAACCACACTAAATCCTCCATCTATTGTTTGTATCTGTCCACATCTGTCTGTATATTGCATGGCAAGAGCACTGATTTGTTTCTCCAACAGACAAGGGAAACGGAGTAGTATAAGTGTTATACCACTAGGGGTCAGTATAACCCCCCCTAAAAATCCTCATATTGAGCCTCATTTATTAATCTTTTTAGTCAAGTTGTGTGTAAATGTTTGCCAAACCAAACGTTTTTTATTATTATTTAAAAACTGGATTTACAGAAGTACTGGAAATGCTGATTTTTTTAATTTGCATGCATGCACAAATGTTGATGACAGACAATCATCCATAAACTACCAGGCAGTGCATAGCATAGCTGATTTGCATTTGGTGACGCCTGCAAAACTCCATAAAAGGCAATAGAGCTGAAATGCACAAGTAAACAAACAAACAAAAAAAGTTCTCAAATGTAAACATGAAAGTTATTTAGATTCATATCCATGCTAATAATAATTTATATATATTATATATAACGCATTTACTGAAGAGTGAACGAATGAATATGTAGGTTCAAAATACGAAGCTTTTGTTGAGACTTCTGACTGTTTTTAGTTTTGCTTTTTTTTTTTTTTTAATTCAACACTAAAGCAGTAATTATTTAGGACTAGACAATATAAGGTGTCATTGACAAAAGCATATCATCTAGTCAGCTTATTTCACAACAAATGGACAATTGTAATCATTCTCATTTGTGCTAATGAATCCTCTCAAAGTATCAGAGAGTGGTTTTATGATGAATGGACCCCCCCGCCCTCCACACACAAACACACACACACCTTTCTACAGCCTTGTTGTGTTTTATTCAACAATCTTTCTCTCCCAGGTGGGCCTGTTGTTACTGAGCAAAGTTGTGGAATCCAACCCTGAACCTTTCAAGCCCCACTACAAGCAGCTGCTGCAACTCTTTGGCACTGTGCTCCAGGATGTAACAAACACCACTGCCTTGTACTATTGCATCCTCACCCTCACTGCCATCACGGCTTACACTGGCACAGAGGAGATGGTTTGTTATGTCTAATTTAGCTACAAAGCAAATGCATTTTTTTTTACCAGATTGAGCGAGTCTGTTTAGCAAATCCATGCGTATGAAATGAATTCTCTCTGTGGTCCGAAGAATAATGCTGTTAGTTCTGTCATGTGCAGACATGTTCTTTTGTTCTTCGTGCTTTTCAGAGCCTGATGCGCTCATTAATCCCGAAACTGTTAATTGCTCTAAAGCACCTCATTCAGGCTGACCAGGTTAGAGGATTTTTTTTCATCACCCTACTTATTCATTTAAAGTATGTGCTAACTACTCATCTGAGCAGTCATCAGGTCATTGTTTTGTTTTTTCAGCCTATTCAGCGCACCTGTTTGTACTCTTGTTGGGTTTTTGTTTGGCAGGATCAGGCCAGTGAGGCAATGGAGGTGTTTGATGAGTTGATGGAGAGCGAGGTCGCTATTGTGGTGCCGCACATCGCTGAAATTGTTCGTTTCAGTTTGGAGGTGGGTCTCCATTTTACACACGTTTGTCTGTCGTTTAATTCCTGCTGCTGAAATAATCTCTTTATAGACCTTACTTGAGACCTTATGGTGCAGTGGAACAGTTGGTGAAACCCCCACCACACACCCTAGGTGTGAATTAGTGTGTGAATGTCTGATGCTTTGCAATGGAATGTCGTCCCATCCTGGGTGTGTTCCCGCCTTGACTCCAGTGTTCCAGTAATAAGCTTCAGGTCCACTGACCAGCATAAAGCAAAGATGCATAAACCAATCATCTGTATTAAAGATCAATTTGGCTGTATATGAATGTGCGTGTGTACATATGTATATATTTTTTTTTGTTAAGGTGAGTGCAGATGTATCGCTCAGCAATTCCCTTCGTGTCAAGACCCTGTCTTGTATCGCCCTCCTCATTAGATTCAAGAGCAAGGTACCCTTACATACTCTGATATTATTTATCGAGACTAACGTCAGGTCATTTAGGAAGATTCTTTTTTTTTTTTAAACCATACTCTATGAAAATAGCGCATTATACGGCGTAACTGTTTCCTCATCTTCAAGGCCGTGTTAAAGCAGAAGCTCTTGGCACCAATCCTGCAAGTGGTGTTCCCTATTTTGAGTGCGACACCTCCACCCGGGGAGGAGGACCCCGAGGATGAGGAGAATGCCGAAGGTGATGGCGACAGTCAGAGTCCCAAACACTTCGCAGCTCAGGTAACCCTTACACCTGACATCAGGTAACCCTTCGACACTGATATTTACTCCCTTTCGACTGTTATTTATTTTTTTTTCTTTTGAAGATTTTGGTTATAGAGCATTAGGAAAAACATGCAACATTTTTTTTTTTAAATAGTGCATAAATTCACACTCAACCCTCCACCCTTACTGAGTCCCGACATCCACCTCCCAAAAGAGGATGGAAGTAGAAGGGGGGAAAAATAGACTTTTTTTAAAATTTAAATCTGTGTTTTGGGAATTAAGAAAAAGATTATAAGACTTTCATTCACTTGACCCACCAAGGACCGAGGAAGAGAAACATTTTAACTTTGAATAAAAGCTAGGAGCTGAGCTGTTTATCTTAAATTTGCAGGTGATCGACACAATGGCTCTTCATATGCCACCTGAAAAACTTTTCAACCAACTGGTACGTAAGAACATCAATATACAGGATATGATTTTAGCCCGTCGCTAACATTTATTCATTATTATTATTAAATCAGACCTGCACTGGGGGAGTCTTGATTCAGATCGATGGTACAGAGGTACCATCTTTTAAACATTCCACTCCAGTTTTGCCGTAACTTGAACCCATTGACGGACGTAAGAAAATGGAAACGATCAGTAACTGAGTGGTGTGCTCTGATACAGTGCCGAGTTATCTCTGTTGTCTGATATCTCTTCTGCAGATGCCCCTGACTCAGGCTTGCCTGGCCAGTGAGAACGCTTATGAGAGGAAAGGCGGTGTCATGTGTCTAGCAGTGCTGGCCGAGGGTTGCGCTGACCACATTCGCACTAAGTAGGCCCTTTTCCACATTTCCGCTGCTTTTCTCCACACAATAAACGAATAAATGTCTGCTAAACCGTATGCTTGTGTGTCAGGATGCTGTCGTCTCTGCTGGAGACAGTGTGCCGCAGTCTGTCTGACAGTAACCAGATAGTGCGCAGTGCAGGCCTTTTTGCTCTGGGTCAGTTCTCCGAGTACCTGCAGGTAAGACGTATGAAAACTATAGAGGCTTTTATAGCAGGTGTCTGTTTACAGTTCCATATATACACTGGTATTCATGGCGTGCGGTCTTTTTATTGTGCTTGCTTTAAATCACAGCCTGAAATCAGTAAATACCACGCCGAGCTGATGCCATTGTTACTAGGATACCTGTCTTCTCTGAACGAGTCCAATATCAGCCACATCACCAAAGCTTTCTATGCCCTGGAGAACTTCCTAGAGAACCTGGGTAAGAATGTGTGGCGTTCACTAAACGAGACAAAACTTAATCACAGTGTTGAAGTCTTTAGGAGGCCGCTTTAGCTCTACTCGGTTCAGTCAGTAAGCAAATGGTTCATTTATAGACCACAATGTCTGTTGACCAAGGTACTGTATAAAGTTGGACCTCAAAGGCCTAGATGCAGTACGTATGTAAAGTAGGGACGTAAAGCATGAAGAGTGGCTCAATTTGATCTGAAAGATGGTTCAGGACAAGATTCCGATATCTAGATATCTACAGCGTCTTCCGTTACGAACTACGGACATGCCGCTCTGTTTATTTCTATTACGATATGTCGTTCATGTTGTGTTAGATTGGGCTAATTAACTTTTTTGAGAAATGTGTTTCTTTTTCAGGTTCAGCTAACTTGATTGATGTTTTGTGTGTTTTGCTGTTTCAAGCAGCTGACTTCATTTAAAACGAATCGAATGTTGTGTGAATGCTTTTTTTCTTCTTCTCTCCATCAGATGATGATATTCAGTCTTACCTGCCAACTCTTATGGAGACCATGCTGTCAGCCCTGAACAACACCGTCAACCTTAAGCTCAAGGAGCTTGCTGTCAGTGCTATTGGAGCCATTGGTAATCAGAGTAACACAAACGAATAGCTTTGTAGTTTTTGTTTTATTTCTGTCCAAATGCATCTCTGCTTCTGGTTAATAGAAGCTCTCTTGCCGTTTCCTGTTCTGTTGGATGCTACGGTTTCGTTATTTGTTCGACTCTGCACATCCCTCTCGTTCCTAGATTAATGCATTTTCCTCACGTTCTTTTCTCTTAGCTAATGCTGCCAAAGAGATGATGGTGCCCTATTTCCCTCCTGTAATTGAGAGCTTGAAGGGTTTCCTGACAGACACGCGTGATGAAATGAGATCACTGCAGACCCAGGCCTTGGGTAGGGATTGGACTTGCTCTTCTTCTTCCTGTGTTCTCTTTTTATGAAATTTTGTAATCTGAACAACCCACCTTCTCTTTCTGTCCCTCTCCGTCTCCGTCTCCCACCCTTCTCCACTCAGACACACTGTCTGTGTTGGCCCGCACCGTCGGTAAGGACGCGTTTGGGCCGCTGGCTGCAGAGTGCGTGCAGCTGGGTCTGAAACTTACCGACGCTGTGGATGATCCGGACCTGCGCCGCTGCACGTACGAACTTCTTCCTCTGTCTATAGCCTTGGCTTAAACGGCACGATTCTGGCGTGGTTTAGATTTCTAGACATCTGTCTGTTAAGTAATGTCGCTGAAGGGCATCTGTAGTAATTATTATGCATAAATGCATTTAAATCTGTGTTTTGAAAAAAAAAAGTGATGATTGGGTAATTATCCGGGAATACGCTGTGAATAACTGTGACGTCAGCAGTGCAGTGCAGCCCTGTCTTTGCCCGTTCTGTAAAGGTGTCATTTAATCTCGAGATGTAGTTAACGTGCAAGTTAATGTGTTTTGTTCAGCCATGAAATTTGCAGTTACATGTTTTACCCTTCAACAAATGAAATGTTTTGTGTGTTGGGTGTTTTTTTTTTTTTTTTTTTTTGGTGTGTGTGTTTCAGGTATAGCTTGTTCTCGGCTGTGTCCACGATCAGTCCAGAAAGTATTAATCCTCATCTCACTGCAATCACCACATTGATGGTCCTGTCCCTAAAATCGACAGAGGGTGTGACGGTTAGTGCATCCGTTCCCTCTGGCAATTCTTCACCAAAAAAAAAAACAAAAAAGCTGGATCTGTTATTCCAAGTCTGATAGGCTTTCGTTAAGAATACAAGGTTTCTGAAATTTTAAATATCAGCCAATAGTTTTGTTTTTTTCCTTCTCTTTTTTTAATAATAAATTTTTTTATTTTTTTTGGTGGGGGAGGGAGCATTGTATTCAGATTGGGTCACAGATTGGGTCCAACTTACCTGTTGATTTTAAAGAAAACACAACACCTAAATGAATAAAGATAATAAAAAAAGAAAACAAGAAAAGAAACTGTGAGACTGAGAGAAACACACAGACAAAGCCAGAATGCTACATGAGAGAGAGAGAGAGAGACCGAGAGGTAGTGTGTGAGAGGTATCGTAAACACCCTGTGAAAATGCACGAGAGAGAAACAAGAGTGAAAATAACCGCTGAAGTACCAGAACCCTGTACATTTGCTAATTACTTCCCAGGGCTTAACATAATTGTTTCTCTCCTCACAGACTCATCTAGAGGAGGACAAGCAGTTTGTTCTCTTGGATGATGATGATGATGATGAAGAAGGTGGTGATGCTGTATTGGAGGAAGATGGAGAGAATGAGGTGGAGGATGTTGCTGGGTGTGTGTTCTTTTCCTTTTCTGTCTTTTGCAGTTTCTTTCTCTTGTTCTGAGAGAGCACTCTGACTTTAAAGCACGTTTTCCTTCTCCGTAGCTTCAGTGTGGAAAACGCTTACATGGACGAGAAGGAGGATGCTTGTGACTCCCTGGGGGAAATCGCTTTTAACACCGGGTAACGGAAATGTTTGAGGTTTTTTTTTTTTTTTTTTTTTTTTTTTACATGACACACTTCCTTTCGCTTTCCTTTTAAGCGTGCTTATTTTCCTTTAAAGAAACACGCGCATGTTATTTGACGATAGCATACATGTGCATCTCTCTCTCTCTCTCTCTCTCTCTCTCTTTCTCTCTCTCTCACTCTCTCAGTGCTGCGTTCCAGCCCTTCCTGGAGTCAAGCTTTGAGCAGGTCTATGGTCTCTGTGATGTAAGTTGCTCACAGAACTCTCAGGAAAAACAAAAGAAAAGTGTGTGTTATTTTGAGTAATAACTTGTGGTGTGCATATCAGTTTCCACATGAGAATGTGAGGAGAGCAGCCTTTGGTGCCCTGGGCCAATTCTGTCGAGCTCAGCACAAAGTGTGGCAGGAAAATCCTACCGAGGCTAATCATCAGGGTATACACCTCATACACCTCATTTTCATACCCCCCTCTCTTCTTCTTACCCTCTTCGGCACCATTGTTTACACACCCAGTGCCTCTTTACTCTCTAATCAGTGCCTTGCCTCTGTCCATTAATGTAATTCTTAGGCTCTGGATAGTGATTTAGAGAACCTGCCGTTCGTTTCATCGATTTTTATAACCGACGGAGGTGTGTATGTACGTATGTATGTGTTTGTAGCTTTACATAAACTGCTTGACGTGGCGATGCCCTGCTTCCTGGACGCAGTGAGGCAGGAGCGCGAGCGGCAAGTAGTCATGGGAGTTTTGGAGGCCATGAACGGCGTCATCAAATCGTGCAAAGGGGAGGCGCTGCAGACACCGAACCGATTGGCCGAGGTCAGCCACGCCCTCCGAGACGTGCTGAAGAAGAAGGTGAGGACGACCCAACAAAACAAATGGCCGAAATACTGTTGTACCCTTTTAAATAATGGGCCTAATGTTTGAGTAGTCAGATTATGTTCTAAAATCAATCTGTCCTACTGTGTAAGGGCCAAGTGTGTATCTGGTTACTCTTAATGATTTAATGTATAGATATAAAATATATCTCTACATTAAATCATTAAGAGTAACCAGATACACACAGGGGCACAGTGTAAAATGTGTTTAATACAACGCGGTTTGTTTCATCTCAGTCACCTTCCCTGTTTCTTCATAGACTGTTTGCCAGGGTGGAGGAGGGGACGAAGGAGACGACGAAGAACAGCAGGTTCTTGTTCGCTACCTATTAGTTTAGAAAAATGAAAATGGAAAAATCAGGAATTTCTCAAGTGCTTTGTGGTCACGGAGAGATCTGACTTTTTTTTTGTTTAATTAATTGTGTGTGTATTAGGCAGAGTATGATGCCATGCTGCAGGAGTTTGCCGGGGAGGGAATTCCTGTCCTGGCTTCAGCTGTACCAGCAGAAACCTTTTATTCTCACCTCAATGACTTGCTGCCCCTGATTATGAACAAAGCTGTGAGTCTTACCCCTCCCTTTTTATTTATGGGGGCAGGGAAAAAAAAAAAAAAAAAGAAGTCCACCAGTAATCTGCATTGTTTTTGTTTTTCGAGCATAACTCTTTCTTTACCACTGGCCTGCAGAAGTCTTCCTGCACGGTGGCAGATCGTTCCTTCTCTGTGGGCACGCTTAGCGAGACACTGCACTCCCTGGCTGGTGTGTCTGGAGGCAGGGCTGTCGCAGGAAAGCTGTCCAATCGGCTGCTGCCCGTGCTCGTGGCTGGTGTTCGAGACAGTGATGCAGAGGTGCGCAATAACAGTGTGTTCGGCTTGGGAGCTCTAGCACAGGCTGCTGGACCGATCATCTCTTCGTATCCTTGACAGCATAGTATACCGTATAGTGCAGGTTACCATTCCCCTATATAATATTATATGATTGATATATCTATATAAATCTATAAAAATTTTACATTTGAAAAATCAGTTTTGGTTCTGTACCACTGGTCTTCCTCAGCATTTTCCTGCAGCGATTACCCAATGATGCTGTCTCTCTTCTCTAACCTGCTGGTCAGAGAGTCGGACAGGAGAGTGATTGATAATCTGTGTGCTGCACTTTGCCGGATGATCATGAGCCACACGGAAGGGGTTCCACTCGAGCAGGTATTGGAGTATGGCATGTTGGCCAGATTCAAAGCATCAGTCACAGTGCTTGGTTGAGACCATGCACATTTAAAGTTATGCACACACTACCGGTCAAAAGTTTGTGGACACTCGACTGAAATGTTTCTCATGATCTTACAAGCCTTTTGATCTGAAGGTGTGTGAGTCAATGTTTGAAATCGGTGTCGTAGACCAAAGATATAATCGTGCCAACATATTCATTTCTTTCATTAAAAAACGAACATTTTATTTACGGAAAAATATATTTTTTAAACGGATGACTCTGAGCACAATATTCCGAAAAGCAGCCGATAAGAGTCCAGCGTAGGTGGGAACTCCTTTAATACTGTTTAAAAAGCATCTCAGGGAAATTCCTCAAGAAATCAGTCGAGAAAATGCCAAGGCAAAAAGGGGGTCTACTTTGGAGATGATAAAATACAAAATTTATTTATGTATTATCACAACATAATTCCCATAGCTCCATTTCTGTTATTCCAGACTTTTGATGACTTTATTATTCTAAAATGTGGGGGGGGGGGATAAAATAAAGTCTAAACGTTTGACCGGTAGTGTACATTAGATTCCATTTGCCTTTGTGTGTGTGGGTGTGTGTGAGAGTGATATGACTATTTAATAGCGTATAATATTGTGATCAATAACCTCACAGTACGCTTTTCTGAATTCTTAAGCCTCAACCGTTTCTAGCAGTAGTGACTCTCACCAGAACTTTGCTTAATGACTTTTGATTTGCAAAGCTAACACGACGACAGAACAATTTATACCAAATACATTAAAACGCCTTTTAAAAGAGCATGGGAAGAACTGCTTTATGTGTCTGATGATGATGATGATGGATTGATCTCAGATGAGTTATCCACTCAATTAACCAGTGACATCAGATTTATGTGACGTAGCTTTGTGAAGAAATGGGAACAATCGATTAAATTAACCAGTGACTCCATTATGAGGACGTGGTCATTTACAGTGTAAATCAGTGGTCACCAACAATGTTCATGAACGATCAGCACTTGGTTACGAGGTTCAGGCGTCTTGAAGTCTCCAATCATTGAAACAGTAAAGAACAGGACTCGTACTTAAACATACCGGTGGCAGTCGGTCAGTCAGCCGCAGACTCTGAGTGCTCAGAGGTGCAGTAGAGGTCCAGTCTTCACCCCTGTCCAGTTTTGGCTACCCCATTTTAAAAAAATAAAATAAAATTATAAATGTGAAACTTTTAATATTCGTGACTCAACGATTACAGAGTTTTGGATAGCTCGACTGTCTCGTGTGAAATCTTGAGGACGTGCATGAAACGTCAGTAACCGATGGGATGCCAGCCCAGATGAACCGCCATCCGGCATGTTGGTTTTGATCCGAGAACGATAAATTAGGCGAGATCGCAGGTTGTGAGAGTCGTGACTGTTTAGAGCTACATGGTGCTAACACAGGATTTTAGAACATCCCGAATCAATATGTTCTCTCAGGGCTCTATGGTAACAACTTATTTTGGGAGCACTTATGCTCCTAATTACAAAAATTTACGAACACAGTTGAAATTTAGTTGTTTTTTTTTTTTTTTTTAAAGAGATGGTAACGTTAACGTGCCACAATATAACGCACAAGTAGGCATGAGAAAACTTGAGCTTGTCAATTATGACAGAATTTAGGACCATAGTGTGAGCCATAACATTATTTTACCTTCTGATAAACTAAATTGAATATTTTCAGTTAATTTTACAGGCTGAATGCAAAAAAAAAAAAAAAAAACAACCGTTAACCTGTTCCACATTGTAAACAAATACAAAAAACCTCAATGTTCAGAGGTCTGCTCCTCTTAAATATATTTAAAGCTACACTATTAGCCATTTTCCAAATTCTCCAAGCCAGTCCTCGAACCACTCTGTGTATATTGTGTATATATCTGAATAATCTCATATAGAATGTGATTGGGTGAGCTTATTTACCTGCCAGATGCACAGCGCTTTAGTTTAATGGTGTTCATTACTGATGCTCCGATCAGGATTATTACAGCCGAAACCGATCCAGATACCAATCATTTTTTTGTGTGTGTGTGTTTAAGCTTTAATCAGGAGGTCTCTCATAAACAGTTAAATGTAAGCTCTCTGCTCATGGTCACTGTTAATTGAATTAAAAATAATAGCAATGATAAATGTAGTTGGTTAATTGATAAATAAACAAGCATAAAATATTTCTTTTTAAATATCTTAAACAATAGAGAGTCCTAATTAAAAGTAGGCTAACACAAAAATGATCCATATTAGGAAAAAAGCTTTCTAAGGAAATGGTGAACTAAGATATTCAAATTGATATTAAATGCAACCCATAGTAATTAAACATTATTTGATTTCTCATTTTATTTATATTTTATGAATTTATTATAAAGTCTGTTTTTTATATTGTCCGCTTTAAGAAGCCCAGTGTTCCTGGGCTGTGTTCTGGATTAACCACGACCCTGACCAGGATAAAGTGGTTACTGTAGATGGATGGATGGATGGATGGATGGATGAATGAATGAAAATGAACGAATAAAACCATTACTGTGTTTGAAATGGTACCTAACTAAAACCCAACGGGTTTTTGCTCCATTTATAGATTCGCCGAATTCACTCAGGCTGAATTAAAATGTTACCACTTCATTCTCCAGGTGCTTCCTGCTCTTCTGGATCGTCTCCCTCTGAAGGAAGACCTTGAGGAAAACAAGACCGTCTACAGTTGCCTGGCTTTCCTCTACTCCCATAACCCAGCACTGGTAACGGCCTGTTCAGTTCTCTAGCCTACGAGGTTCTCCTCTTTTCTCTTGTAACGTCGTATCAGTGTATTGATCTCTCGTGTATTTATCGCTGTAGGTTGCTAGCTATATGAAGCAAGTTCTGTGTGCTACAGCACAAGTTCTAGGAACAAAGGATATTGATGCAGGTGAGGGTGCTAGGATTCTTGTTTCATTCACGGGATTCTGCGTTTATTATTTGCTCTTGTGCTTGTGTGCACATGCAATGGGTATGTTTTAACTCATTATCTACACTGCATGGTTTTTCGTTTTGTTTTTAGACACCCAGAACACCCTCGTCATGCTGCTCAGAGACATCAGCCAACGATACTCCACGGAATTTGAGAGTGCTGTGATGTCACTTCCAGTTGAGCAAAGAACAAAGATGACCAGTTCTGTCGCTCAATCCTAGGGAAGTACCCACTAAGTGAAACGTGGGGTGGGGGGGAAGTGTAGCAGACATTTAACAATCAACTAGTCACTATGTTCACTTCAGCACTTCTCTTCACTATTTTGCTTTGCAGTGTTATAATTTATTTCTTTTCTTTTTTTTTGTCTTTGTAAGAATTTGACATTTCTTTTATTAACCGTTATTTTGGCTTGTTTTGATACTAGTTTGATCTGCTGCATACATAACAACCTCGGGAAATCCTATCCTTTGAGTATGTTCGGAGGTTCACGTCGCAATGAAAGATGCAGTTCTTCTTAAACGCCTAGCGGTTTTCTCTAGACGGCCACTCAGCACGTTGAACCCTCACTACAGCGACTCAGGATGGTTATATAAAGAGAAGACGTATATTTAGGAAATCGTTTAAATGTATAGAAGCTCGTGTTGAGATCAGCAGTTCCACAAAGCATGTTCAGAAGAAGTTGATCTCCTTGCACGTTCCTGGTTTTCGTTCCTGGAACACACCGCTTAATCTTCAGTTTTCTATACAAAGAAGAGAAGAGGTGTTTTTTTTTTCTAAGCCTTACTTGCCTGTGTTAGAAGAAACTCCTTTAAAACACGTTGATCGTGAAGAAACGATCATTACTATTATATTACTATCTTTCCATGCGGTTATCAGTGGCTAACTGTAACCACATTTGGGGGAAATGTCTGAGTATTTTTACACCTAGACAAGGATTTAATAAAATCCCAGAAATAACAGTCTGTATTTAAGCAGTATTGCAGTAAGAAGCAGGTTAGAGACCGGTCATATCTTAAAAAGGTCAAATAACAGCATGATGTTAGTGTGTTATGATGATGATCTATGTTCATTCCAACTGCTCTTCTGACTTGTCTTTTGTGGTATGGGATTGTGTATCCAAAGCCAGGGTCATTTCCACCATCTCATTGTCAACTGCAAAAAAAAATAAAAATAAAAAATTATTGTTAATTGGTTACAAGGAAAATTCTTCACAACCATACTGATAAATCGCACCACACGGTCTTCCAGTGCGGCAATATCGGTTCTACTGACTAAAATTCCGAGTGTCTGGTGCGTTAGTTCTCCTCGCACAAAATGAAACTTCAGGATTTCCTAACCTGTTTGAGCGCGTGTCCACGGCTGGAAGATGATGCCGCTGCGGCAGTAAGAGCGGTCCGTGTGTGACTCGGTGCTGTAGAGAACCTCCTGGCATTTGGCTTGACCCGGCAGTTGTGCCTTCACTCGTACCTCCAGCACCGACACTTCCTTCTCTTTAAGTTTCCCCGATCTGCTCCTCACCTTTGTGCGCTTGGTGTCTACCCACACCACACGCTCTTTCACTGCCGATCTACACATCAACACGATATTATTCACACTGACGGAATGACAGAACGTACCCGATGAGCGTTACAGACACCGGGTAGTACACGAACAAGCAGGCGAGGTGTTTATGTTCGGCTCATCCCGGACATTTCATACATCATCTGCTAATAGTTGTGATCATGATTCTCCTCGTCATAGCTTAATTTCATGTTACGCTCACCGCTTTCTGTTGTTATGCATTGCAATGTTATTAAGCCAGACAACTTTTCATTTAGAAGATACAGTGTATATATAAGATGTATTGCCTGTTAACATTAACGTTGTCCAGAAACATATATGCAAACTAGTAACGACGTAAGGACTCACTCGTCAATGCCCAGATCTGCAAGTGTCGTGTTGAGGAAAGGAAATGCCTGGTCAGGACTCATCACCTCAATAGGCAGGGACACACGCATGGGAATCTCCTTCTCAATTTCAGTCACAATCATTTTCTCTTCTTGGGTGAATCTGGAAGGTTTTTTCACAGTGTCGCCGTTTTCCCGAATGCCACCCTCTTCCTGGGACTGAAGATCCCTCACCCGGCCCGCCAGCTTGAATCTTGACTTTGTAGAGACGCTTAAATCTTTTCTGGAGTTTCCTGTCGTTCTTGCAGAGCTGTTTTTCTCTCCACGATCAGTCGGGTGTAAAATCAGTGTTCTTTTGTACGTGGAACACACACGACTTCTGTACAAATGAAGTAGTCGAGCTTTCTTTCTCCTCCTCTTGTTTTTCCTCTTCGGAGCGTGTCAGGGTGTGGAGACGTTCTTGGAGAGATTCTGAAGCATGTGCCAATTTAAATGGCCCGTGCGAATGTGCGCAATGTTGAACTAGCCTGCGAAGTATACCAGGCTGTCAGACACAGTTAACTGAAAGTGAAAAATGTTTGTGTTGATGTATGTTGTTGGGCATTTCTAGTTGGCGCTGGGCTTGTGCTCATTCCAGGAGGCTTGCTTCGTAACAAATCGGAGTTGCTGACGTTTTCTAAAGTGACATGCGTTCGCTTTTAACAATTGAGATTGGGCTCAACTCATGGGTACATAAAATGGTTTTATTCACGATTACAGCAGTGATGTTACCTAAAATGAACGATTAACCTCTCACACTTTTTTTGCAGTGATGCAGCTTCCATTTAAACCGTTACACAGCCCTTCCTCTAGTAAGCAACCCGTGCATCAGATTACATACAATATCAAACGCCAAATTAAGAAAAGCCCGAAATCTAAGCCCATGTCATTTCAAAGCTTAGACGGTTTAATACTTTGGGCTTTTAACTGACCAAATTTGGACATTTTAAAACCATCGACACTCTCATAGAGACTTAATAAAATAAATGAAAGAAGATGAACAGAAAAGATGTTGATTCTTTAACTCGGCCCTTTGTGTAACATGTCATGGTCATGAAATGTCTACAGGCCTTCAATCTTCTTTTCATTTATTATTTTTTCCCCCCACTTTTCATTCTCCGAGAGTTGCCTGTCCTGTGCTACATAACCGTGTGCATAATTTTGGCTCCTCTGCTTTGTTACAGTACACACCGTGACAACGATAAGTCAAGTCAGTTCGAATAGGTCATCTGACCACTCTGTGTTTTGTGTGAAAATGTCAAAGCTGCATATTAAAACCGACCTGTGACGGGTAATTTGCTTTGTGGATGCTGTATTTACTAGAAGCATGCATAGTAGAGGGGGCATGGTGGCTTAGTGGTTGGCACGTTTGCCTGGCACCTCCAAGGGTTAGAGATTAAATTGCATTTTCTCCTTGTGTGTTGGAGGTCTCCTCCCCCAGGCTGATTGGCATTTCCAAATTGTTTGTGATGGGAGTTTGTGTACGATTGTGCCCTGCCTTGTTACCTAAGTTCCATGGGATAGGCTCCAGGCTTCCTGTGACCCTGGGTAGGATAAGCGGTACAGAAAATGGATGGGTACATAGTAGCCATCTGACAGTTGTCAGCCTCTGACAGTTATACTGAAAACTGCTTCACATTGGCAGGAATCTGGATGGAAGTTACCATCATAGAACAAACAAATTCGACAAGCAAACCTTTTATGGTTTCCCTTCCGATGAAAGACGAAATGATGATGCTAGAATTCAAAGCGTAGTAAATTATGTACGAGTATTCTTGAAAGTTCTATCTATGGCCAGGTCTGAACCTCCTTTCAGAGACCACTAGGGTTTGGAGTGAAATAACCCTGGTACCAGCCACAAAGCAATAACGATCCACCACGATGGTTAGCACCACCATTTCCCACCTGCTTTGAAACAAAAACGAGTCAACTGAATGTATAAAGTGGGGACATGACACAAACTCTGACCTCAGATAAGTCAGAACACCTTAAAAGCCCTTTCTATCAGTCTGCATAAGTATGTTTTGTTGAATGTACACAACTGCGAAGATAAGAAATGTATTTTATATGGAATATATTTTTGATATATTTTATATACAGGTACATAAAAAAAAAAATTATATTGTGAAAAAGTGCAAAATTTCAAGCTTTGCTTTGTTTTTGTTTTTTTTGTAAGACTGCGGCTTACAGCTCCATCCATCCATACATCATCTATACCGCTTAATCCTTTTCAGGGTCACAGGGGAACCTGGAGCCTATCCCAGGGAGCATCGGACACAAGGCGGGGTACACCCTGGACAGGGTGCCAATCCATCGCAGGGCACAATCACATACACACTCACACACCCATTCATACACTACGGACACTTTAGACACGCCAATCAGCCTACCGTGCATGTCTTTGGACTGGGGGAGGAAACCGGAGTACCCGGAGGAAACCCCCGCAGCACGGGGAGAACATGCAAACTCCACACACACAGGAATCAAACCCCCGACCCTGGGGGTGTGAGGCAAACGTGCTAACCACAACGCCACCGTGCGCCCCGGCTTAATAAAGAATTTATAACACCGAAATGTTGACCTTGTGAAAAATATGCACTTAATAATTTATGCACTCAGTGCTTGGTCGGGACTTTAATTCTTTTGCATGAATCAGCCTCATATGGTTCGAAAAAAAAATTAAATACAAGCTGCTGCCTTGTTGTACTGACAAAGATGCTGAAATTGTGAGAGCTGCACTTTCAAAAACAGAAATGCATCATAATACTGAATGCATGTAGTCCAATCCTGGCAAATTACCTACAGTCCAATGTGTGCTTAATGGAATTGTAGCTGCTTATTTGTATTTTTTTCCTTCCTTTTTTTTTTCGCTCCTATAGTAAAGGATGTTCTGTACATGCAGTATGTGCAACCTCATATTTACAGTGCCCTCCACTAATATTGCAACCCTTGGTATAAATGTGAACTTATTACTGAATGAATTTTAAGGTTATAGTTTGAACAGAGGAAACAATTCTAGCTAAATGACTTTAAAGTCCTTTTCTTTTTTTTTCTTTTTTTTTTCTTTTAAATTGTACAGGCCTGAAGGTGACAGTCTGCAATTTCCACTACTGACGTGATGCTGACAAAGAGCGTTATTGTAGGCTGGTGTTACATTCCTGCAGCATTGTTCATACGCTCTCATTTCACTGTACCCTGAGATCAGACACTCATTTCTGACAGCAAGTCACAACTCCAGCAGAAAAGCCTGTGTGTGGAAAATGAGGTCACGCTCCATTTGTCTCTTTCTGCTGCTCAGCTGAATTTAATTGCACTACTCGTACCAGTTTCTTCATTCTAATTAAGAACAAGAAAGGGATGGATTGCCCTATGATGGATTGGCACCCTGTCCATCCCTGTCCACCCTGGCACCCTTGTGCCCGATGCTCCCTGGGATAGGCTCCAGGTTCCCCACGACCCTGAACGATAAGCAGTACGGATGGATGGATGGATGGATGATCATGACTATCCCAAGCAAGACTATATGGACACTTGACCATCACACCCATAGGTGGTTCTTCCCCAAACTGTTGCAACAAAGTTGGAAGTCTCTGTATGCTATAGCATTAAGATTTCTCTTTACTGGAACTAAGGGCCCAAACATGTTCCAGCATGACCATGCTCCTGAAGATTTGGTCCATGAAGATTTGGTTTGCCAAGACTGGAGCAGAACTTGAGTGGCCCTGACCTCAACCCCACTGAACACCTTTGGGATGAACTCAAACGCTGACTGCACCCCAGGCCTCCTTGCTTGAAATCAGTGGCTGACCTCACTAACGCTCTTGTGGGCAAATCCTCACAGCCAGGCTCCACAATCTAGCGGAAAGCCTCCCCAGAAGACTGGAGGTTATTATAACAGCAAATCCAGAATAGTATGTTCAATAAGCATATCGTTTGGGTGTGACTGATCAGGTGACCTTTGGCCATATGGAAGCTCTTGACTTGACTTCTTTGACATGGCACCTTCAACATAATTGTATAACATAACCTGTCTGTACATCTTTGAACTACAGCCCTTCCTCGTTTTAGCTGGATTGGTCCATTTCAACATGTGAATAGGGGGAGATTCAGTTATTCTGTCAGCTGGCAGATTGGACTGTTGACATCTGTGGCTGTAGAGTCAGCATGAGGTATGCAGTAGTAATGGCGAAGTGTGGAGGTTGTGATTTCTGCCAGCATGGCTCACTTTTTCATGGATGTATCCAAGAATGAGAGAGATGACTGTTCTTTGGCAAAATTCCTCGGTGTAAAGTAAATAAATTCTACAAATCTCAACATCTATATCCAATGGATAAAGTTTGTACAGAGGAGTAGATCTGTGTGCACACGCCTCTTCTCTCTTCTGCACCGAATGATTATTGCAGATCCATTTATTGTCACAAACAACCTTCGGCTCATCCGTCTGGGACTTGTGGAACGATACAGCTCAAAAGATGTGAACAACCATCCTGTGTTCCAAAAAATATCTTTTGGGATATCTCCATTGGGGAAACGGGAAAAGTGCAAAAGTTAACGTCTTTTTCCTGGTACTTATACCTGGTGAAGCTTCTCTAACAGTCATGAAGGCAAAGGGACCTTGACGAAATTGAAGCAGAACACCCATCAGTGCTGTATTTTGCTGATGGAGTCCACTATATTCACCGGTGATTTCTTTTCCAAAGCTCCAGAGCTATTGGAGCATCCACACCCTTAAGTAGTCCAATGCCAACACCGACGACATCACAAACTTTTCCTGTTCCGTGGTTTTCAAAACTGTTTCCATTTTGAATGCTACTTTCCTAGATTCAAGCGTAACAGGTTGTGAATCGTTTGTATGGTTTGGGTATGGAGGAGGGTTGGGACGACAGGTTTGACAGTTGGCTCGTGTAATTTTTTTTCCCAAGCATCCAAAACATAATCCATTCAATTTCTCCTTATTAGATTTGTGCTTAAATGTTTCACAACTCTTCATTGCATGGCCCTTTCCATAAAACAGATCTTTTGTGATGAGTCCCTCTTGTGGTGGATTTGGAATGAGGAGTTTTGCTACCATTTTGATTTTGAAATACCTTTTGTCTAGTGCGTTTTGGATCTCACTAGACATGACAATTTCTGTTTGGTTTTTGAAGAGCTTCAAACTTTGGCTTTCAAAGTAGGTCTTCAAACCTGACTTATGGTTTTCACAAACAATTTTGCCATTTGTCACAAGGTTTGATTAATTTGGATATGGTGATCTTATAATGGATAGGTTTTCCAGTTCTTCAACGTATTCAGCTTCTTGTCTTGTGTTGTATCAGCTTCCCAGTGTTATTTATTCTCAGGCCGTGTCACACTATTTACCCTCTTCACCATACATGACACCACAAATTGTCATTGTGATTGACCGAGAGCATGTCCAACTTTGCGATTTTAGATAGATAGATAGACAGATGGATATACTTGACTGATCCCCAAGGTGAAATGTGGGTGCTACATTAACAACTGACATTCAAGTACTAGACAAAAGTATAACATTCAACATATGTTAACAACACCGTGTAAAGAGACCTCAGTAATTATGTGAAGAAATGACCCCCAATGGGACTTCCTTGAACATCGTGATGGGATAACAGGGCTTAATGTGCTACTGTAAAAAGCTTCATGGAGTGTTCAAACGGTCTCCAGTTTTACTAGGAATCATCAGGATTCAAACTGGTGATCTCCTGACAATAAGGCTCACACTGTAGTAATATTCAAAATGTAATATTCAACACTAAATAATATTCATGTTGCAAAACGAACACATCTTAAACCCGATTCTTGTAAGTTTACGATGGGTAATACTGACCTGTGTGACGATGTCTGCAAACAAATCTGTCTCATAGTCTATAAGATCCCATGTTCCCACTTCCATCACAGACTCATTGCTCCTTCTTCCTGACTGTCTTTCCATAAAGAAATGTTGTAATGGAGAGAAGCATCTGCAGTCTTTCTGGAAGGACACCTCTCTGGTGTTCGTTATTCCTGGTTCTGTTGATCTCAGCTGTAAAGTACAGTTAAGGTATTGAAAACCACTTTTGAATTACTTGATGAATTCTCATTGTTCCAGGTTCTGGCTTTAGGTGCAGAGGTACCAATTCACCACTACAGCGCCCTCCACTTAATATTGGCACCCTTGGTAAATATGAGCAAAGAAGGCTGTGAAAAATGATTTATTGGTTAACCTTTTGATGTTTTCTTAAAAAAAAAAAATCAGAAAAATACTCTCATGGATATCAAACAATTGCAAACAACACAGGTTTATCAAAATAAAAGTCTTTTTTTATTTTTATAAAAACAATTATTGGCAATTCTATGAATTCATATGAGAAAAATAAATATATTTGAATATCAATGATATTTACATTTTTTTTTACTACACCTGGGTCTGTAGGAACAGGAAATTGTTCAACCATGACTTCCTGTTTCACAGGGGTATAAGTATGAGGTAACACGCAGGCCAAATTCTTCTAGCCATTCATAACAAGGGGTAAGACCAAGGAATATACAGCTGCAATCAAAATTACTCAACCCCCATTGCAAATCAGGTTTATTTTCAAAATTTACAGACTTTCAGCTGTTTGCACTGAACCAATCTAGCAAAAGCGATTGAAATAGTTCAACACAACGAATGCTTCAAGTGGTTTCCCCAAATTCAACTGAAAATGCAACTTGCAATGATTGCAATGATTTTAAAATTATTCAACCCCCTGAATAGAATCCCTCACGACAGCACAAATATGCAAAACAGGTGTTATCTCAAGCACACCTGATGCAACTAATTAAGGGCTTCATTAATTGCACCAGTTGTGCTTGAGCTAGAACACGTGAAATATCTGAACTGGCTAGGGTCAGAAAAAGGAAGCCGTCAACGGCTGTAATCAGATCTCTGAGAAGGCAGGTTGTGGAAAAACCCTTGCATGACTGTAAAAGACCTGCAGCAAGACTTGGTGCAACAGGCTCTGAGGTTTCATTGAGCATAGTAAGGTGTGTACTAAACGCAGAAGGTTTCTATGCCAGAACTCCAAGACGTTCACCACTACTGACCCCAAAGCACAAGAAAATTGTTTACAAATCATATAAATAAGCCACAGAAGTTTTGGGATTCTGTTCTGTGGAGCGATGAAATAAAACTGGAACTTTTCGACACGATGGATCACGGTTGGAGTCCTGCCGGGGCCATGTGTGTGCGGAGTTTGCGTGTTCTCCCCGGTGGTTTCCTCCCCCAGTCCAAACACATGCATGGTAGGCTGATGGGCGTGTCTAAAGTGTCCGTAGTGTATGAATGGGTGTGTGAGTGTGTATGTGCCCTGCGATGGATTGGCACTCTGTCCAGAGTGGATAGGCTCCAGGTTCCCCGTGACCCTGAAAAGGAGTAAGCAGTAGAAGATGGATAAGACAGTGCAATTAAAATCAAATTTCTCACTTTCGGGTTGATTATCGCTGGTGGGGGACCAGATACAAACCTGAAATTTTGACAGAAATAAGTCCTCTATAGTAGCATTCTTCTGTAAAAAGTGAGAGATCGAGGTTGGAGGTGAACTCTGCAGGACAGTAGACCTCGAGGGCCAGATTTGAAGAACCAGCCTGGTTTATCATGTTGGTACAGGTGTATAGTTGGCATGTGTGAATAGATTTTTCTCCAAACAGTGTTCCGTTGGGTGTTTTACAAATGAACAGTGTCATGAACAGACCTTTTGTATTGTTTCTATTGTGATAAAAGCAGTAAGTGACTACAGCTTAGAAGTTGAGATGACCCATTAGTATAAATTGTATATAAATTATTTAATTAAGTAATCATTAATTAAATTTATAATAATTCACTTTGGCTTTCATTGCCTACTTCTAAGAGACAGATGAGACAAGCTTGTGTGACCAAATGGTGCAATGTAACTGTTGTATAGTAAGCAGTTAGCTTCAGTACACCAGGGGCCAACACCGTCATATAGCCATTCTGACACTATAGAGAAAATGTTTTGTTGTTTCTTATTGCTCGTTGAATAAAGCACATGACTCGGTGCACAAAGACAAGTGCTCCCAATAAATCCCTTTAGTGGGATAAATTTGTCACTCAATGTAGACAGTACTCCATAGTTGAGTGCTACCTGACTGAAATGTGAACAATCAGGTGTGGAAGACACACACGAGATTACATAGTCCGTCAGTGGTTAGTCCACACAATTTTATCCGTCCATCCATTTTCCGTACCACTTATCCTACACAGGGGTACAGGGGAGCCTAGAGTCTATCCCAGGCAACTCGGGGCACAGGGTAAGGGACACCCTGCATGGGGTGTTTACCCATTGAAGGGCACAATTGCATACATTACAGACAATTTGGAAATGTCTATCTGTCTTTGGACAGGGGGAGGAAACAGGAGTAAAGCCCCAAAGCATGGGGAGAGGTAGGATTTGAACCCCCAACCCCAGGGTGCAAGGTAAACGTGGTAACCAGTAAGCCATCGTGCCCCCACACAATTTTATATGTTCGGACATAATAGTTACCTAATATTTTCCTTTCAGCCCTTTGTACACGTGGCTGTGTGATTTGAGACACAAGGACGTACTTGAGTAGAACCTAAACCCCAACTAACAGTTATGCAGTGTAATGGTGTTTTGTGCTTAACTTGCAAGGCATTCTGTTCTGTCTTGATTCAACGCACAGGCTGTGCACAGGGGGAGAAAACCACAGGTGCCAGTGCTCTGACATAATGAGTAAAGACAGGCACACAAGAATGTGACAAACAGATTCATTATAGCCCAGGGAGAATTATATAGTAAGGCCCTGGGTGAGGACAATTTCAATAATATAAGTAGTTTGGATAATATTAAAAAAATGTGCTTAGTTTCATCCACTATCTTGCTCTCACAGACATACCGTCACCTCATGGAATTTTTATTTATTTATTTATTTATTTATTTATTTGCTAAATTTGGACAAGCAAGCATTTGATCCACTTTGAAACAGTGCTTATTAATTAAGGTGATGCGCTATGAAATGACACATAACGGACATTTTGTAGTCACATCACAATTGAAATTAACAACAAATCAGATCAGTCACATGGAAAAAGTAAGTATACCCCTACATTTATCACACCTTCAGATCTATAAAATTTGAATCAGGTGTTCAAGATGGGGTGCCAGTGATTAGAAGCTGCTTAGGGAGTGCAGGGGGAACCCGGTCTTATTCATACTCCTCTCATATGTGTCAGGCAGTACATGCAAGAAAACTCTCAAAAATCTTGCAACTGAAAGAATATTGCATGGAAGATTGGTCAAAAAAAATTCCAGCAAGCTGATGTCAGAGACTTGTGCAAAATGCCTATAAGAAGTTATTTCTGCTATGGGGCAATACTAGCTTCTGAGGCCAAGGGTGTACTTACTTTTTCCACAGAGGAATATCACATGTATATTGATATTTTTGTTGAATAAATGATTGAAAAAGCAACTTTAATAATAGGCACTGTGTCAAAGACGATCAAATGTTTGCTTGTCCAAATATGTCCAAAAAGCCACCAATTTCCACCATGGGGTGTACTTAATTTTCTTCCCCATAATTTAATTCAAAAAGTGGAACTTTCATAAAGAACATTCTAGACTCATTACACAGAAAATGAAATATTTCAAGCCTTTTTTGTTGTTGTTGTTTTAGTTTTAATCATCATGATTACAGCTTACAGCCGATAAAAAATAAAAAAAATCCAGTAATATTCGAATAAAGAATTTTTAATAGAGAAATGTCGACCTGAGAAGAGCTCTAACTGGCGAATGAACTCAAAACACCTGCAAAGGTTTCTTGAGGCTTTAATCTCTCAGTCTGGTTCCAGTACACAACCACAATCATGGGGAAAATGGAAGTAAATGGTGCGTTTCATTTGGAAATCAAGGTCCCAGAGGCTGGAGGAAGAGTGGAGAGGAACAGAATCCAAACTGCTTGAAGTCCAGTGTGAAGTTTCCACAGTCAGTGATGATTTTAGGTGCCATGTCATCTGCTGGTGTTGGTCCAGTGTGTTTTCTCAAGTCGAGGGTCGATACAGTGTCTATCCGGAGATTTTAGATCACTTCATGCTTCCATCTGCTGACGAGCTTTATGGAGATGCTGATTTCCTTTTCCAGCAGGACGTGGCACCTGCCCACAGTGCCAAAACTTGTAGTAACTGGTTTGCTCACCGTGGTATTACTGTGCTTGATCGTCCAGCCGACCCGAACTCGATAGAGAATCTACGAGAGACACCAGACCCAACAATACAGAACATGCCGAAGGCCGCTATCAAAGCGACCTGGGCTTCCAGAACAAACACCTCAGCAGTGCTACAGTCTGATCGCCTCCATGCCACACCACACTGATGCAATAATTCCTGCAAACGTTTTGAGCGCATAAATTAACATACGTTTCAAAACGTCGACATTTCTCTATTATAAATTCTTTCTTGTAATATTTTGAGATACTGGTTATTTGATTTCCCTGAGCTATAAGCCATAATCATCGAGATTAAAACAAAAACGGCTTGAAATATTTCACTTTATGCGTAACGAATCTAGAATTTATGAAAGTTCCACTTTTTGAATTAAACTATGGGGAGGAAATGAAGATGCACCTTCATTTTTAGATGCACCTGTATACTTGCTTGTTCTATTTAATCCCATTCCAAAGTTGGCTTCCTCTATGCTGCTGTAACAGCATTCTTCTGGGAAAGCTTTCCACTAGATTTTGGACCGTGACTGTAGGTGTTTGTGCTCATTCAGCCACAAGAGCATTAGTGTGGTTATGCACTGATGTTAAGCCAGAAGACCTGGTGCACAGCCGGCGTTTAAATTAATCCCAAACCTATTTGTTGGGGTTGAGGTCAGGGCTCTTTGTTCTTCCACACCAACCTTGGCAAACCATGTCTTATTAGTTTGTGCACAGGGGCATTGTCGTTTGGGAACAGGTTTCTTAATACCAGTGAAGGGAAATCTTAAAGTTAGTGCATACCAAACCATTCTACACAATTGTATGCGTTCAACTTTGTGGCAACAGTTTGCGCTGAAGCCCACATATGCATATGATGGTCAGGTGTCCACATACTTTTCCCCATATAGTGTATGTACGTTTTATGAGTGTGTAACAGGGGATTTGATTCGGAGGGAGCCAAAGCAGATTTAAGGGTGTGGAACAGAGCAGCCTTCTCTGGATGAACACATTTAGACTGATTACATGGCGCTTAGAAATTTGTAACGGTCCTTAGATTTAGACATAAAACACACTCTCACATTCACAGTGCCATGAGAAGGAAATATTGGGCCTCATTTATCAATCGTTACGTAAATATGATCATGTACTACACCGTTATAGAAGGGAATTATTTATAATTGCGCTATCTGGTGTCACCCAGATGAGAACGAGTTCCCTTTTGAGTCAAGGTTTCTTCCTAATATCGCCTCTGCTTTGGGACACATTAATTGTTAAAGGGACTATACAAATAAAACTGAATTTAATAATAATAATAGTGATATTGATCTATTTATTCTATTTAGCTATGTAATAGCAATACAATACATCTATAACCTGAGTAGCCCATGACTGTTTCAAATGCCAGTTAAAATCATGGATTACACCTGCTGCCCAATAAACTGCCAGTATTTATAAATGCTTATAGCTGCCCAACACTTACTTCGGCTGTTCTCATCATCATTCCCTTCACTATTGGACTAGTACCATTACATTCACTGAATCAATCTAATCTAGGAAAATCATTGATAACTTAAGAACTAACTTTTAACTTCCGTCTGATGTTCAACTGATCTAGTTCAGATGGAAATGAGAAACCTTTTTCTAAGTTAAAAGTCCATCTCCAGCGTCGTTTCAATTCGCTGTCTGGGTTTTCTGGAAACATCCGCACTGGTATAATTCCATATGAACGACGCTTTTAAACAATGGCAAATTAGCAGTGGTGCTATGGTTGACATCTTGTTATGGTTATTACAAGAATGAATCTAATGGCAGATAAAAATGAACCACGATTAGATGTTGAAGACCGGTGTGAGATACTGCGTGTAGGAAACGTGTATCCAGCTATCCCCGTCTGTGTCATATCGCCTGACTTGAGTCGCGCGAACACATCAGTCAGCCTCGGAATACGTGTATAGTTGAGGGAAAAGGAGAGAGAGAGAGAGAGAGAGAGAGAGAGAAAAAAAAAAAACAACCTTATGTGCTCCTGTAAGAGTCAAAGTCAAATTAACCTACAGTTCGAAAATGAGCAGAATTGTAAGTCCATCAGAATAATTAATATTATTACCATTGACACCTTTAATAGCAGCAGCAGTATTAATAGTACTTTTTTTTTCTCTTCATTGTATGGCATTTGGCAGACGTCCTTGTCCAGAGCGACTTACATTTATCTCATTTATACATCTGAGCAGTTAAGGGTTAAGGGCCTTGCTCAAGGGCCCAACAGTGGTAGCTTGGCAGTACAGGGGTTTGAGCTCATGACACTCCTACTACTACTCGTAGTAGTAGTAGTAGTAGTGACAACGACAACAGCAGCAAAATAAATAAAAGTGTAACATTGTTACTGATTATCATTGGTGGTATGGCTCATTTATTACTCCAAGTTATTTTGAAATGCTTTGAAGAAAAAAAAGTACTGTTTAAAAAACAATAATAAAAACAATCGATTTTTCTTCAGCTAAAAAGCCTGGCATTTTTCCCTGTACACGTCTTTCAAGCCCTTGTCTTGAATAGGAGCTCAATTAGCTATAAAAACAAACAAACAAAAACTCTCGCTCTTCATATATTTTTGGATTGCAGAAAGTAGTGGAGCATGTAACTTCAGATAACATTAACCAGCTAGACTTTTATAACCCCGACGACTTGGTGCAATTCTACTTCAAATAGAACAACATACATAAAATAAAATCTCTGTAATAACATCATCACAAGTTATACATGTTTTTAAATGCTATTCAAACATTGTACTAATAGAATAAATTATTTTCCTTCCTTCAGTGCTTCTGGATTTGCTCTACACGTCCATGCATTCAATAACAATATCATTAAATAAAAGCTTTTCATAAAATATGTTTCTTCTATTTTACACAAGGCAAATAATAATAATAATAATAATGTACTGTATTCTGCTCAATCAGGTTAGACCAAATTAACCTGACAAAACTGTTAAAAAACGTTTAATACAATTCTTACTGGGCTTATTTGCAGTTTATGGGTTTGTTTTGTTTTTTCACTCATGTAAGTGCTAAAAGAACTAGCAAAAAAAAACCAAAAAAAAAAACAAAGGCATTATAAAGAATTAGGCTTTAAGAAATTAGCCATTACAAATATTTATTTAGCAAAGAGACAAAATTTCCACATACATATCTGCCGCTGATTGGCCACTCAATACACAGAATTTTGTTTGTTTTGTTTTTTTTTCCTTTGGTGAAATGCAGCGAATCATATATATGTGCCTGTAGCAGGAATGTCTCGCACCGTGTTCTTTCAGAAATTTTAAAAGGAAGTCGAGCCCACAGAAAGAAATACAAAAAACAAACAAAAGCTAATAAGACATTATTGAATGGTTCTTTTTTTTTTTTTTTAATAAAACATTGAGGTTTTTGCAGTTGCAAAGCTTCATGCACACAACAGTACAAAAGTGCCTGTTCCTGCTATCTCAAATCAAATTCTTCTGCATGTTCAAATGCACCTTTCAAAATGGTCATGGCTTCTAATAGGAAACAACAGAACGAGTTCGATCATGCTTTCACAGTAACGACATGTTTTACATCAGAAGGCATGCATCTGAATGTTACTATGACGTTTACAATACAATGCGATTTACAACGCAAAGTTCTTTAATATGAAAAAAGGGGGCTTAGTATTACCGTCTTTTTTTAAATTTTTTTTTAGATGTATTAAGTTTAACAACGTAAAGAAAGATGAAAACAGACAGACAGACACAAAGATCCATTCACTGAAGCGCAAATCTCCTGTCCCATAATACTTCAGTGAGGTGTGTATGGTGTCACTGGCAGAAGACCAGTAGAAAGAGAGACATTTGTTGTTTGGCACTGGTGTGTGTGGTTGTGCTGTGCTATACGATGTTGAAGACCATCGAGAGATACTGCTCGTAGGAAACCTGGATCCAGCCGTCCTGGTCCGTGTCGTATCGCCTGAAGACGTCAGTTAACCTCTGAATATTTTTGGGGTAGAGGGAAAAGGGAGAAAATTCATCGTTAACGTATGTGCTCTTTTAAGGGGAAAAGCTAAATGCGCAAACGCGATTTATTTATTCATTTATGTTTGCTGCGGTGTAATTTGTTGCCTTGTGAGATTTACCTGTAGTACAATGCAGCACTGTATGAAGTCGTCGAAAGCTACCTGCCCTTTCCTCTGCCGGTCAAACTTCTCGATCAGTGTGTTATAGAACTGGTCTGAGAGACGATACCCTGGACGAGGAAAGGAAACGTGAAGCTCAAACAACAACAGAGGCATACTAAGTCGATCAAAAAAAGTTTACTAGACAGACACTGCCCTCCACTAATATTGGCGCCCTTGATAAATATGAGCAAAGAAGGCTGTGAAAAATCGTCTTTATTGTTTAACCTTTTGATCTTTTGTTCAAAGAATTCACAAAAATATAGTCTGTTCTCGTGGATATCAAACAATTGCAAAAGAATTTTTCACAGCCTTCTTTGCTCATATTTACCAAGGGTGCCAATATTAGTGGAGGGTACTGTATTTAAGGTTTAAAACTTTATTTTAAAGTATTTTAAAGAACTGTATTTAAAGTTCAAACTGTATTTTAAACAAATTTTAACAAGACTTAATACACTAAGAGAAATACATAGTGACAAGCTGAAGAAAATGTTTGAGCACTGTATATTACTAAGCTTTGATGAAGTAGAATACAAGAAATTGTATTCGGTGAGAAATTCATAAACAAATATTCAAAAGAAACTAGGAATAAAATGAGAATTCATTGTATTTTTCTTTAAATCCCCTTTTTGCTGTATATTAAACATTTTCCCCCAAAAAAACTTTGATATATAAAAGTGACAGTTTGTGCCACAGCATTTCTTAACTATTTACACTAACCGTTTTCTATTTATTTGTTCAACTTATACATTCATTGCAATACATGGGGTGTCTGAAAAGTCAGGAACCAAGGAGTGTAAAATTACATATACTTAATTTATTAGTTACAACATATAGTCTACATGTTCACCAGGGGCGTTAGCTGGACTGTTAATCGGCTCCATCAGAACACTTTAAAAAACGCACGTCAAACAGATTGGTTCCATGCATTTGGTTTTTCTTGCATCAAAAATGTGAAAAATTGACAAAGCCGGATTTATCATAAAACTTGCCTCGGGTTTTACTCACTGTTCTCAGGACTGTCAGACCGATAAAATAAACTTACGGAAGCTCTAAGCAGCCATGCATTATACATTTTATTTTCTTTGTTGTTTTCTCATGATCACGACATAACCAATAGCTGTTTTCTCACCACGCAATTTTATCCCGAGAAACTCTCACACATCGTGAATGGGACTGGTGTTTCATGCACCTTGGCGTCTTCGCCGTCATAACTGTGATAATTCCGCGCTGTAGAGATGGACTTTGTCTCCACATTAAGAGAGAAGGGTGTCCCCTTCCCTAGCCTGCGGGGATGAGGTATTTTTGTAGGCCACCCCAGGTTCCCTCGACAAAAAGCCAAAAGGATTTTTCCATTGGCTTTTGGATTATTGCAGAAAATAAACTCTGTGACCAACAAAAGTTTAGGATTCTTACACTTGCTTCCAACACCCTGTTCAATCTTTATTTTAAAAAAACAAACAAAAAAACACTACCTTTGGAAAACAATATAAATTGATAAAATCTACAGGTTGGAAAGTTTGAGCTGGAACAGTTTGCAAGAGTGTGAGTATAAACACAACGAGGCTGTAGTAGAGGAGTTTTCCTGTTTGGCGTGATGACGTTTAACGTCCCCGGCAACCTCTGTAGTCCCATTTAGCCACTTGTTAGCAACCGCCTTTTTCAAACCACGTAAAAGCTTTACAAAAAAAAAAACCACTCCCGAGTGGTGTATTACGGATGTGTTTTATGTCGTAGAATAAAATGTGAAAATATCGTGAGCTTGTGTTAGCCACAGACCTTATTTCAGGCATTTAACCAAGAACTCCATTCAAAAAACCCATTGACTTGTCGTATTGTCGAGTACACAGAAAAATGAAGTCGAGATCAAGAGAAAACAAGAAAGAAAAAAAATGAATAACGTATGGCCGCTTAGGGCTTCCGTACTATCTGGCACTAGACTAGGCTAGTTTGGTGTCGTTAGCCAAGGGGAGGCACGACTAAGCGCTCACTGTACGGATTTACGTAGTGACAAACTGCTCCAAGTGGAGAAAAAAATCTTCGGGGCTACCACCCTGAATGCCCAGGCCATGATGTTCACCCTAACACTCTACACGGTTTATCAGCCACTGTATCGTGTTTTTGCAGATTGATATATTTGCTCAACATATTCCAGTGGTTCCTGAATTTTTGACCATCCTACATTTGATTATATATAATAAGCCTTATATATACTTCTTATATATATATTTATAATTCAGCACTGGAATGCCATGCTTTTAAATTGATTTCTAAACCTCTTATTCTTTTAACATCAGCTTCAGCATGTGCCAAAAAAAACTAAGCAACATCCCATAGCATGGCATTCACCTGTTCCTCAGGCCCGCTGCCCTACGCTCTGATAAATAAAATCAGCATTATTTTGCTTACCGAAGCTGGTGAGAGCCTGTTTCAACTCATTCTTGTCGATGAACCCTGAGTTGTCACGGTCGTAAGTGCGGAAGATGTTCTGCCAGTCGGTGATGTACTTCCATACACCAGCAAACTCGTTAAAGTTCACTCCACCTTTGTTATCGCGGTCAAACATGGCTGAGAAATCGCAGAAGAGAAAGAGAGGGATGAGAGAGCATTTATAGTGCGTGCGGTTTCACTTTTCTCCTTGAGTGTATAAGTGGGTGAGTAAGTGAATATATGAGTGGGTGTGAACGAATAGTACAGTAATAGAAAAGTAATGGGCGGGTGAATCAATGGGTGGGCGTATGAGTCAGTAAGGAAAGGAAGTGATTTGGAGGGATTAATGAATGATGATCTTAAGTGAGTGGGTTTGAGTGTGAGTGACTGAATTCATAGGTAAGGACGTGATTGGGTGAATGATGGGGGGAGAATGGGTGGGTGAATAAGTGAGTGTGTGAGCAGATGGGTGAATGTGTGATTAGGTTGGTGTGAGTGAGCGAGTGAGTTTGTGGTAGTAAGGAAGTGATTGGTTGAATGATGGGGGAATGGGTGGGGGAATATGCGATTAGGTTGGTGAGTGAGTGTGTGAATGAGTGAGTAAGGAAGTGATTGGGTGAATGATGGGGGGAGAATGGGTGGGTGAATAAGTGAGTGCGTGAGCAGATGGGTGAATGCGTGATTAGGTTGGTGTGTGAGAGTGAGTGAGTAAGGACGTGATTGGCTGAATGATGGGGGAAAGAATGGGTGGGTGAATAAGTGAGTGCGTGAGCAGATGGGTGAATATGTGATTGTGAATGTGATCAGATGGGTGAATGTGTCATTAGGTTGGTGTGTGAGTGTGTGAATGAGTGAGTGTAAGGAAGTGATTGGGTGAATGATTGGGGGAGAATGGGTGGGTGAATATGCGATTGTGATCAGATGGGTGAATATGTGATTAGGTTGGTGTGTGAGAGTGAGTGAGTAAGGACGTGATTGGGTGAATGATTGGGGGAGAATGGGTGGGTGAATAAGTGAGTGTGTGAGCAGATGGGTGAATATGTGATTAGGTTGGTGTGTGAGAGTGAGTGAGTAAGGACATGATTGGGTGAATGATTGGGGTAGAATGGGTGGGTGAATAAGTGAGTGTGTGAGCAGATGGGTGAATGTGTGATTAGGTTGGTGTGTGAGAGTGAGTGAGTAAGGATGTGATTGGGTGAATGATGGGCGGAGAATGGGTGGGTGAATAAGTGAGTGTGTGAGCAGATGGGTGAATGTGTGATTAGGTTGGTGTGTGAGAGTGAGTGAGTAAGGATGTGATTGGGTGAATGATGGGCGGAGAATGGGTGGGTGAATAAGTGAGTGTGTGAGCAGATGGGTGAATGTGTGATTAGGTTGGTGAGTGAGTAAGGAAGTGATTGGGTGCTTGAGTGATTCGGTGTGTGGTGTGTGAATGAATGGGTGAATGAGTGATTGAGCGGGTGAGGTAAATGGTAATAAGAAGCGAACAGTCCACACAGCAACCATTTTAAGGCATCTGGCATGATTGTCTTCATCTAGTTTTGAAACCAGAATCGATCATGGACACGCAAATATACTGTACCACTTGCATGATTTGTTGCAAAGGGACAGTTTAGTCCTATAACCAGATTCTGTTTTAGAAATAATTAGTTAAAGTGCCTGTGAAATGGCTTGAGAGCCATTTATTGATTCTGTATGTCGATTCATTTCCTCTTAAGGCAGTCAGGAAGGGAGCATGTCAAAGGGCTTGGCTGACTTCCACAACAGCTACTAACAATTCTAGATACTGTCTCTATTGTTTGATATTTTCCCATCTCATCTGCAGCCCTGGTTTGAAAACCTCGGTCCTATGTTCTGGGAGACTACCTCAATTTATCTCCCACTATTAATATTTCACTTTTCCTATTTTTGCGTACTGTATAGATTTCGTCCTGGAGAAAAGTTAAGCGAGAGAGGGGTGTAATGTTCTGGTATACATGTTTAAATGAACGTCGGTACCTCTGACAAGCAACTAGAAAGGCTATAACTAGAAAGTGTGCAAGCTGAAATAAAAGCCTGAGCTAGCAGAGTTGTCATACGGTACAAAAGCTTGGCTGAGGCTGTTTGCACAGCAGGTGCTTAAAGTTCATTAAAATCCTCCAACACTTTTTTCACAGTACATGCTTAAAAGTCTTTGTTAAAAAACAATGAGGGTCGTAGGCGCTCAAAAAGTCACTAGTACTAAATCACTAGTACGTCAGCAGATCATGGCTACTATATAGTGAGAAAATGATGAGGTCATGTTTTTTTGTTGCTGGCTATTTGGGTAGAGTGAGAAGAAAACATTAATCACTCCATGAAGTGGAGGTGGCTACAATAACTGGAAAAATATATCAGCTCACTTAAGACAGCAAGAGTGGTAGAAGAAAAGCACAAAGCCAGCAATCAGGAATCGGACTAACGGGTTTGAAAGCACTCAAACATGCTTCAATTTCTCCAAATAGTCACTGGATTGCCAGATCATACACAGCGGTATACCAACTGTGCATCACTGCATGTAGACAATCATGGCCAGTGGAGCCTGTAATACTTTCGGAGTCACACCGTGTTTGATTTTGGAGGGGGAATAAGTACAGACACACACAAATGAACTCAAATCATCACATAAGGGGTGGTTTGGAATGGAAATAACGTGTGGGAAGCTGCACGACCGAAGCTACAGGAATGACCCAACCATTTGCTAATGTAGGTTGGTAAACACAGCTTTTTTTGGAATGGGTGGGAGATATGTGTTCTAGAGAGCATTCGATTGCATACAAATTGGATGAGTATAGAATGAGTCATCGAAAACTTTTCCCGTTTTCCCAGAGGCTGTCAAAATATACCCACTAAAGAACATGTTTTCATCCATTACCCATGTTCGTGCGAGTCATGGTATGTACGGCGGATATAAAGAGTCTACACACTCCTGTCACAATTGCACGATTTTTTATTTTTTGGTGCCAAAAATGAAAACAAGATAAAAAATCATCAGATCTTTTTCCACCTTTAATGTGATCTAGCAACCAACAAAATCCATGTGGAAAACAAACAGGAATGCTTCATGGAGAGAAGAAAAAAAAAAAAAACAACAACTTTAAAGTTGCCTGGTGTGCAGACCCCTTTATAACTGAGCATGTGACTGTGCTCTGAATTAACCAATCACATTCAAACTCAATTCTGTAGGATTTTCTTCACATTTTTTTGGTTTCATCCGACTGCTGAAGCCATGGTCCGCAAAGAGCTAACCCAGTTTGTACTGGATCTCATTGTTGAAAAGTATGAATCGGGGGAGGGGTACAAAAAAAAAGTTTCCCAAACATTAGATGTACCTTGAAGGCCATCATCAATAAGTGGAGAAAAATGGGGCACTACAGTGACATTACCAAGATATAGGAGGACAAAAACTTCTCTGGGAGGTTGTCGATAGATATACAGCAACATTAAAAGAGCTGCAGCAATACCTGGCAAGTACTGATCACTCCCTGCAGGTAACAACAATCTCTTGTATTCTTCACATGTCTAGACTATGGGGAAAAGTGGATAGATGGTCTCAATTTTGCCAAAACACACAAATGCACACAGTAATCTCAAACCATGAGGTAAAAATGTGTTATGGTCTGATGAGACCAATGTAGAACCTTCTGGTAATAATATACCAGATTCACGGTGAAGCATGGTGGTGGAAGCGTCATGCTATGGGGCTGTATTTCTTCAGCTGGGACTGGAGCACTAGTCTTTGCCACAAAACCTGCAGGCCTCTCTCTTAGACAGCTGAAGATGAAGAAAAACTTCATTCCAGCATGACTGTGTCTACCAAGTCAACAAGGGAATGGCTTCAGAAGACGATGAACATTTTGGAACGGCCCAGTGCGAGCCCAGATGTAAATCCGATTGGAAAAACCTGCGGAATGATTTGAAGAGGGCTGTGCCCTTGTGATTTGTTAGATCTGGAGTATTTTTGCAAGGAAGAGTGGAATAAAACTGCCAAATCATGACGTGTGAAGTTGGTAGCCAAAAAGACAACCAGGTAATTGACTTTTTGTTTTTTTGTTGATTTATTTTCCTAAAAGTTTTCTCTTTGCTTTTCACTTGATTTTTGCTGGTTGCTAGATCACATTAAACATGGAAAAGGATGTGACACGATTAACATGGTGGTCATATTTCACAAAAACCGCGGTTTTAACAGGGGAGTGCAGACTTCATATCCGAGGTACAAATACTGGCATATTTATCTCTACAAAGCTCTAGAACACCCATTTTAATTTCACAGGAGCTATAATTAAAAGACCTTGGGGAAACTAATTAAGGGACTTGCACCGAGGGAAAACAGTTCAACACAAAGCTGAGGATAGACACCCATGCTAAAACACGGAAGATTTCCTCACCTATAATCGATCTGACAGTCACAGGATTGAACGGTGTCCATGTGCCTGTGAAAGAAAAAGCAAACATTTTAATAACATAATAAAACGGAAAGGGCATTACAGCAGCACAATGATAATCGGTGTCTGTCATAACAGGAAGAAGCTTTCATTTATCAAATGTACATTACAGTACTGTGAAATTCTTTTCTTCGCATATCCCAGCTTGTTAGGAAGCTAGAGTCAGAGTGCAGTTTTTAAATCTACAATGTGCCTTGATCCAGACTGGGTCAAAGACTTGTTGACTCAAGAATCACTCGAATAAATAAATATTACCTCTGATATATGACATTTGTATTAAGGATTATATTTAGTAAGGTAAATCAAGGTCAAAGACCACAAATCCGAGTCAGAACTGCCTTTCGGTGTATGAGTGTAAGCTAAAATCGTACAGACCTACCCAACCATGATACCATCCAAGTGAAATTCTAAATATACTCTTTATTATATATTATGTATTATGATATAAGATCAGTGCTCTTATTGAAGAGAAACAAAACTGCAATTTTACCAGTAATAACTTTCTAAATCCTGGGCTGCACATCATCCAATCCCCTTCCCATTGCTGCTCTCAATGGACAGAGAGGGGAAGTTCATTCCACAACCCATGTGCCAGGACAGACATTATGACAGTCTTGATGCTTATCTTCCTTGCATCTTAAGGAATGGTTGGTCAAGTCTAGTTGTTTAAGAGTCTTGAAGGAAACATGGTTCAGAGCAGGCTTTGATGAATGCCTTCAGATAGGTCAGGACTGGTCAGTTTTGAGTTCGTGGGCAAGCATCCGTGTTTTGAATCCGACGTGGGCAACTACAGGAAGCTAATGGAGTGATTTGGGAGAATTTGAGGAGAATAAAAAGAAGTTGAGCAGTTGCAATGATGAATCAGCTGCAGGCCTCTCGTGGCATGCAGGAGAAGAGCTTCCAGGACCAATTTGGAAGAACAAGCACCTGAGTGGCCTCCATGAAATGAAAAGCCTAGATCCTCCTGAGAAACTCGCATGGCCGAAACAGGTTATGAATATAACAAGAGACGGGTAGTTGGTGGTCCAGAACTTTCCGATAGTTGTGTAGACTGTCAGATGGCATGGTCACCAGACCCTGACATGGGGTACAGGGCAGCTCAGTCTTGCTGGGACTTAGTTTCAGATGATGAGCTGACGTCCATGATGAGTTGTCCATCAGACAAGATCTATGAAGAAACACGAGTGTCTTAGGTAGGAAAGGAGAGGAAGGGCTCGGAGAGAGCAGGTATACATAGGTACTGAGAGAGCAGGCATAGATCGAGGACAGAAGAGGACGAAACACTTGTGGAACACCAGTGGAAAGTCTACATGGTGCAAATCTGGATCACTCTATATGCACCTGTCCCTCCAGGTAAGCAGCAAACTACCGCCATACTGGGCCTCTAGTTCCAAGGCTGGACAAGAGAATCATGTTGAACACTTCAGAGACGTCATAGAAGATGACAAATGACAGTTTGGCTTATCTAGCAGTGTGAAGCTTCTCAGAAACAGCCACAGGGGCCGTTTCTGCAGAGTGTGTCACTTTCGAGTTTGAACAGATCCTGGAGGTTGTCCGGGGTTAGAAACAGCAAAAACTGACTGCCTTTCAAGAATTTTAGAAAGAAAGAAGTGCTATTGGAGGACAGCTGCTGGCTGAGGTGTTTAATGTGGGCTTTTCCACGATCGCTTTAACACTCATGTCTTGAGAGCAGTTAGTACGTGTTATGCATGTTAATGAGGTCATATATAATAGAAATGATAACGGGGAGGAGGACTTGAGTGATGGTCTGGAGCATTGTAGAAGAGAAGAGATCCATCGAGCAGATGGAAGGATTGCTGGAAGCAGGAGCTCTAGGAGCCCTCTGTAGCTTACAAGTCCGTAATTTCCAGTTATTTGTGGAACAAAAGATCATAGTGTGCTGAATCTTCCAAATACTGTGAGGGGAATAACTACATGAACACTTAATATACTTCCACTGCATGAATAAATTTACACACATAATGTCTTTTGACTTCTGTGCTTTGTGTATAAATATGAATAAAAAGATATGGTATGTATTCATAAAGATATATGTTTTGTATGCATGACATGTAAAAAAAAATATTTTGCCATTGGTTGGGAAGATTTCATGCAACGAGCAGCAATCAGGGTAAAGGTGAAGGCGCTTCCTATGCAAGATTTTACAACAAGCTCTCAGATGAATGATAAGGAAGGTAAAGCAGAAGGTACATGCCATGCAAAACCCCTCTGCCAGAGACGAAAGACATTTTGAGACGGGAGGCAAGCCCGATAGGCTTTTGGCACGACAACTCAAAGGGGCCCAAGCTTCCAGGTCAATTCACAGCATCAAGTCGGAGGCTGGCACCCTGCTGACTAACCCCAAGGATATTAATGATCACTTTCACAGTGAACTTTACACTTCCAATAGTAATGCCACTCATTCCGACCTGAACGAAATGCCTAAACTAACACTGCCAGGGAAGACTTAGACGCTGATTTCACTTTAGAGGATGTAGTCTCTGCCGTTAAGTTGTTTCCACCTGGCAAGACGGCGGGGCCAGACGGATTTAGACCCGAATTCTGTAAAAGATCCCGTGGCATCCGTGCCCTGCTCCTTTTCAGAATGATGAATGAGTTCATTCTAAGGGAGAGAAAATTTTGCCTGGTATACTGTAGGCTATAGGCCGATTGCACTTCAAAACTGTGATGTAAAAGTAATCACTAAAGCATTGGCTATTCGACTAAACAAGCATTTATCATCCATAATTCACCCTGACCAGACCGGGTTCATCCCGACCAGGTTCACTTTACACCGCTCGCTACAGCAGGGTTTCCCCCTCTCACCTGCCCGTATCGCCACTGCGATAGTACCTCTCGCCCTAAGCATAAGAGATAGTAAGGGGTCTTGAAGTGGGGAGTAGGAAAACACTCATTAGATAATATGCTGACTAGGTAATATTGTACTTGCAGAATTCTGAGGGATCAGGTCCCATTTTCTTACATTTAATGACTTCTTTTGGTAGGTTATCGGGATATACTACTAATTGGACAAAAATGAATTTTATGTCTCTTTCTGATGTTTATAAGCCTGGTTTCCTTGAAAGTCCTCCGTTCAAAATGGTTAATGACCATTGTACCTATACAATGGAATGATAATACCCAAAGATCCAAAATTAACATTTAAACCGAATTTCACAAAGTTCATTGCAAAACTTAAACGGAACATAGAAAATTGGAATATTTCGCCTTCGTCTATGATTGGGATGGGTATAAATTCAATTAAAATGATCTCTCTCCCCAGATTTCTCTATCTTTGCCAGAATCTCCCCATTTTTCCTCACATCTGCTTTCTTTATTACTGGATTCCATAATTCTGTCCTACATCTGGAATTGCAAGACTCGTAGGATTTCGACAATCCAACTGCAAAAGCCCAAGTCTGAACGTGGCTTAGGTTTACCCATATTTAACATTACTATTGGGCTGCTTCTGGGGACCTGATCTCTGAGACCCCCTGTGGGTGCACATGGAGGCTAACCTGGCTGTCAACTCTTCCCTAACAGCTATGCTGTTTTCTAATTTACAGAGGCCCAGAGCTTTAAATAAACTAAGCTCTATGTTGAAAAATTCAAATCAGAATTTTAAACAAGGTGAGAATACTTTTGGCCCTACCGGAGACTTCTGTCCAAACGCCAATCTGCTATGATCACACTTTTTTTTTTTTTTTTTTTTTTTTTTTAACTCCCATGGGCCGACAGAACCCATCACACCTGGAGGGAGAAGTTTCATGCTCATACACACCCACACACACACACCCACGCCTGCTCACATCATAAAAAATGCAGCTTAGTCTCTGCTACGTTCAGCCTTTCCTCACTGTGCTAAAGTATTTACTGCCATGATTGAGAAGGTCATATTCGGTAGTAGAGAACACAGGATTGAAAAACACATCTAGATCTACAGAGAGCTTTATGACTGAGAGCACGACCAGCTAACAGTAGAATAAAATCAGACACACGCCTTTATGAGTCATGTCAGTAAAAGCTTAGCTATGTTTAAACTTGTCACATTGTAACGCACAGCTTTTGTTTCCTAAGAGTCGGAAATTGTATTGAAATTGGTTCAAATTTGAATCTTAGGTACCGTTACACCTCAATTATCTAGTGTTGTAGTTGACATGAATGAAACTTTGGTTGGAATTTCTTACTATACTATATAGCCAAAGGTTTTGGACACCTGACCGTCACACCCCATATGTGTTTGTTGAACATCCCATACCAGATTTAGTCTGGAATAACAGCATTTGCTGTTATAATAACCTCCACTCTTCTGAGAGCGCTTTCCACTAGATTTTGGGGCGTGGCTGTGGGGATTGGTGTTCATTAATAAGTGAGGTCAGGCACTGATATCTGGGCAGTCGGCATTCCAGTTCATCCCAAAGGTGTTCAGACGGGTTGAGGTCAGGGCTCTGTGCGGTCCACTCAAGTTCTTCCGCTCTAACCTTGGCAAATGTCTTCATGGACCCCACTTTGTGGCATCCTGGAACAGGTTCCAGTTCCAGTGAAAGGAAACTGTAATGCTAAAGCTTACAAATACACCCTATACAATTGTGTCACTCCAACAGTTTGGAGACGACCCGCGTTTGGGTGTGACTCTCAAGTGTCCACAAACTTTTGGTCATATCCTGAACATTCTTTTAATATGTGATGGACAATATCTCAAATCTCACAAAATCCCCAATGTATAAACGCATAACAACATGTCATCAGTGCATTAACACTCAGCGGTAATCTTCAGTGTCCACTATTTTGTATTTATTTCTTCTGCAGTGAAACTCTAAACTTTATTTTATTTTATTTTCTGCCCCCTAGTGGACACATTCAAGTTATGTGCAAAGTATGATGTCGGACACTGATCGGACTGCCCACACCCGACGCACTCATGTGTTTGCAATTACGTGGACACAGAAGTATATACCCTGCGTAATTTCGCAGTAAGGCCTTTTATATTCCACAGAGGAAAGGGGAAAACGACTACCGACGCATAATGATGAAATGAAACCATGAGTGCAGACACATACAAACTCCATACATAAAACACACATTTCTCATATTGTTCATATATACTGGCTTACTTATGTCTACGACAAAAATGACTCATAGGAAATGCTCTAAAATGCCAAATTTCTTTTCATGGACACTTTAATGGGAAACAGAGACTGTCATGGCAGGGCTTTGGCCACAGGCTGTGCTGGATGTAATTACTAAACATGGGCAAAGTACACAATAACTCCACTCATTTTCTGCTGAGTCAATCACTGTGCTGTGAGATGGACTGCAGGGGTGACAAACTACTTTCTACATTCGATTCCTCCTGCGACTAGAAAACGTTACATAGTCAAAAACAGACCTTTCAGTGACAACTGAGGAGTCTGGTTCCTTTCAAGGTTTCTTCCTCATATCATCTTAGGGAGGTTTTTCCTCGCCACCATCGCCACCAGCTTGCTCAATCGGGATCGATTCACACACTTAAAATCCATATCCTGTGTTCATATGTTTCTGTAAAGACGCTTCCAGACAATGTTCATTGTTAAAAGCGCTATACAAATAAAAAATTGTATCAAATAAAAGAAGAAATTGTGCACCGAGTGTATATAGAGAAGATAGATTAATAAATTGACTATTATACCAGAATAGAGAATACCAGTTCGTTCTGGCTACATCTGGTGCCCAATACGAGTCATGTGGGTTCTCCTGACACAGTGAGGTCAGGAAATGTAGTGTGTCTTGGGAGCATGTACACATAGGTGTGAGTCTGTCTGCTAATAAGTTGGTTAACAGAGATGGAATCTGGCACAGCTCACTGGACTGGCCTCAGAAACAAAGACGCTTTTATGCAGTACACACTGAACCTTCTCACTGCTTTGCTGTGCTCACGCACCACACCACAGCAACGCATACCACGGATGAGAAATAGCGGAGTAAAAAATAAATAAATTCATGAAACAGCTTAAGTCTGGCATATTCAATAACGATATTACATATTTATTACTCGTGAATTTTTTTTTTATCATGTTTTGGAGAGAAAATCGCGACTAACCAATCACAGGCGTTTTGTTGCTAAATGGTTGTAAGAAGCTATAAAAGACCTAACGTTTACATTATGAGATGATTTTGCAAAACTCTTATGCACATGCATAAGCAAAGACGCCTTCAATTATAAATCAAGTCTTAAATGAAAGCCCTTGGTCATGTGAGTATGAACTTTTTGGGGGGGGGGGGGGCATGTACGCTTACACACGTCGATTCTTACTCATGCCAATGTTGTATAATGGGTGGATTTAACCCTGCATTCACACGGGCAGCAAAGCGACAAAGTGGGATGGAAATAATTACTTTTAAATGGGAGCGGGTAATCTTTCATAATAGAAAGTAGAGTTGGCAAAACAAAGCTGGAGGGGAGAGCTGTTGTGATAAAGTTGAGCAGAGATTAATATATGAGAAAATGAGAAGTCAAGCAATAGTATTTCAGACCATTTGGTATGACAGTCAAAACTGAGCCTAAAGAACCTAATATATATATATATATATATATAAATGGCATTCAGTCAATGGAATAATTTCAAAACAATCAAAACTCTTTCTAGAGCTGGAGCCCAACCAAACTGAGCAAACTGGGGAAGTGGCTACAGTCAGGGGTGTAACCTGGCCTGGGCATTGGGGGCTGTAGCCCTGAAGATTTTTTCTTTAGCCCCGAACAATTCTCCACTTGGAGCAGTTGGTCACTACGTAACTGAAAGTCAGTAAAAGAAGTCCATCTGAAATTTTATATCTTCAGTGAACGGAGGCGAGACCGATCAGACAGGGTTTACAGGAAAATACATGGAAATACTCGTGTCTTATTGGCTGACAGTCTCTCAATTCTACCAAGCGCTAGCTCACACGGTCAGTGTGAGGGGAAAATGGATGTACGCCGATTTTTTTTTTTTTAATGAGTAAAGAGGTTGAAACTGAAACTGTAACATCCTCTCATGCGGAAACAAGGTGTGTAAATGTCTATACGAGTTCCAGTTTACGTGACCATGATATAAGCAGAGTATAAAGAAAGGAAATGTACTTTGCATGGCACTGTAGCAGCTTAGTTGTGACTCCCCTTGGCTAGCGACACCAAACTAGCCTAGTTAGAAAAGTTTTATATTTTACCCGTCTGGTAGTCCTACAAACAGTGACAACACCCGAGGCAAGTTTTATGATAAATCCAACTTTTTCTGATCGTGTCATATACTGACAGCTAAGTTACTTCAGCGTCCATAAAACAAAACTTTGTCTACTAGCCGAGCTGGAAAAAAAAACGTATGGAGAAGAATCTGGGCTCAGCTCTAGATGATTAACAGTCCAGCTAACACCCCTGGATATAGTCAGGATATCCATCTTCTCAGTGCTTCACCAATCGAGCCTTTATGTTATAGTGGTCAAAATGACCAGGATTACATCTGGATGAATCTAGACACCGCTCATCCGGTGGTAGCTACATCATGCTGTGGGGTTATTTTTCATCAGCAGGTACTGGGAGGCTTGTCAAGATTGAGGGACAGATGATCTAATAAGCGTACAGAGACATCTGTGATGAACTTGCCCGAGAGTGCCAAGACAATGCAAAAGTGGCTTATCAATCTCCTTGAGCGGCTCAGCCAGACACCGGACTTGAACACGATTGAAAATCTTTGGAGACACCTGAAAAATACAGTGAATGCGAGAAGATGCAGCCCAAATCTAGGTGTTCCAAGCTTGTAGAATCATACCCAAAAAGACTTAAACCTGTAATTGCTACCAATAGTATAAATACTTGTAAAAGTGTGATGTACATCTTTTTTCTCATTCTTAATAACCGTACAATGCTTAGTGAAAAAGATTGATCATTATGGATTTACGGACTGCGTAGGGCGCACGGTGGCAGTGGTTAGCATGTTCGCCTCACACCTCCAGGGTTGGAGGTTCAAATTGCACGTTCTCCTCGTGCTGTGGGGGTTTCCTCCGGGTACTCCGGTTTTCTCCCTCAGTCCAAAGACATGCATGAAAGTGTATGAAAGGGTGTGTGAATGGGGATGCGATGGATTGGCACCCTGTCCAGGGGGTACCGATGCTCCCAGGGATAGGCTCCAGGTTCCCCGTGACCCAGAAGGATAAGTGGTATAGAAAATGGATGGATGGATTTATGGACTGTGTATATTTTAGAGTAAGGCTATAATGTAACCAAATGAGGAGAACATGAGGACTTCACATATAAGCACATCCGAGTTTAAAAGAAACAGGACTTTTTTTTTTTTTTTTTGCATTATGAAGGTCACATTCCAAAGTGACGATTTAATACAGAACTTTATTTCTCCATGGTAAGGCTGACTTTTGAACGCAACATCCCAGATTTTGAAACTGTCTTGTGCAACGGCAAAACTTCCCACTCAGATTTTCCCCGGCCTTTTTTTGTGCTCGACCAACGCTGCCTTACATCAACAGGCGTAACGAGTATCGAAACCTACGTACCATTTGACAGAGCTTGCTGAAGCTCCGTATCGGAGATCGATCCACTCCTGTCCTTGTCCACCCTATGGAAGAAATCCACATTTTACTTCAATGAAACGGTTTGGTAAAAATTGGTAAATTTGGTAAAACGTGCCATTGCCACAACAATTTAGAGCTTACAGGACAGTTAACTGGTTTACCGATACAATTCCTCACATATTCATACAGAATATCCAAACGTACACACATACTCAGTTAAATCCTCACAAGTTTTTAGGTATTAGGCAATTGTATTCTACTGATCCTTATAAACAGATGTTAATCGGTGGTATTTTCAGCACTTAGAAATGGCTTTCCTACATAAATTTTTCGCTGTGATGTAAAGGCCTTTTACATACTCCGCGTTGAATCCTTTTCAGTACTTCCACACACACACGCACACACACACACACACACACACACACAATCTTAAGCCGAAACAAGTTAGTTTTGTGAATAACAGTTGCAAATATACTGCACGACGCTGTACATTATATATACTTATATCCCGAGACGAAATAACATCCATCCTACGATCAGCGGATTACAATTTGCCTCGGTTACGAACAAAAACTAACTGTTGTTAGAAATTCTCCAGTGAGTCACACATTTCCTAGCAACAACCCGTGCACACCAACAACAACTATAATTGCCCTGAAGGAAGGAATGGATGGAACATATAAACCTCAAACATTTTCAACACACACACACACACACACACGGATGGCAAATCCATGGAAACTGGCTTTCCAGGGACATTTGAATCATCAGTTGTCAACAGGATAACTGAGGACTTGTGGGAATGTGGACTTCTTGTTGTCTACTGCTGGACCTTTTCAGCGTTAGGGAATGAATGCTCTTTCACTTAGGTAAAATCATCTGGTTTGAAGAGATTAGAAGCACCACCCTGCTTCCTGCTTCCTGCAAATCCTGTGAAGCTTGTACGACATTAAAACCGCATTTCTAACTCAAACAAAACAGCAGCTTCAATGGAGAACTGTCTCACACCGTGTGTGCCTCTTAATCAAAGACTGTTAGTGGTATGCATTGAGAGAATGCGGCTGATCCAGATGTGTGACCCAAACAGGAAACGACTAGTTACACCAAATGACGCGCAACACTCTTTCTCTCGCGTTCTCTCTCCTTCTAACTTCTGATTTTTGTACACAAGACTGCAACACACAGGCTCGAAGTTCCGTAAAAGCATTTAGTCGTGAATTGTGCCGTAAATCTAGTGAAACTAGTTCACAACAACTTGACACGCAGGTCCACGAAGCAAGCTCGCAGCCGCCGCAGGAGTAGTTCAGGGTCTGGGCTCTTAATGCGGAATCTCTGGCTGTGCTTTCACTCACCTCTGAAATATATTCCACAGGAAAGCTTGGTCAGGCGGCGTGCTGGTATATTGAGGAGGTCTGTACTGGTACGCCATTTCCGCATGTAGTCCGGCTGTAAACAAACAAACAAACAATAATAATAATAACGCTAAAAATCGAAAGCGCTCGCGACGTTCGGAACTTGTCTCAATCTGACTATGACATTCTTCACGCAGAGGCGTGGCGTGAACCCAACCTTTTCCACTTCTCATCACATATTCTAAGACGTCACTGGACCGCCCACATCACGGGCCAGCGTTTTGATTGGCTCGCAGCCTGCCACCGTGTCAGAACTGTGCTAAAGGGGTGGAGCCGTAATCCTTGATTGACGGACGGACGGTAAAGCTCGTCTGGTTGTACTATATGTTTTTCCATTATTAACATTTCTCCATTACTCCATGTGCACAGCTTTGGGGGAGGGAAAAAAAAAAAGCAAACAAAAGACCTGTATTTCATTCAAAGCTTTAAGAACAGTTCACTTGTAATAATAAAACATTTCTATGTAAAGGGAAATCTATCCTGGAGGACTTTATGGGTCCCCAATGGCTGTTTTTGTTGTTGTTCCCCATGAGATTTTCAGACATTTTGGACTTGTGGGGCAGAGGGAAAATCATGTAGATTTCTTTGGGCGTTGCATGTAGCGCCACCTATGGGCTCACGTGGGCCATTTGTGGTGTGGAAGTTACTGGCGGTCTGTACTACCAATGTACCAAATTTCAAAACTTTTTACCATAGAGATCTTGAGTTATTACGCACCTTATGGAGATAAGGAGAATAATAATAGTAAGAGGAAGAAGAATACTAACAATAACAATAGGTTTCCTCCTGACTGAGGAATACTACTACTACTACTACTACTACTACTACTACTAATAATAATAATAATAATAATAATACACCCAAATCAATATGATGGGCTCATTACAGTGTGGTTGTGCTAATGGGTCTTGAAGTGAAGCGGTCTCATGAAGCAAGATTTCTCACCTTCTGTCTCACATCATTTATTTTATAGCTTTTGGACCGGTTGGCTATTAGAAAAACGACATTATTCTCTGATGTAGAATGATGTTACCAAGCTACCAAGCTAAGTGGAAACACATACAGTAATAACTGCTGGAAAGTGTTTGGACTTAGGAAGATAAACTGTAAAAAGATTACTCCCCTACCAGTGCCAAAGGCCTTCCCCCATCTTTATTTTTACACAACAATTAGGCTAGGAACAACCACGCAATCTGATTGGTTGAAAAGCGTTCTGTTGAAACCATGCTGTTATATCTGATATCGTTGTTGTCGTTGTTTTTAAACCAAATCTTTATCAATCTTATGATCACTGGTTGCTAAGTAACAGCAAGTGAAGTATTACACAAAGCTGCTTCGAATCATTAAATAAGTAAGTATGTAAAATATATATTTTAAGTATATATTTTATATAAGAAGAAGAAGTGGAAGAAGAAGAAGAAGAAATGTCACTAATTGTCACATTATATATATATAAGTGACATTTCTTCTTCTTCTTCTTCTTCTTCTCCTTATTATTATTATTATTATTATTATTATTATTATTATTATTATGGGGGGCATGGTGGCGTAGTGCTTAGCATGTTCGCCTCACACCTCCAAGGTTCGGGGTTTGATTCCCGCCACAGCCCTGTGTGTGTGGAGCTTGCATGTTCTCCCTGCCCCTCCGGGGGCTACCCCAGGTACTCCGGTTTCCTCCACCAGTCCAAAGACATGCCTTATAGGCTGACTGGCATCTCTAAATTGTCCGGAGTGTGTGTGCCATTTTGCCCTGCGATGGATTGGCACCCAGTCCAGGGTGTCCCCCACCTTGTGCCCCGAGTCCCCTGGGATAGGCTCCAGGCTTCCATCGTCCCTATGTCGGATAAGTGGTACAGAAAATGGATGGATGGATTATTATTATTTAATTATTTTTTTAATAACAGTAGTGCCTACAACTTTCAGCACTGTGATTACAGCCTACAGTTAATAACTTCGCAATGTCTCTGAAATACCATTACATTACATATATATATATATATATATATATATATATATATATATATATATATATATATATATTCTTTTCATGAAACATCATAACTTCCTTTGAAAACACTGATTATATATGAACGTGTGAAAAATGAAGATGACTAATTTGAGGTTTCTATAAAGTCTCTACACCGTTCGGGTGCAAAGATACTGTTCAGGGTCACATTAGACCCTGTAGTTCAGAAAGGCAATTGAGAACGTGTCAGAGTGTGAAATTTTATAAGGTTTGACACACTCACCCGCATTCGCATGTGAGTCAAATGGGTGGAGTTCTGTTGTTGATCCTTCAGGCGATAAATGCCATCCAATTCAGGGAAATACTTACTGAAAATATGGGTGGTATGTGACACCTCATCCAGTTATGCCTGGAATACACAGGTATGCACGTGGAATCCAGCTGGTGGAACATCTGAAAGAAAACATGGAATATGAGTGGTTTTAGATATGACACAAGGTCTGAGGGGACACGACATCACCTGTGAACATTTTTTCACATCCTATAACCTTGGCCAAAAGAAAATTGACCATGGTGGTGTTGATGAGTACACTGTATACAGATGCAGCAGGAAGTGTCCTACTGTAAGGTAAATAAGATCATTATGGACAGTATGGTGGTAGAGCGGGTTGTCCACTAATCGTAGGGTTGGCGGTTTGATTCCCGGCCCACATGACTCCACATACCGAAGTGTCCTTGGGCTAGACACTGAAACCCCAAGTTAGCGCCTTGCATGACAGCTCTGCTAACATTGGGGTGTGTGTGTGTGAATGAGAACCAGTGTAAACCGCTAAGGTTAAAAAAGCGCTATATAAGTGCAGACCATTTACCATTACAGTAAAATAAGTTGTTGATGGGTGAGTAGCTGCGAAGAAGGGTCAAATGAATCTGACCCACAAACATCAATAAGGTTCATAATAAGTTAGTCACTCTTTGTGTTTTACCACCTTCTGTGACATTTAATTATTCGTACCGCTAGATGGCGCAAAAACGCCATGCCAGTTCACCAGTCTGTTGGAAAAATGTTTCCCCAATACTCTGAAAGAACCTGCATGACGGCCAAGAGCGGTTCATGACAGGAATGAACTTGAATAAACTATGTGCATCAATTTTCAACAAGAGAACAGAAATATGTAGTCTGGTCTAAAAGTCAGGGCCCTGGCACAAACAGAGAGCATATCTAAAAGTCAAATAATACAATTATTTTTAGTCCTTAGTCCCTAACTCCTGTCCCAGACCCCCAGACTCGCACAGTTTGAAGTTCTCCATACCCTCAACACACCTGGTCCAACTCATTAAGGGCTTAATAATTAGCTGATCAGAAGGATCCAGTGCATGGGGAAAACGTAAAACTATGTGGGGCAGGGAGGTCCCAACTAAACTAACTTTAGTTGAGCAAACTAATCATCACTGACATAACACTGGCACCTCATTGTTATTGCCTCATCTGTGAAGAAATTTCTTTCTTACAAATATTTTCATCATGGCTTGATGTAGTGGTTTGCAGTTAGCACCTCTTGGGTTGGGGGTTCGAATCCCACCTCCGCCCTCTGTGCATGGAGCTTGCTGGTTGGCATTTCCAAATCGTCTGTAATGTGTGTGTGATTGTGCCCTTCGGTGGGTTGGCATCCTGTCCAGAGCGTCGCCTCAGATAGGCTCCAGGCTCACCTGCGACCTTGTAAGGTGAGCGCAGGGCACGGAGGGCAGAGGCGGGAATTGAGCCCTCAACCCTGGAGGTGTGAGGCAAGCGTGCAAACCACTAAGCCCTCCCCTGGTAAATAATGCTAAATAATGCTAAATAATCATTTTAAAAAATAAATAAAACCCACAGAATGCGTGTATGTATTTACAAAGCAGTCAGGATGTTTTCACTTTACACAAAGTCAGATTGCCTCATTTAGGCTGTGCTTTAGTTTTGTTTTCTCTTTTGACAGTTTAGGTTTAGACCCACTCTACAATATTATTTCAAAATGATCAAAATATCCAATAACTCGACATACTGTATGTCTATACACTGGGGGGTGTAGGCCACTGCCCTGTGTGTGTGGAGAGGCATGAGCTCCCCGTGCCGCGGGGTTTTCCTCCGGGTACTCCAGTTTCCTCCCCCAGTCCAAAAACATGCTGATAAGTAGGCTGATTGGCATGTCCAAAGTGTCCGTAGTGTATGAATGGGTGTGTGAGTGTGTATGTGATTGTGCCCTGCGATGGATTGGCACCCTGTCCAGGGTGTACCCCGCCTTGTGCCCGATGCTCCCTGGGATAGGCTCCAGGTATAGAAAATATATGGATGTATGGATGGATGGATGGATGTGGCTAAACCACATCCACACAAAGTGTATATTTGACTTACTGGGTTAAATTTACTATTATTTTGCAAGTGCTTACAAAACTAGAAAAAAAAAAAGAAGTAATGTTTACTTGAACCGACTGCATGTTAAAGTGGGGGTGTGGTTTTTGAATTCGATTTGCATGTGCGTTCACAGAACTTTAAACTGCATTCATTTTGAGTGTTATGGATGGGTTGTTTTCAATATTTCTTGTTTTGTGTCAGCTTTAAACCTGAGGCTCACCCTCTTTGTGCTTCTCAGTCAAGTCCCAAGTCATCTTGGGTTCTTGCCAGTTCAGTGTTTATGAAGGCTGATGTGACTGCACTTATACTCATTGGTGTGCTGTTTCTGGTTGAACCCATTAAGTAGCAATAAAAATGTGCAGATGATGTGTACTTTTTACAGTGTTGAAATGTATGCAGTTCATTTAACTCAAACTTGATTAAAATGTATTTATGAAACAAGAAAATTGTCACTTTTTTTATTTGATTTTTTTTTTTTTTTTTATAGCAGAATGATCCTCGGTCAAATTTAAACCTTATTTGAAATAAACTTAGTTGAAAAAAAAGATTGTGGACGTTTACTTTTCTTGAGTAATTTTCACTCCAGTATTTTTCAGTGCATATACAAAACTGTAGCAGTGATTTTTTTTCACTGTTTCCGGTTGTGAAGCAAATTATGTACGCTCTCAGGAACGGGGATTTTATATATCCCAGGATTTGAAAAAAAAAAAAAACAAAACAAAAAAACCCAGGCATGACAGAGAGCATGTTTTGGTCAGACATAAATAATACATATATAAAATGATTCATGAGCTTTGTTAAAAACACAAGATGACCATTTATGTTTGAAAAGTTAAATATAAGGTGAAATATACAGTAGCTCATATACTGTCTTAGTTACATACTTAGACTGCATATTATACTGAATATTATATTTTATAGTGGATAATGGAAAACCATTAAGGTGAACGATGCGTAAGTGGGACTATGCGTAAGTTTTTGGTAGATTCACCATCTCAGGCAGTGGTTACCTTCAAGGTTCATCTGCAACATTACAGCTGTAACTCTTGAATTACTGAGAATTCTCAAAATCCAACCATCCATCCATCTTCTATGCCGCTTATCCTTTTCAGGGTCACGGTGGAACCTGGAGCCTATCCCAGGGAGCATCGGGCACAAGGCAGGGTCCACCCTGGACAGGGTGAATTCTCGAAATGTTGAGACGTTTCTCCTTTCTCAGAATGTATTCTCTTGTATTTTTATTCTTTTAAGCAGTGGCCCTAAATGCCTTGGCATTATCCCGTTCTCTTATCGTGACCTTGCTTGTTTTGACTTCCCGGTCCTGTCTCTGCCTGCATCTTATCATGTGCATTTCATCCTATTTGTTTCCATCTCTTTTCAGTTTAGCTCTTGATAACTCTTGGGACGCTCATGTTTGTTTGTCTCACTGTGACGTCTCGTCCTATAGACGTGTGTTTCTGAGCCCTAGCTTCCTAGCTATCTGGCTTCCTAGCTATCTAGCTTCCTAGCCCTGTGTTTCTTGGTTTTGACTCCGGCCTGTTGGAGGAATCGACTATAGTTTTGGGCTGCACCTACAGAAAGGAAGAGAGATGCAAAGGAAGAGACATTGAGAGTGGGCTGAGAGAGTGAGAACAAAACAGATGGAGGGATGTACTTTTGTTTTAGTTTTTACTTTTTTTTTTTTTTGTCTTGTCATTGGAACTAGGAACCTGTTCCTAGTTTACCCCTCATTACGTGTGTTTATACTCGTCCGTGTTCTGACGTCGCTGAGTCTTTCCTGTTACTCTGTACAGTCTTCGGTCTGCACATGATCTTACTTTTTTGCCCCCTTTTTGTTTTTGCTTTGGTCTTACCAAAAGCAGGCAGGTATTATGCTGCGTTGGTGGTGCCTTGTAAGTGGTAATTTGCAAATTGACGAATGAAGTCTCCCTCTCATTACCTCCCTCTCTCCTTCTGTCGAGCCACATATGATTTTATGGAGATGCCAGAGACCTTGACCCTTTATGCCTGATCCGTCCTGATGCCCTAACTCTGGATGGAGCTCTCATCACCTGGAGGCTATATTCTGCCACTGAGGACGACCCCAATTAGTGCAGCCTGGAGATTGCTGAGGATTGTACCACTTGAAGTACCATAGAAATGGTTTTTGACCTCAATTCCACATGGACGTTCTTGCTGTGGGTGCTGGGACTACAGTTGCTGCGATGGCCTTGGGATGCAATTACCTCATACAATTTTACACTCAAGTCTCCTTTAGTGAACAGTGGACTAGATCAACAAACAGACTTCATATAAAAACCATAACGAACTTTCTTTTACTTTCACACTATCCGTTGTTACTCAGATGAGTTTGTGAGTCTGATGACTTCTGAGTCTGGTTCCTCTCGAGATTTCTTCCTCATATCATCTCAGGGAGATTTTCCTCGCCACCGTCTCACACTTAAAATCTGTATCCTGTGTTTGTATGTTTCTGTAAAGCTGCTTTGAGGCAATGTGCATTGTTAAAAGTGCTATACAGAGTAAATTGAATTGAATTCAATTCCCAATTCAACATGATCAATGTGCCAAGTGGGCAAACAAACAAACGAACATGCACGCCTCAAAAGTATGTCTTTTGTTTTCTCTATCAGAGCAGGCAAAGCTCATAAAAAAGCTACCTTAACCACATGTTTACAGTTACAGACCTGAGTGGCTATTGGTACTGTTCTACTATAGTGAGCTGGCAATAGCATGTAGCATTAGCATTAGCCATATGAGTAACTCTAACTTTGGTGAGTGTGAGAGCGGTGTGGCGTGACGTAGGAGCCTGGCCTCGGGTCACGCTGTAGGCCTTTCTTTACAGACGCAAAGTGCTGGTGTAAACCAAAGGATAAAGCTCCAAAAAAAAAAAGTCCCACTGTCGGAAAGGCTCGAGTTGCACAGCACGTTAGGTGAGAGTGAGAGTGAGAGCGGAGTGGAGTGGCGTGGCGTGGCGTGGGAGCCTTGCCTTGGGTCATGCTGTAGGCCTATAGTAAGGTGAGCAGTACTTTAGAGAAGTAGACATGAGTATAGCAAGCTGTTGTGTAGTATGGCAAAGTAGACACAGTGGTGTAGCATGCAGTTGTCTAGTGTAACAAAATAAACACATGTAAATATATAGTATAAATAACCACATATCCACAAATATATAAACACGTGCTTGTGTGTATAAATAATTAATATATCTAAAAACATATTCACACTCAAGTACATATATATATACAAAATATATAAATATACATACATACACATGTACACGCATGAATATATATGTACATATGCATACATATATAAAAAGACATCAAACATATATATATATATATATGTGTGTGTGTGTGTGTGTGTGTGTGTGTGTGTACACACGTATAAAACAAATATGTATATACATGTATATAGATATACACACACACACATATGTGCATATATATATATATATATATATATATATATATATATATAAAATGGTTCACTGCAGCATAACCCCTGTTTTCACCTGTCCACAAACCCCAGGTGGGACAGACTGGCTTTTCTCTCTCTTTCTCTGCCAGATCCCAACCTGGTTCCTGCACTTTCACCTCACCCGAGCCAAGCCTCAAACCTGTGTGCTTCTAGCAGGGACAGGATGGACTCATCCTCAGCCTTCTGAGCTGCCAGTGCCTTCAACTAACAATTGTTCCACAGGGGCTTTAACTTTTCCCTTGCATCACTTACACAACAAGTCTGACATATATAAATAAAAATCTTGCCTACCTAAGGCTGGTCTTGAGCCACAGTCCTGACATTACATTTGTGAAAACTCACTCAGACCACTGCACCACCCAAACTGATGAACAGATGTGTGTAGGCACGTCACCACATTCACATGTGAACAGGGTGTTTGACAGCCAAACAATTAAGTATTAATGGTGCGACAGGTAGTACTGCTGTCTCTTAGCTACAGGGTCCCAGGTTTGAGTCTCAGGTTACTGATTGTGTATTTCACATGAGCTATGTTGCCAAAAAAGAATATATGTAAATAAATCTGTTGATATGTGTAAGTGTGACTGATGATGTTGTGTGTATAAATGTGTCTAATGATGAGGTGTCTGTATATGGTGTGTGTAACTATGACTGTGTATATGCAGTAGAATGTTGGTGTCACACTACTTAACCACAGCTGTACCTCTGGTGGTTACAATACTCTGACACTGGACCTTCTGAAAAGAGGTAAAGCCAATTCTGCTATAAACTCATTGAGAAGTAGAGAAGGGATACTTTACACTCTTCTCAGTGTGAGCAGCCATATTGCTTTGACCTCGTGCTGTAAACAGGGAACGGTGCCTTGCAAATGGTAATAAGCAGGTATCGTGGCTCAGTGGTTAAAGGCTCTGGGTTACTGATCAGAAGGTCAGGAGTTCAAGCCCCAGCACTGCCAAGTGTTGCAGTGTTGCTCAGATGCATGAATGAGATAAATGTAAGTCGCTCTGGATAAGGGCATCTACCAAATACCATGAAATGCAAATCATTTCCCACCTGTGGATGTTCGACATGTGTGGAGACAACATAAGTGTCTCTGCTGTGCCCAAAATTGGCCGCTGGCCGAATAATATCTGCACACTGGTGGTCCTATGATGGTTGTCATTAATGGAGAGGCCTGACTCATCGGAAGAACGGTCAGAGTTGAGTTCTATCCCCATAGCAACGGTAAGAGAAGCTTTGGTAGGTATGAAAGAGGAGGAAAAAGCGAATGGAAGGGGAAGATGTCCCTGATCAAGCGTCCGCTGCCAAAACATCGCAGGCAGTTAAAGCAGTACGTTTGAGCAGAACGTTTCGATGAATCCGTGTTATTGTGATCCGCCATGTTGCATTTGCACGGAATAATTGTATATATTTATAACATTTATTAAATGGTCAATTACTTAAAAGGCAGAACATGAACAAACCAACAAACAAACAACAACAACAGCAAATCACCTTGCTTCTCTGTAATGTCCCCCCCCCCACACACACACACACTCCGGCCCCTCCATTTGCAGCTGCCACTGTTTTCTATTCAGTTTAGAGAAGAGAGAGAGAGGGAAGGCAGTAGGATGGGGGTCTGCCAGAAACTGCATGGAGACAAGGGGGAGGGGCAGGGGTGTGCATGTGCATGTGCGTGTGCGTGTGTGTGGTTGGCTGTTGGTAACATGCATAGTGCATGTTGTGTGGGAGAGCCTACCACTATGCAAGCCCTGATATGCAGAACCGCACTGAAACATACACAGACATAATGGAATGCACAAAGGGTATTTTTGTTTAGGTAGACAACATACCACTCTGAAAAGCAAAACCTTCAGTGCCTTCAGTGCACTGCTCAGACGTGTGCTTGCTTTCATTGGCTTGCACGATACACTCAGCTGCGATTACGCACTGATCCAGAATGTTACATGCACAACACAAATACAATAATTATACACATACACTTGGTAAGAGCAATCGGCCGGAAAATAGCTAAAAATAAATGTCAAAGTATGCTTAAAAAATATTTGCTTTCAGGGGAAACTTGTTGGCGAGCCCTTAAACCAACGTTGGGGCTGACTATATCGTACACTATGTTATGAATCTACAACAACAACAAAAATCAAGACTGAAATAATAACTACTATACGTAATATCATGATAACATGGTATTAGCAGACAATTCATTATATAATAGCAACTACTCCACCGCTCTCACACTTTAATTGAATCTAATTTCCATTATCAATTATGAGTAATTACACTGCCCTCCACTAATATTGGCACCCTCGGTAAATATGAGCAAAGAGGCTGTGAAAAACGGTCTTCATTGTTTAATCTTCTGCTCTTTTTGTTTAAAAAAATTCACAAAAAATACTCTGTTCTCATGAATATCAAACAAATGCAAACACAACACAGGTTTATCAAAAAAAATCTTTGTTAAATATAGGTGCGCAGCAATTATTGGCACCCTTTTAGTCAATACTTCCATTTGCCAAGATGTCAGCTCTGAGTCTTCTCCTGTAATGCCTGATGAGGTTGGAGAATACTTGGCAAGGGATCTGAGACCGTTCCTCCATACAGAATCTCTCCAGATCCTTCACATTTGGCCATGGCAGGACTCATTTTGTGGTCAGTAAACCATTTTTGTGTTGATTTTGATGTATGTTTTGGATCATTGTCCTGCTGGAAGATCCAACCACGGCCCATTTGAAGCTTTCTGGCAGAGGCAGTCAGATTTTCATTTAATTTCTGTTGATATTTGATAGAGTCCATGATGCCATGTATCCTAACAAAATGTCCAGGTCCTCTGGCAGAAAAACAGCCCCAAACATTAAAGAGCCGTCACCATATTTAACCATGGACATGAGGTACTTTTCCATATGGCTACCTCTCTGTGTGTGCCGAAACCACCTCTGGTGTTTATTACCAAAATTACCATTACTCTATTTTGGTTTCATTTGACCATAGAACCCGATCCCATTTGAAGTTCCAGTAGTTTCTGGCAAACTGAAGACGCTCGAGTTTGTTTTTGGATGAGAGTAGAGGCTTTTTTCTTGAAACCCTTCCAAACAACTTGTAGGTGACTTCAGACTGTAGTTTTGGAGACTTTCTGACCCCAAGACACAACTAACTTCTGCAGTTCTCCAGCTGTGATCCTTGGAGATTTTTCGGCCACTCGAACCGTCCTCTTCACAGTGCGTTGAGACAATATAGACACGCGTCCAATTCCAGGTTGATTCATAACATTTCCAGTGGACAGGAATGTCTTCATTATTGGCCTGATGGTGGAAATGGGCATTTTCAACGCTTGTGCTATTTTCTTATAGCCACGCCCCATTTTGTGAAGCTCAACAACCTTTTGCTGCACATCACAGCTATATTCCTCGCTCTTACCCATTGTCATGAATAACTAAGGGAATCTGGCCTGTGTGTTACCTCATGTTTATACCCCTGTGAAACAGGAAGTCATGGTTGAACAATTTCCTGCTCTAGTCACCCATGTGTACTAAATTTTTTTTTTTTAAATATCATTGGGAATATACTTCAAATATATTTTTCCTATATGAATTCATAGGGATGCCAATAATTGTTGCACTCCTATATTTAACAATGTTTTTTTTTGGATAAACCTGTGTTGTGTTTAAACTTTTGACACTTTTTGCTGTTGAGATTCAGTTCACAGACAGATGTCCTGACATTTTCGCTGGAATATACCTCAGAATTCATTGCTCCATCAATGTTGGCAAGCCGCCCCGGCCCAGATGCAGCAAAACAGGCCCAAACCACCATACTACCACCACCATGTTTCACAGATGGGGTAAGGTTCTTATACTGGAATGCAGTGTTTGCCTTTCTTCAAACATAACACTACTCACTTAACCCAAAAAGTTCTATTTTGGTCTCATCTGTCCACAAAAGATTTTTCTATTAGCTTTCTGGCTTGTCCATGTAATTTGTTTAGCAAACTGCAGAAGGGCAGCAATGTTCTTTTTGGCGAGCAGTGACATTCTCATTGTAACCCTGCCTTGCACACTATTGTTGTTCAGTGTTCTCCTGATGGTGGACTCATGAACATTAACGTTAACCAATGTGAGAGAGGCCTTTAGTTGCTTAGAAGTTACCCTGGGTTCCTTTATGATTTCACATACTATTACACGTCTTGCTCTTGGAGTGATCTTTGTTGGTCTTCACTCCTGGAGAGGATAACAAACGGTCTTGAATTTCCTCCATTTGTACACAATCTGTCTGACTGTGAATTGGTGGAGTCCAAACCCTTTAGAGATAGTTTTGTAACCTTTTCCAGCCTGATGAGCCTCAACAACTCTTTTTCTGAAGTCCTCAGAACTCTCCAATGCTCATGCAATGATGCACTTTCACAGACATGTGTTGTGAAGATCAGACTGTGATAGATCCCTTTTATTTAAATAAAACAGGGCGCTCACTCACACTTGATCGTCGTCCCACTGATTGAAAACACCTGCCTGTAATTTCACCTTCAGATTAAACTGCTAATTTTAGAGGTTCTTTTTCTACTTTTGTCACTCACAGATATGTAATATTAGATCATTTTCCTCAATAAATAAATGACCGAGTATAATATTTTAGTCTCATTTGTTTAACTGGGTTCTCTTTGTCTACTTCTAGGGCTTGTGTGAAAATCAGATGATGTTTTAGGTCATATTTATCAAATATAGTTGCAGAAACTTCGAAAGGATTCACAACATTTTAAGCAGCAGTGTAGAATACAAAGGTACGACCCTCAGGTTTTAAAAAGTTACGTCAAGTCCTTGAAAAATCCACCTGAATAAAATCCACCCTCCAGAGGTTTAGCCTGTTCTGCGATCCACTATCAAGTTTTCTGTTATCCGACATTCTGACTCTTAACTAGCTATCATCAAAAGCCCAAGTGACTGCATCTGCGTTCCCTCCCATTGTTAAAACTTAAACCAATAAACACAAGCCAAATATGACTGACACACAGTTAAACAAATCGACACGCCTATTTCAGTGAAGGACTGAACTTGGACAAGCCAGTATCAATATTTCTTTTGAAAATATAGACCTGATCGCTGGACTTAAAACCTAAATATTTATTCATAGATGTTGATTAATTTGGGGCAACATTTGGTCCAGATGGACTGTAGACCGTGTGGAAAATGATGCCTTCACAGATTTTCTCCAATTACCACCAGGCCTCAAAGTATGGCTTAGGGCTGTGATTTGACAGTGTTTGCATTTTAGTATGGCACGATTCCGACTCACTGATGAAAGTGAAATGTGATGCAACTGGGAATTACATTCACTTCTGATGTGAAGTCAGCATTGAATTATTTAAAAAGCAGTCCATTGCTGATAGTTTTTCACTCTTCCCGCATAACCCAACACAAATCTCATGGTGGACTGGTATTTCCTGGTATTTCTACAAACTCTCTTCCTGTATATTCCAGATATAAGTGGATCAAGTTGATGTGCAGTTCTACTGCAAACTCATTAAAGGGAATTAAAGGCGCATGGCTACCAGGGGTCCATTTATCAAGACCAGGGGTCTCATTTATCAAACTGTGTGTAGTTCTCTATTTGTGCATAAGAACCACCAGTGCACCCAAGAAAACTGGTATTTTATCATAAGTGTGCATACGCAGCTGTACACAATGGCCATTGATGAATCCCACACATTATAACCTGATATGCTTATGAAAATCACCAAATATTGTAGTATAGTACATAATAAATTGGAGTGTGCCCTCTAATTTGCCTGACAGATACAGAAGTCACACCTCCTCCAATAGAACGTGATAAATATAGTAACCACACCTCCTTCAATAAGTCTGATAAACATAGAAACTATAATGCCTCCTTTAATGGGTTTAGTAGACATATAAGTTAGTATTCCTCAAATAGGATTCATCGCCATGAAAACTGAGAGGGAGCACCAGAGGGGACGTTCTGACTTCACTGTTTCCTTCTGATGGAATTTCCTTTGTCAGTTGCAAAGACGAATGAGCTGTATCTCCCATGTCAACCAGCCATAGTCCTGCATCCTTCACTGAGATCACAAGGAAAAAGAACAATGAATGGAATGCAAATCCAACATGACATCTACCAACCTGGAAGGGTGGGGCTAGCATCTGCTTCCAATCTTTTCCTGCTCAAGCAGCACAACAGGGCAGCATAATGATATAGTGCTCTCTGCCTTATTTTCTAAGCGCGTCATTCCATCTCAAGTAGTCCAATACAGGTCACTCGACCGTTTGTAATTAAAATTTATTTTTGAGTGATTACCTCTATGTATTGGTATTGCAAAACCACCATTTTTATTTTATTTGGTTTAATTACGAGGGCCATCTATGTGTCACGGCACACAACAAATATTGGAATAAACGGATGTTTACAGAAACCTCAATACCTCTGCTATACAAAGCGATCGATCTATAAATATGATTAATTTACGCATGAAAGGGTTCGATTTCACTCGCTTTCGGTTTGAATAGTTCTGGTGGGGGACCAGATACGCACCTGAAATTTTCACAGAAATAATACCTCTATAGTAGCATTCTGCTGTAAAAAAATTGAGTTTGAGATCCCACTTGTTGCAGAGCCAAGGCTAGTATAATTGTGGGAATTAGCCTGCTTTATTCATGCACTTTGAGAAATTAACAGATGTAATATAAGCAGATCATAAAAATGAGCAGTATTTTACAGTAATTATATTTTCTTATTGACATACAAAAGGTTTATGCTTGAAAACGAGGTCTAAAATGTTACTCCTTTTGATATTGGTAACAGCGACACATGATCCAGCACATGGTTCTTCAAATCTGCAGAGTATAGCTCCAACAGCAAACCTCCCCTGTCTGTAATTTTCTAATAATCCACAAGCTCTGTTTACGACGTCGTTCATTAGCAAAAACACCCGACTGAACACTGTTATTCCAGTCATTCGGATAGAATCTATTCACGCATACCGGTTCTCCAAATCCGGTCCACAGTGTCATGCGATGTCCACGGTCATGCAGAGATTAGCTCCGACCCTAATCATAATCATAATCATACACACCTAAAACAAGCTAACCAAGGTCTTCAGGATCACTAGAAAATTACAGGCAGGTGAGTTTAGAGGTCGGAGCTAAACTCTGCAGATTTGAAGAACCCCGTGATGCAGGTTGATCCGTGTGTGGATATGCGTCCTGACGCAGTTCAGTCGGCTTCAGAACTCGTGGAGAGCCAGACTTTCAACGAACAGTGAAAGTCGAACGCACGGTTGACATATGAACAGTCGAACACGATTACAAAGAAAATCACTTTCCAAAATGTAAATCTGGCAACATTTTTTAGTTTGTTTTGGCTTATGCTAACATTGACGCACATCTCTACTAAGAGATTGATAAAATGAGGCCTAGCTGGAGGGCAGAAGAGAAAGTGAAAACAGAGAGGTCCAATTGGAGGACAGGATATATTCATTGAACTTCCTTCCAGTCAGTCGAGTCCATGAGGAGCCAATTCATCAAGTGAACTGGGGCGGTTGTAGAGGCGGCTCGAGCACGCTTGCATTACATTAGCAAATACATTCATAGGACTTTGAGTTAATGAAAGCGTACACTCGAACTGGCATGGACTCAACGTACAAACCGAGTTCAAAACCTGATGATCCATGTTAGATCAAATCCACCTGTCAACTGAACGTGGGATTCCACGGAAGAAATAAAGACCTAAGAAAATCTGACATTTTTTTTGTATCGGTTGTGCAGAAAGTATGTTAGAAATGTACTTATCAGAGCTCCTCTCCAATCTTTCCTCTATACGTTTCAACGCACGATCCTTATCCGAAGCAAAACTCTCGCCTTTAGTCCCCGTGAGCCTGGTGTTTAAAAGAGATTTTGCAGAAACACACACTCAGAAAATCACACAAATGTACGTCAGAGAACGTTTTCTCCAAAACGGTTCGTTTATTAAAAGACTGAAAAAAGTAGAAAGAACAATAAAAATAAACAGAGATAACAGATAGACGGGACAAAAAGTTAGCAGGACTGTGGAGAAGAGAAACACAAAGATAAGTGCAATCATTAGTTACAAAACCATGACGTGTTTGGGGGGTGGGGGTGGTGGTGGTGGGGGTTCAAGAGCAGACAAGACAGATTGCATTAAGGAGCGTTACAAATCTTTTTTTTTTTTTTTCCCCCAAAGACTGTAGCAGTACATCGAGTTCTGCATCATTCAAACCAATACAATGCTGTGAATTCGGAGTCCACCATCAATAACTGCTTTTATTCCATAGACGATTCAAGCGCTCCAATTAGTCATTCAAGGACGTTTAAGAATTCAAGACGACGAAACCCAGAAAACTGAAGGCGTATCCGTAATCAGCTTATTCTCCTCAGAAATATCTTTGAGTATATTGTTGCTTAAATGAAAAAAACATGTTCCAACTAGCCCTGTGCTGCTTATCAGTTATACAACAAGGAATAATGATAATCGACACAGATGTAACTGGATGCAAGGACAATCTCGGTGAAAGGGATTAAAAATTTGGGGAAAGAAATAAATAAAAATTGAGACCCTCGGTATCGTCCTCTAAACATCGTGTTGCCATATCTGTCTGTATTACATCAGTGAAGAATAATAGAGTCTTATTTGAGAAATAACTTACGAGATCACGCTGAAACAGCTCTAGTGGACTCGGACATCTGAAGCAGATGTGTGCAGCAGTAAGCATGTCCTGGGTGCACTAAAAACCACAATCAAAAACTGCGCACACGTATCCTATTTTTATGAAAAGGCACAGGTTTCCCTTGCTTTCTTTCCATTAATATAGACACTAATGTCACTAAAATGTCAGCCTCTGCAAAAAAAAATCTGTACAAGAAGCGCCCCTCACGCCCGGGCCAACATAAATAAATAACCAAACGAACATTTTATATTATATATATATATATATATATATATATATATATATATATATATATATATATATATATATATATATATATATATATATAAAAAAGCGCATTAATGAACATATGAATAAATAGAGAATATGGGTTGGCCTTGAAGAGCTGATAGAAAGCTTGAGCTCTATACAACCCTTCCTTTCTTTTTGCCTATTGCAGCACTGGCTTCATTTCTGAGCCTTTAATCTGAATAGGATTCTTTGGGAAAACAAAAATGATTGGAGGTTCCAACACACTTGAACCAAAAAATTCAAGACCATTGAATACCTGGTACAGGTGGGCTGGAATGCCCGTGAACGGATTTCGGACACACTGGCTTTATGCATGTTTTATGCTTCTTCTTCGGTTTCTTTTGGTTTTTTTGTCGCCTCATTTATACAGATCTATTTTTCCTTCCATCTTTGCTTGAACATCGACTAGTACGATCATTCCTCAATTTTTTTTTCTCCCATTTATACCAGTGTTTCCCAAATGGTATTTTTAAAATGGTCTGGGGTTGTTGTTGTTGTTTTTTTTTTTTTGCCTTCTCCAAGCCCTAAATGCCACTAAACCAACAATCAAGATCCCACACCACTGAAGACTTGCTATTGGTCTGCTGGCTGAAGGAGAACATGAAGCACTGCTTTGAGAAATCCAGATCCTGGTTCCCCTGACTTGACCTTTCACCCCAGTGATCTTGGGTTTCCTGAACTGTATTATACCTCTACTTATTGCACTTTTTTTTTTTTTAAACAAACATCGACATGCATTCGACCTAGCTCTGAAGTGGGAAGTCTAAGCTCGGAATGATCTCGGTCATCTTCAACCTCCGTGCGTTCGAGCTACAAAGTGGGAAAAACCATGCATGGCTCATATTTGTCTTACTGTGATGAGTGATGTATCTTTTCCACCTCAAAACAGTGAGATACACACACACACACACACACACACACACACACATACACACCCCACAATTCATTTAGAGGCCAAAAGTGCTACTTTGTTTATTGCTGATGCTGTGCACAGCCATTGATTATGTCGTCACTTCCTGAACTCAGAGGAACCTGTAGTTGAGAGGACTATCCCGAGGCCACGAGTAGGAATTCTGTGTCGAGGGGGCGTTTTCTTTGTATTTTCCCAGTTGGAGATTGGGAATTACAACCTCTAACTGAATGCAGCATATGACTTTGCCGTATCCCTTTCTGTAACACCACAACTCTTCCTTCCTTCACTTATTAGGACACTTAAATTCCTTCCTCTCTAACTGCAGCTTTTACTGTATTCTGTTCATCTTTTCTCATTTCTTATTAATCCTTTTTGCACATTTGCTTCATATTCCATCTCTTGGCCTAACCCTTTTCTTTTCTCCCTTTTCACCTAATGCAAAGTGCAAAGTGCAAATGCACCTAAGTTTCATCATCATCACCATAATAATAATAATAATAATAATAATAATAATAATCATAATAATCATAATAATCCAGCTTACACATGTGTTTTGATGACTTGTCCTTTAGCCATTACCTGAAACTGTACAATCCTTCCTCACGGTTTGCATATTGAACTATTTATTTATTTATTTATTTATTTATTTTGCACAAACCTATTCGACCGACTCATGGGTCCAGTTTAGGTGATGTCTTTTTCGCTACATTAATATCACTGGTACAATAAATGGCGATGATCACAAAAATAAACAAAACAAAAAAGGAGAAACACCTCCGGTCCATCACTACGAGTTCGGAGTACGTCTACTGTAGATAATAACCGGGTTTCTTTTACGTACAGACGGAAACGGTAGGATTTCCACTGACCTATTTTTTTATCTGAATTTTTAACCGGCAAGACAGAAAGCCTTAACGGAGAGGACAGAAATTCAAAACTATTTTTCTCTTTCATGGCAAGAGACATATGGAGGAAAACAAAAAAATTAAAAATTTAGTGAGGGCGTGTTCTACTTTGTGAAGTAAAGATGACGCGGTCTTGCTGCTCAACATAGTCCTGGCTTTCTACCAACTTGTCCTAATGCTAATTCAGACCCGCCAACCCCGAATGAACATTAAACCTTGTAATTGTTGCAAATTGCTCTGCCATTCGTTGCCATGAAGAGGTGTACTTAGTCTTCAACAATGTTTAGGTAGATGGTACGTGCCAAAGTAACATCAACAAGACCCAACATTTCCCAGCAGAATGTTGCCCAGAGCATCAAACCGCCTCCACCGGCTTGCCTTCTTCCCATAGAGCATTCTGGTGCCATCTCATCCCCAAGCAAGCGACGTACACGCACCCGGCCATCCACATGATTCATCGGACCACGCCCCCTTCTTCCAGTGCTCCAGTTCTGATGCTCGAGTACCCATTGTAGGGCCTTTCGGTGGTGGACCGGTCTGACCAATCAGCAGCAATACAGCCCCAAATGCAACAACCTTTCTATCAGAACCAGCAAGAACTTTTCCAGCAATTTCATTAAGACCCTACGGCGACCATCGACACCTCATACAACAACCACTGCGTCCACAAAGCCACCAGTATTACAGACGACCCCTCTCATGGACTCTTCACCCTCCTGCCAGAACGTACAGGGACATCCTGAAAAACTTTTTGAAAACCCAGTAGGCAAAACTGGTGCGTTTGAAAGCGACGAGGCGAGTTTTTTCGTCTTCAAGCACTAACAACGCTAGTGTTAGCGTTCGATAACGTTGCGTGCTCGGGAAACTGCTCCATTCTTATTACTAAACTATGCTACTGCAGTGTGCCATTAGAGTGAAAAGAAAACATGTATCCTAGTAACTGAAATGTGCCTTGTCTGGATGCGACTCCAAATAACAACATTTCAAAATATTAGCACACAAAATCCATTCTTGATATTCGGTAGTTAGTTTGGGAACCCCTTGCATTAAACACAGCGTGAGCTCAGCTACTGTAGTGGCGGCTACCGGAGACACATACTAACGTCTAGAAGGTGAAACCTATCAATCAAGTTAGAGTCTCCTTGTATGAGAATGAACAGGACACAAATGGGTAAAATCCCATGGGAATAATTTACAGACTGTCCCTCCCCCCCCCATATCCTGCTCGCTAAACACATCCTTTTATTAGCATGCCACCTCTCGATTTGAACAGCTTCTGCTACAGTTAAATGAAACTTTACATTTTGGGGCTTTTCTCATTATGCACGTACTCACCGGACCCTAAGTAACTATGGCAAGAGGCTGCAAGTGTGAAAGGGAAAAGTTTATCCAGCGATGTTGGCATGTTTACGCTACATCTTATCTACGGGAGAATCATTCGTTAGTTGAGCCCGCATGGGCCAACATTTCGTAAATAGTGCTACTCTTTGCATTCATTGGAAACTTTGTGCAGTTGTAGTCATACCCTCCAACGATTTCCCTTCTGAAACAAGGACGTTTTACAGACAGGACAAGCATGGTCCTGTGTATCTTCTTACTGAAGGCCAAATAAAAAAAAAATAATAATAAAAAACAAACACTGCTACTGCACTGCTATTTTTCTAAATAACAAAACGATTGTTATCGAATATTTTGAAGATTCCGTCCACCATGATGAAACGTTGGCCAATCGCTATGAGGTAACTTAATATCGACACATGCCTACAGCCAAGTTCCTAAAAATGGACACGCGCACAACACACACACACACACGCGCTCATTCATCTGCTGCATCAGCAAGTCACACTGCTGCTGATATTTATGTTTATGTGCCTCCACTGCTGTTTGATCATTTTCAAAGCACAACATTGCAAAGGCTAAGCTGCCTAAATATTCATAAAAATATTCATAAAAAAAAAAAAAAAAGAATAAAAAAAAAAAAAAAAAAAGCTTTCCAAACAAAGTCTGTCTGTTGTCTGTGTTGTGTTTCGGACACATTAAGTTTGTAACAGGCTTGAAAGCTGCTCTGTGATTGGAGGAGACTGACTCCGCCGCGCGGTCGGAGTCACCATCTCTGGCTGGATTTGGTACGTCGCTGGTTCGGAGCAGGGTGTAGTCGAGGAGATGGAGCTGTCCTGCATGGCTGGACTGCTCCTGCTGGCGGGAGGAGGAGCTGCGAGTAGAAAGTGGCTATTTCCGATGTCTTTGCCATCACCTCCTCGCACATGGACGGAGGGACAAGACTTGTGTGGAGAAAGGATCGGGGCGACGTGGACCCAGGTCAGGCCTGGCTCGGCGCAACGGAGGCCGACGGGTCTTGATTTTTCCTCACCGCTGCTATCGGATTGGCCGACGCTGTGGGATGCTGGCGCAGAGCTAACGGACAAACCCCGGCTTTGTTGTTCTTTCTCCTGACCTTTTATGTGGAAGCACTTACATGGAACAGGAGTTGGAGTAGGGGAAGAGTCTGCGTCTGACCAACTTAGCCTTCGCTTCTGGAGAGAGAAAGAGGGAGAGAGAGGAGGGGTGTGTGTTAACAAAATCCTTAAACTCATCTTGAGCATTTTTCTTGATTAGCCCATTTGGACGATTCTGATTATTTAGATGAGCAGCACAAAGACGCGCGCTCGTATTTCTCGTAAGTAGGTCTGCTTAGTCAAAACTGCGGACGGTTTATGATTTTATCGGACATTTTGTATTTTTAAACGGTCAAAACCGGTATTTACCTGCTAACGGAAACTCTCGTGTGTGTGTGTGCGCGTGTGTGCTGACCTTAACCGGAATGTGCAGTTGGTCTTTCTGCTTGTGCGGAGGTGTGCTGCCGCTGGATGGGCCCTGTCCTGAAAGCTGTCCTGACGCACTTGTACCTGTAGCTTGAAGGCTCACTTGCGGGAACCAGAGCTTTAGCATCATCTCCACCTGCAGCAGAGTGGGCAAATACTTCTCCCTGGGGGAGGAAGAACAAAAAAGGGATCGTAAAACCAAGAGAGTAACAATATGTGCATCAGTAAACATTATCTAATCTGGGTTTAGATTGTTTTTTTTCAGGAAATAAGGTCCAGTGCATTCGAGGGTACAAGCGCTTGTCATTGGGAGTCTTTCATCCAGAGGGCCCTGACATGCACCTTTGATGGAAAATTGACATTATTTGAGTTTTTCCTTCTGACAGTGCAGTTTCGTGGGCAGTTTTGGGCTTTTACCCTCATACTGTGCTGCAAAAGCTCCAGGCTCTTACTAGGAACATTACACATCAAAAACTGCACTTCAGGGAACATCTCCCAAAGGTGCTGGGTCATTTAGTTCCCCGTCTTTTTCGACGCTACCTCGATCAAACCGATTCCTCTCCTTAATATCTTGCTGTCCATCGCCGTGTAACCGAAATCCCCACCGTCAACATTTGCGTCAGCACTGTATTACACAGTATCATCTTCAGGCCCGCATGCACTCGTCCCTTAGGATTGTATTTCATTTACGTGACCGTTATCAGCTGTGCGTCTTTTCTGCAATGCTGATGATTAATGTGTCCAGGACCCTACTGAATAAGGTCTTTTGGCATATGTAGACCTTATTCTGTTTAGTTAGCTTACCCGATGTGTGGCTTCTGCAGCACTCCTACGATCCTCTGGATTCGGTCCATGGCCACACTCTGCTGGAAACTGCTTAGGCCTGTCAAAAGAAACATATGAGCGATAGTAAGACAGATGCAAATAATATTATTCAACAGTAACACCTCATACAAGACAGAAATAACCAACATGAGGCTTTTACTCTACATCTCTTCGGGCGATCTTAAGCAGTGTTTTCACACCAAGACAATAAACTTGAACACTTACACGGTGTTAAATATGGTTATTACACGTTCAGACCACTTCTTTCTGGACAAAGACGTTAACAAAACACACTATACAGCCAAAAGTTTATGGACACCTGACCATTACACCCATATGTTCTTGTTGAACATGCCATTCCAGATTCGGTCGCCCATTTGCTACTGCGATAACCTCCGCTCTTCTGGGAAGGCTCTGCGTTAGAATTAGGATTTACCCGTCCAATCACAAGGGCATTAATGAGGTCAGGCACTGATGTCTGGGATGCAGTCGGCCTTCAGAACATCCCAAAGGTCTTCAGCGGGGTTGAGGTCAGGGGTCTGTTCAGGACACTCGAGTTCTTCCACACCAACTTTGGCAAACCATGTCTTCATGGTGCTGACTTTGTGCACAAGTGCATCGTCATGCTAGAACAGGTTCGGGCCTCTTAGTTCCAGTAAAGAGACGTTGTAATTCTACAACATACCATAACCTTCTATACAACTGTGTGCTTCCAACTCTGTGGCAACAGTTTGGGAAAGAACCACATAGGGGTGCGATGGTTGGGTGTCCACAAACTTTTGGCCATACAGTGCATTTTCCCACAGTCACGAATAAATAGCAGGTCTCGTCATCAATCTTTGAGTCGATCGATCCCTGGCACAGAACTCAGTATAAGCTGGCTCATGCTTAATTCTTTTGAGCCATTCTGAATTTTCACACATTTTTTTCGTAATAAGTCATCAAGCTAATCAAACAAACGCAGTTAGCTACTCTACAAAAAGTCCAATTGTTTGAAAAAGATGGAGATTGAGCAGGTGAAGGATATTAAGGACGCATAGTTTTATGGCAGAAGAGCAGATTATAATAATGAAATTGTTGCACAAAATAAGTAAATATTTGGACAAGCAAACATTTGATCCTCTTTGAAAAAGTGCCTATTGATAAAGGTGTTACACCGTCAAAAATGACATTCTATAGTAATTTTCACAATTTCAATTAGCAAAAAAACAAAAACAAAAACAGATCAGTCACATGGAAAATGTATGTATACCCCTACATTTATCACACCTTCAAATCCATATCATTCGAATCAGGTGTTGAAGATGGGGTGCCAGTGATTAGAACCTGCTTAGGGAGTGCAGGTGGAACCGTTCTTATTTATACCCCTCTCATATCTAGTGTCTGGTGTTCCCTTTGTTATTGAGGTGAGTGGCGTCATCATGCCGAGATCTAAAGAGCTCTGTCAGACCTTCAGAAAAAGGTTGTGGATGCCTATGAGTCTGGCAAGGGATGTAAAAAGATCTCCAAATTATTTATAAATACATCATTCCACTTTAAGGAAAATCATCTATAAATGGAGCAGATGTGCCAATTTGTCCAGGACTGGCCATTCAAGCAAATTCAGCCCGAGAGCAGACCATCTGATGCAAAAAGAAGTCTCAAAGAGCCCCAAAATTTCATCACAGGATCTGCTAGTAAGTCTTGCAACTATTGGTGTCAAAGTGCATGCGTCTACAATCAGAAAGAGATTGCACAAGTTTGACCTGCATGGGAGGTGAGCCAGGAAAAAGCCAGGAAAAAGACTACAGTTTGCCGATGAGGACATAGGCAAAGACCATTCCTTTCGGAATAGTGTGCTCTGGACAGACAAATCAAAGATGGAGTTGTTTGGCCATAGTAACAGCAGACACGTTTAGCACAGATGAAAGAAAGGAGAAGCTTCAGAAGAAGCACCTCATACCAACTGAAGCACGGTGGTGGAAATGTTATGGTTTGGGGTTGCTTCGCTGCCTCAGGGACTGGACAGCTTGAATTCATTGATTCAACTATTGATTCAATTCTGCATCATACCAAAGAGTGTTTGAAGATAACAATCTGTCTGAAAGTTGAACCGAAAGTGGACCTTTCAACAGAATAGTGATCCTAAGCACACTAGCAAATCCACCAAGGAATGGCTCAAAGAAGAAAACGGAGGGTTACGGAACGGTCTAGTCAAAGCCCGGATTTGAATCCCATTGAAATGTTGTGGGGGGGGGGATTTGAAACGGGCAAGAAAACCCTCAAAGACCCTGCACTCTGACCTCAGCTTCCTGACATGTTGGGGGTATGCGAAGAAAAGAATTTCACTGTGAATATGTATACGTGATAAATAAAGACTCATTATCATCTTGTAACTGAAAGAGTGGTCAAAAATTCCCCACAAGCCTGGTGGTCAGTTATGCAAAACACCTACAAGAAGTTATTTCTCCTAAAGGGGGTAATACTACCGTCGCTTCTGAGGCCAAGGGTGTACTTACTTTTTCCACAGAAGAATCTCACATCTATTGATATTTCTGTTGGATAAATGATTGAAAAAAAGCTAGTTTTCCTTGCGGTTTTGTTCAAGTACATCAACTTTATTAATAGGCACTGTTTCAAAGATGATCAAATGTTTTCTTGTCCAAATACATTAAAAAAGCGCCAGCAATTTCCACGGGGTGTACTTATTTTTTTTCCCCACATGACTTGGGTGTAATGTGTTCCCTCATTGCAAGTACTACATCTCAACATTTTTGGTTTATGGGCACATCAAGTCAAACTTGGCTCTAATAAGTCACTGAATTTGATAGTTTACAGTCTCTACTCTTATGTACTCTCTTTAACAGAACCGTCAGAATTATGACATGCCCAAATTGATCAGCGCTCGAATTAAAAAGGGTTTCAATTACATTTCTACTGTATCACTGTTCAGAACCCAATATAATAACTGGTTGAAACCCAATTTGTCGTTGAGTAAACATCAAACATGGTATTAGCGAATTTTTATTTTAGCGCAGTTCTAACCGAGACTCAGTCCAGAGAGATCTAGGCAGAAGAAATCCTGTCTGCTCACTCACGCTCAACCGCTCAAGCACACACACAGCTAATTACAGACCTCAGCCATATCCCGAGACTGCACCACTCAACACATGAATGGCAAAAAGACTATTAATAAACTTGAGTTCAGGTTACAGTACGAAAGAGAGTTGTTTACATGCGACTCATTTCCTGTGTTACCTGCTGAACTCTGTGTTCCAATGTTACACAGCGTCCGGTGAAGGCTGAACGCTCACAGCAGCCAAATGTAGGGTCAAGGCTGCGCAACTCAAAGTCATTAGCTAGCCACATTATGCTTTCCCCCAAAGTCCAATTAACTAGGCTATTAACAGGATTCAAATTAAAAGTGGGACGGTCCAATGATGTGCATAAATATTGTATTGAATGGAATTTGACCGACTGAATCTCAACTGAATCCTTCATAGAAATGCATCGTCCTCTTCCTGATGAGATCTATGGTGATATCGTGGCGTATAATGGTTGTGAAGGCTTGTGCAATGTTGAATTTTCCCCCCAACTGCAAACTTTCTACTCTGAAATATCGCAATAAAACACTGCAGGTTTAAGAAGAGTAGGGAGAGGCGTAATATCACCGGATGTGCAGTTGGGAACTTCAGCAATTGCGCGAAAAAAAAAGAAAATAAAAAGATTGATATAATCTATCTAGTACAATCCATCTAGCTGATATTAGCTAGGCTACCCTAATGTTTACAGTGTACAACTAACAATTTTTCTCAGCACATTATGTGCTCCAGTGCATTTTTATAAGGAATAAAAAAAAAAGAGGGAAGAAAAAAAAAAAAAGGTGTGAAAGCATCATAATGCTATCAACATAGAAAGAGTACTTAGTTTCTATGATTTCTCCAGGGTTACAGAACAGGCCAATAACAACTTCAGAAGAAGGTTCATCAATACCCCTGGTTAAAATTTTCTTAATTAAGGTACGATAGTGGTTTAAGATATGAGAATATTTTATTAATCTCTAGATGGTGAAATAAGAACGTTAGGTACTTTCAAATCTAAATACTTTTCCCCCCCCCCAGTACTGGTACTCCTCTAACCTTTTAGGTAGTTCAGTGAAATTAGTTAGCAATTGGATCTGGAAGGAGCTGCATCCGAAAACCTGTTCTGAAAACCTGCGAGCAACAGGTCTTATACAGACAAGCGATGCTCATAGTGTCAGAACACCCGGTGTCATCGGAACACACCCTGTGACCATGACCTGCACCTGTCCCTCATCATTAGCCTTATTTTCTCCCATTAGTCTGCATGTAAACAGCTCTGTTTGCATCTCTGCCAAGTCGTGCACTTTTCGCTGGTTTTCTAGTTTTCATGGTTTTCTAAGCAAAGACAGAAACACAGCTCAGAAACTTTACACACGCGCACGAGTCACCTTTATCAAATCGTCCTTTCTTGAGTCCGTTCAAAAGTTCCAGAAGCGGCCGGACGAAACCCTGAAGCTCCATACACTGAGAGAGAGAGAGAGAGAGAGAGACAGACAGAAAGAGAGAGAGATAGAGAGTGAGTTACAGACATTAAGGGCAGACATACAAAACTAGCCATCATATTGGGTTTAAAACAGTAAGAAATCTAACCTATAATACCCGATATAGAACAAACAGAAATCATGACGCTTTTTTCCATCAGTGCTCCAGAGTAAAGCAGCGTATTCTGGAAACGGTACATGACTGCGATTTCGTTTCATCCACCATGATTGTATTGGATTGTGGAAAGTGGGGGATTGTAGAGTCTGCAGCCAATGGTGAAGGGCAACTGTAAGTGGTAAACCTTACATTTTTAAAATAGAGTTTTTCCTCATTTAAATAACTAACTAATTAATTAATTAATTAATTAAATAATAAACATACACGTATGACTGTATACTCAGTGTGCCCAGCTGTGAGGGAATCTCCTGTGCACAGCCTTCAAGTCATTCCATGGGTTTTCTTTAGGATTTAGATCTGCACTCTGACTGCAAATTCCAAAACACCGATCATCTTCTGAAGTCAATCCTTTGTTGACTGCGACTCATGACTCCATCTAGTGTGACTGAAGCCCCGGTCCCAGCTGAGCAGAAGCAGCCCGACAGCTTGATGCTGCCACCACCATGCTGCACGGTATGTATTGTGATCTTTGGGTGATGAGCCGTCTTGTTTTTGCACCAAACATCTCTTTTATAATTATGCCCAAAATGTTCTACCATGGTGAGAGCGGGATACCATCTAGCTACCCTACCTTATAAGCCCCGGACATGTGAAGAGCACAAGGGGAGTGATCAGTACTTGCCACTTATTCCTGCAGCTCCTTTAACATCACCGTACATCTCTTTTGGAGGCCATCACTGATAAGTTTTCATCTTATCCTTTCTTGGTAATGCCATGGTGGCGCCCGGTTTTCTCCACATGTTGATGATGGCCTTCATGCTGTTCAAGGGTACATCTAACGTTTTGTACATTCTTTTATACCCGCTCGGTTGACGCCTTTTGACAATGAGATCGGGTACATGCTTTTGAAGCTCTTTAAGAACCATGGCATCAGCAGTTGGATGAAATCAAGATGATGATGTCAGGAAACGTTTGAATGCGAGTGGTTCATTCTGAGAACAGTCACAGGCCCTATTATTAAAGGGTGTGCACACTTGTGCATGTTTTTTCATTGCTAGTCTTGCCAGAGTCCCTTCTTGTACTTTGAGCGTAACATACATCCTCTTAAACCACTGTAGGAAAAGACCATACCTAATAACATAGTCTCACTCTTTCAACCTCTCTCTGTTGAGATAAACATTACTCCTGCTGCCTGATGAGATGCCAGCAACCCTGCCTCCTTCTGCAACTGGACCTGCCTCATCCACCCTGATCTACTTCTGCTTGGAGCTTCCTTCACCTGAATCACTCGCTGCTGCTGAGGAGATCCTTACATGGATAGCCTAAAGACTGTCATGAGACTAACCTGGATCATACTCTAATGACTTCTGGGAATGGTGTCCAACTGTGATAGCCTAAAGATCGCACTTACAAAACCTAGTGTCATTCATTACCCACTGGATAACGTCACTTGGATAATATAGATGTAAGACCCTGATGCTCATACTGAAGTACCTTTTAAACTCACTCGGTACTGTTTGACTTTAGATCATACAGCTGTGGAAGAGGAACGACTCATAAGACACACTTTCACCCGGAAGAGGATGGGTTCCCTTTTGAGTCTGGTTCCTCTCAAGGTTTCTTCCTCGTGTCTGCTCAGGGAGTTGCTCCTTGCCACTGGTCACCTCGGGCTTGCTCATTAGGGATCTAAATCTATATACAAATTTCTGTAAAGCTGCCTCATGATAATGTCCATTGTTAAAAGTGCTAGCTATCTCTCTCTCTCTCTCATATACATTTTATATAAACAAATAACCGAATTGAACGGATAATAATATATACTGTATGCATTTTATAAAAAAAAAAAAAAAAAAAAGTTATACATCCTCACTTTCTGGGCAAACTGCAGGTCTCCCTGCGTGCCTCCGACCGTCTTGTTCTCCTTCTCTCGCTCGCTCTCTGAGCTGCTCCATCCCAGTCCCGAGGAAGAGGAGGACAAGGCCGATCTACTGTGACCTCCGGTGACTTCGGACCTCTCATCCTCCGACAGGAACACCTCCGAGTCGTCATCGGCAAAGTTTAGACAATCGGGCGACACCCGAGAGGACGTGCTTTCTACTGACTGCATGGCTGTGGGATGGAGAGAGAGAGAGAGAGAGAGAGAGAGAGAGAGAGAGAGAGACAGGATTTGAAAACACAATAATAACAATAATAATTTAATCACTTAAGGTCATTTACTAGAAAAAAAAAAACAAGTAAGAAAATAACCTCACACCACACACAACCAATAAAAAAAAAAAAAGAGATATGTATATTAACAGCTGCAGGTTGCATTCAGCGTCGGTTCAAAGGGAGTACTGCACCATGGCTGAACCTCTCTGAGAAATGGAAGCGTGTGTGAGTGTGTGTGTGTGTATTGCAGTGAGGGGGCTCTAGAGCCCTCCGGCACAAACACACATGCGCGCATGCACATACACGCACGTGCAAACACGCACACACAGTCTACTCCCATCCCCCACCCTGATTTGCACTCTCTTCGTTGCCTCATAAGGCCAAATTACACTGTGTCTGTGGCTCATATGTGACTACAAAACAAGAACCAGCTCGGTCAGTGCAAGTGGAATGCCAGTTTCTTGCGATGTATGGAATGAGCGCACATGATGTGGAACTCAAAAACCCAAGCCAAGCCTATCCGACACTGAAAACCCTAAATATGACAGGTATACATACTTCTGTTCAGGCTTTGTGGCGGGTCGCACGGGTAAATGTGATCACGTACCGTAAAAGAAATAAACGCAACCGGCTAGGAATAAAAGGAACCGGCCAACGGTCCCTTCATTTCTTGAATCGCTTCAGATTCCAGACATTCTGGTATGCTAACGTGTTAAATCTTCTGTCTCGTATTGCGTCAGTAGGTGTTGGATAAAAAAAACCCATCAAATCAACAAGTCATTCTATTTCTCAGTAAATTAGTGTCAATTGCTCACACAAAAGGTCCTCTCTAAAAGGTCTGAGGAATCGTGGATGTCACCTCTGGCTTGCATTCACACCCAGCCCCATTCTTTTGCTTTCGGCCCTTCTGGCTCTCCTATACCCGTCAGCTGAATCAGGAGAGCTCTCCATCAGCACTACTACCTTTGCAAACCACCAGCACACCCAATGGCTACCAGCATGACAGGAGAAGAAAACCTTCTGACCACAGCTTCTTGCAGCTGCGTCTCCGATTGAAGACTTGAACCCCTGAGTGTAACCAGTACAAGGGAAAAATCCTTTTGGACATGGGAATTCCCAAAAGGTTCTCTCCAGTATACCAGGTAAATATGGATGGCGGTCTGTACGAGAAATCCAACAGGCTCAATTCTGATCATCACAAAATCGATAAATCAACCTTTGGCCCAAGGCACTCTGGTACAAAGGATGCTTATAAGCTTAAGCAAAGCGTTTGTTATTGACAATCGTAGCTTCGATTATCCATGGCTTGCACGGAAGTCTGATAACATTTCCGCTTTCTTTCCTGAGACTTGAAATCTCACAAAGGTGACTGTCTTGACCACTAGATAAAACTAGATGAAACTCCAGAGTAGCAGAGAGACCACCCCCAAATAAGAAGTTTGGTATCAGGACCTACGGCCAATTATATCCGGTCTTTACCTTTCACTGGTCTAGTCCAGTGGTCACCCAGCCTGTTCCGGGAGATCTACCTTCCTGCAGGTTTTATCTCCAACCAAAATCTAACTCGGATGTTTCAGTTCATCAAGAACTTCTGAAGACGATGATCGGATGGTCAGGTGGGCATAATTATAGTCGGAGCTGAAGTCTTCAGGAAGGTAGATCTCCAGGAACCACTGATATAGTCCATCTATCACATGCCTATAGCCTGACTGGCATTTCAGCAGATCCTCACCATGCATTTTAGAGGTTGTTACTCCACAGGATGACTCCATGTCACTATTTTGGGCTAAGCCAGACCTAGTTACATGGATGGCCTGGTCACCAGACCTGGCTCCACTGGTGTGTCCAAGATCACGCTCATCCAGATGCACTATATGGCCAAAAAAGAAGTCACTTCGAGATCAATTTTCAAGATTGTTTTGGTAGCCAGTTCCATTGAAGTGTAGCTAAACAGGTTTTTGTATCATCAATTACACGCATCTTCGTTGGGTCTAAAGCCAAGAGAAAAGACGAGGTGTAGTAATTCTAAAATCCTTCACTAGTTCCCGGTCTAATGTAATACTGCGGAGCTAGTAGTTAAGTGCATAAAGACAGACCAAGGAAAAACAAACAAGTATATGAATTCCAGGGGAGGGAACGACTGCGTAGCCGTAGTCCGCATTTCTTCCTGATAACGTTTTTGATGTAGCGCGTCCACAAAGACGTTCGTGGAGGTTTCGAATATGAGCTCTCCTCGCACTGCAATTAAAGAGATATTATTCCAGTCTGGCTCAATTGTGCCAGCAGAGTATTTATGACAGCGTTCTAATACATTTTTTTTTTTTTTTACCTCTGTGTGTTTCCACATACCTGCACATTCAGAGATTCTGAAAACACAGCGCATCATCCGTGCTCATTTAAAGCGCACCTATTATGGTTTTGAAACGTGCCTAATTTTGCTTTAAAAGGTCTCGTACAATAGATTTGCATGCATCTGAGGTCAAAAAAAACCTTTACCGTACTCATAATTTAAATTACAGCATTTAATGATCCGTTCTTAAGGATGCATTCATTCTAAACTCCTCCTTTCAGACAGCATACTCTTCTCTGATTGGTCAGACATCCGAGTCTGTCGTGATTGGTCTGCGGCTGTCAGCGTGTGCCGAAAAGGAAACACCCACTACCGTAACAACTTTCAGCTCCGTCTGTTCGCAAGCAGTCGATGAAGACCAGAGGCGGGGGTTTGTTTGTTTGTTTGTTACAAACCTACTTAGGTTAGTACAGGAAGTAAGTCTGGAATTACTAATGACTCGTTTCAGCTGTTCAGAATCGGTTCCTTCTTTTGGGAGTCGATAACTCACGTTTGTCGTATGCTTTGATTTTCGAAACCTTGCCGACGTTTTTTTCGTTCGTGAACGGCTCTATAGCACGCTACATGAAAGGGAATATCTGGAAAAAAGCATCACAGGTGCAGGTTAATGAATCGACACGGCAACGATCATTCTACAGTCAGATGTATTACGCCTCGGCCAATGTGCGTGGTGCAGCAGGCGTTCGGATTTTGAATACGTAGCGTGTATACGCATTAAAAGTCAGGAAGAAGTCGAGTGTATTCGCTTTCTCTGGTTAGTCAATCTACTTGTCTACTTAATAGCTCAGATATGAAATCTGCTCGGCTCGGGTCTAACGCTTGGTTCCTCGGAGGATGCGAGTCTCAGATTCTCAATACTGAGGAGCTTGGGTATTGGTATGGACACGGAGAGAAATAAACCAACATTGAAATATATACATGCCAGTAAACACGCAAACATCTCAGCGTCTCAATGTCAAATCTTATGGTGTCACGTCGCACCATCATAAAATACTATTTCACTTTGCTTAGTCCAACGCACAATAACTACTGTTGTTGTTGTTGTTGTTGTTGTTGTGTCACCTCCAATTGTGTCCCCCTGATACAATGCAACACAACAGTGTAGTAACGCGTTCACTTTTCCTTCGTTAGGAAACAGGATATGGCGTGGACAGCTCTCAATGTAACAGAACAGGAACGGGAAACAAAGTTGCACTGCTAAACAGATCCCATAACACCGGAAGTTGTCTGAAAGACTCCCTGTGAGCGGAAGAAGAAAAGTAAAGCCGATTCAGCAGGAAGGGGGGGGGGGGGGGGGGGGGGGGGAGAAACGGTTTAACAGCTCAACCGGTCCATGTTGACACTGCACTGCAATAGAAAGAGCACATCCGTCCACACGTATACATGTCAAATAAATAAATAAATAAATAAATAAATAAATAAAATAGCGCACGTTAAATGTAATGGAGTCACTTTAAAACAAACAGAGGACAAAAGCGGCTGTTACTTACATGACTGTTTATCTCTCACGCGCGCCGTGTGATTGTCTTTCTATTCTGTGAGAACGGCGATATTCGTTAATTAACCTCAGGAGTAAAATACTGCACTATTCTCGCCGCAAACCCAACAAGTCCGTTCAGGATTTGAGGCTCAGCCAGCGGGATTATAACTCGTGTTTCCTCCAGCTCGCTCGCTCACGCCCTCTCTCTCTCTCTCTCCTTTTTCTTTTCTCTCAACGTCAGCATGTGCTCGGATACACGTGCCGAATTTAGTCCCCAGCCACGCGCGACCAATCACCGCCCGCTCTCCGGATGCAAACGCCTCACATTGCTGGAACTGCTAGCCAGTAATCGAGCAGCTCGCCTGTGATTGGCCGGTGCGCCCCAACACCACGTTTTGACCACGCCCACACGTGTTTGACGTGTGCTGAGAGCCCACACTCCTGGTGTCGCAAATGACTGTATACACTGCAAGCTGTTGTATTGTATCCTGCATAGAAAGGTTTAGAATCTTTTGGGATCTGCTTGTCTGGAGCAAAAGGGTTTTTTTTTTTTAATTAAATTATTTTTTATTAAATTATTTGGCAGAAAACTATTTTTTTTTTTTTGCGAGGTTAATTGTACAGAAATCTAGCCAGCTGGATAGATAGATAGATAACTAGATAACTAGATAGATAGACAAATTATATGGCCTGTATATATATATATATATATATATATATATATATATATATATATATATATATATATATAATATGGATAACTATATATAGATAGATAGATAGATAGATAACTAAGTAAGCATGCATTTGTCACATGTCTATCTGAGGCAATGTTAATACGCTTTTTCCATATGGTATCTTTAAAATGATATGCTTTTTACAAGTATAGGAATCCTTTTACATATTACAAAGTGCACCTTTAAGTACAAGACAGTCATTTTTTTGCCACACCTTCCCTAATAACAGCTTCATTCTCAGTAGGTTTAATAAAGGTGAGTTATACAATATGTCATATGTACTAAACAAGTGAGTACCAAGGAATAAAACCTTCTAACAGTAGATATGTCATATGTGTTTCCTTATAATATTACTGTAACTACAAAAGCATTGGACTGGATGGCAGAATCCTAAAAAGCGACACTATCAGTGTATCAGACATTTTATACCCTATATAGTGCATGTGTTTAGGGAACGTGGGATTCAGGATTCAGCCCATGTCACCTGGACGCAGATCACGTTGCAAATTATTCATTATGTAGGAAGTCATATTGAGTAGCTTTATCCCACTTTCACTCAGTCTCTCTCTCTCTCTCTCTCTCACACACACACACACACACAAACACACACACACACACGCACACTCCATTCCAATACCAAAATAAAGTTTTATTTACTTTACACACAATTTACTTATGATCACTGTAGCCAGATTGGTTTATCTGACACCTGGTTAATCATACATTTGACTTATATCTAAATGAACTACACAACTGACACATATAATCCCTAAAATAATATGGATAATCTAATATTTGGAATAAATCATATCTACCGTTCCTGGACCGTTTAAAAAAAATAAAATTGTGGACTCTTTATCCCCAATCTGGCAACACTGCGTTTATCTTTACACGTGTACTCGAGCTGCAGCCCCAGAGATTTGTGAATGAACCGCGTAGCCACGCCCTCTACCGTAGAGCACGACCAATGGCGACAGAGGAAAGAGAACTAGCCACGCCTCCGTTGCGCCAACGCGCAGCGAGTTCCGGGTCGGACAATTGTTATGTAACGGCTCGCACGTTTAAACTGACTGTTTACATCGTGCTGTCCAGACGAAAACGAGGCAGGCTGCGAGACCGTAGAGTAAACAAACGATGTCATGTTTGCACCAATCTGCTAATCTGACTAACTACAGCGCTTAGTTTAGCACACATCGCTAACGGGATGCTAACACTTAGGCGTCACGTGCTTGGCACAGCAGCAGAGTTGTATAGTTCAGCCAGGCGATGCTGGCAAAATTCCATTAAAGCCCCACTGAACAGCAAAATAAAACAACATGTAATCTGTAAAAGTGATTATAATAATGATTTTTTTTTATGATTATAAAAGTGTGTAGCACTTTATATCTAAATCTACACAAGCCTGTGTTCACACTGGCAAATAAGACAGAAATGTAGTGTGCATTTTAACATACACTAGGCTATATGGACAAAAGTTTTTGAATCACTGACCATCACAATGATTTGTCCTTCCTTTACTGTTATAATATGCTCCAGTCTTTGGGGGAGGCTCTAGATCGTGCTAGGTTTTGGGGCATGGCTGTGGGGATTTGTGCTCATTCATACATAAGGGAGGTCAGGCAGTGATGTTGGTTGAGGATGCCTGGGATGTGGTCTGTGTCGAGGGGGGTTGTTGAGGTCAGGGCTCTGTGCAGGACACTTGAGTTCTTCAACTCCATCCTTAGCAAACCATAGCTGTTCACTCTGTGCACATGCTACAGCAGACAAAGTGTGTATCCTATAAGGACACCAATCAAATATTTCATCCATACATTTTCTATACCGATTATCCAACAGGGTTGTGGAAAACCTGGAGCCTATTGCAGGGCGCACCGGATACACCGCAGGGTACACCCTGGACAGGGTACCAATCAATTGCAGGGCACGTTCACACACCCATTCATACACTACGGACACTTTGGACAGGCCAATCAGCCTACCATGCACGTCTTTGGACTGGAAGAGGAAACTGGAGTAACTGGAGAACATGCAAACTCCGCACACACAGGGCAGCGGCGGGAATCGGACCCCCAGCCCTGGCGGTGTGAGGCGAACATGCTAAACACTAAGCCACCGTGCGCCCTGTAAATATCAAGATCTATGTCCACCATCCAGCACCATCCACCATCCCTGATCCTCTTCTTCCAAAAGGCTTCTCTCAAGCCTTTTGTTTCCCTCCAACCTCTTCATCTTCAGCCTCACCTCTTTCCCTACAAGTCTGCTTTTCTCATCCCTTTGAGCAGATGTCTGTCCATTCTAACGTGGCTGAGAACAGCGGGCGGAGTGCCATCTCTTAATGCTGATGTGTTGGGTGAGCTTGTGTTTCCCACAAGCTTCAGCTTCACCACTTTTCCCCAAGGACTCTCTTTTGTGGACCCAGAGCAGCCCTCTGTCCATTCTAAAGTGGCAAAGAACAGCATGGTGTATATGCACAGTGATGTGTCCTCTCTCCAGCTCCTCCTTCACTGAACTGGAGGTGGTTTATGAAAAGTGGGTGTACCTGGATGGTCCCGATGAGGTCATGTACATGGAGTTGTGGGATTATGGCGCATGAAGAGTAGAGTAGGACAAGGTACTGATTAGAATAATGCTTTCCAGATACTCTCAGAAATGATCTTTACATCATAAATTCACTAAATGCAGTGCTGGGAAAAAGTATTTGCCTGATTTCTTCTGTTTTTGTATAGATCTCATACAAAACTCATTAGTTTTAGATCGTCAAACGAAATACAACATAAAACAAAGGAAATCTGAGTAAACACACAAAGTTTTTTTATTGAAGGAAGAAAGGTTATCCAACACCTATCACCCATGTGAAAAACCAATTGCCCCCTTCAACTAAAATTCTGGTTGTGCCACCTTTAGCATCAATAACTGCAACCAAAATCTTCCGATAACTGGAGATCAGACTTTCACAGCACTGTGGTGGAATTTTAGCCCACTCTTCTTTGCAGAACTGCTTTAGTTCAGCCACATTGGAGGGTCTGAACATCAATTAGGCCACTCCAAAACATTAATTTAGCTTTTTTTTTTTTTTTAGCCATTTAGAGGTGGCCTTACTCCTATGCTTTTGATCATTGTCTTGCTGCATAATCCAGATATGCTTGAGTTTCTACTCACAGACTGAAGACCGGACATTCTCCTCTAGGATTTTCTGGAGAGCAGAATTCATGTTTCTCTCAATTATTACAAGTTTCCCAGGCCCTGAAGCAGCAAAGCATCCCCACACCATCACACTTCCTCCACCATGCTTGACCGTAGGTATGATGTTTTTTTTGTGGAATTCTGTGTTTGGTATGTACCAGATGTAACGGGACCCCTGTCTTCCAAACAGTTCCACTTTTGACTCATCAGTCCACAGAACATTCTCCCAAAAGATTTGAGGATCATCAAGGTGTGTTTTGGCAAAATTCAGACGAGCCTTAACGTTCTTCTGGGTTAGCAGTGGTTTTCACCTCGCCCCTCTTCCATGGATGCCATTTTTGCCCAGTGTCTTTCTGATAGTGGAGTCATGAACAGTGACCTTTATTGATGCAAGAGAGGCCTGTAGGTCCTTTGATGTTGTCCTTGGCTCTTTTGTGACTTGTGGATGAGTAGTTGCTGCGCTCTTAGAGGAATTTTGGAAGGTCAGACACTTCTGGGAAGGTTCACTACTGTGCCGAGTTTATCCATTTGGAGATAACGGCTCTCACTGGGGTTCTTTGGAGTCCCGAAGCCTTTGTAAATAGCTTTGTAACCCTTCCCAGACTGATGGATTTCAATCACCTTCTTCCTCATCATTTCTGGAATTTCTTTCGATTTTGCCATGGTGTGTTACTGAGTAAGACCTTTTAACCAGCTTCATGCTGTTGAAAAAGTTCTATTTAAGTGTTGATTTGATTGAACAGGGTTTGCAGTAATCAGGCCTGGTTGCGTCTAGTCCAGCTGAACCCCATTATGAATGCAGTTTCATACAGTAGATTTGGGGAATTAATAATTATGGGAGCAAATACATTTTCACACAGGCCCAGTTGGTATTGGATAACTTTTTTTGCTTCAATAAATAACATTATCATTTAAAAACTCTATTTTGTTTTCACTCAGGTTGACTTTGTTTTAATTTCTGAAACAATTTAGTATTTAGTACCATCATTGGCCATTCCCAAGTGACAGCTTTGTAAAATAATTATTAAATAAAAATAATTAGTAACATATCCTTTTGTGGGAGGCATGGTGGGCTTAGTGGTTAGCGCCGTCGCCTCGCACCTCCAGGGTTGGGGGTTCGACTCCCGCCTCTGCCCTGTGTGCCTGAATTTGCACAATCCACCCGTGCACGTGTCCTTCGGGTATACCAGTTTCCTCCCTCAGTCTAAATATGTGCATTGCGGTATGATTGGCAACTCTAAATTGTCTGTAGTGTGTGTGAGAGATCATGCCCAACGATGGGTTGGCACCCCATCCAGGGTGTCCCCTGCCTTGTGCCACATATCCCCTGGGACAGGCTCCAGGCTGGATGGAAAATGGATGGATATCCTTTCGTGTTTCATTTCAAATACATCTTAAATGAGATGGGACAATTCTATTTTTTAAAAAAACTGATAGCAGTTTTAATCTTGGTCAGAACAGCTCCCTCCTGTGGCTGGGATGATACAATGAGGTTTGTCTAAATTGCCTAAATGACCACTAGGTGCTGGTGTTTTCCACAAAAGATGAGGATCAGGATACAAGTACAAAAGTGTTTAATGTCACGGAATTTCATTTAAGGCATAAACAAATCACAAAAGTGGTACGTGTCGAGAGACGATATTACATTAGAGCATCCAGTACAAGCTTTCTCACTCACATGCTCGCTATCATCACACTCACCAAAAGACATTCACTCACAGAGCTGGAATTTTATTATTTATTTTTTTTAAAAAGCGACATTTTCACATCATCATTACAAAATGTCGAAAGGAGGCTTGTATAGAAATATACACCTAACCGTCTGATGTGACGGGGCAGGACAGGTCTGGGGTCAGGGTGTGGGATTTGATAGAGGAGGAATACATTAGTGCAGGGAAGGCAGTGGTTCAGATCTCGCTCTCATACGTGTGCAGGTATGTCTTTAGCGAGAGAATCTCTGTGTAGCTTTGGCTGGTGCGCCGGTAGAAGTCGAGCCCTGTTAGAATCTCAACATCTCGGACTCGTGCCGTATGCGTCTTCATCAGCTCCTCCACCCACTTGGATTCATCCTCCGAACTCTGCCGGAGAAACAAAAAAATGTTCGCTTGAAAAAATTAAATAAATAAATCTACACTCGTGCAAGCTCAAGGGGTCATCCAGCTTCGATGATGATAAGCGATAGGCCAGTCAGCTGGGTCACGTTCAAATAATTAACACGATAATAATTATGACATCATAGCATCCCGTACAACGACCCCGCTATAAACTGAATTACACCTGGACCATAAAACTGCACAATATCTAAAACATCTCTGTATTTAAAAAGGGCCCTAACGCAGACTAATGTCCAATTGTCCAGTTTGGGTCAGTCTCAGATTTCTGATAGGCTCAGATTTCTGTTCGTGGCTGACAGGACTGGAACCCAATGTGGTATTTTTCTGTCGTAGCCCATCCACCTCAAGGTTCGATGTTTCGTGCATAGCGGAGATGCTTTTCTGTTCGCCATGGTTGTAAAGAGTGATTATTTGAGTTACTACAGTCACCCATGCAATGTTTTCTTTTTGTTGTTTGCTTTTGCACGGTTCTGTGTACATTTTAAAGACTGTCGTGTGTGAAATTCTCAGGAGATGAGTAGCTTGTGAAATACTCAAACCAGCCCATCTGGTACTAGCAACCATGCCACGGTTAAAGTCAGCGAAAAAGTCAGGTTTGCTTCATTCTGCTGTTTGATGCGAACATTAACTGTTGACCTGTAAACATCTGCTTGATGTTATGCATTGTGCTGCTGCCACATGACTGGCTTATTTTGTGGGTGGCTGTGGCTCAGGTGGTAGAGCGGGTCGTCCACTAATCGTAGGGTTGGCGGTTCGATTCCTGGCCCACGTGACTCCACATGCCGAAGTGTCCTTGGGCCAGACACTGAACCCCAAGTTGCTCTCGATGGCAACCTAGCGCCTTGCATGGCAGCTCTGCTTCCATTGGTGTGTGAATGGGAGAATGAGAACCAATAGAACCGCTAAGGTTAAAAAGTGCAGACCATTTACCTAGTTCGGGTAAATGGTGGTCATTTCATAGTGTTCCTAATAACATGTTTCAAGTGCAAGTTGACCTTCAACCTGACACTCTTATTAATTGGAAGATTAATTTTCGTTTTCATTTCCTGTGTTGTAACTTGGCCAAAATTGGCAGCTCCTGGCAAAACTGAACTGTATGAGAATAAACACTGGTAGAGGTGGTAAGTAACTAGCAAAAGGGGGTATTGGTATTGATACAGTATTGGGGTATTTGTATTGATAGAGTTTTGGTAGAGGGGGAAAGTAACTAGCAAAGAGAAGAAAGTGTACAGAAGTGAACAGAAGGGACCGGTCTGTCTTACGTTGCAGCTCTCATCGTTGTCCGCTCTATGAGGCAGGACGAACGCGAACACGCTCAGGGGACCGGCGCACGAGTCCACGGTCTGCGTGTAGTCCAGGCAGCTGGTCGCCACAATGAAGAAATGAGTAGGGATGGGTATGGTGTTGCTCGCATACCTACAAACAGCCACACAGGAATTCAAACTCACTTTCTCAATATCGCTCGCAGTATTAAAGATGAACCTGTTAACGTCCCTTACTTCCACTCCCACGCGTTCGTTCACACATACGTGCCACCAGGAAACTCTAAAAGCATGGAAAGAGCTTTTATGGCTCTATTCCCATTAATACTAGATACAATGGGGATTTTTTTTCCCGTATTGGGCAGTTTATGCCACTTAACATCCAAATAAATGACAAGGACGTCCGTGGACTTTACACGGGGTGCTCGATTTAGATATTTTTGGGGTTATTTTTCCCCTAGTTTTGTTAGCATTTGTTGGATTTATTTTGGTTTCTAAAAAAAAACCCGAATAGAATAATCTAATAATAATAATAATCTGATAGATATTGGCAATAATCCATCCAATGCATGGATGGATTATTAATCTGCATGTAAACGGAATGTCTTCGGACTGACACGACGAGCTTAGCCTGGCTGGTTTTCTAGTTTGTATATGTTTCAGGGCCTTAGAACGGGGTAGGGTGATATTACACTGCAAACAGTTCCTTAACAGTATATGCTAAGCAAAAAAGTCCAAAGTTTTTTGGATTTAAAAACCTCCGCCGCAATGCGAACGTTCATAACGTTCACAATTCTCTTACTGTTTCGTCTTCTCTTCGGTGTCCCGAAGGCCATCAAAGTCATAGTCGAAGATGGGCCCGACAACCACGTTAAGGCCATTCCTCTCACTGGCATACTTCTTTATCAGAGTCTTCTGGAAATACGCCCACACGCCTAGAGAGACCGACGGACAAACAGAGAGACGGAGGCGTAGTTAAACGTACATGCAGTCGAAGTAAAACAGCGGCCGTTTTGCCTCACTGTAATCATTTCACATGTCAAGAGGAGAGGTAAGATGGCATTTCATGGAGAGTTAAAAAAAAGAGCGAGAGAGAGAGATAGAGAGGGAGAGAGAGAGAGAGAGAGAGAGAGAGAGAGACTGCTCTGCAGGTGGCAGCGCTTCAAAGGGAACTTCAGTGCTCAATGTTCCAGCCCAGCTAATAGAAAGCAGACATAACTCCATCTGTGCAGCCTTTTATACACTGTGTCCTTCTCCAACACTGAAAATATGGTGTTGAGTGTTTGCACGAGGAATCCATTTGATCGCCCGGATAAATATTGAATTGTACAGTGTAGATTGTTTTCCCGATTTATCCCGAGTAACAATCGGAAATATCTAGAACAGTTTAAAAACACAGAGGTATTTGCGCAGGGAAGTGCTTTACTGGTGTTTTCAACCAAACGAGCGGGTATTCCATGATATTTTCGTGCGAGCTTCACTGTTTTGTTGGCGTTTTGCTAAAGCTAAGTATTTGACACGATGTTGTTTTAGCTGATGCGTATCTCTCTGTTAGCATCCATGTGTGCGGAGTGTGTGTGTGTGTGTGAGATTCATTTGCTCTAGTGGACAAGATGTGTGTGAGCACTACATCTGAAAACAGAGGCACCACTCATACAAGGGGTCGTTTCTAAGTTGAGCTCATACCATAGCCCACACACACACACACACACACACACACACACACACACACACACACAGCTTGTTCTTTAAAGACCCCCCCCACCACACCACTACCACCACCCACCCCACCTGGAAAATTCGGTGACGGCCGTTTCACCTTAGAACAACGACTAACTAGGTGGAAGGGACAATATGAGCTGATCGTTTGAACCAGACTTTGCTGAGCAAAATCAATGCTGTGTGACGCGCTTCCTCATTTACCGAGCACACACTAAATTCTCTGAGCAGCTAACCATGCTCTGGCCAGCACGGCATGTGCTTTCACATTCAGCTCGAACGGCTGTTTGGACGTCTTGTGTTTTCCCGATGCTAACGTCTAATCTTGTTTACTCTAGTGCTTAGCGTTGAAAGTAACTGAAAGTGCTGCTATAATAACCTCCACTCTTCTGGGAAGGATTTATGCTACATTTCGGTGCGTGGCTGTGTGGATTTGTCCATTCAGGATCAAGAACATTAGTGGAGTCGGGCACTGGGGTTCGGCGAGGACGCCTGGGGTTCAGTTCATCCCAAAAGTGTTCAGTGGTTGAGGTTGAGGTGCAGGACGCTCGAGTCCTTCCACTCCAACCTTGGTAAACCATGTGATCGTGGACCTCGCTTTGTGCACTGTCATGCTGGAACATGTTTGGGCGCTTTAGGTCGAGTAAAGGAAAATCTTAAGGGTACAGCATACAACATTTTAGACAATCGTGTGCTTGGAACTTTGTAGAAGATTAGGGAAGGCCCACAAATGGGTGTGATAGTCAGGTGTCCAAATACATTTCGCCATCCTTGGACTATTCAATCGGTAGTCCATTATGAATTACGAGTGAACCATACTGTGTCTAAATGGTATAAGGTCTGCACTTATATAGCAGAACTTTAGCAATTCTACACAGCACTTTACACTGGTTCTTATTCACCCATTCACACACACACCAATGGTAGCAGAGGCGAGGCGCTAGCTTGCCATCGGGAGCAACTTGGGGTTCAGTGTCTTGCCAAAGGACACTTCAGCACGTGGAGTCACGTAACCCTACGATTAGCAGACAACCCGCTCTACCATCCGAGCCACAGCCACCCCAGATATACTTTATGAGCAAACAGAAGTCACAGGTCATTTTGCTGCTTTATTTGAATTACGTGTTGAATATGAAGAGTGATTGTGAGGGTTAATAAGGAGTTCAGTCACACAGTTTTAGATTACACTCACGGTCCATAGCTGTGGTCGGAGTACAAGCAGACGATCAGGAAATGACAAACTAGTGGAGCAGAGAGAGCGATCCTGCATTCCAGAAAGTCATTATATATATATATATATATATATATATATATATATACTATGGCCAATAGTGCTAGTGGTAACTCAGTTCAAATCCCAGAGCACTACTGAGCTGCCACAATTGAGCAATGCCCTTAACCCTCAATTGCTCGGTTGTATAAATGAGATAAATGTAAGTTGCTCTGGATAAGAGCGTCTGCAAAATGCCACAAATGTAAATCAATGGGATGCAGTAATGTGCTAGTATTTTCCAGAACATCTGTTCTGAAGTTGTTCATTTGATGGTAAATGGTCTGCGCTTATACAGCACACTCACACACCAATGGTAGCAGAGCTGCCATGCAAGGAGCAACATGGAGCATCAGGAGCAACTTGGGGTTCAGTGTCCTGCCCAAGGACACTTCGGTATGTGGAGTCACGTGGGCCGGGAATCGAACCTCCAACGCTCTACCACCTGAGCCACAGCCTTAAACTTAATTAAAACCCCTTACTTTTACTTTATTTATTCATATAAACCATATACTTAGAATGAAGTAAGTATTCATTAACTACAGATAGACCTCTAATATCTATATATCTATATAATACCTATAGTAAAAGGTATGTAGTTAGGACACTGAGGAATAGTCTGGAGCGACTGTCAGGGCCTGGAAGTGTAAAGGCAGAAAAGGACAGAAATTCACGAGTAAAAACCATCAGTTTCCAGACAGAATGGAGTGACAAATAGCTTGACTCGCATTAACCAATGGGTTACCACATCCCTGCAGCTCATCCATCAGCTGTACACAACTCGATCATTTAAAAAAAAAAATTCTGTAGAAATACTAATTACATCTTTCATGACTAGTACTAGATGTTCTTGTTTTTATGCCATGAAATGAAAAAAAAAAAAAGATAAATATGCTTCTTTTACTCATAATATCAAATCAAACTTTATACTACATGACCGTGGTAGCATTTTGTAGACAAAACATCTGTTACATACATTACAAAAGATACGAGCATGGTCTTACGGGGCTGCTCGCTGCTGTTAGTTTGAATTGTGAGTTGTTGTTGTTTTGCCAGTTTTTTTTTTTTGGCTCCTTTCCTGCCATTTGGTTGTTTAGTAGCTGTGTATTTAATAAAAGACTGCCTGCGCTTGAATATCCACCACCTCAGATTGATTACAAAAAAAGCCCAGTAGAACAAAGGCCAAGGAGTAACCAAGCCAAGCAACTGAAACAAGTCTGGGAAAACAGTTCCAAAGCACCTTCTGACTTCTTTCAATAGTTAAAAAAAAAAAAAAGAGCATGAAAACGCCTCTGCTTTTTTTTCCATCATATCAAAATAGGCTTACGAGTGGAATACTTACGTTTGAATGCTGGGTATATCGGCACTGTGTTGGTGATCAACAGGGCCTCGTATCTTGCATCGTTACTGGAGGCCAACTCTGCCAATAATGACACAAGGACCAAACATGAGCGAACGGAAATCATTTCATTGCGTATGCACTGTCAGTAGGTCTCGCACCAACAGATAGTTAACTGGCTCACAGCAGTGACGTCGCTTATGTGATCAAATCCGAGTTGACCAGCATTTTTGAAAGAACATTTTATTGGGTGTTCGAACGATATTTTTCACCTCAATCAAGCAAGGAAAATGTCGAATATCCAAAATATGCAGAAACACTAGAAAACAAGACTTAACCCGTGAGGGAGTGCCGACAGAGACGACCAGCCCTCGTTAAGTGGGGTTTATTATATATGGGGTTGGCCATAGCAGAATTCTTTAACGGCATTTTACAACAGACGATGTGGAAGTTTCGTTCCTTTTTAAATCAAGTAGCTTATAATGAGTGAAACTATTCTATTAACCAAGTAGGTAGTTTTAACATTTAATATTGTTTTAATTTCACATATTCTACATATGCTTGGCGGTTAAGGCTCTGGGTTACTGATCTGAAGGTCGGGGGTTCAAGCCTCAGCACTGCCAAGCTGCCACTGTTGGGCCCTTGAGCAAGGCCCTTAACACTCTCTGCTCCAGGGGGCGCTGTATCATGGCCGACCCTGCACTCTGACCCCAACTCCCTGACATGCTGAGGAAGAGAAGAATTTCACTGTGCTGTAATGTCATTAATAAAGACTCATTATTTTCTTTGAAATAGATGAACATATGAAACTATGCACTGTAGTGTTGATCGTCGAGGCTTGGGTCTTGCCGTGTTGGTTTGACCAAGCTGGTCAGTTGAAGCTGCTGGTCTTTTTCAAGTCGATGCACCACAGTTGCTTTATAAAATCGTTCGTAGCTCAACAGCTAGCTACATTGGTTTAAGTGGCATATAGTCAGATAGAATGAGTCTTAGATTTTTCAAAAAGGATTGGAGTATTGTTTGTACTATTGTTCTTAACATTTTGGTTTTTGGTAAGAATTAGGTCTACTGTATTTCTAAGTATTTATCTCGTATTGTGTATCATAATACTGTTTGGTGTCGACTTTGGCATCTCGAGTTGCCAAAGAAATGAAACATAATGAGTCTTTATTAGTCACATATACAATATAGCACAGTGAAATTGTTTTCTTCGCATACCCCAGCATGTCAGGAAGCTGGGGTCAGAGCGCAGGGTCAGCCATGATACAGCAACCCTGGAGCAGAGAGGGTTAAGGGCCTTGCTCAAGGGCCCAACAGTGGCAGCTTGGCAGTGCTGGGGCTTGAACCCCCGACCTTCCTTCTGATCAGTAACCCAGAGCCTGGCACTGCTGAGGCTTGAACCCCAGCCTAACCCTAACCCAAACCCGACCCAACACGTTTGTAACACATATTTGAAAATACCCAACATATCGTATCTTCATATCAGTTATTAACAGCAACAAGTGGAGTTACTGATTGAGTTTGTACGGTGTGGTGTGACTCACGAGGCGGGTAGAGAAATGCGTAGGAGAGCTGTTTGTCTGCTTGATAGTTGGTGCAGGACTGGCTGGAGGCTGGAGGCACTCTGGCATCAGGTCTCACACACGTATTCAGAGCCTCAGGCAGAACACTAACATCAACCTGAAATATGCACACCACAGGGCTTGCTGTAAAATGTGTTAGTTTGACAGTGAGGTTGACAGACATCACATTTCAAAATATTCTGATCAATACAGAGTGCAAAAGTTGTGGAACTGGCTGTAAAAAAAAAAAAAAAAAAAAGGTTAGGTTTTAATTGACCTGTTTTTGTCCCATTATTGAATCGGAATGTAAAAAAGAAAAGAAAAAAAAAAATCCTGGACTAAAGTGCTAAAAAATATCTCTCATTATGACGAGTCATCCTCTTGTCCATGATTTAACTACTGGTACGTGGATGAAGATTCAGTTCAATTCAATTCAATTTTTTTTTTTTTTATCTAGCGTGTGTAACCGTAAACATTTCCACAAAGCGGTTTTACAGAAATCTGAATGTAGATTTCGGTTTCGATTCCCAATGAGAGACCCAGAGGCAACAGTGGCAAGAACGTAAGAAACGAACCTTCAGAGGAAAAAGATTTTTAAAAGGACAGTCAATCAAAACTTTCCACAATTGGATGACAATACAGTGACAGAGTAGTAAGTATATTGAAAGGATGTTCAGTATGAGCAACACATTCTGTATTGATTACAGCAGCAGTTTTTTAGGCATACAGTCCCCTCTGAAAGTATTGGAACGGCAATTTCTGTCATTTTCGCAATACATCCAAGACATTTGGGTTTGAGATCAAAAGATGAATATTGAGATAACGGAGGATCATAATTGCAGCTTTGATTTCCTCATATTTACATCTAGATGTGTTAAACAACTTAGAAAACAGCACCTTTTGTTTGAGCCCACCCATTTTATTTTATTTTAAGTGATCAAAAATATTGGAACGTGTGCCCGGTTGGTGTTTCTTGCTGCCCAGGTGTGCCCTGTTAAATTGATTGTTTAAAGAACTAATAGCTCTGAATGTCTACTTTTGGTTTGAGCCCTAGGTTTTGCCTTGGAAGACTGCATTTGTTAAAAAGGATAAACCAACATGAAGATGAGAGAGCTGTCGATGGGAGAAAAGCTAGCCATTTTGAAGCTTAGAAAAGAGGGGAAATCTATCAGAGCCTTTGTATAAGCATTGGGTATAGCCAGTACAACAATTTGGAATGTCCTGAGAAAGAAAGAAACCACTGGTGTACTAACAACCAGACATGAAACAGGTCGGCCAAGGAAAAGAACAGCAGTTGATGACGGAAACATTGAGAGAGCTGTGGGAAAAAAAACCCTAAAACAACAGTCAGTGACATCACAGACAATCTCCACAGGAGAGGGTTGAAGGTATCACAATCCACCGTTCGAAGAAGACTTCGAGAGCAGAAATATACAGTAGAGGCCATACCACATGATGCAAACCACTCATGAGCAGTAAGAATCAGAAGGCCAGATTGAAATGTGCAAAGAAATAGAGAATCCACAAAAGTTCTGAAACCAAGATGAACCTCTACCAGAGTGATGGAAAGGCCAAAATATGGATCTGCTCATGATCCAAAACATAGAAGCTCATCAGTCAAGCATGGTGGAGGTAGTGTCATGGCTTGGGCTTGCATGGCTGCTTCTGGAACGGGCTCGATAATCTTTATTGATGACGTAACTCATGATGATAGCAGTCTACAGAAACAATCTGTCTTCCAATTTACAGAGAAATGCATCCAATCTACAACACCAACAAAATAAAGGACTTCATCAGGGGGAGGTTTTAGACTGGCCAAGTCAAACCAGACCCAAACCCAATTGAGCAGCATTTCATCTCCTGAAGAAGTGACTGAAGCTTAGAAACACCTCCAAAACAAACAACAACTGACAGAAGTTGCAGTAAAGAAGCCTGGAAAAGCATCACAAAGGAAAAATGCAACAGTTTGGTGATGTCAGTGCTCACCAGCTTGATGCAGTTATTAATTACTGGACAAGCAACCGAACTTTAAGTGTTATTTACTTTAAGTCATTCCGGACAACCGTAATCTAATTATTGTCCTTATTCTGAATAAGACGTATAATATTCTGATTAAGGTGTTTACATGAGTCGCTTTTAGAATATTCCTTTCATGTTCCCATTTTACGTGTTATAGAACGTAGATCGATTAACGGCACACGTCATTACGTCCCCACGCCACGCCGTCCGACGTTCCCTCCAGAATTTCACGTATCAACATACAGTTCGTCTTCGTTATGGAACCGTATACAGTTTTGAGTGTTTTTATTTTTAATTTTACGAACGCTTCAAGTGCAGTTAATTATTTGTCATCCTATACGTGCTAATAGACGACCGCTTGAAGCCGTGGGCTGCGTCCCAAACCGCGTACTTACCTACTGTATAGTAGCTGAAATACGTGTATCTCTCCTACTATATATTAGGTAAGTAAGCGGTTTGGGACGCAGCCGTGCTCTCTTGTTTGCCGTCAAACGGTTGAGCGCTGCCGTGTGTGTACGTGCCCTGTCTCATAATGCGGTGAAAACTCCCACACGACGTTAATAGTGTGATTAAGGTGTGTACATGTCTGTAACGCACTTCGATAACGCGACTAAAACAGGAATATGCCACACGTCTTAATTCCATTTGTGTTTACATCGAGTATGACTTTAATCGGATTAAGGTCATCAATAATCTCTGTTTACATGCTAGTTTCTTAATCAGAGTATCGTCTTAATCGGGTTCATATCGGATTATTGTCGTCCATGTAAACGTACTGAATGTTTGTAACGATTACAAATGCAGATAAGACTATGTGTAGATCAAGAATCCTCTCAGCTTCATAAATCAGATTGAGCAACCCAAAAAAGTCTTGAACAATATTAATAGAGTTAATGTTAACCTCATGGCTCGCAGAGTGGTTATGATCATTTCCTCGGGCTAATCTACCGTACGACCGAGATCAAAGTCGATATTTGTCTGTAGGCAAAATTAGTCCACAATTAACAGTACTCGTGGGACGTTCATTAATATAGTCGGTGAACTCTTCATGGACAGCTTAGCGTTGTGGTTTACAAACCGACCCGTGTGCCTTTTCAGTGCTAAAATATTTGACATCACTTGCTAGCACCAGTGCTATTTGCTCAAACATCCAGCCCTGCATCCAACAAAGCATAATTGCATTTATAAACACATTAATGCCACGCCGTGTATATTAGCTTGTTGTTCGAAATAACACGGCAATTATACATACAGTACTTTTGTTTAAAAATGCACCTGTTTAGAGACCGTGTAGGAGGTCCATAGAGGCATGGCGAGTGCTTCACTATATCCGCTGATGTAGTCAGTGTGGTGCAAGATGCCGTACTTGGTGTGGAACATGACCGCCGGCCGACCGTAAGGAAGATTCTTGCTGTCTGCAAAATGTCAAAGAGAAATATCCATGGAAAAGCTAATCGTTGCTAATTTGATTCGAGTACAAGTCGAATCGAACACGTTTATTTTAAATACGTAGGGTAGAATACACAAAAATACTGAAAGAAAAAAAAAAAACTACACAGACAGCAGCCATTTTAAGAATCTCTGGTCACACGAAACACTGGTCGTAGTTCTAGCTTTTTGCGTTATGACACAAATTGGATCGACACACAGGCGGGCGGGCATTACCGTCGGTGACTTGTCTCAGTCGTTGATTGAGTTCCTCCACTTTGTTCTGTAAGAGACAGAGCCACAGTGACTCCAGGTTATAGGCTCTTACCAGGGCCACTTTCAAAGCCCTCTGCCCCCTACTTTTTGAACGCAACTGCAAAAGATTAAAGGTGAAAATCTCTAGCAAGACGGTGTAAACAAGAGCACTGTTTGGAGGAAGAAAACATTATTCTGCTCGTTTCTTTTAACCCCTGTGTTCTATTCACTATTAACTTGGCAATGCCGCCTTCGTTCCAGCTCTTAATAAAAACTGCAAAGTCGATTTTAAACCCCCCCGCCACCCCGATCCAGCTTCTCCATCTCCTTTACGCCCGATATAAATAATACCGATGGCGACTTACCCCGATCGTCTCGGTAATATAATATGTTTACATCCATTAAAATTACAATGCACGTTTGGTTTTGAGTAAAACAGAACACAAGGGTTAATTGATCATTTTACCTGGCAGGTCTGCAGTGCAACATCTTGTAGAAATACAGGAAAAGGCCAAAATAAAGCAGAGAAAATATATGCAATGGTTTACAGTTGCTTTCTATGTCGCTAAGAAATATAACAATCCAAAACAAAGACTAATTACATAATAATGAGGCAACTTGAAAGTGCGTTTTAGGTCCATGTTGATACTGGGAATACTTTAAGGCCGGACTCGGATGGGACCTCGGAGTTCTAGCCAGTGGGTAGTCTATGATGGTGCCCTGAATATGCTTTGTTACTGACCTTCTCATCACAGGTGCAGCCCAGGTCATCAGTTATGGCATTGACTGGCCCAGATGGGGTCGGTTTGGACACCTCTTCAGGAATGCTAGGTTTGTGGACAGGATTTCTCAGCAGGTGGTTCAGGCTGCCATGGGTCCCATTGTTGGGGACTGGCTTCAAGCCAAGGAGATCTAAAAAGGATAGATGTGTGACAGAGAGAGAGAGTTCTCAAAACATGTAGCTATTGTTTCTACAGAACATCTGCAATACGTCATCGAATAAGTAATCCCATCGACTCAAAACACAAAACAGTCTGTCTTATCTTCAAGCAGCCTACGACTTTGGGTTGAGTCTGCTGAGGCATGCAGTTCGCCTCAAAGACGATGAAATAATAGCCGTCGTACCGCACATGACGTTGTACAGCTCGATATTTTCAAATGGTGGTATCTTGGTCTTGTATTTAAACATTGGTCCATATCCAAAGAAAATGGTCTAAAAAGAGAGAATCAAGCGGGTGAGAAAGGCACCACAGCTCAGTCTTAAAATCCAATCAAGGGACCGTGTGTGCGTACCTGCATGCTGTTGATCTTGTTATCGTATCCGTGGTCACCTGAGAAACCGCACTTGCCCGGATGCCTTTTCCCTTCAGGGGGCTTCCTGTGGAAGACAAAGTTAACTGCTTCGTTACACCTTGTGACAGTCCTTGAAACGTTCTGATGTTGTTCCATCGTGGGTCACGCTGACACGTTACTTAAAATACGCAAGCTCGTATGAGCAGACACGATGAACCTGAAGCTACTGTCCAGACGAAACAAAGCCTTTTGATCGCTGCTGAGAATGACTCGCATTAAACGTTATAGCAAAGACCGTGGTCCCCTTAGTGTAAATCAGACCAGAGCTGGCTGCTTTAACACACACACACACACACACACACACACACACACACACACACACACACACACCAGTATTCTGCTTTCACCTTATTTCATTCAAGCATGATGATTTAAAACCATCCTTCATGCTGCAGCCTCCAACAGCGGAGAAACTGTCCTGGGAAGAAACCGTTGCTTCACAGCTCTGGTGCCATGGATTAGACAGATCTGTATCTCAACTGGTCGGCGTGAAAGAAGCCTTTCAGCTGGGCAGCAATGCGTGCCAAGGCAAACAGCATAGGGAGACCCCGCCATAAGTCTTCATCTCCATCTTCTTTATGGAATGTTTACAGAGGATGCCACTAGTCGCTGGGAATGACCTCATGGGTTTGGTTTAGGGATCATTGGCTTTCCAGTGTGGGCTGGCAATGAATGTTTTGTGGGTTTCGAAGGTTGAGGGTTGAACAGCAGAACTAAAAGCTAATGAGACAAACTTCCAGAGCACTGGTAACCGGGCAAACTGGAGCTCAGACATGGATGAAACTGGAACGGAGAAACCGAAAACCAACTACAAACCAATTGCTGGATTTTTTTTTTTATTTCATTAAAATGACAATAGCTGACAATAAATGAAACAAAATCTGAAGTCCATGTTGATCATGCTGGCATCCTTTTACAGGTAGTGAAAAATTCAACACCGCCACAGGGTAACATTCTGTTAGAAGATTTGTTGGTCATTATTTAATTTTTTTTTCAGCCAAAAAAAAAAAAAAGAATTACGTTAAGCGAACTAACACTCTTAGCACTTTTGGTGCTCAATTACAATGCCTTTCATCCATTTGTGGTTTTCAATTTGATTATTATTTTTTTTTATTTAAAAAAAAAGAAGCTCAAATTAAATAACGCTTGCCAGGCGTCTTAACTGAGCATCCTATTTTACCTTCAAATCCAGTTAAAATGACATTGTGCCAAGTCTTTCACTGGCTCGGTGGGGCAGTGGTTCAGACCTTGGACTTCTGACCAGAAGGTAGTTCAAATCTACTCAGAACCACCAAGCTACCACTTCTGGGCCCTTGAGCAAGGCCCTTAACATATACATATATATATATATATATATATATATATATATATATATATATATATATATATATATATACACACACATATGTACATGTATATATGTAAGACGCTCTGGATAAGGGCGTCTGCCAAATGCCATAAATATAAATGTAATCATTAACAGATACGTATTAACCCAGCACAACTATACGTCCACATCATATTCCTGTTACAGTTATACCCATCGACCCATCTCAATTTCACTGTTATAGGTGTATTTATTTACCTTGCGACATGCCATTTTCTTTCCACCAGGAGGTGAATCTCTTCAATGCGGCGATTGTTGGCATAGTGGAGGCGCTTGGGAAGATGCTGCTTCAGGTACGGCTTGAAGTGCTGGTCTGGCTTTTTACACTACAACAGGAGTCAGACCCAGCAGAGTTACAAAGCCTGGTTTACACTTAGGGAAAAAAACAAAAAAAACAAAAAGAAAAATAAAAGAGAGAGGGTGTGTACAGATATGAGCACGTGTACTCACTGTAAGGTTTGCCACTACTGCTTTTGCGTCATCTGGAAATAAAGAAAATCAACTTGTTGATAGGTTTCAACGCCGGACCGTCTTATAGAAAGAAAATAAAGGATCCTGAATCCGGAGCTCATCGGTTGATCGACGTTCCAAATAGCGTGTACACCAACTGTACCACATTGCCGGACTAAGAAAGTCCTCTCGGCTTACTTACATTTCGAGTTGTTGCGATATCGAGCTCGGATTCTCCCAAGAGAGCCGGGGATCAGGGTGATCTCATCGACGTTGGACATGTAAGAGCTGAGGAACTCTGTCCGGTCACAGTGAGCGTCCTCCATCCCTGAGACAGAACACATCCATTTTCCATATCGCTTATATTACACAGGGCTGCGGGAAGTCTGGAGCCTATCCCAGGGAGCTCGGGAGAGGTGGGGGATACCCTGGACGGGGTGCCAACCCATCGCACACACACACACCTATTCATACACTACGGACAATATGGAAATGTCAATCAGCCTACAACGCACGTCTTTGGACTGGGAAAGTCAGTTCTAGACACTCAAAGCAAAGGGGGGGGGTTAGGCGATTTCGTCAACCACCACTAGTGTGCAGCATCCACCTGGATGATGCGACGGCGGCCATAGTGTGCCAGAACGCCCACCACACACCAGCTATTAGTGGAGACAAGAGAGCGATGTAGCCAATTCAGAGATGGGGATTATTCGGGGGAAATGATAGATAAGTTCCAACAGGAGGAAACCGGAGCACCCGGAAGAAACCCCCTAGGCACGGGAAGAGCATACAACCTCCCTACATACTTTTAGTTCTTACCAAATGCATTTTTTTTTGCAGGAAAAGAAAGGATGACAAAGGGAACAATCGTCTTTGTCCATAATCACGTTTACCAGATGAATCACGGAAATGGGCTATATATAACATTATCCCGGACAGAGATCGGATCTAGGGGGTGTGTCGCGTTGTATCACACCCTCCGTGGCTGTACGATCGTACAGTGCTGGGCTCGTTACAGTTAGCCCACTGTGTCGCTTCGTACCGTCCTGTGTGTTTTTCTTATGACCACTGGTGGTGCTGTTGCACTCAGTTACACAAAATAATCCCTTGGTTTTTCATTTTAAAAAAAAACCATTTGCTATCCACAAGTATGACATCAAAAATTCAAACTTATACTGATTTTGTTTTAATTTGGGGGCTTAGCTCTACTAGCTCATTGATACAAGCTATACATTTTGTTATGATAAAGTATTGAAGGCTAATGATGGCCGGTCTGTTTTTTTTTTTTTTTTTTTTTTTAATTTAACTATCTAAATGCTTGTAGTCTTTTCCATCATTAATTGGCATCAAACTCATCATTAACATAGTCTTCTTCTTTTTCTACATAATTTATAAGGAAAATTCGATAATGAACATAAAAAAAAAAAAAGTCTAATAACTCGATTGGAATTTGCAACAGTTATGATCTAAGTAACGGCCATGAATATAATATAACAATAAATAACATTATCACAGGAGTGATTAGAGGTACCATGATCTCCGACCATAATGATATTGACACATCGATGGAGTTTCATCTGTTTCAGGCCATCCATCAGCTGCCCGGCCACCTTATCAACCTCCCTCAGTGGGTTGCTCATCTGGAAATACAGACGGACAGCTCACGTAAACTATACACAGAAACGTGGTAAAATAATAATAATAATAATAATAAATTTTTAAAAAAGCTCATCATGTCTCAAGAATTCCAACAAACCCGGTCTACACAGACTAGTTAATCAAGAGCGTAAATGTATCGAGACTCTATGAAAAAAAGCCGAGCTTAGCAGAAATGCTCGCTGTTTGTCCTGGTGGTTCTGACGCGGGGGTTAAAGGGGTACGTTTTCTTGCTAGCTGCGCTCACCTCGGGGCTCTTGGGTCCGAGTTTGTGGCCGTAGGCGTCCGTTTGCTCAGAGTGCATGGCGTAAACGTAGGGCCTGTGAACACATAACGATTCGCCTGTCAGCGTTCAGTCCATACAAGAAGGTAAACAGCCTGGAGAAGAGCGCAAACATTTCCAAATACGGAAAACTCGGAGAAAAAAAACCCCCAAAACATCGACGTGAGCTGTTGCAGTGGCGAAATGTTTGTAGGTTTCTGTAATGGTAATTTCAACGCGGTTAGGGATGTTTCTCTGGTTAGAACAGCGATAAACGGCAAAGCCATATGAATTCAGTTAGTGGGAGTCTCGTGCTGGACTCCTGCAGCTGAATAGGCAAAGTGCTTGTAGTCAGTTAAGGCGTTCATACTGTAGGAGCACTGACCTCTCGGCGTCCGGGAGGTGAAGCCACTGGAGCATGGTCAACACTCTCCTTTCCAGTGGAATCCCCCTGCAAATACACACACACACTCAATAAATATATTTACATCCATGGTGAAGAATATTAATAGTAAGATATTAATCACCTATTTAAACTCCACTGATATTTCCAACACACACTCAGCTAAAATGAAGCACTTGTTCCACTTTTATCACTGGACTCAGAAGCTTCTTATTGCCACAGTATGCTAATTTATTAGTGTATTAAAAACGACTCTCCTGGCATGCGCATACGCTTGGTTCAGATTACACGTAACAGGCTCGTAAATGGAGATTTTCTGTGTTTTGGATACTTGCATTTGGCTTGAATTCTTCAACCTACTGAACACCTTCATGCATAAACATATATACTGTAAGGAAGAATCGCACGATGGATACCGGTAACGGTCCTGTATTATATGAGGAGTCCTTTTACTGGTTGTTTATAACATCATAGCATTCTTTTGAGCCGAGTTTAGTTGACGCAAAGCGACGCAGAACGTTAAGAACGATCGCTTGAGTCTCAGCTTTCTCATTCCTGAGGTCTCCCGAGGACGTTCAGGTGCTTGATATGACAGCATGTGATATTCAGATGTACTGGTGCATATATAGCCAGAAACTCAGCTGGCTCAACACGCATCTCAAAGCATGACTGAATTCAATTCCAGCCAAATCTATGCCACAGGAAGCAGGCTTAGAATAGCGCACGGGCCTCAAAGTAAAGAACGTAGAAGTCTGCACTTTGTGTATGGAAGAAATGTTCACACTAATTGCTACCAAAACACTAGACGGGTCTTTTTTCTCGCTCGGGCATAAACCCAAGCTGGCCGTGTTTATTGCACGATGAAATAAGACTCGAGTTTAACAGGCCTCTGTGTGTGTGTCCGAATGAGGAGGAGGACGCCGTTTTGCAGACATGTGAGGGGGAGGGGGGGTTTGTTTGGCATGTTGTTTTGAAAATGTCCATTTTGTGGTTAAAGCTTTTTTTTGTTTTGTTTCGTTTGAAACTCGCAAAAGGGGAACACCGGCGATGGACATATCTGCAGGGTACGCATATGTCCGGGATTGGGATAAAGTTACAAAGGGAATTTGAAGAAAGAGCCCATTCAAACTTACACAGGCCAGAAGAACGTGCCAGCCTTCACTCCCTGCTCCACAGCGGTTATCCAGATCTGGAGAAAAGAAAAGGGAATCCAAGTGGTTTGAATTTCGAGCTTTTTAAAAGAACAAATACACAACTCTAGATTACCCAGAAGACATTTTGGGTTTGGGACCAAAGAAGTGTCGATATAAATAAGAACATCATACCTGCACCATAGAGCTATTTTCAATAGCTACCTACCAGCCTGCTTGCTTAGTGCTACTTACAAATTAAAGACGGGGAATGAAAGGTGCTCTGAGCTTCACTGTAAATATACAATTAACCTACAATAAAGAGCCTTTTAAATCTCACAGGGTGACGGTAATGGAAACCACCCACCGCTGCTGCTGAAAACAATACGTCCCATTTTATTCAAGCCGCAAAACAGGCCGAAGGAAACGTCACTACTAAAGCTGAGTGACGCTAATGAGGACCAGAGCTGGAGTTGGCTGCACAGCGTAGAACCCAACAGACTCCATGTGTTACACATTTATAGCTGGCATCCCGTCGCGCTATTGCACTTAAACAAAAAGGGAAAAATCCAGGATCAGACCCAAACGTCGAGCTAATGCCGTCCAGATACAGGCTTTTCGTCTTCGAAGGGGTAAATACGCAGGGCAGGCATTCATAGAGCTGATGGATACGAGTGCTGTGTTAACGCAGGGAAGTTCGAAAATGCTGGGGTAGAACCTTTTTACCACTTTTAATGCATTTAAATGTCAAGACACTCAAAGTAGCTAGCTGGCTTGTAGCTTTTGAAACAGAACGGGGGAAAATCCTGACTGGTTCATCCAGTTTCTCAAAATAACAACCTTCTGGAACAATCCGCCTCTAGACGTCTTGGTGTAAGAGGGTCTACTGAACTGTATTTTACCGTACCGCATCCGTCAATGGTCAACACAAGTGCGATCGCGGTATCGGTACCCTGGTTTGCTGTGTACACAATCGGAACCCAGCTCACAAAAAAGGTCCCCAGGACGTCCCTCTACGAACGTCCCCCGAACGTCCACGTGTAGGGTCACATTCACAGTTCACAGGACGTCCGGCGGCCATTCGGGACGCTTAGGGGACTTTCGCTGAAACGAACACATTCGGTAGCGTTACAATCCGATATCCTCTGACGTCCTCGGAACGTCCGCCAGCGACCGTTATAAACCGGACCAAACGCGGACCTAATTGTAGTGTAATTTTATTTAAATAAATAAATAAATAATCCATTTCATATTAGAGTATGGACTCACGGGCTGTCCTCCCCACCAGCGATGGTTAAGCTTCTCTTTCCCTCGCAGGGTGAAGACCGCATCAAAGGACGGGTCATACATGGAATTACCCACGATGCCGTGCGACTCGGGGTAAAGGCCCTGCAACAAAGAAAAACACACTGACCTCGCCGTACCAGTAAAATCAGAGAACGTGGTATTCCTACACCGTTATTAGACGATCCTATCAACGAGGCCGTATTAAAAGTGAATAGCGTGACATTTACAGCGTTATATGATTCTCACAACGCGAATTTAACACATCCTTCCAGCTAGGCACGAGACGGAACATCGTCGTCTGGGACACCGACGAGATGCGTTTGCTTCTCGTACCGTACGTATATATGACGTGATATTATAAAGCGTTTCAGATTCATTACTGCGGCGTACCGTACAGAGCACGAAGTCGAAGCGAGCTTACTTACTTAATAATAGTCGATATGGCACGTTAAGGCCCACAGCCTCGCGAAGCCTGTATCGGGATACGTCTTGTATCACGGCTTTATTAAACTGTGTCGTCTCGTGCCTACTTTCCGAGACTAAACAAAAACTAAAAACAAAGCAGGAATGATGAGGTCTGATGCATACCGTTGCAATTGTATATAAATTCGGGTAGGTTTTGGTGGGGTAGATGGGTCTCATGTACGGTGCATGTGTGCCACATGTTCCTACGAGTAAAGGGGAAAAAAAAGAAACCTTCAAAACTAACCAATCAACACTGGGTCATACGTTACAGTGTATAGAATACGTGCCATTATACAACAGAGGATTAGTCTTACTCAGTTTTTCTATGTTGGGAATCACCGTGTTGCCCTTTTTCATGTAAGAGGCTCTAAAGCCGTCGACAGAGAGCATGATGAGTGGCGGGCGAACAAACCTGGGGAAAAAAAAAGCAAAAACAAAACCCCATGGGAGATATTTGAACAGGTTTTTTTTCCCCACAGTAAAAGAATATGGTTCAAATACGGCATGCGTTTTAATTAATATGGCAGTGGTAGCTCCAGTGGTAAGACTTTGGACTTCAAATCCCAGCACCACCAAGCCTTAGCCAAGCAAGGGCCTTATCCATCGACTGCTCAGTTGTAGAAATGAGATATTTGTAAGTCGCTCTGGATAACGGCGTTTTCCAAATGTACTAATGGGAAAGGTTCGCTGCAGCTATTTGAGCTCCTGTCTTATTGCCGAAGCGTCAAATCATGCTAATCTACCGATGGAAAAGTCCTCACACCATGTTGAATCCACACAGTCAAAGGAGCTCATTTGCAGGCGTTGTGGTCAAACAGACACACTTCTTCTCGGCATCATGCCGTTAGCGCACTACAGATATGTAAACGAGGCTGGGGTGGTGCGCCGGTGTGAAGCCGACCTACCACAGGATCTACTGTTGTAAAGAGAAATCAGTAGTAGTGGCCTTAACGTTATTCAGTGTCAACATTTCTTGGGTCAAGTGTCACAACCTAGAGCTCGTTTCATCCAGGAGCTTGACGTGTAAAACCTTATCGTTATCGATAAAAGTTGACGAGCGGAGGTGCGAAGCCGTTACTCACCCAGCAGGACACTCGTGGCTTTTTATCTCCTCACATTCTTCTTCCAACCATGGAGTATCACCTAGAATAGAGGTGGATACTGTCAACTGCTGGGAAGTCTTTAAGTAAACACTTACATCTTCCTAATATTTTCTTCCTAATAATATATTTATATATATAAATTAAAAAACAAAAGATTTTTATAAAAATCGAAATACAGATATTTTTGCTTAGTTGGTTCTCATTAACTAGGTCAAAATGGTAGCTCAGTTACACAGCCGCATCCTGATTTAAATCTATATGAATATCCCGTTATTAGGCGCCAAGTTATTATACGTGTCTGCTTGGTCACGGCATAAATACGACCTACAACGTAAGAGAACCCGGTTAAACAAATGAGACCAAAATATTATACTTGGACATTTGTTTATTGAGGAAATATGATCAGATATTACATATCTGTGAGTAGCAAAAAAAAAAAAAGGTGCAGTTTGCTAAAGATCACATATGCAAGCCTGTTGGGAAAATGTTTTCTGGGCAGATGAGACCAAACTAGAACTTTTTAGTTGAAATGAGAAGTGATTATGTTTGGAGAAAGGAAAAACACCGCATTCCAGCTTAAGAACTTTATCCCATCTGTGAAACATGCTGGTGGTAGTATCACAGTTTGGGCCTATTTTGGTGCACCATTGAAGGAACAACGAATTCTTGAATATTCCAGCGAATTCTAAAGGACGTGTGAATAAACTGAATCTGAAGAGAAAGTAGGTCATGCGGTTAGACGACGACCCTGAACACACAAGTCGATCAAGCAAAGAACGCTTAAAGAAAAATAAAGGTAATGTTTTGGAACGGCCGAGTCGACGTCCCGACCGTAATCCCCCGAAGCAAGCGGTTCGCGTGAGGAAACCCACCAATGTCCCAGAGTCGAAGCTGTTCTGTACTGAGGAACGGGCCGAAAACACCTCCAAGCCGATTAGCAGTTACCGCAGATCAACACGTACTGCAAAGTTGCGGTTATCGTTGCGCGACGAGGTCACACCGGATACCGGAAGCAAACGTCCGTATACTCATGCCGCTCGCAGATACGCAACACTGGGTCGTTTTCCTCAATAAACGGTCGTTTTCCTCAAAACAAAAGGCCACGTATGACATCATGATTGTCTCACTAGGTTCGCGTTTGTGTGCAAATCTGATGATGTTTTCATGTGGAAATCTAGAACGCTCAATCCGACAACCTAAAATATTATCTGACCAACGGCGGTGCTGTGTTCAGAAACCACGTGAGCTCCGGTCTCTATAAGCGCAACTACAATGTGAACGAACTGACCGCTTGAAGTGGATATTATGTTGAAGGCCTAGAGTGAAAGCAGGCTTTGTGAAGAACTTACAGTCTATAACCGATGACATAAAAACCAATTAGGACATAGAATACACATTACACATAGTCTACTTGATCTAGGGTGCAACGTTCCTACCTTTGCAGAGTGTCCTGTAGTTTGTACAGCAGTCTCCTTTGGCCAGGCAGTCATCTGAGCAGTGGCAGGCGTGCTGCTCGTTTCGCGTTTCTCCGCATCGCTCCTTACTGCACTCAAAGCCTCCCTCTGATAGACACAGAATCATTCCCAACACCCGTGCTTATTGGGCGGCAGCCACGTCTAAACGGCCGTCTAATTACCACGGTAAATAAAAACCCGACTAGATTTCGTGCGGAAGACGAAATCGCAAACACAAACTTCATTCTCAGGAAAAAGACAGCCTGTCTGTTACGTTCGAGGCGTCTGAACACGGACTCCGACGAAGGATACGTTTCCATCAGGACGGTTTTTTTTTTCTAATTTTGTTAGAATTCGAATTTCCAAATAAAAAAAAAATTTAAAAAAAAAGAGGAGAAAATACAATTCGGATCGTTGTGTTTCAATCAACGACTGTTGAACAATCGCGAAAGCAGCACGCCACGTCATCGTTTATTTCATCTCCGTCGTCTCGGTGCAACTTTCTAGCCGAGGTTTCTTGTAGTCCTCAGATTTAAAAACAAAAAACAAAAAAAAAACCCCACGGATGAACGCTGCGCTCTCGAACTTAACATCGTCGTCAAGAGGAACGTCGGGAACGCACCTGTCTTTAAGCAGTGCTCCTCAAAGTCCGAGCAGCAGCTGTTGTAGGTCTTGCAAAGGTTGTCGCAGCGGCAGCTTGGCGCCTGGACCTCCTGCAGCTCAAAGCAGCGGTTTCTGCACGATCCCGAGGTGCTGTCGTATGCGGTGTTGGCCTGGTCTGAGACGTGAAAGAGAAGGTTAAACGTTTGCGTGCTCGCAGAGGTGCTAACATCGGCTTCACAAGTTTGCGTCCCTGATATATCTCCACCGGAGAGCTGAGTGAGAAACGTGGCGGCTCAGTGGTTAAAGGCTCTGGGTGACTGCTCAGAAGGTCAGGAGTTCAAACCCCAGCACTGAAAAGCTACCACTGTTGGGGCCCTTGAGCAAGGCCCTTAACCCTCAACTGCTCAGTTATATAAATGAGATATAAATGTAAGTCGCTCTGGATAAGGGCATCTGCCGTAAACGTAACGTATTTTTGCCAGGAGAGTCTTTCTTGGTCTCTCGAGGAAGCCCCTTAATGAACCCGTATTCGTCATTTCGACTTCACTTTTGTATAACATTTAAAAAAAAAAAAAACATCTAACATGCTACAACGTCAAGAACAGAAACAGGTTCCTAGAAGAGATCAATTGTGCAAATCGTGATGGGAAGTCGGTCAAAAAAAAAATCAAGCGCCAAAGCAACACTCACACACTCACACACACACACAGTAGAATTCGAATATCATTTTTTTTTCGTTTTAAACTAGAGGTCATGGAATTTGGGGTAAATCTGGCTGGAGCTCACTCTGCACATCTCAATATTGACATAAGGCCAATGGAGGAACGGCGAAGGGGTGTTGTTCATTTGAATGTTTGTTGGGGGTTAGAGCTGGCACACACACACACACACACACACACACACACAAACACGGTGCATGCAAATGCGCACTCTACACTGATGAGGAAGGAAAAGTAATACATTTTCAGATCAAGTATTGCGAAGGAGCTGAAACATCTGCTCTGTCTGGCTGCGCAGGCTGAGCGTTTCACCGTCATACGCAACAAACCAAATCAAAAACTGTTTGCCAGACACATGTATCCAATTTTGCTGCAGGCAAACCCCCCAACCTCCCTCCCCCCTCCCTCACTTTTTTTTTTTTCATGGTCAAAATGTAGAAACAAGAACTTCTTTTTTTCGCCCCCCCCCATCTCTTCCACTTAGCTCAGACATACAAACATTATTTATTTATTTATTTTTTTGCAGAAACACCTTTTTCCACATGGTGCGTGGATAGAACAGTCCCGAGCTCCAAAACGCAGCATCTTTCCAAGACACGCTCTTTGGAAACTGGAAATCAGAGTCCGTATTGTTCCTGCTTTCGGTGGCGCGAACGAACGTAAACACGGTCGAACCTGCCCCCGCTGACTCCGCCTTTTTTTTTACAACCAAACGGAGAGTCTAGTAGTTTTTGCCGCTCCGCTTGACGCTACCAAAAACCCAGCCACCTGGACAGGAAGACTGCATTGTAAACAGGAGATCCTGGGTTCAAATCCCAGCAGGACTCTTTGCTCAGTGGTTAGAGGTCCGGAGTTCAAGCCCCAGCACTGCCAAGCTGTTGGGGCCCTTGAGCAAGGCCCTTAACCCTCAGCTGTATAAATGACATAAATCTAAGTCGCTCTGCCATGTAAGAGCGTCTCCCACGATGCGTAAATGTAACACGGGAAGGCATTTTAAGCTTGTAATAATGTTTCCTTCCACAGACGTTGTGAGTCGCTTACAACAATTACAACGCCGTGTGAATCTTCTCCAGCAGCATGGATGTGAATATGTACGACTCGAACGTAAAAAGAAATGGCAGGTTTATATTAAGTAGAGCTCGTTCCACAGCAGCTCGGTCACGGCGAGAGCGAGGACGCTCTGTAAACTCGTAGAAACCGTCACGCCGATCCTGAGCTCCATTCCCGCATTTCTGCCGGTGTTTTCGAGCCTTTTCTAACGCGAGGTACCTCACAGGAAGGAGCTGATTGGGGTTTTGTTGGAACCAGATGTTTCATGAATATTTTTTCCTCAATAGCAAAACAATTAATAGAGTTTCTATATATATATATATATATATATATATATATATATATATATATATATATATATATTTAAAAAATGCCTTCAAGTATCACAATATGATTTTCTCTGACCTCTAGTCATTATAAAGTGAGGTTTCTTAGTGCTTCATATGCAATAACCTTTTGTCACTGTATATGCAGTCCATGCGAGTGTCATAACTTGGGGAATTCACGACGAGGGTTATTTACGCAACAGAAACCCACTCAGAAGATATACTTTACGAAATGACGAATGAATGAATTAAACCACGAGTTCCGATCCTTTTAAAAGTCAGGCCGCGGCTGTAAAAAGAAGTAAACAGAAAGGGGCTCACATCGCTGACGGGGCGCGTCTGGTTTTCCCGAGCGTTGGATGACGAACGCCGGGCAAATTCTCGATCCACACAGGAGAGAGACAGCATAGAGCACCTAGAAGACATTTAGAACCAGTGAAACGTGGGTTCCGGACATATTTTCTCATTCCAGGGGCGGACAAGTGCACGTATTGTTTTGTTGTAAACTGAGTCAAAGATACAGGTCAGGTATATAACACCGACATTTAATTCATACATAACCTAACCACAGACTACTACAGTACATATAAAGGAATAGAATTCAAGTTATACACAACTGTAAACAACATTAAAACCAGAAAAGCTAAAACAAACTTTCCACTACAAACACCATCACAAGCCATTAACTATTTATAACCATTACTGATTACTTAATGGTGCCCACTAGACAGATCATGCCACTAATAGAAGGCAACAGATTACCAGTAGAGACCCACAGGGGACATTACAGCTTCCAGTAAAACCATTGCAAATTTCTATTGCTTTATTTTTTTCCCCCAGGAGGGACATAAACTCCATACCAAATCAGATATAGATAGACAGATAGATAGATAGATAATCAGACAGACAGACAGACAGATAGATCGACAGATAAAGAGATAGATAGATAGGACCGACAGATAGATAGATAAATAGATATATAAATAGATAGATAGACAGACAGACAGATAAATAAACAGACAGACAGACAAATAGATAGATAGACAGACAGACAGACAGATAAATAAACAGACAGACAGACAAATAGATAGACAAATAGATAGATAGACAGACAGACAGACAGATAAATAAACAGACAGACAGACAGACACCAGAACACGCAAGTGCTCAAAAGTATAAGAAAGCATTTAAAAAATATCCAACATTATGAAGAGAGAGAAAATAAATAAAGTCACATCTGACAGTCTTTACTGCAAACATGAACATGAAATAAATCCACAGTAATAAACCCGGATCTTACCGTACCAGTTTGAGTGACTGCATGCTTCCCAGTGCGCAGATCCTGCTGCTCGTGCGACGTCCCAGTGCAGATCTCCGCTCCACACTGTCCCGCTCTGTCCCACTCTGTCCCGCTCCGCTCCACACTGTCCCACTCTACCCCACACTGTCCCACTCTACCCCACACTGTCCCGCTCCGCTCTGCCCCACACTGCGCCGTGTCTCACTCTGTCCCACTCCTCTCCGCTCCACTCCGCTCTGCCCTACACTGCCCTACACTGCTCCCACTCTGCCCTACACTGCCCTACACTGCCCCCACTCTGCCCTACACTGCCCTACACTGCCCCCACTCTGCCCTACACTGCCCTACACTGCCCCCACTCTGCCCCACACAGCCCTACACTGCCCCACACTGCCCCACACAGCCCCACTCAGCCCCACTCTACCCCACACGCCTCCCTACTGCACATCTACAGTCCTACGCCGGACCTCCACCGCTACAGCACGCAGCCTACCAACTGCTTTCACACAGCAGGAAGGAAATCCGATTGGAACGAGGCCTGAATCTACCCAATAGGGACGCGGAAAAAGTAACGCACACGCTGCGTCACAGCAAAGGGGTGGAGCCGAGTGAATAAATGAGATCAAATAAAAAATAAACTGTAGAGACATGTTTCATAGAAAATAAAACCCTTTAAATGAATTGAGATGCTAATCCTGCAGGAATGTTACATCCAGTTTCCCCCGGAATAACTATCACATCCCTTCTAAAGAGAACAGGTTGAATTACTTACTTAATTATTAATAACTCTCTGTAGCTTCTTTTCTATTTATTCAGAATTTTCTTTACTTGTTTGTTACACTGATTATGACAGCGGTATAATTTTTCACCTTTGAACCCAAAATAGAAAAAAAACCCCACCTCTTTTTCTACGACAGCATTATTACTGTTCAATATGTCACATCTTGTAAGTAGGGTCCGTCCATCCATCCATCTTCTATACCGCTTATCCTTCAGGATCGAGGAGAACCTGGAGCTTATGCCAGGGAGCATTGGGTACAAGGCGGGGTACACCCTGGACAGGGTGCCAGTCCATCGCAGGGCACAAACACACACATTCATACACTACGGACAATTTGGACACGCCAATCAGCATGTCATACCATGCATGTCTTTGGACTGGGGGAGGAAACCGGAGAACCCAGAGGAAACCTGGAGAACATGCAGACTCCATGCACAGGGCAACGGCAGGAATCGAACCCCCGACCCTGGAGACGTAAGGCGAACATTCAAACCACTAAGCCACTGCACACCCTGTAGATAGGATTTCACACCACATTATAGTTCTGGGTTTCCTCCCTGAATCCAAAGATATGCGCTGTAGGCTGATTGGCATTTCTAAATGGTGAGAATGTATGCGCGCTTGTACCCTGAGATGGGTTGGCACCCTGTCCAGGATGTTCCCTGCGACAGGCTCCAGGCTCTGACTGAATAATCGAATGAATGATGACCCATTGTGTTTCATTCTCACAAATCATCCGGACAACATAATTATGATTAAAATATATTGACTGCATCATTGCTGATAGAAGCAGGTCCACATCTATTTTGTAATTGTTATTGGACTGTTAATTTAAGGAAAACCTTCTGAATATTTGTGATTTCTCTTTACTGTTTATTTATTTATTTATCTAGCAATCTAGTATTTCCATATCGATATTTATGTCAATCTATCTCCTTTGAAATTTTCCAAAAGGAAAAACATTTTTTTTTTGCGAACGATGCAGTCCGATATCAGGACATCGGTGTACATTACAGTCTAATATTTTGTCTTAGTAAACATTAAACATCAATTCACGAATACAACACTGTTTTTGGACTCAGCAAAATAAATAAATAAATAAATAAATAAATAAACAAACAAACGACCCTTTTTCAGGAGACGGATGATTTTAAAGATCGTTTCGTGAAATCCAAATAGGCTTTGCAGATCTTTATCGGAAAAGGGTTTAAATGACATTTTTCACGCTTGTTCGATGAACCGTACACAATTATTGCGCATGCACCTGTGGGACAGTCCTTAAGACGCGAACAGTTTACAGGCCGGAGGCGATAATTAAAGGTTTCACGGTTACAGTTACTTCAGACACTAAAGAGACCTTTCTACTGACTGTGAAAAACACCAGAAGAAAGACGTCTAGGGTTCCTGCTCAGCTGCGTGAACATGCCATAGACCTGCTGCAGGGAGGCGTGAGGACCGCAGATGTGTCCAGAGCAATAAACTGCAATGTCTGTAACGTAAGACGCCTGAGACGGTGCTACAGGGAGACAGTAAAGACAGCTGATCGTCCTTGAAGAGGGAAATTACATGTAAGCGTCTGTCCACACCCACTCGAGAGATCGAGTGGTGGAACATCTCACAGCAAGAACTGACCAGTCCATGAGGATGAGACGCACTGTAGTACTTAAAGCAGATATCGACCGCCCACTTTGTTCAGGGACTCGTTACTCCATTTCAGACACCGCGGACGCTTGTCAGAGTGTTACTTTGCAGATCGTCTTCCCAGAATAACGCCGAGCCTTGAAGTGCGAAGGTATCAACGTGAACACCGAAGATATGGGAACGATTCAACTACGTTCATAACGTGTCTAGCATTAGCGCAGTCTTGAATCGTTTCTTACCTAAAAACCCGACTACGGTTTGGGGTTCAAGTTAACGCTGGTTAGCTAGACACCGAAGAAGTTGGAGAAATTGTTGGAGGTTGCCTAGACTAAGCTAAACATTAGCTGTCTGAAATGCAAGTAAAGGTTTATTTTAAAGTTCAATTAAAACACGTCCCGAGACTAACGCGTCTTGTTCGACTAGAGTGTTGGTGGAAGGAAGTGATGGAGGTCCTGGAAACGGTTTGAATACATAAGGTTTAGGTCGGTGGGCGTTCGAACCGGGGGAATTTATGGGAAAAGAAAGAAAGAAAAGTGTTTACATTAGAGAAGTTATGTTCATTACGAGAGTACGTGTTGGGTTTGGTTTATTACTTTGGCCTTACTTACCTCAGTTTTGTGAAATCTTGGTGTTTTTGTCTCTCAACATTACCCTAGAACATACCACCACGATGCCAACACTAGCATTCTAGCCAACTCAACTAACTACACGTTGGCGTTTCGGTTAGACATTAACTAACCTCAGCTAGCTAACTATCATTACCTGCTAGTTCACGTGGTTATCGTTGGATTTACACCGTTAACCGCTCGCTCAAGCATCCGTCGTTAGCTAGCTAACCGACATCGGTAGTTTTGTAGTAGTTTACTAATCCGTTTAAAAAGGAAAGGAGAATGACAATTCTTTTATAAAAGGGATCAGATTTATTCATTTCATCTACAAGTATTCAGAAAAGATTATAAAAGTTATGTTATAAAACCCCACCCGCTTCCTCCATCAGATTCCACCCAAGCGGTGGCTGAAGCTTCGCCCATCACGGGACGTCGTGTGTGGGGCGGCTGCCGGACCTCGATGCCGTCGGATCGTGTGTAAAAAAAAAAACCAGAGGGAAGATTTGACATAGTTTAGGAGTTAGCGTGAACTAGCCGTGTTACTAGCGAAGTCAGTTCTTTAAAAAGAAAAAGTTCAACATTGCGCAATCCCAGTGGTGCGTGTTCGTGCGTTTTCACGATAAAATGACTCGAGACACAAAACACAGGTCGTTATTTAAACGTTCGACACAAAGAAAAAAGAAAAAAAAAACCCGGCGTACCACGAGGCAACGAGCATGTTATTAGAAAACGAATCACGACGAAACATGGGGTTGTTGAACTTTTTGGAGAACTTTCCGTTTTTGCTAGCATGTGCTACCTACGCTAGTTACTTCAAACTAATGGAAGTTGTTAAACGTATGAGAATTTCACCGATCTACCTGAGGAAATGCTAACATTAGCAAAGTTGAAGCATTGCTATTCATAATGCTCAGCTAATGCACAACATGGCTGGCAATACTGCTCCTTTTAACTGGGAAGCAATAAAATTAGCGAATGTTCTAGAACCACTGCATTCGACTGATACGGCTGGGACGCAAATACAGTTAGGACCATTTGTGACACTTTCTTTTTTTTTTTTTTTGCATTGAGATGAGCTTCGCGTGAGAGGGAGGGGGGAGGTGGGGTGATTTGGAACTCCTACAAGCAGTCAACATTTTGAGTTTCTAGACATGACGGCGTTTCTTCTAATGATCCTTCGATTAGAAAGCGTGTGTCAGTCGGACAGCGAGAGCGAGCGGCCGCTCGCAGGGCTGTTACCGAAGCTGTGGAGGTCGCGCTCCTTTTCTTTGTCCTTGTCCTTGCTTTCATGCTTGTGTTTGTGCTTGTGCTTGTGTTTGTGCTTCTTCTTCTTTTTCTTGTGCTCATGGTGGTGGTGGTGGTGATGGTGGTGGTGCTTGGAGGAGGAAGAGGACGACGCGGCCTCCTTAGCGAAGGTCTGGACAGGCGTGGATGGCATGGGCATAACGACCTGCTCCACGACAGGAGGCTCTCGACCTGTGGACGGAATCGAATATATATATTTTTTTTTCCATAAAATATGCGAATGACATTTTTATGAATTCGCAGCAGGGTTAAAACCTGTTAATAAAACATTTGAACACTGATTATTATCGTATGTCGCGCAGCTTGCCTGGTGTTGACGGCCTATCCAGGATGTTCAGGTGGTGGTAGATAAACGCTCGGCTGTCGTGAACCGTGTCCATGTCGATATCCTCGTCCTCTTGCATTGGAAACTGAGAACGAGAACGAACCGCGTAACATTTACGCAAATATATACGGTCAACGATGTATTAATAAACGTTCAGCAAAGATCGGCTAACGGATTCTACTAGGGTACCCAAATGACGCCCTGTCTGTGTTTTTTTTCTTTTCTCCAAAACAATCTGCACCCTCCTTCCGATCTCTCCAGAGCGCCCCCTGGTGGAGAACCACTGCTCTACTGGAACTCACTCGGCCCTTGGCGACTATTTTTCCTGGCGGCTCGTCCTGCAGCACCTGCCCAGGTTCGGGGGGCGAAGCCAAAGGAGTCTCCGCCTTCCTCTTCAGGCCCTGTGGGGTGAGGGCTATGCCACCCAAAACCGGCTCCATGACAACATGCTCCTCCTTAACCTGGAGACAAACGAAAGAGAGATACAAAATTCAGCCAGTCCAAAAAAAACAAAAAAAAATAAACCATACCGTGTACTGTAAATAGAGTGTTTACACCCCTTTACATTTTCACGCATATCTGCCTGTGTTTCTATTGAGCATTTTATAAGAGCCACTCACTTCACGTGACTAACGATTAAACTGAAAGATTACTACAAAAAAAAAGAAAAGAAAAAAAAAAAGGTTCTTCCAGTGTTTGGAGTAGAACAGGGTAAGAAAAAAAGATTAAATATGAAAATGCAACAAAATATTAAAACTAACACACTCCTATCAGTCATGTGGACATTATGCAGCCCTTAAAAAATAAATAAAATTAAAAATAAATAAATAAATAAATAAAAGGATTACATCAAAACACTATTTTGTATTTAACTGCACACTCACTTAAAAATCCACCATCTGGCTGTAATTTTTTTTTCCCCAACTGCGAGAGTACACGGATTTAACCAAAACAGTGGCATTCATTTGAGGAATTTTCAACAACTTAAAAACAGTGGATTAAAAGCGTGACAAAATCCCACGCACGCATCCCGATTTCACGGGATCCATCTAGTACCTCGTGGCCACGTCGAGCACAGAACTGTTAGCGCACAATATTAAAAGTATATACAATGCATATTTTGCAGGAACGTGACGTGCTGGGTCAAGTGCTACTCCGTAGGCCGTTGAACAACGAGCGTGGAAGCCGTTTTGTTCAATTAAACCGAATTTCCATTGGTTCGTGAGATAAACTAGACCGCTATTAGATGATTATTTCAGTGCTGCTATCTTCTCGCTCAATCATCAACGTAATGGTCTTTTTTGTTTTCATTTATAAAGTCTTGTGTTTTTATGTTGCATCAAACACACAGAAGCCACTTGATATGGAACGCCAACTGTGGCAAAAAAAACATGATTATGGTTGATACTCTGTGGGTCCCATGCCAAATTCTGACCCTACCGTCGGAACATGGCAGCGGAAGCCGACGTTAAATCGGACCAAGCGACGTTTTTCCGATCGTTACGGTTTTCCAGTAGCAAAAAAAAAATATTTAAAAAATAATAATTCCAGATGCATCGACTCGAGAAAAATCTGGCAACCTCAAGCAGGTCAATTTTCAAAATCTGAACAGAAAAATCGAACACTGTGCGTTCATAAACCCTCTCTGGAAAGGTGGAACTTTCTCGGCATGAACACTGGCGCAACTCACACTGCCAACGAAGATTATCTCGGGTGTGAGGTCAGGACCTTCCTGATCTGATTTGATGGTGGGGTTCAGGACGGCCTTCTTCTCTTTCAGGTTGAGGACGAGGCCGAGTTCTGGCAGCGGCAGACACGAGGGCCTGGTCAGACCAAACAGCGTGTGGTACAGGTTTACAGCGTCACAGCGCAAACGCCAGTCATGGGAGGTACCTGGGGAAAAGACAAAAAATACGCAACACGCATCGCTAATCCAGCTTTTGTTACTTTCCTTCATGACATACATACATACGTGTGTGTGTGTGTGTGTGTGTGTGTGTATATATATATATATATATATATATATATATATATATATATATATATATATATATATATATATATATGTATATATATATATAATATACGTTCCTGAAGTGGGATGTGCAGTGGGATATAAATATCTGAAGTAGATGTTTTACTTAATAAACGGCTTTGTTTGACATTTTGTGTTGGTTTAAAAAGATGAAAATCAGATGGCAGTGCTCGTCAGTCCCACTGAAAGAAAAGGGGGTATGGCCTCTCACTCCCGCTCAATAATCACACACTGAAGCTGAAAAAAAAACCTGGAACAACACTGCGTATGCTTTTTTAACTTCAAAACCTGAAAGAGAAAAGCTGCCAGGTTTCGCTTTTCTTGGCACGCGAGCTTCGAAATTCAGGAGTGAGGCCTTCGAAGACTAAAACTGACGACGGATCGAGCAGAACCGTTTTAAAATCACAGCCAGGAGTTGCAAAAGCGCCAAATCCGTAAGGAGCGCAGCCGGCCGTCCCGAGAGGGATACGGGCGGGCCTTTGTGTTTCGCATTAAACTGCGCTTTATGAGATTTTCCATGTCGCGGGGCATAGCGAATTAACCGGAAACACGGCATGTACTCTGGGATGGCGGAATAAACTCGGCAGTGTGCGCGCAGAAAGAAACGATCGGCGCACGATCGTCAATCCACAGTCCGGAAGGAAGTTCTCTACGTGAAGGCAAACCTGAGATTATAAGCCCCGCCCCAAAACCAGCCCAGAATCGGTACAGACCGGGCGTGGCCTACGAGTTATTATAACGATTCCCAGTCGGTCTTACCAGAGTTCATCAGTTTCCACAGTTGGTCCACGAGAGCCTCGGTGCACAGAGGAGACTCTGCGGCTTTGGTGAAGGGGGGATTCCTCGACAACATGCTGAGAATCTTGTGTCTGCAAAAAGCCATTAACGCAAAGGAGAAAAGAAAGCTAAAATCCCGAATGCCGGCGGCGTATCAGAAAATCCAAAATGGAGGGATCCAACTGTTTGTATTTCATTGTGCATTCAACAAATAACAATCACTGACCTGACGTAGTGCACAGGATCGTTCTGGACCATGTCCAACAGCCACTGAAACTCCTCGGCGCTCCTGTCAACTGGCAATAAAAACACAACAACACGCACGTCACGTCACGCTGCACAATTAATCCAAGATCGATCGCGACTACGATTTTGACTGCCCGCGATTAAATGAACAAGATCGACTGCGATAATGACGTTTAAAGTTTTTCTCCGCTCATAGAAAACTCCACTGCAGATCAAATCAAGCGCTTCCTAAACTTACAGCCAATCACCATAGAGCGGCGCGGGGATGACGTCATTTTGTATTTTAGCGCTCGAGCTACCAGCTTCGCGTTGAGCTCTGGAGCATGCGTGAGGGGAAATCATAACGCTAACATGTTGCTAAACGGGACTACGGACGTTGTCAGGGACATTAAACGTCATCGTGCCGAACAGGAATAAACGTTGTAGATAAACTGGTTCTAAAAAAAAAAAAAACGTGGATGAAAATTCCTCCACAGAGCAAATCCGTATTATGGAAAATGTTTTAAATAAAGTTTGGGAAAGTTGTCGGAAGCGTGGTGATGGTGACGTTGAAGTCGAGCGGCCGGGGTGTAGATTGTTTACAGCGTACGGTTAGCTGTTTATTTCTGGAGATTGTATTTAGGCTTCAAACTTCATAAAAGTTGTGTTCATTTGTGAAAATGATCTCGATGGATAAAACGTGTTAGTGTTGTAAACTTTTGTTGATCACAGAGATACATTTTTTTGCAATAATCCAATATGTGAAAATCCTATTGGGTATTGGGTTCCGGTACAAACTGACGTCGTCCCTGCGCCACCGCTCTATTGGGTGATCTGTCTGCGTCTCTCCTCCTGTAAACACTGTTATTGCCTTTTCTGCATTCGCCTGAATTGTTTTCATTTGGTTGCATATTGTTATATTTGATGCATATTTTAATTTGGTTGATGGTATTTTTACTTATCCTATATTTTGGGTACGATTTTATTGATGTTTTGCTTCTACGAGATGACGCACTTTAAGGACCAGTGTAATCTGATGCAAAGATTCGTACATTAGCATGCTTAGACTGAACAGAAAACGGTTGGAAATGAAAAGGTAAACCTCTCGTATAGTCGACCACAGCCTCGAGCGCAGCAACTCTCACGTCCACAAAATGGCCGTACTCCGCGTAGGCTTTAAACAGGCTCGGGTCGCTGGGGATGTGTCCGTTCTTCTGCAGCATCCTGATGGCCCGTAGGCAGCTACGACACAGAACGTTTGTTAGTGTTAGCACGATACTCTCAGGAGGATGCGTTGCAATATCAAGAGAACCATCAGCAAAGCGCCCGTTGTACCCAAACAATACGAATATTTTCAATAGTTATAATAAGTTTTTGATACGTTTATTTACATTTCATATTACGGAGATGCGTCACGTCCGATCCGCACGTATGTAAACAGTTTTAATGAACTCGTACAAATCATTCGTTCCTATTTTCCATCACGTCGTCTTACAGGGCTGAAATTCAAACCCGTCTCTCTCCGTACCTGACGGTGATGGCGTTCCTGTAGCTAGGCAGCAGTTTCTCCATGTTGAGGAAGCGCGTCACTTCCTCCAGGATGAGCTTGACGTCGGCGTTCAGACTGTCCACCGTGCGTACCTCGTTATTGATGCTGATGGCCGGTGTTAAGGAGTTGGTCAGGGCTTCGATCAGGTCAGCGCGGTAGTAATTATCTGAAAACTGGAAGATCGGAGGACGACGCGGCGTCTGAATGCATGATATAAAACGCTCGACAAGTACAAATGCGAGGAGGTCTAGTACCAACAATAACGAGACGCGGTTTGTTTGCGGCGAAGCTCGACGTCTCACCTTATTCTTCCCGTTATCGTTGTACTTGATGAGGTCCAGAATGAAGTTGAGCACCTCCTTGGGACAGAGATTCTGCACGTCCCTGAGCAAAGCCATAGCCACCGGCATGGTCTAATAAAAAAAAAATAAAAAATTTATAATAAAACCACGAGAAATAAGATTTAAACGTGCAGCTTATGGTCGTGACGTGTCGTAAGAGAACACCGAACGACGTCGCCTGGTACCTTCTGCAGGAAGTAGCTCTGGAAGTTAATGAAGTTGTTGGTCTTGACAATGTTGGGGCAGCTCTTGCAGCAGAACATGCGCGTGAAGAGGGACTTCATGGCTGGAGGGCCTTGCCAGGTGCTCACCATGGAGTTGGCAATCTGAAAATTCACAGAATTCATGGAGAGCATGAGAATTGCGGTTTTCTGATTCGGTTCTGCTCACAGCATGATGAGACCTTGAAAGGCGACGCTCGCGTCCTTACCTTGGCCAGGCAGAAGCATGCCTGCATGCGCACTTTGTAGAAGCACTGCTCGTGCTCGAGGATGTCGGTGAGGGCGAGGCGAGAGGCGGCCGTGGGGAATTTCTCCAGCGCCACAATCGCCTCCTCCTGTGCCACCACGTCTCGCTCGTAGCGCAGCTGGTACTGCCACATGAAGTCGGCCTGCGCCAGCTCCACCTTCCTTAGCACTGCCATGTCGGGGTCGATCCGGATCCACAGCAGCGGCGAGTCCGCACTGAAACGCATCGGAAGTACACGCCGTCTTATCATTAACGTATCGTCGTTATAGCCTTCAGTTTAGCACCGTGCAAGACGCTGGAAATAAGTACCGACCTCAACGCGGTTCAAAATTTAACCTAACAGACTGAAAACGCCACAACTTCCTGTTGTGTCTGGCTTCTGACTCGATTACGTTTCTCAGTTGAGAGTAAATCTTTACATTTACGCTAGTCAATCAGGTTTCCAGGCAACCAAAACATAGGGACTGTTGTTAAACGATTCATGAAAAGCTAGTTGGGCAGAGCGGCTGCTCTGAAGCTTTAAGACTAAAGTCACTAATGTATAACGGAGGTCTGTCTCGCATGAAAATGTTTTCCACCTCAAACCACATCCAGCTCTTCAGCGAATTCGCACAGACTTAAACCACCGATGTGGTTTAGGACGGTGTGAGACATCACGTTTCTCCCTAGACCCCCTGCATTCTTTATCCTGAAATCTAAATACCGCAGCAGAGATGTAAAAAAAAAAAAAAAAAAAAGCCTTACTCCATCGCAGACAGGTCCATGTCCACCTCTTCTCCATTCATCAGAGGGATTTTCTTCTTCTTGTTCCTTAAAAAACACGGAAATGTTTTTAATTTCATTTAAAATTGATTTTATATATATATATATATATATATATATATATATATATATATATATATATATATATATATATATATATATATATATATATAGCTGCAAGCAGCAATGGTGGATTCCTCTTCAAGATTGCGGACCGTTTCAAAATTGACACGGGAGAGAAATGTATCCCACGGATGCAACATTTGGATCAATGGCAGATTTTAAGCTCGTTTTTGTAGTTTTTCCACAAATTATCTTTGTAGAGAGGAAAAAATCAGGAGTCAGTAGGAATTTTGGAGCGTTACGTCACGCAGACACAACGCCAACTTAACATTGTTTCTAATTCATTAATGCTGCTCTAACATTAATCTGAATGAAGCGTACTTTGGCTCGATCCAAGACAAACAGCGCCATCTAGCATCTAGAATAAATATATCGTTAAACACAATATAAGCAGGTATTATTAAAGCTAATATTCCTTTTAAATGTCGTTGTTTTTCGCACGTGGTAACATACTGTTAATGTTCCATTGATTTATGGACACATGCAAGAAATACGTGCAACAGTTGTCAATTCACGGATATGGAAATAGTGTGGCCAATTTTTATTCCTTACTGCCTGTAGAAAGACGTCTATTTCAAAGTCAATCGGACCTACGGTTCATGAGGAGAAGATTTTTGTAGTTTTGGACAAGTTTTTTCAAAATATACTGGAAAGTCTATCATGGCGGACTTTATGGGTCCCCAATGGGTTTTTTGTGCACCCTGAGAATTAAGGCATGTATGCCAATTTTCAGAGAAAAATCACGTAGATATTTGGGCGTGGCCTGTAGCACCACCTATGGGCTCGCGTGGGCCATTTTTGGTGTGAGAGTTACTCGCGGCCTGTACTATCAATGTACCAAATTTCAAAACTTTTTACCATACAGGTCTTGATTTATTGGGCACTTTAGGGAGATTAGGAGAATAACAATACAAAGAACAATAAGAATACTAACAATAAGAATCCTAAAAAAAAAAAAAAAATTTTTTTTTTTTTTTTAATCCACTCCGTGACAAGATCACAACTATGTGCTGCGGTTACAGTATGTCTTAAGAGGTTTCGTGTTTACAAATTATGTTGAATTTTCACTTAAGGTTTGAAGAGATGGGAATTTTAAGAAAGCATCTAGTGGAGCCACTGTTGTGAAAGATGAACCTCCTGCTTTTGGAATGACAGGGGATGTCATGCTTGAGGCTGTTCTCTTCAATCTGCAGCGTGTGGTTGAAGGATCCATCCAGCTCCTGAACAGTCACTTTGATGGGGCCCTGCGCAGATGGATCATAAGAAATACATGCAAAATGAATCCATGAATGGATTTTTGGATGGCTGTTTCTCAATAAACAGCCCATAAACCCCAATCAATATCTGATGAATGGTATAAACTCAGCAGGGAAAGACTTTCTAAGCCTACTAAGAGAACAGTACAATCATATTGAATGTTTATTAGTCAGTCAAGATATCCTTCATGATCCTAAAAATGCAAGATATTATGCTTTCAAAATCTTAAATTATTCCTAAACAATATTTTTCACTTTTAAAAACGTCATATTAAAAGGTACAGACACCCACCCACCCATCCTACAACCTGGCATAAAGTCTGTTAGCTCAGCATCAGTCCTGGTTACACTGGAAGGTCCAGGCAAATGAAAACAGAAGACGTAAATAAGGTTGGTGGTAATTAACACCAATGTTATCAGACGTTAACTGCGATAACAGCTACAATAAATGTGCCGTGAAATATACTACACTTTCATTCTACGCGTTAGAAAAAAAAAGTGTGCTGGACCGTGCGTTTCATTGAATGAATTTGAGTAGTTCCGAAAAAAAAAAAAAGAAAGAAAAAGTTATTTCTGGAATTTTTCATGCGCTCGGACTTACCACGTATTTCTGAGTGCCGGAAGACATGTAATCCTGACGGATCTCCAGCTCCAGCACGTTCCTTTTCCTGTTGAAGGCAAAGCTCCCAAAGAACTTAACCACCCCACTCTGGTCTCTGACAGCAAAGAGCTCAGGAAGCGACATAACGAGGAAGGAAAACGGACGCATAAACATTAATATCGTAAAAAAAAAAAAAAAAGATCAGATATCAAGATCCGATACCGTGTGACAGCATTCGCACTTAGGTCACATGGTATCACTTTGCCATGTACTCGTTCTGTACAGACGATCGATCAAATTCGCCCGAAACCCTGCTGGTGCCATGGAAAGGATACACCCATTGCTTGATCAAGGGCCCAATGTCCTTCCCGGACACGTTGGAAATGGACTTGAGAAACCAAGAGGTGGACAGAAGCATCTGGCTCCACATGTGCGACTGGTACTTCTGCGACGACGCCGTGCTGGCCAGGCTTAACAACTTGTTGAACACCTGAGGAATGAATTTATAAGCTTTAAAATGTATAAAAGGAACGCTCTAACGACCGATCTGTGCGTGTTATACCCGTCATAAACCAGTACTGAAAATCCGAGCGCGTTTGCACACCCGTAGGTCCGCGTCACAGCCAAATCGGTCCTGATGATTTCTTTGCAATTTGGTTTTACGTCAAACCAAAAAAAAAAAAGCATCATCGATGGGAGATTACACACTGAAGGCATCTTTAGGGTATCCATGTAGGACCAGCCACACTAGCACTAGTGCTAACGTGCGGCAGGTAAACTCGATAACTAGAACTTAAAAAGGGTGTGTGTGGGTGCGCAGACTTTTGTTACCTGCAGCATGAACTCCATACTGATCCGGTTCTCGATCAGCCTCATGACCAGGTGTGCCTTGCACTGGAACATTCTGTAGTACTCCCAGGACAGCGTGTGCGGGTGTTTGATGGAGAAATGCAAGTGCGGAGTAGGGCTGTAACAAACAAACGTGTGTGTTTTATATACGTCACGTGTTCCGTTCGTTCTGGATTGGTGTCGAAGTCATTTAAAAAAATAACGCCACAGCCAGCAGGATATGGACATACAATTGTGGTAGTATGTGGTATAATTTTCATATGGAATGCATTATATCTGTTCATTTGTGTGCTTGATTGGCCTGGACGTGGCAGTTCGAGCACACGATGAGCGTTACCCGTCTTTTTCTTTTCCCACGGCGAACGTGGGGTGCAGCAGGACGCCTCCTGTTTTCAGCTCATATTCCACAATCCTGTCCAGTTCCTGTCCGGGAAAAACACAACAAAAAACCGCCCCCCCAGCAATTTATATATATTTATATATATATACACACACACACACACACACATATGTGTGTGTTTTGAGAAATTCCAAAGAAACTCAATTCAAGCTAGTCCTCAAAAACCCATCGTGTCCCATCCTCACCTCCCTGATCCAGTGGCGATACTCGTTGACGCCGAACGTCTTCTTCAGGTACAGGCCGTAGATGTAGCCCGAGATGCCTTTCAACACCCATTCATCAGACCTGCAAGCCGAATACGAGGGGTTTTTAACTCGTTTTTGATCCCTAAACTAATCCACAGTATCACGTGTGGAACTCGGCGTGTGATACAAGTGATTGTTGGCACACGTCTAACAGTAACGCGTTTCGGCAGACTGTGCCCTCATGGACCATTTTTTAACACGCCGGGTGGACATACTGTCCCGGTCTTCGGAGTAGAAACTAAAACCAGCGTCCGATCGAATCACGCTTAAACAGGAGAAACGTTCCAGCTGGTTTAAACCGTAGGTTCGAAAGGGAGGTGAGATTTGGCTACAGTTTAGTTTTAAACGATTAACACGCACTTTTCTCGCTGGCGAGAATTATGTCATTGTGAGATATTTTAAAGGAAAACATTTGCATAATGCTTTCAGAATGAGAATAAACGCTCCTAGCACCCATCTGGTCAGCTTTCCATATGGTAAAAGTTGCTTGGAAAAGCAACGTGAAGCTCAGATGCTGAGGCAGAGGAAATGAAGAGAAAAGGAGGAGGAGGAGGAGGAAATCTGGAACGATAGCCCAGTTTCTTGGTCGCCTGTCTCCAATTACAGCCCTGAACAACATTAAACCACACGACGGACTCCACTCAGGCGACTGTTCTCAATCACCGAGCACGCCTGGTTACGCAACTGGGCTCGGGCGAGTCCAAATAAAAAAAGCGGAACCGCAGCCTGAACATCTGATTCGGGTTTTAGAACAACGGGGTGCATTGTGTCCGAGTTTCGCGTACCTAGTCGAATTTCCACATCTTTGAGCTAGGAGGTTTGGGTTTTATGTCGCAACAGGCACAAAACCCACAGCGCGTTGTATCTGATGCTAGCGAGTGATGCTTTAAACGCACACGTCACGTGCGTTTAAAATTAAAACCTACTACTTGTTTCACGGTACGTCCAAAGTTTCCGACTCCGCGGTGGAAACGGCGGCGTCTTCGGGCGTTCGGCGGATAACGAGCGACTGTAATAAATGAGTCATCGTCCAAACCTGATGGCATGCGCGCTCACCATGACATGCGTGAGATGAAGCAGCCGAAGAACTGTTGCGCCAGGCCCTGTGCCAGACAGCGGCGTGTTACTGGCGTCTGGTCTATAATCATTCCGCTGTGCAGCAGGTTTGTACTGCAAAAGGGGGAGGAGCAAATAAACAATTATTCAAAATGCCACACGATTATTTGAAGAATACATACTCGATTACGGAAAGCCGTCGACCCGTCTATCTCTCCGTTAGTCTGTCTAACAGTTTACCCAGCCACCCACCCACCCATCCATAATGAGTCTTTATTAATCACATATACATTACAGCACATTGAAATTGTTTTCTTCGCATACCCCAGCATGTCAGGAAGCTGGGGTCAGAGCACAGGGTCAGCCATGATACAGCAACCCTGGAGTAGAGAAGGTTAAGGGCCTTGCTTGCTAAGGGCCCAACAGTGGCAGCTTGGCAGTGCTGGGGCTTGAACCCCCGACCTTCTGATCAGTAACCCAGAGCCTTAACCAGCATTGTCCATCCACCCGTCCGTTATCTCCACCAGAATAGTGTAACGTTACAGATACAAGAACGTCAGATCTCCTTGATGCACCTTTTCAGCCCCAACCTCACCTGAAAATGCTCATGGAGGCATAGGAGGAGACCTGCGTGTAGGCCTCGTCCACAAACACGGTCTTGAAGCAGGAGTACGGGTAACGGCAGGTCAGGATTTCCTCATAGAACTCGAACACCTCGTGTAGGTAGGACATGGTGTGTTTAAGCAGCGGCAGCAGCTGAGGCAGGCAGAAATGAGTCACCTAAAATAAAATGATATATACACACACAGACACGTTACATCTCAACCAACAAACATCAGGAGTTGATTGAGAAACCCTCATCCTGTCCTGTTCACACGCACAACTGTTTTTTTTCTTCTCCTTTTCCCTGAAGTAATGGGAAACGTTTGCACTATGGAGAGATTTGCTACAGGCACAGTTACCCTATTTTTAAAAAAAATATATATTTTAAAATCATTTTCATGAAGGGTGCCAATAGTTCTGGAACTGACTGTACAGCAATATGTTCGACATTAGCTTTACATCGCCATCCAGTGGTCAAAAGTGGACATGTATGTATGTATGTATGTATGTATATATATATATATATATGTATATGTCTTGAATTATGATCAAAGTCCCACCTCATGCATGTAGGGGTCCACGAGGATCTCGAACGGCCCCACTGCCAGCGAGATGTTGGGCGCGGCGGTCGGGATGGGCAGCACGTAATGAAAAGTCTTCTTGCGCATGTCGTGAGTGTAGACGGTCTCCATGAGGTCACCACATGACACGGCCACCATGGAGGCGTCCACGGTGAACTCCAGCTTCCACGTGCACAGCTCCGAGTACGAGTCCACGCAGGGAAACCAGAACCTGCACGTGATGCACGTCAACGTCATCCGAGGTTAAACGAGTAGCGTTTTTTCCTGACACGATATCTAAGTCCTTTAAGAAATATGGAACACCACTACTGTACATTGGACGCGTTTATATTAGGCCTTTCGCGGAAAATACGCCGAGACCTAGCGCGGGAAATGATTCGTTTACCGTGTGGAATTCTGGTATCCGCAGGAGAAGACGTGAGCTCCCCTCTCGGCCATGCTGCCCTCCGTGTCAGGCACAACGAAGTGCAGCCCGCCCTTCGGCTGGTCCAGCGAGAACTCGATGTACACCTTCAGCACCTTCATCTCTGATAGAAACACCACAGACACAAAGAGTGTAAGAGAGAGAGAGAGAGAGAGAGACAGAGAGAGAGAAGCTAAATATCTCTGAATTGCTCCTTAATTAAAAGCAAGTCTTTTCGGCTGACACACGATATAAATAAAAAAAAAATTAATGACCACAGAGAGTCAAGATTTAACATCGGTTTAGCATCTCATCCAAAAGCCACCACTATACCGGGGGGATTAGGCCCCACACAGACCAGGTGAGCGCCCCCTGCTGGCCTCACTAATACCACTTCCAGCAGCAACCTTAGTTTTCCCCAAGAGGTCTCCCATCCAGGTACTGTCCAGGCTCAACCCTGCTTAGCTTCAGTGGGAAACCAGGAGAGTGCTGCACGGTGATATGGCTCTGGTCATGGTTCAAGCCCCAGCGCTGCCACTTGAGCAAAGGACCCAACAGGTGCGCCATATCATGGCTGACCCTGCGCTACGACCCCAACTTCCTAATACACTGGGCCATGCGAGGAAAAACTGTAAAGAATTACACTGTGCTGTAACGAACTGTGCATGATCCATTCATTTCATTCCTACATCAAATGGAGCAAAAGTTAGACACAAATGTACACTGAACCAACGGTGGCGCTGTTGGCACTATGTCCGATTAACTTTTTACTTCATACAGATCCACAGGCAGCCACAGACTTTAGAGTAGAATAGTAACAACACTAAATACGCAATAGGCGCGTGCTTGGCCCCTAACGACGGCCCCCTCGTCACGAATAAACTCTCTAAAGATTTACAATTCCAATCCAAAATTTCATTCATCATTAACAACAACAAAAACAACGCGAGTCTTAACACGGGCTGCTACGTGAACGTAAATAAATAACGGACATATCCTGTCTGTATATCTGTCCCGTTCGAAATTTCAGCACAAATCTAAAGAAGCAAACTGTAGACGCCAAACACGATATTCACGTTTATGAGCTGATCCGAATCACTGAAACGTTGCGCTCTGGGGACTGGTTTTCCCACGAGCGGACGCGGACTCACCGTCTCCCTGCTTCCACAGCTCAGCGGGCACTTTAATAGAGAGCTCTCCATTTCCAGCATCAGGATCCACAGCGCTCACTGCTGCAGCATAGGCACTGGAGAAATAGTTCAGATTCCGCCTGCGGGACATAACAAATAAACGTTGCCCTAAACGTGATCTTACACAAGTGTGTGTTGGAGCTCATATCTACAGTATCTGCAAACACCGGCGTATAGAAGGTCATGACATGCAACGCTCACTGCTTGGACTCGTGGTGGCAGACCTCCAGCGTGGGGTCGTTGTAAAGGAACGGCGCTTCCAGCTCGTTCACCCGCACCCTGTAGATGCGGCACTGCTTGCTGTTCAGCTTGATGCGGTTCAGGTTCACCACGCTGGGGAAGATGGTCAACTCCACATAGCCCTGAATTCAAACACAGTTAATACAACGTTTCCTAATTCAGACGTAATGCAAGTCAGCCAGTTCACCAGTCATTCAAACAGTCCGTCCGTCAGTCGGTCTATTATCCGGTCCAGCAATCCATCAGCTACAGTGCCGCTTGAAAGCTTGTGAGCCCTTTAGAACGTTCTAGATATCTGCACAAATATGGCCTAAAACGTCATCAGATTTTCACACAAATCCAAAAAGCAGATGAAGAGAACCTGATTAAACAAATGAGACTAAATTATTACACTTGGTCATTTATTTATTTATTGGTCATGCGTCCGGGACAGGCCGGGACGGGACGGGATGCCAGCGTTGATGGAACAACACGTTCTCCAGTACACCAGCGAGTTCGAAATGTCCGTGAACCGTATCTCAACAGGATGCTTTCTGAAGAGGGAAAATCTAGAAAGAACAGTTCGAGCATGTTTGAAATAGTCGGTAATGTCAGGGATCGAGCCTCTTAAGCCAGGCACCAAACCGAACGAACCAAAAGTATTGATTTAGACTTGTCGAGAAGACTAATAGGGGTGAAAATGCTAGTAAATAGGTCCGTCTATCGTTATGTCGGTCTTCCTGACTCGTATAATAGCAGATTCTGAATAAGGTTGCAGGATCTAGAGGAGACATGGCAGCATATTTAATCCAGAAGCATTCCAATGATCATGCAAAACATTAATATGGAGATTTCTGATTTCCAGTGTAATCACTACTACTACTACTAATAACAACAACAAACACCCATGTGTTGTGTATCCACATTCCTTATTCACTTTAATCATTGAAACATGAGTACAAACACACTGAAATATTCTACTCACAATGACCGACTTCCTCTGGAAGTTGATGTTGTTTATGCACACCACCTGGTGGGTTGTATAAGGGGGACACACAGAACCTGTTAAAATCACACACCGGTGCAAACCATGCAAGACTGGAAATGAGTAAGACACGTGAAAAGAAGACTGTTGGGATACTTATAATTTATAAGGTCGCGGACTCTCAAAGCCCTTGTCCTTCTTGCGGTTCATTTCCGGAGCCAGTCCAGCAGATCTCAGACGGAAATGAGTCCTGAGAGCAAAAACCGAATGCTTTTCTGGCAGAATAAAACAACGGGATGTTATAGCTGTCTGGCTAACTTGCACTGCAAGACGCCGCCAAGCCTTTTAAAACTATCAGATTACAGTATAATCCCTCCGAGAAAGGACTGTAGGTGTTGTCATCCTTCGTGTTTCTATTGTGCATTTCAGAAGACCCAGTCCCTTCGGACGGCTCAGTCAGCACTGACCGTCCACAAGCCGAGGGCAGCCATTTTGTTCGTAACCTTTGACCTCCCGCGTAAAATCCCGGAAGAAGCCCGGCTGTAAACCCGGATGTTTTAATAGCCTCGTATTTCAGGTTCATGTTCTGATAAATTGAATGTTTAATTAAATTGTGACAATTTGTAGTAAATTTAAGTGTAAATAATTTTAACGCGTAAAAAAATAAAAATTTGAGTTTTATTTGTATTTGTCGAGTTTTAACGCGGGGACAAATCAGACATGGCCTTATCCGGGAATTTTGTTTGTACTCAAATTAAAAAAGCTAAATGATAAAATAATAATAATAATAATAATAAAGAGGAAATTTGAGCACTTGAAGCGCATTCACGGTCTGTACAGTGCGCATGCGCAAACATTCACAGCGGCTCCCTATCATGTGCTTCTGGCTTTCCTTTGGTTATCAAGAAAAGTGAAGTAAATCTTTTTTTTTTTTAAGCCATCGGACAAAAAAAAAAAACATTATTCTTGGAAACTTATTGGACACTTACTTAAGTCCAATCAAGTTAATCTGTCTAATTTTGTTCATGTCGCCTATATATGTAGACTATTTAGGAATACATAAATATGTGTGTATATATAAACTGAATTCAGATTGGCATTCAAATGATGTTTGGGTTGGTATTAAGGGTTCTAATGTGTGCCCAGGAAACATTCCCCACACCATTACACCACCACCAGCCTGAACTGTTGACACAAGGCAGAAAACTCAAGATTTACCAGACCAGCCAGCATTTCCACGTAGGTCCCAAATGGGCTTGAAACTAGTACCCATGTGGACAGCCTAGTTAGGTCCCACCAACATTTGTCCACAGTTTCCACAGTGGTCACACATGTTAGCGAATGATAGGGCCCATACAGGCCCTTGTAGCCAAACAGAGTGGCACCTCATGGGCTGAATGTGGGTTATTATGGACCAGCAACATGGATACATCTAGGGTCCTGCATGGGCTGTATGTGGGCATCACCTGGTTTTTGTTTAACAGTACCTTTTTAACTAGGAAACCATTACACAGAAGGACCCATTGTTAAAAAAAACAACAACAGCAAAGATCAAGCAGATCAACAATGATAAAATGATCAATAATAGTACACAAATGTATATATGCCAACACCAATATGAAGACTGTTTAATGATCTTAAACTTGACAGTATTAGTCAATTATTTTAAAACCTATAGCTAAATGTTTCTCTAATCACTGTTCATACATCCAGCAAAGATTTTTTTTTTAATTTAACAACAACAACAACAATAATCATGTAAATAATAATGTTTAATCATATTTTTCTTATATATGACAATAATGTTATTCATTGGCTATAGTTTAGAATCGCTTCAATCACTGCTTTCCGAAAGCCCATCAGAATGTATAAATGAGGGAGGAAATATTCATCCGTCCAAAAGCACATCAGGATTCTTGACGATTCCTGAGGATTCCTAACTTCTGTTCAGATAACAGAGAAACAGCTTATTGTCAAAACTTTGAAAGCTACCTGACAGAGTTAGCTGCTCTAGAGATGTCTGCCTCTCCTTATCATAAGCACTTTAGGAACATACAATCGGATCATATGACCTTCTTTGTCCAAACATTGAGTGATATGCCCGTATGTTTGTTGAATTCAGAGACAGACAATAAAAGGGACTGTTTAGCACTAGAAGAACGCACGTCCACGTAAAAGATTTATGTCGGACTAAAGCAGTCACATTTTCAGACAAGTGCTGCATAGTTTTTTTGGCGAATACACAACATGGTCCTTGGTCTTGTCGTGGAAAATCAACTTTGCAAAAAATAAAACCTCGCCGAGTCAAGGATTTCACGGTCAAAATTGAGACTTTTATTGAAAGATCCCAAAAGCCGAGATGTCTGAAGATCATTTGACAAATACGATCGATGCTCATGCTTTTACACAGTACTAAAACACTGATCTCATTAGGTGGGATTTCCCCTTCTTTCTTTAATCACATTTCTGTCGTCTCGACACAATTATATTTCTTTCTTCATATCGTATCCATAACCGATGCGCAAGTTCAGCTAGCTTAATTTTTTATTTTATTTTTTAAAAAAGAAAGTTTCTATTTTACTGATTTGCGTACAGACTCGAAATCTCGAAGCAGGTGCAGAGAGTGAGATTGCTCTGAGAAATGACACCAAGCCTAAAGTAGAAAAAAAAATACACGTTCCAATGGAGGAATGCGCACTCACACGTTAATTTCACACGCTAATCACACCAACTTGACCTACTTTGATTTTAGTTTCTCTGAGTAATATTCTGATTCTTTTCTAATATCTCATACATGATTAGGTCGCATTTTGAGTTCTTAACATATACCAATTGATTTCTTGCACGTTGCTTTTAAAAACCTACCATACTAACACACACACACACACACACACACACACACACATATCCTTGAACGTTGGTGCAACACAGATGGCCTCATCAGTACTTGCACATTTGCGCACACAGGCCTTTGCGTACGACGTTCTGTATTGATCTAACTTCTGCAGTTTGAAAAATGGACCACTCATAAAGCTTGGATAGTGGATACACATTAAGACATGATGATGACAAATTAGCGAGCTAGGAAGAAAAAGATGCAAACTGCGAATGAGAAATGTGTGCGCAGTGAATTCCCACAAGGATTTGTCCTAGTTTCTTATTATTTTCTGATTAATAAAATATTCCATGTACTGTTACAACATAATCATGTTTAAATGCTGATTTAAAATTGTCTGAAAACATTTATCATCACTGATTATTTGAACTTTTGAACGGACCTGATCAAATCATACTCTCAAGACCTTCAGGATGTCCTTAAGCGTGTGCTGATGATTCTCCTCACTCATCTGCAGTACAGTAAGTTGAGTAAAGCTCCACACAATACCTTTTTAAAAGTTCTGCACCCAGTGCATTGCAGTTAGTACGTCCTTCACACAATGGCAGGCTCCTACGCCATGTGAGGGGAAAAGATCGGTCAGGTCTACAGCTGAAATAAACAACCAAAATAACCTACTGTTTTTAAACATATTGTAAGAGTTTTATGTACAATAGCACAGATGGACAGAGTTCCAACTATTTTCTTTTAAGGTCAGAAATAGAGCAAAGCTGGAAAAACACTGGAGGGAAACACTTCTATAGCTATCGTGTAGCTAATATTCGCTGACGTTAGCTACTAAACGCTAACTGCACGATATAATCAATCAAGTTAGCTATATCATGGTAACATATACATGTGGAGAGCTTGTGTCACTATCAAAATGGAAACTGTCTTCACTTGTGACATGACCAACAGCAACGGCCGACACGTGCCATTTTTTAAACCGTTAAAAAGAGCTCTTCGGTAGCTTTCAACTTACACCCCAGCGATCTACGGTGCCTGAGAAAGAGGCCGAGGTCCTCAAGCATTGCCAAGGGGCCAAATATTACCAAATATTGTGTTTCAGCAGATCATTTTCAATTGAGGTCTATTTAGAGTCTGGTCAAATGGGGCAGACTGGGAATGTTCAGAGGAAAGTAAAAGGTCAAGGGTTAGACTGCAGGGTGGGCTCTTCATTTTTCCCAGGGTCAGAGGTCGTCCGTAATGCCATGTCCCTTGCTGTGTCCTTAGTTCTATAAGAGAAAAAGTAATCAAAAGTATAGTATTAAAATACCTTGCTTATCAGGCGAAACATAGCTTAAACTTTTTTTAAAATATTACTAAGCTAAATAAGTGTTTAAAACTCTAGGCTTCATTCCAGATCTATTTATAGGTTGGTGACTTTTCCTTCCCATTTCTCCTTGGTTGAATCCATTGCCCTGCATCTAAGCTATAGATATGTCAAACCCATCACGGCTTTGTGTTTAAGTTTTGACAAGGGGAGGGATTGCAGTCATGTGGGCTTTTGATATTAGCTAGCTGTTAGGAATTGTGAAGTGATCTCCCGGACGAGCCCCCAGAAACCCGTTAGGATTTGTGAATAGAGGGTTGTGATGTTAGGAAAAGAGAAAGAGAACGTACACAAGGAAGAAGGCGCCCTCACCAAGGCCTTGGGAGAGTTTGATAAATGACACACAGACACACATAATTCAAACAGCAAGACCTTTCTGATTCATTCAAAGAAAGGCTTGACACACAACAGAGACAATGGGTTCATTTCGAAAAATGGCAAGCTCCTGTGAATATTGTGAAGCTTCCTTGATTTCTGCTCTCGCGAATTCGCAAAATCCCGGAGGGACGGAAATATGTTATCTTAAGAAATTAACTTGAGATCACAAAAAATAGGTCCTAATATCAAGATTACAGCACAGAAATTTAGAAATAACTTATGGCCTTTATAGACTTCTGTAGGGAACTCCTGATTCAAACTGAAACATTTTCTCCCTCTGAGTAACTGCATTGCTGAATCATTAGGGATCCTTGCTAAAGTGCGGCAAACAAAAAAAATGTGAAAAAATTTGACGTTCCCAATCACCTGATTTCAGTCATTTCTTGCTGCGTAGCGACGAAATGCATGTCATTCATTCATTAACTGAATTTTTTCATAATAATCAGAACATATCATTAGAACTGTAGCTCTATCCCTCGCTCTATCCCTCTCATAACTAGTGTCTGGTGTTCCCTTTGCTATTGAAGAGTGTGGTGTCATCATGCCGAGATCTGAAGAGTTCTGTAAGGCCTTCAGAAAAAAAGTTTGTGGATGCCTATGAGTCTGGCAAGGGATTTAAAAAGATCTCCAAATTATTTGAAATACACCAAATACACTGTAAGGAATGATGTATTTCTGTAATCCAGAAATAATCAGATTACACGACTTTCATATTGTGATACTTGGATTACGTTACTGATGTCATTATTTTATGAAGTAATTTGTAACTGTAACGGAATACATTTTTAAAGTAACCCCTCCCAATCCTGCACTTGGGACACTGCAGACTGATAAAGACTATACACCTGAGTCAGCTTACCTAATTAAAAAAACCTTTGTGAAGTGTGCATTGGTCTTCAGTTGTGAAACCCTCTTCGTAATTCAGAGTAAACAAACGTGCGTTCTTGTTTTCGCAATGGCTTTCCTCACCCATCATTATAAACTCACTGGATTATATAGCGAGGAATATAAGGGCTAGTGAACGTTGCATTGGTCACTTCAAAATCAAGAACGTTTTTGATTTTCCATCTTTGGAAGAAACCCTGATGAATAATTTGTCATTTTTTTTCAGTTGCAAACGTATTCAAAGTATAGCTTCCGAGCATGTTAGGCATCAGTTGTCATATGCTATTGATTGGTGTGGCTATGTGATGTATATTGTGAATAATAATATATAATGAGTATGGGAGGTGCATTTGAGACTCAGATTACATCTAATATTAGACATTTTAGCTGTTATTGTTGTTAAACATATGTTTATCTAATTTTACAAGAACGAATGCAGGGGGCAGGACTAGAAAGTGGTATATAGTGATATAAGACATAAAAGGAGAAAAATGTTTGGTGTAAGTGGTGATGAAAAGAAAAGGTCAAAGGTTAACTGTGACCTGTGGTGGGGAGGCGATCGTACGCTCGACAGGACGTCCCAGCTTGACATCGAGCTGCCGAGGTATCGAGAGACATAATCACATGACCAAAAATGAATCAATAAAAGGTTATTCTACATATCTGATCACGGTAATCAAACATGACAACATTCACATCGAACATATATGATTGGTTAATAATCAAACGTTTTGATGTTCTAAACATATATGACAATCATCATATGATCAATGAATTGATCAATCGCTATGTAATTAGTGTTATGCCACACCAATGAGTGATACCACAGAGTGATATCTGTTGAATGGGGTCAGCCCTATGCTCCCAGGGTCCTATGTTTCCCTGGCCTATGTTCCTAGAGCCCTTTGTTCTCAGGGCTATATGTTGCTCTATCCTAATATTTCAAGAGTCTAATAACCCCAGGGTGTTACATTAACAGGGCCCTTTATTTCCATGGACCTATGTTTTCAGGGCTCTATATTCCCATGACCCTATGTCTCAATGGTCCTGTACTCCCAGGGCTTTCATAGTCCTTTAATCTCAAGGTCTTATATGTTTTCTATGGTTCTATATTCCCTAGGATCATACGCTGCCAGAGCCATATGTATATTACAACGGTCCTGTGTTTCCTGGAGTCCTATATTCCCTTCTCCCTGTCTCTACTTCAGTGTAATTTAATTCAATTCAATTGTATTTGTGCAAGATTAAAACAAGTCCCTGCAGTACTGAGTGTCGAAAGGTTGTTTTTTTCCCTTCAGTGTGAGACAGAGAGTGAGGAAAGGGGCCACTAAAAAGCCATAGTAGAGTTTCTTACCGAATTGTCTTTATGATAAAGTGTACTGTCACGGCCAGGCCTACACAGCCACACAGACAGCCCACTACAATGGCTGAGATTTCACCTGACAAACACACACACACACACACACACATACACACACATATACATTAGGTTACATATTACAGATGGCGATAAATGCAGCTCAAACCGAGAAAAAGAGTTCTCCAATTAATATGTACTTAAATAGAAATAAAACTCTGTATGATCATATGTGAATGTTGTGATAAGGCTTCGTCTTGCTTACCAGCTGTGTAGATCTTTGCAGAAACTAGAAAGAGTAAAAAGGAAGAACATCAGAATTACAGATATAGTATAAAAATCTGATACTATTGTACTGTTAAGATTAATGTTAACGATCAATAGAAATGATGACATCATAAAGATGACATCAAATCATGGAGAGTTTACACCAATTTGCTTTCAATTGCTGTCGCGCTTACTGATTTCATTACCAAAGCAGCCAAAAACCCATTTGAGTGGAAATGCATTTAGCACACTTATGCGTTCGTTCTCAGCTCAGGAGAAGGAAGGAGTGATGTGACAGGCGACTCAGAAGTAAAAGATCAAGTTCAGCTACAAGCCAGAGCAGCCTAGGTATTATTAAAAATTTTAACTGTCCCAAAAACAGACACATTCCCAAATAATAATAATAAAAAAAACGGCACTTCTGAGTGCATTCACAGAATTAACCCCTAGTCATATTTCATATAGTGTAGCAACAACATGAATTCACTCTAACCTGCCATACCACACAAGCTTGCATATATAAGCAAGGATATATATATATATATATATATATATATATATTACATGATATTGCATTGTGTTAGGCATTATCTTGTTTAGTTTAAACAGAGCACTGCCTTGTGTCTGTTGTCTACTATGTTCGCTATGTTTTCTTTGGGCAAAAAATACCATAATGATTACATAAATATGTATGTAATTAGAAGAAAGCTACTTATGTGATCAAGTTATTTTCTTATAATAAGTGATCATGTTAATATTTTTTTTAATTATTATTATTTATTTTTTTTTTAAAGCTGTGGGTCTTTGCATTAGAGTATATCTTTCTCTCTGCCTGCCCCTCTCTCACCGGGGATAAAGGAGGAGAGCACTGTCCGGTTGTTGAGTGGTTGTGTGGTGCGATAGTTGTCTTGTAGTGGCTTGGGGTTGGCAGAGCCAGGTCTGCTGGAGTACAGCACTGTCTCCAACTTCAGCAACTGCAAAGAGAGAGAGAGAAGAAAAGAGAAGAGAAAACATGAAAGAAAGAATAAATAAAGTAGAAGATACAATTAAGCAGGGAGAAGACAGGTGGGAGGAGATAAGGAGAAGATGGGATGGGACAGGACAGGCAGGACAGAAGAAGAAAAGCTAATACATGAGAAGAAGCTATGCTGAGAAGCTAGCACATGCTTTCTCTTTAAATAAGCTTGTTTTGGTTTGTATTGTATTGAAGTTTTTTTTTGAATGACATAAAAAAGTTCTCAATGGTTTAGCTCTGGCATATCTAGCTGATCTTCTGTAACGTTTCAACCCATCTTGATCAATTTGTTTAGCTCAGGCAGGTGTATTATTAATTGCTTAGGATTAGTGGTTAGCACGTTCACCTCACACCTCCAGGGTTAGGGGTTCGATTCCCGCCACATCCCTGTGTGTGCGGAGTTTGCATGTTCTCCTCCGGGTACTTTGGTTTCCTCCGCCAGAGGAAATGCCAAAGACATGCTGATAAGTAGGTTGATTGGCGTGTCCGAAGTGTCCGTAGTGTATGAATGAGTGTGTGAATGTGTATATGATTGTGCCCTGCGATGGATTGGCACCCCGTCCAGGGTGTACCCCGCCTTGTGCCCCATGCTCCCTGGGATAGGCTCCAGGTTCCCTGCGACCTTGTAAGATAAGCGGTATAGAAAATGGATGGATGGATGTTTTTCTTACTAAACTCTGGAATAGTGTACCAGAGAATATTAGGAAAACAGGCTCTATAAATATCTTTAAATCCAGTTATTTGTGGCTGTAACAAATCTGTTGAGTTTTTAACACATGTAAATTATTTGACTAATTGTGGGTTTGTTATTTTAATGGTATTATTTTTAACTGTAGTACCAATATCTAATACCATTTATCTTCACTGTCATTCTCTGCATTGCTTTAGTTTTTCAAATTTTAAATTAACATTTTAAATGTTCAAACTTTTGTTTTATTTATCTTTGATCTTTTATTACCTTGAGTGCTTTATTATTATTATTATTATTATTATTAATAATAATAATAATAATAATAATAATAATAGAAGAAGAGAGAGAGGGAAGGGAAAAATAATAGATGATGGGACAGGATGGCATATACTGTATATGCCATATGCAATATGGTATATTATTAGTATAATTTTTCACAAAAAAAAATAATTTAAAACAATTAAAAATCAATAAATTAGTACAAGATTATTTATTTCACTCATAAGTAGCTTGTAAATTCCATTCCAATGCAGCATTTAATTTGTGTGTGTGTATGTGTATATATATATATATATATATATATATATATATATATATATATATATATATATATATATATATATATGAAAGCTCTAAAAATGTATTTCCAGTGCTTATGTAATTGTATTATTGTAACTTTTGGGGCTTGCCAACTGTATTATACTATTTGTAGGAATCTTGTCAAAATGATACATTGCTACTTTCCAAACGCATCTCAAACTGGCACTGCATTGGCAGGGCATCTGATAGACAAGGCATTGTGGTCTCTTGGTTCAACTGGTTTATCTGCAGGGAACATCAGGTGTGGTAGTAGCAAGAGATTTAATGAGTACCTGGGAGTGAGAAATCTTGACTTTCTCAACGAAGATAGTCCACAGCACACTCTGGTGGCAGGGAGGTGTAGTGAGTGAGCCACTGTAGCGGAAATAATGGCTCAGGTCTCCGGGGAGCAGGGTCCCTACGTCAAATGCTGGAATGAGCACGCTCTGACCTAAGGACCATACCAAGAACAAACACTCGTCAACAGATCAACAGTGGTGACTTCAGGTATTGAGTCCCAATCCTGTGTGCTTATTTCTGGGTCCCCCCCCCCCATTTTGTGTTCTTGACTGTTCATACCGTTCCAACACACCTTTTCTTTCAGTGTGTTAGATCCAGAAAATGCTAAAATGTCCACGTGGTGGTGGGGGCATGGTCAAGCATCAGTGTGGATGGAGAGGAGGCAAGTCGAACTGGCAGGTGATGCATGATGATTCTCACCTGAGTCTTATTAGGCCAAGTTTACTTATGTGGGTCTTTTTGTGCCTTCCGTTTCTTCCGTAACCCACAAGAGAGAGAGAGACAATGTGCAAGACCGCTTGGGATACACACATACACGCCAAGAAGCGCGAACTTGAACCTGACGGAGTGAAGGCTATGAGTGCCTGCCTGCCTCTTGAGTCTTCCTTCACACCCTGTTTTGTTGTCGATATTTGCTTGTCTTTCTGGGTTATACTGTCGACATTGTGAATCCACGCCCTGGATTACATAGTTAATTTCATTTCATTTTCGTTCTTTTTATTTTTTGTAATCTTCGCTCCTGTCATTCACTGGCCTACCGCAAGCTTTTGGTACTCTCATTACCCTCAGTTTGTCGAATATAGACCCGTGGGTAAGTCTCCGCTTTCTCTCTGGTTTATTGCTTGCTACTCTCCTTTGGGTCTTAAAGGTCTGGGGCATTTTTTTTTACCAGTTTGCTCTTTTCCTACCCAGTGGTTTTCTGGGTGGTCCTGTGGTATTCAGGCACGGTATTCAATGCGTTTTCAACATGGTCGTGTAGATGGGCAGAGAGATGCGCTGCTCATAACTGAGTGTTTTTCTGTACTTGCACAGTTTTCTTTTCACCATGCATGGCGTCAACTACACTTGATATGCTGTTTTTCACAATTATATTTTCTGCAAAGGTTTATTAGTACTCATCTGCAGAGCTTCATCATTGGAATTCATCATCGCACCTGCCAGCCGGAGTTTACAAAACCTGTGTCCTGCTGAGAATTGCCTGTCACCCTCGTTATGTTCATCGTAGCTCACGGCGCAAGCTTTTTACTTCCAGTCACCATGATTCCTTTGTTGATAATCAAATAGTGGCCATCTGATCTCCTTTTCACCATTCCCGTGCTAGAGCACAATTAAGGATAGACTTACTAAAGCAATGATGGAAACAGGTAGAAATTGGGTATACTTGCTCCCCGCTGTTCTCTGTGAAATTCCAATGACACCACATCCAAAGTCTCACTGATCTCCTTTTGAAATCATAATGGGCAGACCATTTCCAACCTGGTCTCTGGACCTGCAGAGAAACCTACTCACCCCTTTCTCCCAGGTGATGCAGTACTACTGAAAAGCCTCAACTCCAGGAAAGTTGGAGAAGCCGCCTTTAGACCTCCTACAATGGTGACAGACATCACTTGCACTACCTCTGACTCTCAACCCCAGTGGATTCACGCCAGTAGACTGAAACGGTGCCCAACTAGAAGAATCTCACTCGAGAAAGGAGAAAATTCACAATCAAGCAGCCCTTAGGGGGCCTCTTCTCATCACACCTTAACACATACAGATTTTTTGTATTAGCCTTGGGAACACACACAAGTTGATCCTCCCAATGAAACCATGGGTCTGTGTATCCTGGCTCCAACACTAATCACAATAACACGTTTTGGCAGTATGCTAATCTCACCACTCGCCAGCATAACATCTCGACTCACTGCTATACATGTACTGTTCTGCCATCCTCAGTAGACAACCCCTTTTCCTTTCATTCCCTTAGTTCTACAATTAATATTTTCTCACCAAAATGGCGTGTGTTAATCGTTATCGATGGAGAACATGGCCTTTTCCCAACCATTGTTCTTTGAAGGCCAATCATTCCTCATTCTTTCACATGGCATTGTTATATACCAGTGGTTCTTGTAATTTCGTACCACCCCTAGCTCATATCACTGTGAGCAAGCCTCATAAGCCTTACCCGGTCTGTGTTCGTTGTGTTTTTGAGGGCGGGGGTGGGGGGTTTGGGGTGGGTGTTGAAATTAACGTGGCCTACCAGTCTCATCATGCTTATATTCTAGGAGAATATACTTCTAGCTGTTCTTGCAGCACCCCACCATGTTAACTTCTCTACCATAGCAGGATAGCATCACTGTTTATGCCAGATTGGTATTGGATATGTGGTTCCCAGGCCTATTTCTACCTCCCCACTAATTGGACTGGAATTTGTGCTCTCGCCCTTTTAAGGAATCCTATTACTATTATTCTCTCCACCCCCCACCCCCCCCGACCCCATTAATGAATTTTAACAATGAGGACAATTTTCACCCACCTGAACATCAGATAAAATATAAAGGGGCTAAGTTCTGGGATGCCTTTTTACCTCAATATGGCATTACTCAGACCTAGAATCAGATTAAAATCACTCACTATAGATTAACCACATTCACTACTGCTACCACTTTAGCCATCGAAGGAATCAAGCAAGAACTAACTGCCATTCGCCTCACCACTGTACAGAGCCGTATGGCCCTTGATATACTTCTCGTTAAAGAAGGAGGTGTTTGTGCCATGGTTGGGGATAAGTGTTGCACATATGTGCCACCCAACGATGATGTTCATGGTAACATCTCTGAGGCTATACCTCAATGAGCATGGTGGACAATCTTGGGGATTATTGCATTGTCGCACTGTCACATTGTCCAGTTGTCCACCTCTACCAGGACAGTTATCATGGCAGAACCCATGGGAAAAAGGAATGGAGGCAGCCTTTGAGAGAAAATAGGACAAGTAGAAGGAGCTGACAACAACGTGTAGAGAAGCAGGATGGAAGGCTTTCACTTACCCTAGGGCAAATGACCAAATTGGGAGAAATTGGGATAGTTTGCATTCATTCCTATGGCAATTTATAGAAGGACATTCTTGACACCGTATATGACAGTTTTGTAAAACAAGAAGCAAAATTTAAATGTGTGAAAACCTTCAAAGGAATACAAATATTGTTTCCAAGAAGACATAGATTATGAAGATCAAACAATTCAACATAGTATTTTTTTCTGAGCCCACCAATTAAATCAGACAACTTTGAAGGAACAGTTACATAATTAAAAATATTAAGTAAACAATGACCTCCTTTTACTCTAAATGTAGTCTATCATCTACAGTAGCTAATACTACTGTGCCAATTAGGTCTACAAGTCAATAATCCAGTCATTATACAATGTCATATATAACATACCTACGAGCAAACACACATTTACTCACCTGCGTGCCTGATGCGGCCCAGGTAGTTCAAGATGTTAGCATATGCCTGACTGGTCTCCTCACCTGTCTAGCAGAAATAAAGGAAAAATATCTAACCTAATCACAAACTATTGTTATCCAGGCTGGGGGAGTAACACAATACAGGTAACAGCGTTACGTAATAAGGATACAAAAACTGGTAGCTGTAATCCATTACAGCAGTGGTTCCCAAACTGTTCCAGGACAAGGCCCCACAAACGGCATTAACATTTGACCGAGGCCCCCCTTTTGCAAGATATCTTTAAAACACATTAAAAATACAGACTTCTGAATATATTCCCCCTTTTTTTTTTTATTAATAATTACATCTTGCATCTTTACATTACATTAGATTAGGAATTGATTGTATGTGTGTGGTTGTCTGAGAGTGAGAAAGAGAAAATCATGTATTTATTTATTTTTCACACCAAATTGTTGAGGTCCCCCGGGCGCCCCCTGGCAGCCCCCAAGGGGGCTGCGGCCCCCATTTTGAAAACCACTGCATTACAGTTACGTCAAAAACAAAGTAATCAGATTACAGGTATATTTTGTAAAAAAAAAAAAAAAAAAAAAAAAAGAATACTAACAGGATTACAATTTTTTTCATTTAAAACCAAAGAAATCTTTTGACATAACACAATATAGACAGCTGCTTGTTGCTTATAGTTCTGGTTCTCTCTCGCCAGTCGTAGCTCACGTGAGCAACCTCCTGGTGCGTGTGTAAATAAATTTTAGAAATTAACACAAATTGTTCTCTGAAACACTTTTGTTAGGGTGACCATGTCCTCTTTTTCGGACCTTAAAAAAGTGTCCGGTCAGGATTTCTAAATTTGAGAAAATATTTGGGATTCGGCTTTAATTTAATTATGACGTGCTTATGGTCTAATACTGCATCATAATACTGCATTCCTTCCTCTAAATTGTTAGCCTACACTCAGAGAACGCATGAAGGTGAAGCGATGTTGTGTTCGCCGTCAAACAGTTGCTTGACAGTAGCTGCAATTGCCAGCTGTCCTGAGTCGAAACAATGCCCATGATCATATAAGGTCATTTTTAATTTCATGTTATCGCATTGCTTCGTATTACATGGCCGTTCAAATATGTAAATGATGGCAGAAGGTACACTCGTGGCATCTAATATTATCTTTTATTCCATTGACATTCAAAAGAATGGAGGAAAGAACGTAAAATGTCTGCAGAGTGAAACCAATTTTATATATATATATATATATATATATATATATATATATGCGATGCCAACACCGTGTCTTTTTCAGTGTATTCAATTCTGCATTCATAGGTAACGCTGTTTTGAATCCTATTAAGACCCCCCCCCCCCCCCCCCCCAAAAAAAATAAAGAAAGAAAAAAAAAGAAAAAGAAAAAGGTGTCCTCCTTTTTGGGATGTAATATTACATGTACCAGGGACCATGATCTCTTTATTTATGTATTTATTTATTATTATAACAAATCCAAACATTGAACATGTTGTAAAGCTCTAAATTATGCTCTAAGTAAAAGTATTTTAGATCATACTGCTTTTCTCTTGACTTTTCTCTTGACGTTATTTACATATGTGACCTTGAAGTAATCCAAAAGATTACATTACTTTCATATCGTGATAATTGGATTACGTAACTGATGACATTTTTTATGAAGTAATTTGTAACTGTAACGGAATACATTTTAAATTAACTCCTCCCATCCCTGTTGTCATCATATTTTGTTTACTAACTTTGCCCAGCATAGTAACTGCAAGATAGTTAATTAAGTAGAGAACATTATCGTGGTACTGCATTGGTAGTAGCTGGCTAACCCTGCTAAATTATGATAATAAAACCAATACTGTAACTAGAATTGTTAGTATCAGAATTTTATCTAAAGTAGTAAATATTTAACAACAACAATAACAACAACAACAATAAGAAGAAGAAGAAGAAGAAGAAGAAGAAGAAGAAAATATGGTAAAATAAAGATGAATAAATGCTTATGTTCATAATGTTACACACCTCTATAAGCACTGCGAGAACAGCCAGGCCATTTTCTTGGGTTTTAGCTTCAGAAATATTAGAATACAACTCGGAATTATAGTGGACTACGTGGAGCTGTAAAGGAAGAAAGAAAGGGCTGAAGAGAGAGAGAGAGAGAGAGAGCAATTGCATAACAAAGCAATAGTTTGGTGTAAAGAAATTCATACAATTTTCCCCTTGTAGTCAATCAGCTAGTATATGCTTGGTCAGTGTTTTAGCGGTAACTCTTTACCCCCGTGTACATGTAAAGGTTCCTCTGTTTACATTTATGGCATTTGGTAGATGCTAAACATTATGCAGGAGATTATGCCTCGGTACTCAAATTGCTTTTCCACAATTTCCAGATGTGCAATGTTGGACATCCAACTGAATTTGAACTACTGAATTTGTGTAAGCGAATTTTTCAAGCGAAATTAAATGGACCGAAATTTGCCTGTCGAATATTATAGGTGGTATTTCTAAAGAAATTGAATATTTTTTAAATGAGCTTTGAAGGTTGAATATTGATTGTTGAATTTTTAATAATGAAATTGTGTGTGAAATGTTTCCAATTGAAATATTCACAGTTTAAATACACAGTCATGTCGAAATGCGGCCCCCAAAAATGTCCATCCATCATAAAGCCACGGTGGGAATCGAGCCCCCGACCCTGGAGGTGTGAGGCGAACGTGCTAACCACTAAGCCACCGTGTGCCCCCTCTCCCCCTAAAAAAAGTAAGCCTTGGAAATACAGTGCATTAAAATGCAAGAACTTTTAATATAATGCTTTTTAATTTTTTTATTAGTGCACCAAAGTCAGCAGTCCCTTCGCCTACGCACAGCAGCTGAAGGACTCCTGTCACCAGTGGTTGATGGACTTGGAGCAGGACATGGAACAGATCATAGAGCTGGTGGTGCTGGAGCAATTTGTTCCTGGACTCCTGACAGGAACAGTGGAGTGGGTCCAGTGCCACAAGCCCACGCATCGCTTTGTGCAAGTTTTAGTGGACTATGCAACGTGATACCTGGAAGCTGTGGCTCTTTGCAACATCTCAGCATGGATGCATTCTTCCGTGATATCTCCCAAGTTGGGATCCCAAAAGAGACCCTGACTGACCAGGGCACATCCTTTATGTCACACACTTTTCATGAAGTATATGAATTATTATGTATTAAATCAATTAGCACGAGTGTTTACCATCCGCAGATGGATGGACTGGTCGAACGGTTTAATTAAACACTTAAAAATATTATTTGTAAATTTGTTCATGATGATGCTTGGAATTGGGATAAGTGGCTCTAAGTTCTGTTGTTTGCAGTGTGAGAATCCCACAAGCCTCAACAGGGTTTTCCCCATTCTAATTATTGTATGGGCACAAGCCTCATGAAATCTTAGACGTCATCAGGGAAAATTAGGAGGAGGGACCTTCTAACAGCAAATACAAAATTCAGTACGCTCTGGACCTGAGTGCAAAACTCCACACTTTAAGTCACCTTACTCAGGAGAGTTTGTGTCTGGGCCAAGAACGACAGTCCCAACTGTACGGCAGGGTTAGGTACTCGTTAGGTATCAAATATAAGGTACTCGTTTACTACCCGTGTCAAGCTCTAAATTATTCACCAATTGGCAAGAACCCTTTGAGGTCACATTGCAAGTCAGAGAAGTCGACTATGAGGTCAGGCAAACGGATAGAGGTAATGCACAACAAATATACCTTAATGTACCAAATATACACCTTAATTTCCTGAAACCATGGAGAGAGGTGGTTCCTGTAGCTCTGGTGATGGTGGTTCCTGAGAAGGAGGAGCTGGGCGGTAAGTCTAAAAAGTGCAACCCAATTCACCCTGGTCCCCTGTGGAGACAACCTCTTACAGTCCCAGAGAGCACAGGTTGCCAGATTGCAAGGGGAATTTTCCATGTGTTTTCGCCTCTACCCCGTCACACAAACCTCATAGAACACCACATGGAGACTCCTCCAAGTGTGGTTGTATGCAGCCATCCCTACTGAAAAAAAAAATGGTTTGGGATGAACTCAAGGCTATGATCAACATGAGAGTTATCAAAGAGTCCCCTAGTGATTGGAGCAGCTTGGTAGGCTTCGTGCCCAAGGCTGGGTCGGACCATTTTTGTGTGGACTTTAGAAAAGTCAATGCAATGTCTAAATTTGATGTATACTCAATGGCACGCATTGATGGACTGCTCACTTTTATTTGACACTGGACTTAACCAAGGGATATTGGCATATTTCTCCAATATCTTGAGGAAAAAACAACCTTTTCCACTCTGTTTTGGTTACACCAATCTGTCACCTTTACGTGTTTGTTTGGAGCCCCAGCAACATAATCTTTTACAGTAATGATTGGCAGCAGCATGTACTGAGAGCTGTCCTGAGATCCTTGAGATGGACAGGGCTCACAGTAAATCCAAATAAGTGTGAAATTAGACAGGTGGAAGTACGTATCTCAGTATCTGGGCTTCAATTTGGGCTATGGGCAGGTGCATCCCCAAATTGATTCGACAGCAGCAATTGTGGCCTGCCCAACACCCAAGACCTAAAAGGGGGTGAGGCAGTTCCTGAGGCTGGCTGGCTAACATCATAGGTTTGTGCCTAATTTTTCGATGCCACCAGCCAGATCGCCAGATCCAATGGACAGAGCCATGTGAGTGGGCTTTTTGCCAAGTAAAAGCAGTTTTGTATGGGGGCCCATTGTTGCATTCTGCTGGCCTCTCTCTCCCTTTTGTTCTGCAGATTGACATGTCGGACAGAGGGCTTTGGGCCATTTTGTCTCAGTAGGTGGAGGGGGAAGAGTCTCCTGAATCTTCCTCTGCACCCTTAAACACCGGGGTTCTACATGTACTCTGTGTGATTTTTTTTTTAAAAACTGATAAATGAAATAACAAATTATTTTAAAAAATGTTCTTCTTTGGAAAGGTGGAATGAAGCAAAGAAGGCAGGAAAGGGTCAAAGGTTAGTTAAACATTCATTATTGATGAATCTTTTTGTATTTCTTAATCTCATCATAAAGTGGAAGTTGAGGAGTCTCTGAATCACTAGTCTGGCTGGTGTCTTACCTTATTTTGTACCCTGCTGTATGTGCATTTAAATAAAACATTCTACCCCATTTAAAGTAGCCATTCTTCTAAAGGAGAAAATAAATAGCTCAAACTAGACAGAAATGACTTTAACACACAAGATGTGGTAACACTTCATATTCAGGAGGTGCTGTACTTTAATAGTTTTAAAAAGCAGCTAAAAACATTTATTAAGTTAAACAATTAATTCTGAATTAATTGTTCAGGTTTCTATTTTCTTTCTTACTTTTTCATAAAAAAAGTTATTAATAATTTAATACCTTTTTAGCTGGTAATAGGCAGGTAATTTATTTAAATATTTCCCCATTTATCACACACACATACACACACCTCTGCAGAAGCACTCTGGTCATCGATGCTATGCTCACTTCCTGTAGCGACACCCACTCCATTTCCCCAGTGCAGGTGGAGCTGAACAGCGCTAAACTGCCATGGCAAACCAGCCAAACCCATCCAACTTGGCAACGGGATCTCCACTGACAAAAAAAAAAAAAAAAGGTGAGAGCAAGAGACTCTGAAAGACAGTAACAAAAACTTTCATGTGTATAAAAAAGAAACATTCTCATAAGCCACTTGACTAATAATCACATTTACACTTCCTACCAAAAAACTGACCTCATTCCAGCAGTTATCATCATTTCTTTTTCAGATATTACCTTTCATGTGGTGTGTTATAGAGCTGTTTGTGAATGTAAAAAGTCTCCAAAGTTTAAAAAATCGAAGCACACAACAAACGTTATTGACTCCCAAAAGAAAGAACTGATTCTGAACAGCCTGAAACGAGTCGTCAGTAATTCCAGACTTACTTCCTGTACTAACCTTTGTTTTGTAACAAAACAACCCCGCCTCTGGTCTTCATTGGCTGCTCGTGAACAACATGTACTTTAACCCCGCCCTCAAACACTACAGTTAAGGTTACATCCTGAAAGAGTTAGGTTCATGTCTAGAAGACGTTGTTTTACATGGACTCGCAAAGGATGAGGATCAAAGCGTCAGAGGTTAGAATTCATTTTAAAACGATACCCGGCAGTTCAACTCTGACCTTCATTCATGTTCCCGTCATTTCATTGATGGCTGCTTCTCTAATCTAGCTAAACGTTTTTTCATTAAAGATGGCGCAGTACCCACTTCATTTGGACCATCTTGCGCCTCTGGATCACAACCTGTAAGTACGATTAATTATTTATGTATATATTTTCTACCGAGTGTTCCAAATGTGTAGATTTGTGTTGTACAGCCAGTGCAGAGCTGAGGAAACCAGAGTATACGTCGGAAACCCCCGCAGCACGGGGAGAACATGCAATCTCCACACACACAGGCAAGTGGCAGGAATCGAACCCCCAACCCTGGAAGTGTGAGACGAACATGCCGACCATGTTCTTTCAAATATATGTAAACGTGTATATATCCATCCATCCATCTTCTATACCGCTTATCCTTCCTTCAGGGTCACGGGGAAACCTGGAGCCTATCCCAGGGAGCATCAGGGACAAGGCGGGGTACGCCCTGGACAGGGTGCTAATCCATCGCAGGGCACAATCACATACACAATCACACACCCATTCATACACTGCGGACACTTTAGACACGCCAATCAGCCTACCGTGCATGTCTTTGGACTGGGGGAGGAAACCGGAGTACCTGGAGGAAACCCCCGCAGCACGGGGAGAACATGCAAACTCCACACACACATGGAAGTGGCAGGAATCGAACCCCCAACCCTGGAAGTGTGAGGCGAACATGCCGACCACGTTCTTTCAAATATATGTAAACATGTGTATATAGGTTTCTATAAATATTGTCATGAGGCCACACACCTCATGCAGATAAAAAATGTTATGGGGACAAAAGCCCTGGTCCCAATATGGGAAATACTTTGAAACATAAAGTGGAGACTGTAATTCGTAGGTGCATGGTCATTTTGATCCATGAGGGATGATGAAAGCTTTGTATGAGAGAGATTATGCCCTTGACAGTAAATGTATGTAAAGTAGAGGACCAGGACAACACACTAATTTTTTCTGTGCTTACAAGGATAATTGTTACCAGCAAGAAAAGTGCTTACATGTATGAGAGCTGTTTTACCTGTATGGCCATTGTTGGAGACTGTGAAGGGTTTGTGACCATACTGCTCATATCCCAGCGGCCGTAACTCAGGAAGGGATGGGTCATACTGAGTTCTTGAAGTGTCCACATTGATCGGGGACTGTGAGGACCCGCCACACTCGGGGAACAAAACTGGCCATTCTGACTGACCTGCAGCTCCTGAGGAGAAACAGTACAGTATGTGTGTGTGTGTGTTCATTCATTTCAGCAATTAATATGGATCAGTGGATCTGGAGCCTATTGCACAAGCCGTTGCGCAAGACGAGAACATACCCTGGATGGGAGGACAGTCTATCGCAGGGCATCATGCAAACACATTGACCTCTAAAGGCAATTTAGAATCACCAATCCACTCACTGACATTTTTGGAAGCAGGAGGAAATGAGAGAACCTGGAGGAAACTCTACAAATACAATAACATGCGTAGGGGACATTTGGCTTGACCACATAATAAAATTTTATCTAACGAAAATATGTTAAGCTTAGTTGGTGTAGAATAATACAATCCCAATTCCGAAAAAGTTGGGACAGTATGGAAAAATGCCAAAAAACGAGTCATTTGAAAATTCAATTCACCCTGTATTATATTGAAAACACATTATTAACACATTATTTACATATTGTTTTACTTTGAGTTTATTTTTGAAAATATACACTCATTTTAAATCTGATGACTGCAACACACTCCAAAACAGCTGACTTATTACGTGTTTGGGCGCTGAAGATACCAGTTGGTTAAGTTTAGCAACCCCTTAATTTTCCCCCATTCATCCATTATGCATTTCTTCAGCTGCGCAACTGTACGGAGCCTTCGTTGCCTTATTTTGTGCTTTATATTGTGATGCATATTCTCAATCAGAGACAGGTCAGGACTGCAGGCAGGCCATGCTAGCACCCGCACTCTCTGCTTACGCAATCATGCGCTTATAATCCGGGCAGAATGTGGTTTGGCGTTGTCCTGTTCTGTATGGCAGTATATGCTGCTCCAAAATGTGTACATATCTTTCTGCATTAATGCTGCCCTCACAGATGTGCAAGTTACCCATGCCATGGGCACTAACACACCCCCATACCACAACAGATACCGGCTTTTGGATCTGACGCTGATAACAGCTTGGATGAACCTTTTCCTCTTTGGCCCGCAAAAAACGACAGCCGTTTTGTCTAAAAACTATTTGAAATGTCGACTCGTCAGACCACAAAACACAATTCCACTGTGCACTGTCCATCTCAGATGAGGTCGAGACCAGAGAAGTCAGCAGCGCTTTTGGACAGTGTTGCTGCATGGCTTCTACTTTGCATAGTAAAGCCTTAACTTGCATCTGTGGATGCAGCGGCGAATGGTGTTGACCGACAAAGGTTTACCAAAGTATTCCCGAGCCCATGTCAGGATCTCCATTACAGACTCATGACTGTTTTTAAGACAGTGACGTTTGAGGGATCGGAGATCTCGCACATTCAGTGGTTTTCGGCTTTGCCCTTTACGCACCGAGATTTGACCGGATTCCTTGAATCTTTTAATTATATTGTGCACTGTAGAAGGTGAAATACCCAAAATCCTACCGATTTGTCTTTGGGGAATGTTCTTCTCAAAGTGCTGGATTATTCGTTGATGCATCTGTTGGCAGATTGGGGAGCCTCGACCCATCCTTGCTCTTGAAGGACTAAGCCTTTTTTGGAGGCTCCTTATATACTATGATTAGACGATTGCCTCACCTGTTTCACATCACCTTCTTATTTCAACTTGTCACATCACTATTAGTCCTGAATTGCCCCATCCCAACTTTTTTAGAACATGTTGCATGCATCAAAATAAACTTTATCTTCAAAAAACTATGCAGTTTATTAAGTAACATATCAAATACCTTGTCTTTATACATTTTTAAAATGTATTTATATAAGTCAAAATACATTTACAAATCACTTCTCTTTGTTTTTATTAGCATTTTCTATACTGTCCCAACTTTTTCAGAATTGGGGTTGTATATCTACAGTAATATACGTACAAGTCAATGAAAATACCTCACAAAGGTACTAAATCCTATGTGTGTTCTTGTGTGCGTCAAATAAGGCCTTTCTGCAATATTAGCTCAGGGTTTAGTCATGCACAATTAATGAGATGATGCAGGGTTGGCAAAACACACACACACACACACACACACACACACACACACACATTAATTTCAACACAAAAGCATTATTCAACAGCATAGTCAATGATAGATACTTGTCTAATTTCATCTTGTTTGTGTGGGTTGGTGGCTGGGGTGTCTGTGTAGGTGGGTTTTTGTATGTTTGTGTATATCTGTACCTGTGTGTATAAATGTAAATAGTATAGTATGTGCATACTAAGGTGTGTGTGTGTGTGTGTGCAAGAATGTATTGGGTATGCATGCATAAGTATTATTGTGTGTTAGTATATTCAGGCATGATTTTTCACACGAGGATTAGCAGAGAGTGTTGCACACACACACACGCACACACACATGCACGCACGCACCCACGCACACACACAAAAGAATGGAAGGAAGGAAAGAAAACTTTTTGAAAAATGGCTCAGCAGTTGCCCTGATGATTGCCATGACAACAGTGGGACAACATCTCCCGATACTGTGTCAGTCAGGCTGTCCCAAATACAGACACAAAAGAAGAGCAAAGAACAAACAGACACACATACACACACACACACACACAACTGGGTATTAACATTTCTGTAGGTGTTAAGTCTTAACTATTAAGTCTTAGCAAACATTTGCTTTAGTTTCATTGTTCAATGAATGCACACATTTCGGTTCTAAATTATGTCTAGACAATGTTCATATTCGGGGAATTAACAAATACAAACTAGTAAACCAAAATGATTGTTAGTCTGTCTAATAATGAACTGTTCCCAGTCAATGAGTGCCTTAATAAACACACAACAGTGGATTGTTTGGATTATAATTTTTTTCATTTGTCCTAATAAAGCACAAACAAGTTGACGCATTTGCATGCTGTCTCTCACCACAGGCAGACATTTCATACAGTAACGTAATGTGTCCTGATAAAATATGATTGAAATTTGAAAAATTCATCTATTAACAATTGTTTGATCCTTTTTGTCCGTTTTCATGTTTTAAGATAACAGTAAAAAGAAAAATACTAGTTTTACGGCATCATTTATTGACAGTAGTGCTGGCTGCAAGACAAATCACAGGTTCATATTAATGCTCTCATTGTTATACTTCAATACAATACTTCACACCATACAATATCATTTGTATAGTAACAACTAATCAGAAGGAACTTTTATTCTAATTTAATTCTAATAACAAAAGAATTGAACTCCTTCTTCACTTTGGAACCGCATGGGCTCACCTGATGCTTTGTTCCATCATGTACAGCAGTAAAAGACCTGGGTGTGATTATAGACTACGGTCTTTCATTTGACGCTCATGTAGATAATAGTACTAGGATAGCCTTCTTTCATCTCAGAAATATTGCTAAGGTAAGAAATATAATGTCCCTATAGGTGCATAAACAAGCTCCAGTTAATTCAAAATGCAGCAGCCCTTACTGGAACCAGAAGATATGAGCACATGACCCCTATCTTCTCCACAATGGACTGGCTCCCAATCAAATTTCATATTGATTATAAAATACTACTATTGACCTATAAAGCACTGAATGGTCTCGCACCGCAGTACCTTCTGAACTTTTATGATTCCCTACACCTATACTGTACATCAGTCAAAAGAGGCAGGCTATTTGTTGGTACCTTGAATAGTGAATGCTACAGCAAGGGGCAGAGCTTTTTCTTACAAAGCCCCACAGTTATGGAACAGCCTTCCAGTTAGTGTTTGGGACTCAGATAGAGTCTCAGTGTTCTAGTCTAGGCTGAAAACACATTTATTTAGTCAATCCTTTTGTTAATAGTTTTTTTCTTAGGTAAAGGAGCAGATCTGGAGGGTTCATGAGCACAGATCAGGAGGGTTTACTTTATGTCCCAAGGCGCCCTCATGTCTGTGTTATCTTCTGGCTCTCCCTTTTAGTTATGCTGTCATAGCTAATCTTGCTGGAGCCCCTGCTTGCACCCTGCACCCAGTGTACACTGGATTTACGTGACAATGAACATACCTAACAATCTGTCTGTCAGTCTGTCTCTCGCTCCCTTGCTCTCTCTTTGTTGAAATACAAATGTGACACCTGTGAACCTGACACCTTTTGCTCTCCAGACCTGCATGATCTATTCTGATGCAATACTTCTGGTTGGAATTCTCATCACCTGAATCCCATTTGTTGCTGCTGAGGATGGCCTCATATGGACAGTCTAAAGATACATGAGATTACTGTGGATGGTACCACTTAGAAACCATGAAGATGTCTTTGGACCGCAATTGATATAAATAATTTTGCTACGATGGCTTAGGGCTGCAATTGCCACGGTCAGTTTTGCACTTAAGTCTCCATCAGTTAACAGTTGATAACGCCAACAAAACAGACTTCATGGTAAAACTATAATGAATTTCTTGGTAACCCAGTGGCATTTTTGGACTATATAGCACATAGTTAAAGAAGGGAATTATTTATAATTACACTATCCAATGTCACACAGATGGGTATGGGTTCTTTTTGGAGTCTGGTTCCTCTCAAGGTTTCTTCCTCATATCATGTCAGGGAGTTTTTCCTTGCCACCATTGCCTCTGGCTTGCTCATTATGGATCAATTTATACATTTAAAATTTATATCCTGAATTGATATATTTCTGTAAAGCTGCTTTGTGACAACGTTCATTGTTAAACGTGCTGTACAAATTAAGAATTGAATTGAATTGAATTTTTGTAGATGACATGGATCCTAACTTCCCGCTTGAGTCTCACTTGTTGCAGAATTATGGATGAAAGTAAATAATGCAGTAAAATGCTTACTTACCTGCATATGTCCATTCCTTGGCTGAAGATAAAAAGAGAGGGAAAAATGTGTCAGCAGATACAGCATCATTATCTTATCATGATAAATTTCAATAATGATTTGAATTAGGTGGTGGTATGATACACTACTGCAAAATTGCATACAACAGCTTGTGTTTTATTAATGTTTTATTAAAGAACAAAATGACATTCAAATAGGGAAAATAAAGGCTTGTTTATTATTTTAAAATATGTATTTATTTATTTTAAAAAATAAAGAAATAAATACATATTTATATAAGGACTTACTTAGTCATTAGATAATAATAAGTGTGTGACCCACGTCTCAGGTCGTGATATTGAGCATAACATCTGGAGCCTCACTAAGATTAAAGAAGATACTTTTCAGCATTTTAAAATACGTTTAATATTTAAGTGTAAGGTTTATTCTGTGGCCTGTAATTCATAATATTACTGGGAAGTTGAATTCGAGGAAGGAGCCGACCTGACAGAAATCAACTTTGAGGGTAGTTGGAGGGGAGTCTGGAGGGGAGTGTGGAGGCTAGGGGTGTTGGTATTATGGATTTCAGGTGGGAAACATGGAACGAGGGAACAATGCGGCAGTCTAGTTCAAATGTAACTTCATTTATTTGTTTCAGGATTTTTAAAGGGCCGATGTACCTGGGACTTAGTTTCCGCAGGCTTGGGGTTGAGGGAAGTAGCTAACCAGACTCGGTCCCTGGGTTGGTAATGGGAGTTCTCTCCTCTGTGCCGGTCAGCAGATTCTTTATTGGACTGAGCTACTTGTTCCAAGCATTGATGAGTACTTTCCCATACTTGTTCACTACTTTGAAACCAGTTATCTACTGCTGGTGAATCGGTCGACTTGTAACCCAGCACGTATTGAAAGGGAGTGAGATAAGTGTCATAGTGAGTTCTGTGCATATTCCGCCTAAGGCACTAACTGGGATCTATCCTCCTGGCTGTTCACACAGAACGTTTTCAAGAAGCAGCTGATCTCCTGGTTGGTCCTCTCCACCTATACGTTGGTCTGTGGGTGGTATCCAGGGGTTAAGCTGACAGTTACCCACAGCTTCTCCATGAAACTGGCCCAAACTTTAGGGGTGAATTGAGTGCCTCTATCACTCACAATGTCCTCTGGGATCAGAAAATTCCTGAATATGTGGTAAAAGAGGAGTTCAGCTATTGTAAAGGCAGTGGGTAAGCTGGGCAGAGGAATGAGGTGGAGTGACATTGAGGACCAGTCGACAATGACCAGGATGCTTGTGTGGCCCTGGGCTTCTGGAAAATCGGTAATGAAATCTATAGCAGTGTGTGACCAGGGTCTCTGTGGTATGGGCAGGGGCAGAAGCTTACTGAATGGTGAATGGATGAGCAGCCACTTTAGCCAGTGACGCCACTCCTCATGGGCCATTTGTATTGCCAACAGCTCTCTGTGCCTGATGTCATATTTTTTTCAGATGGGGTGAGCCTTTTGGAGAAATAAGCCACTGGATGAAGCTTGGGCTTTTCTCTGAACCATTGTGTTAAGACAGATCCTACTCCTGTTTCTGAATCATCCACTTCTACAATGAAGGATTTCGAGGGATCAGGGTGTTACAATATAGGAGCTGTGGTGAAGGCTACTTTCAGCTGGTTTAGGGCCACCTCGGCCACAGAGTTCCACACCAGGCTCCTATGCTCCTTGTACCCTGTTTGAGGAGTGAGGTCAGGGGCTGAGCAATTCAGCTAAAGCCCTGAATGAAGTATCTACAGAAGTTGGTGAAACTAAGAACCGCTGCTAGTCTTTGACGGTCATGTGTGTTGGCCACTCTGAGACAGCAGACACCTTAGTTTGGTCCATTGTGAACCCATCCAGGCCAGTGACTAACTTAAAATATCTGATCTGAGTGGAGTTGTTTAAGTGCGGATGGGGCCAGGGCAGGGGTGGGCAATCCTATCTGGAAAGTGCCGGTGTGGGTGCAGGTTTTCATTCCAACCCAGCAGAAGCCACACCTGAGTCTATTGAAAGCCAAGATCAATTGATTAAACGGATGGAATCAGTTGTGCCTCCTGCTTGGTTGGAATGAAAACCTGCACCCACACCGGCCCTTTCCGGATAAGATTGCCCACCCTTGGGCCAGGGTAAAGGATGTTGATATCTCACATTTATTTGATTGACCCCTCAATAGTCAATTCAAGGTCTGAAACTTGGGATATGTTGGATGTGCCGGTGGAGTGTTGTGCTGGGGATTATAGTCTGAACCGGCCATATTTGTATGTCATGGTGTGTTCTGGGTAGTTGAGTTCGAGGAAGGAGTCGACCTGACAAGTACGTGATGATGCAAATTTACATAAGAGGGAAAATTAAATAATCATATCATTAATATAATACTATTAGAGCTACTAGTGTTTACATGTGCATTTAAAGTGATATAATGAGATATTTACATAGCTAATGACAGTCTATCCACAATGATATGATACCATGTGGCCACCATGCTTGTGTTTCTTCTCTGCCCTGTAAAATGAAAACTTGTATAACTTGACAAACAAAATTTGATTTAAAATGTATTGTTGCAACTTGCAACAGTATGTTTCATCTATAAATATCTGTATAAAACATGTTTAATTTATTTAAAGGTTAACTCTTAGTTTCATGTTTATTAGCTAAGAGAGCATTTTTTTTTTCTCAGCATCCATTAGCTAGCTACGTTAAACTGTTTATTTGATCAATATGAATTAAGTGGGGGCTCCTGTAGTGCACACACCGTATCCTATCTAGGTCTCTAATATGCATATCTATGGTTGTGTGTCTTGAATAGGGTTGCCTGAGAAAATGGCATTTCTCAATTGTTTTGAGACTTAATTAAGTCTTAGCATGATCCTCTTACCAAGCTCCCATGAAATTACCTTGGATATTATACAATCTATTGTTGTGCATGTTTCATAACAATGTGTGTGTGTGTGTGTATATATATATATATATATATATATATATATATATATATATATATATATATATATATATATATACACACACACACACACACATATATATATATAGATAGATAGATAGATAGATAGATAATTCTGCACCTAATTTGAATTATCAAATGGATCCAATAGGAAGAGTGTGTTTCACATTCATTGATTACGAATGTTACTATTCACTTGAAGTAAGTACAGCCATAACCAACGACCTTACCAGTGTAATACAGCTTATTGGAATTTTGAGCTTACCGGCTCGCATGCCTTCTGTGCGCTGCCAGAGTGAGAGCAAAACAGCCACATCAAGCCAGTTAACCAGGTCCATGCTGTCTCATCTGTGTTCCCACACACTTTGACTGGGAGTTACCCTGAATCCACAAACTAGCAAAGAGAGAAGAAAAGTCTTAGATGCTCATCAGGAGGAAGGTCGAGGGATGGTGATGTAGATGGAGAGAGAGTCCGACAGAGAGGGACTCAATGAGTGTGCAACAAGTGAGGGAACAGCAAATGCGCCTTGTGTAGGTCCCTGAACATAGTGCAGGTTGGGAAAGAGGGGGGAGGTGGTCAGTGGGGCTTGACTGAAGGGGGTTATTGAAGGGATAACAGAGTTGGAAAGTAGAGACAGAAAGTGAGAGGGACAAATGTGGACAAGCAATAGAGGATTACTATCTACTTCTTTCTTCCACAAAGTTCCTGAGAGATTTGGGAGCTGAATGCAAATAAATAAGGTCAGAAATATAAGGTCAGAGTTTTTAAAAACAATCAGCAAAATCTTCAACTGAATTCTAAAAAAGACTGCAAGCCAATGAAGAGAAGCTAGAGTTGGAGCGATATGATCACGTTTTTTTTTTTTTTTTTTTTTTTGCATTTGTTAACATCCATTGCATTTTGCATTCTGGACCACCTGCAAACGTGCCAATGAAGATTGGGGAAGACCAAGGTATAGAGAATTACAATAGTCCGACCATGATGTAATCAATGCATGAATGACATGAATTACCAAATCTTGAAAGGAAAGTGACGATTTAAGATTTTACTTTTACTAGTTAAGAAATGACTCTCAACTGGTAAAATTTGTTTTTCTAGACAGAGCTCCGAGTCAAAGAGAACACCTACATCTTTTGCATGTGGCTTAACATCAGGCATGAGATTGTCTAAATAACTAACTATAGAGCTCCTAGTTTTGGCAGGATCAAAGATAATCACCTCAGTTTGATCACTGTTGAGCTGGAGAACGTTATTTACCATCCAGCATTTAATATCCTCAAGAGAGTCCAAGAGAGGCTGCAGAGAGTCTCTAGATTTTAATTGGAGATACAGCTGAGAATCATCGGCATAGAAATGGAAGATGTCGTCATATTTTCTAATGATATTACCAAGCCGAAGCATGTATATATTGAAGAGTAGTGGCCCCGAAATGGACCCCTGAGGAACCCCATGGGACATAGAAACCTGAGTCGAGTTCAAGAAAAGGAAGCAATTTTGACAACTTTTTCCATAGCTTTTGAAACAAATGGCAATTTTGAAATGGGACGATAGTTATTCAAACACTTTGAGTAAAGACTGGGCTATTTGAGTAACGGCTAGACATGGGACAATTCTGGAAACTAAGCAAGAATGAATATAATTACTTGAATAGTAGGACCAATCGTATCAAAAGCAACTTTAATGATGTCAGAGGCAACATCATCATGAGGCGAAGTTTTAGTTTCACCTGCATCACTAAGTCCCTCAGCTCAGAAAAAGACACCGGTTTAAAGCTGTTCAAAGTATCTGTACTAACTGAACAAACCGAGCAAAGTATTAGAGTGGATAGGAATGAGGGAGGCTCAAATGCCGTCAATCTTTTCAATAAAGAACCTCAAAAATCTCTCACAAACAGCAGGAGATGGTTCAACTTCATAAGAGATGTGAAGATTAATTATTGAATTAATAGTGTTAAACAGGATTTTATGGGTATTACAATATTTAACTAATAATATCAGAAGTATATAACTCTAGCTTTTTTGGGCTGCTTTCTGAAAATTCACCAGGTAGTTTCTAAAGATATCAAACGAAACAGTAAGATGATCTGACAAGTCTGTCTAAGCAGACGAGTAGAGCCACCCAACCATGGTTGTGATTTCAAATTGAGGACATTTGTATTTAAAAGGTGCTATAGAGTCAAAGATATCTGAATATATCGGTAAATTAGGCCAGTAAGGTAAAAGAATACATAGAATTGTTATTATCAAACACTTTTACTCAAGAGTAATATGAAAATTGATTAAAAAATTAGTGTGACTCCTCATTGAAACAATTAAGGTGGGCTCAAACGTCCCAACATGAAGTCCATCCCATTGAAGTTTTAAACCGCACACTGATGGAGATTCGAATGCAAAGTCTGTTTGTGCCAATCCCAAGACATCGCACCAAAACCATTCGTCTCAACCGCAGTCCAATGCCATCTCCAAGCTTTCCACGTGTGTCTTTAGGCTGTCCATATGGGTCATCCTCAGCATCAGCTAGTGATTTCCAAGTGATGAGAACTCCAACCAGAAGTAGGGCATCAGGATAGGTCAGGCTGGTCCAGAGAGCAGAGCGGGTTCACTGTTATCTCTCTGGAATCTTCGTAGAGCCTGGTTCTGAATTGGAGCTGGAACATCCAGGGCATCCCAAGGTAGGAACAGGAAACAAAAGGAGAATGATTAGCATAGCTGCTGTTCATTGTATTTCAGGCAGAGATGACCACGTATTGGTGCAGCTGTTGCTCAGGTGGTAGAGCGGGTTGTCCACTAATTGTAGGGTTGGCGGTTCAATTCCAGGCCCACATGACTCCACATGCCGAAGTGTCCTTGGGACAGAACCCAAAGTTGCATAGCGCCTTGCATAGTAGCTCTACTGCCATTGGTGTGTGTGTGTGGGAATGGGTGAATGAGACATTTTAACCTTAGCGCTTTGTAGAACCACTAAGGTTAAAAGGCGCTATGTAAGTGCAGACCATTTACACTGAAGACATTTGGGTTTGAGATCAAACCATGAACACAAGACAACAGATCAGAATTTCACTTTGATTTCCATCTACACCTGCATTACACCACCACATGGTTAATTATTTTTTCTATAACAGCTCATCCACAAGGTATATTACTCCAGAATTTCTAGGGGACTGGGCTTCTTTATCTGCTCGAATTCATTTCATGGCCCATAACGATCCTGCGTAGTGCAAGTGAAAATATTTTTGTACATGAAATACAATAAGTTTTTCCAAATGAGATTTTAAACAGGCGGAGACTTTAGTAGTTTCTCACGACCAATTGAACAGCGCTGTTTCCGGCTAGACTATGTCTAGCCATCTACCTGATCGAAGCAAACGGCTAATTTAATCCGTCTGAGAACATTACATTATTAAGAGATACCCGGTAGCTTCAAACCCCTTTTGCTATTTAGCCAAATGCTAATGCAAGCTATACTGCAGAGCAGTTATTTATAAGGACATGTGGTTTTTAGATTGCGATTGGTGTATAATTGGCTAAAAAAAAATAAAAATGACAGAAACCAATATTCAAAACCATAGTCAAAGACAATTTTCTTTCTTTCCTTATGTAGACAAACTAAGTTTTAATGTTAAATTTAGCAAGTGATCTATATACAAAATGTACAAGAATTTACAAATGCACACTGAGCACCATTAACGATCTGAGACACGAAAATCACCAGCGAGCAGATTTTCCACATGGATAGAGACAAAAGTAAAAACTGTGCAACTAAAAAGACAGGTAATGCTGTACAGATTTAGATTTTATGGTTATATCTGACGACAGATGGAGCCGATCTGCGTAATGCAGCTGGTGATGGCTGGGGGAACTGGCTGAGTGATTTCTCCTCGCCATGATGCCAAAGCCTCCAGTGCTTCTTTGGGGTTACTGGGCGCCAGATCATAAATGGTGTAGGCTGCCGAAAGCTGCACCTCCCACGGCACACCTGCACACAAAATACATAAACGTTCATGATGGGGAAAGGATTCAAAAAATTGTAGAATCTCCGGTATAAAGAAGAATGTATTACCTTCCGATATTCCATGTTTCCCAAACAGGTTTATGGCTTTTGCAACATTTTGGACAGACATGCAAAGTTTCTCCTTAAGGCCTAGTTGGCCAAGTCGTCCTGACAGAGATGGAAAAAAAGACCAAGAGTGAAACACCTTGAATATTCCAAAAGGAACGTGAGATATCGGCTTAAGATCTTATTTTCAAGAAACGTACCGATCAGCCTCAAAACTGCTGCTACACAAATGTCTTGGACTGGTGTTTGCTGAGATCTTGGTTGCGTCACCCAGGCATTCATGACCGGCCAAAGCTCTTTTCTGGTAAATAAAACAGAAAGAATTAAAAAAAAAAAAAAAAAAAAAAAAAAAAAAAAAAAAGACTACGATGAGTGTCTGAGTGCTGGCGGTAGATCAGCTGTTATGGTTCTATGAGTGGAAGGTTGTGAATTCAAACAGTCCCCAGACTACCGCCCCTTTATGTAAGTAAGGAATAATTCATGATGGATTGGTATGATGAGACCTGATACAAAGCTAATGTTACTGCATTACATTTTTTTTTTAAATTCCTTTTACATCAAAGAAAGTTACCACTGATAATTTACACATTGTACTTCTCATTTCCTTCTAGTGATGAGGAATGTCCATGAAAGAATTCAGTTCCCGTTATAACAGCTATAATCCGTCGTGTTAGGAGAATCTCTTCTCTTTTTCCTTTCTCTTGATGTTAATAAAACAAAAAACAAGTTGTCATGTTACTGAGAAACCACAAAGCCCATCAGTCTGAAGCCATGCTCATTTACTCATACTCATATTTTACACATATGCTGAGACCTTTTGACACCAAGTCAGTAATGGCAGACACTCTCTTTTCACCTCTCCTTAAAGCCAGTGGCAGCATTTCAATACCTGCACAACCTTATACCAGTAGGTCATGACGAACTGACTCATCCTCCTAGATGCCCATTGTGATAGTTTGTCTAAGCAATCTCTTTGGACCAACATTGTGCCCAAGGAATAGCTGGTGCTCTGACTAATTGTTTGGATCACAGATCACCGTAAGGTGTGTAGTCACACAGTAGGGAACATCGTACAGATCGAACCGTGTAGCACACTGAAGTCAACCACCAGGTTCTTATGTTTAAGGCTCCTATAATCTTACTTAGACACTTTGAGTTCCATCACACGGTCACCCTACAACTATTTGGTCATCAGCGCATACATGACGAGCCCATCACCAATGCATACAGTTCTCCCAACTCCTGGCTGAGGTGATTGCCAGCTAAAAAATGCTGTCTACAATACTACTCATCCCAGCATCCCATCTGGACCACATGGAGAATTATTTTACGGGAATCCACCCCGCATCTGACTCCTGGAGAACCTAGCAGAAGAAGGGCTCCTAGCTCCGTCCAGAACAATGTTATAAGCCTAAAGCTTTCAATATACAAGGCTAGGGTTCTAGCCTGCATGTAAAGGCCCATGTAGTCCGGCTGGGGGTGGCACACCTTTTCATTCATTCACTTGTGATAATGAGCCTGTCTAACCACTAGTGGAAACCAGGTTTACGTTGACCTTTTTGAGGCCTTGAGCAGACCACTGCAGTTTTGTTGCTAACCGCCGTCACATGGGCAGAGATGCTGAGATGGCCGATATCTCCCTGGCGTTCACACTGCTCGCCCGAACACCATAGTGTAGTGTAGCTCGTCTAAAACACTTATACTTCGACTCCATTCAATTTGATTTCTATAGCACTTGGAGAACACAGCCATGAATATAAGCAGCCCTGCCTTCTCCAGATGAGGTACATGAAGCGGATTCGGTTCGGGCCTTTTTTGGATGTTCTGTCAAAGACTGCAAGCGTGGCTTCTATTAAAAAGCATCGAGCTCTCAACTGAGCCATATCTGATGCTCAGCCATCCATGCTCAAGCTTTGAGAGAGACCACAGGCTCTCATGTTGGCATCATTCATATTTATTCCTGCTCGTTTACAGCTAGCATCATCACTGGGCTTTGGTGCTCGGCGGATCTCGGACTTGTGTTTAGACTTACTAAATGAGCTACACATGCAATGCCCATTCCAATACCTAGCGCTCTGAGATGCAAGACCTGATGTCCTTCCCCAGCTTCCAGAGGGCTTCGCTATAGACCACACAATAAGGGATTCTGCTGTAGCGCTTCATAAATGTCTCAGTGGGATCCAGCTCCAAATTTCCAGAAGATCCTCATGCAGCAGGTCAGCTATGACCGGGGAATGACAACTGAGAGACAGCAAGCGGCGGTATGCTAACTTCACACCTGTTTTATGAGACTGGAATTACAAGGGCAACACCACTATACAAGATTAATATAAACACTTGTACCTGGTTGAATTGACACTGCTGAATAGAAACAAGGTTAACAAATAAAGATAATATAAAGTTAATAAGACACTATCACAAAGTGTGGAGGACAGGTTCCGCTCCAGATCAGACCGGAGTCACAAACAGACAGCCACAGGTTCCGCTCCAGATCAGACCGGAGTCACAAACAGATAGCCACAGGTTTCGCTCCAGATCAGACCGGAGTCACAAACAGACAGCCACAGGTTCCGCTCCAGATCAGACCGGAGTCACAAACAGACAGCCACAGGTTCCGCTCCAGATCAGACCGGAGTCACAAACAGATAGCCACAGGTTCCGCTCCAGATCAGACCGGAGTCACAAACAGATAGCCACAGGTTCTGCTCCAGATCAGACCTTAGTCACAAACAGATAGCCACAGGTTCGGCTCCAGATCAGACCGGAGTCACAAACAGATAGCCACAGGTTCCGCTCCAGATCAGACCGGAGTCACAAACAGATAGCCACAGGTTCCGCTCCAGATCAGACCTTAGTCACAAACAGATAGCAACAGGTTCCACTCCAGATCAGACCTTAGTAACAAACAGATAGCAACAGGTTCCACTCCAGATCAGACTGTAGTCACAAACAGATAGCTATAGATACACAAACAGATAGCTACAGGTAGACAGTTCCACAGATAACTTTGAACACTCGGCGTGTATATGAGGCAAGAAGAAGAAAAGGGACTGTCTGCCGTTACTTTTAATAGTATGATCACCACGTGAATTATTGTCAAAAGGTATCGGCATGCGAGAAGTTATCCAGGTGTTCACACACTTAAGGGGTGAAAAAAAGGTGGTGTTGATTCCAAATACAATGGAACCAAATTTTTTTTTTTGCCATATATAGCCAGTGGTGCAGGCCTGCCCTACACCATAAACTGCTGAGCTCTGTATCTAAATTTGCAACTACCCTGAAATACAAACATAGATAAATATACACATTCAAATCAACAGAACATCTATAAAACTGAATATTTCTTGAATACGGTACCCTATAATATTATCATGGGTCCATTTCCAGCCCTGATGTGCACACAGGAGCTCCAGGCTGAAGATGTATTCCCAAGCAGCGTTGCAGAGGTCATCACCATAACGATCGTGCTTCTGGAACGTCAACGTGCCATCCTCCAGAAGAGCCTTTAGTACGGTGGTGATCGCTTCCTGGATGTCACCTGGGGGCCTCTGGCAGAAAATACAACTTTAATTTGCTACGCAGTTTAATAAACTTCAATTAAAAAAAACACAAAAAAATAATTTTAATGAAAAATATTTATTTTTATAGAATATAATGGCTCGGCAGAATGAATGGACGAGTAATGGGTAAGAAAACGACTCTTGCTCTAATGAGCACTCCAACAATAAGCTCAAACTCTCACAGTCAGTTTCGTTCATGAATGGCGATGAATTGACGGACCTGGGCCTGCCGGTGGCTTAAATTGCGATTGTGAAAGTACGATATATGGAAAAGTAAAGTGGATTAAGAATACAGTCCAAAATGCTACACGGTCTGCAAGGGGTTGAGGAAACTGGTGCGAGTTGCTTAAAAGGTTGAGTTTTAATTAATTTAGGACTGTAGTTTAACTGTGTGTTTTTATTTGTGCATCCATAAAAAATAATGCATGAAAAACATCGTTTATTTGGATTTTAAAGCGCGCCTATGATGGTTTGAAACGTGCCTTTTAAAGCTCTCGTACAATAAATTTGAGAGCACTTTAACCTGCTCGTAATTTAAATTGCAGCATTACCTTTTTCCCTCCAGTGTCACAAACGACTCGTTAAATGATTCTTTCTAAACTCCTCCTTTCAGAGAGAATACTCTGCTCTGATTGGTCAGACGTCCGAGTCTGTTGTGACTGGTCTATTGCTGTCAGCGTGTGTCAAAAAGGAAACGTCCACTACCGTAACGAGTTTCAGCTCCGTCTGTCAGCGAGCAGCCGATGAAGACCAGAGGCGGGGTTTTTTGTTACAAACCTACATCGGTTAGTACAGGAAGTAAATTCTGGAATCACTAACGACTCGTTTCAGCTGTTCAGAATCGATTCCTTCTTTTGGGAGTCAATAACTCGGTTTGTCGTGCACTTTGATTTTTGAAACGTTGCAGACTTTTTACATTCACAAACAGCTCTATAACACGCTACATGAAAGGTCATATCTGAAAAAAGTATAATATAATAATTACAATATAATAAATGGCGTACTTTTTTTTCCCTGAGTTTAAATATAAAATTCAACAAACAATTGTGTTAATGTAAAGTTTCAGTCGGACGTTTATATTTGTAACACTCTGTTTGGTACTGAAAGTTTGGTCCCCCTTCCGATTAATCGATCACGCAGCCCTAGTAAGAAACCAAGAAATGGAGAAGAACCTCGAGAGTCAGCGAGGCAGCTGTTTACCTCGTCCCAGTGTAGATACTTGCTGAGGTAGTCTAAGATCTCTCCCTCTGCTTTCAGTCTGCTCACTATGTTAATGGCACGACACAAAGGGCTATCGTGGGATAGAACAGTTGGCCATGTTGTCACCATGAATAAAATCAGCTTTGGGGCTTCAGGAAAGTCTGCAAGTGTGAAAACAATAGCACATAACTACAAAAACACACGTGCTACTATTATCACTGTTTTACTAGCAAGTACATTTGAAATAAAATAAAATAAAACGTCAATACAAACTCACCTTCTTTTAGAAGACTGTAGGCAAGGGCGTGTGCTTTCTGATAGTCTCCGCTCCATCGACACAAACCTACATAAACCCTACAGTGAGACTGCAGGAGTTCGTGTTTCAAAACGGCTCTCTCTGCCTTGATCTTGGACAAAACGGCCAACATAAACTTCTCCGCTGAGGACTGATCAGAGAACGCAGAAAATGAGGACTTTGGCATGAAGAAATTAGTACTGGATTCTACACTAAGCTTAGGGGGACTACTAGGCGTTACATAAACCGAAACACTTGACTGAATGAATTTCTTCTAAAAATTATTTTTAATTTTTTCACTTCCTTTAATTTATTAATTATTATTAATTTTTTGCACATGGGAAACTGGTAAAAAATTAGGGGCAGGCTCTGGGATCAGAAGTTCAAGCCCCAGCACTGCCAAGCTGCCACTGTTGGGCTCTTGAGCAAGCCCTTAACCCTCTCTGCTCCAGGGGGCGCTGTATCATGGCTGACCCTACGCTCTGACCCCAACGGCTTCTACTCTACTACATGACTCCCAAAGACATCGGGTTGTGGTACCGCCCATATTCCACAACTGTCCGCCTTGTCGTGGAAGGGTCTCGTAGGGTTTTCAAATTACACAAGCAAATTGGCGACAGGGATGAACGCATTACAAAACATTTCACTACTGACGACTCCAAATGCCTGAACTCCAAATTACGTTTCACAACGGAGCACACGCGATATGAATATTACAAAAGATTGCGTTCTCATGCTTGTCCGGACGGGGTTTTGAAAACGGCGGACAGCATGAAGTTCGCACGCTTTGGATGCAGCGAAAAGAGAAAAAGACTATGGAGGAGGGAATGGGTGTGGAGACGCGGGACAGCAAGGATTGTCTGTTCTACAGAGAGAATTGGAGGTACGTCAGGACTCCTCCCACTGAAACGTTCCAGGCCGTGCCCAGTTTCTTGCGCCCCCGTTGGCTGTAGATCAACACTGCAATTACGTTCAGTCAAAACAGATTTCGCATTACGTGACTTGGAATTGCAGACAGGTCCAGATATTTAACACGTTAGATATCTCGCTTCTCTCTCAGATCGCGTCTTTGATAATTCATACGTCACGTTTGCCTCTCACCGGAGTGAGTTCTGATTTGTCTATGATTTCGGCCGTTTGTCGGCGATCTCCACAAAACTCGGCGTAAGCGGTGAAGTTGGCCAGTGTGGGGTCCTTCACTAAACAATCACCAAGATCTAGGTCTAAAACCCCTAGGTCCCCATTAAAACAACTACTGAGTTTCAATAGAATTCAAGTAGTGAATTTGAATTACATGCACATTAAATAAATAAATAAATAAATTTTTTTAAAAAAAAACAACATTTACCTGGTTTGAACAAAAATCCGAAATGACACATTTTTCTTCATCTCTTAGGACAGGAACTTCAGATATCCTTCCAAGAAACACATGACTCCTGATTACAGGCAACACATCAAAACAGGAATTTTGAAGTTTTTCGAATGCACTGAAGATGAGGGACTGCGCATCATTGACATCGTCCACAGTTTTGCCTTCTTTTCTTGCCGTTTGGTTGTTGCTTGGCGGACTATTCGTTGGATAGTGTGTTGGCGATGCTACGCCATTACTTGGCTGATCACGAACGTGTTGCACTGGAGGGGTAAGACTTGAAGCATCAGGTGAACAGGTATCGAGTCGAAGCTTTTTGGCGCTTTTGGGTAGTAACATATTTGCACCAGTTCTTTTCGCCTTTTGGTCCGTCTTGGTGAAAGCTGTGGATGAGGAGTTGATCGTTTTATTCCCCGAGATGGGATTGACGGAAGGTGGAGAGGCCCCACTCTCATTCGCGGCCCTTCCGAGGTTAACATTACCCCGTAGGATGTTTAGAGTCCTTGCTTGGGCAGAAAGCTCTGGATACATGGTATCCAGCATCTGCATGGAGTTCTCTTGTGAGGCAGAGGGTGATGAGGAGTTTAACGCTGATGAGGGCAGCCTTCCTGGGACGGGAAGTGCATGCTTGGGAGTTGCTGATCCAAACTGCAAAGGGGAAGAAGGAACACCACGTGTTGGTGAAGGAAAAGTCATAGATGTCTTTACGTCATCTTGAAGGCCAGGATCTGGAGAAGGTACATTGGGCTGCTGGTTGAGAGAAAATTGCCCTTCTGTTGATGACCAGGTAGGCAACTGGATGCTGGGCCTATTTGGAGTAAGGTGTTTCCTAAATTTTGGAGGAGTTGCAGTCAATGGTAAAACAACTGGAGGTAGTGGAGGACCCATCTCTGTGAGAACCTTTCCAATTGATTCTGGAGACTGAGCTGAGGTAAGTGAGTTTCTGGAGGCCAACTCTGCGAGAGGTAGATCCACACTTTTATCTAAACTAGACAGTGTAGGTGTATTTACTGAAGATGCACTACAAATATCTTGAGATTTCACACTTGAGACTTTTGGTTTGGCACCATCCACGTTTTCAACGTTGGGGCTAAAAGATCCAGATAGTACACATTCCTCCTCTTGATCCTGTGCATCAGAAATTGGTAAAGAGTTGTTGGGATAGCTCTCTGGTTCATGTTTACACTTCTTTGCTAGTTCTGTCTCTTGTGTAACCTCTACCCCTGCGTTGTCTTCAAGAATTCCAGGTTTGCACATCTTCATCATAATGCTGCCGTCTTTTAAACATTCGTCATCTTTCACGTTCTCCAGTTGAAGATGCTCTTCTTTGGTTCCACAGTTTGTTCCCTGAACCTGATCTCCAGATTCTTGCTTTTCATTTGATAGCCGTTGGTTTGAAGTAACGCTGCTCATATCCCCTGGTCTCAAGCAAATCCCTCTGACTTTTCTCTTCAGACCCAAGAACTCTTCATCTGAGGAATCTCCAGAAGACGCACCATTCATCCTGGTACAGGAGGATTCACTGTCTTGTCCATCATAGCCATTTTGATCTTCAGCCATCTTTAAATCTGTGGTTGTGACCATGGGTGTCGAGACACTCGGGATTTCCTCTACGGTTCTTTCAGGCTCGGTCATAGAACATGTTTGTGGAGTTACACAAACCTGTAAAGAATATGCAGCCCCATTTGCTTTAACTTCAGACCGACGCTGGACGGACTTATCTTCCTCATCTGGGCACGCCTCGGGTATTATAACCTGCTGCACAGGCTCCGAACCTTGACCGAAAGCATAGTTATAATCTGCATTAGGTACTTCGTGGCCAGCAATACACCGTGCTTTAACGTTGATCTGACTCGTACATTCTTCCTCGGCGCTCAGCTGTGATTCCGCCGTGATTAACGTGGCTCGGTTTACGCCAACACACTCCCCATCGGATTCACTCTGTAAACTTCTTGTTGCTGAACAAGGTGAATCTTCAGGATTTTCTTTCATCTTTTCTACTTGCATTTCCTGGCTCTCTGCTGAAATATTCTGCAGGATCTGTTCATCGGTATCAGGAGCAACTGATGCCAGCACTTTCGATTGGTTTCCCTGAGATAAACAAACAGATGAAAGTGCTACACTATCCTCTAATGGCTTTGGCTCTTCGGACTGTGATTTTTGGCCATCGTCAACTTTGGAAATCGGACTCTCTTTCAGACTCGAATCCACGTCCATCTCAGCCTGAAACAAACAGCATATAACAAGTTCTGAAATGAACCTACTAAGGTGCAATTATACAAGAGGGTCCAAAAGTAAGGTAAGATTTTATAAAAGTTTTTGATAAGCGATGAAATTTAAAAGCAGGCTTTTGGACCCTACTGTACATACTTGGAATGAGCAGTAAATACTACTTACTGCAAAAAGAATTCAGACTTACTACATGCTAAAAATGACACGCATTGAAATAAAGATTGGTAATAGTATTCATAAAATGATTACCAACTCATCAGGAGGCAGTGGAGATAAAGGTGCAGGTAAAGCAGAAGACCAGCTGAGAATTTCCCATATATCAAGGGTTTTTACTGAAGCTTCCTCCTCTGATAACTGATCAACAGGACCATCTTTACTGAGTGATAAATCACTGGTTGTCTTCGCACAGTCTTCATCTAGATCTTCGGAATCCGGGCTTCTTTTCTTCTTCCTGCCCGCTTTCCTTTTCGTCTGGTCTTTACATGGACTGCTTGCTCCTACTAATAAAGATTCAGATTGACTCTTTTCTGGAGACGCTTTAGCTCCGTTCGGAGTTGAGACAGTTGACCGAGTCAGCATCGGCTTTCTAAAGGGACTGAGCGGCACCGGATGAGGAGCACATCTTGAGGGTCTGAACGTTAAGTGCTGATTGTCTGGGGATTGTTTTAAAAATGTTAGATTCTGAGCAATGATTCGATAACAGCATAATATTTTAGTTAGCGAATGCTGCTTAAAAGGTTATTACCGTTTAAAGCTAAATTTCCTGGTGTTTTGGACAGAGGGTCCACGCAGTGCCAGACTTCCTGTAGGAGGGTCCAGACTTTATCTGAAAACGACAACATAACATTGAAAGTATGGATTAAATAACGTTACAATTTGCAGTTTGAGAAAATTTGGCTGTAGTATTTTCTAGATTTTAGGAAAACAAGATGATCCCAAATTCTACTAAAAATCTGGATTGTGGTTTGTTGTCTGTGCCAAATGTACCATGTGCATTTACAGTATAAAGACTATAGGACAGATACACCTATGAAGCTGCAGAAATTTCTTAAATTAAAAAAATTACACTATATACACTATAATATACAAGTTGTAACAAAGACAAAATTCCACATACAGGGTTTTCCTTACCATAGAAAGGCTTAGATGCTGCACCCGAGTGTTTTTGCCGAATGAACGTACCAAGGAATTTATTTTCATTCAATCTCAAAAGATGTTATTTGGTGAAATTTGGACTATAAATACAATAAGTGTACAATAAGTGTTGCCAGTTTTCTTTTACAAATATGGCAAGGATCAAACCCAGCAACCACCATCCCTAGGAACCCAGACTAAGCCCCCTGAAAGCCTAGGGAAAAAACCCTGATATAATACTGAAAATATTGTATTCATTGTATTGTATTCAATGACTTTTTTTTTTGGTTTGGAAATACCTTTGTCAACTTTTGGCTCATTCTCAGTTTGTGTAGATGAACACCTTTTCTCTGTAATGACAATAACCAATTTTATTACATAGGTCACAGTAAACGATTAACGTGCCAAAATACAAGCTAGAAATTTCAACGCTACCTTTGTTGAACTCTTTTTCGAGCGTTGCAAGTTTTTCCTGTAAGGGTTAAAAAAAAAAATCAATCAAATATAACAAATGCATTTACGTTACTGTTCCCACTAAAAGTAAATCTTTAAATGACTTCAGTGTTTAATTATTTTTTTAGAATATATTTTTGAAAATGGGCACCTCTATTAATCTGATGCTTTTTTCAAGGTTACTGTTTTTGCTCTTCAGGTCTCGGATTGTATGATTTTGCTTGAGGTTCATGTCTGTAATAACAACGACGACAACAACAACAACATTACGTATTAATAAGAACAAAATGCATTAAAAAAGGTTCTCGAATCATGGTCATCATCCACACTTGAATTTGTCACGTCAGGGATAGACAATCAATCAATCAATCAATCAATCAATCAATCAATAAATAAATAACAGACCTTCAAGTGCCAGAAGTTGATTTTCAAGATTGCTTTTTCTGGTGTGGGGAAAAAAGATAAATTTTAAAAGAACAGCAGCCTTAGCTGGACAGTAAGCTAACATGCCTAATTTATACTGTTTTACCAAACCTACATTACTTACCTAAAATCAACATCAAGAAACTAGCTAGTAAATACTAGATCGCTAGGTCGTATTCATCATAAAAAAATGCAGGGAAGGAAGAAAAAACAAACAAACTCTGAAATAGGTTGTTGTGATGGGTCTTAATAAGATCAATATGACCTGATGATTTTCTATTTCTCATAATACATACACAATGAGTGCCTTAGCGTTCTCCACCTTCAGATCCTCCAATTCTTCAAAAGCCTCTCGACTAAGCCGGAGACTCTCCTGCATGAACGGAATAAAGCGAAATCATATTAACATTCTATAACCATTTACGATGCAGAAATCGCTGCGAAACCACACAATCAGGATCCTGACCCGAGTCTTCTGCAGGTCGCTTTCTAGCATTTTCTTCTCAGATCTCAGCGTAGTATTTTCTCGACTCTGTGTGTTTGCTGCATCTGCATGAAGAGGAAATGAGAAGTCGTCTTAAACGAGCAGTTCTGTGAATTTATAGGTCAAGTGCACAACTGTTACCGGTTTTTTCTTGTTTTTTTTTTTCCTTTCGTTATTACTTCTCTGGACACTTTGATCCAAAATGTTTTGCAGTATGTGCTCAGCAGTAGGCATCTCAATAAATGTACCTCACTGTATTCTGTTTGTGTTTCCATCACAGGAAGCGAAGCTTATTTTAGTTCCTAGGCCACGGTTCAAGAGCCAAGAACCTTCATAATATTTTTGATCATACGCAATCTTCAGAAAATAACCAACGCTCTTATCAGCCATTCATAAAACACTTGTGGAGTATTAATGCGAATTAATCAACAAAATACCCAACGAACCCACTTACATTTCTTGAAGTAGTTAATGGTGAATTTTGAGGTATGTTTTTGGGCAGCGTGTTCTTTTCACCAAATGCTGCTCTTGGTTTGATGAGTGTGGCCGAAGAGTTTCACTTTTATCAATCGTTTCCAAAATGACTCTAGCTTATATAGATAATAAAATGCATGCATCAGACGCTCATGTTTCTGCTCAAGTTGCAGGTAGGATTGACTCCTGATGACTCTTCCATGCAGATCATGCTTGTGCGAGCAACACTGCAGACGCTCCTGTGTCGACTAATGTCATACGAGGGTTTTCACTTCCACAGTTCCCCTTAACTCCGGTTCCTAAATAACAATTTTCTTCAGTTCCTGCACAGTCTTTGCTTTGCCAGCATATTCTGCATATTTGAGCCCTTTCCAACAGCGACTATATGTCGTCGAGATCCGTCTTTTCACACTGAGGGACTCGTACACGACTATTACAAAAGGTGCAGACATTCACTGATGCTCAAGAAGGCAAGACGATACATTAAAAGCCAGAGGGGTGTAAATTTTTAACAGGATGATCGGTGTAAATTGTTATTATTTCGTTTAAAGATCCCCCCCACCCCTTTCAGACCCTAAATAAGATAAGTTCTGGAATTGTGCCATAATGTTGTCCCCAATTACAAAAAAGATATAATTACTGCAACTAGGTGCACTAATGTGATCATCATAAGCACACAACACAGATCCTGCAGTTTGGATGGAACTCCAGTCATTCATCATTTCTTTAAACCTTGGTGGAACTGTGCCAACAAATAGATTCTTACCTTCTGCCTTCTTGAGAGTTTCTTCAAGCTTTGCATTCCTGAGAATGTAATAAAACATAATTAACTCGATAACAAACTTAGATACTGATTTTTCATAAAAAATCAATCATTTACTTGACATTAACTAGTTTACTAGCAGCTTAACATCGTAGTTAGCAAAGCTAATTAAATAGCAGCAGGCCTTTTAAAAATATTTATTTGTTTGCCATATTATGTTGTAAATACTGTGAGCATAACAAGAAAGCTATTATGAAAGCCCAGAGAAACCAATTATAACCTTACTAACTGTTATGTAAAATGTTATTTTCAGTCACAACTGACTGTGTGGTGGATTTTTCAGTGATTTCAGATCTTACATAGCGAGTGCCTTAGCGTTCTCTTCTCTCAAATCATCCACTTCCTCGGATTTCGCCCGATACACCTTCAAGGCAGCCTTAATGCAGCAAATATAAAACAATTCAAATACAATTACACAGAAATGCACTAATATGAATTGATATAAATCTTAACATAAACTATGAAAGCGTGAGTTGGAGGGTAGAGCCCAACCAATATACAGTGTTTGTTTTCACAACATATTAGGAGATTAAAAATTCCATTAATTGAGATCACCTAAGATAATTTTACATGGACGAAAATCAGGCAAACATCAGTACTGTAGTTTTAGCCCTATGATCAAGATAAAGCTGTTTTAAAGCCCAAGAATGCCACTGAAGCCAGGCAAAAGTGGTTTCAGCAAGGGATTAGAATCCTGTGTTTAAAACAAGACTTAAATCAGTGGTTTATCCATGTGATATTTAATCCTTCTATCAGTCCATCGCGAACGGATTGGTAGTAAAATCACCGTGGTTTCCTTAAGCTCAGCCTTGACTGCCTCGTACTCCACCGTCTGCTTTTCTAACGGACCGAGTTTCAGCAGCACCTCGTCCAGCTCTTTGTGCAGCTTAGTGCGCTCTCTGAATGGAAAAAAATATCAAGCAGATGATCACAACCATTCGTGTCCAGCTATGTATTATACAGTATGCTCTGAAAGGACTGGAACAGCAAGGCCAATACTTTAGTTTGTGCTGTACACTGAAGACATTTGGTTTAGAGGTCAAAATTTGAATTAGACAATCGATCAGAAATTCAGCTTTCATTTCCTGGTATTTACATCCAGAACAAAAGAATTGGTCTTGCTGTTCCAATACTTTTGGTGGGACTGTACAACTACAAGTTGAAGCCTCATTGACTACGTTTACATGGATAGCAGTAATCTAATTATTGACCTTACTCTGAATAAGACAATATTGTGATTAAGGTGTTTACATGAGTTGCTTTTAGAATACTCCTGTCATGTTCCCGTTTTACATGTTCTAGAACATAGTTCGATTAACGGCACACGTCATTACGTCACCGCGCCACGCCGTCCGACGTCCCTCCAGAATTTCACGTATCAACATACAGTTTTGGGTGTTTTTATTCATTTTTTTTACGAACGCTTCAAGTGCAGTTAATTATTTGTCATGCTGTACGTGCAAATAGACTTATAAAAAATAAATAGAATAGAAATATAAACCGCGTCCCAAACCGCGTGCTTACCTTCTATACAGTAGCCGAGATACATGTATTTCTCCTACTACAGGCCTATAGTAAGGAAGTACGCGGTTTCGGACGCAACCGTACTCTTTTGTTTGCTGTAAAACGGTTGAGCACTGCCGCGTGTGTACGTGTCCTGTCACAAAATGCAGTGAAAACTCCCACACGACGTTAATAGTGTGATTAAGGTGTGTACATGTCTGTAATATATGTCGATAATGCGACTAAAACAGGAGTACTCCACAGGTCTTAATTCCATTTGTGTTTACTTCGAATACGACCTTAATCAGATTAAGGTAATTAAAAATTGCTGTTTACATGCTAGTTTCTTAATCAGAGTATTGTCTTAATCGGGTTAATAGTGGATTATTGTCGTCCATGTAAACGCACTGACTGACGGCGGCATGTTCTCTGGGCCTGTCAGGCCCATTGAAGGAGACATGGTCTCTGGGCCAGTCAGTCCCATTGAAGGAGGCGTGGTCTCTGGGCCCGTCAGTCCCATTGAAGGAGACGTGGTCTCTGGGCCCGTCAGTCCCATTGAAGGAGACGTGGTCTCTGGGCCCGTCAGTCCCATTGAAGGAGACGTGGTCTCTGGGCCCGTCAGTCCCATTGAAGGAGACGTGGTCTCTGGGCCCGTCAGTCCCATTGAAGGAGATGTGGCGTCTGGGCCCGTCAGGCCCAGTGGAGGAGGAATCAGTGAAAGACGCCTGTGTTTGTCAGTCACAGTCAAAGAGTTGTGGCTATTGTGTCCGTCAGTACCAGAGATTATGATTTAGTCTCTGGGCCTGTCAATCCTAGTAAAGGAACTGTGGCCTGTGTGCCTGTCAGTCAGAGAGAAGGAAGTGTGGCTACTGTGTTGGTCATTCCCAGATATTATGACTTGTGCCTGTCAGTCCTAATGAAGGAGGTATGGCCATAATGCTTTAGAATTCATAGAGAACAGTCTTACCTTTGAGATTTCTGAAGCTGTAATCACTTGTCAAGGAAAGTGAGTGTTGTCCAGTATCAAGAGAATATAGCCTTTTTTTAACTAGTACACTGATTTTACAAGCCCAATTCATTACAACAGCACATAATGGAAACCAATTAGTTAATTAATATTGGGGCGTTTTTATATATACATATGCAGTATTTAGTCTGTTTGAAGTGAACCTTGGTGTGTTTTGCCCCTCTCTGCAGCATGTTTAGGCAGATGAAAACTACATCCATAATTAGTGATATGGTGCTTAGGTGCAAAAAGGATATCATCACACTTCTCTTTATACTCGCTCAACAGAAGGCTGAAAGAATAAAAGACAACAGATGTATACAAACGATTATGCCTCTGTAATCAAAATGGCAAGCCTAATGGGTGAATAAAGTGCTTCAAATTCTTAATCACCGACACATTTGGACACAAGCACAAGTCCTAGCGCAAGACCAAAAGTTTGTGGACACTTGACCATTACATGCATATGTGGTTCTTCCCCAAACTGTTGCCTCAATATTTTTGTATGCTGTAGTATTACAATTTCTCTTCACTGGAACTATGTGTCCTAGCCCAAATGTGTTCCAGCATGACAATGCCCTCGTGCACAAAGTGAGGTCATGAAGACATGGCTTGCCAAGTTTGGCGTTGAAGAACTCGAGTGATCTGCACAGAACCCTGACATCAGTGACATCAGTGCCTGAGCTCACCAATGCTCTTGTGGCTGAATATGCAAATCCACACGGTTATCCTCCAAAATCTGGTGGAAAGCCTTCCCAGAATAGTGGATGATATTATAATAGCAAAGGAGGACTACAGTGCTGTGAAAAACTATTTACCCCATCCTGATTTCTTCTGTTTTTGCGTACATCTCATACTAAATTGTTTCAGAAATTCAGTAAACTAAGGTAAAACAAAGGCAGCCTGAGTAAACACAAAAAAGAGTTTTTAAATGACAATGTTATTTATTGAAGCGAAAAAGTTATCCAATAACAACTGAGCCTGTGTGAAAATGTATTTGATCCCATAGTTACTAATACCCCAAATATATGAAACCGCATTCATAATGGGGTTCAGCTGGACTAAACGCAACCAGGCCTGATTACTACAAACCCTGTTCAATCAAATCAACACTTACATAGAACTTTTTCAACAGCATGAAGTTGGTTAAAAGGTCGTACTCAGCAACACACCATGGCAAAATTGAAAGAAATTCCAGAAATTATGAGGAAGAAGGTGATTGAAATATATCAGTCTGGGAAGGGTCACAAAGCTATTTACAAAGGCTCCGGGACTCCAAAGAACCCCAGTGAGAGACATTATCTCCAAATGGAAAAACTCGGCACAGTAGTGAACCTTCCTAGAAGTGTCTGACCTTCCAAAATTCCTCCAAGGGCACAGGAACTACTTATCCAGGAAGTCACAAAAGAGCCAAGGACAACATCAAAGGACCTACAGGCCTCTCTTGCATCAGTAAAGGTCACTGTTCATGACTCCACTAACAGAAAGACACTGGGCAAAAATGGCTTCCATGGAAGAGTGGTGAGGTGAAAACCACTGTTAACCCAGAAGAACATTAATGCTTGTCTGAATTTTGCCAAAACACACCTTGATGATCCTCAAACCTTTTGGGAGAATGTTCTGTGGATTGAGGAGTTGAAAGCGGAACTGTTTGGAAGACAGGGGTCCCGTTACATCTGGTGTAAACCAAACACAGAATTCCACAAAAAGAACATCATACCTATGATTAAGCATGGTGGAGGAGGTGTGGGGATGCTTTGCTGCTTCAGGTCTTGGGCAACTTGCAATAATTGAGAGAAACATGAATTCTGCTCTCCAGAAAATCCTAGAGGAGAATGTCCGGTCTTCAGTCTGTGAGTAGAAACTCAAGCGCAACTGGATTATGCAGCGAGACAATGATCCGAAGCATAGAAGTAAGTCCACCTCTGAATTACAGCTGCAACAACTAATCGATAATAATTGATTATGAACATTGTTGTCAATGAAACCAATTATCGATCAGTTCATGCTCCAAAACCCTCCACTGAGGCTGAACCAAAGCAGTTCTGCAAAGAAGAGCGGGCGAAGATTCCACCACAGCGCTGTGAGAGACTGATCTCCAGTTATCGGAAGCGATCAGTTGCGTTTATCGCTGTTAAAGGCTGAGCACAACCAGATTTTAAGCTTAAGGTTGCAATTAGTTTTTCAGATGGGTGATAGGTGTTGGATCTTTTTTCCCCTTCAATAAAAAAAATAAAAACGGTATTGCGTGTTTACTCGGGCTGCTGTTGATTTATGTTGTATTTCGTTTAAAGATTGAAAACTATTTAATATGAGGAACCAGGCAATACTTTTTTCACAGTGCTGTAAATGGATAATGGGATGTTCACACACATGCACAGATGGGTGTGATGGTCTGGTGTCCACAAACTTTTGGCCACACCGATTGTGATGCTGATGAGGTTCTCATAAAATGTAGAACAATTAGAAGGAAAACACAGTCAACTCGGTAATTATTGGCACCAATCACGAGCCTTCTACTCACTCTGTGTCTATGATCTTCTGTTTGAGTGTCAGTAAAGCAGCCACGTACTCATCCAGGCTCTGAAAAACATCCAGGTGTGTAAATGAAAACAATCGGTCACAACAGGACAGTTGCACTTGAGGTTTGTACCTGAAAACTGGTTTGGCAAAAGCGTCAAACATAACAAATAATAATTATAAAGACTAATCTTACCTAACACTCCTTTAATAAGTTATTTAAAAGAAAGAAAAAGACAACTCCTATAGAAATTTCCTAATGGTCATATAAGATGTTTTGACATGCAAATACTCATGAATATTTAACTATATATGCAAATTCGCCTATGACGTCACACAGTATGAAAAGTATTGTCAACATGGGCTGGGATGTGAGATGGAATGCTACACCGAGCTGTACAGCGAGCTTTTACCGCACACACACACACACAACAAAAGAGAGACATAATAATAATAATAATAATAATAATAATAATAATAATAATAACAATAATAATAATAATAATAACAATAATAATAAACGAATGTCTTTTCACGTGAACGCACCTGATTTAAAACAGTGCAGTTTTGACAAGTGCCAGAAGTAGCTTCTGATGCGATTCCTCCGGTTCCGGATTGGCTCTCCCCCGGCATCATGGTATTTAAATAACCCTAAAAACTAAACCAAAACAAAAAAGGGGACAAAAACAACACTTAAACACTCCGATTTGGATTCCATAACAAGACACGGACCAAAATAACAGTGTACATCATGGAAACGTAGCCCTGCACGCGGACTCTTAGGACCCAAATGCGCCAAAGCCCCGGGCTGCCCGGTGAAAACGCCTGAATAGAATAATTCTCTCTTTCTACATATATAAACATACTTTTTTATCAATGTAATTTAAACCTACTGGGAAATAATAATGTGCCGGTCACGAATCTATGGAACTGTAAAAAAAAAAAAAAAAAAATTACTTATAAATAAACAATTACTTTTGACACAATTTGCGGATTTTTTTTAATGCAACGCAATGCAGTTTTTTTTTTCTTGGAGGTGGGAGGGCGGTTCTTACAAGAAGGAGTTCACCTTAAATCTCTATTGGTCGACTCATTTCGGAGTGGGTGTTGTTCTGAAAGGTAGCCACGCCCACCTAGTCTGAAGGACGCTGTAATTATACTGTATCTTTGAGCCAACACAGTACAACCTTAATCCGATATTAACCCGATTAAGAAGATTCTCTGTTTAAGAAACTAGCATGTAAACGGCTATTTCTGATGACAGTAATCCAGGTTCAAGTCATACACGGAGTAAACACAAATCAAATTAAGACGTGTGGAGTATTCCTGTTTTAGTCGCATTATAGGCTACGTTGACATGGACAGCAGTAATCTAATTATTGACCTTATTCTGAATAAGACGATATTGTGATTAAGGTGTTTGTATGAGTTGTTTTTAGAATACTCCTTTCATGTTCCCGTTTTATATGTTATAGAACGTAGATGGATTATCGGCACACGTCATTACATTCCGACGCCACGCCGTCCGACGTTCCCTCCAGAATTTCATGTATCAACATACAGTTCGTCTTCGTTATGGTACTGTATACAGTTTGTACGAAAGTTTCGAATACAGTTCATTATTTTCATACTATATGTGCAAATAGACTTGAAGCCGTGGGCTGTGTCTGAAACCACATACTTACCTACTATATACTATATAGAATTACATGTATTTCCCCTCCTATGTAGTAGGTAAGTACGCGGTTTTGGATGCAGCCGTGCTCTCTCCTTTGCCGTCAAACGGTTGAGCACTGCAGTGTGCATGTGTCCTGTCACAAAATGCAGCGAAAATATAAAGTTACAAAGCTCATAGTGTCCGACAAAGGGATGTATTCTATCTAACAGAGAACACTGTTCCAAGCCTGCCTAAAAACGCCTTAATCGAAGTCCAGATATAACTTCCACAAACGTCTATGTCAGTATTCTAAATATTAGCATAATCCCACCCTAAGGCAGGTGCAAAGAAAGAAGGCGAGGCTTCTGTGAATTGTGGTGTTGGCGGCATGTCATGGAGACGCTGTGTGTTTCAATGCGAAAGCAAAACCTCTTTGTTTGACCTTCCGAAAATGGACGGAATTATAATTATAATTATAATTATAATTATATAGCGCTTTGGATAAAAGCGCTATATAAGTGCACGATTTAACATTTACCATGAGCAAAATGAACCCGTTATAACATCGTATCTGAAAGGTAAGAGAGTTACAAGATAAAAAATTACCACTATGAAACGTTGTGTTCAAGTCGTGCTTGCAAAGTCGGTTCCGATTGATCCGCTCGATCATCCGCGTTTTCCGAATCTAACCCGGGCTCGAACTGATACGGTAAAACCGGCGACATTATTAACTGTGTCGCTTAGAACTGCTTTAGAAGCCTTGGAAGCTGACGCTTGCCATTATGGTAAGGGGTGTTATGTTTCCGACACACGCTTGAGCTTTTTGGCCGATCACAATGCAACAGGTCAGCTGGCCAATCAGAGCACTCTGGGCTTTTTGGAAAGTGGGGCTTGGGAGAAACCGGAACGCAATTGCAGCGTTTCAGGCAGCCCGGGAATAGAGGTACTGCAATAATGTACAGTATGTTAAAATAAATGTGTTTTTTGAACATTAAAGCAAGTTAACCTATTCTATTACACCCAATGAACAAAATAACGAAATAAAAAAAAAAACTTTTAAAAAGTACCACATGACCCCTTTAAAGCATAGATGGGATATGGAGTCAAACAACAACGCAAAAAAAAAGTTCTGAAGGATTTTAATGATAAATAAATTCTATTTATTCAGATATTTATGTGCAAGACACTTTGCTTAATAATAAAAATGTAGGTTTCAATTAATTTTCACATGTACACTTAGGGGTGTACTCACTTTTGTTGCCATTGCCAGCGGTTTAGACATTAATGGCTGTGTGTTGAGTTATTTTGAGGGGACAGCAAATTTACACTGTTACACAAGCTGTACACTCACTACTTTACATTGTAGCAAAGTCTCATTTCTTCAGTGTTGTCACATGAAAAGATATAATCAAATATTTACAAAAATGTGAGCGGTGTACTCACTTTTGTGAGATACTGTATTTATATATATATATATATATATATATATATATATATATATATATATATATATATATATAATGTCCTGGAGACAGAAATGGCACAAAATGGAATAAAAATTGATATTTCAATTAATTTTCATGCATATATATATATATATATATATATATATATATATATATATATATATATATATATATATATATATTTTAAAGGTACACATTAAAAAATACACATTAAAGGTACAAAAGGTAATGATAGCACTCTGAGAGTTTACAAAACTTTTAAAAAAGAGCACATTATGGTAATCTTTACCTAATAACAGGGATATATAACACATTCAAATACAAGTTATCTCAACAGTATTTCCAATAGTACATACAGTATAAAATGGAAATAATTTATACATATAAAAAAAGACTTCATGTTCCTTCATTCAGATTCCAACTGAGCCTTCATCATCATTCACTGGGGCTGCGGCCCGGGTCAGGTAGCGATTCATACACTGCACTTGGACGCATGGGGTCTCGAGGAGGAGCTTTGCGAGGTTCCTCCTGAACTTTTGACCCACAAACACATAGAGGAATGGATTGAGGCAGCTGTGTGAGTACGCTATAGCTTCAGTGACTTGCAGCATGAACTGGATTGTTTTGCTGAGCTCACACCCTGGAGGCAGGATAAGCTTCAGTTCCAGTGCTTTGAGGAATGCTGCAATGTTGTACGGTATCCAACAGCAGAAGAACACCACCATGACCACAGCAACAAGACGAATGGCCAGTTTCTTTGGTGTACGAAGCGTTTGAAGCCTCCGGAACACCATCGGGTAGCAAAATCCCACAATACTCAGTGGAATCAGCATTCCCAAAATATTCATCTTAAAGAAAGCTGCACTTCTCACATCGTTGTGGCTTTTATTTTTTGGATAAGCACTGCAAACTACTTCAGTCCCAGTCTCTTCAACTCCAAGATACAGCAGCTCAGGAAATGATGCTGCAATAGCTATAATCCAGACTACCAGGCTGGCTAAAATCCCACAAGCCTTGGTTCGGATTCTCAAGATAAACACAGCATGGACGATAGCCAAGTATCTTTCGATGCTCATCAGCACAATAAAGAAAATGCCAGAGTAAAATCCAATGTAGTACACGCTGAGGACCAGAGTGCACATGGCTCTACCAAAAACCCAGGTATCCCTGGCATAGTGAGTCAGGAAGGGAAGAGAGAAGATTAGTAGAAGGTCAGCGATGGCCAGGTTCAGGAGAGACACATCAGTCATGCTTTTCATCTGAGGGCCCCTCAGGATCACCCACAGCACCAGCATGTTTCCCAGGAAGCCCACCACGAAGAACAGGGAGTAGAGCACAGGGAGAATACGGCTTGCATGGGTTTCATAATCACACGGTTGAGAAGACACAACATCAGAATAATCATATTCTGTTGTGCTGAAAACACTAAGGAGAGAGTTACTGCAAGAGAATTTCAGCACACGAGAAGCTGAGTTAGTGTACAGTGAAGATTTAATACCAGAATTCTCATGCTGAAATTGATGTTATGGCTTGTAAATACACACACACAAAAATATTTTTAATGCTATTTGAGGACATTATTAAATATTAACGTATACATTAACTAAGAGTAACATCCCTTTAAAGTCCATTTCACACCGAGCACTTTGGAGGAGACAGAGCATTTTAATCAGACATTCATAACAGCGTTATAAATAAACGCAAATGTGATCGCCATCTTCAGAACTGATTTAATAAAGGTTTGTGCAGAGCTTATAAATGCGCTATGTAAGTCCCTTCAAATAAAGTGTTAACCTCCATTATGGAAGAAATACCCCCCCCCCCCACCATTTTCGAGACGCTTTGACTGCGTTTAATATTTGGATTGTAATATGTTCTCACCTGGGTGATGTGATCTCCCAAAGACCTGTGCTGGTGTTCAACATTGTTGCCATCAGATATTAAAACAGTTATCCCTGGGGTTAAAGATATAAAAAAAGAAGTTAAAAGCAGTTTTCTATGGCATTTGGATTAAATAAAAAATGCATCACCACTTGGACAAGCACGCTGAACTGCAGTAAAAGTTTGTGACCATGTACTGCAATCTTGTGTTTGTAATTAGGGGCGTAGCGTTTTTTTTTTCAGGGGTGGCCAGGTAAGGCCCAGTGATTTCATTGGGATGGCCAAAAATAAATAAATAAATAAATCACAACTCTCTGTGACATGCTGTACCAAAAGTCATTTTTAATGGATACATAACTATTGATGATGGATGTTTCATGTCCAGTTATAAAGTATTTACTTGTTGCCATGCATATATAATAAACTTTGTTCGTTTTATTGGCCGAAAGTCGTATTCATAAGAGTACGCAAGAGTCTGCCAAGACTCGGCTACATGTTTTTACCTTATTGTATGTTCATTATTATTGTTATTAGCCTTTTATTATTGATATATTGTTAGGGTTTGTCCACTTTGCTTCTTGTAAAATTAAAATAAAGTCTTGCGTTAATATTCTCAAACAGACCTTGCTTATCACTCAATAACGGAAATCCACACGAATGATATGCAAATACACATCATTTGATCAGTTATTTAAGCTCTTTAAACGCTCTCCTGTCCTGGGCATTTGCGCGCACAAAGACAAGTGTGATAGACAGCGTTATCGTTCCTCTGCAAAGCAGAAAAAACTGGAAACAGTTTGGAAACTGGAACGTCTTAATTATTGCCCTGATGGTGAAAATGGGCATTTTCAATGCTTGTGCTATTTTCTTATAGACACTTCCCGTTTTGTGAAGCTCAACAACCTTTTGCCGCACCTCACAGCTATATTCCTTGGTCTTACCCACTGTTATGAATGACTGAGAGAATTTGACCTGTGTGTTACCTCATATTTATACCCCTGTGAAACAGGAAGTCATGGTTGAACAATTTTCCTGTTCCTAGTCACCGCTGTGTACTAAAAAAACAAAAAAGAACTAACACATCAATGGGAATATATTTCAAACATATTTTTCTCATATGAATTCATCGGGGTGTCGATAATTGTCGCACACATATTTAACAAAAGATGTCTTTTTTTTGTTGATATACCTGTGTTTTGTTTGCAATTGTTTGCTATCCATAACAGCAGAGTATTTTTGTGAATTTTTTGAACAAAAGATTCAACAATAAAGACAAATTTTCACAGCCTTTTTTGCTCATATTTACCAAGGGTGCCAATATTAATGTTGGGCAGTGTATATGCACAGGAAAACAAACTGTGGCTGGAAAGTGAAAGTAGAATAGGATAAGTAAAACAAAGAGCCCCTTCTGAGTTATCACATGCCTCCAGTTTCCTTATTTCCTTCCGAACCAAATGGGAATTGTTACACAACCTTTTATTTATTTATTTATTTATTCATTTATTTATGTGCGTCTCAGTTTTAGCACTGTGTCGCAGAAAGCCTGGGTATGGAATGATCAAGAACCACTTTTATTATTATTATTATTATTATTATTATTATTATTATTATTATCACCAAATCGAATGGCTACTTACAACACCCCCCCCCCTTTTTTTTTTTTTTAAACAGGGACAGATTGATAATGTATGTGATAACGTTTATGTGGTAACATTATTCAAATAACAAACTTTCCGACATTCAGTGAAGTCTGTAAATAATATTTTAAGGGGCGTTGCCCAAATTCTTCTCCGACAACAAAACTTTCTAAAATGTACTTCTAAATAGACTGCTTCCATGCATGTTTTTCTTTCAAGTGAGGGCTAATTGCTTAAAAAAAAAAAAATTAAAAAAAGGTGAATATTGGACAAGTTAAATAAATTGGACTTACCTCAGGTGTTATTAGGACTACCAGTCCGATATAAAGGAGGAAAACTTTTTATTTTTTGGCTCCAGTCAGTTTGGTGTCCCTAGCCAAGGGGAGGCAGGACTATGGTCACTGTAGGGGTTTAACTGTTACACTGCCATGCAAAGTAAAATCTCTCCTTGTGTTCTGTTCATTTCATCTTCACATACTGGCACTTGGAACTCATATAGATATTGACTGGTATTTCTTTTTTATATTAAAAACGGCGTATTGGGCGAGTTCAGCAAAAGTGGGACATCTGATAAACTGGGACGAATACGTTTCATGCTACGAGACCGCAGAATCTCTCACCATCTTCAAAAAAACAGCTAAAGACCCACCTCTTCCGTGAACACCTAATCAACTCATAATAATAATAAAATAATAATAATAATGAATAAATAAATAAATAAATAAATAATGTACACTTACACCTCTACTCTGTGCTCTAAAATGTGCACTTTGCTTCTTCTATAACTCAATTAATGGATCTTGTATGGTAGCACTACTTGTATTGTTCTCTGCTTGATATATCACTTTGCTTGTATTTTCTTCTCATTTGTAAGTCGCTTTGGATAAAAGCGTCTGCTAAGTGAATAAATGTAATGTAAATGTAGTGCTAGCTAGCCCTTTAAATATCAGGAGCCAATCAAATTTGAATATCTATGAATAATTAACACAAGGGTCTTGGTCATTGGTCAGATGTTTTCAACATCATTGTGGGCATGTTCCACTGATAAATATAAATATAAGCCTTTATAAAGATTAGAAATCGTCATAAGAAAACTTTTATTATGTATATTTTTTAATGATTCTTAGCTGGTTAATTAAAATTTATATATATATTGTAATATAATATATATTTTATGTACAGTATATATATATATATATATATATATATATATATATATATATATATATATATATATATATACATACATACACACACACACACACACACACACACATATCTATCTATCTATTTATCTATATTAGAGATGCACCAATACCAAATTTCTCAGCCGATAACAATAACCGATACCGATTTTGTTGGTTCTGACTTTTACGCCTTCTTTTAAATGAATAATAATTAATTTCACAATTCTGAAAGAAATGCAAATAAGAACTTTATTCTCTCCATTTCAACAATTACTCCAAATGAATATGGACACATTAAATAAATCCTAAAGATTAAATTAAGATTTGTTAACTTATTATTCATTCATATTAACATTAATACAATCTTTCTTCAAAAACAAGCATTTCCGGTTCATCATCAAACATCAAACTGGTGATTTTAAGACTTGTTTTGAATGTTCTTAACGACTTTAACATTAACATTAGCAGTTCTGAACACCTAGACTCACAACCACTCATCATTCAATTCCCTTATTTAAGAGGAAGGGGTAAATTCTTCTTCACAAACAAAAACATCTCGAGTATTTTCTCCACTTGATCTGTTAATGTGTTTTGCAGTTCACGGCCACTGTAGTGTTTGTACTGCCTCCAGTAATGTTGTTGTTGTTGTTGTTTTAACTCACTGTCGGCCTCTTTGCTAATCTCTCTGGTTATTTGTTGAGACGGTGAGAGAAGTGTGGTTATGCTTTCCATCAGTGCCCACTGCTGCGTATGAAGTGGGACAGGTAGCTCATCATCCAGAACTTTCCATCATATAGAGGTATTCCACCTCGTAGTGACATCCTGCTTAAGTGTCTTTAGTGGAAGATCCATCAGTGTCTGAATAGACTGTAGAGGTGAAGAAGAAAGTTGCGAGTGTTTAAAGTGGCCTACAATCTTTACACATACTGACCAATCCTGTCACACTTCACTGGCTTGATATACCTTTGGTGACAGCGAGCTGAAGGGAATGAGCCATGCAGGGCAAATCTATCTATCTATCTATCTATCTATCTATCTATTTAACTCTCTATGTATCTATCTATCTCTCTCTCTCTATATATATATATATATGTATCTTGATATATCTGTCTATCCATATATCCATCTCTATGTATCTATCTATATCTGTCTATCTATGTATATACATATATCTTTCTCTCTCTCTCTCTCACTCTCTATATATATATGCATCTCAATATATCTATCTATCCATATATCCATCTCTATCTATCTATATGTATCTCTCTCTCTCTATATATATATATATATCTATATATATCTATCCATCTCTATCTATCTAGGTCTATCTATCTTAACACCGTTTGAGGTACACAGTAAAATCTCTAGTGTTGAATTAACACTCAGAGTGTTCATGTGTGTCCAGTGGACTTATATAAACACTGTGGGGTGTTAAATCAACACTCTGGGGATTTTGCTTTGTGTGTTTCATGAAGCCAGAATGTTCAGCTATTGTTCAGCCAGAATGTGCAGATGTGGTGTGTGTAGATCAATGTGCGCATGTACGACCATTTATTTCCCACCTGACCCGAATTATATATAATAATAATGTTAATAATAATATTATACAGATCAGCCAATCAGAGTGGTTTATGTTTGACAGGAAACGTTGCTAATGGTTGCTTCTGGGATTATAAAGTCTACCTGACACGCAAGGCACAAAGCCATGGTCACTGGTTTAAGGGGTTGCTCGACCGACGTAACTGATTTAAAAAAAAACAACTTTAACCTGAATTCAGAAACATTTCAATAGCCTTACATATCAGTATCTTGATTAGTATGTAATTACTGATCTACTGAATGCTCTCTTAATTGCACTTTCCTATAATCTGCATGAACGACTTGGGAGATTTTTTTATTTATTTCTTTTCTCCTGAGACGATTCTTTAGTGACTCGGATTAATCAGTTCGACTAGTACGTTCTTTAACAGCCACATTGTACAGCCTAACGCTACAGTATGAAACCCTGAACACAAGTCGCATCAAAGGAAAGGGGCTGATTTGATCCTCTTGTGGTCCGTGTTGAGCAAATCGATAAACTGAATTAAATCTTTGATACCTCGAGGAACAACAACTGTTTTCCCTCCAAAGCTTTAATCAATCAAATCAATCAGTGTGTGCAGTTGGTAACAGCCTGGGTACACAGCTAAAGAGACCAGCAGGTGAATAATCTCACATCCACTTAACAATAAAAAAAAAAAAGAAGGAAAAAAAAAGGGAAGGGAAATCAAAAAAAAAAAAGTTACACTTTGGCTATAAAGGATCCTATGTCCATGGAACGATGGAATCAAAGCAGCCGTCTTCAACGTTCTGCACAAGTCACGGGAGAAACGTGTCCTTGCGCTAGATTCTCTATTGCAAACGTCCTGCCATGATCACAGGAAACCGATATCCACAAGTAGCAGCAGTGCAGATCATCAAAACAGACGCGAGCGCGCACACACACACACACACTCACACACTCACACACACACACACACTCACACACACACACACACTCACACACTCACACTCACACACTCACACACTCACACTCACACACTCACACACACACACACACTCACACACACACACTCACACACTCACACTCACACTCACACACACACACACACACACACTCTCCTGCAGCTCTCGTTCAGGGCCAGGTCCCAGTAGTGCTCTGCGCCATGTTCTCCGTGGGTCACTGCTTGAACTTCATCTCACCGAATCTGCGCTCCATTGCTGTGCCCTGTAACAGGGAGAGAGAGAGAGAGAGAGAGAGAGAGAGAGAGAGAGAGAGAGAGAACCATCAGTAGCTGCGTTTACATGGACAACAATAATCCACTCTTAATCCGATTAAGACCATACTTTGATTAAGAAACTACCATGTAAACAGCAGTTTTTACTTACCTTAATCTAATTAAGGTCATTATCGAATTAAGCTCTAATCGAATTAAGACAGGTGGAGTACTCCTGTTTTAGTCGCATTATGGACATGTATTACAGACATGTAAACACCTTAATCACAATATGAGTGTCGTGTGAGAGTTTTCACCGCATTTTGCGACAGGACACGATCACACACGGCAGTTTTACGTTTTACGGCGAACATGAGTGTTCGGCTGCGTCCCAAACCGCATACTTTCCTACTATAGGTCTGTAGTGGGGAAAAATACATGTATCTCAGCTACTATATAGATGGTAACTACGCGATTAGAGACGCAGCCCACGGCTTCAAGCAGCATCTCAGCATCAGGGCTGAGATATGACAGAACCCTCCCAAAGGGCTCACTCCGGGAGAAGAGTCCTTTCTGGGTCTCCCCCGGGGTCGTGGTCCTGGAAGTTCAGGTTGTGATGCGTGGAAGTCCTTACATAGCTGCGGGTCCAGGATGTCTTGCGCCGGCACCCAGCACTGTTCCTCTGGCCCACAGCCCTCCCAATCGATTAAATACTCCAGCTTACCCCTCCTGCGCCATGAGTTATGGATACTCTTGATGAAGTAGGCAGGTTGCCCATCGATCTCCAGTGGGACAGGAGGGGTTTCGAAGGGCACATACATGGCTAGAGGTCCTGTGATGATGGGCTTGAGTCATGACACATGGAAGGAGGGAACTATGTGACTGTGTCGAGGTAGTTCCAGATAGTAGGTGACCTCATTGATCTGCTTGATGACCTTAAATGGCCCCGTGTACCTTGGGGTGAGTTTCTTGCAGCCATGTAGCTGTCTTAAGTCCTTGGTGGACAACCAGACCCTATCACCGGGCTGGTTCTGTGGATGCTCGCTGCAGCAGCGGTCAGCTTTGCACTTGTAGGTGTGTGCCGTCTGTACCAGACACTGGTGTGTGCTGGCCCAAACCTGTTGGCTCCTCTGGAACCACTGATCAACTGCTGGTGATTCCGTGGGGTTCGCATTCCAGAAGAACAGTGGGGGCTGGTATCCTAGCACACACTGGAACGGTGTGAGCCCTGTGGCTGAGTGACCCAGCGAATTCTGTGCATATTCGGCCCAGGGGAGGAATCTGTTCCAGTCCTCAGGGCTTGAGACACAGAATGTTCTAAGGAACCGGCCTATCTCCTAGTACACTCGTTCCACTTGGCCATTGGCTTGTGGATGGTAGCCAGATGTGAGGTTGACCGTGATCCCCATCTTCTCCATGAAACTGGACCATACCCTGGATGTGAATTGAGGTCCCCGATCACTGACTACTTCCTCCAGGATGCCAAAGTACCTGAACACGAGCTGAAAGAGTACCTCGGCTGTTGTGAAGGTGGTGGGAAGGGCGTGTAGTGGAATGAGCCTTACCAATTTCAAAAATCAGTCCACCGTCACCAGAATGGTCGTGTTACCCTGGGATTCGGGTAGGTCTGTGACAAAGTCAATGGAGATATGGGACCAGGGACGTTCCAGTACGGGTAGGGGCTTGAGCTTGCCGACCGGGAGTGTCCGTGGAACTTTACATTGAGCACACGATGAACATGACGCCATTTCTCTGTGTACCTTTGCCCACAACAGATGGTAGGTGCAGTGTGCACCTGGGTCACCTGTGGCAACCGCCATGTGGGCCCAGACAATGAGTTCCTGTCTGTGCCGCTCGGGCACAAATCATCTTCCCGAGGGGCGTGTTGCTGGAACCTGTGACTGGGGAATGTTCGCTAAGGTTTGATCCAGCTCCAACTCCAGGGCACTGATAATACAGGAGGGGGGAATGATGTAGTCCTCGTGGTTCCTCAGAACCTCAGTGCTGTCCAGACGAGAAAGGGCATCAGCCTTAGTGTTCTTGGACCTGGGTCTGTAAGACAGGGTGAATTGGAACCTGGTGAAGAATAGTGACCCTCGGGCTTGACGAGGTGATAACTGTTTGGCGGTATGTAGGTACTCTAGGTTCTTGTGATCAGTGAATATGACGAAGGGGTGTGTTGCCGCCTCCAGCTAGTGTCGTCTTTCCTCCAGGGCTAGCTTTACGGCCAAGAGTTCTCTATTGCCCACATCGTACTTTCATTCTGCTGGTGATAGTTTTTGGGAAATCCACAGGATGGAGCTTGGGCCTCTCTCCGAAACGTTGTGAGAGGACGGCTCCTACGGCAGTCTCCAACTGAGCCATGAACCTCCACCATGAACGGCTTGGACGGGTCTGGGTGTTTGATGAAGGTTGTGAAGGCTTTCTTGAGTTGCTCTAGTGCTGCTTGGGCAGCTGGATTCCAGGGCAGGTGTTTGGGCTTTCCTCTCAGCAGGGACGTCAACGGGTGTGCTATGGAGCTGAAGTCTCTGATGAACCGCCTGTAGAAGTTTGCAAAACCCAGGAATCTCCGTAACTCCTTCACGATTGCTGGCATGTGCCATTCTACCACTGCTTGCACTTTACCTTGGTCCATGGTAACCCCCTCAGGGCTGATGATGTACCCCAGAAACGAAATGGTGTCCTTATGGAACTCACATTTTTCAGCTTTGATGTAAAGCTGGTGCTGGAGTAGTCTTTGTAGGACCTTCCGGACATGGTGGACATGCTCCTCCTGGGAACTGGAATAGATCAAGATGTCGTCGATGTACGTGATCACGGTACGTCCCAGTATGTCCCTTAGGACGTCGTTTATTAGGCACTGAAAGACTGAGGGGGCGCTAGAGAGCCCATACTGCATTACCAAGTATTCATAGTGGCCTGAGGTGGTGTTGAACCCTGTCTTCCACTCATCTCCCTCTCTGATCCGGACCAGGTTGTATGCACTGCGGAGGTCCAGTTTAGTGAAGATGGTGGCAGCACGGAGTTGTTCTAGGGCGACCGGTACTAACGGGAGAGGGTAGCAATACTTGATACAACACTGATTAAGACCCCTGTAGTCGATGCATAGCCTGAGCCCTCCTCCCTTCTTATCCACAAAGAAAAATCCTGCAGAGGCGGGGGACATAGAAGGTCTTATGTAATCCTGCTGCAGTGCCTCCTGAATGTACTCCTCCATAGCTCTCTGCTCAGTCAGTGACAATGGATACAGCCTTCCTCGGGGTGGCGTAGTTCCGGGAAGCAGATCTATGGCACAGTCGTAGGGCCAATGAGGTGGTAATACACTAGCCCTTTCCTTGCTAAACGCCTCGCTGAGGTCTTGGTATTCGGGTGGAACGTGGACTGTGGTGGTTTTATCCGGGCTCTCGATGGAGGTGGTCGCTAGTGCGATCACTGGTGTCTGTAGGCAATGTATTATGCAGTGGGTGTACCAGTGCATGATCTCTTTGTGAACCCATGAAATACCTGGGTTGTGTTGTTCCAGCCAGGGGAGGCCTAGAATCACTGGATGTCTGGCGGACACCGTGACGTAAAACACCATGCTCTCCCGATGGAACGCGCTGGTCTAGAGGGTGAGTGGCTCAGTATAATGAGTGGGGAAGTGATGAACCCCTTCCCAATGGGGACCCCATCAATGGCCTGAATATGACGTGATTTGATTAGTGGACGAACAGGGATGTTGTGCTGCTGTACAGTGGTCTGATCGATGAAGTTCCCCGCCGCTCCTGAGTCAATCAGCGCTTCTAAAGTACAAGAAAGTCCTGAGTATTCCACTATGACAGGTAGCAAAAATGCAGGTTGAGATACGATCTGGGTTGAAGGACCCAAACTCACCCCTGGCTGATGTGGTTTAGCCGTTCCGCTATCTCCTAGGTCACGGCGCTGCTTGAGAGGGCATTGTCTGATGAGGTGCCTCTCCTCACCACAGTAGAAGCAATGAAACTCATGACGCCATCTCTCTCTCTCTCTCCTCCGCGTTGACCCGCGCACCCCCCAGCTGCATGGGTTCAGCAGAGAGACCCTGCACAGCAACAGCAGCCTTGCTGCATACTGGGCTGCGTACTGGGTACTGCGTGATCTAGGCAGATAGCCAGGTTAATGAGTGAATCGAGGGTGAGTTGGTCGTCGCGACAGGCCAGCTCTGTCACTATATCCGGATTCAATCCCTGGCAAAACATAGTCTTAAGTGCGAAATTCTAAGGCATAATCCACAACGCAGCGTGCACCTTGCTTTAGGGTAAGCAGTTACTCCCCTGTCTCCTCGTTATCTGGAGAATGATCAAAGACCACCCAAAAGCGATCTGTCAGCTGTTCCAGGAAGGTGATGGTGCTGCTTTCCTGCTCCCATTCAGCTGTGGCCCAGAGTAAAGCTCTCCCGGTCAACAGCTCCATGAAGTGGGTAATTCTCCGACTCTCCGGTAACCCTGGGTAGCTTGCGTGATCCCCGGCATATTTTTCCGGCGCCGGTATAGGAGGAAACTGCGCAGGCGTCGGTGTAGCGACCGGCATGGTTTGAACTAGCCTAGCCACCTGCGCAGTCAGGTTGGCTAGCTGCTGGTTCTGGTCACTAATCATTCTACCGTGGCCTTCAATGGCTTGGCGCCACAACGGATCACCCGCTGCTTCTGTAGGAAGGCAAAGTAATCTGTCACGTACCGTGGATGGAGACGGAAGTAGATGCGTGTGACAGAATAAGGCAGAATAATCCAAGGGGAAAAGCCAAAGTTCGTGGTCGATAAACAAGCGAGGGTCAGGCGATCAGGCAAACAAACAAAATGGGGCTAGGCAGAAATCGAGGTCGGGGACGGAAACACTGGTCAAAGGTAATTTAGTAAACGAACGAGAAAAGAGCGTAGAGAATGGCTGAGAAACAAGTCAACAGAACATTACTTTGCAAAGTCTCTACATTTCCAAAGTCTCTCTTATGCTGTGGTGTGAGTGTGTTTGAATGGGATGCAGGTGTGTGTGATTAGAACTCCGGGGAAGGTGGGCGCATGCGTGTGTGGGAAGCGTAGTCCTCAGCGGCCATGCTTGTAGTTAGCGGTGCCTCCCAGGAAACCGAGTCATGGCTGGGCTGAGATACGACAACATGTTTGTCAAGACCCTCATAAAAGGACTTGCTCAGGTTCAGTGACACAAGTCTGGTGAATTCTGTGCTGATCTTCAGTCATTACAGAACATCAAACAAACATAACACAGAGACATGTTAAACGACACTGCAAAAAAAGTCATTTGAATTTTTACAGTGCAGGTCAAATGTCATGAGGTTCCATTCCAAAGTACTACAGCACAGTTGTACAATGTAGCCAAGTCCATAAAGTTACACTTTACCTTATGACAAATAACGTTTAATAATTTTTTCATATTGGATATGACAAAAAAGACAGTTACTTCAGTGCCTGAAGTAATTCTACAAAGAACAGAAAAAAAAGTCATTCAAAAATTTAATAAACAGTGTACACAAGCAAGATCAGGACCAAAGTAATAGATTCTCACCAAATATCTTGATATATTTCATGGCTAGCGGTTCATATACATATTGATATTGTAAGCAAAGCTAATGAGGGAGCATTACAGTGGAAGCAGGAGCATCAGAAAATGACAAGCTTATTTATATATAAGCTTTTATATATATATATATATATATATATATATATATATATATATATATATATATATAATTTTATTTTACTTTACATTTAAAGTCTTGCATACTTAAACAAATGGCTTAAAATCTAATAAGTGCAAGCATAGCCACAAATATTAACACAACCATTCAAGAGTAAAGTAACTCAGAGTAATGATGAGTTATCTTTTTCCTTTGTTGTTTTATTAACTTTAACGATATTATAGGCGATGCATTGTAGTATACGACTGTGTTCATCCACTTAAGATAGGACTTGGCCTGTAAATTTGTGTATTTGAATACTCACCTGTGTTAACGCAAGCACACATCACAGAGCACGCGCCCACACAGAAAGCATGCGCGTGCCCGAGTCAGAGTGTTTAGTGATGGAAAGTTCGGATCATTTTACTGACTCGGATCTTTGAATCTCGTTCAGCAAAACGAACGAATCTTTTTTGAGTCATTTCGTTCATTTCAGCAGAATACAATTAAAATGTTACATGTTAAATTCCCCAACACCTCTAGTACTTACGCAAACGTTGATCACATTTGGAATAAAAAATAAACTATAGGCTAATGCAGCCAAGGCAGTATTATGAGAAACAGAAATGATTGATTAATTGCTTGGCATTAGGCTATGCAGTCTGTTAGTTCACCTCACCTCCCGATCCGAGTCGTTCTTCTTTTGCCACGTCACATTTGATTAGTTCACGTCTCAAGTCTTCAAGTTCGAGGCATTCATTCATCACGTCACTGCCTCATATTCTGAATGCAGTGGGGCTGTGAAGTGATGAATGAACGACTCGAACCAAAGACTCCAGAGGTGAACAAATCATTTCTGTTTCCGGTACAGAACCTATGGGGATGTTGCTGCGCATGCGTGTTCAAAAATGAACGAATCACTCTCTGAGACAACTCGTTGTTCCCGAGTCATATTAAAGATCCGTTCAAAATGAACGAATCATTCATGAACGACACATCACTACACAGTGCGCGAGCACTTAATTAACTTCTCTCACAGTTTTTGCTCTTTTAACACCACGCACTTCCCACTCTGTATTCTCGCATTCACATTAAAAAATAAATAAAATAAAATAGATAAATAAACACACACACACATATTTACATATTGTGATATGGAGCAATATCTGTGAGGATAGTTTATATCGTCGCATGTGAATTTCTTCCTCAGGCTATGTGTGGATTAGCCGCGGTTTAAGTCGATGTAGAAATGACGTAAACAATACTTGTATTGTTTACTATTATAAACAATATACTATTATATACTACATGTGGTTTTTACAAGTAATTAAATCAATATGAACAAATAATTACTTACCAAATTTGACAATGGTGGAAGATTTCAATCTTGCCCTACAACATCTATCGTCTGCTGTCTGCTTCGCGCTTCACGTGAGATCACGTGATGAATGTTCAGAACGTGACGTCACTGTTGTATTGACTCAACATATACTTTTCAGTTGAGGTGACAGAAACTGTTGTTAATTCAACTTACAAACTAGGGATGACAGTGAAAACTTAACATGTTAAGTTGACTGAAAAACTAAAAAAAAAAAAAAACAATTTGCTGTGTCAACTTAAAAATTTACTTGGGAACAACTAAAACTCAATCATTTTTTACAGTGTGAGCTTTTCGGAAGGGGGGGCATGGGAGAAACCAGAACACAATCGGAGCAGCCTGGGAATAGAGGTACTGCAACAATGTACAGTATGTGAAAAATAATGTGCTTTTCGAACATTAAAGCAAGTTAACCTATTCTATTACACCCAATAAACAAAATAATGAACTTTTAAAAACTTTTTAAAAGAACCATATGACCCCTTTAAAGCATAGAGTGGATATGGAGGCACACAACAACGCAAAAACATGAAAAGAAAAAAAAGTTTCTGAAGGATTTTAAAGATTGAATGAAACAAATTCTATTTATTCAGATATTTATGTGCAGGACACTTTGCTTATTAATAAAAAAAATATTATTTCAATTAATTTTCATGCATATTTGTGTGTGTGTATATGTGTGTAAATATATATATATATATATATATATATATATATATATATATATATATATATATATATATATATTGTCCTGGGGACAGAAACGGCACCCATATGGTGGAATGGCTCATACATGTTATCATCATTGCTATTCAAAGTGGGTATGCTGGAATGTCAAGTGCAAAATGGTTAATAATCGTACTCAATCACTTTCTAGAATAATTTCAGACACAGTTATCATTTGTCTAGTCGGTCACAAGATACACTACCCCCACTATTTATCTGGTTTCGCGCCACACTGTCACCTACAGTAGCAGAATTCTAAGGACCTGCACAACCAAGGCTCCAAACAACCATGTGGCAGCTATCTTGCATATGAGTATGCATAGTTAAAAGCAAGTATAATCCAATTACATAATTACAGTACAATTATGAACTATAAATCTTTTTTAAAAGGTACACTATGTATGCATTTACAGGATATACATTAAAGGTACAAAAGGTAATGATATCACCCTGAGAGTTTACAAAACTTTAAAAAAGAGCACATTATGGTAAACTTTACCTAATAACAGGGATATATAACACATGCAAATACAAGTTATCTCAACAGTATTTCCAATAGTACATACAGTATAAAATGGAAGTAATTTATACATATAAAAAAAGACTTCACGTTCCTCCATTCAGATTCCAACTGCGTGTTCGTCCACATGTGTGGTCTGGGAACACACCGAGCCTGTGGACCGGGTGTTGCATGGTGTCACTTGGATGCATGGGGTCTCGAGGAAGAGCTTTGCGAGGTTCCTCCTGAACTTTTGACCCACAAACACATAGAGGAATGGATTGAGGCAGCTATGTGAGTACGCTATAGCTTCAGTGACTTGCAGCATGAGCTGAATTGTTTTGCTGAGCTCACACTCTGGAGGCAGGATATGCTTCATTTCCAGTGCTTTGAGGAATGCTGCAATGTTGTACGGTATCCAACAGCAGAAGAACACCACCATGACCGCAGCAACAAGACGAATGGCCAATTTCCCTGATTTACGAACAGTCCGAAGCTTCTGTAGAATCATCGAGTAGCAAAATCCCACAATACTCAGTGGAATCAGCATTCCCAAAATATTCATTTTAAAGAAAGCTGCACTTCTCACATCGTTGTGACTTTCTTGATTTTTTGGATAAGCACTGCAAACTACTTCAGTCCCAGTCTCTTCAACTCCAAGATACAGCAGCTCAGGAAATGATGCTGCAATAGCTATAATCCAGACTACCAGGCTGGCTAAAATCCCACAAGTCTTGGTTCGGATTCTCAAGGCAAACACAGCATGGACAATAGCCAAGTATCTGTCGATGCTCATCAGCACAATAAAGAAAATGCCGGAGTAAAATCCAATGTAGTACACGCTGAGGACCAGAGTGCACATGGCTCTACCAAAAACCCAGGTATCCCTGGCGTAGTGAGCCTGGAAGGGCAGAGAGAAGATTAGTAGAAGGTCAGCGATGGCCAGGTTCAGGAGAGACACATCAGTCATGCTTTTTATCTGAGGGCCCCTCAGGATCACCCACAGCACCAGCATGTTTCCCAGGAAGCCCACCACGAAGAACAGGGAGTAGAGCACAGGGAGAATACGGCTTGCATGGGTTCCATAATCACACGGTTGAAAAGTCTCAAAATCATAATAATCATATGGTGTTGTGCTGAAAACACTAAGGAGAGAGTTACTGCAAGAGAATTTCAGCACACGAGAAGCTGAGTTAGTGTACAGTGAAGATTTAATACCAGAATTCTCATGCTGAAATTGATGTTATGGTTTGTAAATACACACACAAAAAAAAATTTTTTAATGCTATTTGAGGACATTATTAAATATTAACGTATACATTAACTAAGAGTAACATCCCTTTAAAGTCCATTCCACACCAAGCACTTTGGAGGAGACAGAGCATTTTAATCAGACATTCATAACAGCGTTATAAATAAACGCAAATGTGATCGCCATCTTCAGAACTGATTTAATAAAGGTTTGTGCAGAGCTTATAAATGCGCTATGTGAGTCCCTTCAAATAAAGTGTTAACCTCCATTATGAAAGAAATAACCCAAACCCCCAACATCTCCCCCCCCCCCACCTGGATGTTCTCACCTGGGTGTTGTGATCTCCCAAAGACCTGTGCTGGTGTTCAACATTGTTGCCATCAGATATTAAAACAGTTATCCCTGGGGTTAAAGATATAAAAAAAAAAAGAAGTTAAAAGCAGTTTTCTATGGCATTTGGATTAAATAAAAAATGCATCACCACTTGGACAAGCACGCTGAACTGCTGTAAAAGTTTGTGACCATGTACTGCAATCTTGTGCTTGTAATTAGGGGCGTAGCATTTTTTTTTTCAGGGGTGGCCAGGTAAGGCCCAGTGATTTCATTGGGATGGCCAAAAATAAATAAATAAATAAATCACAACTCTCTGTGACATGCTGTACCAAAAGTCGTTTTTAATGGATACATAACTATTGATTATGGATGTTTCATGCCCAGTTATAAAGTATTTACTTGTTGCCATGCATATATAATAAACTTTGTTCGTTTTATTGGCCGAAAGTCGTATTCATAAGAGTACGCAAGAGTCCGCCAAGACTCGGCTACATGTTTTTACCTTATTGTATGTTCATTATTATTGTTATTAGCCTTTTATTATTGATATATTGTTAGGGTTTGTCCACTTTGCTTCTTGTAAAATTAAAATAAAGTCTTGCGTTAATATTCTCAAACAGACCTTGCTTATCACTCAATAACGCAAATACACATCATTTGATCAGTTATTTAAGCTCTTTAAACGCTCTCCTGTCCTGGGCATTTGCGCGCACAAAGACAAGTGTGATAGACAGCGTTATCGTTCCTCTGCAAAGCAGAAGAAGAAAAAAAGAGGTCAGTTTGGAAACTGGAACGTCTTAATGATTGCCCTTATGGTGGAAACTGGTATTTTTCAACGTTTGTGCTGTTTTCTTATAGCCACTTCCCGTTTTGTGAAGCTCAACAACCTTTTGCCGCACCTCACAGCTATATTTCTTGGTCTTACCCATTGTTATGAATGATTGAGGAACTTTGGCCTACAGGTATGTGTTACCTCATATTTATACCCCTGTGAAACAGGAAGTCATGGTTGAACAATTTTCCTGTTCCTAGTCATCCTGGTGTACTAATAAAAAAAGAAGTAACATATCAATGGGAATATACTTCAAATATATTTTTCTCATGTGAATTCGTAGTTGTGCAGATAACTGTCACACACATATTTAACAAAGTTAACAGACACAACAAAGTCTTCTGCAATTATCCATGAGAGCACAGTATTTCTGTGATTATTTTTAAACAAATGGTTAAACAAGAAAGACAATTTCTCACAGCCTTCTTTGCTCATATTTACCAAGGGCACCAATAATAATGTTGGGCAGTGTATATGCACAGTAAAACAAACTGTGGCTGAAAAGTGAAAGTAAAATAGGATTTATTTTATTTAATTATTATTATTTTTTATTTTATTAATGCCAAGCTATCAGAAATACAGATACATAGCAAAATGTAAAAATGACATACAATGAAATGATAGTGAAAGCAAAGCATCATTTATATACATATATGTGTGTATATTTTATACATACATATACATACATGTGTACATATATATACACACACATATATATACACACATATACATACACATATACATAAAAAAACAGAAAACTTTACTGAAAAAAATCTAAAAGGTGAAACAAGTTTATTGTCTTGAGAGCTTTAAGATTCTTAGATGATTACATCAACATTTTGTATGTTACTGTTGGACCTCTCTTCTAAAAACAATGAATAAGGGATTTTGATGAGTGAATTTACTGCGGTGAATGTGATATTTTGCAAGGAGTCTCAAGTTGTAAGGGATTCTAGCAATATTATAATTGCAGATCAATAGGAAAGGGAGACCACCTAATTTGGAAAATAAGTAATTAGGAATAAAATTCCACATTGAATTTGGATTACACGTAAACTGTCTAATCCGATTAATTTTGAGAGTGCTGTTCGGAGATGAGAAATCCAGACAGTTCAACACACCATACTCCGTATGTATCTTAACATAATGTATTTTGTTTTTCCAAATAAAATTGAAATCAACTGACCTACATATTTTGTTGTCCAGATACAGAGAGCGTGCAGCGTATGTAAACCTGGAGATTCCCTCAGCCTTAGCAAGCAATACTCTTCCTCTCAAGGTCAAGCCTCTCTGCAAACATGCATTAAATATTTTTTGGGCTTTTATTATAACAGGGTCAAAGTTCAAGGTACATCTATTATCTTGAGTTTTAGTGATCACGATAACTTTTCACGAAGACTTCAGATTTAACTGGAATATTATAAAGAGAGGCTGCTATGCAATCTTTAATAGACATGCACTCACATTTACTTATGTTTAGATGAAGTCCTGAAGCTTCAGAAAACAGTTTTATATAATCGATTGCTATAGGGATTTGGGAAGCGTCTATTAAAAATAAGGTGGTGTCATCCGCTAATCGACTAACAATAACTTCCTGCGCCGCAATACGGATACCCCGAATACCGCTTCCACAGTCAAACGTTGAAAGTAGCTGCACACAAAGTAGAAATAAATAAGGAGAGATGGGACACCCTTGTCTGACTCCTCTAGATAAACTAAACCTTGGGGAAGTGGCACTCTTTTAATTTACTCGAGCAGTTTCCATTATTGCAAAAGGTCTTTTATTTATAAAACCAGATTGTGTCTCATCTATTACAGAATCCAATACACATTTTAATCTTTTAGCATATATAAGAGCTAAAATTTTGTAATCATTGTTAAACTGAGATACAGGATGCCAGTTGTCGATTAAAAGTAAATCTTTCTTGGGTTTCGGGATTAAAGTAATTATTATTCTGAATTATCTGAATAGAATTATCATTCTGTATGCTTTCTTCAAAGATCTTAAGTAAAAAAAGGGGATAACTCTTTAGAAAACTGTGTGTAGGACTATGTGGTAAACCCATCAGTTCCGGGTGATTTATTGCTTTAAGTTCTATAACTGAGCTATTAACTTCTAATAAAAATAATTTCACTATCGCAGAGGTTTCTGTCACTTCTTGAGGTAGTCTTGCAGGGTTTAACAGACTGCAGAAAAGTACAGGCTGCCTCTTCAGAATAATTTCGATGGTAAAGATCACTGTAAAAATTAGCGCAGAAACGTGTCATTCCTGGAGGATTATTGGTCACTGTCCCATCAATATTTAAAGTTTCAATGAATGAGGGTAATGCGATTTTAGACACCGACTTATTTTCTTCTGCTCTTCTAAGTTTAGCTAAATTCCTACTGAATTTTCTAAGATATTTACCGATTTCAAACTTCAACCACTCTGACTGGCAACAATATGAATCTAATGCTAAAGCTCTCCTCCAATACTGCTCAATCAATAATGTGATATGCTCTTTAACATCTTTAAACAGGAGAAGAGAATTGTTCAATTTCCAATAAGAAGGACTTGCGCTGAAATCAAGGGATGCTGAAGGACTAACGTTAAGAGAGAGAGCACTGTGATACACTGTATCAGGCTGACTGAGTTACAACTGTTTGCTAGGCTTTGAGAAATAAACCAATAATCTATTCGAGACTGCTTAGGATGGTCCTTGCTGCTCCAGGTATAGAGTCTCTATCGTGGATATGTTTCTCTCCATATATCAACAACAACATATAAATCGCATCATAAAAGCATTCATAATTGTACTTACAGGAGCAGCACTAGAAGGAAACCTATCCAAATCATTATTTAATACCATATTAAAATCCCAACCCAAAATAAGAACAGCATTGGGGTAGCCTATATATTTATCCAGTACTGTATATCAGTGGTTTTCAAAGTGGAGGCCGCCAGGGGGCGCCCGGGGACCTCAACAATTTGGTGTGAAAAATAAATTCTCACTCTCAGACAACCACACACACACACAATAAATTCCTAATGTAATGTAATGTAAAGATGTAAGATGTAATTATTAATAAAAAGGGGGGGGGGGTATATTCAGAAGTCTGTATTTTTAATGTGTTTTACAGACGTCTTGCAAAAGGGGGGCCTCGGTCAAATGTTAATGCCATTTGGGGGGCCTTGCCCTGGTAAAGTTTGGGAACCCCTGCTGTATATTATCACTAATTTCTTCCATTAAGGTGGTATTTTCCTTAGAAATATTATATCCATACACATTTAATAGAATTGTGATGGTCTGGCCAAGTAAAACCACTAGCAAAAGAAAATTACCCTTAGGGTCACTGACATGGTGTAGTATTTCACCAGCAAACTTATTTTCCCCCACTGGGACCTCTGAAATTTATCAACATCCTGCGTGGAATGGGTTTCTTGAAAAACAAAACAAAAATCTGATCCGTGGTTTTTAACAAACAGAGAAAAGACCTTTGCGTTTCACATTGTTTCTTAATCCCCTGGCATTGAGAGAAATGAACGATATCGACATAAATAAATGAACAACAAAGAACAATTATTAACAAGAAAAAAAAGTCAAAATTGACTGGTAGGCTAATAAGAAGAAAATTGAAAAGAACAGAGCTTATATAACATTTGGTCATTTAAAATGACCAAATTAAAAGGTTCAGCTGTTATATGACGAAAGCTCAAATGCCATAGTGACAGCTACCTGTCACCTTTTTATTTTTATTTTTACGTCACTCTTGACGGAATTCGCAAAGTAATCTCCACACCTGCGCACGGTGGCTTAGTGGTTAGCACGTTTGCCTCACACCTCCAGGGTCGGGGGGTTCAATTCCCACCGTGGCCCTGTGTGTGTGGAGTTTGCATGTTCTCCCCGTGCTGCGGGGGTTTCCTCCGGGTACTCCGGTTTCCTCCCCCAGTCCAAAGACATGCATGGTAGGCTGATTGGTGTGTCTAAAGTGTCCGTAGTGTATGAATGGGTGTGTGAGTGTGTATGTGATTGTGCCCTGCGATGGACTGGCACCCTGTCCAGGGTGTACCCCACCTTGTGCCTGATGCTCCCTGGGATAGGCTCCAGGTTCCCCCGCGACCCTGAAAAGGATTAAGCGGTATAGAAGATGGATGGATGGATGTATGGATCTCCACACCTTCAATAAACGCACACGCTCCGATGTAATCAGCAGGGGGTTTTTTTCCCCAGCAGCCCTCGCGTGAGGTCTTTTACTCTTGGCCACAGGTTCTTCCGTCTCTCCCAGTCTGATGAAGTCAGATCCTCTGCGAAGTGCAAGTTGTTATCTTAAAGGACTCTTCCTGGCAGCTTTCCACAAGACATCACGGACAGCCCCTGAGGTGAACTGCATGATAACGCAGAGTTTTGAGCGGTCACCTCTCCTCTCTATCCGACGCTCAGAGTCAACAGACTATCTCTCCAGATCAGAAATGCGTGTTTCACACGTGCCCGCGAGACCTTCTTCAGCTTTAAGCCTGGCATCTACATCTTTCACGTGTTTCTTTAGATCTTGTTGGCGCTAATCATTCCTTCAAGCGCGTCAGACCGAGTACTGGTCAGTGAGGAGAGTGTGGAAACGACAGCCTGAACATCTGGATCTGAACATCTACCTGTCTTATGAACAGCTGGATTGTTTGGAGTGACAGGGAGCGAAGTCGCGCACAGATCGATCTCGCACATCCATACTGATGTGGGCATCAGTGTCCAGTCGCTCGGTGCGCTTTTCAGACTTCGGCATGTTTGCAGCGCACGTGGGTAATTTGATGTCATTTGTCTGATCCAACAAACGTTACAAAGTAATATGTAGATACAGCTAGCCTTTCTGAAACAGTCGAGTTTGGTCAGGAGCTCTGGAAGTCTTAATAGTCTTAATAAGGTACCATCATGACACCCCCCCCCCACACACACCCCCCCCCCCCCCCACACACACACACACAGCCCCGGTGAGTAAAATAGGTTGAGTCAAAAAAAAAAAAGAGTCCCTTCTGAGTTATCACATGTCCTTCAGAACCACAAGGGAATTACACAACCATTTATTTATTTATTTATTTATTTATTTATTCGTTTGTTTATGTGAGTCTCAGTTTTAGCACTGTGTCGCAAAAAGCCTGGGTTTGGAATGATCAAGAACCACTTTTATTATTATTAATAATAATAATAGAAATATTATTATTATTATTATTATTATTATTATTATCAAATCGAATAGCTACTTACAATCCCCCCCCCAAAAAAAACAAAAAAGACAGGGACAGATTGATAATGTATGTGATAACGTTTATGTGGTAACATTATTCAAATAAAAAACTTTCCGACATTCAGTGACATCTGTAAATAATAACTGTTTTTAAGGGGCGTTGCCCAAATTCTTCTCCAGCAACAAAACTTTCTAAAATGTACTTCTAAATAGACTGCTTCCAGGCATGTTTTTCTTTCAAGTGAGAGCGAATTGCTTTTAAAAAATTTTTTTTAAAAAGGTGAATATTGGACAAGTTAAATAAATTAGACTTACCTCGGGTGTTATTAGGACTACCAGTCCGATATAAAGGAGAAAAACTTTTTATTTTTTGGCTCCAGTCAGTTTGGTGTCCTTAGCCAAGGGGAGGCAGGACTACGGTCCCTGTAGGGGTTTAACTGTTATACTGCCATGCAAAGTAAAATCTCTCCTTGTGTTCTGTTCATTTCATCTTCACATACAGGCACTTGGAACTCATATAGATATTGACTGGTATTTTTTTATATATATATATATATTAAAAACACTGTATTGGGCAAGTTCAGCAAAAGTGGGACATCTGATAACCTGGGACGAATACGTTTCATGCTAGCCCTTTAAATATCAGGAGCCAATCAATTTTTAACATGCATGAATAATTACCACAAGGGTCTTTGTGGGCGTGGCTCACTGACACATGAGAATGAGAATGGTCTTCTTAAATATAAGCCTTTATAAAGAATAGAAATCGTCATAAGAAAACTTTTATATTTTTTAAATGATTCTTGGCCGGTCAATTGTTTAGCTTATTTAAAAAATAATAAAAATATATATATGTATTGTTGCAAAATTTGAATTCAAAGGTCAAGTGGGACACTTTTTTTTTTTAAAGCCAGTGTTATGTATTATGATTATGATATTATTATACTGTTCTGAGCCATCGAATCATGGACCATGTCATGAAACATATATGAATTCCTATTATGTTTTATGTATTCTGGTTTTATATTATTAAGGTATCGTAGCCTAATTTAAAAAAAAAAAAGGCCTGGTACCTTGTGTCTTGTGCAGAAGAGGATGGAGTTTTAGATGATGGAGAAGAATTGTCAACAAAATGGATTTTGCTTTTGTTGAAAAGGCCTATTGATTTTCACAATCAGCAGTTGTCAGAAACAAGTTACCCAGCATCATTTAAAAAGGATGATGGGGTGTGTGTTGGGCACTCGGTGGATTAGTGGTTTGCACGTTCGCCTCACACCTCCAGGGTTGGGGGTTTGATTCCCACCACGGCCCTGCGTGCGCGGCGTTTGCATGTTCTCCTCTGGGTAATCTGGTTTCCTCCCCCAGTCCAAAGATATGCATGGTAGGCTGATTGGCATGTCCAATAGTAAATACAAAGCAAAGTGGCTTAGCATAATAAGAAGAAACAGTCAGATGGTCTACTGATTTAATCTCACTCAAATCTGATTGGTCACAAGTTGTTTATTATTAATAATAATACAGCAGTGTTTTGTAGTGTCTTGGTAACAATGGTATTAATTAAAAATGAATTAAATACAGTGAGGGGAAATAACTATTCAGAGACTTTTGTTGCTTATTTAATATATTTCCAGTGCATATACACCAATCAGACATAATATTAAAATCCCTGATAGGTGACGTGAATAACATTGATTATCTCGTTACAGTGACACCTGTCAAGAGGTGGGATATATTTATTAGACAACAAGTTGATGTGTTGGAAGCAGGAAGAATGGGCAAGTGTAAAGATCAGAGCGACTTTGACATGGGCCAAATCGTGATGGCTAGACGACTGGGTCAGAGCATCTTTGAAACGTCAGGTCTTGTCTAAGTGTGTTCCCAGTATGCAATGGTTAGTACCTACCAGAAGTGGTCCAATGAAGGACAACCGGTGAACCAAGAACATGGTCAAGGGCACTCAAGGCTCATGAGTTCTCATGCGTTATCATGCAATGTTCTGCTGGGAAAGCTTGGGTCTTGGTATTCATGCAGAAGTTACTTTAACACACAGCACCTACCTAAACATTGTTGCAGACCAAGTATACCCCTTCACGGCATTCCGTAATGGCAGTGGATCTTTCAGCAGGATGATGCACCCTGCAAAAATAGTTCAGAACGGTTTGAGGAACATGACAGATTTCAAGGTGTTGATTTGGCCTCCAAATTCCCCAGCTCTCAATTGGATCGAGCATCTGTGTGATGTGTTGGACAAACAAGTCCGATCCATGGCTCCACCTCGCAACTTACAGGACATAGCAACTTACAGCTGTTAACGTCTTGGTGCCACAGATACCACATCACACCAGAGGTCTTGTGGAATCCGTGCCTCGATGGGTCAGAGCTGCAAGGTGACGTTAGTGTTATGTAAATACACGTCTTTTGACTTTGTACTTACAAATATGAACGATAAAGAAATTATTCATAAGGATAAAGATATGAAATGAAAATATAAAATATGAAACTGACAAATGCCACAAAAATGTTCTTGTGCGAATTGGACATGGAGTATTGAATACTCTATAGAATTGCGAATATAGATTATATCTTCTTCCTCTTCAGATATGGCTACCGCTCAGTGATGTCATCCTGGGAGGCGGGAGCAAGGCAGGCTAGGGCAGGCTAGGGCAGGCTGGAAACTCTGGGCGGGAGTCCGGACCTGCACACAAAATATGGCACAGCACACAAAAAAAACTTCCCATCCCAAAGCTAGCGGGTTGTAACACTCCCACCACCTAAGTGTGAACCTAAAAGGGTTCACAACAACAACAACAAACAACACAACACAAAATAAACAAAACAAAAAAAAAAACAACAACCCCTCAATGACATCAAGCTCGTGACAGTGTATCAGCTATCACATTTTGGGCACCCTTCTTATGGGCAATCACTAAATTAAACCCTTGCACAATAAGAGACCATCGCATGAGCCTTTGATTGGTATTACGCATATGGTGTAAAAAGACTAGGGGGTTATGGTCAGTAAAGACGTGTATGGGTTTAACAGTATCACCAAGATAAACCTCAAAATGTTGGATGGCTAGTAGCAAGGCAAGCGCTTCCTTTTCAATGGTGCTATAGTTAAGCTGATGTTTTAAGAATTTCTTAGAGAAATAACAATCTGGGTGTTCTATCCCCTGATCATCATCTTGTAGAAGCACCGCTCCTGCACCCGTGCCACTGGCATCAACTTCTAACTTAAATGGTCTGCTCAGGTCCGGGGCAGACAAAACTGGAGAACTAGTCAGGAGGAGTTTAACAGACTCAAAGGCAGCCTGACACTCTGGGGACCATTTGAACACCATGTTTTTACACAACAGGTTAGTCAAAGGTAGAACCACATCGGAGAAATTCCTACAGAAACACTGGTAGTAGCTGGCCATCCCTAAAAAGCGACGCAGGTCACGCCTCATTGTAGGAGCAGGGAACATGCAGATCGCCTCAATTTTGGCAGTTAACGGTGTAACCACCCCTTGTCCTACTCTTTTACCCAAATAGGAGACAACTCCTTTTCCAAATTCACATTTATCCAAGTTTAAAACGAGAGAGGCGTCTGAGAGACGAGTAAAAACCAGCTCTAGTAGCTCAAGGTGTTGCTTCCGGGTATCTGAGTAGACTACATCATCATCAAGATATACAGCGCAGTTCTGAACATCCCCTAATACCTGATTCATAAGGCGCTGGAAGGTCGCTGGAGCGTTACGATGACCAAAAGCCATGACTGTATACTGGAGGAAGTTGTTGGGTGTAGCGAAAGCAGAGATCTCAGCTGCTCGTGGGGTAAGGGGAACTTGCCAATAACCCTTAAGAAGGTCCAGCTTACTAGTGAACTTAGCTGCACCAACAGAATCAACACAATCCTCCATTCTGGGAAGAGGAAACGAATCAGGTTTTGTCACAGCATTAACCTTTCTGTAATCTGTACAAAAAGAAAAGAACAGTCAGATTTCGGCACCAAAATGCACGGGGAGCACCATGAACTCAGAAATCATGAACTCGCACTTGGAACAGCTAACACATTTTTCAATAAATACTCCGTTCCCTGTTTCATAATTGCCTGTTTAGTAGGATTTACATTATATGGGTGTTGTCTAATTGGCACGTAATCACCTATGTCAATGTCATGTTCAATAATGGTGGTACGGGAGGGAACATCTGAAAATAGATTAGAAAACCTACTTATTAATGTTTTAATGTCCTGCTGAAATGATGAAGACAACCCTTCTAACTTCTCTGGCAACCACTTTACGCCTTCAGAATTGGCTAAAATATTGAAAATATTCAGAAGGAGAACTTTGACCTTCTATAGGAAGTGTAACAACTTCCATCACAGCAGGAATAGGTTTGGACTCAGACAGTGAAGGACGCGCATGATACTTTTTCAACAGATTGATGTGACACATGCAGGTTTTATGTCTACGACCAGGCGTACTGAGAACGTAGTTAGTAGGACTCAATTTTTGTTTAACCTCATACGGTCCAGCAAACTGGGTAGACAGAGAGGATCCTGGCACAGGCAATAATGCTAATACGAGGTCACCAACACACAAGGATTGAGAGACCGCCTTACGGTCATACCTCTCCTTCATAAACTTTTGGGCAGAACACAATGCGAGACCTGCCATTTCTCTCACTAACCCCAACTGCTCACGAAGAACTTGAACCTCTTTCAAAATAGTCTTTCCCGAAGGGGGAGAAGACTTTGCCAACCACTGTTCTTGTAGGGTCTTTAAGGGGCCTCTCACAGTATGACCAAACACCAGATCCGATGGGCTAAAGCCAAGAGATTCTTGCACAGCATCACGTACAGCAAATAATAGAAGGCGCACCCCCTCATCCCAATCCTTCTCCGTTTCCACACAGAACGTGCGCAGCATAGTTTTAAATGTTTGGTGAAAGCGCACCAAGGCACCTTGCGACTTAGGATGATGGGCACTGGAAACTTGGTGGGAAATCCACAACTCATGCATTACTTGTGAAAATAATCGTGACGTGAAGTTGGTCCCACGATCAGTCTGTATGCACTTGGGGAGCCCAAATGTAGTGCAAAATTTAATGAGGGCTTTGACCACTACTCTCGATTTAAGTGTGCGTAGGGGAATGGCATCAGGGAACCTGGTGGCAGCGCATATAATTGTCAACAAGTAACAGTTGCCGGAGCGAGCTTTTGGCAATGGTCCAACACAATCAACAATAATTTGCTCAAAAGGGTCTGTGCTGACTACTATTGGTTTTCAGGGAGCAGGAGGCACAACCTGATTAGGTTTGCCCACTAACTGGCAAGTATGACAAGTCCTGCAGTATCTTACATCACTTTTCATACCGGGCCAATAAAAATAACATAAGGCACGCTGGTAAGTCTTACGGACCCCGGCATGTCCAGAACAAGGATGATCATGAGCTAAGGACAGAACATGACTTCTCATTGGGCTAGGAACCACCATCTGAAATGTTTCCAACCAATCATCACTGGAACTAGGAGGAGACCATTTCCTCATTAACACCCCATCTTCAATAAAATAGAATGACTGACCAGGTTCAGGTTGACCAGTTACACTTCGTGCTAACGAAGTGTCTAATTTCTGAGCAGCCCCTAACTGGTCACGAGACACAGGTAGATCTATCTCAGGAAAAGGACGGACCTCTATCTCATGTGGTATTTCACAGGCACTGTCAAGTTCCTGAAGGGGCTCCTCTTGAGATAGGAAGGATGCCGATAGATCAACTACATCACCCAACTTTTTTTTGTTGGGCCCGCATTAACACACAAACAGGAAACACAGAGGAGTGCTGGTCACCAGGCTGACGGTTAACACTCACAGGTTCTGAAACTACTTAAGGTAAGGAAAATACTTTATTACCAGCTATATCATTCCCTAGAATGACCAAAACTCCACTGACTGGCAAAGCTGGGCGAACAGCCACCTTCACCAGACCTGAGAAACCCTCGGTTTCCAAATATACCGTGTGCAGGGGCACACGAATCACAGCCAGTTCAATGACTTGGAATAACACATCCCTGCCTGCGTACGAGGATTCAGAGAAGGGTAACACCTTTTCCAGCAGAAACGACTGAGCAGCCCCAGTGTTTCTCAGCACACGTACAGGCTTCTTTACCTCGTTAGGACCCAAAGACACATATCCTGAATATACGAAAGTTTCAAATTCTGGGTCAATTTGACAAAGACCTTCAGAAACATTCTGTGAAGCCGTGGCTGCATTGACCTTTTTAACCTCCCTTTGTTGCCTCGCTTGCTTTCGCTTTAACACTGGGCAATTTGCAATGATGTGGCCTGCCTCATGACAATAAAAACATTCATAAGACACAGCTGAGGGTTTAGAAAAGGTACGGGTTTTACTCGCAGGCTTCGATGAACGTGCGGACACATCTTTTTGCGACGAAGGAGGACTGAACACAACTTTATGGGTCAAAACAAACTCATCTGCGAAAATAGCAGCTTTGGACAGCGTATCAATCCTTTGCTCATTCAATTGTACCACCAGTGATTCTGGCAAACATGACTTAAATTTCTCTAACAATATCAGTTCCCTAAACTGATGAAAATTCCTTACAGCGCTAGCGGAACACCATTTATCAAATAGCATGGCTTTCTCACGGGGGAATTCCACATAGGTTTGGTGCACGAACTTAACCGTGTTCCTAAAATTTTGCCGGTAAGCTTCTGGCACGCGCTCATATGCTCGGAGAATCGTAGCCTTAACAGTATCATACTCCAAACTCTGTTCTAAGGTGAGGGCGGAACATGTTTCTTGTGGTTTACCAGATAACTTACACTGCAGTAACAACGTCCACAAACCTTTTGGCCAACTTAATGTCGTGGTTATTCTCTCAAACACAGCAAAATAAGCATCTACTTCATCTTCTCTAAATACAGGCACTAGCCCAATGTGTTGGCTAACATCAAAGTTAGGTGGACGCACCGATGAGGACGGCCCTGGAGCCGGCTGCGGGCTGGAGTGCTCTGTGTCAACGGAACACGGGGAGGTTGCTCTCGGGGAGTTAAGCTTCCCTAGCAGCGGCACCGGCTTCCACTGCTGAACTTCCAGGTCGAGCTTTCTCCCTTCAGCGTCCAACTCCCGCTCCTGAACTCGCAGTAGCTGTGTCTGGTACTCTTGCCGCTTAAATCTCCAACTCAAGCACTTTTAGCACTAGTTGCCAATCAGGGTCCACTGCGCCGGCCTCAGGCTGTTCACGACCTGCAACAAACTTATCCTCCGGCTCAGTCACGGCCTCCACCCTGCCGGTAACCAGAAGAGGTTGGGTAGGCTGTGTAAACTGCGTAGGCTGCGTGGCGATGCCCGGAAGTGCTTTGCACTCTGGTAGGACCTGTTGATCCACGAGTGTCTCATACAACGCCGCTTTAACCACCTTTTTGCTAGCTGTACGGGGATGTGCCACATGAAAAAAGTCTCCAGTAAGGAGCAGATCATCCTTCCTACACCTATCAAAGTCCTCTAACGAAGGACACAACGTAATCAAATCAAATGCCATCCTTACAAAAGGCACAATACACCAACACAACCTGACTCAACATGAAAGAAAAGATAATGAATGCGTCCCAGATGAGCCCCCAAATCTGTTACGGCCCAGTCTAGGTTAGGCCGCACAGAGTAACCAGCTTGGGATTCAATGGAATTTGACCTTTAAAAATGAGGGAGCCAGGAATAACAACACAACAAGGTTGTTCAAAACAAAATTGTGGTGTATTGTAAAACACAGAATTATATACATACCACTCTACGAAGAACCAAACCAGACATAACTTCAGGGTGGGCCAAAGCCAAAATAATAAACAAAAGGATTCTATTGTTAGCTAGCTTACCTAAAAAGCAAAAAACAAAGAAAAGACAAATACTTCCCTAACTCCCTAAGCCAAAAACAGAGACAAAAGTACCCTCTCCCAAAAGAAATGGCAGCCCCACCCCTATCGCCAGTGAACGTGTATACACTAGTGAAGAGTATACACAACCAGATACAGGAACAACCAAAATCACAGACCAAAACCCCAGGCAAGAGTCAAAACCCAGAACAGCAGTCAGAATATAGAGTTGTGAATATAGAGTTGTGAATATAGAATATATCTTCTTCCTTTTCAGATATGGTCGCGCGCTCAGTGATGTCGTCCTGGGAGGCGGGAGCAAGGCAGGCTAGGGCAGGCTGGAAACTCTGGGCAGGAGTCCAGACCTGCACACAAAATAACTTCCCATCCCAAAGCTAGCGGGTTATAACAGAAGATTTAATCTCACCTGCTAAAAATAAACGAATCTGGGGAAAACAGACATTTCAACAAGATGACCACAAACAAAGGTTTGTGGTCAATGGCCTAGCCCAGTGGTTTTCCACTGGGCTAGTGGTTAACCAATGGCCTAGCCCAGTGGTTTTCAAAGTGGGGGCCGCCAGGGGGCGCCTGGGGGGCCTCAACAATTTGGTGTGAAAAATAAATAAATACATGATTTTCATGATCCACACACACACAATCAATTCCTAATCTAATGTAATGATGCAAGATGTAGTTATTAATTTTTTAAAAAAAGGGGGATATATTCAGAAGTCTGTATTTTTAATGTGTTTTAAAGACATCTTGCAAAAGGGGGGCCTCGGTCAAATGTTAATGCCATTTGGGGGGCCTTGTCCTGGAAAAGTTTGGCAACCTAGCCAATCTCCTGACATGAATCCCATTGAAAAATGATGGAAGTCCATCAGAGGGACCCTCGTAACCTTGGGGAATTGAAGACGATTTGCCAAGATGAATGGGCCAAAATTGAAATACAACCCCTGGCAAAAATGATGGAATGACCACACTTCGAGGATGCTCACCCGGAGTTTTTACTTCATAGCAAATAAACAAATCACAGATGAGATACAAAACAATTTTGGTTAATAGCTGAACATTCTGGCTTCGTCAACAATACCTCAAACAAATTAAACTGTTTTAATTAATGGCATATTTTTTCCCCCCATATCAAGTAAAGGAAAAAAATTAAGGAATAATCAACAAAAAAAAAAATTTTAAAAAATCACAATTCGTACTGTGTCGCTCCTCGTCAGGCTTTTATGGCGGCCTGAATTCTTTGAGGTGTGGACTTCACTAATGAAAAACAATCTTCTCCATCAAACTGGTTCCAACTTTCTCAGATAACGGTGGACAGATCAGCTTTACAGGATGAAGCCTTGTCATGGACCAATTTAATTTAAATTTCCACCATAAAGTTTCAGTTGGATTGAGATCTGGACTGTTTGCTGGCCAGGTCGTTGAGATGATCTGCCTTTCCTCAAGATAAGCTTCAACACTCTTTGCTCTGTAGCAAGATTGGCATCATCATCCTGAAAAATGACTTCATCACCAAATCTATCAATGAATGAGGAAAAAAAAAAAGGGTCCAAAAATTCAACATACATCTGTGCATTTTCTGTTGAGGTCTCTCCTGGTCCTTTACCTGACATGAAACCCCATATCATACTGTAAACGAGTAGGGAAATTTGGTTGTTTTCTTCAGGAAGTCATCTTTACATGTTTCATTACAACGGCACCAGACAAAAGTTCCAGCATCGTCTCCTTGGCCAACGGAGATTCGTGATTCCTCACTGAATCTCTCTTTCATCTGATCCTCCACACTCCATGATTTCTCCTCTTTAGCCCACTCTAACCTTGTTTTCTTCTGTTTAAGTGTTAGTGCTGGTTTTCCGTAGGCTTTTCATTACGTAGATCCCATTTCATTCAGCAGTTCCACTGTAAGAACACTGCCTCCTGTTTCAGCTCATTTGTTTTGTTGTGCACTTTCTATTTTCCAGGCGAACTGCTTTGAGTTTTCTATCCTAACGCTTTGATGTTTTTCTTTTATAACCGTTCCCATCTTGTTTACACTTGCACCAAATTTTAGACACAGCTGACCGGGAACAATGGTCATCTTTTGCCACACTCCATGTTGGATTTCCTTCTCGAAGGAGTTTTATAATCCTTTCCATTGTTTCAGTTGACGACTCTCTTGTTGGGGTCACGTTTCCTTTCAAAAAGTCCAAGGTTAAGGTCTGCAAACACTTTCTTTTAACTGCAGAGTAATTAGCATGTTTAGACTTGCATGATTAGTGCTGGTATTTGTTTTACAAATGCAAATTCCAAGATGATGCTTTAATTTTTCATAAATTATTTAAGAAAAAACAAAATGCCATTAATTAAAATAATTACAGTTAACTTTTTTGAGGTATGTTTCATGAAGGCAGAATGTTCAGTTAACATTAAAGAAAAATTGTTTCGTGCCATGTGCGTGATTTTTTTTATTTGCTACAAATTGAGCATCCTCCAAGGGTGGCGATTCCATAATTTCTGCCAGGGGTTGTTTAATGCTAATTACTTCTTACCGCAGACATCTCATAGCTGAAACTTCCAGCAAGAGACTTGCAGCAAAGTACTAACGTAGTCAATCTGTGGTGTCTGAATACTTTTTTTTTGTTCCAATTTATAAAGTACAAACTCATAACGTGTATAAATTTGAAGTGGATACATGCATTGGAAATGATATCAAAACAACAAAAATAACAGGTGTCCAAATACTTCCATCACACAAAAACCACAAATGAAGATGAATAAGGTTAGTCGTCCAGATAAAAAGAACAATGTTGAATTTTGTGTGCGCGTAGAACAACGTACACATGTGAATTCGAAGGAAAATCAGAACCGTCCTGTTAGATTTCTGCAAACATTTATACAGCTTTATTAAAAGATTGATAAATGAGGCGTAATGTCTGTTTGATGTTTCAATGCGGAACTTTTTTCCACCTGGCACAAATTATTATACAGATCAGTTTTTGCTCTATTAGGTTGAGGTACAGCCAATCAGAGTGGTTTATGTTTGACAGGAAACGTTGCTAATGGTTGCTTCTGGGATTATAAACTCTACCTGACACACAAGGCACAAAGCCATGGTCACTGGTTTAAGGGGTTGCTCGACTGACGTAAGTGATTTAAAAAAACAAAACAAAAAAACTTTAACCTGAATTCAGAAACATTTCAATAGCCTTACATATCAGTATCTTGATTAGTATTTAATTACTGATCTACTGAATGCTCTCTTAATTGCACTTTCCTATAATCTGCATGAACGTCTTGGGAGATTTTTTTATTTATTTCTTTTCTCCCGAGACGATTCTTTAGTGACTCGGATTAATCAGTTCGACTAGTACGTTCTTTAACAGCCACATTGTACAGCCTAACGCTACAGTATGAAACCCTGAACACAAGTCGCATCAAAGGAAAGGGGCTGATTTGATCCTCTTGTGGTCCGTGTTGAGCAAATCGATAAACTGAATTAAATCTTTGATACCTCGAGGAACAACAACTGTTTTCCCTCCAAAGCTTTAATCAATCAAATCAATCAGTGTGTGCAGTTGGTAACAGCCTGGGTACACAGCTAAAGAGACCAGCAGGTGAATAATCTCACATCCACTTAACAATAAAAAAAAAAAAAAAAGGAAAAAAAAAAGGGACGGGAAATCAAAAAAAAAAAAAAAAAAAGTTACACTTTGGCTATAAAGGATCCTATGTCCATGGAACGATGGAATCAAAGCAGCCGTCTTCAACGTTCTGCACAAGTCACGGGAGAAACGTGTCCTTGCGCTAGATTCTCTATTGCAAACGTCCTGCCATGATCACAGGAAACCGATATCCACGAGTAGCAGCAGTGCAGATCATCAAAACAGACGCGAGCGCGCGCACACACACACACACACACTCACACACGACTGCCAGGCTGAAGCACGTTAGATTCAATCCAGTCCGCTTCTCTCCTTCTATAACGAGCCAAAACATGGCTGCCTGTGTCACTCGGACCACATCACATACGCGTCCTCTCCCTCTCTCTCAGTCGTCAGCCGTCTCCAGCACGCTCTCACTCAGGGCCAGGTCCCAGTAGTGCTCTGCACCATGCTTCTTGAAGTGCTCGCGCGCCATGTTCTCCGTGGGGCACTGCTTGAACTTCATGTCACCGAAGCTGCGCTCCATCGCTGTGCCCTGTGACATGGAGAGGGAGGGAGAGAGAGGACCATCGGTGTCTAATTTTCTTCGACACACACTAAATCACAGATCAAATCGAGTCGTTCAAGTGGGTACAGTTTCTCGAGCATCGTTTGCTCATCAAACATGTAATAACGCCTTCCGAAAACTTTCAACGATATTAAGGCTGCAAATAATGATTATTTTCATAATCGATAAGTGGGCCGATTATTTTTTTCTATTATTCGGGGGGGGGGGGGGGGGGGGGTCTTTCAGTACCATTTTTTCGTTTATTTAAAATAAAGTCTGCAAACTGAGCGTTACAAATACAAACTTCAGACTAAAACTTTACACAACTGTTTGTCCAATTATATAAGACTTAAAGAACCCAATACACACATCAGAATATATAGTATTCATTTAGGACTGTAGTTGTTTCATTCAGTGCTTTTTGTGCATCCATAAAAAATAATGCATAAATACTTATATATAAAATAAACTAAGTATATAACTAAGGCTATAAACAGTAAACTGAATAAAGTCATTGACAGTGATTCTGGACATTAGGCTAAAGCTAGTGGGTAGGAAGTGGCTTTTACTTCCAATTAGTAAAAACACCGCTCGTGTTCCATTTGAGAAGATATTACCTTTCCAAAATCCACACACTAGATGGTAGTGCAGAGTGCATAGTGTAAGTGTAGAGTACTTCATTCGGGACACAAATTTAGTATTTACTCTACGAAGCGTATTTTCTGAACAGAAGTAACGTAATGAGTAAATCTCCCCCGTGCCACGCGCAGACCGACTAATCCACAATGAGATTCGTTGACGACGATTTTCATAATCGACTATTATCAATTTTATCGAATAGTTGTTGCAGCTCTAAACGATATATACTTTGTCTTAGATTATATGGAGCGTCCATCGCGTACAAAAATTCGCCCAGGTGCTTACCTCCCAAACAAGAGTGCACTTGTTGGGCTTCTTCGATCCCTCGTCGTCCGAGCCATCAGGGTCTGAGCGGAACACAAGGGGTCAGATGTTAGAGCCTGCGGCTGTTTTATTTAAAAAAAAAAAAAAAAAAACCCCAACAGTTCTTGTGTTTTTGCAGCAACACTCAGAAAATGTCACCTCTGACTTAGATACATCATAACAGAATTTATTTACATAAATAACTCGCTGTGATTGGGCCATGGCTAAAATTAATACACAACGAGAGGCTACTTTTGAGATAATATTTAGTAAACCGATTGCATAATTAAAATAGTTTACTTTAAAAGAGGGTTGGGGGGGGGGGGGGGTGGAACCCTGGTAAACATAAGTGTTAAGCAGGCGTTTAATCATGCATTCATAAAATCACTTTGGACCAGCCAACTTTTGTTAACTTGTGATAGTATTCTTCCCATGACTTAAGTACTTTCTTTATTTTTACATAGGAACATGACTTCTCTTACCATCCCTCTTTGAGCTAGGCTCCGCCCATTTAATCCTGTTCAGCATCAACCTCTTAAACTTCTTCTGTGATTTGGGTCCTGTAAGGAAACGACATTTTAGTGCCGGACACAAATACGAATGACGACAGCAATTCGTTTGTCCTCTATTGCAACATTAGTATTCACAGAATCCGCAGGTTTACACGTGAACGTGCTTGACCCAACACGTTATTGTGTCTATACTAACTGCTCGTTCACACGGTCTTGTATGGGAGATGATGTCATACAAGTGTCAGCACTTTGTAAGAGTCCCCTACAAGAAGGCCTACAACTGGCAAGTAGCTGTGGTATAAGAGGAATAGAACCCTTCTGGATGTGTTGTGAGGGAAACCTGACAAACGCATGATAAAGCAGCAGTTTGATGACTGTGGACTCCCGCTCTCTCTCTCACCTCCTTCCACCACGACAATGTTGACGTCTTTGTGCAGCACCACGGTGCCGGTCAGATACAGCTGATTTGCGTTGGCTTCCACTTTGAACTTCTTGGCCGGGTTGTGCAGGTTTCGGATCCTGAGAACAAACACCAAAAGGCTAAAATCTTGCATGGCGACTTCTTTTTTTTTTTTAATTTGCGAAACATTCACTTTTCTCAGGTTTCAAACTCCTAATAAATAAATAAATAAACAAACAAACAAACAAACAAATAAATAATACAATTAACCCCCGATGCATTAGTGTTTTTTTTTTTTTTTTAAATCAGCACAAACACCGCTATGAATCTGAAACATTTCAAAATACAATAAATAAATAAATGATTACAACCTGAACCTCATCTTTCTCAACCCCATCAGTAAAAGTGCGACATCAAGAAAGTGATGTCACTGGGGTTTTTTTTTTAAAGCATAATTCAGCTGGTTTGAAAATGACTAAAAATATACGCACACTATCACGATACTTCACAATTCAACAACGCAGGATATTCAATCGTAATATATTCAGCAGGGTATACGCGCTAACTTCAAAATCACTGACCCCATCGTTATCTTTAAAGTGCAAAACCTGCAATCGGCTAATCACGATGCTGCGCTGCAACAGACTCCTATTACTGATAAAATACAACAGTGTGTATAAATGTGTTACCTGTAGACAGCGATGTGAACACCATGACTCAGATCTTCCTTCAGCTTCTTCACTTTCTTCTCTTTCCTTTGCTCTGCTGTTAGTTTGCGTGCTGCATTTGCCTCCTCATGGGCTCTGCATACACACACAGGAAAAAAATTAACAGGAACGATCATATTTTTCATTTCATTCAATTTCATTTGAATAACTATTTTCTGTATAATGATGTTGCCGTAGATCAGTGCTATGTTAACCATGGTGACTCCTAGGTTAGGTCTACAAAACATCTGTCCCTAAACAAACCTTCTACCGCTTTCAGGGTCACGGGGAACCTGGAGCCTATCCCAGGGAGCATCGGGCACAAGGCGGGGTACACCCTGCACAGGGTGCCAATCCATCGCAGGGCACAATCACATACACACTCACACACCATTCATACACTACGGACACTTTGGACATGCATGTCTTTGGACTGGGGGAGGAAACCGGAGTACCCGGAGAAAACCCCCGCAGCACGGGGAGAACATGCAAACTCCACACATCCCCACACACACAGGGCCACGGTGGGAATCGAACCCCCGACCCTGGAGGTGTGAGGCGAACGTGCTAACCACTAAGCCACCGTGCGCCCCTCCCTAAACAAACCCTTACCAGAAAATCATTATACAACAGTGCAGGTGGCACTCACTTTTGTCTCTTGGCCATCTGCGCTCGGACGTGGGCCTCCACTTTCGTGGGATCCTGCACCGCTTCCGTACCCAGCACACGCATCAGATTAGAGATCCGCACTGCACAGAAAAACACATACATGGTGAAGAAACCCATTTTATCTTAAATCAATGTAAAGAATAAGAACGTCAGCATGCAGGTTGTTGGGTATTCCCCTGCTTTACCTTTGGGTTCCGGAGGGGGCATGAGGCCGAGTCGGACCTTTTCCTGCAGCTCCTTCTGTCCCTCACGCCGTGTCTGCCGCCTCAGCTTCTTCTGCTCCTTCTTCGTCAAATACACACCCAGAGTCACCGGCTTGTCCATGTCCACTGAGATAGAATCAGAGACAGAAACATTAGCTGGTATCCGAGCACTACAAATTAGACCCAAGCGTGTGCCGATAACCGATTATACAGGACGACAATCCTGTGTGTGTGTGTGTGTGTGTGTGTAATATATATTTTTTTTTAAATCAGGAATGTGAAACAGCATCTATGGGATTTTGACAAGAGCTCCACGAAACACAGAACTGTCTAAGACTGTTTAAATAATTACATGAAATATTTATTCACTTAAAAAAAAAAAAAGTTTACTATTAAAAATGCAGCTGAATAATAAATTGGCATATATTTGATGAAAAAAAATAGAACAAGCACTATCAGTAGTTATGCATTTAAAAAAAAAAAAAAAAAAAATTATACAACCTAGGAATGCAGCGATAGCTTATTTTTTAAAAACGTTTTAAGCAGAGTATGAATACATGTTTTTGGTACTCGTCAATACAGATCCCAAAATGAATAACCTACTGAGCATTATGCCTACTAAATCACGTTTTATTTAGCTCTACTTGCGACTTTCGTGATAAATTTCAAATTACAAGCTTGATTATTTTTAAACTAACAAGTTCTGGAAAACTGTGGCCAATGCTCAGAATACCTGGAGGGGCCATTTGGGCAGGGTGTTCCACCAGATTGGTGATTCCATGGAAGTCCAGGTTATCAAATACAGGATGAGCAGAGCTAAGAGAGACAAAAGGAGACAAAATCTCAGAAGACAAAAAAAATAAATAAATTTCAGAAATTTTCTGTTGCAGAACATCTACGTTCACATTAGAACATAACACTACGAGGGTGTGATATTATGAGAATGTAAATCTTTCATTCTTCTTACTGAAAAATTCAGTTTGACGTGTGACGGACGTGGCAAGAGTAACCAAGAGGGCCAGGGCTTAGTACGGGTCAATCATTCTAAAGCGCTGGGGACTTTCTAACGTCAACACAGATTTACTGCACTCATTCTTAAGCTGCTTTCCTTCTTACATTTCTATGTTGTTGGGCAGGATGAAGGAGTCCCACCACTCTATGGAAGGCACGTCACCCTCACCAAGCTCCTTCTTAGGGGCGATCAGAGCCAGTTTGGTTGATGCCTGGATGCCAGTCTTTTTGGCGGCCTGTGCAATCTCCATCTGCAACCTCTCCAGCTGAGCCTGATGGAGAACAGAAGGAGGGTCAATAACATGAGCCAAAAACATACTCTGACTAAAACACCAACCATCATCGTCCTTCATATCCTTTTCTACACCTTATACTGTATGTATTACACATAGATAATATGACAATTATATATAAAAAATATATTTCAGTTGGTAGAGGACAAAAGGTTATTGTCACCTTGGTGCGTATCCGCTGGCCTATTTTCTCAAAGCGGCCCTTTTCGTGGAACCTAAACGCCTTCCTCTGTCTCTGTGGCTGAGGCATGGCCATCCTGGGGTCGAAGAAGGACGTGGACTCGAGGTCATCGCTGGGCTTTTCCTTCAGCTGCTGCTTAAACTGTTCTCGCTTAACTGCTCTGATATTAGCTAGAGAGAGAGAGAGAGAGCGAGAGGGAAAGGGAGAGAAAATCAGGTATCTTTACAAATTAATTTTGCAAAACCAAATAAATAAATAAATAAAACAATCTGACTGCCACTGCTGTTGTAAATAGCGTTTACTGTCACCTGAAACGTTATTCTGAAAAGATCATCTGTGACGACAGCACTTCTCAAACCGCAGGCGAATTTTCCTCCACACGAACGAGGGTTGATTTTAATTTCAGCGACCTTATCTTCAGAGTACACACTAGTAAACCGTAAACCCTAACCCAGTTTCGGCAGTTTGTTAAGAATGTATCGGCGAGCCGTATATAAATAAGTGCCACCAAGTCGTCGTTGCTAAAGCGTGAATTATAACAGTGGCATAACGCAGGTTAAATCTGGTGCGTAACTACGTTATGCTCATGCTACGGCATGCCACTGCTGTAATCTCAGCCCGAAATCCTGTATCTGTCATACACAACGTAAAAGTCGTGGTTCCTGCGGTTCAGGGGGACCTCAGGGGAACTCTCCTTAAGAAAAAGTTCCAAACTGTGTAGTCCCTCAAGAGGTTCGGGGACCTTTAGCAGAAACAGGGCTGATGGGTGACTAGGTTTCAGGGTTACCTTTCAGAGTGGGCATGCGGTGCGTGAGCTCCACCTCCTTTCCACTGGCGTCGACGGTTCTCCCAAGCTCGTCCAGAATGAGCGGCGTCGGCTTGGTGATCTCACGGGCCTCCACTTTACTGTAAAGGCACAAACATACACACTCAGCGTGTAGTGTGAGCACAAACCATGATCAGAACCACGTAGGTGCACAAATGACTTACACTCAATAAACCCAACATTAAGAATGAACGTTACGTTAAACAATCAAATATTAATAAACCTTAAAACAAGCATTGCTTTTATCTAGCAGGGTTCGGACAGATTTTTCATAAAGCACCCTGATCTAGGGAACACGCGCTTGTGTGTGCATGTAGATTCGCTGCTACACTCACGGCGGTGCAATGCCCATGGCATGCAGGTTAGCAAGCGCCACAAGGTTGTGTGGCCCCGTGTTGTTCATGGCTCCCAGGATGCCCGGCTTCATGGCCAGCGTGGACTGGATCTTGGCCTGGAGCTCAGCAGCTTTGCGTGCCTTCTCGATGGCGTCGTTCATGAAGCTGGCAGCCTGTGACGGGGCAATGGACTGAGCTGGGCCTGGAGCAGGAGGCAGGAGAGGGCGCATGCTGGACGCTGCTGGCTGGGGGGTAGGCAGGGGCAGTCTGGGCTAGAGATTAAAACTAGAGTTACATTTGATTCCATACAGCAGGCAAGTGAAGTGGTTCGTGAAGTCATTAACACAAACGACTTGACAAGAGGAATGAATCTACAGTGGATCAAAAAAATTAAATAAAAATAAATAAAATTCTACACACCCCTGTTAAAATGGCAGGTTTTTGTGATGTAAAAAAATAAAAATGAAACCAAGATAAATCATGTCAGAGCCTTTTCTACCTTTATTGTGAAATTTTAACTTATTAATTAAGGAGAAAAACAATAAGAATTACTTGTGCGGGAGAAAAAAAAAAAAAAAGTACAATAACCTGGTTGCATAAGTGTGCACACCCCTAAACTAATGCTTAACTGAAGCACCTTTAGATTTTTTCACAGTAAGAATCAATCAGCGTGCCACGTCTTGACTTAGCAATATTTTGCCAGTCTTTCTTGCACAAGCATTCTAAATCAGTCAGATTGGCCGGGCATCTCCTGTGCACAGCCCTCTTCAGGTCCCCCCACAGATTTATGTTTGGATTAAGGTCCAGACTCTAGCTGGGCCATTCCAAAACCTTGAACTTGATTCGGTGAAGCTGTTCTTTTGTTGATCAGCAGATTTGTTTTGCGTCATTGTCATGCTGAAATGCAAAATTCCTCTTTATCTTAAGTTTCAGCAGAAGCCTAAAAATTGCTATTCATTATTCCTTCCACCCTGATTAAAGCCGCGGTTCCGGCTGAAAAAAAAAAAAACAGCCCCGTAGTATGACGCTACCGCCACCATGCTTCACTGTGCAGACAGTGTTCTTTGTTTTTTTTTTGGGCAAAACATATCTTTTGGTACCATGGACAAAAAGTTAAACTTTGGTCTCATCAGGCCATAAACACATTCCACATGATTTTGGGAGATTTAAAGAATTTTTTATTTATTTTTTCGGTCAAAAAAGGCTTCGGTCTTGCCCTCCTACCCCATACCCCTGAGATACGAAGAATTCGAGGAGACTGTCGTCATGTATCGGGAGCAACCAGTACTTGCCAGAAACTGCTGCAATTCGCTTAAAGTTGCAGGCCTCTTGGCAGCCTCCCTGCCCAGTTTTCTCCTGAACTAACCAATTGTATATGGACGTCCTGTTCTATGTCACTGTCGTGCCATATTTTCTCCATTTGTTGACCTTTACCGTGTTCCATGGTATATCCAATGCCTTGGAATTTTTTTCTAACCCTCTCCGGTTTGATATTTTTCAACAATGAGATCCCGTACCTGCTTTGTAAGCTCTTTGTGGCCCATGGCTTTTCCAATTGGATGTTACAAAGATGTCAGGAAAATCCTATAGGAACAGCTAGACTTTATTTGGGGTTAATCAGTCACTTTAATTGATGGCAGGTGTATACTAATTAATATTTAACACAAGTTTGAATGTGACCGGTTGATTCTGAACACAGACACTTTCCTAATTATAAAAGGGTGTGCACACTTAAGCAAGCTGGGGACTGGAAATTTTTTTTTTCTGGGTGTTTCTCACTTGATATTTATATGTTCCAATTTCACAATAAAGATGAAAAAGGTTCTGACATGAATTAACTTAATCACAATAACCTGCCATTTTAACAGGGTGTGTGTAAACTTTTTATATCCGCTGTAGATCTTATTTAAATACACCCCCCCCGGCTCTTTGAAATCGTTACCTGAGTGATACTAAGCTGCTTCTTTCGCTCTTCGATCTGACGCGTGGCTGTTTCCATCATCTGTTTTATCTGCAGGAGAAACAGGTCATGATTTGTTAAGAAAACGTAAAAAAGTTATGCAATTACGCTACTTTTTCAGTTGCACAAGTCACAATGGGGAAGGGAAACCTTTTCTACGTCGACCATGCATTAACAGTGTGTGTGTATATACAGAGTATATGGGGATTTACAGTAACCACTCTGTGCTAGAAAAACTCACAACGCACCCTTGTTTACTGATTGTTGTGCAATTTTGAGGCTGAGAAATATTCTGCAGTGTACCCGGCAAACAAGGTCATCACCGGGACGTCAACATATCGCTACAGCGGAATTTGGACGCGTCCGCTTATGCTGCTTTTCCTCCTAGACATGACGCCAGTGCTTTAACTGGAACTGTTACGCACCTTTCCACCACAAAAGCGATGGTTCTCAGCCTACACTTTGGTTCCTGTGTCAAAAAAGCCGCTTGTCTGAAACCAAGAACGCGTGCTGCGTTTTCTATATGCTGCGCTTTCTATATGCTGCGCTTTCTATATGCTGCGTTATTGCTTTATATAACCTACAGAGATGACTGCGCAAGCTGTAGTTGCATAGCTTGTAGTGTTTGAATGCTGTGACACTGTGAATGTTAAGGCTTTTCGAGCGAAATGAATGTTAAATGTACACACTTGCATCTTGGTGAGCATGCCAGGACTTTCCACAGGAGGTCCGGGAAGAACTTCTGGCTCTTCGACCTCCTCGAATCGGGGTACTCTCTTCCTCTTCGCCGCAGATTCACCACCTTCTAGATCTTTGTGTGCCTCCACCTCATCGCCGAACACATCCTGTAGAGAGTCGATGAGTGAGCTAGGTGGCTTTAGTGACATTTTCGTGCTGTAAATATGTGATGCTGACTGACAACACGGCTCTCGCGAGTGAACTAAGGTCACAAGCTGTTTTAAATGCATGCTTTGATGTAACAGAAGCTCACGGAACCTCAACATCCATGTGAGTGAGGGTAAGACTGACCTTCAGCTCTCTCTTGCGGTTTTTCTCGGCTGTGCCTTTGTTGCCCCGGGAACTCCTGCTCTCTTCCAGCGCCTCGAACAGCCGCTCTACGAAGCTGCCTGCCGACTCGTCCAGAAACGGTCTCAGCTGGTCTGAGACACACAGAGAGCTGAGTCACACAATTATCTCGACTAAAACCCAGAACCACACTATGTGCTGCACAACGATGACGCACACACAGGGTTGACATCCTAACCCAACTTCGCCGGGTTAATCCGTATTGGACTTGGTACTGTCCCCACCACACTGTGAATTTTAGATAATGCAAAAGATGTGTGCTTGTACCTGTTGTCTTCCTTTTGTCCAGACCTTTCCCTAAGCAGTGCAGGGCCGCAGTGACCACAGTGGGTTCCGAGAAACCCAGCACCTTCTTCACGGTGCGCTCCACCCAGGGACGCAGCTCCTCCACCTCCCGCTTGGGCAAAGACATGCTGGGGAGATCTGAAGGGGGGTGAGGAAAAAGAATTTTTTAGATGCGTGTTGACCATTTCTTTCTGCTCACAACAGTTACATTCGAATGAATAGTTTACGGCTATAAGTAAGCCCATTGTTATGTTTTGCACTGGCTTCGTTTTGCTGCTTTTGACTAACATGTTTTTAAATCCCTATTGACCGTCTCTACATGATGTGACACTGCCACAACATCCAGCGGCGTTTACTCTGATTATATCACCAGATACAGTATGAATTACTACCCCAACATACATCTAACCGATCAGTCTTTTCCCCAGAACGGTGCAAATGCTAATTTCCTGTCTTTTCTCTGTAAGCAGAGGCATAATTCAAAAACTGGAGCGTTCATATATTCTAGATGCGTTGAAGCGAAATATTTCAAGCCTTTTTGTTTGTTTGAGTTTGCATCTTGACGAGTATGGCTTACAGCTCACGGAAATAAAAAATACAGTATCTTAAACTATTCGAATAAAGAATTTTTAATAGAGAAATGTCGACCTGAGAAGAGCTCTAACTGGCGAATGAACTCAAAACACCTGCAAAGGTTTCTTGAGCCTTTAATCTCTCAGTCTGGTTCCAGTACACAACCACAATCATGGGGAAAATGGAAGTAAATGGTGCGTTTCATTTGGAAATCAAGGTCCCAGAGGCTGGAGGAAGAGTGGAGAGGAACAGAATCCAAGCTGCTTGAAGTCCAGTGTGAAGTTTCCACAGTCAGTGATGATTTTAGGTGCCATGTCATCTGCTGGTGTTGGTCCAGTGTGTTTTCTCAAGTCGAGAGTCGATGCAGCGTCTACCCAGAGATTTTAGAGCACTTCATGCTTCCATCTGCTGACGAGCTTTATGGAGATGCTGATTTCCTTTTCCAGCAGGACTTGGCACCTGCCCACAGTGCCAAAACTTGTAGTAACTGGTTTGCTCACCGTGGTATTACTGTGCTTGATTGGCCAGCCGACTCGCCTGACCTGAACCCCATAGAAAATCTACGAGAGACACCAGACCCAACAATACAGATGAGCTGAAGACCACTATCAAAGAAACCCAGGCTTCCAGAACAAACACCTCAGCAGTGCTACAGTCTGATCACCTCCATGCCACACCGCATTTATAAAGTAAGGATTAAGCACATAAATGAACATACTTCTCAGAAGGTCGACATTTCTGTATTATAAGGTGTTTATTCTGATATTCTGAGATACTGGATGTTTGATTTACGGGGGGATTTGAGTTACGCGGGGGTGGAAGAACTTTTCCATGATATCCTAATGCTTTTGAGATGCAGTTGTATACATGTATATTACAGTGTTTGTATACAAGTGTGAATGCCCGCTGTAAACACACCACCTAATTTGCATACTGCCCACGGCATAGTAATTGTAACGTTATTTAGCCCCGCCCCGACTGTTTTATCATACTCGAGTAAACAGACGTTACGTTTTGATGCTAAACTAAGTTGCTAGCTAACGCTGCCTTTAGATTTAAACGCTCGCGGAAACTTACCAGCTAATTTCCGTCCCAGTCTTAACGCCAAACGAATCCTCTTCCTCAGATATCAGCTTCGTGGATTAATAAGCGTTTACAGAACGCAATTCTGAGTGAAAAAAAATAACAATAAGGCACAAACAGATTTAGCGAACTTTCTAGGTTCGCGCGGCGTCCAAAAAACGTTCAGGCACTGCAGAAAGAAACCGGAAGTACAAAGGACCAACTGCTTCCGTCACAGTAAAATAAATAAATAAATAACTAAAAAACCTAAGGAAGTTATATTAGTGCTGTCGCCTGCTGTCCTGGTGGTAAAATGAAGAAACCGGAAGTATAAAGGACTAACTGCTTCCGTTACAGTCAAATTATTATTTTTTAAAAATAAAATAAAATTAAAAATAAGGAAGTGATGTTAGTGCTGCCGCCTACAGTCCTGTTGGTAAAATGAAGAAACCGGAAGTATAAAGGACTAACTGCTTCCGTGACACACACATACACACAGAAAAAAAAAATGAAAACAGTTCTGCAGTTTGTGGGTACCTGACTATCTCAGCCATGTGTGCTTGTTGAACATCCCATTCCAGATCCAGTCCCTTTGCTGTTATAACAACTAGATTTTGGAGCTGAACTCTGTTCCCGTTCAGCATTCGTGAGGTCGGGCCCTGGTGTTGGTATCATGAAGAAGTGAGGTCTTCATGATCCTCACTTTGCACACAGGGTCGTGCTGGAACATGTTCGGAAATTGTAATGCTACGGCGTACAAAGCCATGCTTTACAATTGTATGCCACCAACTTTATGGCAACAGTTTGTGGAAGAGCTACATATGGGTGCGATGGTCAGGTGTCTGCAAACTTTTGGCCATATAGTGTATATTCGTGACTATGCACGCTTCACTATGGTTTTAACAATCACCGCTACAGCCCCTGAGTAGGGGATGCACCGAAATGAAAATTCTTGGCCGAAACGGAATATAATGACAAACTTGGCCGAATCCGAATACCGAACATGTTTTTTCGTGTTTTTTCCATTTATTTTACCTTTTTTTTTTCACCATTGCATAAATGAAATAGTCAAAATGTGCTTTTTACTAGTTTGTCTTGCTTTTCAAAGAAAAAAATCAATTACAAAAACTATAATTTCAAAATATGTATTTAACACTGAACATTTTTTTTTCATTCCAGCAGGCATAGGCTACCAACAAGGCACAATATAACTTTAAATAAATAAATGAGTAAAATAAAAATATTGTAGCATCTTTGAGCCCCCCTTGAATAGCCGATGTTAGGCCTATAACTGACTGCTGAAAGAATGGAACACTCTGTAGCCTACAACTAAAAAGTGCATTAAAAAGTGCATTGACAAGAGTGCGATAAATGGTTCTATTCGGTTCTATACGGCTGATTATATTGGGGATATATACCGCTCGAGTCCCTGTACACCTCACGGAGTATTAGAGTAGATATGGTATAGTTAGATACGTTGTTAATGTTATGTACTGTGATAGATTTAGTTAGTTTAAACTATAGATTAGTTCATTTAGTCCCTTTGCCTGTCTTGACTAAGTTTTTTGGATTACGATTTGGATTTGTCTGCCTGCCCTTAAATAAATACGTCTTTACCTGCTTCCATGCTCTACTCCCTTACGTCTCACGACGTGACAGAATACTCCGGAACAGAAACAAAACAAACGCACGTGTCAACAGTAAAAATCCAAAGAGCACGTAGCTCGTGCACGTAGCTCGTGCACGCGAGCGCGCGCCCCCTCATCGAGGTCGTGACATTAGCGTGTCTCACTCTGGTTGCTAGGCTATTTGGTCGCGTCATCAAACACGTCATTGTTCGGTCAAATTTTTCACTTATTTGGCCGAATAATTTTGGTTGCCGAACATTCGGTGCATCCCTACCCCTGAGTGATGTCAGCCGTCAGTCCTGAAGGCCCCAGTTCGTTGTAGTATTCTTGTGGTGGCCCATTTCCCCCTTGTGGAAAGGAAAGTTTTGACGCTGACAATATCAGTCGAAAAGTCAATAATCAGTCCCTCCAGGATGAAACTTTTCGACCACAGACCTTTCGCAGATTTGGGTGCATCATGCGACGTCATCACAACGAGCATTCGGCCAAAGTCCTCTTCAATTCACTTGCATCAAAATATGAGTACAGCTAAAGGTCTTATTTACCAACAAACATCACAGTGAAAAGCAGTGCAGAACAATTTCGAAATTGCGACTGCACAAAAAACTCTGCAAATCATTTGAGACAATAATAAGTCGATATTCTGAGATAATAAGACTAACAGACTTGTTTTGGATTAAAATGAACTTATGCTATAAATTTGTTGTTTAAAAAACATGTGGAGTTTAAAAAGATTCAGAAGGTTGAGAAAATTAACCAACAGTGACATAAAGGGCAGTCACCGCTCATTCGCCTATTTCAATGTACACTTGTGAACAAACAGATATAAAAAATGATTCTGAAAAAAACTTAAAAGTAGAAACGACCTCAAACCTGTAAATAAGGATTGCTTGGATGAGATGGTTTGCTCTACTAATGTCTTACAGCTCTTGATAGCACTCCAATACAATACGAGCTAGATTACATTTCAATGACTTACATTCACGCTTGGCATTTACCCAGATCCCACCTTATGTTTATTGATAGGGTCATTCAAACTGCACATGAAATAAGAATAAAGTCGTTTATTTCTCCAGAGGATTATCACGCAAAAATGACAAGCATGAAGGTTGCTGTGAGTGCCATCAACAGCATTACTATGTTTTCTCAAATGGAGCAATTTGGGTTTCTATTTTATCCAAATCAAACATTTGATGTTGCGCTTGTTAATGTTGCTAAGCTAGTTTAATTACAGATCAAATATCAAAAAGGTGACCCAGTTAGGAATTCTAAACTAATGAAAAGTAAGTACGTGTCTGATTAAGCCAGCCTCTGCCCCTCACCAGCTTCAACAGCTCTGCATCCTTTCCTTGTTCCTGGCACAAATTCCTCTTGCTCAGTGTGGTTCGAACCCTGCCCCTAATACTTTCTGAACTGCAGAAAGACTCTGAAGTAGCAAGGGTTCCTAGAACTAAGTCCCAATCGACCCGGTTCCTGTCACGGAAACATGTACACAGTTCTAAATTTCCTACAATAACTCTGGGTTTCTGTGTTATCGGTGTTCTGGGTCAATATGACCCCATTCGAACTTTCCTTGGTTAAAAAACATAGTTCCCTTCATCTTAGTGGCATAAAATTTTGTCAATTTTTATACATTATCTATCTACACACACACACACACAGGGCTTGATTCGGTTGTTCTGAAGGTATGTAAAAAAAAAAAAAAAAAGTCCACTCATGATGTTTGGGGTCAATATTTCCAAAAAAATGAATGGATCTCTATGGCCCTCTGCTGGATATATATGGTAAAAACCCTTTTTTCTGAAATTCGGTTCATTGGCAACGGGTCAGTAACATGATTGGGCATAAAAACAGTATCTTAGAGAGGCGGAGTCTCTCAGAAGTAAAGATGGGATGGAATCTGGATGGAAGCAGATGTTGCTCTAAAACCTGTATATACCTTTCAGCATTGATGATGCCTTTCCAGATGTGCAAGCTGCCCATTCCATAGGTACTAATGCACTCCCATACCATCAGAGATGAAGGCTTTTGAACTGAGCGCTGATAAAAAAAAGTCAGATGGTCCCTCTCCTCTTTAGTCCTCTTTAGTTTAGAGGACGTGGCGTCCATGGTTTCCAAAAAGAATTTCGATTCGTCTGACCACAGAACAGTTTTCCACTTTGCCTCAGTCCATTTTAAATGAGCTTTGGCCCAGAGAACACAGTGGCGTTTCTGGATCATGTTCACATATGGGTTCTTCTTTGCATGATAGAGTTTTAACCAGCATTTATGGATGGCACGGCGAACTGTGTTCACACACAATGAGTTCTGGAGGTGTTTCTGAGCCCATGCAGTGATTTCCATTACAGAATCATTCCTGTTTTAATGCAGTGCCACCTGAGGGCCCGAAGATCACGGGCATGCAATATTAATTTTCACCCTTGTCCCTTGCACACAGAGATTTCTCCAGATTCTCGGAATCTTTTGATGATATTATGTACTGTAGATGATGAGATTTTACGTTGATGAACAATATTCTGAAATTGTTCCACATATTGTAGACGCAGTTTTCCGCAGATTGGTGAATCTCTGCCCATCTTCACTTCTGAAAGACTCCGCCTCTCTAAGATACACTTTTTATACCAAATCATCTTACTGACCTGTTGCCAATTAACCTAATTAGTTGCAAAATGTTCCTCCAGCTGTTTCTTTTTAGTTTACTGGAAGCCTTTTGTTGCCCCATCCCAACTTTTTTCAGACGTGTTGCAGCCATCAAATTGAAAATTACCTTATTTTTTCCTTAATATGGTACATTTCCTCAGTTTAAACATTTGATATGTTTTCTGTGTTCTATTGTCAATAACATATGGGTTTATGAGACTTGCAAATTATTCCATTCTGTTTTTATTTACATTTTACACAATGTCCCAACTTTTTTGGAATTGGGGTTGTATATCTTTTTTGCATATCTACTGTATTTTAAAATCATGGGGTTTCCTGGTGGCCATTTTGAGTGGCAGCTTTTAAGTCCATGGTTTGTGCATCTCCTGCTTTTTCTATGACTCCTACTTTCATTCTGTTTGATAAACAGAGGTTTTAAAAAAATATGACAGAATGCGCTTTTATAGCACTCCCTCAGTATTTTGAAGATCTGCAATTTGATTGGTTGTCAACTTTCAGTTATCACCAGATTGTTGAAAACAGCATTTTATTGACTTGGGTATTAAAGAAAAATGGTATTTTCTGCCAGAGGCCTCCAGGCGACATCCAAAAAATGATCACCAGTATACTGAAGGCTCTTCTTGAGGACAGCAGTCTGACGTTCAAGAAGAACAATTGGGTATGGTGATGACCTCTGCCCTGCTGCCTGGGAATATCTCTTCAGCCTGGATCTTCTGTGTGCACAACTGGGCTGGACATGGACTTATGCCAATATTATACGGTACTGAATACAAAAAGCCTTCAAAGTATATGATTCTCAATTTTCTAAGATTATTTATTTTATTTGTGGGGACTTACAAATGAGACAGATTCAAATAAGACAATAATAATAATAATTTTTTTTTTTTTATTGACCAGAAATGAGCTTTGGCTGATCCTGAACACTTGGCTGATGCAACCAAAATCTCAGAAAACACCAATCCAAGATGTCTAATGTTAATTTTACATGTATTTCGGCTACTATATAGTAGGTAAGTACGCGGTTTCGGACGCAGCCCATGGCTTCAAGCAGTCGTCTATTTGCACATATAGCATGACAAATAATTAACTGCACTCAACGCTTTCGTAAAATTAAAAACGAAACACCCAAAACTGTATACGGTTCCATAACGAAGACGGACTCTATTTTGATACGTGAAATTCTGGAGGGAACGTCGGACGGCGTGGCGTGGGGACGTAATGACGTGTGCCGTTAATCGATCTACGTTCTATAACACGTAAAAGGGGAACATGAAAGGAATATTCTAAAAGCGACTCATGTAAACACCTTAATCAGAATATTATACGTCTTATTCAGAATAAGGTCAATAATTAGATTACTGCTGTCCATGTCAACATAGTCAGCGTGTCTCTTTTTTCAGTCTGATTTTTGTCAGCATGTATTTCTATCAGATGTCCCCACAAGGATCAAATTTGTGTGTGTGTGTGTGTTTTAGTTGGGCGTGTCTCAGAGCGAGTTTAAAAATTGCACGCATGCGCACTTCATTCAACGTCCTACAATTACTCCCACCAAAAAAAAAGAATAACATGTAATGAAATTAAAATTACATAAATGTATATTTATAACGTTCTTCGACATAATGTAATGGTCGTGTGCGTGTATATTATAAACGAATAAATAATATTAAGACGAAACAAATTTCCACGAGCTCCAGAGAGCGGTTGGGTTTTTCTTTGCGTTCAAATCCTACGCGCATGCGCACTCCGAGTTTGAAAACGAGCCCCACGGAGCATGCGCGTGGCTGGATTTAAAATCCCACACGCATGCGCGCTGGAGGCTTTTCTTCACCCACACTGCGCCACACTGTAATGCCGACGGAGCGGAGCGGCTTCACGGTAACGGTCTCGCTGGACGGACGCGCAGTTTCCCGACTCGCTGGGGGAGTTTGCTCGTGAACCGAATCGCGTACGTTTCCGCTCTCAAATGCATCTGTTTGTCCAGATGAGACGTTTTTCCTAAAGGGGAGGGGGGGTCGTGTTTTTGTTCGTTATTTTATTTGATTTTTTTTATATATATAAAATCTGCTTCGTTTTGGAGCGTTTAAGCGTAAATGGACCCCAGGGTGGCTTGGATCCAGCCCGAGCAGAAAGGACCAGCCAACGCGTTGTGGATGCACATCTGGGAAACCTCACACGGTTTACGGACTACTAATACCTCACAGAGCCCTCGTTTGAACCCGGCCATGGCGCCAGGCTTGGTGAAAACCAGCTCCTCCAGTTGTATCAGCCCGCATCCCCTTCAGGTTTCTCCGGGCTTCATTCTCACACCCCCGTTTGATCACCCTTCTATCACGGCACTGAACGGCACTTGCACAGGAGCAGCAAAGCCGAGTGCTTCTCCCAAAAATGGCTCCCTGTCTCCATCGTCCTCCTCGCTGGACTCTGAGACGGACAGTCCCAAATCGGACTCGTGTGACAGCACAAGCACGCACCACTCCCATCCCAGACTCTTCTTCAGCTTCAATGAGCAGCTGCACAACATCAATGACTACTTGCATCAGCACCAACAGCAGCATTTGCATCTCCAGGCACATCTACACCATCATCATAATCACCATTATCATCACCGACATCCTTCCCAGCACTTCCCTCAAGCGCCTGATCACCACCATCCAGCCAAAAAGAAGGGCGAGAACAAGGCCAGCTCTTACGGGGTCAACTACCTGCTCTCCAACTCCAATGGGAACCTCTTCTGCACTGGGACACCATGGAAGACCAGGAGATACAGTCCGGGGGTGAACGGGTAATGAAGTGGTGGGGTATTTCTAATTCTGATTGCGTATGGCACATTTTTGAGATTTCTGATTTAATTTGGAGTGGGGATGTCTACAGGTGTGTAAAGGAATACGGATGGCTCAGTTTTCATCTTGGGGGGTGGGGTGGGAGTGTGTGTTTGTGTGTGACGGGGGGGGTGTTCCTTAAATCATATCCAGTTCTTCAGCGTTGGAACGTGGATTTGCAGATGCGGCTTAAGACCCAGTTTAATCTCGAAACATGAATAAAAGTGGCGTTTTCGTCGTGTCGCCGTGGTAGTTTACATCACTGACCTGAACAACCTCCAGAGGAACAACCACCGATTGATTTGATTTGAAAATCAGTGCTTTTTACACAGTTTCTTTTTGTGTCGGTCGTTTCACAAAAGTAGAGAACGCTGTGATTCTGCTGTGTGAAAGAAAGAAAAAAAAAAAACGTTCTCCGGTCCCTAAGCATAGTTTTATTCAGGCGGTTTTAGATAAACATCTCGTCTGGGTCTCGACGGTCCACTTCGACTCACGAAATCCTGCCGTGTGAGCGCTTTAAACGTAGGCTGTGGTTCAGGTCATAGAGCGGGTTGCCCACTAATCGTAGGGTTGGCGGTTCGATTCCCGGCCCACGTGACTCCACATGCCGAAGTGTCCTTGGGCCAGACACTGAACCCCAAGTTGTTCCTGATGACAAGCTAGTGCCTTGCATGTGTGAATGGGTGAATGAGAACCAGTGTACAGCACTTTGTAGAACCGCTAAGGTTAATAAAAGCGCTATATAAGTGCAGACCATTTACGTATGCGAAATGCCGCGTTTTAGATTCAGCTCGGCTAGTTATTTTAATCCTTGGATCGATTCGGGATCGTTAGGCTACCCAACTTAGTTCCCAAGTTTGAGCGTGGAACTTCAACCAAAATCTGCAAGTGATGAATAATATGTTCTGTTTTTTATATATATATATATATATACACATACATACATGCATATACACACTTTCCCTGATAGTTTACACAATTACAGCATTGCATATTCAACACAAAACCTATAACTACAGCTGATGATTTCAGAAATGTGTAATTATTTGTTAGGATTTTGTTTTCATCATGGCATTTCATCCTAATATTGGTGTGACAAAAAAATATATAATATAATAACGAGCCTTTATTGATCACGTATACATTACAGCACAGTGAAATTCTTTTCTTCGCATATCCCAGCATGTCAGGAAGTTGGGGTCAGAGCGCAGGGTCAGCCATGATGCCGTGCCCCTGGAGCAGAGCGGGTTAAGGGCCTTGCTCAAGGGCCCAACAGTGGCAGCTTGGCAGTGCTGGGGCTTGCACCCCCGATCTTCTGATCAGTAACCCAGAGCCTTAACCGCTAAGCCACCACTGCCCCACAAAAAAAAATCAAATATGACTGCTTTTTTTAAATTTTATTTAATCTCTCCAGGTCATTCTGGTTTTCATGCTCTCATTTATACATGTTAAACCATGCAATTTATTCAGCTTTATTCTCTCTCTCTCTCTCTCTCTCTCTCTATATATATATATAAATATAAATAAATATAAATATAAATTTTCTTTTCCCCTCTCTTACAGCCTTCATGAAGAGATTGTGGACTTCTATGCCTTCATGTCCCCGCGGCCTGAGGAAGAGGCCATGAGGAGGGACGTGGTGAACCGCATCGAGAGCGTCATCAAGAACCTGTGGCCTGCAGCTAACGTGGGTAACATCACTGGGATTCAGAACCTAACCGAGCCTCTAAACGACACCATGCTTGCTTTTAACTACGTGTACGCGAGAAGGCTGCTGCGTGTATCCCGCACTCGTTTGCTGCGTCGCTTGTGCATATCATCAGACGTGGCGTGATACAGACGTAAATCGTTGGAACCAGGTCGCACGATGCACGCCCACAACTGAATGAACAAACTAACATAACGCATCTCAAACCCTGTACTGTCGCATCTCAAACCCTGTACTGTTCTAGATCGTTATCGAGTGCCCAAATGAACCGGTTTTCCTATTACAGTTAGTGTTGGAGTGTCTAAAAACCTACCTTTGGTGTGTTTGGAGTACCACGCTTGTGGATCTCAATCAGTCGCCCAGACAAGAAAGTTTATCAGTGTGTTTATCATTGCTTTGCATGGCGTTGTGGAACATTACAGTTTGACGTAGAATACAGCAGACAGGCGGGGATGTTTTCACACTGATGTGCCATCACGTGGACGTTGCTTTTGATTCTCCAGATGTACGTACGATACGTAAGCCAATAGGTTGCTTGCATAGCGCCGTTTCTGCGTGCGTGTGTAAGGTAATGCTTTAAATATGAACCATGTACAATGCCCCTCATTTACCCTCAATGTCAGCCAAGACTGGCTTGGTTTGTTTCTTGAGTTTTGTACTGTTGCGATAAAACTCTTAGCACTATAAGTGTATGGGAGCAACTTTACGATACTAAAACGCAGCTTTAGCATACTCGCGCTGTATCGCAATATATGGGTGTATATAGATTTAAAAAGAAAATCTAAAATTATATCGATTTAATATTTTATGATCAAATAAACCAACATTTAACACTCAAAAGAAAAGCTGTAAAAATCTTTTACAATTTTCATGATTTAAATGACAATTTAAGTTGACATCACACCTGCTTCTCCCAGTCAATTTGTAAAGAATAATAACGATATCTCAAACGTGTCGTTGCATAATTGATCACAATATACAAATTATGTCGTCATAGCACTGTGCAAACTGTATGTATAAATCACACAGTTGTTTATGTGAACAATATATTACTAAACCATTTTTATTTAATTTTTTACATTTAGATTTTTAAAGCTTGTAATATTTTTACTAGAGCAGCACGTCTTGAAGCGTTTTATTCCACAGCGTTTTGCCACTGTGAACAATTTGTTGTTAAAGAACGTACATACTTGGACATAATGAATCAGAGCTTCTCAACCTTTTGTAACTAAAGCCGACCCCCCAAGCCTCCCCTACCATGTGGACCCCCCCCCCCCCATATTGGAGGAGGCGAGGTATAATGATCATCTATATTAAGCTAATCTGTAATCTATTTTTGATAGATAGATTTATTTCTTTTTAATTACTTTTCAGAACTTTTGTGATTAAAAAAACTACTTTTATGACTTTTATAAAACTATATAACGGACAGATATGTAACATGATCAATCAAAAATGATCAATTTCTGAACACTGTAACTACTTTGAACAAGACAACTTGGCTGTAATAGCGTGGACTATTTTACATGTAAAACATGTTGCGTTATATTCGTCTTGCGTTCTAAAACATTCGCATAAGAATGGTGTAAATTGGGACGAAGGTCACGTCTCGTTATCCATGACATTAAGTCTCCGGATCTCAACCCCTCACTGAACAGAGCAGACTCAGAGAGAGGTGTGAGTGCAGCGGGAATGCAAGACCTCACACTTGCAGGATAGTACTGGAGACATTTGGAAAGTTGCTAAGGTTTGTCCAAAAAGTTGCTAGATTTGTCGCTAGGCGCTTTTTATTAATTTTTTTGCAACAAAAAGGTTGCTAAAGGGGTCTGAAAAGTCTTTAAGTTGGCAACACTGGTCTACACTGACTGCTAGATGAAAGGCAGGCTAAACTCTGCCTCTCCCAGGAAAACGAAAAAAAGTGTTGTTTTTTTTTTTTCTTTCTTTTATTGAAAAGCAATAAAATACTCAGAGTACCCGAATGATGCCCTGTCTCTTTTAAAAAGCCGTGTTGAGAACCACCGTAGTAAATTAATCAGCGCCTTCTTTGGTATGGATCTTGCAATGTCCTTATATCTTGCGTTTTGTTTTTCAGGTCCAAATATTCGGCAGCTTCAGTACCGGACTTTACCTTCCAACAAGGTGAGGAGCGTTTTCTTTATTTTCCACACACAATATGGCCTTATGGAGAGAAGGAAAGATAAAGGAAACTGTGGTGTAAAAGGAAAAAGAAAGTGAAAAGTAGGAACATTAAGAGAACGAAAATGGGGGGGGAATTAGCAATGAGAATAAGATTGAAAGAAGGAAAGAATTGGGCCGGTTGAAAAATCAGTAAAATAAAGGGAAAAGTAATGAGAAGGGGAAGAAGAGAGGATGAAAGCGGAAAACATGAATGAATAGAAAGAAGGAGGACAGAGGAGGAAGGGGGGAAAAAAGGAAAAGCTACAAATAAATTATGGGGGTGACTAAAAGGAAGAAAAAGTGAAAGCCAGTTTGTGAATGCATGACGATATGTAGATTTATTTAATGGCTCAACTGGCCATAGAATAAAAATCTGAGGACTGGGACTAAATGGGAATGAAGCTATAAATTATATTGTGTGTGTGTGGTAGTGACATTGACCTGGTGGTGTTTGGAAAGTGGGAACGTCCTCCTCTACAGCAGCTCGATCAGGCTCTGAGGCAGCAGAACCTCGCCCAACCGTTCTCCATTAAAATACTGGACAAAGCCACGGTATGCCACTTTACAGCTTTGTGCGCTTTTTGTCTTTTTTTTTCTTTTTTCTTTTGTTTGTTTGTTTTGTTCACCTGTCTGGCTGTGTCTTCAGGTTCCTATAATCAAGCTGACGGACCGAGAGACGGAGGTGAAGGTAGACATAAGTTTTAACGTCGAGACAGCTGTGAAAGCGGCGCGTTTCATCAAAGACCACTTAAAGGTGAAGCATGGCTTTAAGGCTTGCAGGTTTTGTTCTGCTCTTTACTTTTTATTATTATTATTCTTTTTTTTTTATTTTATGCTTTGCACTGGACATCATTTATATGTATAAACGTGTATATGTGGGGAGGAAATAAGTCTAAAAAAAAAAATGTAACTTTTTGGCTGTCATACTACACACCATGTTTGGAGAAGAAATGGCTCTGCACATCACCCTAAAAACACTATCAACAGTGAAGTTGGAGGTGGAAGCATCATGGTGTGGGGCTGTTTTTCATCACATGGTACTGGCAGACTTCATATAATTGAAGGAACGATGAATGGAGCCCTTTACCGGGAGATTCTTGAGAAGAATCTGCTGCATCCACCAGGATGATGATGAGACGTGGGTGGAGCTTCCAGCAGGACAACGATCCAACGCATACAGCAAAGGAAACTCTCAATTGGTTTCAGAGAAAAAAAAAATCAAGGTGTTAGAATGGCCCAGTCAATCACCTGACTTGAATCCATTTGAACAAGATTTAAAGACAATATGTTTAGAAGAATGGGCCAAAATCACACCTGAATACTGCGACCGATTAATTTCTTCATACAGGAAGCGTCTTGAAGCTGTCATTACAAAGACTTCTCCACTAAGTATTAAATTCATTTCAGTTAGCGTGTTCAATACTTTTTTCCTGTTTCATTCCTCTTTATTACACTTAAATTTATTTATGGACTTTAATGTTTGGATTTCTTTATATGTGTGGATTTCGTGAGTTAATACCAAAGTCTGGTGAAAATTTCATGTGAATAGCCTCATTGGAAATATATTTACTGAAAAAATGTTGACGTGTTCAACACTTATTTCCCCTACTATATGCGTGTATGTATATATGTATGTGTGTATTTTTATATATATATATATATATATATATATATATATATATATATATAATATATATAACACCATTTTCTCTGGTTTCTCATTGAACCTTTCCACCATTACCTGTCCTCACAGCCTGTAGATCTACAAGACAGTTATTAGTGTGGGGATTTGAGTGCATTCGTGTCTGTTCGTTTGTGTACATGAACACACAGATGTGTTTTAATAGCTTCAGAATTAGGTTTCCCCCCCCCCCCTTTTAATATGCTAATAACATCAGAAATGATCAAACTAAGAGATGATACTAAAACTAAGAAGGCAGAAATCAACTTTTGTTTTAGCCTCTCATCCTTTATCATTGTGCTTGATGATCGAAATCCCTTTGCTTGTTCTCACTTCTGCAGAAGTACACCGTGCTGCCGTACCTGATCTTCGTTTTGAAGCAGTTTCTGTTGCAGTGGGAATTAAACGAGGTGTTCACAGGAGGCATCAGCTCCTACTGTCTCATATTAATGGCCATCAGCTTCCTTCAGGTAAAAGAACACCCGGAAATTAGCAATGGCATCTTCACAAGTTGGGGGGGAGGGGAATTCACAAACTAATGCCGTATGCTTAATATAATGTGTTTTTTGATTAACGGCTGTGTGCGATTGGTCCGAATTGCATTTTAGCTCCACCCCCGGATCGACTGCCGGGCGACCAACATAAACCTGGGCATCCTGCTGATCGAGTTCTTCGAGCTGTACGGCCGCCACTTCAACTACCTGAAAACGGGGATCCGTGTGAAGAACGGAGGAGCGTACCTCGCCAAGGAGGAGATGATGAAGGCCATGAGCAGTGGCCACCGACCCTCCATGTTGTGTATCGAAGATCCCAACTTACCGGGTACGGAGGATGTACATGTTTATTTTGATAGAGATGTTTATCCTTAAAAAAAAAAATTTAAGCAAAGGGTTACTGTAAATAAATAAATAATATATTGCAATGTTGTACTTAATAGTAGTTAAATAACAAGCATATGCTAATAAAAAATATCAATGAATAATTTTATTAGATATTAAATATACATAGAAAAGCTATACGCAATACAAATAAATGAGTTGTTGTTGTTATTATTATTATTATTATTATTATTATTATTATTATTATTTTTTTTTTTTTTAGAGATGGTTGAACAGAATGTATAGTAAGTAGGATTTAAGTAGACTGCATACTTAACTGACTTAATTTTTTGGATTTTGGTTTGTGTTTTTAAGGCAACGACGTGGGCCGCAGCTCTTACGGCGCCCTGCAGGTGAAGCGCGTGTTCGATTACGCCTACATCGTCCTGAGTCACGCCGTGTCTCCTCTCGCCCGCGCTTATCCCAACAAGGACAACGACAGGTCAGTATTTTGCAGAGTAATAGAGATAGCAGAGCCACTTTGTTTATCTGCATTCCTGTTGTACAGGCACACACGCGTTTAAATAAATTCGAGTTTTTCGCTTGCGTTTTTAAAAAAAAAATATTTTTTTAACTTGTTTTAAAAAGTTGCCAGGTCTAGCAACAAAGTCACGGAGTTGTCAGCACTGGGTGAGCGGGGGATTTTTCAAGCAGCTCGCGAGTGGGTGGAAGAAGTATTATAAGTTGCATATTAATGACCTCCAAGGGCAGCGATTGGCTGAAAGGAATACATTTCCAGTAACACGTCCTCATTGACAAACACGAATGCGTAAATGTCTCCTTCAGCACACTCAGCCGGATCCTCCGACTGACCCAGGAAGTGATTAACTACAGGGAGTGGATCATCCAGAAGTGGGGGGACAGACACAATGCCAGAATCAACCGCTGCAGTGAGTGAAAAGTTTTAGACTTGACAGTGTTTTGACGTCACACAGAATGCTTTGATTTTAATACAGTAACGTGTGTGTGTGTGTGTGTGTGTGTGTGTTGTGTTTAATAGTCGTCCAGTTCGGCGATGACTCCGAGGAGCAGCAAAGGGACTCTGTGTCTCCACAAAGTGCCGATTCCCTCATGTCACTATCCAGTCCCCAGCAGCACTCCTCATCATCTTCAGCCTCTTCTGTTTCCTCGCTCTCAGGAAGTGACATCGTACGTTGCCACTACTGCATGATTGTAATCCAAAAAGGCCTGCTTATAAACCCGCATTAAATGTCTTTATTTCCCCCAGGATTCTGATTCCGTTCAATCTGGACACAAAGCCCCGCACCAAACTTTCCCAGCATACCCTGTGCCCAGCACTCTTCCGAGGCCACAAAGCGGGACAAGTCCGCCTGAAACCACTTCCTCTAACGGACAGGTAGGATTGTGTTGTGTTCTCTCAGAGTTCTGCAGTAAGGACAGCAGGGTGCACTTTCCTACATATTGTAGGTGTCCGGTCATAAAATCGCATGTTCGCGATGTCCTTCTTGCGATCTGATAGTAGAGTGTTTTATTTTTATTTTAGACTATTGCAGTAAGTCACCAGAGGTTGTTGATAAAGCACAATATTACTGCAGTATGGTGTTACTTCATTTTTAAGCACAGTAGACGCATCTTTGAGAGATCATTCATATCGCTGGAATTTACAGTACAGTCGTGGGGGTGGGGGGTGGAAGGAAAATCTTGGGTACAAAAAAACACAACAGATGTAGATGTTACTGAATGTTTTATGTGACTTCTGAAGGTAATTGGTTGAATTAATTTTTTTTAGAATTTTTTAAAACACTTTCACTTCACCAATTTGGATTATTTTGTGCATGTCTATTACATGAAATCCAAATAAAATCCATTTCAATTACAGGTTGTAATGCAACAAAATAGGAAAAATGCCAAGGGTGGGGTGAAATATATATTTTTTTGCATGCCACTGTAACTGCAGACTAATTAGCATTTTTTTTGACTAATTTTGCATTTATTTTAATTTTTGCATTTGCATTCTGATATTTGTTTTTAGAAATGCAAATTACAAGGTGATTCCATACGTTATTTTATTTATTTATTATTTCTTCCTCCACTTGATCTGGAAAAAAAATATGCCATTAATTAAAATAATTTAATTAAATTTGTTTGAAGGATATTTCACAAAGCCAGAATGTTCAGCCATTTAAACAAAAACTGTTTCGTCATATCATGAGCTGTTTATTTGCTATGAAGTAAAGAAGCCGGGTGATCACCGTCCTCCAAGTGTGGTGATTCCATAACTTCTGCCAGGGGTGGCATAGGCTACTGGAAAGTGTCTGTGGTTTGTCATCCAGCAGTCAAACCCTCCCCCCTCCCTCCACCACCACCACCACCTCGAGTTCTTGGCTACATTCATTGACGAACAACTTTTATCAAATTGTAGATGTCTGGTTTGCTAGACCCTTATAGCTTCCTTTTGGTGTCCCAGGTGCGGAAGCCCCTCCCCGTGTCTCTACCCCCACCTGTACCAGGCAGACCACTGTGTGTGGAGGGGTGTGTGGCACTGAGCAATGGCTACCGGCTGTCCTCGCCCATCTACCTCGGCCCGCTCGCTGGCCTCCAGAACCAGCCCAAGGTAAGCGTTCACTCGGGCTTCTCACAGCTGTTATGGCTACAGGGACCAGAAAAAGGAAGCGGTCCACATGACTTGTGGTCATGACCTGACCACAAGTCATGACCTGGTGCATTTTACTGGTTAAATGAGCTGGTGGTCTGATTTTGCTGCGTGATTGGCATTTTAGTCCAAATGAACATGTTCCTTATGTTAGATTTGATCAGTCAAAAGCAAACCTGTCTTTTTTTAAAAAAATTTTTAATTTAAATTATTTATTTATTTTTATTTCTTCAGCTTGACCTACTGATTAGGATTAGGGTGAAAATTTTCATTTGCACATTATAACAGTTACGCTAGCTTTCTAGTGCGCATGGTTAGCTTTGTAAAAGGTGTGTATTAATAGAACGAGATCGTTTTATATATTTGATATTGGATTTTTGAAAATGTATTTATTTATTATTAAATACGGTCATTTTGTAATCTCCAATTTTTCCTCAATTTCCACAAATGGCTTAAACCCCTAATCGTTTGCTGCATAAATCTATATATTACATACGAATACAAAATATTTAGATATGACATTAAATATTATTTACACCATTAAATTGAACTTTAAAAAAAAAAAAATTTAACCATAATATTGATCGTTAAATTAAATACAATATTAAATATTGCATTTTTCTTATGTTAAGTACACTGCTAAATATGTTCTCATTGTCATGTTCAGGTAAGTGAGGAGGAATGCATTTTATTTATTTACTTAGTTCTTTTTTTTTTTTTGAATCATCTCTAGTTTCATAATGTTCAGAGGTTTGGCCCGAAGGTTCCCGGTGTCTTCGAGCCTGCTTCGATGCCTGCGCCTCGCGCCAGCCTTCCACAGCACAACCGAAACACATGGCACAGAGGAGGAGGGAAACGGCGCCCTCCAGCCTCAGCAGATAGAACTGCCACAGGTCAAAGGTAGCACTTCCTGTCTACGCACAGTCCAAGCTGCGGCTCAGTGTCGTCTGTGACTGCCATTTTTTTTTTATTATTATTTTTTTTAATGTACTCTTATTTTATTATTATTTTAAAATTCTCCCTTTTTTTTCCCCCCTGTTTGTGCCAAACACTAAATGTTCTCATTGCAGCCAAGCTGTATTTGGAATTTAGTACAACTCGTGCAATATGAGTATTTTTATATAATTTGCAAATTTTTTTTTTTTTTTTTAGTTATTTTTAATTTAATTTTTACTACTACTCTTCAGTGTTTACATTTTTGTGTGTTTTGTGTTGTCATGAATGTAAGCCGATGAAGGCCGGGTGGGTGACATTGCATCTCTACTACACTGCTATACTATCATGTTTAAATCCAAAGTGTGTTTGAGAATTTAACTTTTGCACTCAATGGCTTGCCAGATTGCTGTAGTTCAACTCTGTACCAGCAGGTGGAGCCGCTGAGATGAAATCTGTGCCAAAATCCCGGGCCAAAGTGTTCCTTACGTCACATTAGCCTGTACCTTATGTTTTTTTTTTTTTTGTTTTTTTTGCCAACATGCCAAGTCTTGTTTGATTTTATTTGTTTACCTGAATAACCATGATTATCTTCTGCATCAGACTGGTTCAAATGTTTCTGCAAAAAGTGATTGATAATCTCATCTCCTTTCTTCTGTAACATCCCTCCCCCCCACCCCTTTGCATTTGCGACACAATGAAATAATGGCAAATCTGAGCTTTCATGGGTAGAATTACACACACTGAAAAGGTTGCATCCCTGACCTGTTAGCCTATTGGCTTTTCATATTTTTCCCGCACCAGTAGGTGGTGCGAATAATTCGCTAGCTGTGAGTCCTCTTTTCATTTTATCGGTTAAGATACCCACTTTGTGACGGTTGCATTGCTTTCACTTTAGCCTGGCCGACCGTTTGAAAAGTAGTTTTTAACTCCAGTAATTTTGCTCCCATTGGCTTTCCAGATTACGACTTCTCCAATACCACACCAGCAGGTGGCACCAAAGATTTGTGCTGTACAATTCCCTTATTCATTTTGTGCCAAAAAAATGCGCAGTGTGATTTCAACCAAACCTTTAGTACACCAGGATGAAAGTGCATCTTGTACCAGTGTCCCTCAGAACCATTAGGCCCAAAAACATCCAGCGTTTCCATCGCTGTTCTATGCAAATGTCTTGGCGGCTGGTTGGCCGTTATAGTCATCGTCATTGTTATTGTTTCGTCACTGTAATTCTACTTCGACTTGTAACTTCTATTTGGACACATATGATCTTTAGCCAAATTATGTGATCACTTTTTTAACTTTTTTTTCTATTCTTTTTTTTTTTTAAACAACAGAACGGGGTTCCTCCTGCCATATATTTCACATAGCGAGTGCTCATCCATGTACAACATGAAAAGTCATCATGATCTCTCTCGGGGAAAGGTCATTCTTGTAGCATTTTTGTCCCAAAGATGGTGATGGAGAGCACCGGCACCCCACACACACACACACACACACACACACACACACACACACACACACACACACACACACAGACAGAGACACAGACACACACGGTAATCATTTCTGATTTATGAATGTAAACATTTTTTTTTGGGGGGGGGGGGTTATTGCCTTTTTTTGGTTCATGAATATTTTTATGTAAATATTTTTCTACCAATTATTTTTTAAAATAAATATCTTAAATGACCAAATGGCTATCGGGTCTTTCCTTTCCTGAAGGTTATTTCATTGATGGTGTAAATCATTTTGTATTAATGTCCCATTCAATATTTTGCTTCAGAGTTTGTTTAGTTTACCATGCATCTTTATTTTTATGAATGAATTTTAGCTTTTTTTTTTTGTTGCCACATTCCTCCGATTCTGTCATATACTTGTATGTACGGTTTCTAACGTTCCTAATATTTTAACATGAAATATTACATTTTGTTAATTGCATTTTATTTTCTTGGTTTTTTTTTTCCTCTCTTGTACATAATTTTTTTTTCCCCTGTTGCAACATTGACATTGTAACATAATGTTAACATAAGTATAACATACAGTATGTACATACAGTGGATATCAAAAGTCTACATACCCCTGTTAAAATGGCAAGTTTTGTGATGTTAAAAAAAGAAACCAAGATAAATCATGTCAGAACTTTTTCCCACCCTCAGTGTGAAATTACAATGTATAGAAATTAAGTGAAAAACATTTTAGGGGGGAAAAAGGGGGAAAAACCACAAAACTTACAATAACCTGGTTGCATAAGTGTACACACCATAAACTAATACTTTCTTGAAGCACCTTTTGGATTTTATTACACCACTCCGTCTTTTTGTCTTTTTGTGTTGCACATCTTGACTTGGCAATATTTTCTCACTCTTTTCTTGCAGTAATATTTTTAGATCCATCAAATTGTGAGGGCATCTCCTGTGCACAGCGCACTGCAGGTCACCCCACAGAATTTTAGTTGGATTCCGGTCTGGACTCTGGCTAGACCATTCAAAAACGGTGATCTTTTGGTTAAGCCGTTCCTTTTGTTGATTTTTGGATGTATGCTTTGGGTCATTGTCATGCTGAAAAATGAAATTTCCTTTCTTCTTCAGCTTACTTGCAGACACCTGAAGGTTTTGCACTAAAATTGACTATTTGTAGCTATTCATGATTCCCTCCACCTGGATAAAAGCCCCAGTTCTGGCTGAAGAAAAGCAGCCCCAAAGCATGATGCTACCACCACCATGCTTCACCATAAATATGGTGTTCCCATCGGTGGTGTGTTTTTAAAAATAAAAAAGTAAAAATTTTTGCACCAAGCATACCTTTTGCAATTGCTCTCGTCGGACCATAACACATTCTGCCACATGGCTTGGCTTCCAACCTGGTGATCCATCCATCTCAGCACGCATTTCCGCCTGCCTGTCTGACATCTCAATCTGGATGAGGGAACACCACCTTAAGCTCAGCTTGGCAAAAACGGAGCTTCTCGTCATCCCGGCCTGCCCCTCAATCATCCACAACCTCATCGTACAGCTCTGCTTGACCACACTCAAGCCAACCAGGACAGCCAGGAACCTTAGAGTGACTCTTGATGACCGCTTGACCTTTACAGACCACATTTCAACAACTGCACAGTCCTGTAGGTTCATTCTGTATAACAAGAAAATCAGACACTATACATCACCGAACAGGCTACACAACTACTAGTCCAGGCTCTTGTCATATCTGAACTGGACTACTGCAATGCACTACTCTCGGGCCTCCCAGCCAGCTCCATCAAACCCCTTCAGATGATTCAGAATTGAGCCGCACACTTCGTCTTCAACCAGCCCAAGAGAACCCATGTCACACCCCTCTTCATCTCCCTCCACTGGCTTCCTGTAGCCGCCTGCATCAAATTCAAAGCCTTGATGCTCACGTACAAGACCTTATCTGGAACAGCTCCCTCCTACCTCCTAACACTCTCCAGAAGGATTACGTTCCCTCACGCAATCTGCGATCAGTTAATGACCGACGCTTAGTAGCGCCTACTCAGCGTGGCTCAAGGTCCCTTTCCAGAACCTTCACACTAACTGTTCTTCAGTGGTGGAATGAACTTCCAACCTCAATCCTTACCCCAGAATCGGTCAATATTTTAAACAAACAAACAAAAAAAAGGCTAAAGACCCACGTCTTCCGTGAACACTTGCCCCACCAACCTTTAAATGTTTAAAAAAAATAAATAATTCTTACACTTCTACTCTGCTTTTCTAGAACTCAATTATAAATCTTGTATAGTAGCACTACTTGTATTGTTCTCTGCTTGATGTATCACTTTGCTTGTATTTCCTCATTTATAAGTCGCTTTGGATAAAAGCGTCCGCTAAACGAATAAATGTAAATTATTTAATTGAGCTTGAATATTTTTTTTTTTTTTTTTTTATTTTGTGAAAAAGGGCTTGTGTATCCACCTTGCTCCATTGCCCAAACATGTGAAGAACGAGAGCTTCTTTTCACATGCACAGAGTAATCAATACTTGTCAGATATTCCTGCACTTCCTTTGACGTTGCCGTAGGTCTCTCGGCAGCCTCTCTTATACGTTTTCGCCTTGTCCTTTTGTACGTTTCGGAGGGACGTCCCGTTCTTGGTAATGTCACTATGGTGACCCATTTTTTTCCACTCAATGATTTGCCTTTATGGTGTTCCATGGTACATCTAATGTTCTGGAAATTCTTTTATACTCCTGAGCGATACATTTCAACGAGTGAGATACGGTGCATGCTTTGTGAGCTCGTTTAAGGCTTAAGCAGTCAGATGAAACTGAGATGTGAAGAAAATCCTACAGAAACAGTCTTTATTTGAGGTTAATCAGAATAATTTCATTGATGACTGCTGTATGATAATTTCTTTTGAACATAAGATTGAATTTGATTCATTATTAACACAACCACATCCTCAATCATAAACGGGTGTTCCTATTTTTCCCTAAAATGTATTTTTTTTTTTTTTTTTTTTTAATACATTGTAATTTCATACTGAGGGTAGAACAAGTTCTGACATGATTTATCCTGGTTTATTTATTTATTTGTTTATTTTCTACAGCACAAAAACCTGCCCTTTACTGTGGGTGTATACTCTTCCTGTGTACGGTATGGATGTGTTCCCTGCTCTCGACGGCGAAAGCTGTAAAGTCCCTTTATGTCCACTTGGAGGTGCTCTGAGATTTGTTGTGCTATTGAAGCTGTTCCTGCTGCAGCATCCCTTCACGTTCTGCACACTACTGAGACTTCTGTATAGTTTTATGTGCTCAGATCGTACTTACGTTACCTATGAGGAGTGAAACGGTGCAGGAGAAGGCTGCGTTTATTTGATTTATTTGGAAGGAAAAACAAAAAATGTCCATAGGTATTCAGAATCGAATTCAAACTCCTGTTGAACACTAATTAGTATACACCTGCCATCAGTTAAAGTTTAAAGATTACCCTCCAGTAGTACAGCTGTTCCTCTCAGTAACATCTAACTGGAAAAATCATGGGCCACAAAGAGCTTACACACCAGGTACGGAGTCTCTTTGTTGAAAAATATCAATCAGGAGAGGGTTACACACACACAAATTCTAAGGCATTTGATATACCATAGAACACTGTAAAGATCAACAAGTGGAGAAAATATGGCACGACAGTGACACCACTAAGAAGAGGACGTCCATCTAAAATTGATGAGAAGATCAGGAGAAAACTGGTCAATGAGGCTGCAAAGAGGCCTATAGCATCGTACTTTGGGGCTGTTTTTCTTCAGCTTGAACTGGGGCTTTAATCAGGGTGGAGGGAATCATGAATAGCTCCAACTAGCAGTAAATTTTGGCACAAAACCTTAAGTTTTCTGCTAAAACACTTAAGATGAAGAGGAATTTCAGCTTTCAGCACGACAATGACCCGAAGCAAACCTCCAGATCAACAAACAAATGGCTTACCGAAACAAGTTCAAGGTAGAGGGCTGTGCACAGAAGACACCCAGCCAATTTGACATAGAGTTGGAATGGCAAAATATTTCAAAGTCAAGATGTGCCAAACTGATCGACTCTTTCCCAAAAAGATTGAATGCTGTGATTAAAATCTAAAGGTGCATTAACTAAGTAGTCGTTTAGGACTGTGCACACTTATGCAACCAGGTTATTGTACATTTTTTATTTTTAACCCCCCCCCAAATAATTCTTAATGTTTTTCATTTTAGTTTATAGCTTAAAACTTCACAATAAAGGTGAAGTGATGGGATTTATCTTGGTTTAATTTGACTTTACGGCACAAAAACCTGCCCTTTTAACAGGGGTGTGTAGACTTTTCTGATTTTTCAAAAGGTAATTCACTGAAGGGGAAAGGATGTGATGAATGAATGTATTTTATTTTAATTTTTTTTTTTTAAAAGTCAATAAATATTTCACTATAGTTAAGTGCAACATGGTATGAAAATGAACCAGACTGCAGAGCATACATGAACTACCTTTTACACAAAAAAATGTTTATAAAATGATTTATATTTATAAAAACAAACTTATTGAGTCACCTGGTTGCTTAGAAATCGAAACATTTCCACATACTGTAGTTAAATACGAGTTCTACCAACGTCATTTACTCTGTTAGCATGGAAGCGTCCTTGTGTTTGTGTTTTTGTGGTAAAAATTTCCTTTCTTCTTCCGACAGGGCTCGGATACAAAGCAACCCTGAGCAGGACAAAGCGGTTACCGAAGATGAATAGTTTATTCCCGAGCCTCTGAATTGTTCCCGTAAATGAACTCTCATTGCCAACTTTTTGCAACTTAAGGAAGCCAGACGAGTCCATTTTCACAGGTACATTTTCATTTGTGTGCCTATTGAATGCTTCCTTAATGCCAGTTAATCAGCGTGACCTCAGTAGAACTGTCTTTTTAAATCCAAGATTGTTTGTTCAAGGTCTAATGGTTTTAATATCTGCTTCCTATCAGCTAGTAAATGATACTTTATGAAGGGCACAAAGGAAACCCATGCATTCAATAAATTCACATCAGCTGCTTTACCAGCTATTAATAAAAGTCAGACTTTCACCCTTAAACCCTGTAAAAAAAGAAGAAGAGATGAGCTCAAACCCAATTAATCCAAAAGGTCACATAACTGATTATTCCGTAGGTCACAAAGGATAATTTAGATTATAATAGAAATTATATTAATATTATAATATAGAATTAAGACGAATTATTATTATTATTATATATAAAAGCCTATTCTTCCCCAATGTACATGTGATGTGATATAAACATTTTAGCCATGTTAGTTTAAATTAGCATCTGACCAAAAAAGAAAAAATCCTATAAGCTGAATTTAATCATTAAATATTGCTATATATAAAAATGAATAACAAAGCAAAATCTTTGAATGTACAGTTGTATATGTGTGTGTATGTGTGTGTATAATATATATATATATATATATATATATATATATATATATATATATATATATATATATATATATATATATATATATATATAATGTGGATGTGTATATTTGATTTGAGGATTGTTCTAGAATGACTATGAATCTACATCTAGATGTTTATGTAGTGATTTTTAAATTAGGTTAAAAGTCGAAGTTAAAATCTTACTGAAGCAGCCAATCATGTTGCTTCTTTTGAGATATCGGCTAAATGCTTGAGGAAGTAGCACAATCTATTTTCCCTTCATGATGTTACTTTAAATTGCTACAATGTCTAGATATAGGCTAAATGATTGGAAATTATTTTTTATACTAATCTCATAAGCTCAATCAATCGATCTTTTCTTGCTTAAGATGATTTAAAAATATATATATATGTAATAAAAAATATCGAATGATGTGACTTTTAACACATATTTTCCAGGCATGACCAAGGTGGTGTGTGTCCTACTTTTGACTTAGTCATCCTTTTTTTTATTTGTATTTTTTATTTATTTTTTATGAATAACACACAGTGTTTCAGCCGGATATTCAGTGTCTTGTAAAGTCATTACAGTCACAACATGCTTCTCAGGTCGCGTTTCTTTTACCTGCAAGCTCCCTCGGCCACCTGCGCCCTGTGTAATGGTGCCTGTATGTCTTCTGCAAATTCTCTGCACGTAATGGCCTGCCAGCTTCGATTTCGCAAGGTATTACGCTCCATCCCAGCAGGCTTTTCAGTTTGAGACCTCCAGACAGCTCTCGATTTTCATCCTCAATGTGGGACCCTCACCTCATCAACCTCCGTTTTAAACACGCAGGCGTGCATGCTAGCACAATTGCAAGCCACGCAAGCTCTTAATAGATTCTTGAGTTTTTGACACATAAATGAGCGTAAACATTGCCTTTGTTTTTGAATTACAGCAGTAGCAATGTGGTGGGAAAATAATAGACGGTCCACTAGGGGTGGGACAATATCATCCGAAACCCTTGACATGGTGAAATGTTGACGTTTTTGTTCTATGTCAATTAGACAGTAACGTTTTAAAAATGTCTACTCCCCAAAGTAAAAAGTTTTCATTCCAGTTTCACTGAAAGATATCCCCACCCACATCAACATTTAGAACTGAATCTACTTCGGTGAAAAACAGCATTACTGCTCAATTTGAAAGTGATTAAGTTCTGTAAGTTCTCACATTGATTATCAATCTTATGCGCATCAGTCTCTGTCGGAGGTAAAGTAGCCTAAACAATAACATTTCCATGTCATGTTGGTAAAATACAGCGTGTCCCAAAAGTCTCCATACGTAGGGGAAATGAACACTTTTTAGCAAAATGTCTTCCAAATAAAATGTTTCATACTTAGTTGATATTATATTACATATATATATTTTTCAGATAGCTTTTAAGAACGCCTTTGGAGAAAGGAGAGGAACGTATTGAAATCGTTCTCATGGCTGGATCGGGAAGCTGTCACAAGGTTGCGACGGACTTGAACAAGAAACATGGCAATCGCATCACACACGACGCTGCTGCCGAACTCATTAACAAGTCCAAAAAGACTGGAAGTGCTATGGACCAACCGAGGAGTGGATGTCCACGAACATCCCCTGACAAAGGCACAACTGGTATGGTGCTGGCATGCATAGTCCCCTATGTATGGAGACTTTTGGCACAAAAAGCCGAACATTTGACCTTCGTCGTTCTTGGCTCTTTTCCAGAATTCAACAACAGTAATATCCGATGGGTTTTCCCAGACTATTCAATTTTATTTGTATAGCGTTTTAACAATGGAGATTGTCCCAAAGCAGCTTTACAGAAATGTATAAAGACTAGCACACAAGCAGGCCTTCTAAACATTTCCCTCCTTATTCAGTCACTGTCCTTTTTGCTTTTCCTGCTGTGGGTCTTAGTGGCACTTGGCTGAGAAGGTCAGCTCAGATTTCTGTATCCCCAACCACAGATTCCAGCTGAGCCTGAGGGATCCCCAGATGTTCTCAAGCCAACTGTGATATATAGACTCTATATCACATAGGGTCCTAGGTCTACCCTGGAGTCTCTGTCCAGTCTTATGTGCCTGATACAGTTCTAGTGGGAGCTGACTAGGGTGCATCCTTGTAAGGTGCTCAAACCAGCTTAATTCATAGGAGCAGCAGCTCTACTCCGCATCTCTTTTGGAGTGTCAAGGTCCTCACCCTATCAGAGAGGGTAAGCCCAGCAACCGTGTTGAGTGACCGTATTCTTTCGGTCACTACCCACATATCACGACCGTATGTGAGAACAGGGATGTAGATTGACCAGGAAACATAGAGCTCTTTCCAAGGATCAAGCTCCTGCTTTACCGTCACAGACTTGGACAGCAACTGTAATACCGCTGCCACCAACTCGATTGGGCTGTCAGTAAAGTCCCAATGTACTTAAACTCTTTCACCAAGGTAATGTCTTGAGCATACCACTCCTGAAATGTCAACGTGGAAATAACTTTTGGGCTTACCACTTGCTGGATGAAGGGCTGAGGTCAGTTGCAATACCAGTTGGGGCAGCAGGCATGTGATGACAGTTTTAGATGGACTCGTTCCCTGCGGTAGAATAAGCAATAAATTTTTTTTTGTTTTTAGAAAGAAATGATCGCTAATTGATAATATCGATAATTAACTGACCAACAGTTGAAAATAAAATACAAGAATTTAATTATAACACTTTTGCAGTCAAAGGTCTAAGACCAGGAACTGTCAAGAAACCAAGTTTGCACCATTGAGCATGGCCTTCAACCCTCGTCTATGCTTGTATTGTGCCCTGCCTAAATTATTGGATTCTGTCAAATAAACAAAAGAATATCCTGTTGTTAATATAGTCCGAAACACATTTACACAGACTGCCTGTGACTGTGAAAATGAACTAATTATGCAATTTCTCATGCACTTTTGTTTTTTGTTTTTTTTTTTTAACGTCTTGAGCTTCACGAATGTAATTTTCTCCCATCTGGTCAGCTTGTCAGAAACAATTCATATACATTTTTCTACTTCAGAGTAAAAGAGTGCAGAACTGCCTCAACCAATTTCGTTGTCCAGCCTTATATACTGGTCTAATAGAGGAAGAAATTGGAACGTATTGTAGTAAAGAAAAAAAAAAGGAAGGTGGGAGAGTCAATGATTTTTCAATAGGAAAAAAAGAGCTCTTTTCAGTTCGATTCAGAAGGAACGGCTGAGAGAATACTCCGGAAAAGGGAAGATAATAAGCACCTCAAGATGTGGACTCGAAAATATAATGCTCAGTCCTACGTATTGCTTGCTTCTTAGGTAAGGCTCCATTCTTAAAATGTTAGAGGACTAAAAGGAGAACATTACATCTAAGAGGATATAAAAAGCTATTCAGAGGATATGAATGAGGCTGGAGGCGGTTATAAGGGGCGGGCGGCGGTGGGGGGTTGACATAGAAATTATTAGAGAATATTCTGGAACACGTTATTTAAAAGTGGAAGTGGGGGCAAACATTTGACCTTTATAACACATCTATAAGCGTTCAAGCAATGGTAGAGGACTCGTAAATGGTTAATCAGCTCCATAATTATTGGCACCCTTGGGAAAGATGGGTAAAAAGGTTATGGGGGAAAATGTCTGTGGTCAGTTAGTTTGAAAATATGAGAGAAGCCAAACCTTGAAGGGAATTCCTTATTTCTTGTCAAAATAACATAATGATGTGTCAGAATGGTGGTGGGGGCGTGGTCGAGAGTCAGGTGTGGATGGAGAGGGGGCGGGTTGAACTAGCAGGTAACGTGTCATGATTCTCACCTGTGTCTCATGATTGGCAGTCTACTTATTTTCGTCTCTTTGTGCTTTCAGTTGCTCTCGTAACCCGCGAGAGAGAGACGGAGTCCGAGACCACTTGGCAGAACTTGTGAGACGCACACACACACTTACACACAACGAGAAACGTGAACTTGAACCTGATGGAGTGGAGGCCGCATGTTTTTTTATGTTTTCTGTTGAGTTTTGAATAAGTGCTGATAAGCGCAGTCTGAATAAACGTGAGCCTGGAGCTCAGTTAAGATTCCACCTGTCTCTCGAGTCTTCCTCCACACCCTCACGCACCGGGGTTCTACTCTAGTGCTGAAACCTGGCATCTGTTGAATCCTCTGATGCAGCCATGGAAACTGAGATTGTTCAGTCCCTCTCCACCATCCACCAAACTTGACACCAAGCACTCTTTGCCCTTGCTCAGGAGAAGGGAAAGAGCTGGCGGGACTCCAAAAGCTGTTGCGGCCTAACGCATCTCTAGCTGTATCCCCTGCCACTGTACCACACGTGACGCTCATGAAGATGGCCTCCACAGACGAACCGGAGACCTTCCTGTAGCTCCTCAAGCATGCGGCAGCTGCGTGCGGATGGCTGGAGGTGGAATAGGCTCTGCGACTCCTCCCCTTGCTAAAACTCCTCGCCAGAGTATTCCAGTGTAAAGATGGCGGTCCTGCAAGCACAATAAACCTCACATGAATCGTAAATGGGCTAATTTTTGAGAGACAACAGACGTCTCTTCCGTTGTGCCAAATCGAGTTACTTTGTCGGTTAGTTAGTAAGTAAGTCAAGTGTGTCGTGAGACATTTTTCCCTAACGTTACTCCATCAAACTTTTCCCAACCTGCTGGTGAGCTTGTTAGCACGTAAGCTAACTTCAGTCAGTTCAGAATGAATGGGAATACTTTTGCTGAGTTTAAGACCAACTCCCACTGCATCCGTATTTCTGTCTGGATTTTAACGTCTGTCGTTATCGAAAGTTACAAGGGAAATAAAAACGAACACGTAATCAAACAAGACCCACTGTGTTTTAATGACCGTGGTGACGTGTCGACACGATCGGTGTTGTTCGCTAACGTATTCAATTTAGCTATGTAAAATTAGTGAAGCGTTTTTTCTTCTTCAGCTTTAGGCTTCAAAGACGCAAAACAACAATTGGGTTTTTAATATTAGCGTATGAGCTTCACCTTGGTCCTATATCATGTTATTAGCTGCCACTGCACGTGTCGTGTAGGACAGAGGACCTATTTTACGATCGGTGAGTGTTCTGGAGTCTTTGCTTTAAACGAAAACACTGGCTCTGGCGGAATTATTTAAAGTTGACGGATGCAGTTGGGATCAGCCTTAACAAACATTTATGACGATGAAAAAATTAGCTCTGAAGCCCAGCTGATATCTGGACCGTTCTTTTCCAGAAGCAAGTGTTGTCTTCTCCATTTATTGTCTTGCCAGACCCCCCTATAGGGATTTAGTTCATAAATGTCACTTTTTTCTTCTCTCGCGAGTTTGCAGGTCTGTATTAAGCGAGCGAGAGAAAAAAGCATGGATGCCGAAGGAAGGACTGCTTATAGATATTGTTAACTCCTCTCGCAGGTGCTCCACAACGTTAAATGTAACTATAAAAGGATAAAAAAATAAAGCGCAAAATGCCATTCTTTAATTAATAACAAAAATGTACAGTTGTTGGGAAATTGCTGTGGTCTAAGAGGATGTAATATTATCAGAAAATAATCAATGAATTCTGACATTGGTTAAGGCATTACTAATAGATGAGAAGGACATAAAAGAGATTTGTAAAAAGTGTCTGCACATCTTTTTAATTTTTTTTTTTATAAATACAAAGAAATAAAAAAGAGCATTTATATAAATAAATCGGAATTTCTCCCATTCTTCTTCTTCTTTGTATTCGTATTATTATTTTGCCATTTAGCTTGTTTCTGTTATACCTAAGGCTCCTTGGATTTTGTGCATCTCTGGTTTCTAAAACTCTAAAACAGTGTGTGTGTGTGTGTGTCCATCCCCAGAGAGTTGGCATGAAGGTCAGAAACATGTCCCTCTTCGATCTTTTCCACATTTGGTTCACGATACGATTTGAAAGCCATGAAATAAAAGTTAACATGCTGATGAAGTGCTGAAATGAGTAGCACAGACAAGTGCTTTTGTGTGTGTGTGTGTGTGCGCGCGTGTGTGTGGATGCGTGGAAGAGATTTAAATGGTTTAATTGCCACCCGTCATGACCAAATGTGACCATTTCCCACAGTTTTGCACAAACCGTGTCCATGCAGTATATTCAGGCTTATCAGTAAAATATAAGTTTAGGGTTATGGTTAGTGGTTGGGGTTGGGGATTAGGGTTAGGGATTAGGTTTAGGGGTTAGGAATTAGGGTTAGCAGTTAGGGATTAGGGTTAGTGGTTAGGGATTAGGGTTAGGTTTAGAGATTAGGGATTAGGGTTATGTCCAGTTACCAAAGGTAACTGGAGATATTTTTTCAAAAGCCACTTTTCCAGGACAAACGTTAGAAATCTTTATCAACCATAACATTAACAACATATATATAACAAATAACATTGATATATAAAGGTGCATCTCAAAAAAATTTGAATATCGTCAGGGAAAAGTTCATTTTTTCCCCCGTAATTTAATTCAAAAAGTACAACTTTTCGTATATTCTAGATTCATTACACATAAAGTGAAATATTTCAAGCCTTTTTAAAAAAATAAATATTAAAATAAAGAATTTGATCTTCCTCTGCACCACTATGCCCACCCACACAGTCTGAATACCTCCACCCTAAACAGTTAATAAGCCACTGCGTGATATTTGGCAGTTAAATGAGAGGGCGGTAAAGCTAATATTTAATCTATTTTATTAAACCTGATGCATGTAGCTTCTGCATGTTGAAGTGACGTGCTCGGCTGATTACTGCAGCTTATTAAACTAGCTTGCGGGAAGTTTAATAAGCTACACTGAGAAGGGAAAAGTAGCACTAGAATTTGGGAGGAGGGGGAAGGGAGTAGTGACGTGTACAAGAACCACAATGACAGCGCTGTCGATCGATATGTGATTTGACAAGCCTATGTAGTCCTGATCAAAGAGACACCTCTTTGATTCGGAGACAGTTTTGTATTTCCTGTCTCCTGTCTGAATAAGAATGGGGAATCGGACAGAAATACATGCTCCTCTCTCGAATACATGGAAATGTTCTGTACAGTCTAGACACCATCATACCTTTCCCCAGATTTTATTGACAGGATGACCGTGTTTTACACTTCCCATAACGGCGTTTGAAAGTCAACTTCCGCCGCTAGGTTTTTGTCGAAGGTGTCGGAGTGAAACAGCTGCAGTTCTGCAGTTCTTCTCTCTCTCTTTTTGTCACTGCCATGCTGTTCCTATGTTAAAGCCGTAAGGTACCTCATTAACACACACTTTAAACAAGACTTCATATGCCATATACCATTTATATTTCTCTAAATCAATAGTTCTGCTTTCCTGCATAAATTTCACATACTTTTTCTGACAAAGATATTTAATGCCGGATCACTTTGCTCAATAAATATATCAATAAATAAATAAATAAATAAACGCTTTTGTGTCCTTTGTTTAAATGGGTTCTCTTTAAACGGGTTAGGTGAAGATCTAATCGCATTTCAGGTCAAATCTATGCAGAAATACAGAAAACTCTAAAGGGTTCACAAACTTTCTAGCAGCACTGTATGCTACTGCTGGGTTCATTAATTTGAAAACATGGTGTCAGTTTTCAAATTATAGACTGCTATGCTAATGGCACATGACTATAAGTTTCAGCAAACCCAGATGGCAGACACCAATTAAATAAAGTTGAGGAATGTGTAAAGGACATTAGACATTGGCTACTGAGTAATGTCCTCCTATTTAATTCCAACAAGGCACGAGTGCTCTTGTTAGGACCACGGTCTCTGCTCAGAACTCCGACAGCTTTTTGAGCTTCCACATATGGAACTGGAACATGTTTATCTTGTTCAGACCCAATTTGTAGCAAAACTACTGCTCAATCTGTCCAATGTTTTAATCTTATACTGAGCTCTTGAACGTATATCCTGCTTGTCTATATATGCCATTCATATATCTAGGCTATATGAGACCCATAAACCTTTATGACCCTTTAGTTCACAGTTAGTGCTTGCTTGTAACTGCATTGGATGTCCAGGAATCCTGAAGGACTTGAGTTGGACAAACAACTACTGTCAAGTACTGATGTCGGCCGAGGAGGCCTGGGGCACAGTCAGTGTTCCAATGCATCCCTAAGGTGTTTAATAATAGAGTTCTTGCACTCCAAACCTTGGTGAACCATGTCCTCATGGAGCTTGCTTTGTGACCAAGGGCAATGTCATGCTGGAACATATTTGGGCAGTATTTGGGAAATTGCAATGCTACCTACAAAGACATAGTAGACAATTGTGTGCTTCCAACTTTGTGGCAACAGTGTGGGGAAGAAACACGTATGGGTGTGATCAGGTCAGGTGTACTGTTAACAGACATTTTGTGCGGCAAAAGGTTGTTGAGCTTCATAGAATGGGGTGTGGCTATAAGAAAATAGCACAAGCATTGAAAATGCCCATTTCCACCATCAGGGCAATAATTAAGAAGTTCCAGTCAACTGGAAATATTATGAATCAACCTGGAATTGGCCGCGTGTCTATATCGTCTCAACGCACTGTGAAGAGGACGGTTTGAGTGGCCAAAAAATCTCCAAGGATCACAGCTGGAGAATTGCAGAAGTTAGTTGCATCTTGAGGTCAGAAAGTCTCCAAAACTACAATCTGAAGTCACCTACATCACAAGTTGTTTGGAAGGGTTTCAAGAAAAAAAGCAAACTCGAGCGTCTTCAGTTTGCCAGAAACTACTGGAACTTCAAATGGGATCGGGTTCTATGGTCAGATGAAACCAAAATAGAGCTTTTTGGCAATAAACACCAGAGGTGGTTTTGGCGCACACAGAGAGGTAGCCATATGGAAAAGTACCTCATGGCCACGGTTAAATATGGTGGTGTCTCTTTAATATTTTGGGGCTGTTTTTCTGCCAGAGGACCTGGACATTTTGTTAGGATACATGGCATCATGGACTACAGATATTAAATGCAACAGATATTAAATGAAAACCTGCTTGCCTCTGCCAGAAAGTTTAAAATGGGCTGTGGTTGGATTTTCCAGCAGGAAAATTGTTACGAAGCGTAGACGGAGACAAGCGCGGGCGAGCGGAGGAATGACGAGAGGAAGAATCCAGAGCGAGAATCGAGTCGGGCCAGGACAGGTAAGCTGTGTGTCAGGGACGTAGGCAAAAGCGTAGTGAGAGACGAGCGTGAAGTCGAGCACTAGGGAAACCACTTCTAATGATATCGGCTTAGTAAACAAACAGAGACGAGGCTGCTGAGCGGTTACTTCGCAAGCGGCTCATGCTAGGGAGGCCCTTATATAACCTTAGGTGTTTGCAGGTGTTCATAATTAGAACTCCGGCGAACTCGAGCGTGGGTATGACTGGGAAGTGTAGTCCTCCTCCGCCACGTCCCTGGGCGGCACTACACTTTGTGAGCTGCCGCGCCGAGTTCGCCGTGTCGTAACAGAACCCCCCCCAAAGGGCTCACTCTGGGAGCCGAAGTTCTCCGAGGCCTCCCCCCCCTCCGGGGGGCCGGTTTGTCTGGATGAGCCGCGTGGAAGTCCTTACGCAGGCCTGCGTCCAGAATGTCTCGGGCTGGGACCCAGCACTGTTCCTCTGGTCCATACCCCTCCCAGTCTACCAGATACTGAAGTCCCCCTCTCCTCCGTCTGGAGTCTAGAATGTCGCGGACGCGGTAGGCTGGGCGGCCTTCTATCTCCAACGGTTCCGGTGGGGAATTTTAACTGAGGTAGGCGACAGGGGACTCTCCACAGTCGTGGTGGCCAAAGGGACCGTGGGGCCCCTCAAACAATTCTGCAAGCAATACGGGGACCATTGGGTGAGTTGCTTGTCAGTCCAGGAGATTTGGGGGTTGTGCAGTTCCAGCCAGGGGAGTCCGAGTATAACGGGGTGTCTGGTGGAGACCGTGAGGTAAAGGACCAGAGTTTCATGGTGAAGGGCGCTAACTTCAAGGCAGACAGGGTGTGTGCTGTGAGATATTACGCCTCCCCCTATAGGCGACCCATCAATGGATTGGAGCTCACGAGGACGGAGGAGGGGACGTATGGGAAGGCCGAGCTCCTGTGCCGTCTTCTCATCTATGAAGTTCTCCGCTGCTCCGGAGTCGATGAGTGCTGAAAGAACAAAAGAACGGCCTGAATGTTCTATCACGACAGGTACAGAAAATACGCGAGCCATAAAAGACTGGTTAGGACTCACCCGAGCATGACAAGGTGGGTTGTCAGTGCGCCTCCCGTTCCCTCGGCGCCTCCTGTGCGGGCATTGGCGGATGGCGTGGGTGTCCTCACCGCGGTAGAAGCACCGGAACTCCTCGCGTCTTCTCTCCCTCTCCTCCTCGCGGGACCGTGCCCCTCCGAGCTGCATGGGTTCGCTTGCTGCGCCCGGCTCAGCTGGCAGTAAACTGTGCGGTATGGGACGGTTGGTACGGCGCAGACGATCCAGCCTTATGGTCAGATCCACGAGGTCATCAAAAGTTAGCTGTTCACCCCGACAGGCCAACTCATGCAGTAACTCCGGATCGAGGCCACGGCGGAACGCGGTCTTAAGGGCTGGTTCGTTCCAGCCACTTCGGGCAGCGATAATGCGAAACTCTAGTGCGTACTCTCTTGCAGTACGAGAGCCCTGTTTGAGTTGCATGAGCTCACCACCAGTCTCCCAGCCATCAGGAGAGTGGTCAAAGGCGCGCTGGAACCGGGCAAGGAAGTCATCTAATGAGGGTCTGACACCACCTCCTCGCTCCCACTCAGCCGTGGCCCACGCCAAGGCTGTTCCGGAGAGTAATTCCATAAAATGGGTCAACTTACGGACCTCAGGCATCTCTGGGTGACTCTCGAAGAACAGCGCACATTGTAACATGAAGCCCTTGCATCGCTCCGGCTCCCCAGCGTATCTCTCTGGTGTGGGTAGAGGCGGGTCGTGCGCCGGCGGCGCAGGAGTGTGAACAGCCGGCGCTGGAATGTGCGCAGCTGGTGTCAGCTGAACATGCGCTGGGGTGGTCGGCGGTGGTGACGCGAGAGCCGGGGGCGTGGCGTGGGTGGATGCGGAAGCGCTCAGTCGCGAGACTTCGGCACGCAACGCGGATATCTCATCCCGGCACACCGCTAGCGCGCGGTCTTGTTCCAGGATGACACGTTCCCAATCCGTGGTGCCCGCTGCCTCCATAGTATGGCGAAGTAATCTGTTACGAAGCGTAGACGGAGACAAGCGCTGGCGAGCGGAGGAATGACAAGAGGAAGAATCCAGAGCGAGAATCGAGTCGGGCCAGGACAGGTAAGCTGTGTGTCAGGGACGTAGGCAAAAGCGTAGTGAGAGACGAGCGTGAAGTCGAGCACTAGGGAAAACACTTCTAATGAGAATGAGGCTTAGTAAACAAACAGAGACGAGGCTGCTGAGCGGTTACTTCGCAAGCGGCTCATGCTAGGGAGGCCCTTATATAACCTTAGGTGTTTGCAGGTGTTCGTAATTAGAACTCCGGCGAACTCGAGCGCGGGTATGACTGGGAAGTGTAGTCCTCCTACTCCACGTCCCTGGGCGGCACTACACTTTGTGAGCTGCCGCGCCGAGTTCGCCGTCTCGTAACAAAAATGAGCATGAGCATACATCAAAATCAACACAAAAATGGTTTACTGACCACAAAATCAAGGTCCTGCCATGGCCATCCCAGTCCCCTGACTTGAAAACCATAGAAAATCTGTGTGGTGAACTGAAGAGGAGAGTCCACCAGCATGGACCTTGAAATTTGAAGGATCTGGAGAGATTCTGTATGGAGGAATGGTCTCAGATCCCTTGCCATGTACAGTGGGGGAAATAAGTATTGAACGTGTTAACAATTTTTCAGTAAATATATTTCCTATGATGCTATTCACATGAAATGTTCACCAGACATCAGTACTAACTCAAGAAATCCATAAATATAAAGAATTCACAACATTAAAATCCATAAATAAAGTTATGTGTAATAAAGTGGAATGACACAGGAAAAAAATATTGAACACGCTAAGAAAAGCAGTTCTTCAAGGCAAGGTAAGGCAAGGAACCAGCTGAAATCTGTAAGTAGTTAGAAAGTAATTATACCCCCTATCTGTGCAAATTAATATCAGCTGGGTTTGTAAATTGATGGTCTATAAAAAGGCTTTTCATTACCAAGGTGTCACACAAGAAACATCTCATGATGGGTAAAAGCAAAGAGCTCTCCCAAGACCTTCACAACCTTATTGTTGCGAAACATATTGATGGAATCCGATACAGACATATTTCAAAACTTCTGAATCCTCCTGTAAGCACCATTGGGGTCGTTATCTGCAAGTGGAAGTAACATCACTCCGTCATCAACCGGCCACGCACAGGAGCTCCTTGCAAGATTTCTGACCAGGGAGTCAGAAGAATAGTCAGAAGAGCAGCCCAAGAGCCAAGGACCACTCAGAAAGAGCTCCAGAAACACTTGGAGGCAGCAGGTGCCATCGTCACAGAGAAAACAATAGGCAATGCACTCCACTGCTCACGCTCACCCCGCAAGACTCCATTACTAAAGTAAAGGCATGTCGAAGCTCATTTAAAGTTTGCTACAACTCATTTGAACAAGCCTATGAAATACTGGGAGAGTGTAGTCTGGTCAGACAAGAACAAAATCAAACTTTTTGGCTGTCATACTACACACCATGTTTGGAGAAGAAATGGCACTGCACATCTCTCTAAGAACACTACACCAACAGTGAAGTTTGGAGGTGGAAGCATCATGGCGTGGGCTGTTTTTCATCACATGGTAGTGGCAGACTTCATATAATTGAAGGATCAATGAATGGAGCCATTTACCAGGAGATTCTTGAGAAGAATCTGCTGCATCCTCCAGGATGACGATGAGACGTGGGTGGAGCTTCCAGCAGGACAACGATCCAAAGCAAACTCAATTGGTTTCAGAGAAAAAAAAATCAAGGCGTTAGAATGGCCCAGTCAATCACCTGACTCGAATCCAATTGAACAAGAGTTAAAGACAACATGTTTAGAAGAACGGGCCAAAATCACACCTGAATACTGCGACCCATTAATTTCTTCATACAGGAAGCGTCTTGAAGCTGTCATTACAAACAAAGACTTCTCCACTAAGTATTAAATTCATTTCAGTTAGCATGTTCAATACCTTTCCTGTTTCATTCCTCTTTATTACACTTAAATTTATTTATGGACTTTAATGTTTGGATTTCTTTATATGTGTGGGTTTCTTGAGTTAATACCAAAGTCTGGTGAAAATTTCATGTGAATAACCTTACTGGAAATATATTTACTGAAAAAATGTTGATGCGTTCAATACTTATTTCCCCCACTGTATTCTCCAACCTCATGAGCATTATAGGAGAAGACTCAGCTATAATCTAAAGGGAGTTAGCACAAAGCATTGACTAAAAGAGTGCCAATAATTGCGGCACAGCCTTCTTTGCTCATATTTACCAAGGGTGCCAATATTAGTGGAGGGCACTGTAAGTTCAATTTAATTGACTTTAATCTTCCCTTTCTTAAAAGGTTGCACATAGTATTTGGGATTTAAACCAATGACAGGACGAGGGGTAGAAACAGGACCAAAACATAAATGGATACAAATACCAGCACATGGTACATACTCATCACCATGGGTACCATGGTAACAGTAGCTCTACTTCATTACGCCATCACTGATAGACTGTTTTCATGAACACATTCCTGCAGTGGCCCCATCTTGTCCACAATCCTTGATCAGTGTTCACACCTGTTTCTAGTTAAATGTCTCAGATGTCTTGCAATTTGTGACAAGTGGAATTCTTATACTTCTGCCTTTACCTTAATGGTTACATTAATTCTACTTCCTTGTTTCATAGTTTAATTAATTGTGTTCTTAGTCCTTGCTTTGAAAAACGAAGGAATAAATGTTTTTGGTTTCGAAAAAGGGATGTTGACGTGACACTTGTAATTGGTGCCTCATGCTGTTCCTCATTACTTTTTTTTTCCATACAAAGTCTTTATTTTTATTTATTGTGAAGGCAGCGTTGCCATGAGGGGGTTGAATAATTTTGGAACTGGCGAAGTCATTATAAGTTGCATTTTCAGTTGAATTTGGGGAAACCATATGAAGCATTCGTCGTGTTGAACTATTTCAATTGCTTTTGTTTCATGTGTTCATTGCAAACAGCTTAAAAGACCGTAAATTGTGACAATAAACGTGATTTGCAATGGGGGTTGAATAACTTTGATTGCAACTGTAAATAGTTTAAAAGTCATTGAGTGCATCGTCAACAGATAACACAATTATAATGATGTATGAATACAGGCTTCATAGAAGGTGCATACCGGATAATTATACCTAAATCATCTCCCAAAAGCCTTGTGGGTAATATGGGAGTACGCACAATCACGTAGCAAAACAAAGAGCTGTTTGAACAGCTGCATCCTACAGTTCAACTATGCAACATAAAAATGTCTAAAATTTGTGTTATTCGACTGAAAAACATATGTGAATTAAATTGGCAAAAAATTATGAACCACCAAACAAACAAAAGAACAAAATAAATAAATAAATGAAAAATTTGCCTAGGCCTATATTCAGGCTTCTGTAAACAATCAAAACATGCATGTATAAATAAAAAACACTCGTCAAGTTTTATTTAGTAAAACCTGAAGCCTGATCCATGACTATAATCAGGCTATAAACTTGACATCATTTTATCATTACATGTAATTGTCATGATAGCTACCATAATGTCTGATGCCATAACAGATTACTGTCACATGCTAATGTTTAATAATTGGCATATTTTCTTCGTGGAAAAAAAAAAATGGACGTTTATTTCACATCCACAGAAAATTTCTAATTACCTTAAAGGCGAGTCATATATCAGGACACCTTTAATGCAAATCTAGTCAAATATAATTCTAAACCAATGGGAGAGTTGAGGATTAAACCACAAATCACTAATAAATGGCCGTGTTTTTTGAAAGAAAATCACATTTTTTCCCCAATTAAAAGAACATTAGATTGATCAGAAATACAGCCAAAACATTGTTAATGTTGTAAATGACTATTACAGCTGGATTTTTAATGGAATATGTATTCATACAAAGGCCCATTTTCAGCAACCATCACACTTGTGTTCCAATGGCACATTGTGTTAGCTAATCTTAGGTTATCATATTAAAAGTCTAAGTCATCGTGTGTTAACACAAGTGCACCCTTGTGGACTTCTTGTAGGCTACTTAAGTATGTGGAGCATCAGCATTTTTGGGATCGCTTCTAATCTCAAAATGGCCAGAAAGGAAACAGCTTACTTCCGAAACTCATCGGTCTGTTTTTGTTTTGAGAAAAGAAGGCTATTCTGTGCAAGAAATTGAAGATATCCAACAAAAGTGTGCACCATTCCCTATACAGAACATCACAAACTGGCTCGAACTAGGATAGAAAAAGAAGTGGGAGCCAAACTGTGAATGATAAATGATCAATACATCAGAGTCTCTAGTTTGAGAACTAGATGCCTCACAGGCCCTCAGCTAGCATCTTTATTAAATACTACCAGCAAAACACCAGTCTCATCTTCAACAGTGAAGAGGTGATTCCAGGATGCTGGTCTTCTAGGCAGACTGGCCGATAGATGGAAAAGGTTAAAGTGAGCAAAGGAAAACAGACATGACTGGGTGTCATAGACAGGCAAATCTAAGTTTAAGGTGTTTGTATCATAGACAAGAACATTTGTAAGGTGCAAAACAAATACACCTCTAGAGGAGTGCTTGACACCATCTGTCTAGACCAAAGAAGCTTATCAGTCCAATTCGCAACGCCATGCCACGGTGCTTGATTGGAACCAATTTCATCCTACAACAGGACAATGACCCAAGGCACTGCTCCAAAATTCAATTCAAAACCTATTCATGGAAGAAGCATTCAGCTGGAATTCTGTCTGTAATGGATTGGCCAGCACAATCACGCAACGCGAAACCAGCTGTTGTGGGAGCAGCTTGACCGAATGGTACGCATAAAAGTGTCCATCCAGCCAATCCAACTTGAGGAAGCATGGAGGGAAATTACCTCAGCTAGAAGTTCCGCAGACTGTAACTGCTGCAGATGACGGATTCTTTGAACTAAATTGTCATTTCAAGCAGAAAACATTATTTCCGACCTTGTCAATGTCTTGGCTGTATATTCTATTCATTTCACAACTTCTGTAATGAATAACAGTAGGAGGTTAAATGGAAAAATGTGACATTTGTTTCATAGTGATCGAGTGCTTATTCACATTTCTTAACATGTAATAATATGTAATCAAATATAATATCAGGTGACCTTTCTTACTTAATTACACTGAAGGCTCAGAACACTCAGTCCGTTAAAAAAAAATTCTAGCAAGTTCTGTAATCAAAATAATTGAATCCATGCTGCACCGTTATGTGGTGTTTAATGTTCTGTTTTTTTTTTCAATTCATAACCAGATACGATGACATGCCGAGAACCCTGATATCGGCTTGTAAGTTCTTCAATCCTTCCTTAACATTAATCATAAACGGCCTTCAGTTGTGTGTGCAGAGGCTGTAATTAAATTTAAATGTGTGGTAAATTGCTTTAATGCAAAGCCATCACACTCTAGGATCCTTGATTCGGAACCAAACTCATCAGGAAGATTAATTAATCTCGAATTCATGACGGAGGTCAATATACTTTAGAAGCTTAATTAAAAAGGAAAGCAAACAGAATTCCTAAGCGATGTCATTGTAATGAGGTAAAAATAGAGCCGAGGCGGCGGTGCAGTCCCTGAACGTCTGTCTCGTGCCCTCCAAGTCGATGATTAACTTTGCTGAAGCGTACCAAACACAGAGAGATACTTCCTTCCCATCAGACATGTTTGTTTGCTGAGGACGTTAATGTGCACTTTACAAAGTCGCACAGCGAATATTAAACCCAATTGACTACAGCTTTGTTTCTCAACGCTGTATAAGTGGGGCAATATTAAACATCACCATCTGCTACAGAGATATAGCATACACAGTTTGAATGAGTTTCTCATAAGTGTCTATGCAAATGTGTTAAAACTTGAAGTAAAAGGTAAATACAATACCTAAGGTACAACATAGTACCTTATAACGAAGTGTGGGTGTTATGAGTTAGGATAGACTCGTGATACTTGTACCCTTTTACTGTAACACTTTTTGCACTACCACATGGAAACTGTAGATGGAGAACATCTACTATTTTTTTTCTTTCCTTACCCAATTTCACCAAAGAAAATAGACCATATTGTGTTTATATGGAAGAATAATTCACAAAAACGTAATTATACCACAGTGCTGTTGAATTCTTACAGTATTTCGGATTATTCAGAAGGTGTTCTTTTAAAACAGCAAGTCTAACAGTAGTTCCGGCTGTTATTCAAATCAGAGGTTAACATTAATGCATTAATTTCTATAATAACAGCTTGTTCACTGGGACTTGTATGGCGACCAAGCGACATAATCCAGGGCTAATAATAAACATTTTAAAAAAGGTGTTTAAAAGAATCGTTGATCGGTTGCTGTTTTCTGCTAGGTGCTATTTATTTGACTTTTTTTTTTTTTTTTTACAGAATCAAATTCAATGTGGTAACCGTAACTGTTAACAGTAGCTTTAGTCTATATCATACTAAACCATTATGGATTATTTTCCTATAACAGAATGACCCCAAGTGTTTTAATCTTTACTTAAGCAACATAAATAAAGTACCTCTTCCAGAAATCCAGCTCTCAGTCAATCTTAGTCGGTTGTAGACTTACGGTATTTATGGTCCGAAGAGCTAAGTTAGCTGTTCATACAGGCTGCATTTGAGATATCGTGGTTTAAAATACAGTTTATCAACATCGATGGTGACTCAATCGCAATTCTTCATCTGCATTAGTTTTCTAGACAGTGTACCAATCCACCACTGCCTGATAATAATGGGAGAGGAATAAAATAAGCAAAACATATACAGTGAGGGAAAAAAATATTTGATCCCCTGCTGATTTTGTACGTTTGCCCACTGACAAAGAAATGATCATTCTATAATTTTAATGGTAGATTTATTTGAACAGTGAGAGACAGAATAACAACAAGAAAATCCAGAAAAACGCATGTCAAAAATGTTATAAATTGATTTGCATTTTAATGAGGGAAATAAGTATTTGACCCCTCTGCAAAACATGACTTAGTACTTGGTGGCCAAACCCTTGTTGGCAATCACAGAGGTCAGACGTTTCTTGTAGTTGGCCACCAGGTTTGCACACATCTCAGGAGGGATTCTGGCCCACTCCTCTTTGCAGATCTTCTCCAAGTCATTAAGGTTTCGAGGCTGACGTTTGGCAACTCGAACCTTCAGCTCCCTCCACAGATTTTCTATGGGATTAAGGTCCGGAGACTGGCTAGGCCACTCCAGGACCTTAATGTGCTTCTTCTTGAGCCACTCCTTTGTTGCCTTGGCCGTGTGTTTTGGGTCATAGTCATGCTGGAATACCATCCACGACCCATTTTCAATGCCCTGGCCGAGGGAAGGAGGTTCTCACCCAAGATTTGACGGTACATGGCCCCGTCCATCGTCCCTTTGATGCGGTGAAGTTGTCCTGTCCCCTTAGCAGAAAAACACCCCCAAAGCATAATGTTTCCACCTCCATGTTTGATGGTGGGGATGGTGTTCTTGGGGTCATAGGCAGCATTCCTCCTCCTCCAAACACGGCGAGTTGAGTTGATGCCAAAGAGCTCCATTTTGGTCTCATCTGACCACAACACTTTCACCCAGTTGTCCTCTGAATCATTCAGATGTTCATTGGCAAACTTCAGACGGGCATGTATATGTGCTTTCTTGAGCAGGGGGACCTTGCGGGCGCTGCAGGATTTTAGTCCTTCACGGCGTAGTGTGTTACCAATTGTTTTCTTGGGGACTATGGTCCCAGCTGCCTTGAGATCATTGACAAGATCCTCCCGTGTAGTTCTGGGCTGGTTCCTCACTGTTCTCATGATCATTGCAACTCCACGAGGTGAGATCTTGCATGGAGCCCCAGGCCGAGGGAGATTGACAGTTCTTTTGTTTCTTCCATTTGCGAATAATCGCATCAACTGTTGTCACCTTCTCACCAAGCTGCTTGGCAATGGTCTTGTAGCCCATTCCAGACTTGTGTGGGTCTACAATCTTGTCCCTGACATCCTTGGAGAGCTCTTTGGTCTTGGCCATGGTGGAGAGTTTGGAATCTGATTGATTGATTGCTTCTGTGGACAGGTGTCTTTTATACAGGTAACGAGCTGAGATTAGGAGCACTTCCTTTAAGAGTGTGCTCCTAATCTCAGCTCGTTACCTGTATAAAAGACACCTGGGAGCCAGAAATCTTTCTGATTGAGAGGGGGTCAAATACTTATTTCCCTCATTAAAATGCAAATCAATTTATAACATTTTTGACATGCGTTTTTCTGGATTTTCTTCTTGTTATTCTGTCTCTCACTGTTCAAATAAATCTACCATTAAAATTATAGACTGATCATTTCTTTGTCAGTGGGCAAACGTACAAAATCAGCAGGGGATCAAATACTTTTTTCCCTCACTGTAACACATTGCTTCATTAAAAAAAAAAAAAAAAAAAAAAGAAGTAGAGCATTAAAAGCAAGTTTCACAGTTTATTCCAGCTGGTTCAGTTTAAATTTGAATATTCAGCATGTTTCATTTCGGCTTGTTAATATTAATGTGATTTAGTGCAATTTAGATAAAGATGCAGTGATTACGATCCATTTAAATGCAAAATTTTCCAGTTCCTTGTGCTGTTTTAAATTCCACATAAATTCCCTATCAAAATTCCTCATTCATCCTTTGAATTGCTTGTTATTTATATCATTAGATGAGCCATAGAGTGGGGAAACAGTCCGTCAATGTTAAGTTTTGTTTCTACGTTTATATTATATGAAAAAACGAAGCTGTGAGGAACAACTGCCAAACGATATTTGTTACAGCCATTCTCATTTTACAAGCCAAGTTCCACCACTTTACGGTGCATGTGAAGACTTTAGGTGTCCACCGTATATCTTAGAACAGTATCTTCTCGAATTTGAACACCTAAAGGGCTACACCGAACAGCTACAAGCTAGCTGCTGATTATATCCAGGATGGACATGGTCTGTTAAGGAAGAACAGAGCTCTGGTGCACCTGACGGACAGAAGGCTGAAATCACAGCAGCTGAGCTAAATCTCGAACTGTAATTGATGTGTGTTAAGTGGTTAGTGGTTAAGACACATCATGAGGCGTATTTATATCTATACCAGACATCATCAACTCCAGTTTTCATGACCCACCTCATAAAGTTCAGCCTAGTGTGATCATAAATTCTTTGAGTTCTTTTAAAAAAAAGGGTTCCTCAAGAGTTCTTTGGGTGCCTGAGGGTTTCCTTGTATTCATACACACTTCTCTATGTGTGTGTTCTTTAGTTTGTCCCTTTGATTATGTATTTGTGCTTCTACTTATCTTTGAGTGGAATAACAGAGGATGACCGAGCCTCTCGTTGTTTGTTTGTTTATCCACGACCACTTTATGGACTGCTACTTGTGACATTCCTGTGGATCAAAATTCAAAATTCTACACATAATTAAACTTTTTTAAACCAATTTTTTTGTGCTTTAATTTTTATGCATAAAAAACACACACTATGGAAATATGTCACACAATTGAAGGAAAGATGAGGCTTCATTTAGATTTTACAAGGCAACATATCTCAATAGAAGGAAACAAATAAAAATTATTTGACTGGGGAAAAAAAACAACAACCTCTGACCGTCTCATACTCACTTCTCAGGAGAGTCGTTTGACCTATTTATAACTTTTTGTTGTTGTTGTAGCAAAATAGTTAAGATTCGACCTCAGTTGAATGCAATGCAATGTGGGAGCACTTAACTAATCTAAAAGTCAAAATAAATCACGAGATAAGTCATAAAACAATTTGAGCAAGTGTAGTTCAACATGAGCACCGTATTTTAATTATGTTAATGCGTTATAATGATTCATACCATGACACTGTGCAATTCTCAGATCTGATTGTTCAGATAGTGTTGACTCATTTTCTATAATAACAGTAGCTTGGCTGCAATTCAAATGATCGGGTTTATATATTAAAGGTGCTTGTTCTGATACGTCATGGTTATCATTCAGAGGGACTTCTAATAAACAGATTAAAAAGTCTGATTTTTATTTAACCAAGAAAAACCCCATCGATGTGGTGAAGTTTTCAGTATGGACACGTTTATTTAGCGTTTATGGAAGGAGTCTATAGTGCCGGTGCTTTGTTACTGTCAGTAAGTTTTCTAAGCATGGCTTCTCATATGTTTGTGAACCAAAAAGAGGAGTGTGACGAGAGAATGACTTTTTATAGCTGACAATAGGAACTTGTCTTGTGGATGTTCCACGACATTAAATGTGACTGTAAATGGATAAAAAGTATGATGTTTATTAATACGTTAAAATTTTTGGCAAATCACTGTGATATAAGTATAAGAGGAATGAAACTAACTAACTAGCTAACTAACTAACTAATTAAATGTCTCTCAAAAACAAGCCCTTTGTCAACGCAAAACCGATGCCAAATTATTTAGCAATCAAATAAGCCATCTGTAATGAGCAGCTGGACATTAGTGTTACCCTAATATAACAGTCCGTTATCATATCGATTGACTGGGCAACCCTTCTAATGAAAATGAAGCTATAATGTTGAAAAGAGGTAATAGACAAGAGAGATAATAGCCCAGATATAGCAGTAAAATGTAGGGCATGCCTTCAGGGCAATAAGAAGGTGTCCATTAAGAGTTTTGCTCAGTTCATCTAAAGAATTCTATTTGAATTGATCAATGATAGATTGGCATATGTCCATATGTCAGAGATGAAGGGAGGCCAAAGGCAGGGCATCTATTTTAAGCTATGGGTATATTTTCATATCAATCCATCCAGTTCAGCCCCCCATTGGTTTATAAAAATGTGTTCAGTCTTCATTGTTTATCCTCTACACCAGGGGTATTGAAATAATATTTGTAAAGGTCCAGTAGCATAAAATTTCTTGCTTACAAAGCTCTGGGTAAGCGACTAACTGCTGATTTCATTACAGTGTCTGCAGGAGGTTAGTCAACGATCAATTTCACTGTTTCTTGACTACTTGAATTGTCTTTGCGTAGGCCATGTTGCTGATTGTAAAAGGATTTTATAAGATTGTCCACAGTTTGTAGGGATTCCCTACCAGAAACGCTTCCAAATAGAAGTTCTATAAAAAAAAAGAATCCTTGAGGATTGTATGGGAAAAGTCCCAATTGTTAAACCTAGTCAAGAATTTTAGGTTAGAAGAAAGTTTTCTCCAAGTTGCCAGTCTATGAAATTTTTCTCCCCATAGAAAATAACAATATTGTAAATAAAAATCAAGTAATATTAATACAAATGCTCATTTTTAGGGATGATTTCTTTATAATGTTAATTCATAATATTAGCTTTGTATATTGTATGAGCAACCTTATAATAACATGGTGACATGCTGTTATAGGAAAATATTCCACATTAAGGTGGTGAAATGTAACCCAACATAAATTGGAGTTACAGTTACCACCCCAAAGTGGAGTCTCTTTTTTCCTTCCTAAAACAGAAGTGTTTTATTTCTCTTGTACCGCAGCAAACTGCCACCACCAAATTTGTTTTATTTAATCAAACGTTTTGTCCATTTAGAGTCACACTGAATGCTGTGGAACATCTGCGAGACAATTAAGCTCCTGTTATCAGAAATAATTCACATTGGATTTTCTAGATGACTTGTCAACACCCCAATGTTTTGGCTAATGTGATCTGGCCTCTTCGTGTCCACAGCTATTTTTAGACGATATTTAAATTTAGTTCCTTTTGTCCTGGCATCCAGGCCAGCATGTTAATCCTTTACAACCTACCTGTGACAATTTCATGGAGCCGTATCAAGGCTTGGGTTGCTGAAGGCGAATATATGACTGTACAAAAGGTCGAGGCTGGTGTGAGAATGAATGGGGAAAAGATTTCTGATGTTATCTGCTTGGCTGGATTTGTTGCGGTCCTGCTGTGCACCCAATCAAAGTCCATTGTCATTGACCAGGCATGACACAATTGCAATTCCTGATTGTCTGTATTCCTATTAACGTTGTAGCTGCCAGTGAGAGTGATTCAAAGCTGTGAGACTGGAAGAAGATGAGAGTGACATTCTTGAGTAATGTAAATGGATAAATACTGTATTTTGTCTTTGCCTTTGTTTAATTATTGATAAACCTATTCATCTTGTGCAGTTGGAATATTAGAAAATTGCTGTACGAGAGTCTTCAAAACAGAGTGTATTTCCACCTCACGCCCAGTGTTCCTGGTAAAGTCTCCAGAACCAGGATAATGAATGAATGAATAAATGAATGAATGAAAGTAACATAACCTCTGTATGACTTATGCAGCAATGCAGTGGTGTACTCTGTAGTTAAAAGAAAAGGTTTGTACTGTACACCTTCACAGTTTTACAGATGTTTCTTCCTTATCAAAAATAATATACATAAATAGTGAAACAATGCATGTCAGAATATAATTAGAAATGCTTCCTAGAGCCTACAGGTATAACACAATGCCAATTATCTGCTAATGAGAAGTGAATTTAGATGATTCATTCATGCTCAGTTATTTGCCTAACACGGGCACATAATCATCCATTTTGAAGCAATACAAGTTTTTATGATTAAAGTCTAATTCATAGTGAATGAACCATTTACAAGCGTCTAAATTGGGCTTTTCTGAAAAATGAACAAATCCTCAGTCTATACCCAATATGTGTTCCTTAAAATAAAGTGGTATGAATGAAAATGAAAATGATAACAAAGTAACTCATCTTTCTTTCACTTATGCTCTTAATAATGTCCCACTTGCTTTTCTAACTTTCTCCAATCTTATGAAAAGTGTAACACCTGTGCCCCGTTCATGCAAAACTTGTAATACAAAATACTGCCTTGTGTCTTGTTCACCCACTTTTGTTTTTTAACATCCTGGAATTGTATTTTTTGTAGATAAATTGTAAAATCGAGGATTTTTTTTTCCACACAAAAATTATGGGGGTGTAAACTTTTGGATGTCTATCTGCAGCTACGCTACCCTATGTGCAGCAAACTGCATTGCACTGTGTTCTGGCATGTTTCTATCACAGCCAGCATTAACTTTTTCAACAGTGTTCACATATTGAGGGTTCCCATCAACAACTACCATATGCAAATTCAACTCCTGAACTTTTATATCATTAATTTGTGTGTATATATACCACGTGAAAAAACAAGTACATCCCATGGAAATTGTTGGCTTTTTTGACATATCTGGACAAGAAAACATTTGATCATCTTTGAAACACTGCCTATTAATAAAGTTGATATACTTGGGGGAAAAAAAACCCCACAAGGAATATTAGCTTTTTCAATCATTTATTCAACAGAAATATCAATAGATGTGAGATTCTTCTTCTTCTGTGGAAATAGTAAGTACACCCTTGGCCTCAGAAGCGACAGTAGTATTTCCCACTTTAGCAGAAATAACTTCTTGTAGGTGTTTTGCATAACTGTCCACCAGGCTTGCTGGAATTTATGACCACTCGTGCATGCAATATTCTTTCAGGTGCAAGATGTTTGAGGGTTTTCTTGCATGTTCTGCACATTTCAAATCCCCCCACAACATTTAAATGATATTCAAATCTGGGCTTTGACTAGGCCATTCCGTAACCCTCCATTTCTTCTTTTTGAGCCATACCTTGGTGGATTTGCTCGTGTGCTTAGGATCATTATCCTGTTGAAAGGTCCACTTTTGGTTCAACTTCAACTTTTAGACTTTTAGCTTCACATTATCTTCAAGCACTCTTTGATGTGATGCAGAATTAATAATGGTATCAATGAATGCAAACTGTCCAGTCCCTGAGGCAGCGAAGTAACCCCAAACAATAGCGTTTATACAACTGTGCTTCTATGAGGTGCTTCTCCTGAAAAGCTGGTCTACGCCAAACGTGTCTGCTGTTACTGTGACCAAACAACTCTATCTTTGATTCGTCTGTCCAGAGCAAATTATTCCAAAAGGCCTGGTCTTTGCCTATATGCTCAATGACAAACTGTAGTCTTGCAAAGACTTTTTCCTGGCAAATTTGCAAGTCAAATTTGTGCAATCTCTTTCTGATTGTAGACGCATGCACTTTGACACCAACAGTTGCAAGACTTACTAGCAGAACCTGTGATGAAATTTTGTGGTCCTTGGAGACTTCTTTTTGCATTAGACTGTCTGCTCTTGGACGGCCAGTCCTGGACAAATTGGCACATCTGCACTATTTATAGATGATTTTCCTTACAGTGGAATGATGTATTTATAAATAATTTGGAGATCTTTTTAAATCTATTGCCAGACTCATAGGCATCCACAACCTTTTTTCTGAAGGTCTTACAGATCTCTTTAGATCACGGCATGATGACACCATCATCATCAACAGGGAAACCTGGAGCCTATCGCAGGGAGCATCGGGCACAAGGCGGAGCACACCCTGGACAGGGTGCGAATCCATCGCAGGGCACAATCACACACGCATTCACACACCCATTCATTGACTACGGACACTTTGGACATGCCATACCATGCCAAGCCTACCATGCTTATTATGAAGTCTTGCATTAAGTTTTAAGTATTTGATTTAAGCCGGCTATAATGCCAAATAAAGTGTATTAATTAAATGTTGTAAAGGGATTAAGAAATCCCTTTGGTGTTTAAAATGAATTGGATTATTTAACACTGACCTTGTAACAAACTAATTGAAATCTTTGCAAAAGTTCTTTAAAATCAGTTTATGGTGAACAAGTCAATGCATAACGGTATAGAAGAGTAATGTTTTCTGTGTAAAAAATAATTAAAAACCTCTATCTGGGTCATAATCACGATTAGGCTGAACAACCCAGAAATAATGGTAAAAATTAGGATAAGGCTATAAATAATCTGTAGCTGGGTCATAATGAACCAGTTTTTAGGTAGTTAACCTAAATTAGTTAGATCCAAAGAACTAATTCACCGCTTTAGTCTAGCTACAAAATGTCTGACAAAAATTAGCTATGTTGTAGCTGTTTGAATACAGTCTAAATATTATTATAATAAATAATTACTATACGTTATGTTTAATGTTTATTTATATCGTAGAGTTTTGCACAAACATTTATTTATTTATTTATTTATTTATTTATTTATTTATTTTAATTGTAGCTATGCAAGCAGATACAAAATAAGGAGAAGCCATCAAATGGCAGTTACAGTTTATACCCACTTAAATGTTGGTTACCTAAATTTGAACTCATTTCTTCTATTCCCCAGTTTTGTACTTTTACATGTTATGGAATAGAATTATGAAGTGTGTAAAAAGCCGATACGGATATACATCACTGTGGAGTATTGAATGTGTGCAATCTGGCCATATTTAGTTACATAGATAAACTGGGTTGTCACTTTATTTAGTAACTCAGTGTAAGGCTAAAAATACTCCGAGCAGAATTTAGCGCTGTCACACTGACACTTTTGCATCAGATCCAGACTTTATTGCGAACCTGGAAATCGAGATGAAAGGTCAGACTGATGCAGCTGAGACCCTGAGAAGCGAATGTGAAATGATTAGCCTGGATCAAGGTGTAATCGTAGCGAATCTGTGGCTGATTCTATCTTTAAACCACGGCTTGTGTGGAGAAGATCTTCAGCTCTTACATGTGGCTTTTCTCTCTTGTTGCAAATCTCTCTGCCGTCTTGTGACTTTCTTAAGATGGGGAAGAGATGAGGGGACAAAATTGACATGACAGTTGGGGGAAAAAACCCATGAGAAAGAGAGGGTTTAATCAATGCCTTCAGGGCATTAAAAGCCTCTCTCAGAGGCTTTCAAAGCCTCACAATTCCCTCATTTTAAGACATTAAATTAGCTCTCAGTGACTGCATTATGCATTAGCGGTGCTATAGTAAGCCCATTCTGTCCCCTAAACCCCCCCCTCTCTCTCTCTTCCATCACACTCCCTCTACCCCCTCCCTCTTTTCCTTCCTTCCCTCTCTTGGGTCCCTCCCTCTTTTTTTTCCCTTTCATATACACACACACTCCGTCTACTCTCTCCTCACTTCTCTCCTCGTCCAAACATGTTGCCTGAGCAATGCTGCGCACCAGAGTGGAAAGCTTCCTGCCGGTGTCCGAGGCGCGTGCCAACACTGCCACCCGGCCACCCGCTTTGAGTCTGAAGGAGCTCGGCAAGGAACAGGAGAAGGACAAGAAAGTGAAGCAGTCACCCGAGGAGCAGAGGCAGGGCACCGGATCTATGTGGACAGGAGCCATGCGTGGGAGGAGATACCTGCTGGAGCGGGGCATGCGGGATGGTGCGAACAGCAACAAAGAGGGCGCCAGGAGGCATAGATCGCCTGACTGGCTCTACGAGTCTTACTGTCGCATGAGCCAGCAGCACCCGCTCATCGTTTTCCTGCTACTGATTGTGATGGGAGCCTGCTTGGCACTGCTGGCTGTGTTCTTTGGCTCTGGGTTGGTGAGTGCCAAAGGATCAGGGGGGTTGAATTGCAAGAGTTATGCTTCTACCATCCACCATATTTCACTCTTTTGTTTTCTTAGAGTATGTCTGATTGACTAAAGGAGTTTGAGTGCCCCAGGTGAAAATGTTGTTGAGAGACAACCGGATGGGGGATCATTAGTCCCTCTCTTTTTCTCTATCTTAGAGCCTTATTATTTGGGGAAGGGGTGGTACTGAAATCCTGTGGTGGTATAAGAGAGAAGCGCACTGTTGGTTCACCAAGATTCTAGAGTAGGAAGGATATTTGAGCTCCTGTCATGCCTGGATAGCTGATAAACAGGCAGACCGGTGGCACTGGTTCACTGGGGACAGTCCGAGGCAGATGAAGGACCCCCATACAGTATTTAGCCTTCTATTGTTTCTCTTTCTCTGTCTTTCGCTGAGTTAAGCACAGATTCACCAAAGCTGACAATGCTAATCTTTTGTGATGTTTTGGACAGAGGCCAGCACAGGACTGTTTGAATGCCTGTGTTTATTTTATAAAGCACTTCCAGCTTACTATTAAAATGTCTCATCCCGATGATTCAGGCTGAGAGCCATAAAGCGCAGGCAAGAATAGAGAACAAGTGTATCTATGGAAATCAGGCTCAGTCATGGCTAATTAAATGAACTGAGCAAAAGTTATTAACCTGCCGCTGATAAGGTGATTGTAAAACCAAAACGCTGCTGAGGTTTTTAAGCATGTGTTTTTGTTTTTGTTTTTTTTTTGTTGTTTTTTTTCAATATGTGGCAGTGAAATGTATTTATTCAAATCAGGTGGTCTTTTCAGCATGTTGCCTACATCAAACGGGATGTAGTTCAGTTAATTTTGCCCAAAATAAAGTTTAAATCGTTTTTCCCAGGTTTCTTTGTAGTGAGATGTTTTTTAGCTTATACATTATACCCATGTATATAATTTACTGGTTAAAAATGTTCAAAGGTCCAACAGGTCTAGAAAGAAGTCTACATAAACATAGACAAGAACAGACCAGATGCTGTTTGTGTGTTGAGAAGCTCGGACGAGCACATGCTGGACTACGTCGTAGTGCTTCAGGCGATGTCCTCCGGAATAGAGGAGCATTCATTTGAGCGGGAAGCAAGAGCAAACTGCGAGCCGAAGCAAAATATTGACACATGGCTAAATCGCTGCCTTTCTCGTCTGACTGCCTGACCTATATATCTCTGTGCTGAAGTCAAGCAATGAAATGGAAAATGAGGGTCCCTCCGTTTATTGGCGTTTTTTGGCGGTGGCACACACCACTTTGATTGATATGGGGGTGGGGTGGGGTGTGTGGGGTCAGATTGCAAAATACAAGTCATTTCTTAATATGCGTCTCCTGTGAAATGCACCTGAAATCTATCAAATTGTAAGCCAAACCGTCTTGCTGTGTACTCTTAATTCCTAATGCAGTTTTAATTGTTGTCATCTGTCTTACCTGCCACTGTATATCCCGTACATCTTCGTACATCTCTATTATTGTCGTTACTGACTTTATTTTATTGCTTTATTGCTTTTTATAGGAAGTGTAAATTAAGTATAAAAGAAGCAAGGCTCAGAAAGAGACCTGAGCAAAAAAAAACCCCAATGTTTTAATTATACTGTTCATGCCTTTAACACCAGCATAAGGTTCCTAATGTGATTATAGGTTAGGAAATAATGAAAATGATTGAATTCTGTTTCTTTATGTGCACTAAATGTGAAATTGCCCGTGATTTCCAAGAGGTCGTTTTTATTTCAAGTCCAAAAAAATTCTATTTAAAAAACGCATAGATGTGCTAAATTCCAGTTTAAATTTCAAATGTGGGTTAGCTAACTAAGCTGTTTTTTTTACTCTCATATAAAAACCCCCAAACAAACAGGTGTGCTATCAGTCTAATGCAAACTTTAACATAATGAGATTTTCTTAAGTCAATGTTTATAATAAGTTTCATTTGCCTTGTTGATTTATCCATAAACTGAAGCCATGCAGTGTTATATATTAACTAAAATCACACCAGATATAATGTTGATCCAAAAACATCTGGGAATTTATAGATGGGAGATATATATATATATATATATACATATACATATACATACATATATATATATATATATATATATATATATATATATATATATATATATATATATATTATGTAGTGGGCTACACAGAATGGAAAAAAGCAAACATTAAACAGTGACAGAGATTTCGAACGAATGTTTCGGATTATGTTTCTTTGGGTTGCATTTTTTTTGTTTGTAGTAAAATACAATTCATCAACAGTTATTGATTTTGTACCGTGAACCGGTACTGGAACCTTGATAAGAAGTGTTAATACAATAGGACAGTGACAAAGGGTGGTGCATATCTGTACATAGCAGAAGGGAAAAGAAGATAAGAGAACAGATAAATGAATCCTAGCCAGTCCCCAGTGGAGAGGAAAGTGTGTGTGTGTGTGTATGTGTGTGTGAGTGTGTGTCCATCCGTATCTGAATGTGTGTGTGGGAGAGAGACTCATAGATGATCTCAGTAGGAACAGGGAGGGAGAAGGAGGAGATTGCAGAATGAGCGTCGGTGTTCGAAGGTGTTACTTAAGCAGCGAGTCGGTAATTAGGTATTGCATTTGCTGTTTTTGTCCTTTTATATAAACTCCATCAGAAAGGTAGTCTACTGCATAATAGGGAACATTTTCTAGTTTCCCAACTAATGCCTGGTCCACAGTAGCAGATTTTGGTCCTTGAATAAAACACCACACAGTCTGAGAAAAAGCTCACAAACTGATCAATGATCCCGATTTTCGGAACCTGGTATCTTGCACAATTTCAAAACATGGGGGATGACAGTTCAGCTTGGTGGGTTAAACAGAGTTTCACGTGTGACATCAAGACAGTTGGCGGAGGTTTCGCCCCCCCAACACACACACACACACACACACACATTATAGGAGTCAAATATTGAACATTTTAAATAATTACAGTTTGAAATCGGGGCAGGCTTGAGGTGAATTCCGGCCTCGTATCCAGTATTTCCTGAGATCCGAAGCAACCGTGACCCTGACCAGGATAATGTGGTTAATGAACATGAATGAATGAATTGGATAGACCAAGACTGGACTGTGAGTAGGTCACAGGGGTTAAAATTGGATTCTTCACGTGCCACATCACAGGCTAATCTGGGAAGACCAGCCTAAAATCAGGGAAGACCACCCTAAAGTCTGGGAAAAGCAGCCTAAAATCTGGAAAGAACAAGTTAAAATCTGGGAAGAACAGGCTAAAATCTTGGAAGAGCAGCCTAAAATCTGGGACACATTTTGAGATTTATGGCCTGACTGTCAGTCCAATTGTTGTCTAGTCTGGGTAAGGCCTAATGACATTTGTCCCAATGGCATTTGGCACAAATTGCCTGGTTATGTGATAGACATTATAGACAGCATGGCTTTGCCAAATACACATTGAAACACACACACACACACACACAAACACACACACACACACACACACACACACACACACACACAAAAAAAATCTGTGAAGGCCAGCCTAAAGTCAGGACACCTTTTCCAATGGCCTGATTGTTGTTTATTGTGCCCCAGGAATAAGGATAATAGTCCTCTAGGAAATTGCTGCAACTTGGCTGTATATGGAATGCATGTGATGGACGTTATGGTTTTGCCTAAAACACACAGGAATACACAAAGTGCGATTAATCATTTCTTGCTGGAAGTAGGCAGGAGTATTACACAAATGCCGTCTCTAGGACCGTTTTTAGCCCACATGTTAACTGGCCATTTTAACTAGGGTCCCTGTCTTATCAGTTCCACTATTGCCCCTGCATTGATACGCTAGTGGGTGGCCAGTACCAAAGTGAATAGGAGTCATCATCTATGATATCACAATTAAGGGGAAAATTAAGTTGTCAGATGTGTAGGTTAGTATTGTTCGTCATGGAGAACAATCATGGGCTCACACACTACTGAAATTATTTGAGAAGATACAAAGGCTAATCTATTAACACGTTGAATATGTACGAATTCCGCATGAGACCAAGGCTTTGAGGATATATGTTTAATTTGGTTCCAAAAGTCAGACTTAGTGCATTAATATCTATCAATCTACCTATCTATCTATCTATCTAATTAGAATGTATTTTTTTATTTATTCATTTACATTTATTTATTTACGTGAATTTTTTTCTGGAAGATGTGTCAGAGTTTGTGTAACATTTAATGGGTTTTTGTTGTTGCCTGAAATGGTGTACTTACACGAGTAATGTGTGAGTTGGTGATTTGAGGGGCTTTCCACCAGGCACTCAGAGTGGTAGCAATGATAACTCACGGGAAATGATTGCGGCGTTTAATGGAAGCACTGAGGCCTGGCTGGTCAGAGATCCTAATTTCCTTTCGGTGCAATTCTTCGAGTTAGTCGGGTGAATCTGGCGAGATACACAAGTTGAAGAAAAACTTCCATTCAAAAGCTTCAAGCCTTCCATTATTCTTTTATCTTTTCTTTTATTAATTCTTGTCCAATTTTAAAAAGACTATTAGTTGTGGACTTATGGACACTTCAGGTAATAAGAACTAAATTTGTTGTTGTTGTTGCTGTTCGTAAGTCTCTGTTGATTTTCTTGAACTTCTCATCGATGTCTCACATTTTTCAGCAGGCCTCTTTGCAGTTTGCAGTCCTCTTACATATTGATCATCTCTAAAAACCCAAGGTTTATCCGTTATGCATTTTTTTTTTTTCACTAGTACTGACTCTCTCCTTCTCTCCGGGGGATGTTTGTGTTACGGCAGAGAGAGGTAGAGGTGGTGTGTGTGAAATGGCAAGGAGAGCTGTGCCATGGTGTCATCTCCTATCACGTCGAACACATTTCGCCACAGCTCCAGGGTAAGAGACGTGGTCACACTGTTGACGGCGTGGCTGAGCGGCTTATCGCGCTGCATGTATTAGAGACACTGAATTAATTCCTTTCCGTAAATGAACGTCAGCTGGTGGTTATCAAGCTGTCTTTCACCATTGCCCCAGTGTTGCCCTGATGTGAAACGAAGTCGTCTTCTTGGCTAATGGAAATGCTTTTCGCCTTCAAAGCCGACAGAATCAGCAAGCTAATGTTCCAATCGATACTGTCGTTTTTAGCCTTTGTAGAATTCACTTAAACATCCCACCTGGGATGAAACACTATCCAAAGGGTTCAATGCATTAAAAGAGTTACAGTTCCATCGCGACCTAAGGACTGACTTTGTACACTGGAATATATTATTATTATTATTATTATTATTATTATTATTATTATTATTATTAATTTTTTTAAAAAATCTATGTTACAGAATATCCTAACTGATGTTGAAATATGATAGACCCCAGATATCATGACAGAATTCACATTGAGATATTCACCTTGAGATAAAGCTCACAAATTGATCAATGACACTGGATATACAGCCTGAGAAATGACAGCAACCATAAAAACTGCCAAATAAATATTTACCAGTAAATCAAATCAATTTGATAGATCAGTCTTTAGTGATTATTGACTGACCAATAAATTCAAGTAATTTTATAGCATAATGAAATGTATCAAGTGATCTATCATTATTATTATTATTATTATTAAGATGTCTCTCTTAGGAATATTCAATGAAGAGTTCTTGGCTTTCAGCTTGAAGTTATTGCATATAACAGTGCAAAAGCTCTGGCATGTCAAAGTCTGTGTAAACCAAGTTAATTGTTGTGAAAGCTTGGGGCCAGTTATTACAGAGCTTGTGACCTCAAAGGCTCTCTGACCCACATGGATGTTTTTACTCACAACAGAAGCCATGCAAGGCTCCCCTCTCTCACTGTATTGGCACGACTTCTTTTGTTACTTAAGACGTGACTTCTGTCTGGCATTTTGGCTGAAAATGAGTTACTCCTTGTTTATGAATGCACTAAACATGTTATGACTGAATTCATGACTCACCTTCATGTACAGCATTACCAAATAATCCATGTCAAGCCATCTGTTAATAAGAAATAAGTCTATGGATGTTAAGATTTGCCTTACTTTTGTGTATTTATTCCTTGGGACCCTTTCAGATTGGTAACCATTCTGCCATAGAACCCTTCTCAATTTCCTAAGAGTAACGGGGTAATTATGTGCTCTTGAATGCATTTCTATAACAGTGCATTACAAATAATGCTATAAAGTGCAGTGCATTTTCTTAAACAACTATAACAATGTGTTTTGTGTCTTATAAATTCCTTATAACATGTCACGGATGTATTCATAGGTGATTATAGTGTACTTCTCTTCATGAGCAAGCACTAACATATAGAAAAAAGTACTGTAGTACTGTATATTAAAAATAACCTAGTGTACTGAGGCATCATCAGGATTCTGAGCTGCAATATACACCAGTCACAAGCCCCAAATTGTCCCAAAATCTCTTTCCGTGACATTTAAATGGTCTCGCTGGATTAAATCCAAGTGACTGACATTGCGTTGTAATCTTTGCCAGTCATCCACGGGGCTTCATTACTTACTTTACTTACTCGCTTGCTTATTTATTTATAATTATCCAAGCCCACTTGCTCAACTAATGCGTTTTCAGGCTGGCATTGAAAAAAGGATTTACGTAGAGTGACGCTAATATGCACCCAATGGTGGCATCTATGTAAAGGTTGCCATGGTAATCGCATGTCTTGCTGTATCTATAACACGATACTAATATGTTTGCAGATCCATAGTGGGTTATAACTGAGGGTCAAAGTCTGTATCTTTTAAGGTTTTTCTCCAATATAGCTACCAAAATAGTATTGTAATCTCCTCTCCAAATGCAATCTTAAATTCTTGATTTCAAAAAAAAAAAAAAAGTATTCTCGTCCTATTAGTATACCATCACTGTCTAAAACCAGCTTAGATGAATAATTTAATGTGGACAATAAATAAACAGACCTGAATACTTTTTATACCCGTGCTTCTTCATCTACAACTAAAACAATAGTTGGTGTACTTCTCTTCAGGTACATTTACAAATGCTAATACTAATACTTGTGTACTTCAACTAGTGTATCAAAAAGGAAGTTAGTATACATCTCGTCAACTATGTCTCGAAATATACATTAATATGAATATATTTGAATGAATGTGCAGAGAACAGTGTGTGATTGTTGGGATCTCTTCTGAAACCGAAGAGGAGGCGTATTTAAGATGACATTTCTATATTCTGTATTTATCCGAAGGCCACACAAATGTTTGCATTCAAATCTCTATCATGTTGCACAAAAACCAGGATTGGTAGTTGGCTTCAAGCCAAGTTTTTTGTAGACTATATATATATTTTCAAATATATTTTACAGCAAGGTCCAGAAATCTTCCTCCATTGCCCAGAGCTATTTTAATAGGATCGCTTTTGGATAGTTTGTCACTTTTAATAGCACAGCTAAGAAAAATTAAGCTGCCAGCAGTGGCTTGGATTCTCGTGGGTTGCACCATGAGGAGTATTTATGCACTTTCCAATCCCGCTACAGTCTCACCATCTTACCCTCTAGCTTCCAGCAGAGGATACAGGGCCTTGGATGCATTTCGGACTGACTAACAGAGCTTATTGATTCCATTTAGTTGAAAATGTTTCGTTATTTATACATATCGACAGAGCTATCTACCCAGTGGCTAGATGCGTTATAATAAAGATGTATTGTCCAGATGCCTGTTGGTTGTAATAATGTACACTATCCCAAGAGACGCTTTCATCGACATGTTAGGTGTTTAATATACAGACTACCGAGATATAATTTCATTATCAAGTCTTTCAGACTAATTTGTACAGCAGTTTGCTTAACCATCTGGAATATGAAGTATAGTTATAACTGAAACTAATAAAGGAAGCTAATAAAGGACGGCATTTTACACACAGTGCCCTCCAGAATTATTGGCCTCCTTTATAAAAATGAGCACAGATTATCGTATGAAAAAAAACAAACAACAACATCACACATTTATTCATATTTCCCAACTAGTCTCACTTAAAATGTATATATGCCAAGCTTAGTGTATTTTAAATAAATAGAAGGGTATTAAACAGTACTATTCCTTGTCTCTTCAAGCATACACCAGTTGTACCTTTAGTATGTTTCTTTTACCTAGAATGGAATACCTTTAAAGCTGTACTCTAAAAGGTAATTATTTATATAATTATAAACCTTTTATTTATTTATTTATTTATTTATTTATTATTTATTTATTATTATATTTTTTTAAAGGTACACTATATCCAGTTGAAAGTTTCCCTGGGGTATAAACATTATGTTGCACACATGCAAAAATCCCTTTCTAATTTATTACCAAGGGCATAAAGAAAATCCACAAACACACACAAACAAAAACCCAGTGTCATATCACAGCAAACCAGTAACGACATTTTCCATCCTGCACAACATACAAACATGGCCGCCTTGGACTGCAATTCCCAGAACACTCACATCTTAATCACGTACACCTGCATTCAATTCACAGCACTCACAACCATGCTATATAAGAGACGTTTTGAACACTATGGCTTTGCGAAGTATTACGCTCAGTTGCTTAGCCTTTGTTGTATATCCAAGCCTTGTCTCATGTTTGCTTTTCTGGTTATAGACTTTGTTAAGCCTGATGACCTTGATTCTCTGCTGTGCCTTGTTTAGCCTATCTGCCTGATCGTTTGACTCTAGCCTGCCTTGGACTTTGTTTTCTGCCTGATCCTTTGTACTCATTATTGTTTTATTAAACTGCCATACCTGCGCTTGCTTCTGTCCTGCGCCTACATTACGTGACACCCAAATTATCACGGATTGTCAGGTAATGGATATAAATTAGCATTAAGCACTAGAAGGGCTATAACAAAACATTTACCGTATCGGAAAACATGCCAGGAATTGGAACCAAGAGCACACCATATTCCCACACAGTAGGGAGGATAGGGAAGGATTCTTGTTAAATGGCACTTTTATAACGACAAGGTGTTTGGAAGCATTACAAAGAACGAAGTTCTTGCTGAGAGCATCTCACAAAAGGTAGAACCTGAACTTAACCCCGCATCATTAGATGTACAATTGGCACCATGTCTTGTGGGTAAATCATCATGCACACCATGAACATGTTTGGTGAAAAATACAAGAAAAAGCACTAACTGTAAACACTGTTACTGGTGGCTCAGGTACTTTCCGTAGATTTTACTAGGGTATTTTAGCCTAAATCCTGATTGCATTTGCCATGGGTGTCGGACTTAGAGCTTTCGAATCAAGCATACTTGAAACGAATCGATGCAGAATTGGAAACACACAATTTTGCAGTGTCTCCAACCTTCTTACAGGATGCTTTTATTCTCTCAGGGTGCCATTAATTCTGAAAACAGTGCTTAAGGAAAAACATACCAATTATCTGTATGTTTAAGTGTTATACTCTTTAAATATAATAACTGCTCATTTACACGAAGGGTGCTAATATTACCAGAGGGCACTTGGTGTTCTATTTTCCTTTATTCAAAAGATGCCTCAAACGCTCGGTTCTGATTTCTTTCTATCTTTTTTTTTTTTCCTTGGCAGGATATTGAGGCTCACGTCGCCTTTGTGATTACCGTCCCCACGGCGCTGGCCATCTTCCTCAGCATCTTCGTCCTCGTCTGCATTGAGTCAGTCTTTAAGAAGCTCCTGGGCCTCTTCGCCCTGGTGATCTGGGCCTGCCTGGTCACCATGGGCTACCTCTTCATGTTTTTCGGTGGCATCATTTGTCCCTGGGATCAGGTAAGGCAAGAAGTGGCCTCGTGTTTTCATTCATGCAGTGAGAAATCCTTGTGAGAGGAAATAAATGGGGAAAAAAAATCATGAGGAAGCAGACAGGGGGGAACAAAAGCACCTCGGGGAGTCGCCAGGGTGAATAAGAAGGTTTATTAAAATATAGTGCTGGGTGGAAATTAAGTGGAAATATGCAGCGTAGAGTGAAATTAACCAACACAGATGAGTTCTCAGAGTGTGGCATTCATCTATAAGGTCATGAGAGGTGTATGGTTTTTAGCCCAATTATATTTGCTCTAAATCCTCTTCTTTTTTTTTAATCCATGTGAGTATGTGCTAAGTTTAATATGTAAGGAATAAAGTGCTGAATGACCCATCGTACTTATTATCTATTTATAGGGTTATGGAATATCTGCGAAGCAAGTTACTTCCTGTTATCACTTATGTTATAGCAGCAATACACATTTGTTTGCTCTTTTTTCCTCTCTCAAAGTTAATAAGACAAAAAAACCAAGAAGCGCAAAGCTTAGATTAGGTCACGATGAATGAGCTGATACTGTTAGAAATTAAACATATTAGAACGAGCCAGCACTACTGTCAGAGCTGCTGTTCTGACCTTCCGATCAATTGGATTTAAGAATTCAACACGCTTCCTTATATGGACATACAAGCGCTCAGATAGCTAATACAGTGTTGCAGTTTAAGTAACGAATGTGAGCTCTCATATGGAATTCTGTCGTGTATGGATCGTGTTTTTACACACACGCACACACAAATTAATCAATTTAACAATTTCTTTTGCTTTTTATGCCTCTGAGCATGCGTGGAACCTTAATGAGATGCACAGTGACTGTGGGTCGTGTTTTTATTTTTTTTATTTTTTAGAAATCCAATTATTGACTGACTCATGGAGAATTCCTATGATCAGATTACTGAAAGTGCATGTAAATGTGCTTTCAGGGAATTCAAACGCAGAATTGATCTAATGTATTTTTGGGACGATAAGCGATTTTGGAAGAAAAAAAACAGATTGGGACAAAATTACAGGCAAATGAATCTCTTTGTTTGGGAGGAACTGCGCCATATTGTTTTTAAACTATATCACGAGGTGGTGTGTAAACAGAAGTTTAATTTGACATTTGCCAACAGAATGCCTCTGGTCGTCCAACTGAACGCTGTCTGTGATGATTTCAACGTTAAACTTTTTTTACACCACAGCGTTGTTGGATTCTTAATTCCGGCTGCTCAGAAGGTGTTGATTAGTTTTCTTATATAATCGCAGGTCTACGTTAACGCAATCGTTCTTATTATAACTGTAGCAACAGCTCATTCGACGGGATATGAACGATAGACACGGCGCATAAGCTAAGGCTAATAATAAATGGATATTCGAAACAAAACAAAACAGAACAAAGAAACATAATCATTATCAGTTGTGGAAGGAGTCAAGAGAGAGAAACTAAGGAACTAATTTGTATCCCAGACAACTTATTCGTTTCTCAGGCATTCCACAACGTTAAGTGGATAAAAATCATAAATTAGACATTTGGAATCCTCGGGAAATTGGTGTATATAAGAGGAATACAGCACGTGCTGTCATCGTAGCATAATCAACTTCGGGGTGGTAGCAGTAACTCCCACCATAACTCAGGTCCCATCACACCACCATCATTGATTATTTTCCTACAACTGCGTGCCTTGTTATGTTTTATTACGTTCACATCGATTTCACAGCCACGGTTATGATTGATTATTGATTTAATCATATTTTTTAGCATGATTTGCTGGTTGGATAATTGGACGTTGGGCAGGTGTACAGGTGTTCCTATTAAATGCCCTTTCGCCGAACACTTGCTGCTTCGGAAGTCTTTTAAAATGTGCTTGCCATGGCCGTCAACCAAAGAAGGTAAAACAAAGAGTGCATTCCCGTAGGCTGATTAAATGGCCCATTATGCTGACAGCTATGGCCGTGGTGTAAAGCTTCACACTTTAAATTGCCTGGTGCAATGGAAGAAGTGTGTGCTGACTTTCTAATGATAGCCTCTGGCTTGGTGTTTGACTGTTAATGTCATGGTGGAAGACATGCTTAGCCTCGAAATAATTTCTTCCCGGTTTCATTTTTGCATTTTTGCTGTGATAATTAAGTTCTTGCAGTTAAGATGGCAGCATCGGTTCTCGGAGGATTCATGCGTTTAACATTATCCAGACATCATCAGCTTCAGAATTTTGTACCTAGTAACCAGAAGGATGTACTGTATTCTTAGAGGTTTACGCTGTTGCTAGGGTGGCGGTTGTGAGGCAAATCCGACCTGTCTAAAACTGTAAGCGTGACCTTCGCCTCGTCCTTTTTTTATTTATTTTTTTTTTACACCTTGTACCTTTAGAACGAGCATATGGGGAAAGACAAACAAAGCTGATGTCAGACACGGCTTCCTGTGTCAGTCAATATCTCCGCTTGCTTCTGGATTAAAGAAATCCACGTGAGCGGCTTTACAGACACGTAGGCACCGATCCACTCAGCTTGCCTCTGGATGGACGAAAGATGAATGAAAATATAGGATCGATATCACTTCATTAAATCGGGTTCTGTATTTTTTCTGGGCGGGAATATAATCTGATTAAAGAACACGGTTTCCCTTTCGCTTGTGAAGGAAGAGTGTAAAGCAATCCTATAATAACACACAAACATAGAAATAAATACACAAGTAAAAAAGTATTTAAATAACATGAGCTACATGTCCTCCTGGGGACAAAGAGAAATGAGGACAAGATGTCGAGTGATATTACGAGGAGTTGCATCATTTAAAAAATGTTGTTTTTTTTTTCTGATCTCATCCATTTCACCACTATGTTATATTTCCACTTTGCTCGCTCATAACTCTTGGCTGTCGAATTTGTCATTTGTGTTCTATTTGCTCTTATGTGGAGGACACTTACACCCATGACTGAAAAGCTCTGTTGTTGTTGTTGTTGTTGTTGTTGTTTGAAGTTCTCTAGAGGTTCTCTTTTTGTCCAGAATTTGGCTTAGTGTCAAGCCCTCCATAACAAACACACCTAGCAAAGTCACTTCCTCCTACATAAGGGTATCGGTCTCAGCACTGTTTTCAGTAATTGCACCAGGAGTCCAAAGTGAAATCAAAGATATGTCACATATAAGGCAATGCCAGAAGGATGAACCTTTTCTTTTCTTTTCTTTTCTTTTCTCTCCCTCTGTTTCTTACTTTCCTAAAAATAAAAAAAAAAGGCCTGCACTCCCACCCAATTAAAATGACTAAGACAGTAATCTGCAGTTACCTTGGTGTCGGCGTTGCCGAGCAAGTTTCTGTTGTCTCTCCAGGAGATGTTGAAAGGCCAAAAGAAAAATCTGGGCCGATTACCCACCTTACTGCTGGGAACAAAAAGCAAATCGAACAATGATTAAAAGGTTGAGTTTGGAGTCCATATTGCAATAACAAAGGCTCCGGCGCCATCACCTGCAGTTAGCATTCCTCTTGCAAATGCTTGAATAGCTCCACACAGAAAAATCCCTAGTGTCGAATTAACACCTAGAGTATTGATTTAACTCTTTCAGTATCCAATTGTGTCCGTTTGAACACATATAAGGACTGAGGAGGTTAATTCAACACTGGGGATTTTGCTGCATACACAAGGCTCCTTGGATATATATGTGTTTGTTCTTAAAAGGTTGCTTTGGTTGAAAAATCAAATGTACACAAATGAAATTTCCCTTTAAAGGTAAAGAACATTCGGAATTTTTTTTTTTTTCTTGCAGTGGAGTGCAAGGCTAGTTTAATTTGCAAGTAATGGAATTCCAAATATACTTACCAGATAAGTATACTTATATATTAAACTTTATAAGTAACATCTGATCTTCATTGGCATCTTCTAACACTTCATATCGGTTAACGGTTTCCTACATTAGACACAATGCTGTTCTCATACCTGCTGATAGTGGTGCCAGTGGGGGGCAGTGGTGGCTTGATGGTTAAGGCACTGGGTTACTGATTGGAAGGTCGGGGGTTCAAGCCTCAGCACTGCCAGGGTGCCACTGTTGGGCCCTTGAGCAAGGCCCTTAACCCTCTCTGCTCCAGGGGCACTGTATCATGGCTGACCCTGCACTCTGACCCCAGCTTCCTGACATGCTGGGGTATGTGAAGAAAATGATTTCACTGTGCTGTAATGTATATGTTTTTAATGAATAAAGACTCACTATCATTTAGCCCTCACTCATTGCATTCTGGAATGTTGAGCCCAGTGTTTGCTTTCTCCACTATGTCTACGTTGGTGTTCTTATTAATATACTGTTGAACACAGACATAAAGTTGTTTTTTTTTCAGGTTGGGGTTTTCTTGTGAGTTCCTTCAAGCAAAACAGGATTATCGGCTGCATCAACACAATATTGGCTTTTTGGTACAATTTTACCTTTAAATTGGGAGACAGGACCTGGATGTGGAGGAGGCGGTATAATACCAAGTTGTTCTTAAAAAGTGATTCAGGTTGTCCAAAATGTCAGGTAGCTACAATTAAGCCCACTGTTTCATAAACCACATCAACAACAAGTCTGTGGCATCACGCTAGAAGCAAACATCATTGGTTATTATGCCTAAGAGGGAAACTTTGTCATTTTGTGTTTCACGAAACCATTTTAGAGATTCAATAACAATACTAAGGTTTTAATTAGAATAAGACAGGAATGCAGATCATTAGAAGACTCATAGATCATAGAGTTTGAATAGATCGTCAACTTGTTTTTCTTATTATCTGAAGAAAGTATACATACCTATATTTGGGTGAAATGAAAGCTATACACCCAGATCTAATGAGTTGTGTTATAATCAATTTAGTCTGATCAATGCTGTTATAGGAAAATAGTTAATTACAGGGTGGTGCTTTGGCCTGACACACAGCAGAGTTAGTGTTACCACCCAAAAGTTGTTTATTTAATAATAACAGCATGTCTCAAAGTTTTTTATTCCTTTTATACCACAACAATTTGCCAATGATACGGTTTTAATTTATTAACGAATGACATCATACATTTGACCATTTATAGTTATTTAAAAATGTTGTGAAACGTCTGCGTGACACTGGAGACTCCTTCCATGAATGTTAAATAAACCTCTCCTTACAAAAAAACTTGCATAATCATACATTTGTGCTTTGTTAAATAATAACATATTTTTAATCCATTTATTGTTGGATTCTTGCTGAGCTTCCATCGTAGATCCCTGTCCTAGCTGTTACTATAGATAGTACAACATATTTGAAAGAACATATTAATATAAAGTTGTGATTTAAATTACAGCTTGTATTACTTTCAGACCTGCTCTAGGAAATGAATCAACACCTTATGATCAGTCAGATTCGATAATTAAACAGCACTGTATTATTACAAAAAAAAAACCCCAAAAAACATTTATTAGATATTAGTTACTTAAGTCAGTCATCGCAGCTACTTTTTTTTTAAAAAACGTTTCAGAAGTTCCCAATTCGATCCATTCAAAAAATCGATCAGTTTCTCATGCAGTCGAGAACCCATAAGGCTCCTGGGTTTCTACCAAGCAAAAGCAAGGAATGCAAATAATCTTAATGAAGACATCATGTATAAATACGGTCACTATCGATCTAGACATTGTCACACATAATTGAAGGATCTGCTTACTTGGGATGTGACTCATTTCTTCCCACATTGACGTCTCACAAACATTAGTGCCACAGAGCCACCAGAGAGCCGGAAATATACAGTAATCACTGCATTTGACGCCGAGTCACACCCTGCCTAAAAGTGCTATAAAAAGACTACAGGTGACTATTGATCTTTCTCGCTCTCACACACACATACTACACAGGTGTAGAGCAGTATACATTTAACACATTATCTGCTGAAGGCTGTGTCACAGAAAGCCATGTTGGGTTCCACGCGGGACAGAGGTCGCCCTGCCTCCTGCAGCACCACCAGGGGACTTTGTCATGCATCCTGGATTATGACAGCCTCAAAAACTTCTTCCATGCTTGGAAATTTAGCCTGTGGGTTCAGTACCCCCTTCCTGTCCTTGTTATTGCACTCTGTATGTGTTAAAGTGGGTTTTTCAAACTTTGCCTGTGCACATTGCAGTTGCCATGGCAATGAATGCTATGTGTTTGTGTTAGTTTTGATCTAGTTTTTGATCGAGTCCTGTCTCGCACCCCATCCTCTTTGGTTTGTTATCCGATTGTGTTCACCTGTTCTGTGTTAGTCCATGAGTAAGTCATATCCCGCAATTAGTATTTTACAATTCAAGCCCTGTTTTCATTTCCCCAGTTCGTTCTGGCTTTCAACTCTTGCCTCTCTTTTCACTAGGATTGTCCTTATTTATTGCCCCCGCTATGGACACTATGATTGGAACATTTTGGATTGTCTCCAGTAAATGCATTACTGAGTTTGCATACTTTGCACAGCACACTGCACACAAGCTCTGCAGAGTTGTTACATCAACCAGCCTTCTAACTGCTTGAGGCAACGGAGGTGTGCCAGGTTTACGTAACGATGAAAACGATGATGAAAACATCATGACCCTTCTTCTATCGCTGTTATCAATCGATTCACAATAACATTGCCAATATAACTCTAACCTGACTGCAACCCTGGCTTTGCTCTGATGCAACACTATGCTGAGCACAAAGCATACAGAAATGCATGCTCACACATCACTATATTTTATTTACAAAATATATGAAATAAGAAATATATGTATAAATAAGGACAGCATGGTGGTGCAGTGGGTAACATTGTTGCCTCACAGCATCAGGGTCCCTGGTTCACCCCTACTTTTAGAGTTTACCTCATGCTTTTATCCAAAGGGACTTATAATTGAGACAGGATAACAAGTGAGCTGAACACTGGAATGTAATTGTGGTATCAATCTTGAACGATCACTTTTTCACTCCAGCTCCCAAGGTTTAACGGTTGTACTATACCGCATACTTGAATTTTTCTTTTTTGCCTCATAGCTCCAAGGCAAAATTTAAAAAAAAAAAAAAAAAAAAAAAAAAAAACCCATTCAACTTCAGTCTCCAGACATGACTTGGCTGCTCAACTACAGAAAAAGTCCTTCAGAAAAGCCAGATTCATTCCCGAACTGCTGTCTGGAATATCAACTATCACGGCTCTGTTATTGTAGGCTTCCATATTTACAGTGCATGCATTCAGTTCTCTAACTGTTCTCTAAGAAATAATAAAGACAATGAAAATTATATATGGAGGATCACAGTTTCATTTTAATGTACCTCCAATTTTCATCAAAGTACCTGTTAATTCCTGGGCGCGTCCTGTCTACAGCTGGCCGTTTTTTGCTCTGGTTTGACATTGAAGAGGTTTATTAGGCATGAAATAGAATCCACATGAAAATGTGATTAGGTGTCAGCAAAATGGAGAAGAATATCCTGTCGCGTTGTGCATGCTTCATGCTTTCTCAATTCTTGCTGATCTGGTAGTTTCCGTTCTTTGCCAAGCACATCTGCTTCTAAGTTTTTCGAGTTCAAAAAAGTTTGGCTGCTTTACAGAAGGAATGCCCCGATAATCCTTCCCATTCTTCTGGATGTTGCAGGACAACTGCTTGGACGAGGACACTAGAATCTAAACTGTCTTGATGTTCAAAATTGTATACTCGGCATACTACTCATGCTAAATCCCATCCAAAATACGTATGGAGTACACCGTCTTTTATAATATTTCTTCATCGAGTATTAGATGTGCAATTTAGGAAAGGATAAAGAACCAGAAACAATCCAGTCAAAATCCTGCTGTCTCAACACGCTACCAACACACTTTTTAAAAACTGCTTTGAAATTATTAGCAACTGTATCATTAGCAATCATTATACCCCTCCTAAAAAAACCTACAGACTTATCTCAAAACTTCCTTTTATGGGCAAAATTATCTTTTTTTTTTGTTCATTTATTTTACCACCGAATAGATTTCTTAACTGCAGTATAAATGGCTATGATGATCATTTTCAATCAGGTCTCCGACCACATCATAGCACTGAGACTGTCAAGTCCTAAATTACATTCAAATAAATATTGACTTGGGTAAATTATCGGTCTTGGTATTTCTAGACCCAACTGCAGCATTTGACACAATAGATTAAACAGACTGGACTCTTGGGAATGGCAATAAACTGGTTCTGATCATACCTTGATGACCGTGGCTACCTGTACTTTGTCACTCTACTTTGGAATTTATGAATCTGAGTGTAGTACTATGCTCGGTGGAATCCCTCACGGCTTGGTTCTTGGTTCCTTACTGTTCACTATCCCTTTATGCTACATTTTACAAGAGGACAAAATTGTTTACAATAGTTACGTGGATGACACACAGATCTATCTGTCTTTTATCACCAAATGATTATGGCCCACTACGTCCCGAGCAAATGGATGCATCATCATTTCTAACTAATCATATTTGGCAGCAGGGAAGAACATCTTGAGATCAGTACACAGCTCAACTCCAGAGTGCTAAAGTCTAAATTAACTGTGGAGCCCACATAGCCTCAGATCTTACTTTCAGTAGCCACGTCAAAGCAATCCTTCAATAACCCTTCTGTCATCTCAAGAACATAGCCAGAATTAGAGGCTTCATAGCTACACAGAACTTGGGGGAAAAAATTATCAATGCATTCATCACCAGCAAGGTCAAGTACTGCAATGGCCTCTTATCTTAAATAGCATTCAACAGCTGCAGCCCATTCAGAACGCAGGAGCAAAAGATCGAAGACTCTACAATTCTCACAATGGCTTCCAGTTGGTTTTAAAGTGCTGCTACCGGTATAGAAATCATTCAATAAGCTAGGACCAAGATGTGCTCCCAGATCTATTAGGACTGAACAGGGAAAAGCTGCCTTTGACTCTTATAATAATAATAATTCCTTACATTTATATAGCGCTTTTCTAGACACTCAAAGCACTTTATATATGATGGGGGATCTCCTCAAACACCACTAGTATGTAGCACCCACCTGGATGATGAGACGGCAGCCATATTGCACCAGAATGCCCACCACACACCAGCTATTAGTGGAGAGAAGAGAGTGACGTAACCAATTCAGAGATGGGGATTCTTATAGTGGGGCCATGGTAGTGAAGGACCAATGGGGGAATTTTGGCAGGACACCAGCGTTATACCCCTACTCTTTACGAGAAGTGTCATGGGATTTTTTTAATGACCCCAGAGAGTAAGGACCTCGGTTTAACGTCTCATCCGAAAGACCAAGCTGTTTTTACAGTATAGTGTCCCCGTCACTATACTGCACTACACATAGACCCTGCTGGCCTCACTAATACCACCTCCAGCAACAACCTTAGTTTTCCCCAGGAAGTCTTCCATCCAGGTACTGGCCAGGATAGAGCTGTAGGGAGATATGGCTCTGGCAGTTACAGTATGTTACTCAAAGCTGGAAGCAACTTCCATAAGACTTAAGATCCCTCCCAAATTTAGCCATTTTAAAGTTAAGGGGAAAAATCTTTCTGTTCATTCAGGGCTAGGATTTTATCTCATTGTATATTTGACTTTTTCATGATTTTTCATTTAACTTCCTTTTTAATCTTTCCTTCAACCTTATTTTATCTAATACTTATCCTATTAGTTATATTTATTTTATTATGCTCTAAGTATTTTACTTTAAAAAAAAACTTTTTTGATTCAGTTATATCTTCAAATAAATAATATTGTGTTATTGCTTTATCACTGTGAAGCACATGTCTCTTTGTGAATTGTGCTTTACAAAAAATTTGCCTTGCCTTGCTGTTATCCTACAGTGCTTTTAAAGGGTAGAAATTGTGTCAGAGGGCAAGCAGGGACTCTGGCAGGTCTAACTGTGACTGCATAACTAAAAGAAGGAGTCAGATGGTAAGGAGGGCACTCTGGGACATAAAGTGTACCTCCATATAAAGCATACCAGCCTCACTGATCACGTGAGAGAGGAAGCGACAGCATCGATCCCAGTTCAAATTTCAACATCAACATATTTTGCAATTTGTTTGTAAGTTTCAGATTATATGATGAAGATCAAGCAGTTTTTGTCTGCCTTACTGCTTTTATCTGCTGAAAGGGAACATCTTTGGCTCACAGTAACTGTAAAGAAATTGGTGGTCACATGACTGTGTAGTGTATTCAATAGTATGCAGGTGATTCCACAATTGGGGTGCTGCTGATGTCAACCCCATGCACCTGTTTCAGATAAATCACTTAAAACACGAAGGAAACCTTCAAAGTCTACAGCATTTCCCCCTGTCCCAGCCCAGTATACAACAAATTACCTTGAATTGCAATCATTAAAACACTTTGGAAAATCGGATTCATTTTGACGTGAAATATTCGGAATGTTCCACAGGTCGCAGGATGCTCCTGAAGATCATGTGAAGAACTTCTTTATTTTCAACTACCTTGAATGTACACCCTATGTGGGTATATGTGTGTGTGTGTGAGAGTGTTTTTCCCCCCGGCAGGACTTACTGTATTTTGATGGGAAGCAGTGTCTTACTTTGATTTAACCTCCCTTGTCAGTGTATGAGGTCAGTGCTTGTTTGCACGTCAGCGTAGTAGCTAGGATACCCTCAAAGTAAAGGCCAAGAAGTGTGTAACGAAGCCAGGGGCTTTGTGCCAAATTAGCTCCCTTGTTCTCTTGCCTCCTCTGGATTTCTTGATGCCTTTGTTTTTTCAGTCCATGCTTTGCTTTGCTACCTGCTTAGCCTATTTGCTGAAAGATATCTGTAATCAATATGGAGCTGGGAGAAGGTTTGTCTGTAGAAGCCTGGATATGTCTCACTGAAACTCATATTTATGCTATCCCTGAAGAAAACCATAGTATGATTCCTTTAATTAGAACATTTTCTGTTTCCTGCCAATCAATACATGTTCCATGTGTTATGATGTTAATAATAATTCAATAGCAAAGTACATTTGTCAACAACCAAATATACATTATCTTCCTTTCGATTATGGGCAATCCAAACGGCAATTATGGAAGTAGACACTAGGGTTGTCACGATACCATAAACATATCTTACGATTCTATACCAGCCGGAGTATCACGATACCAAGTAGTATCACAATACGATACCACACAATATTGTGTTTATTCATAATTCAAATCTACAAAATGAACCAAATTTGCAGAAATACGTAGATAGAAATGAAAAACGACAAACCAGATTTTCCTCTCAGTACTTTTATTTAATGAGAATGAATAACTGGCTATTGAGAAAAACCCATCAGACAACTGGCAAGCATCTAATGCAATGTGCCACATATTTCATCTATTGTTCCCTTGAGCAATGAAATCATGCAAATTTTACACGCTTACACTGCTAATTTTACAGGGTTCGTACAGATGCTTCATAATGAAATTCCCGGACTTTCAAGCACTGTTTTCGTTTTATTTTCAAGGACTATACAAGAGATATTGTCGTGTTGTCGGACAACGTGACGAGTATGAAATAGTGACTGAAATGCGGCCCGTTAAGACTACATGTTAACCAGCGGTGACTTCCAAACCGTTTCCAAGCCGCTGCTCTGCACTGCTAAAATCCTGATTTTATAATTGTGACGTCCTCTGACAAAATCATCACACACGTAAGTTAAAGACAATGATTGTGCTGTGATTTCGGCTATATTTACATGTAAAATGACTCGTTCTGAGAGAAAGTTAGGAGCGAATGAATGTGCTGCTCCTGTTTGCCCCTCCCTGAACAGAGTAGACGCAGAGAGAGGTGTATCTGTGGGGGAAAGCAGGACCTCGCGCTTGCGGGGCAGTACTGGCCAATCTCTTCTACGGAAGGTTTGCCCAAAATGTCGCTAGATTTGTTGCTAGGTGCTTTTTTGAAAGAAAAAAAAAAATCGCTAAAAGGGGTCTGAAAAGTGGAGGATGGATGAGTTTTCCAGTACTTACATTTCAAAAAGCCAGAGTCAAGAACCGTGTACGAACCCTGATTAGCATAATGTTAGCTCGCTTACTAGCAAACACGGCTAATTGTTACGAAACGGTACTGGGAGGTGGAAGCAAGTGCATATCAAAGATTTTATTAACGCAGAAACAAGGTCATGAACATGAAAACGAGAAACGTGGTCTAAACATGGAACGAGAAACGTGGTCTAAACATGGAACGAAACGAGGTCTAAACATGAAACAACGACACGACCGCTTAGCCTAAAGGTAAACTTAATACTGCATGATTTGCACAGAGAGACGAGGGGTTTAAATCACTAACATCATCATGGGTAATCACAGACAGCTGGAACCAATGTAGACACACCTTCGGAAAACAACCAATGACTAAACAAGGAGGAGACAGAACAGAATCACAACAAACGCACGTGTCCAATGTAAACAAAGTCACCGTCATCCACAATCGAAGAGTGTGCGCTCGCTGAGCTCTCACGCACTCGGGCTTGTGCACGCGAGTGCACTCCGGCCTTTCAAGCACGTTGCACGCCGCAGCGCCATCTAAAGGGGAGATCGTGACACTAATTTTATGATTTAGACACAGCGGTTAGCGTAACGTTAGCTTGTTTGGTAGCAAACAGGAAACCTTTAAAAGATTAAGGAAATAATTTAGGTTAAATGACGTGCCACTAACCTTTGTGTATTCTGCAAAAGCAGTGAGATATGTCGCTTTAGCAAAAATTTGTATTAATTCCGCACATACAACATTACTTAGGATGCTACACTATCGACAATGCTACCATTTAAAAAAAAACAATGGCATCAGCGGTATTTTGAGCTTTATTATCGCGACACTACCGTAGTATCGGTACCGTAGTATCGGTATACCGTGTAACCCTAGTAGACACACACAAAAAAAATTATAAACTCTTCACCTGATAACAGGTGTGTGTGCACAGTTGGGAGACAGTGGTCATGTATAACAGGAACTAGTATAACCTCTATAATGCAAATGCACATGTTACTGTCAGGTCAAAATGATCAGGCAATTTAGCACCAGAATTGCACATCAGAAATGTTTCCAGCTGTAGTTTTCCTTTAAGTTTAAGAGCAAGAACGAGGAAGAGGGAGCCGCTTAGTCAGTAACTGGTGTCACGTTGTTGTAGCTTGTGTGCTAATCCTAAGCATTTCGCTGGCAGAGCCAAAGGTGTTGTCTTCTCACCTGGCAAGAAATCACTTATTCTCAGTAAGACAAGTCAGGGTGTATAAAATGTCCTGGGTATATGTTCTGTTCTAAATACTACAATCCTTACCACTTATTAGGGAGCAGGTGCTGAAGCTAGTTACTTAGCTACATATCGTCCTGAGGGAGAGAATTTGCTAAGAATTAGCTGATACAGAAATCCACTGTCATTTATATAATTGTATATGTTTATTAGCCCTGTGAACAGGAATATTTTTCTATTAATATGACAAATCATTTCTGCAAACTAGCATGAATTTTTTTAAAAAAGCATTTCCCTGACAGAATTCACCAGTCTAATTGTAAATAAATAAATAAATAGGTGTAAACGAACACAAATACTGAAAACACTCTTGCATGCAGTTCTTACTGTTGTTTAGTAAAGCTGAACAACCCAACTATTCAGCTAGCTCTGTAGCTAAGTCAATAAATTAAATTGTATATAGATTAATACCTATAGCTAAGCTAGGTTTTTCAAAAAAACAAAAATTAAACCTGGAGTGAGCCGTCTCTTCTTTCTTTTTTGATGATTATCATTTTAGCTATCCACTTTATTAAAGGGCTAGTTTGACTGTACTAGTAGTTCGGCTATTTTAAAGCATGAGCGGCTTGCAGCTTGACAAGTTAGAAGTATCTTCCCCAATACTGAAAATAAAAAAAACATGTGCTTGAATTTTAGACTCTGATGTAACAAACGAGCATTTTCTCATGGTTGTAGCTGCCAATTTATCTCGCAAATTCAGAAATATACCCCTAGCACGTCTCTGCCCATATGGCCACCAACACTTCTACACTCTTTTGCTCATGCTTGATCTTCTAGCATATTCAGAAGCCCACTTGCCAGTGAAAACTGTTAGCCATGTACAAAACACTTTAGATGTCTAAGGAATGATATATTTATATATACATCTTTTTCCAATTTTACTTGGTAAATTTTTCTCAAGGATGGGTCATAAGGCTTTGTTGTTTCTGAGATTATTCTGAAGACTGGCAAAGATGCAGATTTATGAAAATAATGTATCAAGAGGCACGGAATGCCTTCTAGGATGTTATGTAGCTTATGGACCAGAATGAGGCTAATTCAGACTGACACAAACCCCAGACAGCAGTTAACATGCCATTAGCATTCAGTGGACTTGTTTGTTGAGCTCAGCTGCAGAACCCCGGACCACCTCTCTTGGGAATGTATCCAGAGGGACAGTCTTATGAGGGTTGCAGCTGATATTTTCACAAATGGTGAAGGATGATATATGCTAACAATGTACCCCAGCAAGCTATCAGATCGCAGACATGATGAGTTTGAGAAGACGGGGCTCTTTCTGACGTCTTAATCTCTAGCCAGGCAGGCCAGACTGAGTGCTCTCTCTCTGTGCATTAATGTGGCTAGAAGCGCACTTTTCATTTTCCGTTTCAGTCAATCTGATGCTTATTCCAGGGCCACAAAGCCTCCTCTGTTGTCTCTGGAGTAGGGTGAAAGCTTATCTGTTCCAGGCAGGCCAGTAACCCTGCTGTGATTGGCGGATCCCTGAGTCCCCACTGCACACATGCTGCCATGTTAAACCAGGCCAAAAAACAGGAACACGTGAATAGCCTGTGTCCAGGAATTACCATCTGCCGGTGTGGGAGCAAGCACAGGCACGAATGGATTATTAATTTAAACTTTGATTAAATGTGCAACCAGAACTTTGGTTAATGGCACAAAACACCTTGACAGGCTTTGAGGATCCAAAATTACGCCTACTGGACAAGCACCGTGTTTATAATGGTTGAGCAATGTAAGTGACAGCTGGTCACGATATTAGATGTGAGGGCTAAAATCTATATCTCTCAATAATCAGATAAATAGAAATGACGAATTATTAAGTAGAAATAACATGAATAATAATAATGTTGAAATAATGCGATATGTCAAAATAAGTTTTTAAGTCAAAATAAAAAGATATGTTTAAATAGAGTCGTGAAGTCAAATTAGCGAGACAATATGTCGACAACTTAAGTCAAAATAATAAGATATGTAGAAATAGTGATTTAAATAAATAAAAAAAATAACGGGATAGTATGTCCAAATAACAAGTTGTTTGTCAAAATATGTGATATGTTGAATTGACAAGTTGTTAAGTCAAAGTAACGATATATTGAAATAAAGTTATTAAGTAGAAAGGTAATATGTTGAGTTATTAATTCAATACAATTAGATATTAAGACAAAATAATTAGAAAATATGTCAAACGAACAAGTTAAGTCAAAACAACTGGATAACGTGTCCAAATAATGTGTTATTAAGTTGTAATAATGAGATATGGCCAAATAATGTGTTATTAAGTTGTAATAATGAGATAATATGTCCAAATAATGTGTTATTAAGTTGTAATAATGAGATATGTCAAAAATAATGAGCTATTAAGCTGAAACAATGAAATAAAGTGTCAAAATAAGGAGTTATTAAGGTGAAATAATGAAATAATGTCAGAATAACAAGTTAAGCTTAAATAATGAGATAATATGCCCAAACAAATGGGTTATTAAGCTTAAATAATGAGATAATATGCCCAAACAAATGGGTTATTAAGCTGAAATAATGAGATATGTCAAATATTGAGTTATTAAGCTGAAATAATGAGATAATATGTCAAATAATGACATATATTAAGGTGAAATAATGAGATAATACGTCAAAATAACTACTTAAGCTGAAACAATGAGATAATATGATAATTGGTACTTAATTGAGGGGCAGTGGTGGCTTAGCGGTTAAGGCTCTGGGTTACTGATTGGAAGGTCAGCGGTTCAAGCCCCAGCACTGCCAAGCTGCCACTGTTGGGCCCTTGAGCAAGGCCCTTAAACCCTCTCTACTCCAGGGGCGCCGTATCATGGCTGACCCTGCACTCTGACCCCAGCTTCCTGACAGGCTGGGGTATGCGAAGAAAACAATTTCACTGTGCTCTACTGTATATGTGACCAATAAAGACTCATTATATGTCAAAATAATGAGTTATTAATTGAATTAAAAACTACTTACTGCTTTTGCTGGAGGAAAACAATGTCTTCTAGATATGACGACATCAGGAACCTAACTCTTTCAGGACGCAACTACAATTATAGTGTTTGAGGGTGGGGTCAAAGTACACTTCATCAGCCGATGAAGACCGGAGGCGGGTTTTTTTGTTACAAACCTACTTAGGTTAGTACAGGAAGTAAAGTCTGGGATCACTAACGACTCGTTTCAGCTGTTCAGAATCAGTTCCTTCTTTTGGGTGGCAATAACTCCATTTGTCGTGCGCTTTGATTTTTGAAATTTTACAGACTTTTTACAGTCACAAACAGCTCTATAACACACTACATGAAAGGTAATATTTGAAAAACCATAATAGGGGCACTTTAAAGATGTGTTTTATTGGGTGTGATGTTCTTCGGATGTAATGCATGTTGTATTTTAAGTTTATTTGTCTTTATTTTCACAAATGAGCAAAAAAAAGGTGCCACAATGTTTGATGTTGTTTAACACATCTAGATGTAAATACCAGGAAATTAAAACTGAAATTCTGGTCTATCGTTACATTCACCTTCTGATCCCAAACCAAAATGTCTTCATTGTATAGCAAAAGAAAAAATGATTGCCTTTGCTGTTCCAATACTTTCAGAGGGGACTGTACCTAAGGGTCTCTCTCTCTCTCTCTCTCTCTCTCTCTCTCTCTCTCTCTCTCTATCTCTCTGCTAATGACAAAATTATATGTAGAACAACCTCATCCAGATATGTTTTCGAAAGTACCAGTGCTTAGACATCTGCTATTATTACAGCATTAGTGTTTAAATGAAAAGATTACTCTGCCTGACTATGGACTCATTTCTTCTAGCCATTCGGCATAATTCAGTTAGCAGCATTGAATTTCACGGCAGTAAAGCGGAACACGGACCAAATTAAATTACGTCTAAATTTTAGATGATAACATCTGTTTATAATGAAACCCTAGTGGAGACAGAAATCAAGCTCTCACAATGTGATGCATGTGCTCATACATCATTTAATAATCTAGTGATCACTTGCTGGTAATGGACGTAATGGTCATTATTTGGTCATTTAGATACAAGAGTTCAGCTTAGGTTGAATCTAAGAACTGCTTTAGAGTAGAGAAAATACGAATGAGGACAATTGGATATGGCCATTCGGGTAAGAGCACCAGATTTGATCTTGCCAAATCCATAAGTCAAATTAAGAGGCAGAGAACAAAACAGTGAGGACACAAGAACCTTAGTAATGAACAGACTATTCGACAAGACATAGACATGCCAAAGTATAAATAGACAAGGGTTTAACTCCAAACAGGTGAATACAATGTGTAACAGAACAATGATACTAGGACCTTTGACATCCTTTGAGAGGGGAAATTTGTGATAACATTCGGCAGACTTGTCAGAGTTTAATTGTACATAGTTTTTTTTTTTTTTAATTGTGCCTTACAGTCTTCTCTGAAACTATTGGAACTGCAAGGCCATTTCATGTGTTTGTGCTGTACACCAAATACATTTGGGTATAAGATGGATATGAGATGAAAGGTTAGGTTTTCAGTGAACCTTTTGTACCAGACCACCCAATTTTTAGGTGTGCAAAAGTATAGGAACAGATAAGTATTGAAGTTAATTAAAGTAATTAAGACTTAATATTTGGTTGCAGTTCAGTTGTTGTTTGTTTCGAGGGTTTGCTACTTTCAGTTTCCTCTTCATGAGGTGAAATGTGGTCAATTGGGTTAAGGTCTGGTGACTTGGCCAGTCTAAAACTTTTTAGACTTTTTTGGATAAAAAAAAGTCTGTTGTGTTTGCAGTTGTTTGATATCCATACGAACAGAGTTTTTTTGGTGAATTTTTAAAAAAGTTTTTCAAAAGGTTAAACAATAAAGACAATTTTTTCACTGTCTTCTTTGCTCATATTTACCAAGGATGCCAAAATTAGTGGAGGGCACTGTATAGCATCAATAAAGATTAGTGAGACTGTTCCAGAAACAGCCATGCAAGCCCAAGCCATGACACTACCTCCACCATGCTTGACAGATGAGCTTCTATGCTTTGGATCATGAGCAGATACTTTCTTTCTCCACACTTTGGCCTTTCCATCACTTTAGTAGAGGTAAATCTTGGTTCCAGAACTTTTGTGAACTTTATGCATTCCAATCTGGCTTTCTGATTCTTACTGCTGATGAGTGGTTTGCATCTTGATCTTCGAATGGTGGATTGTGATACCTCCACCCCTGCCCTGTGAAGGTTATCAGTGATGTCACTGACTGTTGTTTTTGGGTTTTTCTTCAGAGCTCTCACAATGTCTGTCATCACCTGCTGTTGTTTTCTTTGGCTGACCTGTTTCATGTCTGGTTGTTAGTACACCAGTGGTTTACTCATGTTTACTCATGTAGAATGTACAAGTGGAATTATTGCTAAAAAAAATAGGGACTAAAATATACTAAATCAATATTCACCAGCACCTGAGGTGGAAAATAAGTCCTTGTACGGTCCTTTTTGCCATTTTATAGTATGTGTTACACGTTTTAGCAAACATAATTTTTAGCAAACGTAATTTTAGTAATTTTGAAGCTCTACAGTGAATCTGCCAATATTTAAAACATAACATATTGTATATTATCATGAGCTAGGTAGTGCATTATACTGTGGTTGGGAATGGGTAAAGCAGAGTACCAGGCATTTTTAGGAAAATCTCTTTTTTTTTTTACAGTGTTCAAAAGAGCAAAACAGAAAAATGCTGGTACTGTGTACTGACCCATTTCAAACTCTGGGAATTGCAAATATTAAAACAAATTCACTGCAGCATAGCTGATTTAGTTCTTTAAGAAAGAAAGTAGAAGCAAGGATAAGTCAATGCTTTTGCTTATCGTATTCTGCTTTTCTTTCCACTGTTGATCCAAGGTATGGCTGTCAAAGGGATGCAGGGTATTACAGAACTGACATTTCAGAGCTCAGTCAATAAGCTGTCTAACATGCGACCGATTATCAGCCATGCAGTCGGGTCTATAGTTATTGGAAACCGTTGATGAGAACAAGTAAAAACGCTCCATACAATTGTCAGCATAAATTATCTGAAAGTTTTTTTTTTTTTAAATTTGTGCATAGTGCTATGGATTGACCACTGCTCCCTTTTCTATATCCTCGATTCTGCCTTAGCAAGCTGATTTTATTCAGCACACAATCACATATAGGCTTGGCTACTGATGAAGAAAGCTGTTTGATCTACAGCATATACTGATGAATAAAAAATCCTTATTTCACAAATATTGCTTTAATTATGCAAATTTTGTGGTCCATGATTTGAATAAGTGCTGTTTGGTTGCTTTCAAGGTGACATGGTGGCTTAGTGGTTAGCAGCTTGCCTCACACCTCCAGGGTTGTGGGTTAGATTCCCACCGACACCCTGTGTGTACACGGAGTTTGCATGTTCTCCCTGTGCTTCAGGGGTTTCCTCCGGGTACTCCAGTTTCCTTCCCTAGTTATAGCCTGATTGGAATTTCCAAGTTGTCAGTAGTGTGTGAATGTGTGTGCAGTTGTGCCCTGCAATGGGTTGGCACCCCATCCAGGGTGTCCCCCGCCTTGTGCCATGAGTCCCCTGGGATAGGCTCCAGGCTTCCTCGTGACCCTTTGTAGGATAAGCGGTACAGAAAATGGATGGATGTATGGATGTATGCTATGTTACGAAGTGAGATCTTCAGTCAGAGGAAGCAGAACATTCTTATATCAGAAAAAAAAACTAACAGATGGGAGGCAAAGTAAAGCCATTGTTTTCTGATTATGCCATTTTGTTACATCCTGGTTATGTTTAACAAAATGAAGTATTTTTTTATATGTTTACACCTCCGCTACTGAGTAGTTTTCAGGTTGTCCATTCATCCGTCCATCCGTGAGTCCATCCAAGATATCTCAAGAACAATTTGGTTGAACGTTTGTAGGATTTAATAAGAATGATCATTTTAAGGAGCAGATGAATTGATCAGATTTTGGAAGTGATCAAAACAGGATTACAGCAAGGTCAAATATGTTTCTTCGATAGCTTCTTTCCTGTTTCTTCTTCTTCTTCTTTCCTACCTACACGTTCACATATTTTTACTGATCCATCCAGGTGTCCGTCTGTTGCTTCTTATCTGTCTGCTCTCCATAGGAACTAAGGGGCCCAAATCTGCTCCATCATGACAATGCCCTTTATTAAAACAGAAAAGTGGGGACTAAATCTGAAATGGGATGTTCAACAAGCACATATGAGCGTGATGGTTAGATGCCCTAACCTCATTGACGCAGTTGGCATTGAGCATATTCTCTTATAATATGAAAATAGCAACTCACTGTCTTCTTCTTTAGGAAAATTCCACATTCAGACAGATGAAATTGAAATTTTGCAATGTGTTCACAATTCTGCTGCTAATTTGTTTGTTGGTGCAATGTTTTTGTTATTTCTGTCAGAGGTCAGCAATTGTGTGCCATGCTAAAACAAAAGAATAACAAATAATAAACAAAATAGCCAGAGCTTCTTCATTGTCACTCACACCTTTTCGGCATCATTCAGTGTCATATTAATGAGAAATCCAGCGTATGGTTAGTGGAAACAGGGGCATTGTCATATGGGAACATGTTTGGGGCCTGTTAGTTCCAGTGATGGGAAACTGTAATGCTACAGCATACAAATACGTTCTACAAAATTGTGTGCTTCCAACTTTCTGGAAACAGTTTGGGGAAGAACCATGTATGGGTGTGATGGTCAGGTGTCTACATACTTTTGGCCAAATAGTGTAGTTCTTATTTCTTATCATTGGTGACATTCCCACAGTTACACACTATGAGGATGTTGATTTAGCACCAGGAAATATATATATATATATATATATATATATATATATATATATATATATATATAGAATAGGCACCATGAAACACACAATCCAAAGGCAGCTAAATATAGACACAATTTGCTTTTGTCATCTGCATCATAGCTCAAATTATGAAAATAGCTTGCAATCATGAATAGATAATAAATGTAATAAAGAAGCGCGCACTCTTCTTTGGCGCATCAGTACCATTTTCTCAGATTTAAAGATGCTGAAATTGGAGTAGGTGATAATGAGCAGCATTATGATGAAAGCAGAGGAGAACAAAGGACTGGAGAAAGGGAAAAACAAAACATACAGCAATTATGAGGTGCCACATATCACAACACAGTTTTTCTTATTGATTATATAGAGAGTCAACCACAGCAAAGCAGCAGTCAAAATACAAACACAAACACATGCCAACAAATGAGACCTGTTAGATAGGGTTACAAAAGAAATCACTAAAATACTTGAATACTAAACATGAATGCAGGCAAAGTAAGATTAATTCTAGTAAGTTTTAGAAGAAAAAAGTTGTTGGAGGCCCTTTGAATATAAAAAAAATCATTGTGAACATATTTATTACATAAATATATGGGTGATTCCTTGATTGGTGTGCCATTTGTCCCTTGTAACTTTTAAAAATGAGACATACTCATCTTCAGCAAGAATATCTCTTCCTTGTTGGTCAATATCTAATTAATTATTCCTAGAATATTTTGACATCCTGTGTCTGATGGTCACATATTGTGGAATATTCCAAATACTTTATTGGGGTGAATGTTGTTGTTGGTCCCAGATGGGCTGGTTTGATTTCCTGGGAATTTCACACACAAAAATCTCTAGAGTTTACACAGGATGGCGTGACAAACCTGGACAGATTAAGATTGGAAGAGACCAGGTGATATTTTTCCAATCCTAGTTTTGGTGTTCTAGGCTAACAGGAGCAGGGCCCAATGTGATCTTTTGCTGTCAGCCGCCTCAATTTTCGATGTGTTCTGAGGTATTTTCTGCTTACCATGCCTGTCAACTCGAACCGGCCTGGCCATTCTCTCTTCTGACCTCTCTCATCAACAAGGACCATCACACCCATATGCAGTTCTTCCCTAAACTCTTGCAACAAAATTGAAAGCTTATAGAATTTCTAGAATGTCTTTGTATGCTATAGCATTAGATAAAGACATGGTTTAGCAAGGTTGGAGTGGAAGAACTTGAGTGTCCTGCACGGAGCCCTGACCTCAACTCCACTGAACACCATTGGGATGAACTGGAACACCGACTGCACCCCAGGCCTCCTCAACCAACATCAGTGCCTAATCTCACTAATGCTTTTGTGACTGAACGAACACAAATCCCCACAGCCATGCTCCAAAATCTACTGGAAAGCCTTCCCAGAAGAGTGAAGGTTATTATAACAGCAAAAGGGGACCAACTCCGTGTTAATGACTATGTGGTCAGGTGTCCACATACTTTTGGCCATACAGTGTATGTAAAAATGCTTACTAATAAAAAAGATAAATGTGTTAATCAATGAAGCTGTTATTAAATAGACGTGCCAGAACAAGTAAACAGTGTGGAAGGCTTTAATGCTGCTGATATCATTTACACATGGCTGCAGACCGAATAATTTACTTCATTATAGAGTGTCTAACTAAATTGTATGGTATTTTCTTTTCTGGTTGACAATGCCATGATGACACAAAAGGCCTGTCTCGGGCTGAATTTCTTTCTTTGGAGGTGTTGTATGACTTCCTGACATATGTGCAATGAGCAGGGTTGCCAGATTTGCATGACAGAAGAATCCCCCCATTGACAAACTTTTAAACACACTTTGCACATTGTCATATGGACAGTGCACCTTTTCTTTTTTCTTTCTTTTCTTTTTCTTTTTCTTTTTTTTTTTTAAAAAAATGAGTGCATCTAGACTACTAATATAATACTAAATGCATACATGATTGATTCTTTTGTTCTGTTGTCTTAAAGTAGTTTATTTATTAGATACGTTTCTGCAATACATTTTCAATCAGAAAAAAGTTCACTATAGTGCTAAACAACAAATGTTAAAATATACATAGAAATAAAGGTACAAATAATCTCTTTGGAATATTTTTTAGAATAACACATTTTTTGCAACTATTCTGCAAACCCCTATTGGCAACACTTTATGTTGTTTTTTCCCTCCCTTTAATTTGTCACTTGTCTATAGGCATATCAATATCAACAACTAAAAAGTTGAACCATTCTCAAGTAGGGAAATGTATGAAAACATTAGCTCAGTCTTGAACTGTTTACTTTTCTCTGATTTTTGTTTTAAATGGTGAAAACTAAACAGCATCAGGTTATGCAAAGCTGACAGGCTTTCACTTAACACAAGTGTTGACCATTTAGATAAATAAAAAAAGATGCTTGTCAAATACATCACCTGACCAAATTATGAAAATCACACTGGACATTTTAGGGGGCATGTAAGGTAAAATATTAGCCCATTAATCAAACATTTAAATGAAATATTAAATTTTTCAAGTAGTCACAGAGATGCAATGAGGTGGAATTGAATGTGATGGTTAAAAAAAGTGTCCTCTCAGTCCTCTCTTCTTTAAAAGCACAAGTTGTATGTTGTTACTTTAGAAATGATAGCATATTGGAATGAGCACATTCAAATTAAACAGACAGAATTGCGCTTTCGGACTTCATTCACCACTGCGGACATATTTAAGCACACACGAGATATAAATTACTTACATTCAAATGTTGTACATTCAAACAGGCTGGTGTTATTTGCCCCCCCCCCCCCCCCAATCTTGGTACATCAAGAAAAAAACAACAACTCTTTACTTCCTGACATTTTTCCTCAAACATGAATTAAAATAATCCATCTTACCTACACTGTACAGATATAGAAGAGGCATAGTGACACATCCCACAGCATAGAAGCAAATCCCAATGAAGGATACATTGCAGAAAATCGTATCTTTGCTTATTGGCAACAGTTCTGCTATTGGGAAAATGATTACAGGTGGGAGATAAGAAATGAATGTCATGACCAAGCTGCTGAAGATGGTGTCAAGAGCTTGTTTTTTCTGTGGATGGATATTCTTATTTCCAGATGGATCTGGCTTTCGTAGAGCATAAAGTATGGAAATATCACATAATGCTATGACTGGCAGGGCCACGGCCAGTGGCGCAGAGATCAAAGAACTAGTGTATATTTTTTCTACAGAACACAAGAGTGCCCCAAAACAAAATATAATTAACCAGACCATCAATGTGACTGCCTTTCTAATCAAACTTGCATTCTTATTGGTTTTGTACATTATGGGGTGAACCACAGCAAAATAACAGTCACCACAAATACAAGCCATTAACAGAGGTCTTCCACACATAGGCAAACAATGGATGAAGCCGATGAAACTATAAAGGGTCAGGTTTCTCAGCACCATTATATTGCAGACGGCAAGGGGGAGCTGGGCAGTAAAGATCAGATCAGTGAAGTAAAGGTTCAACATGAAGAAATCATTGCGTGCACCTTGTCGATGTCGCCAGAAAAGCTCTCGCAGAACCATCAGAGATACTGGAATCCCCAGGATGAAGCAAATGCAGCAAAACCATATCCATATACGAATCACTGTGTGTTGTGCTGTGCACATGAAAAATGCATTTTCTAAATTTACTATATCATTCCAAGCTGATAAATTCTGTACTGGTGGTTCAGCCATTTTCCACCCACAGATGAACCTATGAGCAGAAGAAATGATTAGTAAATCAAAGATATAAAATTGCTATCAATGTTTTGCAGCTTTATGCTTCATTATACCTCTCAGCAACTGATGGCTCTCAGAAAGGTTCCAGTGATGCTGGTAAACGTTGACTTTTTAGCGCTGGCTAAAAGAGAGTTCTGTGCAGATTTTTGTCCCACCTCCATCTCAGGTAGTTTATTAGGTTTTTTTCCCTGTCAAAAATGCAAAAAAGCTTTTGCAGACTGAAACGCAATGGTAATGATAACCATTCATTTTGTAGCACCTGAAGAATGACCATTAGTCCATTAAACTATTTAGCATGGGGTCATGCCATGTCAAGTGGTCCAATACAGGTTGCTTGATGATTTTTAATTTTCCTAATTTTTTTTGAGTGATTACCTGTATGTATTGGCATTGCAAAACCACCAGTTTTATTTATTCATTTTATTTTACTTGGTTTAACCCCGACGGCCAACTTTGTGTCTTGGCACACAACTAATTTTGGTTATACATCTGTTTACCGAAACCTCAATATCTCGGGTCAGGATGGTCCTACCTCCTTGGAACAGAAACTGATCTCTAGAGCACATTACAAGGTACATGGAATTATATAAACATTTTGCACATTCCTGTTCCATAGACTTAGAACTTAAGTCCAAATGTAACACTCAAGATGGCTCACAGTTCCACTTTCATGGTCAATTTATAATGGGAAGGGTTTGAGTCTCAGTCTTAATTTTTTTAGGGGGTTCCTAAGTAAGTATAGTGTGCATGCAGAACATTTCAGATTTGAGACTTCTCTTTTTTTTTATAGGGGCTAGGATGTGCAATCTTTTAAAAATTTCCCACAATTTCAGGTTGAATATCTCTGGTGGGGGCCCAGATACGAACCTGAAATTTTCTCAGAAACAAGTCCATTCCAGTATGTCTAGTAGCATTCTGGTGTAAACATTTTGAGTTTGAGATCCCACTTGTTACAGAGCTAAGGCTAGTAGAAATCTGGGGAAAAGCCTACTTTATTCATGTATTTTGAGAAATGAACAGATGTAATATAAGCATAACAAATAATAAAAATGAACATTATTTTACAGTAATTATGTTTATTATTGACATACAGTACCTTATGCTTGCCATTGAGGTCTAAAATGTTATTACATTTGATATTGGCAACAGTGAAGCATGGTCTATCACATTGTTCTTCAAATCTGCAGAGTTTAGCTCCAACTTCCAAACTCACCTGTCTGTAATTTTCTAGTAATCCTGAAGACCTTGGTTAGCTTGTTCAGGTGTGTTTGATTGAGGTTGGAGCTAAACTCTACAGGACAGTGGACCTCAAGGGCCAGATTTGAAGAACCTTGATCTATCATGTTGGTTACAGGTGTACAGTTGGTATTTGTGAATAGAGAATAGTGGTGTTGTTTCTCTTGTGATAAAAACAGTAAGTGACTTCTGAGCTGTCCTCACTTACTGCTTTTATCACAGGAGAAACAACATCATAGCTCTGTTCATGACACTGTTCATTTGTAAAACATCCAACTGAACATTGTAATTCCATATTTGGATAAAATCTATTCAAAGAGACCTTGAATTACTACTGAGCTATGACCAATTTAAGTTCAGGAAAGTCTTTAGTTTTCATAACTATATATAGTTTAAAATGTCTGAATGTGATGATGTGAAGGGTTCCAATGCTGCCGTACATATTATATGAAAATGTCAGTGGTCGTGATAATATGACCCTGTAAAAATGTAATGTTTATTTTTAATAATAGAGATGAAGAAAACATCAAAAATCTCTAACACTGATCCAAAACACATTAGTTTACTACTAGACTACCATTACCAGAAGTCCAAACGCTAATGTATTTAACTCACCATTCCTTAATTGCCACACTTTGCTAAATTGTCTAGACATAAACATAAAGACACTGCCTCATGACAAAGTACTTATGAACTTAAGGACCAAGAATAAGAAATATATTTATGCCCAATTTTGTATGACTCTATATTGAAATGTGCTCAAAAAACAATTCATATCCCAGTTGTTTTTGTATAATCTTGATTATGAAAATTTCATGGGATGTGGAGCAGCACAAATCAAAAAGCACTTATCAAAGCTGTCGAAATTACGAAAACAAACTATTTGAATTCACTCAATCTCTTATACCAACAGATAGAATTTTGTGTTTCAAGATATATTTCAGTTCCAGATATATTTTTTCAACATGTTCTTCAAACAGTCAAGCTTACCTACAGTATCCAGGTACAGAACTTGCATTATACAAGTTCCACTCATAGAGAACCAAAATGCAAACATAAAAACTTTACAGTAGTAGTCCTCTCTTTTCAGTGGTATTACATCTGCACATAAGAAAATAACCATTGCTGGCAGGTACGTAATCAAAGTTACGACCAAGCTGTTGAAGATGGTGTGAAGGGCTCGCCTCTTCAGTGGATGTATGTTATTCTTTCCTGTTGGATCTGGCTTTCTCAGAGCTTGAAGTATGGAAATATCACAAAAGACTATGATTGGTAGTGCCACGAGCAAAGGGGTCGAATAAGAAGTAAATGGGATAGAACGCATTTGAAAGCACTTGTATGAACTAAAACAAAATGTGCTTACCCATACAATCAAAGACATTACCTTTCTAATAATGCTGCTTTTCCTACTGGTTCTGTATGTTATGGGGTGAACCACAGCAAAATAAAAATCAACACAAATACAAGCCATAAAGAGAGGTCTGGTACACAAAGTAAAGGCATCAGTGACACTGTTAACACACTGGAATTCCATGTAGCCCCACTCCATGTAATCAGTGATTTTTAATGGAATAACAACTACATAAGCCAGATCAGTAATAGTCAAGTTAATCATAAAAAGTTAATTGGTGGCTTTGTCATGTGATCTCTTATGCAGCTCTGTCAGTACTATCAGAGTCACTGGAAGACCCAGGATGGTACAGGTTGCATTGATGAATATCCCAAGCTTTGAAAATATGGAATCCTTATCACAGCCCAGGAACTGGGAGCCATTTGAGAATGAGGACCCATTCAGGAGTGAGGACCCATTCAGGAGTGAGGAATCCATGTTCCTGGCCAGATTTAGATCTGCAGAGCTGTGTAGAAGTACTATGTTTTATATACAAGATGATGTTAAGAACCTGAGAGAAATTACATACCAAACATGCTTAACGCGTAAAGGTTCAGCTTACCTGATGGTAAGAATGAAATCCGTCCAGCAAGTGTGGCAACTCTTACCTCTTACAATCCTTAACCACGAGTGCTTGTGCCTGTTGGCTTTCTAGTCCATCCCCTTTTCAATGAGTTCGTTCTTAGTAACACGAGGAAGGTATTCTTGCCAAAGCTGTTTAGCTGTAACTATCTTTTTATTTGACCACTTCACTTCAAAGTAGTATAAGACTCTCTTAAGAACCCGAGCAGAAACTGGTCATTCATGAGATATTACTTCAAGGTCAATGTTACATTACCTGGTGGTGACCCTCAAATATATCTAACAAAGTCGGCATGGTTACTACAGCATATTTGTGAGTTTATCATAGTTAAAATAGGATTCAAATCTAACTGTGTTAAAAGCCAATTGGAAGTCAACTGGGTGCCAAAACACATTTCTTCAGATATTTGCAGCTCAGAGTAGCTTGGGTAACTGCATTGTAACAATCATTGCATGATAACAGGTATATTTTAAGGTACATCAAAGGCTTGGCAATAATACACAATCATGCTTTCTGTATTGCTCTTTTGTCTATCTGTATTTATTTGGAAATTATCCTGTCTCATATGACAAGAATTATAGCGTCATAGATTAGAATTTAACATACCAGGCCCTTAATATACAGTTGCCAGCCTCCTCTGCTCAGGCAAGCTCCATATGGATGTTCCCAAATCTTGCCAAAGGTTCAGGAACATACACTTTAGGAAGACAAATGTTTAAATTGCATATTATTAAGTCATGAATGTTTTATGATTTACCACAGCATTCTGTAGTCTTAGGATTACCTTGGTTTAAGAAATAACACTAAAGTTTCCAAACCTGCAGGGAAATCCCACAGCTGTGAGGACTGCTGAATCTAGTTTCAGTGTGTTTTTATCTCTATAGATTTTGTTTGGGAGTCTTTCCTTGGTGATGCAAGAAAGGTGTACACACACACACACACACACACACACATACACTGATCCTTGGACTGTGCCATCAACCAACTAAGTAAAGGAAAAAGCAGTGGTTCCAACCACAGAGTAGTTTGAATAAGCTGTAATGCCTTCTGGATTTGCCGGTGCTCTGTCAATGTTCCAGTCCTTTGCTATTGTCTTCCCTGATATGTTCCATAAATCTGTCTTGGTCTTCATATACAATATAGTGATGTCCTTGCCAAATCTGGTGGAAAATATAAGTCACATGAGGATTGTGTTGACAAAGTTTCTGGAGCACAAGGCAGAGCAAACGAAGGCAGAAGAATGTCAGTTCCATGTTACCATTCTTACCAGGCTATGTATTAAAGGCCATGCCCCAAGATCATCAGAGAGCTTCTGCAATTCCTGAGATTTGAACAACTTCTACAGGAGAATCATACAGAAGCTGCAGAAAAGACATTCACTCACCTAAAGTTATATGTTACTATAATGTATGTTAGTATTATATGTAAGTATTGTTATACTATACTACTGTAACCCATTTTTAAATGATCCAGACCCCATGATTGTGTTTGTTGTTGACTCAGCACTGACACAGCACACCCAAGACTCTGCATCCATTTATTACAGACAATAAGTATGGATGACTGGGCCTGGATTCACACTCTTGATAGAAGCTTTTACCATGCACTTGCATTAATGCTGCTCTTTCTTGATCCAGTGTATAACTGGTTCTTCTATTGCATAGTATTGTCTCCATATGTGATCTGGATCATTAGTGCCTTTATAATAGCATTGATCTTGCAGTCTTACAGCATTGTTTTTGTGTAGGCCTAGGTATTCTTAGTTTGTTTGATTTTGGTATGTACTGGGTGCATTACATAACCCAAAGGGCATTCGATTAAATTCACATAACCTAAAAGGTGTACAAAAAGCTGTCTTTTGGCGGTCGCCATCAGTGACCAGTATCTGATTATAACCACTAGCCAAATCCATGGTAGTGAACCACTCTGCACCAGACAATGCATCCAAGGACTCCTCAAAAAAGGGGAGCGGAAATGCATCCTTCCTAGTTTTGCTGTGGAGCTGGTGGTAATCAACACACATCCATAGGCTGCCATCTTTTTTCTTCACTTGAACAATGGGGGAGGCATAGGGGCTACAGTTTTCCTGGATGACCTGGTCAATCAACTGGCATATATGGGCTTTCACTGCATCATAGTTAGTTGGGGGGATACGCCTATATCTCTGTCTCACAGGCTTGCCATCAATCAAAGGAATATCATGAAAAATAGGAAGGAAATGAAAATCAGCATAGTACACCCAATATGATCCTCAAATGCTGAGAACACTGATTCATATTGAGGTAGGCTCACAACTTGTACACTAGTTAACAGTCCCACAGGACTATGAGGGTATAAAGAGACACATGTATGACCAACATTCACAACTGGCACATGCCAGCACATAAGCTGTGCCTCGGACTACCATAATCAATGAAGGGGAAACAAGGAAAACGTTGGGTAAAGCATTGGCATTAGAAAGGAGTTCAATCAAAACTGCTGCATTCAGCTCACAGAACTGACAGTTCAGTGATGTAGTGGCCACTATCTTGACAGTCCCTGCTGTTATGAGAACTGGTTTGTGCCCCTTCACTTCAGCGAGTCCTTTTGCTATTTCAAGAGGCATTTCTTGAGTCTTGTGGCAGTATTGCAAAGCCTGTTGCCAAGATGGGGAGGCATAGACTACTGGTGGCAGCTCAAACAACAAAGGACCATGCTGACAGAAATGCTCTTGATAACATTCACGAATAACATTCATCCCCAACACACCTGGAACCACCGGTTGAGTGGGTGTCCCTGCAGGTTCTTTGACTACCAGCCAGAGATTACCTTGCCAAGCACCTCAACAGTTAACTCAATGTAGACCACATATGGTATTTCCAACCCATTGGCTACACAAAGCTACAACCACAAACAAGACTGCAGTTTACCCTGTATGTGTTACTGGAAGAAACTTTTAACAATAGTAGACACCATCGAGCCAGTGTCGAGCAGGCAATCAACCACAACACCCCCCAACCAAACAGCTATATTGGGACACTGCCATACCAAAAATAAAGCTGTAGTGCGATTTACTGGGCCTGGCACCACAGAGCCAAGGTTATTTCTCTGCACATTGGAGGGAAATAGTTTCCCCGCAGGCTGAAAATTAGTTGCAGACTGGCTTTGGGTAGAACCACCCCCAGGAACCACCGGAACCCCACTCACTGTCACATTCTCTAGCATAATGCCTCAGTTGTTGATAATGCCTACACACAACTGCATTTGCGCGAGCAGGTCAAGTGGGACGAGGTAATACTGGATGGTTTCAGCTCGCACTTGCAGCATAGAAATTTCAGGTATTAGCCGAACCACGTTTTAATTCCCTGTGGAGTGTAGAATAATTAACATGTTCTATGAATTGATCACGGACCAGGACACCAAAATTCTGAACTGCATTAGGGGCACATTACTTACTCTTATTCATAAGGGCAAAAAGATCATGTGAATACTCCTGCAAAGATTCTCCTTCCAATTGTTTCCTGCCAAAGAACTTCTCCTGCAAAACATAATAAGACTTAGAACATCCATACAACTCCCTAAGAATGGGTAGGCTCTTTTGTGGATCTTCCCACTCTACCCTAGGCCTATACCGTATTTTATCCTTTGCCTCCCCTTCTAGGTGATAAAATATAAAATAGGCCTGGTTAATAGACAGATGCAGAGTTACTGGGGCCCTACTGGAGCGGAGCTGCTGCTTGATCTTGCAGGAGATGCTCATCGTCTGCCTGCAGTTGGTGCACAAGGTCTCTCAGTTCTTGAAGCTCATTGGCCATAACTAATATACAGAAGAGCAATCATTTAGCCGTTGAATGAAGTCTAACAAACAAAACGATGCTCCCAGCTGATATGCTCAAGTCCCATGATGTCCAAATGCTGTTTTGCCCAGGTCTGTGTTTACAGACACCCTGTCGACTTTCCCACTAGTGTGCCACTGTCTCAAGTGGTATAGCAACAATACTCAATAAATGCCAGACTATGCCACCTGGGGACGCTGATTCCATGAAATAATGTGAAAAGACAATTAAACTCAAGGTACTTCTCATCACAGATAAGCAGTAAAGAAGAGTCAGAGACACATCTTTGAGTTGAGTGGGCATATTTAATAACCATCACAAACTATCAAAAGCTCAACTTTTTAAATGGCGTACATTGATTGTTACACAGAATTAAAATCCATTAGAAAAGAATATGTATACAGCAGTCACTTATACCACAACATTAATGCCCTTACAGGACAGGCATACTGGCTGTTATACTCCAAATGAGGAGACAACAGGAAGAAACAAGGAATTTGACTAAACATATCAAAATAAAACAGATAAAAACACCCCCACTGGATGATTACTAATTGCTAATGGGAAGCAGGGAGGGACAGCACACCTTACTAGTGCCCTTTGTACCTACGCATGAACATACACATGAGTGAATGAGGGAGCAGAGCCAAGGTGGTAACCAGCCTGTTGGGTGTGCACAGCACAGCAAAAAAGAGCAGAGTAATTACTAGATAAAAGCTGCCAATTAATTAAATTACCAATTAGTGAAAAGGCAAAGCTACACACATCACAGCCAATATCCCACTATGGCCCACTCAATTATAGACAAATAAACAAAACAAAGAAATAACAGCTCAAACGCAAGCTACAAGAGTCAACACAACAAGAATAAAAATATTAGATGCTTTCAATGGACTTAGAAGCTTAGAAGTAATCCACTTTTTATATCCACTGTATTGAGAACAGTGCAAAAGTTGTGGTGTAGGAAGTGAAAGATAGAGTTTGTCCTATGAGAACCAAAGAACCAAAGATGATCCTATTTCAAAGACAATATTTATTTTACAAATTACATATCTAGCAACGGTTTACAATCATTATTTTACTCAATATTTATCCTCATGCACAAATCAAAACAATATAAACACATCTTATATATATATATATATATATATATATATATATATATATATATATATATATATATAATTTTGTTACTGCAGCTTCACATATGAGGTCTGTTCAAATTAGATTGGCTTTGGGTCGGTTTCTACTGAAAGACATTTTCTCAACATTGGTGTTGGTCATTGACATGAAATTTGTTAGTCAAATGATAATTGTGATTACACAGTACTATCATAACTCCGAGAAATATTTGGATGCACGCAGTCTCACTAAAATCCTGAAAAAAATGGTGGGTACAGAATTGTGAGTCAGGGTTAGGCAGGTGCCCACAACAAATGAGTTACTTCTTTGATTCCTTTTGAAAGTCATTTTGACAACCCAGAAGCATGCACTGTGCCTCCAATGAAAATATTAAACAGGTCATTTGTTTAAAAGTTGATGTTACTTCAAAGAGAAATTACTTTTAATTTCTCTTAATTAGAGTTAAGTTATATGCATGTAGTGAGGAGAAAATAAATATAGCAGGCTAGTGCACAATCAGCTTATCCTTCAAATTTTCTTTACAGTAGTATGCATGAAATGAACAAAAACATTGTCATTATTTTATTGATTTGACCATTCAAAACAGCAAATTTAAGGTGTGGTAAAATAGTGTACATCTAGCTCATACATCATGGTTTCATGACCTTGATTTATTATCTCATGGTTTCATTAGGATGTGTCGGCACCGACTATTAAATATTTATTTTATTTCAATGCATGCCATCTTCTCTATATCTATATCAGTCTGCTTCGTATCAGCATAGTAGACTTTTTATTTTTTATTTTTATATTGCATTTTATTTATATAGTTGCACTTGAGAGCTGACAGAAACACTGGTTTTTACAAAAAAAACTAAACAAAAACAACAAGCTGGAAACCATGGAGCTGTGAACTACATGCATGTATTTTTAATAAACGTAAACGTCTGCTTAAGTCAACTTTGAATATGTGGAACTTTCCCTGTGTTAATGTTGAGGAAACTTTGAACTTAAGTTACCGTCTCTAAATACAGCCCATTGTGTCTGCCAATAAATAAAGAAATGTCCAGGTTGATCTCTTGAATAAAGCTCAAACAAAGCAGGTACATACTGTGGTGTCATTTCCCCAAGCATGAGAATTTGGTGGTTTACTGTGGACACAGTGGATGTGTTGCGATACTGTATCAGATACAAATGTAATTATTCAACGAGTCCTTCAAATTGTCGAGCTTACCCAAAGTGACCAGGTACAGAACAGGCATGATGACACATCCACACATGGAGAGCAAATATCCAAACATAGCAACTGTACAGTCGTAACGATTTCTGCTCATTGGGAACAGGTCTGAAAACGAGAAAATAACTACCGGTGGAATGTAGACAATGGACGTCATAACTAGGCTGTTGAAGATAGTGTTAAGGGCTCGCTTCTTCTGGGGATGGATGTTTTTCCTTGTTGAATCAGCCTTTCGTAGCACTTGAAGTATGGTAATATCACAGAAAATGATAACTGGCAGGGAGAATATCAAAGGAGCAGAGTTTAAAGGAGGTGGGTATACAAACATTTCGGAGCATTTGTGTGCAATGAACCCGATTGTGCTTAGCCATACAATAACAGATGCTGCCTTTCTAATAATGCTTTTCTTAGCGCTCCTGTATGCTATGGGATGGACAACAGCAAAATAGCAATCCACACATATACAAGTCATAAAGAGAGGTCTGGTACACAAAGTAATAGCATCCATGATACTGTCAATGCACTCAAATGGCCTATAGCGCCACACCACGTTATTCAACATACTGAATGGAATAATAACCAGGTAACCCATATTGATAACAGTTGCGTTTATCGAAAAAATTTCATTAGACATATTTTTAAGTGACCTCTTATGCAACTCCCTTAGTATTAATAAAGTAATTGGAAGACCTAGTATGAAACAGACAGCAGATAACACCAGCCAGAGTACTAAAAATCCTAAATGCTCATGGCAGTTAATGAGCTTGGAGTCATTTGGTAATGATGACCCATTCAGGAGTGAGGTTTCCATGAATGCAGACCAGGCTTAGATTTTGCAGAGCTCTGTGAAACAAGCACATAAGTTAAGATACTTTCTTAAAAACATCAAAATGTGATCAATTTTATTTCAAGTTATATTTTGGCTTACCTGATGGTAAGACTGAACACCATTCAGACAGCTTCTAAAGCCCTCACTTACGAGCAGTTGTACTTATTGGTTTTTAGTCCCTCCCCTTTTTGTAAATTCATCCTTGGTTAAATTTGACATTAAATCACAGAAAAAGCTGTGAGGTGAGTATATATCATTGCGTACTTCAGTCACATCTGCGCATGCATCTTGGAAATGGTGAAAAAAAGGAGCTGACTTTGATTTTTAAAGAAGATAGCAAAAGTGATGGGTCATAACATGATGCTTAAAAGCAAGGGAGGTCTTGTTTCTGTTTCTGAAACTTGTTGTCCCATCACTAAAAAAAAAAGTCCACCCTGTGCCATATTGTATGTGCATTCATGTTTTTTTGTTAAGGAGACAACTGCCAAAGTAATAACTTCCCGCTTTTTGTTGCACCCCACGGCATCCCTGATGTTCACCTCTAGTTTCAACTGCTTTCTAAAAAACTACACAAAAAAACCAGTCAATTTTATCTGTGTTTGTGTCCATCTGTTCAATGTGAGTAATTTATTAATTTTCAGATACACCCCTAGTCTATATGTTCTGGAAACTTTTCCCTCCCTTTCCATTTGCTAGTTCACCTTGTGCTTTGTGTGCAGATACTGTTCTGAGTAATGCACAGTGACATGATACATTGTGATGCAAAAAATGATATGATCTGCATCATTGAATTGTGTGATTCACATCATGGGAATCAGCATTCTATTATTTTTGCATCTAATGAAAGTGGTAACGGAATTCAGGCATTTTAGCCAACTTTGGAGCTCTATTTCTGGTTAAAATGACACCGCAGGCACTGTTTTACTGTTTATGATTCAAAAATAAAAAAGGAGTCTTTTAAGTCATATTTCTTCTTCATTCTGTCATGTCAAGGCCGAATTCGGTGTAGGACTCCATTTCCGAGAATGCCCCTCCAAATACAAACATGGGTACGATGGACACCAACTTCCAGTTCACATGCTGAAGTTGACCCAATTACTGATTGCACACTCCTGGTCTCAATCACCCTATATACACACACACTTACTGCGCAAATACTACAAAGTACTCGTTCAGCTCTGTTCACACATCTACTATTTGGGGTGGCTGTGGCTCAGGTGGTAGAGCGGGTTGTCCACCAATCACAGGGTTGGCAGTTCGAACCCTAGTCCTACAACATGCCAAAGTGTCCTTGGCCAAGACGCTGAACTCCACGTTGCTCTCAATGGCAGGTTAGTGCCTTGGTGTTAGTGAGAATGGGTGAATGAGAAACAGTGTAATGTGCTTTGTAGAGGTGCTAAGGTTTCATGATTGATTATTCTAGTTTTGACCCTCGTTTGTTTCCTCGCTATATGATCTCAGACCTGTCCTCTGATTACCTGTCTGTACATCAGCTCACCCTTTGCATGTTCCTGGATTTTGCCAAGATTTTTATTAGTTTTAATAAAAGCATTCACCACAACTGTTGACGTCTCTGCTGCCCGACAAATTTTTGTTCAATTTGTTGATTTGAATCAAAGCAAGTATGAGTGTATTGTTACACCCCTGTTAAAACCCTTAATCTTTGCTGTTTCATTTGAATAGATTTTGATGTAAAGATGGAAAAATGTGGAGGGAAAATGCACATTCTCAGAAGGCAAAATCATATGCAAATGGTATGGTTTGTGGTGCAGCACAGGTGTTAGTCACAAATCTGATGGTCAAATACTGTTGTTGATGGCCCTGTCCAAACTTGGAAAAACAAAAATTTTTACATCTAAGCTCACGTAAATCCAAAAGCATATGACCAGAATTATGATTTACTGTAATATTATGAATTAATAAAATTTGGGACTATAGGTGCCTCTTCTTTCAAAACCATTTAATTGATAATATAACAGTACTAGCTCTACAGGTGAATACGTCAATCTTTGCCAGTTGATTGCTCATATTGTAACAAGTATTCTTTGTATTTGATGGTTTTTTTTTACATTTACAATTTACATTTATTTATTTATGATGCTTCATGTAAGTAAATTTGTGACCACATACATTACATACTACTAATTAGAATTGTAATGTTTATTCTGCTGCCAAGATGCTCTTGAGAGAAATTCTTTTGCAGAACAGTTTCTTGGAATATATACAGTGTTTTTTTTTCCGAGAAAATACTATTTGCTGTTATAAAAAATGGTTGTTTGTTAATCATTTTTAGTACAACGTTTAACATAAATCAAACAATTATCAACACATTGACAAATCTCTTTGTAATATGCGTGTTTATATAGTACATTTGATGTGTTTCCACTCTATTAAGTGAGGTTTGTAAAGGAAATTAATGTGTATATCACAATGACACATACAGTGGGGCAAATAATTATTGGACCATCAATTTTTTTCTGGTGGTGCTGGTGGACCTTCCAGCAGGACAGCGATCCAAAGCATACAGCATAGGAAACTCTCAATTGGTTTCAGAGAAAACGTTCAGCGTTAGAATGGCCCAGTCAATCACCTGACCTGAATCCAATTGAACAAGATAAAAAGACAATATGTTTAGAAGAACAGGCCAAAATCACAACTGAATTATGCCAGCCGAATAATTTCTTCATACAGGAAGCGTTTTGAAGCTGTCATTACAAACAAAAGCTTCTCCACTAAGAATTAAATAAATTTCAGTTAGTGTGTTCAATACTTTTTTCCTGTTTCATTCCACTTTATTACACATAACTTTATTTATGGACTTTAATGTTGTGAATTCTTTATATGTGCGGATTTCTTGAGTTAATACTGATGTCTGGTGAAAATTTCATGTGTATAGCCTCATTGGAAATATATTTACTGAAAAAAATGTTGTCGTGTTCAATACTTATTTTATGGTACCCTATACAGTTTTGGGTGTTTCATTTTTAATTTTACGAAAGCTTCGAGTGCAGTTAATTATTTGTCATGCTGTACGTGCAAATAGACGACTGCTTGAAGCCGTGGGCTACATCCCAAACCACGTACTTACCTACTATATAGTAGCTGAGATTCATGTATTTTGCCTACTATATATTAGGTAAGTACGCGGTTTGGGACGCAGCCGTGCTCTCTTTTTTGCCGTCAAACGGTTGAGCACTGCCGTGTGTGATCGTGTCCTGTCGCAAAATGCAGTGAAAACTCGTTAATAGTTTGATTAAGGTGAGTGCATGTCTGTAACGCACTCCGATAATGCTACTAAAACAGGAGTACTCCACATGTCTTAATTCGATTTGGGTTTACTTCAAGTACGACTTTAGTCGGATTAAGGTCATCAGAAATCGCTGTTTATATGCTAGTTTCTTAATCAAGAGTATCTTCTTAATCTGGTTAATATCGAATTATTGTTGTCCATGTAAACGTACTGAGTGAATGTCATGATGAATCTGTTGGAGATAGTGTGAAGTGTTTGTTTCTTCTGTGGATGGATGTTGCTCTTTCCTGTTGGATCTGGTTTTCTCAATGCTAGAAGTATGGCAGTATCACAGAAGGCAATAACTGGTAGTGCCATGATTAAAGGAATAGCCAGTAAAGGAGTTGTAATCAGTCAGTTTACATTGCACATAACCAGTCCACAAACTGCTATAGAGAAACAGATTTGTAATTGTGATTGCCTTCTTAATTGCAATGAGGCTCTTACTGGTTTTGTACACTATGGGGTAAACAAATGCAAGCCATAAACAGAGGTCTACCAGTGAGGACTAAGCTGCAGATAAGTAAAATATTTTGTAGCACCGTAATATGCCATAGCATGAAATTACATACACAGAATGAGTGGATAAGGTTGTGTAGGTTAAAAAAAAGAGGTAAAAAAAAAATCACTAATACTGTTGACCAGATGGAGCAGTGGGGTAATATCTGCACCACTTGCAGTTGTTCCAGTCCATTTAATAAATGCCGTTTGAAGATGATTTCTGCTAGCATTTCTCATATGTGAATGTTTATCTCTGAGTGAGTATCCAATTAAGCATAGTCACAGTCAATCACAAATGTAACTTTTCCTGCAAACTAGTGTGAAAAAAATCCAAAAGACATGATCTACAGGTCTTGCTATGTTCAAGTACAGAGAAAAAATTTTGTTTTGTGATCGTGTTTAAGTCATGTTTACAGTTTGCCACTGGATGGTCATAATATACAAAAGATGGGCCTTTCTTCACCAACTGCGTTTTATTCCTTTTAATTGTTTTAAAGGTTGAAATAATTGATCACGTAACATGACGTCTCTATGTTCTATGTGGCATGATGTTTAAAAAAAATCATATTTTGACTACTATTGTATTGACTGGAACTAAATTTCACTAACATCATTGTACTGTCCATGACATACCACTAAAAATAAAGTTGAGATAAAATTTCTTCATATTTAAAGATATGCAACTGCTGAAGCTGACAGATCAACTTTATCTTAGCTACAACCTGAAAGCGAGAGCAATTTCATTGGGTAACAAAACGAACTCCCCACCTTTGATGTTAACTAATAGTTGCATATTCATACACATGTGCAAGTATGAAACCCTATTGGGATCCTTTGTTGTGTAATACATACCTAATGTGCACTTAACTCCATAATCCACTCTGCATATCAAATGATTTCAGATAATTTAACTTTTAATTCTTTCCGGGGCTTCATGATAGCCCAATGAATGTTATGGTCTGGCCTGGTAATATCAGTACCAATAAAAAATCCAAAATATTCAAATCCAGATAGGGATAATCCAAAACTGTAATTTGGACAGGTAATAGCAAGATCAAAACACAGGCAAGGCAAATCAAGAAGAAGGCTCAGAACTGGCTCGCTATATAGAGAGGAAAGACTTTGCATAGCCATCTGTATTTTGTATGCTTATATACAGTATTTTTAGACCCAGAAGTGCTAAACAGAACAGAAACTGAAGACCTCTGCTGACATTTCCCTTAGCAAGTGGTGTGGGGTTTTGTCCTGGGCCGTTTTGACCCAGTCCAAAATACAAGACATGTAATGACCTCCTCTCTTGGAGTCAATGAGACTCTATATTCTGCAGCCTGGTCCTCTATCGAGCTCCAAAGTAGATGGTGACTCTGCTCCTGGCACCATTTTCTTAGTAGACAGATAGACCTGTTTGAGCAGAGAGACATTGAATGTGGCAGTTCTAATCTGTAAAAACACAATTAACTTGTCTAAAAATGAGACTTTCTTTATGGTAATCTTAGTAGCAGGTCCCAGGTGAACAGCAAGACCACCTGACCCATCTGTCTGCTTGTTCCTTCTGCAGACATGTGCAGCTTCCTAAGTTAGTTCACTCCACTGTGTCCATTCATACACTACTGGAACCTTGGATAGTTTTCCAAACCAAGGAAATAAAAGAGGTTGATAACATAAAACACATCCAGGAAGGATAAGTCTAGTCAAGCAATGGGTTAATGAGTTCTGAGTGTTTTTAGCACAGATTGTTTATACAGTAGCATCTTAAGAATCTTCCAATCTCCTGGTCAACAAATTTTTATCTGACTGTTTGACTGAAGATTGTAACCTGAAAAAAAGGCTCATTGTGATATATGAAGATGTTTGAAAAATGCCTCCCAATCATATTTGCTGGATTGAACCTCTCTGTCTGATTCTATATGTTCAGGTAGTCCATAAATTCTGAATACTTTGTTAAATATTATCTCAACTGTTTCCACAGCTGTCAATAGATTAGGAGTTGGGATAAGACAGCAGTCTTTTGAGAATCTGTTGACTTTCACCAGAATAGTGGTGTAACCATTTGACTCTGTGATGAAGTCAATGGCAATGTGGGACCAGGGAACTGTGAATGGGTGGCTCTTACAGGGCTGCAAGCAGTTCTGGGCTGGGCACAGATTCTACAAGATCACACAAGTTCTTTACAGTAGGACATCTACATTGGTGTTCTCTAAAAGTAAATGTGAATCATAATATAGCAAAGAAAAGGGTTCAGTGCACTTAAAGGGGATTTAGTCCTTTTGGAGCTCCAAGTTTTTCTGATCCATGATAGTGTTTTGCGGTTTCAACCCATGCCTTTATTCCCATAGAGCTGCTTTTATTGACATAATAAAATAATGAATTGGCAAATCTGAGAAACCTCTGCATTCCTTCATTGGTGGGGCAGGAATACTCCCTGGATGGGACACCAGCCCATCATCGGACACCATTCACCCCTAAGGGCAATTTATGTTAACCAATCCACCTACTGGCATGTTTTCAGAAGGTAGGAGGAAAGTGAAGAACCTGGAGAAAGCCCACACAGAAACTCCACACAGACAATAATCTGAGCTCAGGATTCAACCTGGGACCCTGGAACTGTCAGTTGTTAATGTTACCCACTGCACCCCTGCTTCAATATTCCAAATTTAGACCCTTACCTCTTTCAGTGGTGTGTACAGATGAGAAGGTCAGAGAGCTGTACAGACTGAAGGACAAGCAGGTAGACGAATGGCATTGTTGGTAATGCGTGAAACCATTAACCAAACAGAAAATGGACCGTGTTGATGAAATAGAATATGACATGCTTTAAACTAAAGAACTCAACTCAGAACTTCATTAATAGATATGGGATTCCAAAGAGGATCACATGTTTTACATTTTAAACATACAATATGCAAATCAATCATTCTCTGTGTTTTCTTCAATGCTTTGTATAATCAAAAGCCTTCCAGAAATCATTTTCTAGAGGTACTGTGATTCTTCATGAGGCTCATGACGTGCAATACAATATTCATCAGAAGACCCACAGGCTGTCAGAGTACCTCTGGAAGGCTTCCAAGGTGCCTCCACCATTAGTGGATGATCAGGAATTCATGGAGAACTTCATCTTTGATAATGCAAAGGTATTATACAAAAATAATAGAAAATGGATTTATTTTACTTATTACAAAATTAGGTTGAATGTTAAGACAAACAGCCACATTCAGAGTAACAGATGGAATAAACAAGAGTCATTGACCTGTATGTAAAGCAAATCAGTTTAGTTCAGTTATAGATCATTCCAGTGTTATTGCCAATGCAAATATTAACACTGTTGTTATGTCAGTGTAAAGCCTATTTACATATTGAAATTTGCCCCAAGCCTTTATTGCACCAATGTATATTATATATGTGGTGAACTTCACCACATTGGACATAAATAAAGACTCAGTTGTTTATTCCATCACAAAACAAGTAGGAATCCACAGCTAATGTTACTGTGGTGTGCATGGGATTTCTAGTGCTAGGGTCATTCTAATATATAGATTATATTTATTAATTTGGCAGATGCTTTTAACCAGAGCAACTTACATGTAAGATAGGATACGATTGAACAGATGATAGTTAAGGTCCTTGTGCAAGGCCCAATGTTGGCAGTGCTGGGATTTGCGCTCATGACCTACTGATTAGTAGCCACTAATGCCTTCTGGAAATCCCCTGCTGTTGCTAAACCAACTGAGATAAAAATCTTTCCACTAGGTCCTACATTATATGACTAAATATTTGTGGCTGACTACCACACCTACTGTAGACGTGAGCCTTCCCCAAACTCTTGCCACAAAGCTGGAAGCACACAGTTATATAGGATGCCTCTGTATATGACAGCATTAAATTTCCCTTCACTGGAAGCTTCATGATAGCTTGTAAAACCAGAAAGCTTTCAAATTCCTTTATATGAAAAAAAGAAACTGCTGCATTTAAATTAATATACCAGCAAAATAATGTTTTTTTTGTTTGTTTATTAAAAAAAAAGACAATTACATGTTTGTGCCTTATTACATATATATTTTATTCAAAAAGCTTAAAATACACAGAGTATTATAGATTTGTAACCACTCACAAGAGCTCACTTTTTTTTAAACAAATGGTTAAGTTTAGAATGAGAGACAGGGTATTGGTTATAATTTTACTGACTTGTAATGACAGACAAAGTGAAAGCTAATTTTCTCACAACTTTTTGAGAACAGAATAGTAAAATATAATGTTATACCCAGTGTGCTTATAAATCTCCTCTGATTTTTAATTACACAATAAAAAAAAAAGCTTCTCAAACATTAGCAAGCTTGCTAGCAGACATGGACACAATGCAATGGTTCAATGGTAAATAATTAGATAGTTTCAAATAAAATGCTTTATCCTATATAGATAATCTATCTTTGATTAGTATCCTACAACAGCATGTCATCTTTTGTTTACCAACATATGACCAAGAGAAAGAAGTTTGACAGATCATAGTTTAGAATTGTAGTGCAATTAAACCACACATGACTCCAAAAACCCATAGTCTTTTTATGAAACACAGCTACTTCCTAAATACTCAGTAATTACTTCTATATACCATATGACACACTCCATCAGTTGTTGTAAACTGTTGTTGTAAAAATTTGCAGTTAAGGTATTTGAAAAGAAGACTACTGCAATATTAAAAACCCCTTTCAAACAAGCAAATATATAACTTGGGACATTCAATGAGCTCTAGATGTCCATAGTTATGATTTCAGATTTCTTCCAACAGTTCTTAAAAGTGTCCAGCTTACCCCCATTGACCAGATATAGAACAGGAATAATGACACATCCAACTGTCGAAAAAGAAACTCCACATGGGATTAAAGAACAATAGCGCTCTATTTCTCCAAGTGGCATCAGGTTTCCAACTGAAAAAATGATTGCTGGTGGTAGATAGACAATAAACGTCATGATGAAGCTGTTGAAGATGGTGTGAAGAGCGTGTTTCTTCTGTGGATGAATGTTGTTCTTTCCTGTTGGATCTGGTTTTCTCAAGGCTCGAAGTATGGAAATATCACAGAAGAAGATAACTGGTAATGCCATGAATAAAGGAATGCCGACAAAAGGAGTTGTAATTAACCATGTTGTAGTGCACAAAACCAATCCAAAAACTGCTGTAATGGAACAGATTATTATTGTGATTGTTTTCTTCATTACAGCAAGTTTCTTACTGGTTTTGTACACTATGGGGTAAACCACAGCGAAATAACAGTCCAAACAAATGCAAGCCATAAACAGAGGTCTACCATGCACGTTTACATTGTAGATAAAGATCAAAACAATTTGTAGCTCCTTAATATGCCATAGCATGAAATTGCATACACAGAATGGGATCTGAACTATGAAAATCAAATTGACAACAGCCTGACAGATCATGATGAAGTCATTATTGGCTTTTTGTCTTTGCCTCAGCAGAAGTAGGACCCACACATTGATTGGTAAACCCAAGAGGAAACAGACAATAGATATTGATGACCAGATAATAGGAACTGTGGGGTAATCTGCACACCAATTGTAGTAGTCCGAGTCCGTTGTATGAGAGCTATGTAAAAATGAAGATGAATTTTCCTTTGCAGAGACCATTTCTGCTGGCATTTCCGAGATGTGGATGTTTATTTATGGGTGACAAAGTAAATTGTAAAATTTTTAAAGTTAGTTCCAATATTCCAGTCAGTCACAAATTGAGCTTTTCCTACAAACTATATAAATAAAATCCAAATGGTATGATCAGCAGTTCTTACCATGTTCAGTAGCAAGGTAAAAAAGCAAGTTCCTTTCAGTGGTCTTACTTAAATCACATTTTGAATATGCAAAGCAAAAGGCTGGTAATGATATATAAAGGATGGGCCTTTTTGCTGGAGTTGGGAACCAGTGTTTTATTCATTCAGTGTTTATCATATTCACTACCTGTGTTTTATTCCTTTTAATTGTTTTAAAGATGAAATTCATTCGAGACATGACTTCACTTCTGTATGTTGTATGCTGCATGGTGGTTGAAAATACTGAATCCGTTGACTGCCATTAATTGGAACAAAATTTCACTAATATAATTTATGCATTTTCCATGGCATGCAGCTAAAACATGTAAACACATACATATGTTTCCCCTTGATTTTCATCTGTGGGCTATGCTATTTTAATATCCTTTTCCATTGTGAACATTTATACTTAGTAGCTTACCTATTTCTGAATTCCTTATCATAATAGCCCATAATTACAGACAATTTCAAATACCTTTATATGAAAATAGAAACCCCAATATTCAAATTAATCTACCAGCAAAAGTAATGTACATTAAGTTTAAAAAAAAAAAAAATACACAAAAACTTTAAGCAATACATGTTTGTGTTTTAGTGTATAAATCTTATTCAAAAAGCTTAAAAATTACAAATTTGTGACCACTTACAAGAGCCAACTCATAAGCAATGTTAAAATTCTACAAATGCTTAAGGTTAGGTTGAGAGATGGGGTCATGGTTGCAATTTCTCTGCTGATTTGATCAAATCCAACAAAATGGCACGCTTTTGTTTGAATTCCTATAAATTGTGAGTGAGCTCATGTTGGCTATATACTAAAACAGAACTCATGATTTAGATTATTTAAATTTAACGGATCATATACAGTATGAATCATTTCATTGGATTTCTTCCATATTTTTTTAAATTGTTCTATACCATTCCTATCATGTTTACATCCTCATTTTATTTGTGGGTGTCCAACTAATATTTATTTTCCTTTTGTCATTTTTGTTTGAAATTTAATTTGATATGAAATTATCCAATTATTAAATAGCCCATTCCTGCTGGCATTTCTGAGATGTGAATGTTTATCTCTGAGTGAATCTCTGATTAAGCTCCAAACACAGTCACAGTCAAACACTTTACTTCAAGCTCCAAGCACGGTCACAGTCAATAGGGGCAAAAAAAACCTCCCAAATGACCTGCAGGCCTTATCTGCAGGTCTTGATATGTTTAAGTGCAGAAAAAAGAACAAGATTTTGTTTTGTGATCATGTTTAAATCATGTTTAGAGTTTAAATAACTAAAGCCATGCAATGCTTATGATCACATACAGTACAGTAACATGCCTTCTGTATGTTCTATATGGCATAGTGTTTAAAGAAATCAATTTTTGACTACTACTACTCTATCTACTGGAACTAAACATCACTAATATCATCAATGTATTGTTCATGACATGCCTCTAAAATACTAAGTTGATATAAAATGTCTTAACATTTAAAGATAAAAATTTGCTAACTGCTACTGCAGAAGCTGTTACATCAACCTTCTCAACTACAACCTGAAAGCGAGAGCAATTTCATTGTGTCACGTATATTATATAATGGAGATTAGGATGGATCCAAGTGCAGTTAAAGACGTTTATTTGAGAGAGGCAGGCAAACAAATCCAAATCGTTAATCAAAAACGTGGTCCAACTTGGACGTGGTCGACACTCGTCGACCTTCAGCTGGAACTTGGTGTGGGTGGTTGCCTTGTCGACCTCAGACAGGAACATGTCTTGGGAGGCCGTCTCTTCGACATCGGACAGGAACTGGGCTTGAGAAGTTGTCTGTTCAACCTCGGACAGGAATTTGGCGTGAGAGGCCATCTTTTCGACCTCGGACAGAAACATGGCTTGGGAGGCCATCTCTGCGACCTCAGACAGAAACTTGACTTGAGAGGCCGTTTCTTTGACGTCGGACAGAAATTTGGCTTGAGAGGCCCTTTTTTTGGGGTGGTTGTGGCTCAGCTGGTAGAGCGGGTTGTCCACTAATCGTAGGGTTGGCAGTTCGATTCCTGGCCCGCATGACTCCACATGCCGAAATGTCCTTGGGCAAGACGCTGAACCCCAAGTTGCTCCCGATGGCAAGTTAACGCCTTGCATGGCAGCCCTGCTACCATTGGTGTGTGAGTGTGTCTATGAATGGGTGAATGAGACACAGTGTAAAGTGCTTTGGATAAAAAGCGCTATATAAGTGCACCATTTACCATTTTTACCATTTTTTTCGACCTCAGACGGGAACTTGGCTTGAGTGGTCGCCTCTGGAGATGAGACAGCCTTGTGCGTTTCAGGCAGGAACCCTGGGTATGAGACCACCTCGTGGATCTCCTGCTGGAGTTCTGGGGATGAGACCACCTCGTCGGTCTTAGGTTGGAGCTCTGGGGAGGAGGTCGCCACGTTGTTCTCTGGCTGGAGCTCTGCAGGTGAGACCACCTCATGGGTCTCAGGTTGGAGCTCTGAAGATGAGGTCGCCACGTTGACCTCTGTCTGGAGCTCAGCAGAGGAGACCACGTAGTGGGTCTTAGGCAGGAGCTTCGGGGAAGAGGACACCCAGTTTGTCCACTCATAATAGGTGGTGAACGGCATGGCAGGTGTTTCTGTGAGGCAGGCCTACTCCAACAGATCCTCCAGGATGACCCTGGATTCTGGACTGCTGAACACCATCATGAATAGTCCCACAAACTGAGTTACATTCTCCAGTCCCCTGGATCCCATGGCTACTAGACACTGTGCCCACTGGTGGGCCGAGCCAAAAAACCTTAGCCATTGCTTCTCACTGGGCTTGGGGTCTGCTAGGCTTGAAAAATAGATATGGCAGTCAACTAGAAAATATTCAGGGTAGCCAAAAAACCCATCATACCGATCTGGGAGATCTATGAAAGTCCACTGAGGAAACTGGATCGAATCCAAAGCTGGGATAGTTTGCTTGGTTTCCTTATTGTGACGTCTCTTCCGTCTTCCTGCTGCATCCACGGTGAGGCGTAGTATTCTGTCACGTATATTACGTAATGGAGGTTAGGATGTATGCAAGTGCAGTTAAAGACTTTTATTGGAGAGAGGCAGGCAGACAAATCCAAATCTGTAAACAAAAGCGTGGTCCAATAACAGGCTAAAGGTCAGGCGATTGGCAAACGGGCATAAACTGGGCAAGGCAAAACACAAAACGAGAAACTAGGTGCAAGAGCAAAAACCATGAAACGAAACACGTACGAAGGCTTGGCATGGTGAATACACTCAATATTATGCAAAGTACAAAGAGACACGAGGGGTTTAAATGACAAATGTAATCAGGGGTGAAACACCTCAGTAAACAAAGTCAGTGTCACTGAAGACCCAAAAGCATACATTAGCTAAGAGCTCGTGCATCGGGTTTCCGAGCACGCTGCAATACTGCAATATAATGGCCATACCACAAGATGCAAACCACTCATCAGCATTAAGAATCAATAAAAAGGTTGGAAAAAGTTCTGGAACCAAGATTAACCTCTACCAATGTGATGGAAAGGCCAAAGTTTGGAGAAGGTATGGCCCTGCTCATGATCCAAAACACAGAAACTCATCAGTCAAGCATGGTGGAGGTAGTGTCATGGCTTGAGCTTGCATAGCTGCTTCTTGAATGGGCTCACTAATCTTTATTGATGATGTGATGCATGATGGTAGCAGCAGAATGAATTCAGAATTCTACAGAAACAGTCTTTCAGTTTACAGAGAAATGCATCCAATCTAAATGAGAGGAGCTTCATCATACAGCAAGACAATGACCCAAGAAGCACTGTCAATATAGCAAAGGAGTTCATCAAGGGACAAAAGTGGTAGGTTTTAGATTGACCAAGTCAATAACCAGACCTTAACCCAGCAGAGCATGCATATCACCTCCTGAAGAGGAAAGTGAAAAGAGAAACCCCCAAATCAAACAACAACTGAAAGCGGCTGCAGTAAAAGCCTTGAAAAGCAACACAAAAGAAAAATGTAACATTTTGATGATGTCAATGGGTCACTGGCTTGATCAATTCAAATCATTTTAAGTGAGTTTTTTATTGTCATTCCTCTATATAACTATAAGAACTCCTCACTGGACTGTGATGCCCATCCTGGTTGGCAGGGGGAGCCTCTCTCCAGACTCATGCTGAACTCTGATACTCATTAAGTCTGATTGGTTACACCTGGGTTTTTCCCCTATTTAAGTAGGCTTGGACTATGCCTCATTGTTCAGTCCTGAGCCAATGTTGCCTGCTGCAAGCAAAGTTTGTGTGGTTCATGGTTTTGGGTTCTTGTGGCTGTTTGCTTTTCTTTATTGTTGCTCTTTTTGTCAGTAAAGACTGTGTTGTGGATTATCTTATGTGTTATGTGCTTGGATTCATTACTGGCTTTGCCAGTAAACTCAGTGAACTTGTACATGAGAGACCTGGGTTTGATTCCCACCTAAGGCAGCCTCGTTACAAGTACATGTATTCTTCAGGACCATGGTGCAACACAGAACAGTATGTAGGACTACATAAAATGTGCATACATAACTGTGTGGGACAAGTGCAAGACAATAAATATACAGAACATGGGCTGTGAACTATTGTGTAGCGTAGCAGCACATGTGTAGCAGCAATATTGGCAGCAAAAACCAGTTTCATAATATAAAAGTGATTGGGGCAGCTTTGTAAAGTGTGGTGTGCAGTGGTACTGAGTCATACTGGGTTAGGTGCTTGATTAGCCCAGTTGAGCTTATGGAGGCAGCAAGGTGCTGAGTAATCTGACTGCATCAGGGAAGAAGCTGTTGTGTAGTCTGTTGGTGGTGGCATGGATACTCCTGAAGAGTCCATGAGAAAGGTGAGAGGAGTTGTTTACAATACTGGTGGCTTTGCGGATGCAGCACTTGATGTATGAGGTGTCGACGGTGGGTAGAGAGGCTCCTATAATCTTTTCAGCTGTAATCACAATTCGCTGTAGCGTCTTGTGGTCGGAGGCTGTGCAGTTCTCGTACCACACAGTGACAAAGCTGGTGGGGATATTCTCTCTCGTTCCTAGGTAGAAGCAAGTGAGGATGGGAGGTTTAAGTTTGGCTCTCTTCAGGCTCTGTAGGAAGTGGAGGTCCTGCTGGGCCCTCCTGGCTAGGCAGCTGGTGTTGAGAGTCAAGGAGGGGTTGGCCGTCATGTGCACACCAAAAATCTTGGAACTTTTGACTCTCTCCACAGTTGTTCTATCGATGTGCAGTGATGAGTGGTCCACTTGGGTCCTCATGAAATTGATAGTTGTCTCTTAGTCTTATTGACATTAAGACAGAGATTATTGACTCTCCACCATTCTGCAAGCTGGTTCACCTCCTCCCTGTACGCTGACTCATCGTTGTTGCTGATGATGCCCATGACTAGTGTCATCAGCAAATTTGATGATGTGAGTTGAAATGGACTTAGCAGCACGGTCATGAGTCAGCAGGGTAAACAGCAGTGGACTGCGCACACAGCCCTGCAGGGCACCGGTGTTCAGTGTGGTGGTACTGGAGGTGGAGTTGCTGATCCTGATGGACTGGGGTCTCCCAATCAGAAACTCCAGTATCCAGCTGCAGAAGGAGGTTATCAGACCCATCAGGCACAGCTTTGTTGTCAGTTGTTGTGGGATGATTATGTTGAATGCTGAACAGCATCCTTATATAGTTGTCCTTTTTATCCAAATGGGTCAGAGAAATGTGGATGGTAGCAGATATGGCATCCTCTGTTGAGGGGCTGGGAAAGTAGGTGTACTGAAATTTGTCGAGTGTGGTGAGAAGACTGCTCTTTGTATTTCATGACTAGCAGCTTGAAGCACTTCATAATGATAGATGTGAGTGCAACAGGCTGGTAGTCATTCAGGCAAGACACAGATGATTTCTTCAGCACAGAGATGATGAAGGTTGTCTTGAAGCATAGCGGGACAGCTGCTTGACTCAGGGAAGTGTTGATGTCTGTGAGGACATCTGCAAGCTGATAAGCACATTCCCTGAGCAGCCGGCCAGGTATGTTATCAGGACCTGCAGGTTTCCATGAGTTAGCTATGGACAGAGACTTCCTGATGTCTACTGCAGATAGATAAAGTACAAGGCAGTGTCTCAGGTTTTCAGCAGTGAGCACACTTCAGCAGCCATCCACAGTTTCTGGTTTGCACGTGTGGTGTTGGTCTGGAAGGAAATCATTTATGCACTTGTTGATGTAGCCAGTCACTGATGCTGTGTATTCCTCTAAGTCTGTGGTGGTGGTGTATGTAGCAGCCACTCTCAACATATACCAATTTGTGTGCTCAAAACAGTCCTGAAGTGCTGAGATGGATCCTTCAGACCAGGTTCTCACCTGTTTCGGAACCAGTTTGGCACATTTCAGAAGTGGTGTGTATGCTGGGATTAGCATAACAGAGATGTGGTTTGAGTCGCCGAGGTGGGGGCAGGGTGCAGTCTTCTAAGCACCCGGAATGTTCATGTTAACAAGGTCTAAATTGTTGCAAAATCAACATGCTAGTGGAATTTTGCCAGCACTGATGTTCAGATTTACATGGTTAAAGTCTCAACCAACAATGAAAAATGCATCTGGGTGCGCTGTCTGATAGCACTGTAGAGTTAGACTTAGCATTTCCGTTGTGTTAGCGCCAGGTTGAATGAACACCGTTATAATGAGCACAGTGGTAAACCCTTTGGGCAGGTAGCATGGCTGGCATTTCATAGTCATAAACTCCCCTATCCAGCAACAGTAGCTTGAGACCACAATGGCATTCCTCCACCATTCATTGTTTATGTAAACACACAGACCACCGCTGCAAGTCTTACCAGACAGTGACGATATCCTGTCAGTGAAATGTGCAGTTATCCTGGCTAGCTGAATAGCTGCAACCAGAATGCTGTCATTGCCATGTTTCTGTAAAAACAAAAATACAGCAGTCCCTGACTTCATGCTGGGTAGTTCGCTGTAGTCTGTGTAAGACCAGTTTATTGTCAAGAGAGTGAACATTGGAGACGAGAATGGATGGTAGAGTGAGATGGCTAGGGTTTGCCTTTAGCCTAGCATGGATGCCAGCTCAATTACAGTGCTTCCACTGCCTAGCACACTGTTTCCAGTGCCCTCTCTCCTGACCAGTGGCAACAGGCAATAACCCAGTCCCTGGTTCCCAATAACCCAATAACCCTGGTTCGCATAGCAGCCAAAGGTCATGTAGCTCTTCCTACAATCCAACATTTATTCCTCCTGAGCTTTGTTCTAAATCCATCCATCTTCTATACCGCTTATCCTTTTCAGGGTCACGGGGAACCTGGAGCCTATTCCAGGGAGCATCGGGCACAAGGTGGGGTACACCCTGGACAGGGTGCCAATCCATCGCAGGGCACACTCACATACACACTCACTCACCCATTCATACTCTATGGACACTTTAGACATGCCAATCAGCCTACCATGCATGTCTTTGGACTGGGGGAGGAAACCGGAGTACCCGGAGGAAACCCACGCAGCACGCGGACAACATGCAAACTCCACACAGACAGAGCCACGGTGGGAATCGAACCCATGACCCTGGCGGTGTGAGGCAAACGTGCTAACCACTAAGTGCTAACCAACGCTAACGCTAAACGTGCTAACCACCATGCGCCCTCTTTGTTCTCCAACATTTAGCAAAAGTTGGAGATGATAGACATGTCCAATGTAGTTCTCTTTAAAAAGTTTCCTAGTTGGTGTAGACTACACATAACATGCACTGTATTTGTGGACCCAAAGTTGACACTGCGTGCTACTGCCCCGACATCTTGGAAGAGACCATTATTGCACTTATTGCAAGCAAGGGATAAGCAACCAAATATTAAGTGTTATAGTCTTAAAGTAAATTAATTTATATTTGTTCTTATACTTTTGTTCACCTAAAACTTGGTCTGCCACTAAAGGTGCCATGTTGTAAGTTGTTTAAGACATCTAGTTATAAATATCAGGAAATGAAAGCTGAAATTGTGATTTATTGTCTCATAGTTGAATTGTAAGTTGAATAATAAGACAAATGACCACATTCAAAATAACAGATGGAGAAAACATGAGTCATTGACCTTTATGTAAAGCAAATCAGTTTAGCTCAATCATAGATCATTCCAATGTTTTTGATAATGCAAATGTTAACACTATTGTTATGTCAGTGTAAAACAGCTTAAAGATAAATATTGAAATTGGCCCCAATGTTTACTATCTATGAAGTGAACTTCCCTGGATATAATAAAAGACTCTGAGTTGTTTATTTTCTTCCATCATAAGACAAATAGGGATGCAAACAAATGTTATTGTGGAGTGTATAGATTATCTAGTGTTATTGCCATTCTAATATATAGATTATTTTCATTAATTTGGCAGATGTTTTTATCTAGAGCCACATACAAGTGAGACAGGATTCAATTGAACAGATGATCGTTAAGGTCCTTGCACAAGGCCCAATGTGCCCAATGTTAGCAGCTTGGTGGTGCTGGGTTTTGAGGTCACAACCTTCCAATCAGTAACCCAATGCTTTAAAACCACTTAACAATCCTGGAAATCCCCAGATGTTCCCAAAACAATCTACATAAAGATATAAGTTTTCCAGTGGGAAAGTGTGTCTAAAAGTTTGTTTACACCTGACTACCACACCCATATGCGGTTCTTCCCCAAACTGTTGTCACAACGTTGGAAGCATACAGCTGTATAGAATGTTTCTGTATATTGTAGCATTGCAGTTTCCTTTCTCTGGAACTAAGGATCCCAAACATAATCCTGCATGACAATGGCTGTATGCATGAAGTGAGGTCTGTGAGGACATAGTTTGCCAAGGCTGGATTGGAAGAACTCGAGTGGTCTGTATAGAGCCCTGTCCTCAACCCCAGTGAACACCTTTTGGGATGAACTAAAATGCTGACTGCACCCCAGGCCTATAAATCTTGATTTATAACCACAACGTCGTCTGGTGAAATTTACATGTAAAATGATCACTCACTGAGAAAGTTAGAAGTGACAAAATGTCTCTTATTCTTTCTCTCACACTGAATGTGCTGCTCTTCTCTGTAAAGAGTAGCCACAGGGAGAGGTGTATCTGCGGCGGGAAAGTAGGACCTCATGCTCGCGGGCAGTACTGGCCACTCTCTTCTATGGAAAGTAGCTAAGGTTTGTCCAAGAAGTCACCAGATTTATCATCTGGACATCTGCAAGCTGATAAGCACATTCCCTGAGCAGCCGGCCAGGTATGTTATCAGGACCTGCAGGTTTCCATGAGTTAGCTATGGACAGAGACTTCCTGATGTCTACTGCAGATAGATAAAGTACAAGGCAGTGTCTCAGGTTTTCAGCAGTGAGCACACTTCAGCAGCCATCCACAGTTTCTGGTTTGCATGTGTGGTGTTGGTCTGGAAGGAAATCATTTATGCACTTGTTGATGTAGCCAGTCACTGATGCTGTGTATTCCTCTAAGTCTGATTTATCACTAGGTGCTTTTTTGGTGGAAAAAAAGCAGCTAAAGGGGTCTGAAAAGTGGACCGGAGCTGTTTCTGTTAAAATGAGTAAGCGAATAGTGGGAGGAGAGGGAGGGGCTGCAGCGGGGAGTTATATATTGAGTGAAAGGATTGTATTAATTTTCTGTCAAAAATAAACGCTTAAGTTATTTAGCGATTTCGTATTTACTGACTTTTTATAATTCAAGCACTTTTGAAGCACCACTAGATAATGTCTATTTTCAAGGGTTTCCAGTACTTACATTTCAAAAAGCCAAAGCATTTCAAGCACTTCAAGCACCTTGTGCGAACCCTGTATAAGGCGCCCAAACTACCGAAAGTGGTTTCTCTTAGAGGAATTCAGAGGAACAGCGGTTTTACTCCATGGCATCCCTAGATTTTTGCTTTGGAACGGTGTTTGGCAAGGGAATAAATGTAATGCATTGCTGTAAATTCACATCTTAAAGGGGTTACTTCAATTTTGAACTCACCACATTCCATGGGCCCATCCTACCAATAAGCTACAGTACAACAATGGAGATACTGGGGATTGAATCCAGGACCCTTCTTATCCAATACAGTTACTTTATTTGCATTTGCAGAAAACCCAAAGAACTTCCTAGGATAACATTATTCTTGATACTGAAATCCTGATTTGTTGTCTGTACAGTGTTTTGTATGTTAATCCCATATCCAAATGGGTTTTCTTCGGGTTCCTTCCACATCCCATAACATGCCAGTAGGTGGATTGGCTAAGCTAAATTGCCCCTAGGTGTGAATGTATGTATATGGTGCCCTTTTATGGGTGTATATCTGCCTTGCACCCAGTATTCACAGGATAGGCACTGGCTCAGCAGTGACCCTGACCAGGATGAATCACCAAAGATGAATGAATCAATTAAGCATTCTTGATTTCCTAATCAAGCCAGGAACATAATGTAATAATGTATTTTTTTTTTTTGATTAATCAGAATTTTTTTTAAAGAAATTTAAAATTTCTTGAAAATAAAATCCACAAAGTGAGCATTACAAATATAAACTTCAGACTAAAACTTTACATTAACACAACTGGATGCATAAAAGAAAACCACTGATAATTGAACTACAGTCCTAAATTAATAATAAAAAGCACAAATTTGTGCTCGTGCATCACTGTCATGCTTCTGTGCTACACAAGCTCCGCTTTGAAAAGTTTGCGCCATTTACTTGGCTATATTTAATATAAAATGCTCCCATTTCAAGGCAGAGAACGTGGATCGCACACTTTTTTCCCACTGTCACTTGAGTCCTTCCATGAGTCTGTGCCCTCTGTAGCTTCAAAGTCACGTACCAAGCTTTAAGACACTATTCACAAAAATTAAAAATCAGTACCACAATGACAGAGTGACGTCAGCCAGATGGTTGGGATGAATATAATGTTCATGTGGATTAATACAGTTAAAAAAGTTTCAACAAGTTTAATTTATTCTTAGAAATTTCCCAGATACAACAATGAATATTTTACCTGCTGATACATAATCAGAGCTAGTGTAGTCTGTGTTTGTGTCTTTAAGATGGTGAAAAGTCTATATATAAGCATTAATCACACAAAAGCTAAGATTTTAAGTGGCTAAGAATGTGATAAGGTAATAAGAAGCTGAAATAAGTACACAGGTGCCTGAATCTGTAATTTAATAATATGATTAAAGTAGCACCGGTATTAATATATTTTTTTGTTTAGAGAAGACATTAATTAAATGACAAAGAGAAAAAGGGGATATAATGCAAAGTTGTTCATTTGAATAATTCAGTCATGTTGCTTCTTATTAATGCATTATCACAGAACTATCAATCTAAAAATAATCTGTAACTGACAATGATTATTTTTTATGTGTTTTTTGTCAACGGACATGAACAAGGTACTGGCAGATATGCTGCAGTCATCCAGCATACAGAAAACCATGTGAATAATATGACTAAACTAATAAACTAAAGGTACATATACTAACAAAGCTTTAAAAGTGTTCTAATAACAATATTGCTTTCTGTTTTGTTTCCCAAAATGTATCAGTCTATTTGTTCTAATAACCTTGTAGCATGTAAAATTAAATATTTCATATTTAAATATTAATATTTTATCACCAGCTAACAAAATGCTGGATGTTTCTTGTGCCACCAAGTAATTTTGTTTTAAATGATTTTTTATCACAGGATTTTATTCTTGTGAAAGTGTTTATTCCTCTTATATCAGTCTGACAATGATGCTAAATAAATCTCATCACAGAAAACATCACATGAAGAGTTATATATTTTAATTATTAAATTACACCATGTTTTGTTATTAGGGTTAGATTATGTGGCACATCAAACCTATAAATCCCTGTGAAATAGCTGTTATTATTGAAATAGTAATGCATTAGCATGAGCACATTAATATAAACGTTGCTGCTCACTCTAAACGACTTTAATGAAAATTGATAAATAGTTTTATTTAGAATGAAGGGCAGTGTTGGTGGCTGGATTTTCCTTTATGACCTTTTCTTTTGAAATCGTAGTAAATCTTCATTGTTATTGCGAGAGATATAATTCTGGCTACACAGTAGAACGCATAATTCACAATTATTTACATAGGTACAATGCTTGTATGTAAAGCATGTAAAGATTATTTTAATGATTTTTCCCAAAATTGACTATATTTCTTCTGCTATATTTACCTAATATACTGTATTACTATAGTAATAGTATAGTTTTCTAGTCTAATATACTATTTTAGATCTGTATTATAGTGTAAATTCTATATTATACTATTTAGATTTCTACCGTCATGCATAGATGCACTTGTTCCATCAATTTAGCACTTATTTATAGTTGCAATGTGCAAAATAAAATGAAGTAGGAAAAAATTCAACTGAAACTATCACCAATAGTGCCTAGCACTAGCAGGTATTTCTTCAAATGCTGATGAGAGGGGAAACTAACAGCGAAGGTTAGTGTTTTAGATTACAGATGGAGCAATATAGTAAATAGCTCCATTACACTTAGTGTACTTTATTTCTTCCACCACCTCTTAAAAGTGTCCAGCTTACCTACAGCGTTCAGATACAGAATGGGCATAATGACGCATCCAGCCATAGTAAAACAAAATATGGGGAAATATAAACAACAATAGTGCTCTATTTCTTTAAGTGGAACCAGCTTTCCAAATGAAAAAATGATCACTGGTGGTAGGTAGACAATGAATGTCATGATGAAGCTGTTAGAGATGGTTTGAAGAGCTTGTTTCTTCTGTGGATGGATGTTGTTGTTTCCTGTTGGATCAGGCTTTCGCAGTGCTCGAAGTATGGAAATATCACAGAAGAAGATAACTGGCAGTGCCACGATTAAAGGAAAGGCTATGTAAGGAGTTGTAATTAACCATGTTATAATGCATGTAGCCAATCCAGCAACCACTATAGTGATACAGACTATTACTGTGATTACCTTCTTAACTACAACGAGGTTCTTACTGGTTTTGTACACTATGGGGTAAACCACAGCGACATAACAGTCCCAACAAATGCAAGTCATAAACAGAGGTCTACCACTGAGGCATAAGCTGTATATAAAATTAAAAAGAACTTCAAGCTCAGAATTTTGCCATATCATGAAATTACATACACAGAATGGGATCTGAGCTGTGAAAACCAGATCGTTAACAGCCAGGCTGAGCATGAAGATGTCACTGGTGGCTCTTTGTTTTTGCCTCTGGAGGAGTTCGTGTAGGACCCACAGACTGGTTGGAAATCCCAAAAGGAAACAGATCGCAGATATTGCTGACCAGATAACAGGGGCAGTGGGGTAATCTATGCACCAGTTGTAGAAGTTCCATTTCGCTGCCTGAGTGCTGTTTGAGGATGCAGGTTCATGTTCTGCCATTTCTGAGATGTGGATGTTTATCTCTGAGTGATGAAGAAAGCTGTAAAATATTAAAGGGCAGTTCCGAGTACACAGTTGATCACAAATTTAGTTTTGCTAAATTGTTTAATTCATGTACACATTTTGAATATGCAAAGCCATAGGGTGGTCATGATATAAAAAGAATGGACCTTTCTCCAGGTGTTGGGAGACAGGTGTTTTATTCATTCATTCATTCATTTTCACTAACGTTTATTTTAATTGTTTTAAAGTTGGAAATCTTTTGTACAGAATCATTTGTCTGCTAGTAATTGGAATAAATTGTCACTAATATACACACATTATATATATAATAATAATATAAAACACATAAGTACACCCCACCCCTTCCCTTTTCGTTTCTCTAAAAAGTTGGCTACCTCGTTTTAATAATCTTTTCTGTTGTGAAAATATTATAATTAATAGGATACCTATTTCTGAATTCACCATACAGTGCAATACAAAGAACAACATTCAAATACTCTACAAGGAAAAAAAATGTCTTATTTATTTATTTTTTTAAAAAGGTTAGTCTTTTTATGAAACACAGCTACTTCCTAAATACTCAGTAATTACTTCTATATACCATATGACACACTCCATCAGTTGTTGTAAACTGTTGTTGTAAAAATTTGCAGTTAACGTATTTGAAAAGAAGACTACTGCAATATTAAAAACCCCTTTCAAACAAGCAAATATATAACTTGGGACATTCAATGAGCTCTAGATGTCCATAGTTATGATTTCAGATTTCTTCCAACAGTTCTTAAAAGTGTCCAGCTTACCCCCATTGACCAGATATAGAACAGGAATAATGACACATCCAACTGTCGAAAAAGAAACTCCACATGGGATTAAAGAACAATAGCGCTCTATTTCTCCAAGTGGCATCGGGTTTCCAACTGAAAAAATGATTGCTGGTGGTAGATAGACAATAAACGTCATGATGAAGCTGTTGAAGATGGTGTGAAGAGCGTGTTTCTTCTGTGGATGAATGTTGTTCTTTCCTGTTGGATCTGGTTTTCTCAAGGCTCGAAGTATGGAAATATCACAGAAGAAGATAACTGGTAATGCCATGAATAAAGGAATGCCGACAAAAGGAGTTGTAATTAACCATGTTGTAGTGCACAAAACCAATCCAAAAACTGCTGTAATGGAACAGATTATTATTGTGATTGTTTTCTTCATTACAGCAAGTTTCTTACTGGTTTTGTACACTATGGGATAAACCACAGCGAAATAACAGTCCAAACAAATGCAAGCCATAAACAGAGGTCTACCATGCATGTTTACATTGTAGATAAAGATCAAAACAATTTGTAGCTCCTTAATATGCCATAGCATGAAATTACATACACAGAATGGGATCTGAACTATGAAAATCAAATTGACAACAGCCTGACAGATCATGATGAAGTCATTGTTGGCTTTTTGTCTTTGCCTCAGCAGAAGTAAGACCCACACATTGATTGGTAAACCCAAGAGGAAACAGACCATAGATATTGATGACCAGATAATAGGAACTGTGGGGTAATCTGCACACCAATTGTAGTAGTCCGAGTCCGTTGTATGAGAGCTATGTAAAAATGAAGATGAATTTTCCTTTGCAGAGACCATTTCTGCTGGCATTTCCGAGATGTGGATGTTTATCTATGAGTGACAAAGTAAATTGTAAAATTTTTAAGGTTAGTTCCAATATTAGTCAGTCACAAATTGAGCTTTTCGTACAAACTATATAAATAAATCAGGTATGATCAGCAGTTCTTACCATGTTCAGTAGCAAAGTAAAAAAGCAAGTTCTTTTCAGTGGTCTTGTTTAAATCACATTTTGAATATGCAAAGCAAAAGAGTGGTAATGATATATAAAGGATGGGCCTTTTTGCAGGAGTTGGAAACCAGTGTTTTATTAATTCAGTGTTTTATCATATTCACTACCTGTGTTTTATTCCTTTTAATTGTTTTAAAGATGAAATTCATTCGAGACATGACTTCACTTCTGTATGTTGTATGCTGCATGGTGGTTGAAAATACTGAATCCGTTGACTGCCATTAATTGGAACAAAATTTCACTAATGTAATTTATGCATTTTCTATGGCATGCAACTAAAACATGTAAACACATACATATGTTTCCCCTTGATTTTCATCTGTGGGCTATGCTATTTTAATATCCTTTTCCATTGTGAACATTTATACTTAGTAGCATAACTATTTCTGAATTCCTTATCATAATAGTCCATAATTACAGACAATTTCAAATACCTTTATATGAAAATAGAAACCCCAATATTCAAATTAATCTGCCAGCAAAAGTAATGTACATTAAGTTTTAGAAAAAAATACACAAAAACTTCAAGCAATACATGTTTGTATTTTAGTGTATAAATCTTATTCAAAAAGCTTAAAAATTACAAATTTGTGACCACTTATAAAAGCCAACTCATAAGCAATGTTAAAATTCTACAAATGCTTAAGGTTAGGTTGAGAGATGGGGTCATGGTTGCAATTTCTCTGCTGATTTGATCAAATCCAACAAAATGGCACTCTTTTGTTTGAATTCCTATAAATTGTGAGTGAGCTCATGTTGGCTATATACTAAAACAGAACTCATGATTTAGATTATTTAGATTTAATGGATCATATACAGTATGAATCATTTTGTTGGATTTTGTCCATATTTTTAAATTGTACTGTATCATTCCTATCATGTTTAAATCCTCATTTTATTTGTGGGTGTCCAACTAATATTTATTTTCCTTTTGTCGATTTTGTTTCTAATTGAATTTGATATGAAATTATTCAATTATTAAATAGCCCATTCCTGCTGGGATTTCTGAGATGTGAATGTTTATCTCTGAGTGAATCTCTGATTAAGCTCCAAACACAGTCACAGTCAAACATTTTGCTGCAAGCTCCAAGCACAGTCAGAGTCAATAGGGGCAAAAAACCTCCCAAATGACCTGCAGGCCTTATCTGCAGGTCTTGATATGTTTAAGTGCAGAAAAAAGAACAAGATTTTGTTTTGTGATCATGTTTAAATCATGTCTAGAGTTTAAATAACTAAAGTCATGGGATGGTTATGATCACATACAGTACAGTAACATGCCTTCGGGTATGTTCTATATGGCATAGTGTTTAAAGAAATAATTTTTTAACTACTACTACTCTATCTACTGGAACTAAACTTCACTAATATCATTAATGTATTTTTCATGACATGCCTCTAAAATACTAAGTTGAGATAAAATGTCAACATTTAAAGATAAAAATTTGCTAACTGCTACTGCAGAAGCTGTTACATCAACCTTCTCAACTACAACCTGAAAGTGAGAGCAATTTCATTGTGTCATGTATATTATGTAATGGTAATGGAGGTTAGGATGGATGCAAGTACAGTTAAAGACTTTTATTTGAGAGAGGCAGGCAGACAAATCCAAATTGTAATCAAAAGCATAGTCCAATAACTGACAAAAGGTCAGGCGATCGGCAAATGCGCATAAACTGGGCAAGGCAAAACACAAAACTAGAAACTAGGTGCAAGATCAAACACCATGAAACGAAACACATACAAAGGCTTGGCACGGTGAATACACTCAATATTACGCAAAGTACAAAGAGACATGAGGGGTTTAAATGACAAACGTAATCGGGGTGAAACACAAGACAGCTGAAAACGGTGCACACATACAGGAAACAACCAATTACAGTACAGGGTTGGAGATAGGACATGAACCATAACAAAAGCACGTGTCCAAAGTAAACAAAGTCAATGTCACTGAAGACCCAAAAGCATGCATTAGCTAAGAGCTTCCCCAACGGGCTCGCGCCTCCGGCTCGTGCAATGAGCTCGCATTTTGGGTTTCCGAGCATGCTGCAATACTGCAGCGCTAGCTTGAGGGGAAATCGTGATAGAACCCCACCCCCCCCCCCAAGGGCGCTCCTCCTGGAGCACCAGAACACACTCGTTCCCCTGGCGGTCCAATTTCTTCAGCTGAACCCGGAGACTGAGCGGCGTCCTCAGCTGAGCAGGGATGCTGAGCGGTATCCTCAACTGAGCAGGAAGGCAGAGTGACGTCCTAAGCGGAGCAGGAAAGCGGAACTCGGTTGGTCATGTCAACAGACTCTGGCGTGAGCATAACTTGGTTGGTTGTGACGTCGGTTTGAGGCGTGAGCAGAACCTGGTTGGTCTTGACGTCGGTTTCAGGCATGAGGAGATCTTGGTTGGTCATGTTGACAGACTCTGGTGTGAGCATAACTTGGTTGGTCATGACATCAGTTTCAGGCGTGAGCAGAACCTGCTTGGTCGTAACATCGGCTTCAGGCGTGAGCAGAACCTGGTTGGTCGTGATGTCGGTTTCAGGCATGAGGAGATCTTGGTTGGTCGTGTTGACAGACTCTGGCATGAGCATAACTTGGTTGATCGTGACATCGGTTTCACGTATAAGGAAAACCTGATTGGTCATGTCAGCAGACTCTGGCGTGAGCATAACTTGGTTGGTCGTGACGTCAACTTCAGGCATGAGCAGAACCTGGTTGGTCGTGCCGTCGGTTTGAGGTGTGAGCAGAACCTGGTTGGTCATGACGTCGGTTTCAGGCATGAGGACTTGGTTGTCCGTGTCAGCAGACTCGGTCGTGATCAGAACTTGGTTGTTCGTGACGTCGGTTTCAGGCGTGAGCAGAGCCTGGTTTCTTCGTGACGTCAGCTTCAGGCATGAGCAGAACCTGGCTGGTCGTGATGTCTGTGTCAGGCGTGAGCAGAATCTGGTTGGTTCTGATGTCGGCTTCAGGCGTGAGCAAGAACCTGGTTGGTCATGACCTCGGTTTCAGGCATGAGGAGATCTTGGTTCGTCGTGTCGACAGACTCTGGCATGAGCATAACTTGGTTGATCGTGACATCAGTTTCACGCATAAGGAAAACCTGGTTGGTCAAGTCAACAGACTCTGGCGTGAGCATAAGTTGGTTGGTCGAGACATCGGTTTCAGGTGTGAGCATTACCTGGTTGGTCGTGATGTCGGTTTCAGGCATGAGGAGAACTTGATTGGTCGTGACCTTGAATTCAGGCGTGAGCAGAACCTGGTTGGTCATGTCAGCAGACTCTGGCGTGAGCATAACTTGGTTGGTTGTGACGTCGGCTTCAGGCGTGAGCAGAACCTGGTTGGTTGTGACGTTGACTTCAGGCGTAAGCAAAGCTTGGTTGGTCGTGATGTTGGTTTCAGACTGGAACTTGGCGTGGCAGGTCACATCATCGATCTCAGACTGGAACTTGGCGTGGAAGGTCACATCGTCGATCTCAGACTGGAACTTCGCGTGGAAGGTCACATCATCGACTTTTAGCTGGAACTTGGCATGGCAGGTCGCCTCATCGACCTTTAGCTGGAACTTGGTGTGGGAGGTCGCCTCGTCGACCTCAGACAGGAACATGTCTTGGGAGGCCGTCTCTTCGACCTCGGACAGGAACGTGTTTTGGGACGTCATCTCTTCGACCTCAGACAGAAACTTGACTTGGGAGGCCTTCTCTTCGACTTCCGACAGAAACTTGGCTTGAGAGGCCCTTTATTCGACCTCAGATAGGAACTTGGCTTGAGTGGTCGCCTCTGGAGATGAGACAACCTTGTGGGTCTCAGGCTGGAGCCCTGGGGATGAGACCGCCTCATGGATCTCCTGCTGGAGCTCTGGGGAGGAGGTCGCCACGTTGTTCTCTGGCTGGAGCTCTACAGGTGAGACCACCTCATTGGTCTCAGGTTGGAGCTCTGAAGATGAGGTCGCCACATTGACCAATGTCTGGAGATCGGCAGAGGAGACCACGTAGTGGTTCTTACCCAGTTTGCCCGCTCATAATAGGTGGTGAATGGCATGGTAGGTGTTTCTGTGAGGCAGGCCCACTCCATCAGATTCTCCAGGATGACGCTGGATTCTGGACTGCCGAACACCACCATAAATAGTTCCACAAACTGACTTACATGCTCCAGTCCCCTGGATCCCATGGCTACTAGACCACTTCTGGGCCGAGCAAAAAAACCTTAGCCATTGCTTCTCGCTGGGCTTGGGGTCCGCCAGACTTGAAAAATAGATATGGGAGTCAACTAGAAAATATTCTCGGTAGCCAAAAATCCCATCATACCGATCTGGGAGATCTACGAAAGTCCAATGAGGAAACTGGAATGAATCCAAAGCTGGGAGAGTTTGCTTGGTTTCCTTAGTGTGATGTCTCCTCCGTCTTCCTGCTGCATTCAGGGTGAGGCTTAGTATTCTGTCACGTATATTACGTAATGGAGGTTAGGATGGACGCAAGTGCAGTTAAAGACTTTTATTTGAGAGAGGCAGGCAGACAAATTCAAATCGGTAATCAAAAGCATGGTCCAGTAACTGGCTAAAGGTCAGGCGATCGGCAAATGGGCATGAACTGGGCAAGGCAAAACACAAAATGAGAAACTAGGTACAAGATCAAAAACCATGAAACGAAACACGAACAAAGGCTTGGCATGGTGAATACACTCGATATTACGCAAAGTACAAAGAGACATGAGGGGTTTAAATGACAAACGTAATCAGGGGTGAAACAAAAGACAGCTGAAACAATGATGTCTCATATACGGAAAACAAACAATGACAGTACGGGGCGGAGATAGGACATAAACCATGTCAAAAGCACGTGTCCAAAGTAAACAAAGTCAATGTCACTGAAGACACAAAAGCATGCATTAGCTAAGAGCTCGCGCATTGGGCCCGCGCATTGGGTTTCCGAGCACTCTGCAATACTGCAGCTCTAGCTCGATGGGAAAGCATGACAGATTGGGTGACAAAAACTCCCCTCCACTGATGTTAACTTATCACTTACCACCATAATCCTCTATGCATATCAAATGTATTCAGAAAATTTAACTGTGGTTCTTGCAGGGGCTTAATGATAGCCCAATAATAGTTATAGACTGACCTGCTTTATTTTGCCCACAATGATTCTGTAACAGGTCAGACTCAGGAGCTACATTAGCGTCTGCCATATGTGCAGATTTATTAGACACCATCCAAAATTGTAGTATAAAAAAGGCTTAACATCTGTACCAGTATAAAATCGAAAATATTCTAATCAATATATATAGTTCATCCAAAACTGTGATGGAGACAGGGAATAGTGAGATCAAAACACAGACAAGGCAAAAGATTAGACTAGACTTCTATGCAAGACTTGGCTATTCAAGACTTTGCACGGCCATCTGTATTTTGTGTGCTTATATATTCTTAGGCCCAGAAGTGCTAAACAGAAAAGAAACACAAGAACTCTGTTGACATTTCCCATTGCTGATGGGATGGGGTATTATCTTGTGCAGTTTTGACAGAAACTTCCTTGATGATGAGACAGAATGCTCAGGAATGCTCCTTTTTAACATAGCCAATACAACATATGTATGGACATAGCCAATACAACAATTTGGAATGTCCTGAAAAAGAAAAAAACACTATTATACTAACAACCAGACAAGTAAATGGCCGGCCAAGCAAAACAACAGCAGTTGATGACAGAAACATTGTGAGAGCTGTGAAGAAAAACCCCAAACAGTTAGTGACATCACCAACACCTTCCTCAAGGCAGGAGTGGAGGTACAATCCACCATTAGAAGAAGACTTCAAGTGCAGAAATATAGTGGCCATACGACAAGATGCAAACCACTCATCAGCATTAAGAATCAGTAAAAAGGTTGAAAAAAGTTCTGGAACCAAGATTAACCTCTACCACTGTGATTGAAAGGCCAAAGTTTGGAGAAGGCATGGCACTGCTCATGATCCAAAACACAGAAGCCCATCAGTCAAGCATGGTGGAGGTAGTGTCATGGCTTGAGCTTGCATACCTGCTTCTGGAATGGACTCACTAATCTTTACTGATGATGTAATACATGATGGTAGAAGCAGAATGAATTCCGAAGTTTACAGAAACAATCTGTATTTCAGTTTACAGAGAAATGCATCCAATCTAAATGAGAGAAGCTTGATCATGCAGCAAGACAACGACTCAAGAAGCACTGTTAATATAGCAAAGGACGTCATCAGGGGACAAAAGTGGTAGGTTGTAGATTGACCAAGTCAATAACCAGACCTTAACCCAGCAGAGCATGCATATCACCTTTCCTCCTGAAGAGGAAAGTGAAAAGAGAAACCCCCAAATCTAACAACAACTGAAGGAGGCTGCAGTAAAAGCCTTGAAAAGCAACAAAAAAGAAAAATTCAACATTTTGATGATGTCAATGGGTCACTAGCTTTCAAATCATGTCAAGTGAGTTTTCATTGTCATTCCTGTATATGGTTGGCAGGGGGCGCCTCTCCCCAGACTCATTAGGCCTGATTGGTTACACCTGGGTTTTCCCCTATTGCAAGCAAAGTTTGTTTGGTTCATGGTTTTGGGCCCTTGTGTCTTTTTTGCTTTTCTTTTTTTTTTCTTTATTGTTGCTCTTTTTGTCAGTAAAGCCTATATTGTGGATGATCTCTGCCTCCTTGCGTGTGTGCTTGGATTCATTACTGGCTCTGCCAGTAAACTCAGCGAACTTGTACATGAGAGACCTGGGTTTGATTCCCACCTAAGGCAGCCTCATTACAATAACATGTATAAGTTTCTTCAGGACCATGGTGCAACACAGAAGAGTATGCAGAACTACATAGAATGTGCATACATAACTGTGTGGGACAAGTGCAAGGCAAATACACAGGAAAATAAATACACAGAACATAGGCTGTAAACTATTGTGTAGTGTAGCAGCACATGCATAGCAGCAATATTGGCAGCAAAGACCAGTTTCATAATATAAAAGTGATTGGGGTAGCTTGTGTGGTGTGGAGTGGTACTGAGTCATACTGGATTAGGTGTTTGATTAGCCCAGTTGAGCTTATGGAGGTAGCAAGGTGGTGAGTAATCTGACTGCAGCAGGGAAGAAACTGTTATGGAGTCTGTTGGTGGTGGCATGGATACTCCAGTACCTTAAGCCAGGTGGCAGAAAGGTGAAGAGTCCATGAGAGAGGTGAGAGGGGTTGTTTGCAATACTGGTGGCTTTGCGGATGCAGCACTTGATGTATGAGGTGTCGACGGTGGGTAGAGAGACCCCTATAATATTTTCAGCTGTAATCACAATTTGCTGTAGAGCTTTGCGGTCGGAGGCTGTGCAGTTCTCGTACCACACAGTGACCAAGCAGGTGGGGATATTCTCTCTCCTTCCTAGGTAGAAGCAAGTGAGGATGGGAGGTGGAAGTTTGGCTCTCTTCAGGCTCTGTAGGAAGTGAAGGTGCTGCTGGGCCCTCCTGGCTAGGCAGCTGGTGCTGAGAGTCAAGGAGGGGTTGGCCGTCATGTGCACACCAAAAAACTTGGAACTTTTGACACTCTCCACAGTTGTTCTATCGATGTGCAGTGATGAGTGGTCCACTTGGGTCCTCATGAAATTGGTAATTGTCTCTTAGTCTTATTGACATTAAGACAGAGATTATTGACTCTCCACCATTCTGCAAGCTGGTTCACCTCCTCCCTGTATGCTGACTCACTATTGTTACTGATGATGCCCATGACTAGTGTCATCAGCAAATTTGATGATGCGATTTGAACTGAACTTAGCAGCACGGTCATGAGTCAGCAGGGTAAACAGCAGTGGACTGCGCACACAGCCCTGCAGGGCACCGGTGTTCAGTGTGGTGGTACTGGAGGTACAGTTTTTTTTTCCTGATGGACTGGGGTCTCCCAATCAGAAAGTCCAGGAACCAGTTGCAGAAGGAGGTTGTCAGACCCATCAGGTACAGCTTTGTTGTCAGTTGTTGTGGGATGATTGTGTTGAATGCTGAACAGCATCCTTACATAGTTGTTCTTTTTATCCAAATGGGTCAGAGAAAGGTGGATTGTAACAGATATAACATCCTCTGTTGAGGGGCTGGGAAAGTAGGTGTACTGAAATTTGTCCAGTGTGGTGAGAAGACTGCTCTTTGTGTTCCATGACTAGCAGCTTGAAGCACTTCATAATGATAGGTGTGAGTGCAACAGGCCGGTAGTCATTCAGGCAAGACAGAGATGATTTCTTCAGCACAGAGATGATGAAGGTTGTCTTGAAGCATAGCGGGACAGCTGCTTGACTCAGGGAAGTGTTGATGTCTGTGAGGACATCTGCAAGCAGCACATTCCCTGAGCAGCCGGCTAGGTATGTTATCAGGACCTGCAGGTTTCCATGAGTTAGCTATGGACAGAGACTTCCTGATGTCTGCTGCAGTATTTACAAGGCAGGTTTTCAGCAGTGAGCACACTTCAGCAGTCATCCATGGTTTCTGGTTTGCACGTGTGGTGATGGTCTTGCACTTGCTGATGTAGCCAGTCACTGATGCTGTGTATTCCTCTAAGTCTGTGGTGGTGTTGTATGTAGCAGCCTCTCCGAACATAGTCCAATTTGTGTGCTCAAAACAGTCCTGAAGTGCTGAGATGGATCCCTCAGACCAGGTTCTCACCTGTTTCTGAACTTGTTTGGCACATTTCAGAAGTTGTGAGTATGCTGGGATTAGCATAACAGAGATGTGGTTCGAGTCGCCGAGGTGGTGGTGGGGTGCAGTCTTCTAAGCACCCTGAATGTTCATGTAAATAAGGTCTAAATTGTTGCAAAATCAATATGCTAGTGGAATTTTGCCAGCACTGATTTCAGATTTATGTGGTTAATGTCTCAACCAACAATGAAAAATGCATCTGGGTGCGCTGTTTGCCGGTTACTGATAGCACTGTAGAGTTCACTTAGCACTTGCTTTGTGTTAGCGCCAGGTTGAATGAACACAGCGACAATGAGCACAGTGGTAAACCCTTTGGGCAGGTAGCATGGCTGGCATTTCATAGTCATAAACTCCCCTATCCAGCAACAGTAGCTTGAGACCACAATGGCATTCCTCCACTATTCATTGTTTATGTAAACACACAGACCACCGCCGCAAGTCTTACCAGACAGTGCTGACATCCTGTCGGCACAATGTGCAGATAGCCTGGCTAGCTGACTGGCTGCAACCAGAATGCTATCATTGCCATGATTCTGTAAAAACAAAAATACAGCAGTCCCTGACTTCATGCTGGGTAGTTAGCTGTAGTCTGAGTAAGGCCAGTTTATTGTCAAGAGAGGGAACGTTGGAGACGAGAATGGATGGTAGAGTCGGATGGTTAGGGTTCACCTTTAGCCTAGCATGCCATCTCACTTACAGTGCTTCCACTGCCTAGCACACAGTTTCCGGTGCCCTCTCTCCTGGCCAGTGGCATCAGGCAATAATCCAGTCCCAGGGCCTGGTTTGCATAGCAGCCAAAGGTCGTGTAGCTCTTCCTGCAATCCAAAATTTATTCCCCCTGAGCTTAGTTGTCCAACATTCCGCAAAAGTCGGTGATGATAGACATGTCCAATGTACATCTCTTTAAAAAGTTTCCCAGTTGGTGTAGACTACACGTAACATGCACCATATTTGTGGACCCAAAGTTAATGCTGCGTGCTACTGCACCGATATCTTTGAAGAGACCATAATTGCACTTATTGCAAGCAAGGGACAAGCAACCAAATATTAAGTGTTATATTAATTAATTTACTTTAAGACTATTTGTTCCCATACTTTTGTTCACCTGAAACTTGGGTGGTCTGCCAATAAAGGTGCCATGTTGTAAGTTGTTTAAGACATCTAGTTATAAATATCAGGAAATGAAAGATGAAATTGTGATTTATAGTCTCATAGTTGAATTGGTTGAATAATAAGACAAACAAACACATTCAGAGTAACAGATGGAGAAAACATGAGTCATTGACCTTTATGTAAAGCAAATCAGTTTAGCTCAATCATTGATCATTCCAATGTTTTTGCTAATGCAAATGTTAACACTGTTGTTATGTCAGTGTAAGACAGCTTAAAGATAAATATTGAAATTGGTCCCAAGCCTTTGTTTCACCAGTGTTTACGATCTAAGAAGTGAACTTCATTGGATATAATAAAAGACTCTGAGTTGTTTATTTTCTTCCATCATAAGACAAATAGGGATGCAAACACATGTTATTGTGGAGTGTATAGGTTATCTAGTGTTATTGCCCTTCTAATATATAAATTATATTCATTAATTTGGCAGATGCTTTTATCCAGCGCCACATACAATTGAGACAGGATTCAACCGAACAGATGATAGTTAAGGTCCTTCTGCAAGGCCCAATATTAGCAGCTTGGTGGTGCTGGGTTTTGAGGTCACAACCTTCCAATTAGTAACCCAATGCTTTAAAACCACTTAACAATCCTGGAAATCCCCAGATGTTCCCAAAACAATCTATATAAAGATATAATCTTTCCAGCGGAACCTACACTATGTGTCTAAAAGTTTGTGGACACCTGACTACCACACCCATATGCGGTTCTTCCACAAACTGTTGCCACAATGTTGGAAGCATACAGCTGTATAGAATGTTTCTGTATATTGTAGCATTGCAGTTTCCTTTCTCTGGAACTAAGGATCCCAAACATAATCCTGCATGACAATGGCTGTATGCATGAAGTGAGGTCTATGAGGACATAGTTTGCCAAGGGTGGATTGGAAGAACTTGAGTGGTCTGCATAGAGCCCTGACCTCAACCCCACTGAACACCTTTTGGGATGAACTAAAATGCTGACTGCACCCCAGGCCTATAAATCCTGATTTATAACCACAATGTTGTCTCACAAAATCACCAGACACATAAGTTAAAGACATCGGCTGTGCTTTGATTTTGGTGATATTTACATGATCACTCACTGAGAAAGTTAGAAGCAAGAAAACATTATTACTTTTCATAATTGATTAATGGGCCAATTATTATTTTTTTTTTTCCGATTAATCAGAATTTTTTAAAGAAATTCAAAACCATGTTTTCATTTCTTGAAAATAAAATCCACAAATTGAGCATTACAAATATAAACTTCAGGCTAAAACTTTACATTAACACAACTGGATGCATAAAAGAAAACCACTGATAATTGAACTACAGTCCTAAATTAATAATAAAAAACACAAATTTGTGCTTGTGCATCACTGTCGTGCTTCTGTGCTACACAAGCTCCGCTTTGAAAAGTTTGCGCCATTTACTTGGCTATATTTAATATAAAATGCTCCCATGTCAAGGCAGAGAACGTGGATCGCACACTTTTTTCCTACGGTCACTTGAGTCCTTCCATGAGTTTGTGCCCTCTGTAGCTTCAAAGTCACGTACCAAGCTTTAAGACACTATTCACAATGACAGAGTGACGTCAGCTAGATGGTTGGGATGAATATAATGTTCATGTGGATTAATACAGTTAAAAAAGTTTCAACAAGTTTCATTTATTCTTAGAAATTTCCCAGATACAACAATGAATATTTTACCTGCTGATACATAATCAGATCTAGTGTAGCCTGTGTTTGTGTCTTTAAGATGGTGAAAAGTCTATATATAAGCATTAATCACACAAAAGGTAAGATTTTAAGTGGCTAAGAATGTGACAAGGTAAGAAGAAGCTGAAATAAGTGCACAGGTGCCTGAATCTGTAATTTAATAATATGATTAAAGTAGCACCGGTATTAATATATTTTTTTGTTTTGAGAAGACATTAATTAAATGACAAAGAGAAAAAGGGGATATAATGCAAAGTTGTTCATTTGAATAATTCAGTCATGTTGCTTCTTATTAATGCATTATCACAGAACTATCAATCTAAAAATAATCTGTAACTGACAATGATTATTTTTTATATGTTTTTTGTCAACGGACATGAACAAGGTACTGGCAGATACGCTGCAGTCATCCAGCATACAGAAAACCATGTGAATAATATGACTAAACTAATAAACTAAAGGTACATATACTAACAAAGCTTTAAAAGTGTTCTAATAACTATATTGCTTTCTGTATTGTTTCCCAAAATGTATCAGTCTATTTGTTCTAATAACCTTGTAGAATGTAACATTAAATATTTCATATTTAAATATTAATATTTTATCATCAGCTAACAAAATGCTGGATGTTTCTTGTGCCACCAAGTAATTTTGTTTTAAATGATTTTTTATCACAGGATTTTATTCTTGTGAAAGTGTTTATTCCTCTTATATCAGTCTGACAATGATGCTAAATAAATCTCATCACAGAAAACATCACATGAAGAGTTTATTATATTTTAGAGTTAAGTATATTTTAATTATTAAATTACACCAGGTTTTGTTATTAGGGTTAGATTATGTGGCACATCAAACCTATAAATCCCTGTGAAATAGCTGTTATTATAGAAATAGTAATGCATTAGCATGAGCACATTAATATAAACATTGCAGCTCACTCTAAACGACTTTAATGAAAATTGATAAATAGTTATATTTAGAATGAAGGGAAGTGTTGGTGGCTGGATTTTCCTTTATGACCTTTTCTTTTGAAATCGTAGTAAATCTTCATTGTTATTGCGAGAGATATAATTCTGGCTACACAGTAGAACGCATAATTCACAATTATTTACATAGGTACAATGCTTGTATGTAAAGCATGTAAAGATTATTTTAATGATTTTTCCCAAAATTGACTATATTTCTTCCGCTATATTTACCTAATATACTGTATTACTATAGTAATAGTATAGTTTTCTAGTCTAATATACTATTTTAGTTCTGTATTATAGTGTAAATTCTATATTATACTATTTAGATTTCTAACGTCATGCATAGATGCACTTGTTCCATCAATTTAGCACTTATTTATAGTTGCAATGTGCAAAATAAAATGAAGTAGGAAAAAATTCAACTGAAACTATCACCAATAGTGCCTAGCACTAGCAGGTATTTCTTCAAATGCTGATGAGAGGGGAAACTAACAGCGAAGGTTAGTGTTTTAGATTACAGATGGAGCAATATAGTAAATAGCTCCATTACACTTAGTGTACTTTATTTCTTCCACCACCTCTTAAAAGTGTCCAGCTTACCTACAGCATTCAGATACAGAATGGGCATAATGACGCATCCAGCCATAGTAAAACAAAACATGGGGAAATATAAACAACAATAGTGCTCTATTTCTTTAAGTGGAACCAGCTTTCCAAATGTAAAAATGATCACTGGTGGTAGGTAGACAATGAATGTCATGATGAAGCTGTTAGAGATGGTGTGAAGAGCTTGTTTCTTCTGTGGATGGATGTTGTTGTTTCCTGTTGGATCAGGCTTTTGCAGTGCTCGAAGTATGGAAATATCACAGAAGAAGATAACTGGCAGTGCCATGATTAAAGAAAAAGCTATGAAAGGAGTTGTAATTAACCATGTTATAATGCATGTAGCCAATCCAGCAACCACTATAGTGATACAGACTATTACTGTGATTACCTTCTTAACTACAATGAGGTTCTTACTGGTTTTGTACACTATGGGGTAAACCACAGCGACATAACAGTCCCAACAAATGCAAGCCATAAACAGAGGTCTACCACTGAGGCATAAGGTGTAGGTAAAATTATAAAGAACTTCAAGCTCAGAATTTTGCCATATCATGAAATTACATACACAGAATGGGGTCTGAGCTGTGAAAACCAGATCGTTAACAGCCAGGCTGAGCATGAAGATGTCACTGGTGGCTCTTTGTTTTTGCCTCTGGAGGAGTTCGTGTAGGACCCACAGATTAGCGGGAAATCCCAAAAGGAAACAGATCGCAGATATTGCTGACCAGATAACAGGGGCAGTGGGGTAATCTATGCACCAGTTGTAGAAGTTCCAGTTCGCTGCCTGAGTGCTGTTTGAGGATGCAGGTTCATGTTCTGCCATTTCTGAGATGTGGATGTTTTATCTCTGAGTGATGAAGAAAGCTGTAAAATATTAAAGGGCAGTTCCGAGTACACAGTTGATCACAAATTTAGTTTTGCTACAAAAATCCAAAAACATGATCTGAAGGTCTTGCTATGATCAGCTGCAAAGTAAAAACCTAGGGTTAGGGTTAGTTTTTGAGCAACTTTGTTTAAATCATGTACACATTTTGAATATGCAAAGCCATAGGGTGGTCATGATATAAAAAGAATGGACCTTTCTCCAGGTGTTGGGAGACAGGTGTTTTATTCATTCATTCATTCATTTTCACTAACTTTTATTTTAATTGTTTTAAAGTTGGAAATCTTTTGTACAGAATCATTTGTCTGCTAGTAATTGGAATAAATTGTCACTAATATACACACATTATATATATAATAATAATATAACACACATAAGTACACCCCACCCCTTCCCTTTTCGTTTCTCTAAAAAGTTGGCTACCTCGTTTTAATCATCTTTTCTGTTGTGAAAATATTATAATTAATAGGATACCTATTTCTGAATTCACCATACAGTGCAATACAAACAACAACATTCAAATACTCTACAAGGAAAAAAAAAGTCTTATTTATTTATTTTTTAAAAAAGGTTAGTCTTTTTATGAAACACAGCTACTTCCTAAATACTCAGTAATTACTTCTATATACCATATGACACACTCCATCAGTTGTTGTAAACTGTTGTTGTAAAAATTTGCAGTTAAGGTATTTGAAAAGAAGACTACTGCAATATTAAAAACCCCTTTCAAACAAGCAAATATATAACTTGGGACATTCAATGAGCTCTAGATGTCCATAGTTATGATTTCAGATTTCTTCCAACAGTTCTTAAAAGTGTCCAGCTTACCCCCATTGACCAGATATAGAACAGGAATAATGACACATCCAACTGTCGAAAAAGAAACTCCACATGGGATTAAAGAACAATAGCGCTCTATTTCTCCAAGTGGCATCAGGTTTCCAACTGAAAAAATGATTGCTGGTGGTAGATAGACAATAAACGTCATGATGAAGCTGTTGAAGATGGTGTGAAGAGCGTGTTTCTTCTGTGGATGAATGTTGTTCTTTCCTGTTGGATCTGGTTTTCTCAAGGCTCGAAGTATGGAAATATCACAGAAGAAGATAACTGGTAATGCCATGAATAAAGGAATGCCGACAAAAGGAGTTGTAATTAACCATGTTGTAGTGCACAAAACCAATCCAAAAACTGCTGTAATGGAACAGATTATTATTGTGATTGTTTTCTTCATTACAGCAAGTTTCTTACTGGTTTTGTACACTATGGGATAAAGCACAGCGAAATAACAGTCCAAACAAATGCAAGCCATAAACAGAGGTCTACCATGCATGTTTACATTGTAGATAAAGATCAAAACAATTTGTAGCTCCTTAATATGCCATAGCATGAAATTACATACACAGAATGGGATCTTTGCAGAGACCATTTCTGCTGGCATTTCCGAGATGTGGATGTTTATCTATGAGTGACAAAGTAAATTGTAAAATTTTTAAGGTTAGTTCCAATATTACAGTCAGTCACAAATTGAGCTTTTCCTACAAACTATATAAATAAAATCCAAATGGTATGATCAGCAGTTCTTACCATGTTCCGTAGCAAAGTAAAAAAGCAAGTTCTTTTCAGTGGTCTTGTTTAAATCACATTTTGAATATGCAAAGCAACAGAGTGGTAATGATATATAAAGGATGGGCCTTTTTGCAGGAGTTGGAAACCAGTGTTTTATTCATTCAGTGTTTTATCATCAACTTCAGGCATGAGCAGAACCTGGTTGGTCGTGCCGTCGGTTTGAGGTGTGAGCAGAACCTGGTTGGTCATGACGTCGGTTTCAGGCATGAGGACTTGGTTGTCCGTGTCAGCAGACTCGGTCGTGATCAGAACTTGGTTGTTCGTGACGTCGGTTTCAGGCGTGAGCAGAGCCTGGTTTCTTCGTGACGTCGGCTTCAGGCATGAGCAGAACCTGGTTGGTCGTGATGTCTGTGTCAGGCGTGAGCAGAATCTGGTTGGTTCTGATGTCGGCTTCAGGCGTGAGCAAGAACCTGGTTGGTCGTGACCTCGGTTTCAGGCATGAGGAGATCTTGGTTCGTCGTGTCGACAGACTCTGGCATGAGCATAACTTGGTTGATCGTGACATCAGTTTCACGCATAAGGAAAACCTGGTTGGTCATGTCAACAGACTCTGGCGTGAGCATAAGTTGGTTGGTCGAGACGTCGGTTTCAGGTGTGAGGAGAACTTGATTGGTCGTGACCTCGACTTCAGGCGTGAGCAGAACCTGGTTGGTCATGTCAGCAGACTCTGGCGTGAGCATAACTTGGTTGGTTGTGACGTCGGCTTCAGGCGTGAGCAGAACCTGGTTGGTCGTGACGTTGGCTTCAGGCGTAAGCAAAGCTTGGTTGGTCGTGATGTTGGTTTCAGACTGGAACTTGGCGTGGCAGGTCACATCATCGATCTCAGACTGGAACTTGGCGTGGAAGGTCACATCGTCGATCTCAGACTGGAACTTGGCGTGGAAGGTCACATCGTCGATCTCAGACTGGAACTTCGCGTGGAAGGTCACATCATCGACTTTTAGCTGGAACTTGGCGTGGCAGGTCGCCTCATCGACCTTTAGCTGGAACTTGGTGTGGGAGGTCGCCTCGTCGACCTCAGACAGGAACATGTCTTGGGAGGCCGTCTCTTCGACCTCGGACAGGAACGTGTTTTGGGACGTCATCTCTTCGACCTCAGACAGAAACTTGACTTGGGAGGCCTTCTCTTCGACTTCCGACAGAAACTTGGCTTGAGAGGCCCTTTATTCGACCTCAGACAGGAACTTGGCTTGAGTGGTTGCCTCTGGAGATGAGACAACCTTGTGGGTCTCAGGCTGGAGCCCTGGGGATGAGACCGCCTCATGGATCTCCTGCTGGAGCTCTGGGGAGGAGGTCGCCACGTTGTTCTCTGGCTGGAGCTCTACAGGTGAGGCCACCTCATTGGTCTCAGGTTGGAGCTCTGAAGATGAGGTCGCCACGTTGACCTATGTCTGGAGATCGGCAGAGGAGACCACGTAGTGGTTCTTACCCGGTTTGCCCGCTCATAATAGGTGGTGAATGGCATGGTAGGTGTTTCTGTGAGGCAGGCCCACTCCATCGGATTCTGGACTGCTGAACACCACCATAAATAGTTCCACAAACTGACTTACATGCTCCAGTCCCCTGGATCCCATGACTACTAGACCACTTCTGGGCCGAGCAAAAAAACCTTAGCCATTGCTTCTCGCTGGGCTTGGGGTCCGCTAGACTTGAAAAATAGATATGGGAGTCAACTAGAAAATATTCTCGGTAGCCAAAAATCCCATCATACCGATCTGGGAGATCTACGAAAGTCCAATGAGGAAACTGGAATGAATATAAAGCTGGGAGAGTTTGCTTGATTTCCTTAGTGTGATGTCTCCTCCGTCTTCCTGCTGCATTCAGGGTGAGGCTTAGTATTCTGTCACGTATATTACGTAATGGAGGTTAGGATGGACGCAAGTGCAGTTAAAGACTTTTATTGGAGAGAGGCAGGCAGACAAATCCAAATCGGTAATCAAAAGCATGGTCCAGTAACTGGCTAAAGGTCAGGCGATCGGCAAATGGGCATGAACTGGGCAAGGCAAAACACAAAATGAGAAACTAGGTACAAGATCAAAAACCATGAAACGAAACACGAACAAAGGCTTGGCATGGTGAATACACTCGATATTACGCAAAGTACAAAGAGACATGAGGGGTTTAAATGACAAACGTAATCAGGGTGAAACAAAAGACAGCTGAAACAATGATGTCTCATATACGGAAAACAAACAATGACAGTACGGGGCGGAGATAGGACATAAACCATATCAAAAGCACGTGTCCGAAGTAAACAAAGTCAATGTCACTGAAGACACAAAAGTATGCATTAGCTAAGAGCTCGCGCATTGGGCCCGCGCATCGGGTTTCCGAGCACTCTGCAATACTGCAGCTCTAGCTTGATGGGAAAGCATGACAGATTGGGTGACAAAAACTCCCCTCCACTGATGTTAACTTATCACTTACCACCATAATCCTCTATGCATATCAAATGTATTCAGAAAATTTAACTGTGGTTCTTGCAGGGGCTTAATGATAGCCCAATAATAGTTATAGACTGACCTGCTTTATTTTGCCCACAATGATTCTGTAACAGGTCAGACTCAGGAGCTACATTAGCGTCTGCCGTATGTGCAGGTTTATTAGACACCATCCAAAATTGTAGTATAAAAAAGGCTTAACATCTGTACCAGTATAAAATCAAAAATATTCTAATCAATATATATAGTTCATCCGAAACTGTGATGGATACAGGGAATAGTGAGATCAAAACACAGACAAGGCAAAAGATTAGACTAGACTTCTATGCAAGACTTGGCTATTCAAGACTTTGCACAGCCATCTGTATTTTGTGTGCTTATATATTCTTAGGCCCAGAAGTGCTAAACAGAAAAGAAACACAAGAACTCTGTTGACATTTCCCATTGCTGATGGGATGGGGTATTATCTTGTGCAGTTTTGACAGAAACTTCCTTGATGATGAGACAGAATGCTCAGGAATGCTCCTTTTTAACATAGCCAATACAACATATGTATGGACATAGCCAATACAACAATTTGGAATGTCCTGAAAAAGAAAAAAACACTATTATACTAACAACCAGACAAGTAAATGGCCGGCCAAGCAAAACAACAGCAGTTGATGACAGAAACATTGTGAGAGCTGTGAAGAAAAACCCCAAACAGTTAGTGACATCACCAACACCTTGCTCAAGGCAGGAGTGGAGGTACAATCCACCATTAGAAGAAGACTTCAAGTGCAGAAATATAGTGGCCATACGACAAGATGCAAACCACTCATCAGCATTAAGAATCAGTAAAAAGGTTGAAAAAAGTTCTGGAACCAAGATTAACCTCTACCACTGTGATTGAAAGGCCAAAGTTTGGAGAAGGCATGGCACTGCTCATGATCCAAAACACAGAAGCTCATCAGTCAAGCATGGTGGAGGTAGTGTCATGGCTTGAGCTTGCATACCTGCTTCTGGAATGGACTCACTAATCTTTACTGATGATGTAATACATGATGGTAGAAGCAGAATGAATTCCGAAGTTTACAGAAACAATCTGTATTTCAGTTTACAGAGAAATGCATCCAATCTAAATGAGAGAAGCTTGATCATGCAGCAAGACAACGACCCAAGAAGCACTGTCAATATAGCAAAGGACGTCATCAGGGGACAAAAGTGGTAGGTTTTAGATTGACCAAGTCAATAACCAGACCTTAACCCGGCAGAGCATGCATATCACCTCCTGAAGAGGAAAGTGAAAAGAAAACCCCCCAAATCAAACAACAACTGAAAGAGGCTGCAGTAAAAGCCTTGAAAAGCAACACAAAAGAAAAATTCAACATTTTGATGATGTCAATGGGTCACTAGCTTTCAAATCATGTCAAGTAAGTTTTCATTGTCATTCCTGTATATGGTTGGCAGGGGGCGCCTCTCCCCAAACTCATTAGGCCTGATTGGTTACACCTGGGTTTTCCCCTGTTTGAAGCAAAGTTTGTTTGGTTCATGGTTTTGGGCCCTTGTGTCTTTTTTTTCTTTATTGTTGCTCTTTTTGTCAGTAAAGCCTCTATTGTGGATGATCTCTGCCTCCTTGCTTCTGTGCTTGGATTCATTACTGGCTCTTCTCTGAAAAGAGTAGCCACAGGGAGAGGTGTACCTGCGGCGGGAAAGTAGGACCTCATGCTCGTGGGGCAGTACTGGCCATTCTCTTCTATGGAAAGTAGCTAAGGTTTGTCCAAAAAGTCACCAGATTTGTCACTAGGTGCTTTTATGGTGGAAAAAAAACCAGCTAAAGGGGCCTGAAAAGTGGACCGGAGCTGTTTCTGTTAAAATGAGTAAGCGAATAGTGGGAGGAGAGGGAGGGGCTGCAGTGGGGAGTTATATATTGAGTGCAAGGATTGTATTCGTTTTCTGTCAAAAAGAAACGCTTAAGTTATTTAGTGATTTCGTATTTACTGACTTTTTATGCACCACTAGATAAAAAATGTCTATTTTCAAGGTTTTCCAGTATTTACATTTCAAGAAGCCAAAGCATTTCAAGCCAAAAGCCAAGCATTTCAAACACTTCAAGCACCTTGTACAAACCCTGTATAAGGTGCCCAAACCACCGAAAGTGGTTTCTCTTAGAGGAATTCAAAGGAACAGCAGTTTTACTCCATGGCACCCCTAGATTTTTGCTTTGGAAAGGTGTTTGGTAAGGGAATAAATGTAACGCATTGCTTTAAATACACACCGTAAAGGGGTTACTTCACTTTTGAACTCACCAAATTCCATGGGCCCAGAATCTTACCAATAAGCTACAGTACAAGAGAGTTTTAATGGAGATACTGGGGATTGAATCCAGGACCCTTCTTATCCGAAACAGTTACTTTATTTGCATTTGCGGAAAACCCAAAGAATTTCCTAGAATAACATTGTTCTTGATACTGGAATCCTGATTTGTTGTCTGTACAATGTTTTGTATGTTAACCCCATATCCAAATGGGTTTTCTTTGGGTTCCTTCCACATCCCATAACATGCCAGTAGGTGGATTGGCTAAGCTAAATTGCCCCTAGGTGTGAATGTATGTATATGGTGCCCTTTGATGTGTGTATATCTGCCTTGCACCCAGTATTCACAGGATAGGCACTGGCTCAGCAGTGACTCTGGCCAGGATAAATCACAGAAGATGAATGAACCAATTAAGCATTCTTGATTTCCTAATCAAGCCAAGAACATAATGTAACTCTATACAAAATCTTTAATCTTTCACCAGAACACTTTAATAGGACCTGTACACCTGCATATTCATGCAAACTAGTTGTGCAACTAATGATTATTTTCATAATTGATTAATGGGCCAATTATTTATTTTTTTTGCGATTAATCAGAATTTTTAAAGAAATTCAAAACCATGTTTTCATTTCTTGAAAATAAAATCCACAAATTGAGCATTACAAATATAAACTTCAGGCTAAAACTTTACATTAACACAACTGGATGCATAAAAGAAAACCACTGATAATTGAACTACAGTCCTAAATTAATAATAAAAAACACAAGTTTGTGCTCATGCATCACTGTCGTGCTTTCCCACTGTCACTTGAGTCCTTCCATGAGTCTGTGCCCTCTGTAGCTTCAAAGTCACGTACCAAGCTTTAAGACACTATTCACAAAAATTAAAAATCAGTACCACAATGACAGAGTGACGTCAGCCAGATGATTGGGATGAATATAATGTTCATGTGGATTAATACAGCTAAAAAAGTTTCAACAAGTTTCATTTATTCTTAGAAATTTCCCAGATACAACAATGAATATTTTACCTGCTGATACATAATCAGAGCTAGTGTAGTCTGTGTGTGTGTCTTTAAGATGGTGAAAAGTCTATATATAAGCATTAATCACACAAAAGCTAAGATTTTAAGTGGCTAAGAATGTGACAAGGTAAGAAGAAGCTGAAATAAGTGCACAGGTGCCTGAATGTGTAATTTAATAATATGATTAAAGTAGCACCGGTATTAATATATTTTTTTGTTTAGAGAAGACATTAATTAAATGACAAAGAGAAAAAGGGGATATAATGCAAAGTTGTTCATTTGAATAAGTCAGTCATGTTGCTTCTTATTAATGCATTATCACAGAACTATCAATCTAAAAATAATCTGTAACTGACAATGATTATTTTTTATGTCTTTTTTGTCAACGGACATGAACAAGGTACTGGCAGATACGCTGCAGTCATCCAGCATACAGAAAACCATGTGAATAATATGACTAAACTAATAAACTAAAGGTACATATACTAACAAAGCTTTAAAAGTGTTCTAATATCTATATTGCTTTCTGTATTGTTTCCCAAAATGTATCAGTCTATTTGTTCTAATAACCTTGTAGCATGTAAAATTAAATATTTAAATTTAAATATTCATATTTTATTATCTAGTAACAAAATGCTGGATGCTAATTGTGCCACCAAGTAATATTGTTTTAAATTATTTTTTCATCACAGGATTTTCTTCTTGTGAAAGTGTTTATTCCTCTTATATCAATCTGCCAATGATGCTAAATAAATCTCATCACAGAAAACATCACATGAAGAGTTATATATTTTAATTGTTAAATTACACCATGTTTTGTTATTAGGGTTAGATTATGTGGCACATAAAACCTATAAATCCCTGTGAAATAGCTGTTATTATTGAAATAGTAATGCATTAGCATGAGTACATTAATATAAATGTTGCAGCTCACTCTAAACGACTTTAATGAAAATTGATAAATAGTTATATTTAGAATGAAGGGCAGTGTTGGTGGCTGGATTTTCCTTTATGACCTTTTCTTTTGAAATCGTAGTAAATCATTGTTATTGCGAGAGATATAATTCTGGCTACACAGTAGAATGCATAATTCACAATTATTTACATAGGCACAATGCTTGTATGTAAAGCATGTAAAGATTATTTTAATTATTTTTTGCTGACATACTATCCATGACTATATTTATTCTGATATATTTACCTAATATGAGCATTACAAATATAAAATTCAGGCTAAAACTTTACATTAACACAACTGGATGCATAAAAGAAAACCACTGATAATTGAACTACAGTCCTAAATTAATAATAAAAAACACAAGTTTGTGCTCATGCATCACTGTCGTGCTTTCCCACTGTCACTTGAGTCCTTCCATGAATTTGTATGGGTACTCATGGATATCCAGTAATAGTATGGTTTTTCTAGTCTAATATACTGTTAGTTCTTTTATAGTGTAAATTCTATATTATCCTGTATGTAGATTTCTACAATCATACATAGATGCACTTAAGCCATCAGTTTAACACTTTAGCACTAGAACAAAATTCAAGTGAAACTATCACCAATAGTGCCTAGCACAAGCAGGTATTTCTTCAAATGCTGATGAGAGGGGAAACTAACAGCAAAGGTCAGTGATTTAGATTACAGATGGAGTTCAAAGCTCAAGCAATATAGTAAATAACTCCATTACACGTAATGTACGTTATTTCTTCCACCAGTTCTTAAAAGTGTCCAGCTTACCCACAGCGTTCAGATACAGAATGGGCATAATGACGCATCCAGCCATAGTAAAACAAAATATGGGGAAATATAAACAACAATAGCGCTCTATTTCTTTAAGTGGAATCAGCTTTCCAAATGTAAAAATGATCACTGGTGGTAGGTAGACAATGAATGTCATGATGAAGCTGTTAGAGATGGTGTGAAGAGCTTGTTTCTTCTGTGGATGGATGTTGTTGTTTCCTGTTGGATCAGGCTTTTGCAGTGCTCGAAGTATGGAAATATCACAGAAGAAGATAACTGGCAGTGCCAGGATTAAAGGAAAGGCTTTGAAAGGAGATGTCATTAACAATGTTAAAGTGCATGCAGCCAATCCAGCAACCACTATAGTGATACAGACTATTACTGTGATTACCTTCTTAACTACAACAAGGTTCTTACTGGTTTTGTACACTATGGGGTAAACCACAGCGACATAACAGTCCCAACAAATGCAAGCCATAAACAGAGGTCTACCACTGAGGCATAAGGTGTAGATAAAATTGTGAAGAACTTCAAGCTCAGAATTTTGCCATATCATGAAATTACATACACGGAATGGGATCTGAGCTGTGAAAACCAGATCGTTAACAGTCAGGCTGAGCATGAAGATGTCACTGGTGGCTCTTTGTTTTTGCCTCTGGAGGAGTTCGTGTAGGACCCACAGACTGGTTGGAAATCCCAAAAGGAAACAGATCACAGATATTGCTGACCAGATAACAGGTGCAGTGGGGTAATCTATGCACCAGTTGTAGTAGTTCCAGTTCGCTGCCTGAGTGCTGTTTGAGGATGATGCAGGTTCATGTTCTGCCATTTCTGAGATGTGGATGTTTATCTCTGAGTGATGAAGAAAGCTGTAAAATATTAGACAGTTCCAAGTACACACTTGATCACAAATTTAGCTTTTGCTACAAAAATCCAAAAACATGATCTGAAGGTCTTGCTATGGTCAGGTGCAAAGTAAAAATAAGGCTTTTTTTTGGTGATCTTGTTTAAATCATGTTCACATTTTGAATATGCAAAGCCATACAGTGGATATAAAAAGTCTGCACACCCCTGTTAAAATGTCAGGCTTTTGTGAAGGAAAAGAATGACTAAGATAAATCGTGTCAGATCTTTCCCACCTTCAATGTGAAATTGGAAAAAAAAGGGGTCAATAGAAACATACAATAACCCTTAAACTAATACTCTGTTGAAGCATCTTTTGATTTTATTACTTTGTCAAATATTTTTTTTTTAATTTTTACATTACTGAGAGTCTAACTGTGTGGCACCTCTTGACTTGGCAATATTTTCCCCACTCTTTCTTGCAAAAATCTAGATCCAACAAATTTTAAAGGCATCTCCTGCACAAAGCCCTCTTCAGTCAGCCCACAGATTTTTAGTTTTCAGATCTGGCTTCTTGCTAGGTCATTCAAAAACATTGTTCTTCATTTGGTTACGCCATGCCTTTGTTGATTTGGATGCATGATCTGGGTCATTGTCATGCTTTAAGTTGAAATTCATTTTCAGCTTCCTAGCAGCCACCTGAAGGTTTTGCACTAATATCAACTGGTATTTACAGCTATTCATGTTTCCCTCCACCTTGATAAATGCCCCAGTTCTGCTCAAAGAAAAGCAGCCCTAAAGCATGATCTACCACCACTATGCTGCACTGTGGATTTGGTGTTCTTGGTGTTCTAGTGATGTGCTTTTTTTTGCACCAAACATACCTTTTGGAATTGGTCTCATCAGACCATAACACATTTTGCCACATGGTTTGGGGTGATTTAGTTAAACTTAGATGTTTTTGTGAGAAAGGACCTAGCCGCCCTACCCCATAGCCTAGACGTGTGAAGAATATGAGACACTGTTGTCACATGCACAGAGTAATCAGTACTTGTCAGATATTCCTGCAGCTACTTTAATGTTGCTGTAGGTGTCCTGGCAGCCTCCCTGGTAAGATTTTGTCTTGTCCTTTTGTAAATTTTGGAGGGAAGTCCTGTTCTTTGTGATATCACTGTGGTGCTCCATTTTCTCTGTATGTTGATGATCGCCTTTACGGTGTTCCGTATATCTAATGGTTAGGAAATTCTTTTATACCGCTTTTTTGATCAAGAACTTTCCACAAATGAGACACCATGCATGCTTTGTAAGCTGTAGACTTTTGATATCCTTTGTAGGATGGTCATGATATACAATGGATGGGCCTTTCTGCAGGAGTTGGTAAATCATTCATTCATTTATTTTCACTGTTTTATTTCTTTTCATTGTTTAAGGTGAAAATCATTCAGGAAATGACTTAACCTATTTATTTTCTGTGTAGCGTTGTGGTTGAAATTACCTATTAATACATATTAATTTGAACAAAGTTTAACTAATATAAAATTAACTTTTTATGTATAAAGTATGTAAACACATAACTATCCCCTCCCCCCACCCTGCCTTATTTTCCCTTATGTAAAAAGTTGGCTAAATCATTTTAATAACAATTTCTATAATGAAGATATTATAGTTAATAGCATACTTTTTCTGAATGCATTATGATAATAGACTGCAATACCAGGTAACTTTATATGAAAAAACAACAACAATAACAACAAAAAACAACATTATTCTATGTAGTCTACATGTGATGGGGGGGGGGGGAGATTGACAGGCCAAACTGGTTACTAGGCAACCAAAACTAAAATATCCCTTTCTTTCTTTCTTTCTTCCTTTCTTTCTTCTACTCCTTCTTTTTTTTAAAAAAAATTATTATTATTATTATTATTATTATTATTATTATTATTTTTACAACTGTGGCATTCAGAAAAGCCTCTCAGAACACAAAACACAACACACCTTCGGGTTAAAACAGTAGAAAACCACATTAGGCTCCTCTTCTGTCAGTGGATAAACTGTAATATACAATGATTATTTCTTTATGTGTTTTATTATTACATAATTATTTGACTTTCAACAGACATGAACAATATACAGGCAGATACGCTGCAGTCATACAGCACACAGAAAACCATGTAAATAATAAGACTAAACTAATAGACTAAAGTTACATATACTAACAAAGCTTTAAAAGTGTTGTCCTAATAACCCAAAATTATATTCTATTTTGTTATAGCAAAAAACGTATCAACCTGTCTGTTCTAACAACCTTGTAGAACGTAAAAATTTATATTTAATTTTAATATTTCATATTTTATTATCTAGTAACAAAATGCTAGACGTTTATTGCTAGACGCCTAAATTATTTTATTGCTTTTTTCCCCAAAATTGACTATATTTATTCTGACATATTTACCTAATACACTGTATTACTATAGTAATAGTGTAGTTTTTCTAGTCTAATATACTATTTTAGTTCTATATTTGTGCAAATTCTATATTATACTATTTAGATTTCTACTGTCATGCATAGATGCACTTAATCCATCAATTTTAGCACTTATTTATAGTTGCAGTGAACAAAATAAAATGAAGTAGGAAAAAATTCAAGTGAAACTATCACCAATAGTGCCTAGCACTAGCAGGTATTTCTACAAATGCTGATGAGAGGGGAAACTAACAGCAAAGGTCAATGTTTTAGATTACAGATGGAGTTCAAAGCTCAAGCAATATAGTAAATAACTCCATTATACGTAACATACTTTATTTTTTCCACCACTTCTTAAAAGTGTCCAGCTTACCCACAGTGATCAGATACAGAATGGGCATAATGACGCATCCAGCCATAGTAAAACAAAGTCCAGAGAAATTTAAAGAACAACAGCGTTCTATTTCTGTAAGTGGAAACAGCTCTCCCAATGAAAAAATGATCACTGGTGGTAGGTAGACAATGAATGTCATGATGAAGCTGTTAGAGATGGTGTGAAGAGCTTGTTTCTTCTGTGGATGGATGTTGTTGTTTCCTGTTGGATCAGGCTTTCGCAGTGCTCGAAGTATGGAAATATCACAGAAGAAGATAACTGGCAGTGCCACGATTAAAGGAAAGGCTATGAAAGGAGTTGCAATTAACCATGGTAAAATGCATGCAGCCAATCCAGCAACCACTATAGTGATACAGACTATTACTGTGATTACCTTCTTAACTACAATGAGGTTCTTACTGGCTTTGTACACTATGGGGTAAACCACAGCGACATAACAGTCCCAACAAATGCAAGTCATAAACAGAGGTCTACCACTAAGGCTTAAGCTGTAGATAAAGTTTAAAATATTTTGTAGCTCCTTAATTTGCCATATCATGAAATTACATACACAGAATGGGATCTGAGCTGTGAAAAACAGATCGATAACAGCCAGGCTGAGCGTGAAGATGTCACTGGTGGCTCTTTGTTTTTGCCTCTGGAGGAGTTCGTGTAGGACCCACAGACTGGTTGGAAATCCCAAAAGGAAACAGATCACAGATATTGCTGACCAGATAACAGGTGCAGTGGAATAATCTATGCACCAGTTGTAGTAGTTCCAGTCCGCTGCCTGAGTGCTGTTTGAAGATGATAAATGTTCATGTTCTGCCATTTCTGAGATGTGGATGTTTATCTCTGAGTGATGAAGAAAGCTGTAAAATATTAAAGGGCAGTTCCGAGTACACAGTTGACCACAAATTTAGTTTTGCTACAAAAATCCAAAAACATGATCTGTAGGTCTTGCTATGATCAGCTGCAAAGTAAAAACGTAGGGTTAGTTTTTGAGAGACTTTGTTTAAATCATGTTCACATTTTGAATATGCAAAGCCATAGGGTGGTCATGATATAAAAAAAATGGACCTTTCTGCAGGTGTTGGGAGACAGGTGTTTTATTCATTCATTAATTTTCACAAACTGTTTTATTTTAATTGTTTTAAAGTTGGAAATCTTTCGGTACAAAATCATTTGTCTGCTAGTAATTGGAATAAAATGTCACTACTATAAATATAAAGGAATAATAAATAAATAAATAAATAAATAAATAAACTTTTCTGTTGTGAATATATTATAATTAATAGCATACCTATTTCTGAATTTGTCATAATAGAGTGCAATACAAACAACAACATTCTTATTTATTTATTAAAAAAAGGTTAAACAATACACTTGTTTTTTACTCTTTTGATTTTATTCAGGGGGCACGGTGGCTTAGGAGTTAGCACGTTTGCCTCACACTTCCAGGGTCGAGGGTTCGATTCCTGTCATGGCCCTGTGTGGGCAGAGCTTGCATGTTCTCCCAGTGCTTCATGGGTTTCCCCCGGGTACTCCAGTTTCTTCCCCCAGTCCAAAGACATGTATTGTAGGCTGATTGGCATGTCGGTTGTGTATGAATGTGTGTGTGATTGCGCCCTGCGATGGACTGGCACCCCGTCCAGGGTGTCCCCCGCCTTGTGCCCCATGCTCCCTGTGATAGGCTCCAGGTTCCCTGTAACCCAGTAAGGACATGCGGTACAGTATGGATGGATGGATGACTTTATTCATAGAAGCTTAAAACATACAAAGTATTATAAATTTGTGACCACTTACATGAGCCAGTGTCAAAATTTTACAAATGGTTAGTTTGAGAGGTGGATTGATTTTATTAAATCGATTTGTTAAAATGGCACACAAGAATCATAAAACTGGCAAAAAGAAAACTGTACGCAGAACCAGAACACAGCATGAACACAAAATTAACAACAGTCTAGAAAAACAACAGATGCTAAGCAACTAATGGGTATAACGCAGAACAAATATGCAGGAGTAATTAGGGGTAACACAAAACCGGTGCAATATATCAGGGAGGCATGTGACACCATCTATCTGCCTGTTCCTCCTGCCTGCAAACACTTCTTTGCAACCTGATGTGTGCAACCTCTCAAGTTTGTTTGCTTCATCGTATCCAGTCATCTACTGCTGGGACCTTTGATGGCCATGGAAATTGAGGGGATTGGTAACCTAAGACACACTGGAAGGGAGTAAATTAAGCTGAGGAATCAATTATGGAGATTTAGTCCATGGGAGATAGCTGTTCCATTTATGCTGGTTGCTCAGTCATTAGGATCTTAAGAATCTCCTGGTTAACACCTTCCACCTGGCCATTTGACTTAGGATAACGTGAGCAAAGGCTCATTGTGATATTAATATGTTTGCAAAATGCCTTCCAAATATTTGAACCACTCTGTTGCAATTCTGTGATTCTGTTGTGAATCAGGGACAATGTGAAATGAGTAGCAGCTCTAAAAAGCCTGAATGCAGGTGATGATGGGTTCTGGACTGGGCAAAGATTATACAAGATAACACAAAATTCTTGACCTCATTGTTAACAGTGGGCCACCAGAATTTCTTACTCACCATCCCTGTGGTTCTCTGAATACCAGGATGTCCAGAACTGGGAGAATAATGAACATATGCCATAAGCTGTTCATGCATTTCCTGAGGAACTAAAACTTTGTTTGGGGGTCACTCAAAAGAGGTAGGGCTCATTTATACTAAGCTCTTGTAATGTCTTTCAAAATCTTGCAGTGAGTATGAGTCTGGACCATGAGTATGGAATGTTTGGTCTGGATTATCCTCATTTGTTCCATCATATAGTGGAGATATATTATATATACATAAAAATCACATCCCTGATCAAATTTCAGGGTGTTTTTTTTTAAATTTTATTTATTTTTTTTACGTAAAAACAATGGAATGAAGATAAATCATGTCAAGTCTTTTTCTACCCTTTTTTAAGTGAAAACCAAAAAATGATTTATGGGGGGAAAAAATTGTATAATAACCTGTTTGCATAAGTGTTTAAACCCCTTAAATATTACTTCATTAAAGCACCCTCTGTTTGTAATACAGCACTCGGTCTTTTTCGGGTAAGCGTCTACACACTTGGTACATTTTGATCTGGTAACTGTATTCTGCTCTTGCTTGCAAAAATGCTGCAGATCTATAACATTGTGATCTATAACGTCATATGTGCACAACCATCTTCAAGTCATTTCACCGGTTTTGGATAGGATTTAGATATGAGCTCTGACTGGGCCATTGCAAAACATTGATCATCTTCATCTGAAGCCACTCATTTGTTGACTTCGATTTGTGCTTTGGTTTGTTGTCTTGCTAGAAGATAAAATTTCTCGTTGTCTTTAGCTGTCTGACAGAGGACTTAAGGTTTTGTGTCAAAATAGATTGGTACATGGTGCTATCTTGACTAGAGACCCAGTCCCAGCTGACGAGAAGCAGTCCTATAGCATGATGCTGCCACAACCATGTTTCACCATGAGTAGTATTATTTTTTTGTAATAAGCTGTCTTGTTCATGCACCAAACATATATTTTAACCTTATGCCCAAAATTATATACATTGGTCTCGTCGGACCATAGCACATGGTTTGAGGTGATTTAAGTGGGCTTAGATGTTTTTTTTTTCATGAGAAAGGGCCTCCATCTACCTACCCTATCCCATAGCCTAAACATGCGAAGAATGCGAGAGATTGTTGTCCCATGCAGGGACCAATACTTGCCAAATATTCCTTCCTCCATGATTAAGTTTTGTTCTTGTCTTTAGACCTGTGGTCCCCTGTTTTCTCCACTTGTTGATGACCTTCAGTTATATAGTACATTTAATGTTTTGGAAAATTATTTTGTACCCCCCTTCTGATACCTTTTTAACAAGGAGATCCTGTACATGCTTTGTTAGCACCTTGTTAGTTAGACAAAAACAAGAAAATGTCAAGAAAATCGTGCATAAAAAGCTGGTTCTCATTTGGGTTTAATCATATTCACTTCATTAATGGTAGGTGTATGACAAATACTTTTGAACATGAGCGTGCATGTGATCAAATGTCCCATTATAAAGGGTGTGCACATTTGTGCAACTAGGTTATTGCAAGTCATTTCTTTTTCTTTCCTAAACGGTTTCTTTTTGTTTTTCACTTGAAATTTGTTGGTTGGTCAGCCAAGTGAAGATTTCTGGAGAAGCCAGAGGGTTTTATTTTCTGGGGATCGCCATGCCGATCAAATTCCATTTTCAGATGCATCCGCATCTACAATGAAAGGGAGTGAGAGATCAGGGTGATGCAGGATGGGTGCACTGGTAAATTGGTTCTCTAGATTAAGCAAGGCATCCAGCTTAGGTTTTTTGGCTTTCCTTTAAGCAGTGAGGGGAGAAGCTACTGAAGTAAAACCTCTAATTCACTTATACAAATCAGTGAATCTGAGAAATCTCTGCAATTCCTTTATGCTTTTTAGCAGGGGCCAAGAGGTTATGTTTTCCACTTAAGAATTTTTCATACTTACTCCTTGAGCATCTTGGATATACCCCAGGGATGCCATGGATGATTTGTAAAGCTTTTGACCCCAATTTTCTCCAGTATAACTGTCTAGCATGTGCTTTCCCCAAGACATGTCAAGCCAGCCAATCACATCTTTTTCAAACTGCTGCTCTTGCTGTGTCATAGGGAAGCATAACAGATACCTGTTTGTGGGATTAGGTGAAAAAACCTTCACTCTGAAACGCATTAAAAGTTTTTTGTTTAAAATGTTTGTGATGTGATGTTTGTTTCTGTAAGAACTGATAGTGCAGTTACAGTGGTGTTTTAATATGAGAAAAAGAATTCAAGTGTGTAATACAAAAGGGATTACAAAGTACTGTCTATCTGGAAGTACTCTGGTTCTGTGACAGGCATTATTAGACAATTAGTAGAAAATTCACAGGCTGTCTAGAGTATCTCTGGAATGCTTCTGAGATGTCTTGGCCCTTAGAGGATTATGAATTATACCATAGCAATAGTCACTGCTGATCTTGTTTGAGCTAAGTTTTAAAAGAATATCAAGATAGGTTATACGAAGTTAAATTAAGACTGTGGGCATTATGCAAAAATATCAGAAAACAAGCTTCTTTCCCACAACACAAAGTTTGTAAAACAAATCAGATCAGATCAATCATAGATCAATCCACTGTTTTTGCTCATGCAAATAATGTATAGCGACTGTCAGAGAATGTCAGTTTAACACAGCCTAAAAATACATGCTCAGATTGGTCCCTTGCCTTTGTTCCACCAATGTACTATCAAAATTTTGAACTTCACCAAACTGGATATAATTAAAGACTCAGAGTGGTTTGGTCTGATTTGTTTTCATCCATTATAAGACAAGTAGGGATTCAAAAATCTTTTTTTATTGTGGTGTGCCCAATTGTTCATATTTATTTATATGGCCGATGCGTTTATACCAAGTGATTACTGTATTTTTGCTCCTTGAGGGCCCTCGCTGTTAGCCCTCAACAGCGTAGTACTATACTCTACGCCATAAGTTGTCTGTATATTCCTTTTCCTTCCACTTCTCCTGCTTGAGGTCACAGTGGCAACTGGCTGAAGATCACACAGGACTTGATCCTCAGCTGCAGATTCCAGCTCCTGAAGATCCCAAAACAACCGAGATATAATCTTTCCAGCAGGTCCTGAATCTCCATTGGTGTCTCCATCCAGTGCAGTCTGATGCAACTTTAGCCAGAAATGACTGGGTCCATTCTTGTAAGGTGCCCAAAACACTGGAACTGTCTCCTCTCAATTCAGAGGAACAGAGGCTCTGCCTTAAGTCTTTCCCAGATTGTTACTTTGGATAATTGTTTGGCAAATTAATAAATATAATCCATTGTTTGCAATACATACATTACAGGTTCCTTCCATTCTAAACTCAAGCTTCCATGGGCACAGAGTCCTAACCGATAATCTACAACAGTGTTTCACTTGAGATGCTTGGGATTGAATGCAGGACCCTTCTTGCCCACTACTGTGTCTTCAGTTTCATTTGTGGAAAATTGCTACACTATATGGTCAAAAGTTCGTGGACACCTGACCATCACAGCCACATGTTGGCCTTCACCGAACTGTTGCCATAAAGCTGGCAACAACCATCTCATCTTTGTATGCTGCAGCATTTTAGATTTCCCTTCACTGCAACTAAGGGTTTTCAGCACAACAATGCCCCTGTGCACGGTCCATGAAGACATGGCTTGCAAAGGTTGGTGTGGAAGAACTAGAGTGGTCTGCACAGAACCCTCACCTAAACCCTAGTGCCAGTTGCCAATGGGCATGGTGCTGGGAGATATGCTACAATCATCCAGTTTACAGAGATCCATGTGACTAATCTGACTAAACTTTAAAGTTACATATCCCAAAAATCTTGAAATGTGTTGTTCTAATAACTGGGAAATTATTAACCATACTGTTATGGCACAGGAACTCTGCATCATATAATCATACAGATATACATGTACCTTATTTTCACTCTTCATAGTAAACCATTATAAAGGCAACCCATCAAATCATTAGTGTGAAACTAGTCAACTTTCCATGCACAACAATCTACATTATGTACAGCATACAAACTGCTGAATGTTTACTACAGCTATAAACAGTCATCCCCTTGTGATCAAGAATCAACTTGTCAGGAAACTGCAAAGACTTCTGTTGTGATGACTTTGTAGTGGCAGAAAATGTATAGGAACAGCTTTACCTCCGAATGTAAAAACATGCCGGCAGTGGAGACTCCTTCCAAAAATGGTAATTGGACATCTCATCACAGAAAACATCACAGAAAAATTGTGCAAACACCATGTTTTATTATTGGGGTTAGATTATATGGAACACATACAAGTGTTTGCGAATGAGCTGTTGTATTAAATCAGCTGAAATGTATTAAAACAAGCACATTAATATAAAGCTTCCAGTCAACTCTACTGCCCATTTAGATTTGATAATTCAGCAGGAACATTTATAAAGAACTTTATTTCGAATGAAGGACACGGTTAGTCGCTGTACTATTTTCCCTCTGACTTGATTCTTATGAAATATACGTAAATCCTGATTGTTTTTGCGAGAGATAATTCTGGCTATACAATAGAACACACTACTTACAACTCATTATTTAGGCACAGTGCATGTATACCAGGATGATTTAACTGTATTTCTCCACTAGATTATAGCTACAACTGTATTTATTATACTATATTTACTTACCTAATCAATATAGCTATATTATAATATTACTAGGCTAAAAATATTACAGTAAAGTTTATATTATACTATATTTATACTTCTACAGCCAGGCATATATGACCTCAATGTGTCAATGCATCACTTATTACAGGTATAGTTGAAATGAACAAAACAAAAAGTGGAAAGCGCTCGATTATACTTTATGTACTTGATCTATTCCACCAGTTCTTAAAAGTGTCCAGTTTACCGACACTGATGAGATACAGAACAGGCATAATGACAGACCCAATTGATGAAAAACCAACTCCGTACGCGGCTAAACAACAAAAACGTTCAGTATCTCTAAGTGGCATCAGGTTTCCGAATAAGAAAATTATCATTGGTGGCAGGTAGACAACAAATGTCATGATGAAGCTGTTCGAGATGGTGTGAAGAGCTTGTTTCTTCTGGGGATGGATGTTGCTCCTTCCTGTTGGATCAGGTTTTTGCAGTGCTCGAAGTATGGAAATATCACAGAAGGCAATAACTGGTAGTGCCAGGATTAAAGGGATGGCCATAAAAGTAGTTGTAATTAGCCATGTTAACGTAAGCATAATCAATCCAAAACCTGCTATAATGATACAGACTGTTATTGTGATTGCCTTCTTAACGACAATGAGTTTCTTACTGGTTTTGTACACTATGGGGTAAACCACAGCGACATAACAGTCCCAACAAATGCAAGCCATAAACAGAGGTCTACCGTTCAAATTTAAACTGTAGATAAAGTCTAAAATATTTTGTAGCTCCTTAATGTGCCATATCATGAAATTACTTACACCGAATGGGATCTGAGCTGTGAAAGTCAGATCGATAACAGCCAGGCTGAGCATGAACATGTCTCTGGTGGATCTTTGTTTTTGCCTCTGGAGGAGTTCGTGTAGGACCCACAGACTGGCTGGAAATCCCAAGAAGAAACAGACCACATATATTGCTGAGAAGATTTCCATTGTAGTGTGGTAATCTGTGCACCAGTTGTAGTAGTTCCAGTCCATTGCAAGAGTGCTGTTTGAAAATGATGATGATGATTGTTCATTTGCAGAGCCTATTTCTGCTGCCATTTCTAAGCTGTGGCTGTTTATCTTTGAGTGACGAAAAAAGCTGTAAAACCAAAAAGGCCAGTTCCAAGTGCACATTCAATCCCAAATTTTGTTTTTGCTATAAACTATAACATCAACAAAAATATCAGAAAGATATTGTCAGCTAGTCTTGCTGTGTTCAGAGTTAAAATCAAGGTGATCGAGTTTATATGATCTAGTTTACATCATCTTCACTTTGAGTATTCAAAGCCATAGGATTTTCTGCTGGTATTTGAGATGCTTAGCTTTTCCACAAAGGCAAAAATCTGCCACAGATTATTCTAGTGATCATGTTTAAATCATATTCACATTTTCAATGTAAATTTGGAAACAAAGGCTGGGTTTTTCTGCACTAGTTTGGAAGCACATATATATATATTTTTACATGATCATCACGACTGTGTCATTCATGTGGTAAGTTGGGTGAAGAACACAAATTAATAATAATAAACATGGTTTTAGTGGACTAAACAATTTGAATACTGCTTTGACTGCCATTCGTTGCTGCTAGACTACTGATAGATTTCCATTGTCACATTCACCATATACCTAGAAAAAACACATTAATACACATGACATGAGATATTTTGAGATGAAGAAACATTCTCAGTGATGACTGGCCATGATATTAGATGAAGGGCTAAAATCTAATATCCATCATTAGCCTGACAGTGAAGCTATTAGGATTGAGCAATGAATTATATCATGTCATTATGCCATCGATGAGACTTGATATAATAATAATGATGTGGAACAAACTATGAGGCAGCTACAAACTATAAACTAGGCAGCTGCATTCATGATTTCTAACTTTCAAACTTAGGGTTTTATGGTCTGTCCTTTTGGGTAAATCGTCTCTTGATCGGTCAGTGTGTGCATAAATGTGGCATCTGTATACCAACCTAATTGTCACTGAATGGACATTCAGTCCATAAACTACATGAATCTACAGTCTGGTAAACAAAAAAATCAACTCCAGTATCATGTCTTCATACCATTATGTATATTTTTCTTTACATTCTTTGGTGGTGCTGTTGTACTTGGTTGACAGGCGATCTTTTTCAGAATTAAAATATAGTCCAGTGCAAAGCTAACTCTTGTACTAATTAGGCAAGGTCACCTCGCAGTTACATACAGATCGCCATAAAATACAAATGCTACCTGAACGCTAGCAAATTACTCACAATGCACAGAGAGAACACTACTGCTCACTGCAAAATGCTTACTTATCAATGGTACAAACACGATGTAATAAATGTATCATATATCCAACACTGCATAACTATGATGAGATGAAGCTACTAAAGAAGCTAGGTCTCATACTCAGTCTCTTAGAAAATTTTGTTGGAAGTTTTACAAAAGGCTGTAAATTAATTTTGTGCAAATTCTTACACACTGACAATGAGTGTTGAGTTGTTACTAATGGTACAAAGTTTGGAAAAGCAACTTTGTTGAAAAAAGTAGCTCAAATGTTTTTTAGTTCAGCTAGCTACACTACCAAGGGGTAATTGTCAACACATATCTTTGGACTGGATGAGGAGATCGAAGTAAGCCCTTGAAACACAGGGAGAACATACGAGCAGATGTGGCCAGAGCAATAAACTGCAATGTCTGTAATATAAGACGGCTAAGACAGTGCTACAGGGAGACAGGAAGGACAGCTGATTGTCCTTGCAGTGGCAAACCACATGTAACCATGCGTTACCCCAGATGTGATCGAGAACTTGCAAATGCCTTGGTGGAAAAGTGGGGTAATACCTCACAGCAAGAACTGACAAATCTGGTGCAATTCTGCCCCATGCATAGAATCCTCTTTGCATGTTCCACTCTGCCCTGTCTGTGGAGTTTGCATGTTCTCCTTGTGCTTCAGAGGTTTCCTTCCCCAGTCCACAGACATGCATTTTAGGATGATTGGCATTTCCAAATTTTGGCATAGTGTGTGATTGTGTGTGTGATTGTGCCCCAAGTTCACTTGGATAGGTTCCAGGATCAGCTGTGACCCTGTGTAGAATAAACAGTATGGAAAATGGGTGGATGGATTAAGACAAACAGCCACGCTCATAGTAAAAGGTGGTGTAAACATAAGTCATTGAGCCTGTATGTAAAGGAAATCAGTTTAGCTCATAGATCATACCAGTGTTTTGCTAATGCAAATATTGTGACTGGTGTAATGTCACTGTAAACAGCCTAAGCACATCTGGCACTGGGTGTGACACTAAGACTGATTCACCTTTTGTGCCATAAACCCACAGGGAGCGCTCATGTGGAACATCTGAGATGATCACAGCCTTTAATTAACCATTACTTCAGTTTCAAATCGGTTGTTAAAGGAGACTATCCTCTATTTAAAAAACTAACCCTGAATATAGTTAGTCCCCAAAGAGCTGCAATGTTTACGAGCACTTGTCACAGGTCATGATTGATACAACAAGAAGCAAGCTGCAGCAGATAATGGACTGCCAAATGACCAATCCATATGAGATTACTCCTTTCCAACAGCTGAAATTCAGTGGGCTGAAAACTTCATGGGGCATTTAATATTGTACCTGTTTAATATCGACCTTAATAGGAACACCTATACACCTGCACATTCATGCAGCAGTTATGTCATATCATGTGGCAGCAGTGCAATGCATACAATTATGCAGATACAGGCTTCAGTTAATGTTCACCAAACATCAGACTGGGGGAAAAGTGTGATCTCTGTGACTTTATCTGTGGCATGGACGTTGGTTCCAGATGGGCTGGTTTGAGTATTTCAGAAACTGCTGATCTCCTGGGATTTTCACACATTGATAAGAAAGATCAGAGAAGAATGACCAGACTGGAAGACTGTTGGAAGACTAGAAAACACCAGGTAAATTTTTTTTTTTAAATCTTCAACTGTCTAGTTTTAAGCGAGTCTATGCCTATGACATCCTCAGATTCCTGTTCTTGGCTGTCAGGAGTGGAACCTAATGTGGTCTTCTACTGTTGTAGCCCATCCACCTCAAGGTTCGATGTTTTGTGCATGCTGAGATGCTTTTCTGCTCAACACAGTTGTAAAGAGTGATTATATGAGGCACTATATCCTTCCCTTCTCAACAATGTGTTTCCACCCACAGAACTGTGGTTCACTCAGTGCTTTTTTTTGTTTTTCACACCATTTTGTATAAACTCTAGAGACTATTGAGTATGAAATTCCCAGGAGATCAGCAGGTTCTGAAATACGCAAACCAGCCCATCTGCCACCAACACCCATGCCGTGTTTTAAGTCACAGAGATCACACTTTTTCTTCATTCTGATGTTTGATTTGAAAATTAACTGAAGCTCTTGACTGTATTTTCATGTTGTTGTTTTATTCTGCTGCCACATGATAGTCTGATTGTATAACTGCATGAATGCCCAGGTGTTTCTATAAAAGTGGAAGGTGAGTGTATTGCGATGTAAAACAAGGATTTTATATTACATTTATTTATATTTATTAATTTGGTGGACGCTTTTTATCCAAAGTGACTTATGGATCGAGTTAGATTGAGTCCTGCAAGACTTTCCACCAAGTGAACGGAACAAGGTTTGATATTGTTGTATGGGGAACTTCATTAAAGAATGAAATATGACAACCCGCAAGATTGTACATTTAAAATAAAACTGGACATGTTTCACATGTTTGTAAAGAAAGTTAGTTTTTCAATGTGCCTTTTTTTTTTAGGCCAAACACTTCTTGGACCAAACACTTTTTTTTTTTTTTTTTTTTTTTTTACAATCACCATTTAAAATCACCATTTTATCCTGTATATTGCACAAGTATATACTGTATGCTTCAGACTATTCCTCACAAAGTGTTCAGAATAGGGTGCAATATGAGAATGTGAATTATTTGGAATGCTACACAATCATGAAAATTGTAATCACTTGTGGATGCAGTTAATTGTCACGTTTCGAGATGTAACGAAGATAGGATGGATGCAAATGTAGCTTAACAGTTTATTTAATGTGAGACACAGGCAGGTAAATCCAAATCGTGATTAGAAACGTAATCCACAAACATGCAAAGGTCAGGCGATCGGCAAACAGGCATACACGGGGCAAAGCAGGAATCAAGGTCACGGTCACGGAATACAGGGTCGAGATACAAAACAAGAAACATAAACTATAACGAGGAACTGGGAGCGGAGAAACCAGCATGGACTAAATGCAATAATCTAAATATGGAACATAACAAGGACAATAACTAAGACTGTGACTGTGATTAACTATCGTATGGAATCTAAACTAATCTAATATAACGTAAGTAATTTATCTAATCTAATCTAATATTCTGCGCCGTGTGCTGGGAGGCGCGCGGTATATATGCAAACATAATCATGGTAAATTGCTGATGGCTGACACCAATCTAGACACACGTGAAATAACAGCCAATGACAGAACAGGGAGGAGACATAACAGAAACATAACAAAAGCACGTGTCCACTGTACACAGTGTCACGATTGTCAACATACGAAAAGCAGGTGCTCACTCACCTTGCTTGTGCACACGCACCCACATGCTCTCCAGCGCGCTGCTTAAAGGGGAAACCGTGACATTAATGCTGTGGAACGTCCATGAGGCAAGCTAGTTATCACTTATTTTAGAGTAGCTATATACACCAGCTGCTCTTTTTTCTCTCTTGAAATTAATAAGACAAAAAAAAAAAAAACAACCCAAGCTTATGTTATCAGGGGTCAAAACAAAACCATTGATGGCTTCTATCCTGGAAAACTATCCTCAATGAAAACTTCATAACATTATATATTTTTCTTTGATAAATAACAATCCATTTATTAGTAATCCACCACATAAGTCCATCTATTGACATTGCTGCTACTATACATGCACTTCAAAGCCATCTCAAGAACTTCTGAAGTCCGAAATCATCCATCATTTTCCTGAGGTTTCAAAACACAGTTGGCCTCTCAGAGTGACATTACATGTTAGGAGAGAGCGTGAAGAACAAAAGAATTTCAGATTCTTACAGAGCGTGGCTTTAAACCTTTAACAGTTGGTGTTATATTGCACTGTATTACATCATCCCACATCCTTATACTCTAAGCGAGTTGAAAGAAAGGATGAAGGGTTCCACACACAAAAAAAAGAGCGGGGGAAAGCCATTTGTAAAGCTATTTGCTTTTTGTTAGATTAGCCATCTGGAGCAACACCTAATGATAATTATAATAGTAATCCTAAATGATAACTACAACACCTTCCAAGAAAATGGTATCTAAGGGTGATGTATCTAATAGAACTAAAATGATCCTCATACAACTATAATTTAAAAATACACATAGGCTAAAACAGGAATAAAAATTGAAGGTTTGAACGAAACCTCATATTTCCACAAACAAACTTTGCCCAGTCTCAGCTGTCGTTCTTGTGCTATTCCGTGGATGCTCACAGCTCATTTTTGTCTATAGAATTAGACAAGAGCCAAACAATTGACACTGTATACTGTAATAAAAAATTAAACCTAAAGCATTTAAGAGTTTAAATAATAATTAAATTCATCAATGAAAAACAGTAAAGAATATGGCACAAGCATGATTCTGCCTGGAGGAGGCAGTCCACCAAAAGACAGTGACCAGATAAGGAGGGCATTAATGACGAAAAGCAACTAAGAGGCCAATAGTTTGCCAAAAGATAAGTTGGGAACTCAGAAAACATGGGGGGAAAACAGTTTTGAAAAATGAAACTTTTTTGACCTTGGAAAAAACCCCAACATTATTCATCAACTTTAGAACACCATCCTTATGGTGAAAAATAATGGTGGGAGCATCATACTGTGCATTGCCCTCTTGGTAGCTGGGTACTTATTCAAACCACTTTAGCTAGCTAGCAACCTCATGGCTAGCTAGTAGTGTATGGTGACCTAAAGTCAGCCACTGAATGTCACGATTTCCGCTCACGCTAACGGGGGAGTAAGCAGCGCACTCCGAAGCTCAAACCGCGGAAAGTTAGTTAGTCAAACTCGTGTGTTTCTACAGTCCTAACAATCTCTTCTCTCCCTCTCTCCTTTTGTCGAGCCATACACAATTTTATGGAGATACTAGAGATCCTGATACTTTCTGCTGTCCGGACCTGCCAGATGCGTTCGGATGCCCTGCCTCTGGATGGATCTCTCATCTACTCCAATTCCAGATTGCTGGGACTACAGTTGCTTCTAAGGCCATACTGACTTCATATTAAACCAAAATGAACTTTCCTTTACTTTACACTATCCGTTGTTACCCAGATGAGGATGGGTTCCCTTCTGAGTCTGGTTCCTCTCAAGGTTTCTTCCTCTTAACATCTTAGGGAGTTTTTCCTCGCCACCGTCGCCACTGGCTTGCTCAACTGGGATAAATTCACACATTTAAAATCTGTATACCGTGTTTATATGCTTCTGTAAAGCTACTTTGAGACAATGTCCATTGTAAAAAGCTCTATACAAATAAAATTGAATTGAACTGAATTTCTGTTCAAGGTGAAGTATCGTTTGCATTCCATAACTAAGCCTTTGATCCTCATTCTTTTTTTTCCTGGTTTTGATCCTGTTCTCATTCTCGGCCTGCCTCTCTTCAATAACTGCAATTAACTGCACTTGCACCTATACTAACCTCCTTTAATTGACAGAATACTTTGCCGTAACATGGATGCAACAGAATTTTTCCGAGTCCAAGAGGCCCTTGATGAAAGGGAAAAACCGAGGTGGGAGAAGGAGTGGAAATTCTTCCTAATTCAAGCCAATCGGGAGTAGCTCGATTTGTACGCAATCAGGGGGTTGTAAGGAGGAGCCTTCCAACCAGTCTGGAACCATCTACCACCCTCCCTCCCCCACTGTGGATCACTATGCCAGGCTAGGCTGAGGACGTTGCTCCCCCCTCTGGCCTCGTGGAGAACCTCGCTCCTCCCTCGGACCTCACAGAGAGAGTTGCTCCCACCTCTAGCTTCATGGGGAATGTTGCTTCCCCTTTGGGCCCTGCTTGGAGCTTCGTTCCTCCCGCTGGCTATGCAATAGCCATCGCGCCACATTCAAGCCAGGCCGGGGATATCAATGTCATCTCTCTGCGGTGCGGAAGAGACCTCCCCATACCTGAACCTCAGAGAGCACACCAACTTCCTCTCCAAGGGCTACAAGACAGTCTCTCGAGCCATGTTCCTGTCTGAGGGCGACAACACAGACAACAAAGTTCTGCTTATGCCCGAGTCTGCTGACACGGCCAACCAGAATCAACGGAGAATGACGCTCAGAATCCCTATCTAGCTGAGGACGTTTCTCCACCTCCCATTACAGCAAAGAGCTCTGCTTTGCTTCCCTACCCTGCCTCGTACATCACAAGACCAGGCTTCTCTACCGACATCGCTTCACTTTCCCACGCCACTGAGGATGTCGCTCTGCCTTCCTGTTCTGCCGAAGCCAACGAAGTGTTTATGTTCAAGGCGAAGTATCGTTTCCATTCTGTATCATACCAATACTTTGATCCTCGTTCTTTTGCTTCCTGATTTTGATCCTGTTCTTGTTCTCATCCTCATTTCTCGATTCCTGTCTTAGTCTGGTTTATCTTGTTTTTAGTTTGCCTGACTATTTGCCTGTTTTTGACCACGGTTTTGATTTATGTTTTGGATTTGTCTGCCTGCCTGTCTAACTGCACTTGCATCTGTCCTAATCTCCTTTATGTGACACTGAGGCACTTATTTTTTAAATTTTGTAAAAAAAAATAAAAATTGCTGTTGTTTGCAAACCAATCTCAACCAGACCTAGTGGTCAATATACACTACCTGTTAAATGTTTTTTTTTTTTTTTTTTTAAATAATCTTTATGATATGTAACACACGTTTATTTATTTACAAATAAAAACAAATGGAACATGGAGTCTGCTGCTCAAATTGCAAAGGAATTTTGCTCTGGAGAAGTGATGGTTTATACCCTAGGCTTTGAAAAGCCTTTTATATTGATAAATTAGTAGCACTATACTCTAACAAATTATATATGTGTGTATATATATATATATATATATATATATATATGGGTGTGTATAGTGTATACGTGTTGATGGTGCATTAGGGATGTTTATTGCAGGGGAAATGTTCACACAAATGTATTTTAATTTGTTATTATCTTGTATCTATGTACTCTATCCATGAATATTGAGTTTGCTTACAATTTGCTTTTATTAACTTGAGCACAAACTGAAAATAAGCTATTCTCTTTATCCTTCCCAGGTGTCCTTTTTCCTGTTCATCATCTTCGTGGTGTACACCATGCTGCCATTCTCCATGAGGGATGCCATCATTGCAAGCGTTCTCACATGCTCGTCTCACACAATCGTCCTCAGCGTGTGTCTGTCAGCCGTCAGCGAGAGCACGGAGCAGCTGGTGTGGCAGGTCAGTGCCCGTCCGTGCGTGAGAGAGAATGAGCATAGCATGGTGGATAGATGTTATTGGATGTTATACAGTAATACTTTTACTGTATTATATTACTTGTAATTCAAGTAATACTCCTATTAAAATTGTATTTGTAGAAACTGCTTTCTATGCTGTGTAAAGCAAAATTTGTTTCTGCTCAGATAAACCAGCATTCACATTGGGTTTAACATCAAAAAGACTGAATAATTTGAGTGTGTTTAGGGGGATGAGAGGTTGGGGAAACAGCCTATTAATTTGTTAAGTATAAATGTAATTTTTGATAGAACCATTTTAATTACATTTCAAATATTTTTTTTTTTATATGTTCCTGGAGGATTTGTGATGTAGGCTACTTTTAATACACACTGGGCTGTCTCATAGAACGTTAGCTAACCGTATTCCAGTTAATGCCATTGCCTTTACCTTCATTAGCTCAGAATGCATTGTTAGTTAATCTTCCTCACTACTTGTTAACCAAGTTGGCTTAGAATACAGCGTTGTTGAGTTCTCAAAACTGATTGGTCAGGAGGTGCTGATTCTTTTTTTCTAAAACTGACAATTTGAGTAGAAATTAAAATAACAGGTTTGTATTAATGTGATCACTCTAAAATGTTTAAATTTCTATATTAACAACTTGCATACTGACTTGTATGGTGGGTGGTGCACATAAACTCTCTTTTTTTATGTGTAACTGTTTAGATGGTGAAGTTTTTTTCTGTGAGGAGATGAACCCCACGTTGTGTTTAGCATAACACTATGGGGAGCACCCTCGCGCCGACTGGCATCTGAAGCTTGTGCAAAATCATGCCTATGATCATAATCATCTAAAACCTTGCCACCTGCCATGATCAGGTGACGTGGCAATTAAGCGCATCGCGTGATATATATATATATATATATATATATATATATATATATATATATATATATATATATATATATATATATGGCACCTGTGAATCGCGCCATCAGCCTTATTACCTTCAGCGAGACTGCATGTCGGTTGTTTGTGTAAAGAAACAAAAAGACACTTCATTTCCTCTCTATCTTTTCTCAAAATCTCTGGACTTTTCTATCCCTTTAAAAAAAGAGAAGAAAAAAAAGGAATGAGCGAGAGAGAAAAGTATGAGTGAGAGAATTCAGAAATGTTACACCTTGCTCCTGTTTCATCACGTGGAGGAGTGCACACTTTCTGTGTGAAGTGTCTAGGGATGGAGCATGCCACGGCAGCCCTCGAGAGGTCTGACTGTACATTGTAACGCTTTACATTAGGCAGCTCTACTCGCGACTCACTCTCTTCTCAGAAGCCCAAGCGAGTTGAGTTTCGGAACCTCACAGGTCTGGGGGGCTGCTAGCCGTCTCAGGTCCGGGGGATCTTGTATAGATCTTAAAGAGGAGCCGGAGGTGAGCGCTGCTCTATCTCTTGCTTTATCTTCTGGGCCCGGCTCTCTGCTGGATTTTGGAGCTCGCGTCGCTACTCCTCCTTCTGTTATGGAACGCCAAAAAAAAAAAAAACACTCAAAATTAAAAAAATAAAAATAAATAATTCCTTTCTGACTCCGAGGAGCTAGAAGGATCTGCTAAAAACTGAGAGCAGCATATAAAGAGCTGCTTGAAGTGATTACTAAGGCTGGATGTGCTTTTTTCTCCCCAGTGAAAGTGAATCCCTCACACTTCAGAAAACTCCCATTTCTTCCAGAAGTGCATGACAAAATATCAGACTTCTGGGGGAAAACCATTCATAAGCTCTATTTATAACCCCACGATGTCGGATTATTCGGCCATTGTGGGGAATGAACGGTATGGCTATTTAACGATGCTGAAGGTGGAGGAGGCGCTTGCGAGCTACCTCTCTCCATCGAAGGCAGGTAATTTAGGGGGACCGGCTTTGCCATCCAAGCCATGAAAGGCCACCGTGGCATTGGTGGGCAAGGCCTATGCAGTAGTGGGTCTTGTTTGTGGGTCACTGCAGACAATGACAGTGTTGCAGGCCTACCAAGCAGACCTGCTGAGTGTGCTCGACATATGGCGGCATTCAGCCAGTTCCTTCCCTGTTGTGTCGAGTTCACCCGGGCATCCACGAGTGGAGCCTGGGCCAGCGCTAGTGCGAGGGAGACACAGAAGGCGAGTATGGCAGCCTGCCAACCCCTGCAGACAGCCTGGGGAACCGGGTGGCCACAGTCATGGCCTGCTACTAGGCCTGATCTGAGAATGGTCATAAAGGCCAAGCAGACAAAGAGGAGAGGTCCTGAGGGGCTGTGGAGGGACGTATCAGGGGACAAGAGTTTGTTAGGGCTGTTAGCCCCCAGTGCTACTGTAGGGCCTCCCCTAGCCAAGTCTGTCCCAAGTTTTCAGTGTTCTTTGGTCAGCGAGCTGTCATAGGGCAAAGAAATGCTTCCCTCCAATAGAATGTGGAATAGTTAATGTTACTAAAAGACCATTTGGCAGCATGGAAACTACTGCCAAATGTGTCTCCATGGGTTCTGTCTACTGTAGAAAAGGGTTACCAGGTCCAGTTCAGAGCTCGACCCCCCCGGTTCAGAGCTGTGCTCACCACAGTAGTGAGCACAGACCAGAGCCTGATGTTAGCGCAGAAAGTAAGATCCCTCTTGGACAAAGGGGCCATAGAACATGTAACCTGTTCCCTCGGGGAGGGAGGTTTTTACAGTCGCTATTTCCTGGTCTGCAAAAATTTTTAGATCTGCGTTATCTGAACCGTACTCTTCGGACATACAGGTTGAAGATGCTGACACCCAAACTTATCGTTCCACAGATTCAGTTTGAGGTCTGATTTGTGATGATAGATCTAAAAGGTGCATATTTCCACATAGAAATATCGCCCAGTCACAGGAAGTTCCTAGGATTTGCGTTGGAGGAGACGCATACCAAGATTGGGTTCTTTCCTTCAGGCTAGCTTTATCCCCTCGCACCTTCACAAAGTGCATGGATGTCATTCTGGCTCCATTGTGACTCCAGGGCATCTGTGTACTAAACTACCTGGACGACTGGTTAATTCTAGCACGATCCAGGGAACTGGCGGTTCAACATTGAGATGTTGTTCTCGCCCACATGAAGAGCTTGGGGCTCAGGTTGAACCTCAGAAAAGTATGCTTTCCCCAGTGCAGTGGACAACTTTTCTAGGGGTTATAAGGATTCTACTATGATCAGGGTGTTTCTATTTGCAACATGCGTAGGGTCAATCCTATCAACATTGAGCTTAGATAAAGCTGGATCTTGGCATGCCCTCCAGTTTCTATGGGAGACTATTGGAGCTTATGGCAGCAACAGCCAAGGTCAAACCATTGGGCCTATTGCACAGGAGACTGTTTCAGTGGTGGCAAAGTTGGGGGTTTTGTCCGAGTACGAAACCTCTGAGAGTAATCAACGTCACGCGGCGATGCCTACGTGCTCTGAGAATTTGAAGTGTACCTGGTTTCTAGCCTTGGTTCACACTCTAGGGGTGTCTCCTTAGCACAAGACAGTAATGACAAACACTCTCTCACGGGCTGGAGCCCGGTCTTAGACAGCTGTCCAGCTCACGGTCTCTGGAGCGGCCCTCATCTGGACTGGCATATAAATTGCCTAGAAATGTGGGCCATATTTCTAGCATTGAAATTCCTTCTTCCTCAATTGTCCGTCTGCGAGAGGACAGCGCCCAGCCCGGTCTCGGATGCGTCGGTCTGCACAGAGAAGGGAAATAGTGAAGTCCAGGTTCCGAAGCACTGGGGCGCTGGTGAGAGCCTTCTTTAGGGCTTGGAATGCCTGCTCTGCCTCCGCAGACCATTTCACCCGGTCCGGCCAGCCCTTCTTCGTAAGGTCCGAGAGGGGGGAAGCTACAGAGGAGAAGTTAGGCATGAACCTGCGGTAATACCCTGCCAACCCCAATAAGGCACGTACCGGTTTCTTTGACGTGGGCCGTGGGTAGTCCTTCACTGCCTCAGCTTTCTTCGCCTGTGGCTTCAGCATACCCAGGCCAATATGGTAGCCCAGGTACTGTGCCTCGGTCAGCCCTAGGTGGCATTTCTTGGGGTTGGCTGTCAGCCCGGCCTTCCGGAGTTCCTTCAGAACCTCCCCCAGGTGGAATAGGTGGTCCGACCAAGTGGAGGAGTGGATGACCACATCGTCCAGTTAGGCAGCCACGAACATACGATAGGGTCACAGGACAATGTCCATCAGCCGCTGGAATGTTGCGTGTGCTCCGTGTAGCCTGAAGGGGAGAACCCGGTACTGCAGTGACCGGTGGCCATGCTGAAGGCCGTCTTCAGTCTCGCAGCCAGTGCCACTTGCCAGTAGCCTTTCATTGGGTCCAGGATAGATATGTACTGGGCCCTCCCCAGTCACTCCATGAGGTCATCCACTTGGGGGAGGGGATAGCTTACAAACTCGGAGACCTGGTTCAGCTTCTGGAAGTCATTGCAGAGCCACATACTTCCGTCCGGCTTCGGCACAACGATGATGGGACTGGACCAGGTGCTGTTGGCCTCCTCTATGATGTGGTCCCGCAGCATTCGGCTGACCTCCTCCTCGATAGCCTTGCAACAGGCCTCTGGGACACGGTAGGGCCTCTGTTTTACCACTACTCCCAGATGGGTCTTGATCTCGTGGTGGACCAGCTGCGTCATTCCTGGGGAGGTAGAAAACACATCAGTGAATTGGCCCACCAACTCTGTTAGCTCCTCTCTTTGTGTGGGGGTAAGATCTTCTCACAATTCTACCAAGGTACCCTTGTCATGTTCTGTGCCTAGGGCCGCGAATGCCGACACTACCGGCGCCGGTTCTACCCACTTCTTCAGCAGATTCATGTGGTGGACCTTTGTCTCCGCTCGCTTACCCGGCTGCTGCAGGCCGTAGTTCACAGTGCCTTTCCAGTCGAGGACTGTGTACGGGCCCTGCCACCGGGCCAGGAACTTGCAGGAGCTACTGGGCACTAGTAGGAGTACCCGATCGCCAGATTGGAACTCCCAAGCCTACGTTGGACGGTTATACACCCTTTTCTGTTCTTCCTGGGCGGCTTGCATATGCTCCTGACCAATCGGGGTCACCCAATCAATCTTCTCCTGCATCTCCTGCACGTAGTCAATGACCGAGTGGAATGGGGATGGCTGTTCCTCCCACGCTTCACAAGCCACGTCCAGCAGTCATCGAGGTCGCCGTCCAAAGAGGAGCTCAAATGGGGTGAAGCCCGTGGACGCTTGGGGACACTCGAACAGCGAACAGCACGTAGGGAAGGAGGAGGTCCCAGTTCCTTCCTTCCTCGCCTACCACCCATCGCCTACCAAGGGGATCACCCTTTTATACTCTCCTTTCATCTGCTGGATGGTGGAGAGTGGACCCGCTGCTCATCAGCCACCAGCCATGTGTATTTCGGTGGCTCCGCCCCACCGCCACGAGCTCGCCAGCTGTCCAAAACATTAGGGGTGCTGAAGCGGAGCTGTCTCTTCAGCACCCCAGCAGCAGTCGTGGGAGGAGCGCTCTTTCCTTTTTGTGCACCAGCCGCCGGCCTGTCGCCACACAGACAACACAGCGGTGGTCTCATATATTGACCACCAGGGAGGATTATGTCCGAGCTCCCTGTTCAGGCAGGTGCAACTAATTCTTCTCTGGGCAGAGAGAAAGTTTTGTCAGTGAGTGCCATGCACATTCTGGGCAACTGGAACATGTGGGCAGACATCCTGTTGAGGCAGGGGCTAAGGCCCAGGGATTGGTGGCTCCATCCATGAGTGGTGGAGTACATATGTCAGAGGTGTGGCCAAGCGGGAGTGGATGTGTTCACCTCCGAGGAGACAGCACACTGCCCGCTGTGGTTGAGCCTCTGTGGGGCAACATCCTCTAACTTTGAGGTTTATGTGTGGTGTCAGGTGGCTGAGGCCATGCATACCTTCCTGGGACCTTTCTGTGGTCCTGGAAGGTCTGTCAGGGGCCCCATTTGAGCCATTAGAGTCAGCCTCTGAGAAGCTTCTGACTCTAAAGGTAGTTCTTCTGTTGGCCCTGACATCTCTCAAGTGAGTAGGAGATCTACAAGCGCTCTCTGTTGCCCTTTCCTGCTTTGAATTTGCCCCTGGATTAGCCAAGGCCTTCCTGTATCCTAGGCCGGATTATATTCCTAAAGTGCCTACATCTGCTGCCCAGCCTGTGGTGTTGCAGGCTTTCTGCCCTCCTCCATTCCTCACACTGGAACAAGAGAGAATGCACCTGCTGTGTCCAGTAAGGGTCCTTTGTACTTACATCCACAGTAGGGGTGATGCTGTGTATCTATAGGCAACAGTAGAGGTAATGCTGTGTCAAAGCAGTGCATCTCTAATTGGATAGTGGAAGCAATCTCTATTGCTCATGAGGCGTGCGGTCTCGCTATGCCTCTGGGCATAAGGGCTCATTCCACTAGGGGGGCTTGCCTCCTCGAAGGCTTTGTCCAGCGGGGTATCCTTACAGGATGTGTGTGCTGCTGCAGGGTAGTCTATGCCACACACATTCATTCGATATTACAGCCTGGATATTCATTCCACCTCGGGCTGAAGTGTCTTGCAGTGACCCTTGGGCTTGGGTCTTTTTGAACAGGCCGTACTCGGTATGATGGAGTGGGTATTCTCGTTCCCATGGTGTTACCTGTAACCCTGTTCCCTGCGAAGGGAACGAGACATTAGCTTTGTCATACCCGGGCATGCCTGTGAATTGCGTCTTCGCTTCAGATAATAGAGGCTGACGGCGCAGCCTCTATTAAGTGTCACGAGACACTTAATTGCCACATCACCTGATCACAGCAGGCCTATAAATAGGCATGATTTTACACAAGCTTCAGATGCCAGTCGTGCGCGAGGGCGCACCCCATAGTGTTATGCTAAATGCGACGTCTCATTCCCTTCTCAGGGAACAGGGTTACATGCATAACCCAGATATTTAGGCATAGGCATTTATGGAAGGAGTCTCCAGTGTCAGCGCTTCGTAACAGTCAGAGGTAAAGCTGTAAATTTTTCAGCGCAAGAAAGTCTTCAAGACAGAAGTGTACAATTTTTCTTTTTTTGGTTACATTACATGGTGCAACTTTTTGAGAGAGGGAAAAAGACAGAGGTTGGTGAGAGATTGAATGTTTATAGCTGCTGTAACGTAAGGGATAACAGGAACTAATTTGCTTTGCAGACGCTCGACAACATTAAATGTAATTAGAAATAGATAAAACTATGATGCGTCATTTTTAAAGACGAATAAAACACCTCAAAAGCTTCAAGGATGTGTAGGAAAATAATTGTGTCATTCCGTCAACTCCGATAGTGTTGTTGCTGCATGCCTCTGATTTTGTTAATTCTTTTTTATATATTTGTGTTGATTGTGACTTAAAACCAAAGTCTGTTAAGTATTTTGGCATAAATCTAACATTATATTGTTAGTTAGGATTATTATTATTACATATTATTTCAAGCCTCATGTAATTTGGCAGACATAAAGATAAACTTGTTTATCAGTATAAACCTTCAGAAGTCACCACAGTTTCTTTTCTTATGGGGTCCTCAAACTTTGAAACATTTCCAAACTTGAGTGGTGATAGAGGTTTATAGACCCCACTGTAATTGATACATATACTGCAACTCAGTTTTCCTTAAACTACTATATTTCATTGACTTGTCAAAAGCTGAGGTCTGAACAACCAATAGAATTCAATGTATTAACAAAATTTAGTTAAAAAATGTGTGCTATTTTGATGTGCCCTAGACTCAATAGTAGAATCATAAAAACATGTGTGAAATATGTTTAAAGTATGTGGGTCATGTTCACTTCCAAGTTTTGATATTCAAACCTAACAAGATATTAGAATTGTCTGTACTCATTTGCATAAAATGGACAAAGTCCATGTATGACTTTCATGAGCTGCATAAATTAAAATGAATATAAATGTGTTAAATGTCAGTGAGATAATCAATATTTTTCATGTCATCTGTCAGTGGTTTTAATGTTATGGCTGCTTGGTGTATATAAAACGGCTCATATATAGATACATTTAAGCATGAAGACAACATAGAAGGACGTTGTATCGTAGAGTACTTTAACTGTTTGTTTAAACCATAATTGAAACATATTTCACACAATTTTTCATGAGACATCACCACCATCTGGGCATGTCAAAATAGCGCAAACCTTTTAACTTCTCTTGTAATTTTGTCAGTTTCTTGAATTCTACTGGTTGTGTAATTTCATTGACACAAAGTCAGTGAAATATAGTAGTTCAAGCACAAGCTGTGACTTTCAGCATTTATATCTATTAAAGTGTGGTCTATAAGCCCCCATATATTACTCACATTTGGAAATTTTGCCCTTTTTTGCCATTTGAGGACCCCATTACAACGAAACTGCTCTTCTGTGGTGATGTCTGATTACATGTGGCTCTGAATAATATTTCTTGAGATATTCAACCCTAAACATGGCTTCCCAGGTAAGATGGTTTTAAATTAGAAACTATAAAAGTTTTCAGGGGAATGGAGAAATGTGATGTTAGAAGGATGCCAAAATACTTCACAGGTTTTTATTTTAGATCATGAATAACAGATCTTGAAAAAAAAAATGAAAAAAAAGAAGAATGAGCAAAATCTGAGACATGCAGAAACAACCCTATCTGAATAGACACAGAATAACCCAATCAACTTTGAGGTGATAACCATAGCTTCATTTCACTTCTGGCTGTATATCCTTTGCAAACTCAGGTTGCTTTATAAGTTAGCGCCATAGTCACCTGGTTAACCTTATCAAGTTGTTGTTAGCTCAGCTAGCTTAGCTAATACCATGGGCTATTTGCTCAATTTGAACAATTAAGGCCATAGCCATAGGTGAATGAATGGTAGGTGGGGAAAAAAAACAGTGCAAAATGTGAGGAAAACATTGTCGCAGTGTAAATTGACCATAATTCCTTTCTTCACCTGTATTCATGCATAAGGTTTGGACAGGATATTAAAAAGAGGCATTAAAAAGTTGCAAAAAAGCTCAAATATTTATTGCCACAAGCCGCACCATTATCAACATACTTGCGGTTGGAGTGACTCACAATCAGACTTTTAGCGAGTATCTCGGTTTTAGAGTCATTTAAACACCTCCTCAAAATGTCATAATAACAATAGCGCCGATTTTATGTTGTGCTCCATTCGGCCTCTAATCTGCTGCTGTCGAAAAATCATTGTTTCTTCACTATTCTTTTCAGCTTCTTCAAAAAGTCTGTCACCGTCTTCCTCCTCCCTTTTCTTTTCTTTTTTCCCTCTGTCTCTCTGTTTCGATCATCACGGGTGCAGGAGTGCAGGGCGTCTGAGGAAATCCTCAGCTCTGACAGCTGGAATGCCTCGAGCTCCAGCCAACAAAACAAAAGAAACAGAAATCCTAATAAACCAGAATACAGAGAATGAATATTAATGCACTCATTGAGTGCACTCAATGCAAACCCTGCATATAAATTAGGTGTTGCGTATTTTATTTTTCATAACCAAGATGCAGTGTGAAATGAGCCTCGAAATAAAGACACCCAAACAGAGCCATAATATATATGGGCTACACAGCTCCGTGTCAAATTCTAAACATTATTATTAAAAATAGACTTGAATCCGAAGTAATAAAGCTCTTATGAAGGTGCTCTGAATATAATCATTGGTTAGTAACACAACAGTGTTTTGGCTGCTTTGGTACTTGGGTTCTGGAGGCTCGGTTCTCAGATCTGAATAACAAAAACACACAATAAGATAAAATAAATGTAAAAAAAAAAAAAAAAATTGTCTTGTATTGTCACATATTGTATTATCCTGTGATAATCTTGTGATTATCATTTTTATTTCCTTTTTTTCTTTTCAAAAACAACAAGCGATAACACAATAAGGAACAGATAATCTGGACAAATAAACACAAAGAAAAACATGGGACAATACAATAAATAAATAAGAAATAGAATAAGTTATTTGCATCAATAAGGAATGGGTCGGTCCAACATAATATTTGTTACACTCACCGTATGATGCCATTTTATTTATATGTTAAAGGTCATACTGTATGATGCTATTTTAAAAGTTCATTATTTTGTTTATTGGCTGTAATGGAATAGGTTAATATGCTTTAATGTTCAAAAACCACATTATTTTTCACATACTGCACATTATTGCAGTACCTCTATTCCCAGGCTGCCTGAAATGCTCTGATTGAGTTCTGGCTGCTCCAAAGCCCCTCCTCCTGAAAAGCACAGAGTGCTCTGATTGGCCAGCTGACCCACTGCGTCGTGATTGGCCAAAAACCTCAAGTGTATGTCGGACATGTAACATCCCTTAGCATAATCATGAGGTTCAGCTTCCAAGGCTTCTAAAGCAATTATAAACACAGTTAATAATGTTGTCGGTTTTACCGTACCAGTTCAAGTCAGATTAGAAAATGCAGATGATCAAGCAGATCATCAAGTGACGACATAAAATACAGTTAAATTTAATTATGCTGATATTTCAAATAGTGACGTAGATGTTTGCGGAAGTAATATCTGGACTTCGATCGAGGAGTTTTTAGGCAGGTCTGGAGCAGTGTTCTCTCTTTATGGGAGACTGAGCTTTGTAACTTTGCAGATCTTATACTTGCACAAAGAGATACATTACACATTAAACGAAAAGGAAAACATTAAAACGCCCCATATGACCCTTTTAAAAACAGCCACTAGTTGACCCATCAGGGAGGACAACCTAGCAAGAAGAGTGACACAAGATACATGATCATCATATCTTTTTTAAAAGAATTTTTCAACATAGAATATAAGAAAACATGCCTTTAACCAACGATCAACGTGTCAACCTATCTCAGACAGCAATCTCGTCTAATCTTTTATAAGGTGCATTTTTACTCTTTAATGAGTTGATTTACTTCTTAAGATTTCATTTTCTTTTCATTAATAATTTACTTTCAATCTATAATTTGGGTAAGAGGATTGTACTTTCTGTAGTTGCTCTTCAGACAATATCACAGGACCATAGAACGAATGCAAGTACTTCTTCCTATTGAACTTGTGGAATATTCGAAAGATTTCATCGGGGTCAATGTGTTTGGGTAACAGGGATGAATGAATTTTGTGGGAATCTTAACTTATAATGGATCACATGTACATTTACATTTATTCATTTAGCAGACGCTTTTATCCAAAACGACTTACAAATGAGAAAATACAAGCAAAATACATGTAAAAGTCTGTTTCGAGCATTAGATGTGAAACAGATTGTTATGAACTACGATTCCTATCAGCCCCTCCATATCACCTGATCACAACGCTCCCCAGGTCAAATGACTGCACCTGATTTAGGTTTATGGTTATTGAGCACTAGTATTTACAGTGAGGGGAAAAAAGTATTTGATCCCCTGCTGATTTTGTAAGTTTGCCCACTGACAATGATCAGTCTATAATTTTAATGGTAGATTTATTTGAACAGTGAGAGACAGAATAACAACAACAAAAAATCCAGAAAAACGCATGTCAAAAATGTTATAAATTGATTTGCATTTTAATGAGGGAAATATGTATTTGACCCCTCTGCAAAACATGACTTAGTACTTGGTGGCAAAACCCTTGTTGGCAATCACAGAGGTCAGACGTTTCTTGTAGTTGGCCACCAGGTTTGCACACACCTCAGGAGGGATTTTGTCCCACTCCTCTTTGCAGATCTTCTCCAAGTCATTAAGGTTTCGAGGCTGATGTTTGGCAACTCGAACCTTCAGCTCCCTCCACAGATTTTCTATGGGATTAAGGTCTGGAGACTGGCTAGGCCACTCCAGGACCTTAATGTGCTTCTTCTTGAGCCACGCCTTTGTTGCCTTGGCCATGTGTTTTGGGTCATTGTCATGCTGGAATACCCATCCACGACCCATTTTCAATGCCCTGGCTGAGGGAAGGAGGTTCTCACCCAAGATTTGACGGTACATGGCCCCGTCCATCGTCCCTTTGATGCGGTGAAGTTGTCCTGTCCCCTTAGCAGAAAAACACCCCCAAAGCATAATGTTTCCACCTCCATGTTTGACGGTGGGGATGGTGTTCTTGGGGTCATAGGCAGCATTCCTCCTCCTCCAAACACGGCGAGTTGAGTTGATGCCAAAGAGCTCCATTTTGGTCTCATCTGACCACAACACTTTCACCCAGTTGTCCTCTGAATCATTCAGATGTTCATTGGCAAACTTCAGACGGGCATGTATATGTGCTTTCTTGAGCAGGGGGACCTTGTGGGCGCTGCAGGATTTCAGTCCTTCACGGCGTAGTGTGTTACCCATTGTTTTCTTGGTGACTATGGTCCCAGCTGCCTTGAGATCATTGACAAGATCCTCCCGTGTAGTTCTGGGCTGATTCCTCACTGTTCTCATGATCATTGCAACTCCACGAGATGAGATCTTGCATGGAGCCCCAGGCCGAGGGAGATTGACAGTTCTTTTGTGTTTCTTCCATTTGCAAATAATCACAACAACTGTTGTCACCTTCTCACCAAGCTGCTTGGCAATGGTCTTGTAGCCCATTCCAGACTTGTAGGTCTACAATCTTGTCCCTGACATCCTTGGAGAGCTCTTTGGTCTTGGCCATGGTGGAGAGTTTGGAATCTGATTGATTGATTGCTTCTGTGGACAGGTGTCTTTTATACAGGTAACAAGCTGAGATTAGGAGCACTCCCTTTAAGAGTGTGCTCCTAATCTCAGCTTGTTACCTGTATAAAAGACACCTGGGAGCCAGAAATCTTTCTGATTGAGAGGTGGTCAAATACTTATTTCCATCATTAAAATGCAAATCAATTTATAACATTTTTGACATGCGTTTTTCTGGATTTTCTTGTTGTTATTCTGTCTCTCACTGTTCAAATAAATCTACCATTAAAATTATAGACTGATCATTTCTTTGTCAGTGGGCAAACGTACAAAATCAGCAGGGGATCAAATACTTTTTTCCCTCACTGTAAGTCCTGTCCTGTTTAGCGCCCATTGTTCTGGCCTTGAGATCAGTTCATGTTTACCATTTCGTCACAAAGATTCACACGTTATTGCAAAATAATGAGATTTTTGAAAATTAACATTAATATAATCATTATAATATACTAATAATATTTAAACATTATATTTCAAGCGTGGTTATACTTGCCTATTTGTTAAATATATTTTACTAGTAAATTATATTAAAAGAAAAATGAGAATATTCATAAATTTTAATACAAAGATAAGCAAAATAACCAACTCCCAACTTGAACTAAAAGTTCAAATGTATTCTTAAAGCTTTATTTATTTATTTATGTGGCTTTGATATTTCAGGGTGGAGGTTTCCTTTCAGATGTAAAACTCCCCTTATCTTTCATTTTGTGTTATTCTTTGAGTTATATTTTTGTTTAGGCACACATCGCTCTCACTCTCTCTCCCTCTCTTGTTCCACCATTACTATGCTGTGTACTAGCCTAAAGCTAGCATTAAGTCTTCATCACAGAGTGTACTGAAACACTGTAAAAAGCCTCCGTGGTCAGTGGTTAGAAAAGACATGTTGGCGGCGTCATATTCCTCTGGCAAGACAGTGGTTACAGCCCACAAGTATTCCACTGGCACAGCGAACCACAATGGTAATAAAAGCACTGAGCCAGCAGGACTACTTTTAATTGTTTTCCATTTTGCTGCAATAACAATCTAAAAACTGTAATTCCTTGCCTTGATTCTTTAGAGACAAATAATGAAGTAGTTCATAGCACTGAAAAGCTTGAAAGGCATTGTAAATGAATGCTAATGTGCTTTGATTTTTCAGTATGGCTGCTGGCTGAAACTCTGAAGTGCACTGTATACCCTTGATCCAACCTAATTAACCTAACTGGGCACATATGCCATGTAGCCAGGTACTGTATGCACAGGGCCATGTAATTGGGTAAGGCAGTGCTCATTTTAGCAGCTAATTTGGATTAGTTTTAGCGTTAATCATCAAAAATATGTAGTCATTTGGTTATTGTTAGTTTTAGCCTAACCATTAAATATATTTTAGTCATCAGAAAGCGTACACTTTGGCAACTTATGCCCAACTTAAGTCCTGTCAATATTTATGTGGGGAAAGTTACATTCAGAGTCGGGTTACGCACATGCATAAGTCGATAATCTGGTATGCTTTCAGAATGTGCAAATCACCTGCATGTAGTTCACATGGCCAAGGTTACCAGAGTTTAGATAGCCTCTAGTCCACTGTCTTTAAACACAAGCATTTGCCTTTAAGCCCATAAAGATCAGGAATACAGATGTGTATTTATGTGCTTTTAAGCAGAAATCTCCCGAACTGCAAATTCATTAAGGTGAACACACAAAATAGACCAGAAGTGGCCAAAAAATCTCCAAAGATCACAACTGGAGAATTGCAGAAGTTAATTGCATCTTGGGATCAGAAAGTCTCCAAAACTACAAACCGATGTCAGAGTGTGCCAGTTAGCAGCTGAAATAGTGAGTCATTTCCTGTACCATTCATGTCCATGTCTTTTTTTTTTTTTTTTTTTTTGTCCAGACCATTTGGATTTTTTTTAGCCTGACCACACAAAATGACAGAATGACAGTATAATCAGGGCCCCCTTGTAGCACATGTCAGAACATTTGAACTTCTGTTCTTTTTTTGAAAAAAAAAAATATATATATATATATATATATATATATATATATATATATATATATATATATATATATAAGAATTGAATTTAAAAAAATGTATAACAAAATACAGTGCCCTCCAATAATATTGGCACCCTTGTTAAATATGAGCAAAGAAGGCTGTGAAAAATTCTTTGTTTAACCTTTTGATCTTTTGTTAAAAAAAACACAAAAAACTCTGCTCTCATGGATATCAAACAATATCGAGCACAACACAGGTTTATCCAAATAAAAATATCTTTGTTAAATGTGTGCAATAATTATTAGAACCCCTATGAATTCATATGAGAAATATATTTGAAGCATTATCCCAATTATATGGTAATTTTTTTTTAGTGCACCTGGGTGACTAGGAACAGGAAATTGTTCAACCATGACTTACTGTGGCACAGGGGTGTAAATATGAGGTAACATATAGGCCAAGTTCCCTCTGTCCTTCCTAACAATGGGTAAGACCAAGGAATATAGCTGTGATGTGCAAAAAGGTTGCGGCAAAAGGTTGTTGAGCTTCACAAAATGGGGCGTGGCTATAAGAAATTAGAACAAGCATTGAAAATGCCCATTTCCACCTTCAGGGAAATAATTAAGACATTCCAGTCAACTGGAAATGTTATGAATCAACCTGGAATTGGACACGTGTCTATACTGTCTCAACGCACTGTGAAGAGGATGGTTCGAGTGGCCAAAAATCTCCAAGGATCACAGCTGGAGAACTGCAGAAGTTAATTGCGTCTTGGGGTCAGAAAGTCTCCAAAACTACAATCCGAAGTCACCTACATCACCACAAGTTGTTTGGAAGGGATTCAAGAAAAAAGCCTCTACTCTCATCCAAAAACAAACTCAAGCATCTTCAGTTTGCCAGAAACTACTGGACCTTCAAGTGGGATCGAGTTCTATGGTCAGATGAAACCAAAATAGAGCTTTTTGACAATAAACACCAGAGGTGGTTTCTGCCAGAGGAGCTGGACATTTTGACATTTGGACATGGCATCATGGACTATCATTTATCAACAGCTATTAAATGAAAACCTGTCTGCCTCTGACAGAAAGCTTAAAATGGGCCATGGTTGGATCTTTCAATGATCCAAAATGTACATCAAAATCAACACAAAAATTGTTTCTCTCCACAAAATCAAGCTCCTGCCATGACCATCCCAGTCCCCTAACGTGAAACCCATAGAAAACCTGTGGGGTGAACTGAAGAGGAGAGTCCACCAGCGTGGACCTCGAAATGTGAAGGATCTGGAGAGATTCTGTATGGAGGAATGGGCTCAGATCCCTTACCATGTATTCTCCAACCTCATCAGGCATTATAGGAGAAGACTCAGAGCTGTTATCTTGATAATTCTTTGATATCCATATGAGCAGATTATTTTTGTGTTTTTTTTTAACAAAACATCAAAAGGTTAAACAATAAAGACAATTTCTTTGCACATATTTACCAAAGGGTGCCAATATTAGTGGAGGGCACTGTATTTGAATGAGATGTCAAACACTGAAATAAACATGGAAGAGGAGTCTTGTATATTGCTGCATGAATAGTCCTAGTTGTAATTATCAAATTAAAATGATCAAATAAGTGTGCCATTTAATCACTGCAAATTTGGTTTCATTTAAAAAATACGTAGTCCACCCTCATTATTCACTTACAGTCTTAGGAAATAGCACTTGATCCAGCCCTTCCTATTATTACTATAATTTTTTTTTTTACTTTTATCTTAATGATTTAATAAAGCCACAATATACTAAATCCAGGTCATGAAATCATAATACATGTACAGGATGTGGGCTATTTTATCACAGTTTTAGTTAGCTATCTTGTGTTGTCAAATTAATTAAATAATACATTTTTTTTTATTATTCAATGGAGTAATTGTGTTTGTACACTTAGTGTGAAGAATAAATTGACAAAGCACTCCTCTGTAAGTGTTCATAATTTTATCCATAAAAAAAAAAATCGGTCCTTAAGATATTCTTCTCTGATTAAGATGCTGTCTCCTCCAAACAAAAAAACATTTTGCAGACTATAAGAGGATGATTCTAAGAAATACTTAAGTGTCAGTCTATTTATGTATTTAAATGACATTTCAGTTTTAGTTTTTGAGTGTATTTTTACAACCTAAAACGTTTTCAGCATAATTTGGTTACTATCAAATTGGCACTAGACTTGATATATAGGATGTTTATTTACGCCATTCTCTTTGAATCCTGACACCATTACTATTCGAAAGTGAGCGTCTGGTCATTGTAGCAGTCTCTGAAGGAAGCCACGCTAACATGGGATGTGTTGGTGCTAGCGCCTGCAGGCTAACAGGTTGGTGGCTCTGCAGGCTGGCAGTGTGTTTAGTGGATTTCAGGCATAGACATGCCAGAATCCCAGCAGCCTGCCTGCACAAGGCTAATGCCAACTTCTCTACTCACAATACAACCTGCATGAGTAAACAATATTATTGGTTTACCCTGGGATGGATAGATGACTCATTTTTTGGAAATTCCTTGACGCTTTACTGTTTAAACTTGACTGTTTAATTCTGAGAAGAGATCTAGAAAGATAGCAGAAGAATATTGAGTTGCAGTGTTCCAGCTCAGGGGGTACGGTTGCTTAGTGGTTAGCATGTTTGCCTCACACCTCCAGGGTTGGGGGTGTGAGTCCCACTTCTGGCCTGCATGCATGGAGTTTGCATGTTCTCCCTGTGCTTTGGGGGTTTCCTCCATGAGTCCAAAGACATGTGTTGTAGGCTGTTTGGCATCTCTAAATTGTCTGTAGTGTGTGTTTGTGATTGTGCCCTGCAATAGGTTGGTGCCCCGTCCAGGGTGTCCCCCGACTTGTGCCCCGAGTCCCCTGGGATAGGCTCCAGGTTCCCCTTTTACCCTGTGTAAGATAAGCGATACAGAAAATGGATGGATGGTTGGATGTCCCAGCTCAGTTCTGGGTTTCCTGTTGATCTTATATCTAAGAGGAGGAGTGGCTGGATTATTTGAAGTTTACAGTATAACTATGATATCTCTGTAACAGTTGAAAGCTGCATCTTCATGTACAGGGTTTTAACATTTCCAGCATTATTTGCATAAATACAAAATCAGCACACAATAAAAAGGCCATACGGATTTAATGACCTCGACTTAATGTCTCATGGCTTCAGTAAGCTGTGTCCAGAATTCACGTCTGGTGCACGACATAAAAAAAATCAATTGCTGGATCATGTGCTATTTTATAAGCTGGCAAATGATGAGGCTGGAAGCCATACTCTTAAATTAAACTAAATTTGTATTGACTAATTTCATAGTGTTTACAAGTAGCACCATTTACTGTATGCAGCAATATACTGGCAGTTTATTAGATCCATCTACTCATTTTTCATTTTAAAATTTTCTTGCTTGTATGTTACACTTAACATTTAACAACACACAGAGGAAAATACTGTTTACTTCTTCAGTCCACATTTTCTATCCTTGATTTTTTTTTCAGTCTCATGCTTGCGTTTAATTTTGCTGATCTAGACATTATTGAAAAACGCCATCTCGCGCGCTTCTACTCAAGAAATACCTGGCAACCCTCAGAGGTGATTTGCATAATCTGAGTTGCAACACCGAGAAAATCAACTTGCTGCGCAACTTTCCACGTGTACATTTTGACATAACCTTTGGACTTAAATTGCTTAATCTGAATAGTGTGTAATGCTTGTTTTACGCAGTTATAGCCCATTTTCTGGATGGGTGCCAATAAATACTGTGGTCATTCTTTGGTGGAATTTGAAAAATACAAATGGTTAAAAATGACTGCTCTTTTGTCTCTCAGTATTGTGAAAAATAAAAACAGTTAAACACAAGTTAAAATTAACACAAGAAAACACCCATCTTAAATGCAACATCAGAAAGCTCTTGCCATTTTTCTTGCTCGGCACGACTGCATACAGAGCATCGTGCAGGGATGATTGAATCCGATGGAGGTGTCGTTGCCCGAGCAGCAGGATTAGATTTCATTAAGGCGGAACACTTTCCTGTGGGGGTGTCATCAAATCGTGTCCCATGCAGTTGAGTGCGGTAATGAAGCGGTGCAGCCACAGGTTCTGGGAGGGCAGAGAATGGAAAACAGTCATGTAGTCCAGAAGACAAATGCTCTCCTGCAACCCAATCTGAGCAAACACTGCATCACAGCAGGTGTAATTAATGAATCCTCTCAATTACTCTCTCTCTCTCTCTCTCTCTCTCTCCCTCTCTCTCTCTTTCTCTTTCTGACTCTCTGGGATTCTATCTATCTAAAGATATGCATTGTTTTCCAACCTTCGAATGAGAGACATTCATATTGGTCATGAAACAGCTTTAAAGCGAGCCAGAAGCTGTAGTAGAGGAGTAAACAGTGAAACAGTGCTCGTGCTCCGATCATCTCAGACATCACTGCTGCTGTGCGAGGTGTGATCTCAGCTAGCACACACACACACACGGCTACAGAAATAGCATCTGATGAAGCTTGTGTGGGTTTCGAGATGCTCGTTCTGTAAGCATGAACATGTGCAATTTCGGGTGTATTTATAAATCTGTACCGATGAACCATCACCTTGTTCTTTTTCTTTTTTCCCCCAAGGCTACATTATGTGTAGCACAAAGCAGTGTATAAGCACGTGAATAAAGAAATGACAAGGACATTCTGTTTTGAAATCAATAGTAAATAGTAAATTTTTTGTCTACATTTCTAGTTGTGAAGTTTTTTTTTAAAAGTACAGCATCTTCTTAGCTTCTTTTAATTTCTGAACTTCACATTTTTCATTAGATTCCAGTTCTTATTATTTTTAGAAGAAGCCTGTATTGGTCACATATACATTACAGCACAGTGAAATTCTTTTCTTCACATTTCCCAGTTAGGAAACGTGAAGTTAGGGTCAGAGCGCAGGGTCAGCCATGATACGGCACCCCTGGAGCAGGGAGGTCAAGGGCCTAACAGGGGCGACTTGGCGGTGCTGAGGCTTGAACCCTGAACTTCTGATCAGTAACCCAGAGCCTTAACCGTTGAGTCACCACTGCCCTAGGTATAATAAGCAATAAGTGATAATGGTGGGTTGTGATGTCCAGTACTATAAACACAAAATAAAAGCAGACTCCCTGGCTATGCTTCAAAGACCCCTGGGGTTCCCAGGACCCCTGCTTTGAGAACATTGCAGATGGTGACATCTTCATTCCCCTCTGATCATCTTTGACCAAGCTAATTTGATTCCGATGTCCAGATCAGGCTTGAAATCGCATTTTCCAGCTCCGCAAATGTGATCAGCTGTGATTTTCAGGGTCATTCCGTGCCAGAGATCCCACCTGGCTGGTGTGAGGCGTTTTATTTGTTGTCATTCATTCAAGCCGATCATATAAATTCATTTGAATTATGATTTGAAAATCTCTACAATTAACTCTATATTCTGTATTCGCTTATTAGCCATAAATGTGCTGCACATTTTATTCAATTAAATCTTGAATATCAGACCAAGGGTAGGGTAGGATGAAATTTTGTCCCACATGTTTGAGCATCGTATGAGAAAGAAAGGATTAAAAAACGGCAAAATAAAAGCTTTTAATGGCAGAACTATATGTTCAACATTCCTAATATTCCCTGACTTCAGCAGAATTATTTGGATTCATTCTTCCTTGTCTAGACACATCATGTGTAAAAATAGAAAAATATACATCAACCAATATAAATTCAATATGAATGTGACTTGCTTTATTTAAAGACTATCCAATTGTGAACAAGGATACTCATGGCCAACATTATACAGTGAGGGAAAAAAGTATTTGATCCCCTGCTGATTTTGTACGTTTGCCCACTGACAAAGAAATGATCATTCTATAATTTTAATGGTAGATTTATTTGAACAGTGAGAGACAGAATAACAACAAAAAAATCCAGAAAAACGCATGTCAAAAATGTTATAAATTGATTTGCATTTTAATGAGGGAAATATGTATTTGACCCCTCTGCAAAACATGACTTAGTACTTGGTGGCAAAACCCTTGTTGGCAATCACAGAGGTCAGACGTTTCTTGTAGTTGGCCACCAGGTTTGCACACATCTCAGGAGGGATTTTGTCCCACTCCTCTTTGCAAATCTTCTCCAAGTCATTAAGGTTTCGAGGCTGACGTTTGGCAACTCGAACCTTCAGCTCCCTCCACAGATTTTCTATGGGATTAAGGTCTGGAGACTGGCTAGGCCACTCCAGGACCTTAATGTGCTTCTTCTTGAGCCACTCCTTTGTTGCCTTGGCCGTGTGTTTTGGGTCATTGTCATGCTGGAATACCCATCCACGACCCATTTTCAATGCCCTGGCTGAGGGAAGGAGGTTCTCACCCAAGATTTGACGGTACATGGCCCCGTCCATCGTCCCTTTGATGCGGTGAAGTTGTCCTGTCCCCTTAGCAGAAAAACACCCCCAAAGCATAATGTTTCCACCTCCATGTTTGACGGTGGGGATGGTGTTCTTGGGGTCATAGGCAGCATTCCTCCTCCTCCAAACACGGCGAGTTGAGTTGATGCCAAAGAGCTCCATTTTGGTCTCATCTGACCACAACACTTTCACCCAGTTGTCCTCTGAATCATTCAGATGTTCAATGGCAAACTTCAGACGGGCATGTATATGTGCTTTCTTGAGCAGGGGGACCTTGCGGGCGCTGCAGGATTTCAGTCCTTCACGGCGTAGTGTGTTACCCATTGTTTTCTTGGTGACTATGGTCCCAGCTGCCTTGAGATCATTGACAAGATCCTCCCGTGTAGTTCTGGGCTGATTCCTCACTGTTCTCATGATCATTGCAACTCCACGAGGTGAGATCTTGCATGGAGCCCCAGGCCGAGGGAGATTGACAGTTCTTTTGTGTTTCTTCCATTTGCGAATAATCGCACCAACTGTTGTCCCCTTCTCACCAAGCTGCTTGGCAATGGTCTTGTAGCCCATTCCAGACTTGTGTAGGTCTACAATCTTGTCCCTGACATCCTTGGAGAGCTCTTTGGTCTTGGCCATGGTGGAGAGTTTGGAATCTGATTGATTGATTGTTTCTGTGGACAGGTGTCTTTTATACAGGTAACAAGCTGAGATTAGGAGCACTCCCTTTAAGAGTGTGCTCCTAATCTCAGCTCGTTACCTGTATAAGACACCTGGGAGCCAGAAATCTTTCTGATTGAGAGGGGGTCAAATACTTATTTCCCTCATTAAAATGCAAATCAATTTATAACATTTTTGACATGCGTTTTTCTGGATTTTCTTGTTGTTATTCTGTCTCTCACTGTTCAAATAAATCTACCATTAAAATTATAGACTGATCATTTCTTTGTCAGTGGGCAAACGTACAAAATCAGCAGGGGATCAAATACTTTTTTCCCTCACTGTATGTGAAAGTCAGAGCCATAGCATATTACCTCTGCGGCCTTAGTAGGACAGATATCTGAATTTCTCATAGGTATATTTCTCTCTTTATGTTGTCTTCTGTCATTGTTTTGGTACATTCTTGAAAATCAACACACATCTCTGTCTCTTTTTATTTGTCCTGACATTCAAATTGGTGCATGAACCATTTTGCTGCAGGAGAGTTGTCAATTCAAGTTCTCACGGTTTGTGAATGAGCGCATCATCCACCGCAAGTTTTAGGAACGGGACGTGCGCGTATGGTTTTGCTCAAATCATGTCTGAAACATGACTGAAAACATGATTAGTGTAGATATAGGTCTGAAAAAAGGTGCCATTATTTTGAGAGAAAAGTTGAAGCTGATTGAGATCTTGTTCTAGTTGTGTATGCAATTGAGGAAAAACTGGAATATGAGTATGCAAATGCTTGAGAAACCTGACGAAAGGAAGTCGACAATGAAAACAGACTGTTTGAAAACGTTTCATGTTCAACCCAAACCAACTGAGCTAAGTTGATCTTTTTTTTGTTCAAAAAAACATTTAGGCTGTTGAATTTATTCAACAGCTATGTCTGTGTCACTGACTTTACAAAGAAAATAACATGTAGCTGATGCCATGGCTACAGAGCACACAATGAACTCAGTGATTATTATTATTTTTTTTATATATATATAGCCATCTGCTATGCCACTCTGGCACATTATACAGATCAGCATCTCAGCATCTGTTCCTCACGTGGAACTTTTTGACAAGACCCAATCTCAACGGTCGTACTCCTGTCAGAAATTCAGGTGGCCTTCAGTAATCATGCTCAGTCTATTGTGGTGGTGAAATATGGTAGCAATGTGTCATGTTTGGCAAGCTGTGCTGCTTTTCCTCAACTATGTCTGGAGAAAAATAGAGGATTTATGTATGACCTCCATGCGTTATTATTATTATTATTATTATTATTATTATTATTATTATTGTTGTTGTTGTTGTTGTTGTTGTTTTGTTGTTGTTATTATTATTATTATTATTATTATTATTATTATTATTATTATTGTTATGGTTATTTGTATACACAGTATGAATGAATTCAAATTAAAATTAAATTATGTTTATTGTCATACACAGGGCCGGTTGGTAGAAATGGGCTAAAAAGACAATCAATACAAGGTTGCATTTTTTGGCATCCAAATCAGAGATGGATTATTTTGGATTTTTGTAGAACTAACTAGAACAGCACCACAAATGGTTGTAAGAAAAATACACAGAATGGTAAGAAGATGCAAGGCAAGGGCTGATTTTTTTTCTAGCCCACACTGTAGATTCATGCAGCCTATCAATGATCTCAAATGAATGAATGAACTTACACTGCCCTCCACTAATATTGGCACTTTGGTAAATATGAGCAAAGAAGGCTGTGAAAAATCCATACAGAATCTCTCCAGATCCTTCCAATTTCGAGGTCCATGCCGGTGAACTCTCTTCAGTTCACCCCACAGGTTTTCTATGGGTTTCAGGTCAGGGGACTGGGATGGCCATGGCAGGACCTTGATTTTGTGGTCAGTAAACCATTTTTGTGTTGATTTTGATGTATGTTTTGGATCATTGTCCTGCTAGAAGATCCAACCATGGCCCATTTTAAGCTTTCTGGCAGAGGCAGTCAGGTTTTCATTTAATATCTGTTGATATTTGATAGAGTCCATGATGCCATGTGTCCTAATAATATGTTCTGGTCTTCTGGTAAAAAAACAGAAGAAAACCATATTTAACTGTGGGCATGAGGTACTTTTCCATATGGTTACCTCTCTGTGTGCATCAAAACCACCTCTGGTGTTTATTGCCAAATATCTATTTTGGTTTCATCTGACCATAGAACCCGATCCCATTTGAAGTTCCAGTAGTGTCTGGCAAACTGAAGAAGCTTGAGTTTGTTTTTGGATGAAAGTAGAGGCTTTTTTCTTGAAACCTTCCAAACGACTTGTGGTGATGTAGGTGACTTCAGATTGTAGTTTTGGAGACTTTCTGACCCCAAGACACAACTAACTTCTGCAGTTCTCCAGCTGTGATCCTTGGTGATTTTTTGGCCACTCGAACCATCCTCCTCACAGTGCGTTGAGACGATATAGACACACGTCCAATTCCAGGTTGATTCATAACATTTCCAGTCGACTGGAACGTCTTAATTATTGCCCTGATGGTGGAAATGGGCATTTTCAATGCTTGTGCTAGTTTCTTATAGACACTTCCCATTTTGTGAAGCTCAACAACCTTTTGCCTCACATCACAGCTATATTCCTTAGTCTTACCCATTGTTATGAATGACTAAGGGAATTTGGCATATGTGTTACCTCAGATTTACACCCGTGTGCAACAGTAAGTCATGGATGAACAATTTCCTGTTCCTAGTCGCCCAGGTGTACTAAAAAAATTTACCATGTAATTGGGAATATACTTCAAATATATTTCTCATATGAATTCATAGGGGTGCTAATAATTATTGCACACATTTATCAAACATATTTTTATTTGGATAAACCTGTGTTGTGCTTGATATTGTTTGATATCCATGAGAGCAGAGTTGTTTTTTTTTAAACAAAAGATCAAAAAGTTAAACAAAGAATTTTCCACAGCCTTCTTTGCTCATATTTACCAAGGGTGCCAATATTATTGCAGGGCACTGTATTTTGTAATACATTTTTTATCCAATTCTTTATATATATATATATATATATATATATATATATATATATATATATATATATATATATATATATATATATATATATATATATATATATATATATATATATATAATTTTAAAGAACAGAAGTTCAAATGTTCTGACATGTGCTACAAGGGGGCACTGGTTATACTGTCATTCTGTCATTTTGTGTGGTCAGGCTAAAAAAAATCCAAATGGTCTGGACAAAAGAAAAAATAGACATGGACTTGAATGGTACAGGAAATGACTCACTATTTCAACTGCTAACTGGCACACTCTGAAAATATTTTATCGCATTGGTGATCAAAAATGAAGCTAAACGAAGCTACTATTTAAATTATGCATACATACAAACATACATAGCCATGGAACTAAGTGTGAGATTTGGCAAAAATTGGATGTAAAAATTGTTCCAGTACTACAGTACACACCCAAACAAACATATAGCAAACATATATTATAGTCACCAGGACAAGGATGAACTTCCAAAGTAAAAACGTCTTTAGTTCTGCATTAGACTCTGTTTTATTACCCCTGAATTTGTACATTGATCCTACATGTAACATCGTTCTTTTCCTTAACACCCAATTATACTTTGTGTAATTATGTGAACTGTGCAGCATCAGGCAGCCAAAAAATACATAAACATTTTAAAAGGTTGTTATTAAAAATGATTTGGAGATGCCTTTAAAAAGTTATCAAGTTATCATTCATTTGTAATATTTCACATTTTGAAACAAACACTCACCGCCCACTTTAATTGGAACACCTGTACCCCGGCTAAATCATGCAATGACCCAATCAGGCAATGATGCTGCAGTAGTGCAATAAAATCATGCAGATACAGGCCAAGAGCTTAAATTATATCAAACATGTTCACACCGAACATCAGTTTGGAGGGTGGTGGGGTTGGGGCAGTGCTGGCTGGTGCCAGATGGGCTGGTTTGAGTACTGTATTTCAGAAACTGTTGATCGCTTGATTTTTCTTGGGACAGTTCTGTGGGTGGAAATTCCTTGTTGATGAGAGATGTCAAATGAGAAGTGCCAGACTGTTTCGAGGACATATGCAGTAACTCAAATAAGCACCCTTTACAACCGTGGTGAGCAGAAAAGCATGTCATGAAAAACACTGCTTGGTCTTTTTTATAATCTTCAACTGGCCAGTTTAAATCAAAACATTCAAATTTTCTGCAGAGTGCAGCTCAGTTCAGTTTAGTACTTTTTTTTTCTCTCAGACTACAAGCACTTGCAGGCTCTCATTCTTTGGACTTCCTCCTCCAATTTGCCTTAATGCAAGCAACCTTTGGATTCCCATCCGGAATGACTCGGGCAAGCAACGTCGCCTTTCAATGCATCTTTCAGCTTTGCGGCACTAACCTAAATATCTCAATCCCGAGAGTACCTCCGTCACTCTGTCAGAGCTGCCATGTATAATTTCATGAAAACACCTGTTGCCTCTCACACCATGCATCATGTGCGGTAGCTTTGGGTGCTAATTAATTATCTGGGCGCTGACTCTGTGTGTGTGAGCAATAATCCTCGTCTATGTGGAGGTAAGTAACAGATGTCAGCTACCCACCACTCCAAACCTACAGGGTTTATGGGGGATTATTAATGTGCTCTTTAGAGTTGTGATAAACAGCCTTGAAAGGGCTCTCTGGAGTAAACAAGGAAGTATGGTATTTTTTTTGCCTGATGTGTGTGTACAGATGTACTCTTTCACACATTTCTAATCATGCAGAAATGTATATTTCTGTAGCAAAAGCATGCTTAGCTGTTAAATGCATTTTTCCCCGCATGGTTCAGAATTCAATAGCACCTGCAAGTTCACAGTGAGAAAATCAGTGAGTTTTTGGTCTCCATGGTTATATAAAAGTGGCCATTTCCAAAGATTAAAGGTATATCACATGCATTTTGTGATGTTAGATTGGAGGCCTTAAATCTAATACAGTTGAGGTCATAAGCCTTATAGATTCTGCAAAATTTTTATCCTTTTTTTTAAGAGGGATCATAAAAATTTTTGTTTTTTATTTAGTACCAACCTGAACATATAACACATAACAGATGTTTACATATAGTCCACAAGACACAATAACTGAATTTACACAAATGAGCCAGTTCAAAAGTTTACATTCGCTTGATTCTTTTGGATTATATATCATCAATGACTGTGTTTATGTTTTCTGATAGTTGGTCATGAGTCCTTGTTTGTCTTGAGCAGTAAACTACCCACTGTTCTTCAGAAAAAAAATCCTGCAGGTTCTGCACAGTATTTGCTTTTCCAGCATCTTCTGCATATCTGACCCCCTTTCCAAGAGTGGCTATATGATTTTGAGATCCATCTTTTCCCACTGAGGACAAACTGAGGGACTCGTACATACCTATTACAAAAGGTGCAAACATTCACTGATGCTCAAGAAGGCAACACAGTGCGTTAAGAGGAGAGGGGTGTAAACTTTTGAACAGGATTATTGGGGTAAATTGTTATGTTGCCTTCTGTGAAACATATAAATATCTTAGGTAGCGTCATTTTACACCGATCATTCCGTTCAAAAGCTTTCAGATTTATATTAATGCACTAATACAATACTTTGAGAGTTTATGCAAGGACAGAGGCTCTACGTAATTTAAGGCTGATAAACGGATAAAAAACAATGTATTGTTATTTAATAAAGAAAAGGTTCTATTTGATATGGTGAAGTTGTCTTTAAGGAGCCATTTATTTAACATATTGTCATCGCAATGTAACTGTTGATAAGTATGAAAATGCACCATACCAGTCCATTGTTGATTACTTCCACTATGGATTGATCCATCAGGTACCATGGACTGTCAGTTCATACACTAAACCCATTTTAAAATCACCATTCATTCATCACATGAGGATCCGTCTTCCTGTCAAAATTGAGGAATGGAGGACGGGTCCAGGTTTCGGGCATTGGACACAGTCTTTCTTGGGATCCATTCAGGTTTTTATAAAACGTCATGGATATTTATGAATTGGAGGAAATGCCTAACTGTTAAGCCAAACCTGAAATGTAGGTGTTACAAAGCGTTGAATAAATAAATAGTGCATTAAAAATAGAATGGAAAATAAATGTTTTGGATGTTGATTCCTTTTCCACACAGGGATCTCTGTCTTAAAAAAAATAATACAAGAAGACAATAATGAGGGTGAGTCTATGATTTCATGATGATTACATTACAGTTATAAGTATGTACGTAACAGTATAAGACATTTTAATTCTAAACAATATGTCCTTCAAAACAGCTTATATGCATATTTCAGGTAAATAATTTAAAACACCTACAGCACTTGCTAAATAAACTACTGTTTTATTTTTGCCTGTTCCAGCTCACTATAATGACATTTCACCTTGAAATACATTAACATTCATTGTTCATAACATACTAAAAAATCTTATTATTTTTGCATTAATGTCCACATCCATTCAACATCTCATGCCTGAAACATCCTTTCCCATGAGCTTTCCTTCACAAAAGTCAATATTTTTTTCCTGGTTGCTGTACATACTTGTTTACTGGGCAACTACAAATAAAAAGAATTGCAGCACTGACAATAATTCCACCGTGGCAATTTATTTTTTGTCCCCTGTGCATGAATGTAGATGACAGGGCATTCTGTGGAGTACTACTGAGAAAGAATATGATTAGTCTAAAGAAAATAAGCTCTGTATCACAGCTTTGAAAAAACGTATATACATAATATACTAAGTGTAATATCAGTGTAATATCAAAAGTAATTTATTTTTAAAACCCGCTTAATGCACATAAAAAACGGAACTAAACATTTCTGCTGGATTTACAAAAATTTCGGAGACGCTAATTTTCTTTGACAGTATGGAATTGTCATTTGAAATTCAATTCACCCTATACTATATTGAAAATACATTATTAACACATTCTTTTATTTTTGAAAATATACACTCATTTCAAATCTGATGACTGCAACACACTCCAAAAAAGTTGGGACAGTTGACTGTTTACCACTGTGTAACATCACCTTTTCTTTTAATAACACTTATTAAGCGTTTGGGTGCCGAGTGAAGACACCATCAGTTAAGTTTAGCAAGCGGAATTTTCCCCCATTCATCCATTATGGATTTCTTCAGCTGTGCAACTGTACGGGGCCTTCGTTGTCTTATTTTGCTCTTCATAATACGCCACACATTCTCAATCAGAGACAGGTCAGGACTGCATGCAGGCCATGCTAGCACCCGCACTCTCTGCTTACACAACTATGCGCTTGTAATCCGGGCAGAATGTGGTTTGGCGTTGTCCTGCTCTGGATGGCAGTATATGTTGCTCCAAAATGTGTACACATCTTTCTGCATTAATGGTGCACTCACAGATGTGCAAGTTATCCATGCAATGGTCACCGATACGCCCCCATACCATCACAGATGCTGGCTTTTGGACCTGACGCTGATAACATTATTTTTGGTCCTTTTCCTCTTTGGACCGGAGAACCCGATGGCTGTTTTGTTCAGAAAACATGATTCCACTGTGCTACTGTCCATCTCAGATGAGGTCGAGCCCAGAGAAGTCGGTGGTGCTTCTGGACAGTGTTGATGTATGGCTTCTGCTTTGCATAGTAAAACCTTAACTTGCATCTGTGGATGCAGCGACGAATGGTATTGACTGACAAAAAGGTTTACTAAAGTATTCCCGAGCCCATGTCAGGATATCCATTACAGACTTATGACGGTTTTTAAGACAGTGACATCTGAGATCACGCCATTCAGAAGTGGTTTTCAGCCTCGTCCTTTACTCAGAGATTTGACCGGATTCCTTGAATCTTTTAATTATATTGTGCACTGTAGAAGGTGAAATACCCAAAATCCTACCGATTTGTCTTTATGGAATGTTGTTCTCAAAGTGTTGGATTATTCGCCGACGCATCTGTTGGCAGATTGGCTAGCCTCGACCCATCCTTGCTCTTGAAGGACTAGGCCTTTTTTGGAGGCTCCTTATATACTACGATTAGACGATTGCCTCACCTGTTTCACATCACCTTCTTATTTCAACTTCTCACATCACTATTAGATTAAATTAAAATTAAATTGCCCTGTCCCAACTTTGTTGGAATGTGTTGCATGCATCAATTTCAAAATAAAGGTTTAGCTTAAAAAAAATTACACAGTTGATTAAGTAAAATATCAAATACATTGTCTTTATAGGTTTTCTGTTTAAATACAAGTCAAAGTACAATTACAAACCACTCCTCTTTGTATTAGCATTTTCCCTATTGTCCCAACTTTTTTGGAATTGGGGTTGTAGATATGTTCATAAATGCCACATCGTGTAACTTACCAGCCGTGTGCATGGTACAGCTGATTTGCATTTAGTGATTCCCACAGAACTCCATAAAAGGCAACGCTCATAGAGTGGAAAGCGCAAAATGACTACTAAATGGCCAAAAATGAACCCAAGAATTTCACAGAGGCAGAATTAGAAGTGACTCAAATCAACAAGAAAAAAAAATGCATATAGCAGTGTAGCCAAAGGAGTCCCAGCATGTGAAAATGCTACAATATGAAGAGAAACCAAGAGTCTTCTAAGTGAAATCTTGGAAAAGCAGGACGCTATGCTCAGAGCAGTGGAGGACATTGCAAATATACAAGTCACTGCTAAATATAAAAAGGTGAAAAAGCTTGTTATGTAAATTAAACGAGTGGCTGAATTTCTCTCGTGTATGCCAGAAACCTTTGCTTTACAAGCGCATAAAGAGGTGCAGACATGCTGTAACCGCCTCAGGTTAGGGATGGAGGAGGAATGTGCTTTAAAGTGATTGAAACTTGACCACGTAATCCATGCAGCAACTCCTTTACAAATGATATGATTTGAAGCTGATCCATCAAGGTATACATTAGCAAGTCTTCTCATTTGTGAATTTACACACACTCAGGAGCACGAGTGGATATGAAAGACTTTCCGAATTTACAGGATTTTCATGAACACCAAATTTCTTGTGTAAACGCTCGCACGAACAGATCTGTTTGTATCCAGCTGGATAAATGAGGCTCAATGCGAATCAGATTTCGGAGGGATAAAGGGAAATCATGCAGATTTCCTTTGCTTTATTTAAAAACAACAACAACAGCAACAACAATTATTGTATACTGATTCCTGTATTTCTTTCTTGAAACAAAAGGGGAGACACAAACTTGTGAAAGTGATGTTCTAGCGTGTTGATATACATTTCTACCACTTTGTTAATGTTTGTTTGGTCCTCATTAGTGTGTTCTAGTGTTTTGATCTCTCTCTCTTAACATATCAGCAGGAGAGTCTCAGCAACCTTGACCTTTTGCGCCACCCGCTCTCCGAATGACCTTTTAACTCATTAATTATAAGTGGATTAGCACACACCTCCTCGAATAATTTGGTTAAATCATTGGGGAAATTCTCAAATGACAATGAGTGCAAACTTGCAAATACATAGGTGAAATTAATGGGAGCAATAAGTGCATTAATAAGTTAGTAGTTTACTTTATATGGTTAAGTAATAAGTGTTCAATCAATAGTACATATTTACACATAATTGATGCATATGTACAGTTAACCTATCGAATTATTTATGTATTACAAAATGTAAACATTTTACATTGATTTAATATCCTGCTGAGCACACGATTTATGCATGTTGGCCACACTGAAATTATTCATAATTATTGATATTATTCTGTCTTGTTCTTAATTCATAACATCTGGGAAAAATACATATAAATAAACAAAAATGTTATAGCTGCAGTAAATACATACATAATCACATAATTCACACAAACCAAAATCAAGGTTAGGGATGTGGTTAGCACTTACAGCATTTATTCTTATTATTAAATGCAATGCATTTGCTCTCCCTTCTACAAATTTTGCACCATAATCTATAGTAAAAGCTTCATGGCTGTTGCACTATGAAACATATGACCCTTGACTGTGTTAACTGCTAGCTGACAGCAAGCCATCTGCAAATCGATAATTGTTGTGAAACCAGGGATGTGAACAGATGGTCTGCACCACTGAAGGCCTGCACTGAGCCTTTTCCCAACAAGTGCTTTAAGAAAACTAAAGCGGTGTTTCGTTCCCATTAGTGAAGGTTGACTGAATTTTCTTTAAAAAAAAAAAAAAGCAGAGGCTTATCTCAGTTACTCTGGATTCTGATTTTTCTTGCACGATATCGGCTTAAATTGGGAGCCGTCGTAATTCCAGCGCCAGTGTCTGACAGTAGTATTGTGAAGAATTGTGAAGGTTTTCTTTTTTCTGCAAGGAAGGATACCAGAGGAGAAACAGCATTTAATCAGAAATGCTGCTTATCACGAGGATTTTTAAAAATGGATAACGTTACAAATGAACTTTAAGCTGCAAACATAGCAGATAAGTGCTTGGTAAGCTTATCCTTCAAACCATGAATCATGTCAGATCTTTTTCTTTTCTTGTCTTATCTTTTTTTATTTTTTTAACCTTTAAGTCCCAGCTGAAGAGAAGCATCCCCATAGGCCGATGCTGCCACAGCCATGGTTCACATTGTACCTTGGTGTGTGCTAAATAGTTTTGCCACATGGTTTGGCAAAATTTAGGGTGGGATAGAAATTATTTGTTGTTTTTTTTCTCATGAGAAAAGGCGTCTGTCTAGCACTCCTACCCCATAGCCCATACTGTGAATGAATGTGATTTGTCAATTCAGATCTTTTCTATATGTTGTTCACTTGAATTTAGGTTTCTGTGGAATGTGGAAAATCACAAAAAGCACAAAAATGCTAATTTAATAGGGGAATGTAGACTTTTTTTTATATCCACTGTTTTATAAACCTTTATTTTTCCTTACAGCTGCTGTTAAAGAAATTAAATTGAAACATTCTGACCAATCAGAATCAAGCATTCAATAATGCTGTGGGATCGTTTTACCTGCCAACCAGGGTAGAGCCGGTGAAGGTTTAGAATCAAGCCAACATCTTTATACAAAAGTGAACTAGCCAGCTAACATTAGCTTATAAGATAAAGGGCAAGCTTTTGCTAATGGTGAGAAGTTTTGCTACACACTAAATGTGTGTCCATTGGCAACTTCAACTTTGCTGGCATGCTTTTATGAAGTTGTTTAGCAAAATGTTGGGCTCAGTGCCTGTCAGAAAAATCTAGAAAGTTCATTTCCTATGCCTGATATTTTTCAGGGTTTTAAGGTTTGTGTTTAGACGCGGTGGTTTAGATGCTCTTGAAAAACCATGTTTCATCTGTTTTCCTCAAGACAAACCTGGCAACCTCATGAAGTACAAATGTTATTTTAATAATTTGAATGGTGCACCCATTCAAATTAAGCAGGTTCGTAACCCAACTCTGAATAAAAGAAACTAGCGCATATATTGACATAACTTTTGAACACAAGTCGCCAAATATGTTCAAGCCCTTTGTGAGTTCACCTGAGGTCACATACACTCTGTTTAGATTAAGTGCTTTCACAACTTCTTTAGAAGAATCTCTTCAGAAGCACAGCTGCTTGGGTTCATCGTTGAGCTGCTCGAAAAGGGGTCAAGGGGAAGTGCATGACGTTAGAGTCTATAATTCAACAGGATGTTTCGCCAAAACTATTAAGACAGAGGTTTTCCCAAGTTATGAACTTCTGTGTATCAGTGCCTGGGGTCAGAAGTCAGAAGAATGAAAAGCTTTGCTGTTTGCAGTCAAGTGACTCCTCACTTGTGAAGCAACAAATTTCATAAGCAGCAGGCTCTGTTTGTTTACTGCAGGCTACATTAATGTCACAGGTTCATTTTTGCATTTGTATTATTATATGCAAATGTTTTAGAGAAAATGGAGACTTAATTATTGGCTTCTGGCATGTCACTATTTGTTCTAAGCTTAAGCTTTTGTAATTTTTTATTTTTTTTTATTTTCAAAGGATGGCTTATGCAATTGAGAATTATTAACTCCAGAAATATTAGCGACTTTTAAAAAACGGGCAAAAATTGACTTTTAATTTTACTATCAACTATTCTACAACATAATTGAAGGAAATATGTAACTGTCCCCTAACAAATGCCACTGTCATAAGAACAGCTTTATCAATTAATACTAATGAATAGAAAAGTTAAATAGTATAGTCTTTTCTCTCAAAATTATTGACACCTCAAAAGAATGCATGAAATAAATGCAAACAAATTCACCTTAATTTCAACACAAGAGAGAGATGGTTGTTGACCTGCATACGTCTGGATTAGTTTAAATTTTGCTCAAAACAATTATCTAACCAAATTTGTGTGCTAATTTATGCAGTACAAAAATAGTTTGTGTTTTAACTTATTTATTTAACCCCCCCCCCCTTTTTTTTTTTTTTTTTTACATGTTACACATCAGGTTCACACTCTCAGCCATGAAATTTTTAATTAAAGCACAATTTTGCACATTTGCCTTAATGACTAGGCAATTTAAGATGTTTCTACCTCAAAATACACAGTGGCATTTATGCAAATGAATTCATTTTTCACCCATAGTGTGACTTACTGCAACCTGACAGTCACTTTGCCAACAGAGCTTGCATTCAAAAAATTATCATGAATGAAGGGCATGTATTAAATTTGCAAAATCCCATTTTTTTCAGTTAGCCAACAACAAAATAATACCATCCACTAATTCTGAATATCTAAATTCACCTAATTATACCTTAGTGCTCCAAAACAGAATGTTTCTCAAAACAATAACTTATTATTTATGCGGTAAAATTAGTGTCGGATATTCACGACGCATTCGCATATCCAACGTGGACAGCATTTAAACGGATGCTCAGGTCTACACCCTCTTCATCTAGGTTTTTAAACATGTTTCACTGCCTTTAATTGCAGTTATACTTGAGTTTGAGCTTCTTTCAGAGTTTCTTTGAGATCTGAACACACCACACTCAAAACTTCATTTGCGTATTGCTTTCAACCCTTAGTTTGCACATTACATCATCTGCACGATTATTGTCATCATAATATTTATTTTTGTCAATTACCTCAAACACACACATTAATTAAAATTAAACTGCAAACACAAAAAAATACTTGTTATTTGTATCTTAGGAAATCAGGGCCACCTGATTTGTTTGTTAGTTTTAAAGCTGCTCAGAAAAATTCAATCAAGTCTCATAACGTAGTTGTGTACATTTAGAATAATCAAATGGCCTAGCAATGGCTTGGTCCCAATATCCAACGGACTTCTGTCAGCATTCATGCTTTAACACCTTGTCATAAATTTTAAAATAGCTCGAGCTGTCAGATTTCACCTGTCAGATATCTTTGTATCGAAGCCATTGCTGGCACACGAAAAACAGTATGTGCTGTGAAAAGAAAGGAAGATAAACCCCAATGGTGACATTGAAAATGTGTTTTTTACATTTTATTTAAAGTCCAGTACATTTCTCGTATATTTAAGTACAAATTTAAGAAACGAATTCCTGTGTACTTCATAAAGAAATCAAACACTCAGGGGAGTCAACCACCCCAGAGCTGTTTGTTTCATCGCTCTTATACCACAGATGATAAACTGATAAAATTTTTATCACAACTGATAAAAAATGAAAGCACTGAAATCCTTACCGAGTGGCATGCAGGACAAATTCAGGTCCAGACCCATGTTTCTATTCTTTAAATATTCATGCAGTGCTTCAGGAATGATTCCCTCAACTGCCTTTTTCATTAAACAAGAAAAGAAAAAGGGCTTCCGTTTGAAGTAGAAAATAATGTTACATAACTTTGTGGACTTGACTGAAGTGTCAGACCTGGACCTCGCCTCTGATTCAGGCCCCTCCTCACGGCAGCTACTTCACTATCACAGAATACACTACTGATATAATATTGTATGTGTAAACCGTGACAAAAATTAGTTTTGCCTCTAGTGGCAACTTTTTATTCTTTTTAAACTTGAAGCTTGAAGACATACAGTCTAAAATGCTTAGTGCTGACAAATTCATTTCTTTGTTTGTGTAACTTGTAGCTTGAAAATGAGCTTGACCTAACATTTACCACTTGTTTGCCTACAGGGCCAGACAGATCATTAGTCTGGACATCCAACAAGCAGATTTAGTGTCCAGGCATTCAGGATTTTTTTTTCCACAGCTGCTTGGAATACATACTTTAGGACATTGTGTCTCACAGATATCATTTATAATTTACTCCGGCTGACACCACAATTCTTCAGGAAGCGCTCATTTCCGGTGATTAGCTGGAAACGATTGAACTGTTCCTGAAAACACCTCCATATTACTCTCATTTATTGAAAGTTCATAATATAGGATATTATTGTAAAATTTAGCTATGAAAATGACAGCAATTGTTTACAGTCCACAGTATATTATTGCTGTTAACCTCTTTTCCTGGTCATTACGAGCCCCATTCCTGGCTGCCTAGCCCAAAGCAGTCATAGATTTACCTTTTCAGCCATCCTTCCTGTGGCCAGCAACATCTCCCGCACCGTTTTTACAAAAGTTCAGCTTGGTTTATGATGGACAGACGTATAAACTTCCCCTAATCAGCAAAATAGGTTGATGGAACACTGCGTCCAGATTATTGACCCAAGCTCAAAAAATAAATAAATTAAATAAATATTTCTTCGAATCAGCAGAAAAGCAGGAACTGTAGATCATGTTCCCATAAAAAAAACATGATAAAGGCTATTAGATCCGATTAACCGTTCATAAATTTTTGCATGTGTAAATACCTATAAATTCTTTGACGTAAGTCAGTACAATTTGCATTGTATCTTTTCCCATGTCAATATCGCAAAGTCTGGACATTTCAATGTCTCACAACCTAATTTGACATGACAGTAAATCAAAGTGTGAACATTATGTGTGTTTGAGTCATGTAAATTCAGCTCTCTGTCAATCAGCACAGCGAGACTCCTACTATCATTGCATTGTGCTTCACTGCGAATGACTCATCCATTACTTCTTAACTCATCCCGGCTCTGAAAAAGCCTTTAAGGCTCCGGGAGAAACCATCTATACGGGGCTGACGCTCTCGCCCTCGAACCCTGAGGGAAATAAAATGACAACAAAAAAGTAAGACTTATACCCAGTGGACGTGATCCTTTGATGCTCTGTACTTCACAGAAGCAATGCTAAAAAGGTTGGCTGAAGGCAAGAGGCGTCAGATAAAAGGCACAGAAGACTCAGAGTCACAGCCTTCCAGGGAGATAATTGAACAAAAAAGGATGAAATGGTGAAGAAAGGCGAACGACAGCTGCGGTTCCTCTTTCTGGGCTGCTAACACTGAAGCCAATAACTGTGCCTCACTCCAGCTGAGAACTTGATTGGATTGTTGTTCTGTTCTGGTCAGAAATAGTCATGCGTTGAAACTTGGGGCTTGGATAGCGAATTGGAGGGGGTAAAAAAAGCTATTTGTGTCATCAACCCCATGAGTATCCCTGATGAAATGTGAATTGTAAAATGAGACATCATATGATCTTGCTCTGTACACAAGCAACATGCAGAAAAGTGCAATGCAACATGGAGACTGGCATTTCTGATTTCTTGCGAAACAAGGGAAGCATTGTGATAAACGGGAAACCCGGGTAACTCATCCATATCAAACCTGCTGTTCTATTCTCTATTCATCTGCACAAAGGGCCGCATTCAGAGTCAGAGACTTGTATTCAAAAGTTTCGTCAATATTTAAGAGGGGAAAGTTCCTTATGTTAAGAGTTGGGTTAGCACAGCAATTTAAGATTCAGATTATGCAAATCACTTGTGTGTGTAGTTCAGGTTGCCAAATTTATCTTAAGTAGAAGTTTTTTTGTATAGCTAGATGTCTAGACAACCACCTTTTAATACAAGAACTTAACTCAGGGGGATAAAAAATGCAGACTGAACATTGCTGTCAAATGTAACTATACCTCCTGATCCTGCACATTTATATATCTGTGGAATCTCACAACATCAGGTACACCAGGTAAAATACATTTTATACATAAGTAACTGCACTTTTCCATGTAATACTGCATAATCATTAAAATCCTTTCATCTAGGTTATGAAAAATGTACAGTGCTGTGAAAAAGTTTTTGCCCCATCCTCAAATCTTCTGTATTTGTGAATATCTCATATTAATTTGTTTCAGAAATTAAAACAAAATCTAAGGTAAAACAAAGGTAACCTGAGTGAACACAAAATAAAGTTTTTAAATAATAATGTTATTTTATTAAAGGAAAAATTCCCCAAATCTATGAAACTGCATTCATAATGGGGTTCAGCTCGACTAGACACAACCAGTCCTGATTACTGCAAACCCTGTTCAATCAAATCAACACTTAAACAGAACTTTTTCAACAGCATGAAGTTGGTTAAAAGGTCTTACCCAGTAACACACTATGCCAAAGTTGAAAGAAATTCCAGAAATGATGAGGAAGAAGGTGATTAAAATACATGATTCAAACACAAAATTCCAGACCAGCCATGGAGGGCAGCCTGGAACATGCAAATGAGCTAAACTGGTTTTTCAACAGATTTGACCCCTGAGAGCTCAAATGGACATTTGCACACTCCTGATGATGAGGACAATACAGGAATCATCACAGACACAGGCACCCCAGCGACACCCTCCCCCTCCACTAGCCCATTAATAACATCAAGCCAGGTGAGACGGGAGCTATCCAAGCTCCGAATCAACAAATCTATGGGCCCAGACAACATCAACCCCAGGCTGCTCAAGCTGTGTACACAGCTTGCAGGTGTGTTTCAACACCTCTTCAATCTTTCTCTAAGGCTGAAAAAGGTGCCCCAACTGTGGAAGACATTGTTCCGGTGCCCAAGAAAAGTCATGCCAGTACCTCAAATGACTACAGACCTGTGTTGCTGACCTCACATGTCATGAAGACCTTTGAGAGACTGGTCCTGAGGCACCTGAAGCTGATCGTAAGTGACTCCCTTGATCCGCTGCAGTTTGCATACCGGACCCAAATCAGCGTGAACGATGCGATCATCTACCTACTGCATAGAGCTTACTCATACCTGGAGAGGCCAGGAAGCACATTGAGAATCATGTTTTTCGATTTTTCAAGTTCATTTAACACCATCAACCCCCCCTGCAGAAAAGCTCTGGGACATGTGGGTAGACCCCGACATGGTGGCCTGGATCATGGACTATCTCACCAGCAGACCACAGTACGTCCGACTGCAGGGCAGCCTGTCAGATGTGGTGATGTGCAACACCGGCGCACCTCAAGGAATTGTGCTTTCACCCTTATTATTCACCATTTACACTTCTGACTTTAGCTACAACTCTGGTACATGCCAGCTCCAGAGATTCTCTGATGACTCCTCCATCATGGGCTGCATCAGTGAAAATAAGGAGGAGGAGCACAGAGGCGTAGTGGACAGCTTTGTCAGATGGTCTGAGGATAACCACCTTCAGCTCAACATCAGCAAGACCAAAGAACTGATAGTGGCCTTCCGCCGAAACAGGAAGCCCCCAACACCTACTACCATCCAGGGGGAGAAAATAGAGATGGTGGACTCGTACAAGTTCCTGGGAGTGCACATCAACAGCAAGCTGGACTGGTCAGAAAACACTGAAGCTCTCTACCGGAAGGGACAGAGCAGACTGTTCTTTCTAAGGAGGCTCAGGTCGTTTGACGTGAGCAGCAAGCTACTACAGATGTTCTATCAATCTGTAGTAGCCAGTGCGCTGTTCTTTGCTGTGACATGCTGGGGAGGTGGAATTAAGACTTGGGAGGCTGACAAACTCAACAAGTTGGTTAAGAAGTCCAACTCTGTTGTTGGTCACAAAATGGACAATCTGGAGACAGTGGCAGAGAAGAGAATAAGAAACTAAATCAGGTCCATTTTTCATCCACTGTATGCTGAACTACGGCAGATGGAGAGCACCTTCAGCCACAGGCTTATCCCCCCCAGGTGCAAGACGGAACGCTTCAGATGTTCCTTTGTGCCGACAGCCATCAGACTGTACAACACTTAGCCACCCCCTTCCTTGACCTTACCTTACTTTTGACTTTTGACTACACTACAAATACACTGCTACACTGTTTTCATATGGGTATCATACTGTACTTTTTGCACTGCTCACACATCCCATCACTGCTTCAAAGTTTTTGTTATATGTCCACACTGATCATACCATACAGCTGCAATATGTATATAGTATTGTACATATGCGATATGTACATGGGCTACTTGCATAGTTGGACTGTACATTGTTGCTTGCTGTATATACTGCTCATATGTGTGTGTGTGTGTGTGTGTGTGTGTTTGTGTGTATATATATATATATATATATATATATGTGTGTGTGTATATATATATAATGTATAGAGAGTTTGTGCTTATGTCTATACATATTTATACATCCTGTATGTACTCTTTATATATCCCTATAGTGTTCTCCTTACTATCTCTTTTAACTTTTCTTTCTTTTCTTTTTGTCTTTTTTTTTTTTTTTGACTGCTGCTGTGACACCCTAATTTCTCCATCTGGGGATTAATAAAGTATTATCTTATCTTATCTTATCTTATCTTATCTTATCTTATCTTATCTGTCTGGGAAGGGTTTCAAAGCTATTTCAAAGGCTCTGGGACTCCAAAGGAGACAGTATCTCAAAATAGAAAAACTCAGCACATTAATGTACCTTCCCAGAAGTGGCTGATCTTCCAAAATTCCTCCAAGAGCACAGCAACTACTCATCCAGGAAGTCACATAAGAGCCAAAGACAACATCAAAGGACCTACAGGCCTCTCTTTCATCAATAAAGGTCACTGTTCATGACTCCACTATCAGATTGACGGTGGGAAAAAATGGCATCCATGGAAGAGGGCGAGGTGAAAACCACTGCTAACCAGAAGAACATTAAGGCTCGTCTGAATTTTGCAAAAACACACCTTGATGACCCTCAAACCTTTTGGGAGAATGTTCTGTGGACTGATGAGTCGAAAGTGGAACTGTTTGGAAGACGGGTCCCACAACATCTGGGGTAAACCAAACACAAAATTCCACTAAAAGATCATCATACCTACAAACATGGTGGTGGAAGTGTGATGGTATGGGGATGCTTTGCTGCTTCAGGGCCTGGGCAACTTGCAATAATTGAGGGAAACATGAATTTTCTCTACCACAAAATCCTAAAGGAGAATGTACAGGCTTCAATGATCCAAAGCACATGAGTAAATCGTAGTCCTAGAAGTAAGTGAAAGACTGATCTCCAGTTATTGGAAGCGTTTGGCTGCAGTTATTGCTGCTAAAGGTGGCACAACCAGATTTTAAGTTTAAGGGTAGCACTGTACATTTTAGTTCCACAATCTTCAGTCAACCTTGTTACCTGAACACATTCACCCCATCAAATATTTGTAATATTCCAAGTCAACAGGAAATTGGGCCTTGTGAACTGTTCTCCAAGACCGCCACACATATATAGTAGGTACTGTCCCAGGTAAAGGAATATTTCATCTTATGTTCTGTTTGTTTGTGTTTATATTCCCCCCTAGATTTTGGCCAACATAATCATCTTTATCTGTGGGAACATGGCAGGTGCATACCACAAACACCTGATGGAGCTCGCATTGAAGCAGACCTACCACGACACCTGCAACTGCATCAAGTTACCCATCAAGCTGGAGTTTGAGAAGAGGCAACAGGTTTGCTGCCAAACACCATCCAATCCATTGACTTGCTCACCCTTTTAACAGCCATAGCCTGCTATCTGAAACGAGGTGCTAAAAGTGTTAGGTGGGAAAAGTATCGTAAAACTGTGAATCCTTTTTTTTTCCTTGAAACTTCCTGTACTAACCTGATATTTAGTAAAAAAAAAAAAAAAAAGCAGATAGATCACATGAAGGACAAATAAGAGTAGTTCTGGCATTATAATCCTGATGACCTTTTCATTTCATGCAGTATTGATTCTGTTCTGCTCAAGGTGGCCTGGAGGTTCTTATAAAATGTTAACAATGCATAATAGAATCTAGAAGTTCCTGACAGCTCACACAATTTCTTCCTTCCATGTCTATTCATACACAGACTGTTGGTTTGCAAGTAGAACTGAGGTTTCCCACCAACTTTTCTAAAATATTTCCTCCTAGATTATTAGACTCGGGAGTAGCTTGGGCTTTGTCTACACTGGTACTGTATATCTGAAAATTCACGTCTTTGGAAAAACAAACAAATTCACATTTGGATTTTAAAATCATCTTTAAAAAGTTCTTTTGTCGACTCCAACATGCAGTGAAAAGGTCTAGACAGACTTTTCTACACAGAAGCACCTAAAAACATACAAACACACATATATATTGCACATCACTTTTCATTGTTATTCATCAAAGCAGGAAAGCTAGCACATGGGTTGTTTATATTTAGACATTTAATGACGCTTTTACGCAACATTGTGTGTAAGAGCCGACAACTGCAGGTGCTCTGCATTCCACATTAATGAGAGGACCAGGACTGTGTCATGGTTACTTTGATTTGACACACAAGTGGACTGAACCCTGCGTCCTATTAAACAACTGCTAGCTAATGGTTGGGTTTGTCTGTTTAATCAGGTTCATGTATTGCATTTCACCTAATAAATTGATGAGCATAAAAGCTCATTAAACACCAAAAGCATTATGACCAGCTCACGTCGTGGTGTGGAGCATCTATTTCTTGCACTGATTTAGTACATATAGAATCAAAATATCTGTAAAATGCATGTAAAAAAAATATTTATTACCAATGTACAGGATCACATAAAGTTCGTTAACACAATGTGATTTTCACAAGTGCACACTGTTACAATGCAAAGTATATTATGAATTTTGTACTACCTTATAAATAACGCTTGATAAAAATAATTTCCTGTGATCCCATTCACACCTCAGGTGACCCCAAGGTTGAGAACCTATTCATTAGTCGTTTTGCTGCGGAACGTTTTTGACCTTTCCCCCATTTTTACAGTGGTATTTATATTGTAAATTGCACCTTATAAAGTGTGCATTTAGTAGGCGACCCTTACGTGCAGTTTGCGTGATGTGCTCCAGTCATAGTGTCACATTCAGAGTCGAGTTAAGCATCAATTTTCAGAATTCAGACATAACTACAGACTAAAGCTCTATTTGGACAATTTTTCTTCTTCGATTTTCCTCGAGTGTGATCGACTTGAACAAGGAGCTGACAGTTGATGTCACCACAATACAGAACGCTGAAATGTTTGGATTTTGGTTGTGAATATACTAAAAAAAAACAAACAAACAAAAAAAAATGTGTGTCGTATAATAAATACATAAAGGTAAGATTAAGTAATAGTAATTGTCTCTTTAATGTCTTTAAAAGTTTTCACACAGAGTATAGCATCTTTATCAGACACACTGTAAGGAATTAAAGTTTTATGGACAGAATCATGAACAGTCTTACAGTGAGCTATAAGTGTAGCAGATGAATCAGGCAGCTTATCGTTCAAACCATGACTATGTTTTCTGTACAGGGGAGTGCAATAAATGAACAACAAAAAAAACATTGGCAATAAAAAAATTATTTATTTGACAAATAATAGCAAATTAAAAGTGTGAGAAAAACACATTCAGACACTATGATTTCATGACTGTTATTTGGTTTAGTACGGTATTGTATAAAGGCAAGGGCTTATATTTAAAGGCAGTGGACTAGGCGCTATTGAAAAACCCTATCACGGACCCATCCAGTCAGGAAAAATCTGCCAACTTCAGAGACATGAACTACATGCAGGACGTTTTAAAATGAATGTAAATTTTTGATCACAGAGAAAATCAACTCTGAATACAAGTAACTTCCTCCTGTGTAAATATTGACAACTTTTTGACAGCACATGCATTTTGAAGCATTTTCACGCAAAGTGACTCAAAAATGCACTGGGATGCACGCAGACCTAGTGAAAACAAATCTGTCATCAGGATATAAACATTCTAGCATTCCTTTTTGATGTTGAAACCTGGGAGAAGACAATACTGACTGAACCTCACTGTTGCTTTTGCAAGGTTGGGAGGCTGGCACTGACAAAAATGGCTGCCTTCCAGCTGACTGTTCTGTGTAAGAGGTCAAACAGCCCCTGTTGGCTGGACCAATCCATCCAGAAACATCTTTCTAGTTCCTGGGCGATGGCTCCATGGATCACTTGCTCATATACTTTATCTCTGATTCTTTTGATGGTCTATTTGCTGCCCTTTGAGCATCACTGATCGTTGTATTGGTGCTTACAGTAATTTAAGTGTTACCGTTATAATCACCCTCTGAAAACTCGTTTGTCGCTAATGTCTTTATTAGATTCGATGTAAGTGAATAATCCTGAGTGGCTTTTTACATGCTATTATGTATTATTACTAATTATAGTCTGTCAACCACACCTAGTAAGAAATTAGGCTTTGGGCAGCACTTTAACCAGAGAATTTTCTTCATCTGTCATTAAAAAAGCTGACTAGCAGACAGTGTGATATCAAATTAACCTCATTTCCTTAGGAATGCTTAATTTTTTCACTTGTCTCAATGATTAAGTGTTGTAATACCTTTGAATGGGCTTCCAGAGACTTTTCTGTCCCAAGAAATTATTAAGAGTTTGCCTTCATTTGCTTTAATTAAGAGTTGCTGAAAATAGTATTGTTTTGTGTCATGTTTAATATCATAGTAATGAATATTGTATGGTTTATTAATTAAGACCATTGAGCCGTATTCAGACTTCAGTGCAAGTAGTGATTTAATACCAGGCTGCAGCACATCAGTATTCAGACCTCAGACGTAGCTGCAGACTTAAGCGCTCCTCTGACCATTTTTCTTATGTGATTATCGGCTCAAGCGAGGAGCAGTAATCTGTCCAGTTTGATGTAACTACATAATATGTAGTGCTGAAATTTCTGTTTTGGACTGCAGAACGCCATTTAAGCAATATTAAATACATGAGTATTGCGTTCATAGTATTGTCCTTACAATGGACACAATTTCTTTGCATCTTCATTGGAGACATTGCTAATCTTGGGAACTGTATTTATTTCACTGCACCGAAATTGGCTTAATTGATATTATATGTCACGACTCTACACAAAATGGCCAATAATTTTGAAGTGGAAGCAAAAAAATCAATATATTTTGCAAAATGATTTACTAAGTTCCAGGTGTTAATGCTGCAAGATGTAGAAAAGTATGTTAAGGGGTGTGAATACTTATGCAAAGCACTGTATTTTATTTCCTAGTCAGTTGAATTAAACATTTGCCAAATATGAAGCAGTACCTGAGATGAAAAGAATGTGTGTTTATATGTTTAGGAGCGCCTTCTGCTTTCACTGCTGCCTGCTCACATAGCTCGTGTGATGAAGGCCGAGATCATCCAACGGCTCCAGGGCCCAAACTTCGGGCAGGCGGAGAACACCAACAACTTTCACAACTTATACGTGCAGAGGCACACAAATGTCAGGTGCTCTTTCTGTGACTCTCTCTCTCTCTCTCTCTCTCTCTCACACACACACACACACGCATACATATATACAGTAGGACAATGTCTCACATTCTGCCCTGAAGCAGAGATGGATTTTTCAGACGCGGCTCTCATGCTGAATGCTAACGAACCTACTGACTCAATTTACACTTGAAAGGAAGCACAGCTGAATCACCCACGGAAAAAGTGTTATTTCTGAATTCTTTCTGGTGCATGTGGTAGTACTTAAGATGAAATGTGAAAAGGTGTTTTTTTTTTTTTTTTTTTTTTAGAAAGGTGCAAAATTTCACATTTTAATCCAGTATGACTTGGTATAATGATATTTTTTCAGCTGTTTAAGGTGAGCTCAAGAATTGGAAGAAAGTAAATTAGGTGGTAAAAACACGAGCACTGATGTTGCTGAGTTCTAACCCAAATCTAGCACACCTGATTACACAAATTGGTGCCTGCATAGCAGATGTGTGAATCAGATGTGTTAGATTTGGGTTGTTGCTAAAAAGGGAGAACATTCTGTGAACAAAACAACAAAGAATCTACAGTAGGGATACATTTTTTTTGCCAGGTTATATTTCTCAAACAAGATATCATCAGTTTTCACAAGACTGTCTTCATAACTTTTGCACATGATGCTAATCCAAAGCGACTTACAATTGACACGGGACACAAATGAGCAGTTGAGAGTCATGGGCCTTGCTCAAGAACCCAACCATGGCAGCTTGGCGGTTCTGGCATTTGATCTCGAAACCTTCTGATCACCATTTCCAACCAGAACTGATCAAATATGCCAATGGTTTTCACACTTCTGAACAAGATGTTCCAATTGGCTTTAGTGCACTCAAGGGAAGTTACATTCTATAGAACCATGGTTCAACAACTGAGTGGAGCACCGCAAGGGGGTTTTCTTTTGTTACTAGTGAAGTAGTACTGTTTGCTCATTTCTTTGTTGAGTACTAATAGCAAAATCAACCACAACCTCACATGCAGTACGCAGCCTAGAAAAGGTCCCCTGTTATGTCAAGCTCGTCCTCATCAACCCAAATGACCGAGGGGGCCACTCAGTCATAGAACCACAGTTACATACTGTACCTTCTGTCCTACTTCCTTTCATTCCAGACCACCACGGTGGTTTCCTTCGGAACTAGGGGAGACTGTGTGTCAAAAGCTTTCACAAGGATTTATAGCACACCTTGATACAAGACAGCACTAATAAATAGTGACACTTTATTGAGACTGAGAATCACTCAGTGTTGATGTGCTCTTCTGAGGATAGGAGTCTTGCTACAGTACTCTGTTGAGGTTGAGAATCAATTAAAATTCTCACAGAGCATATGGCTTTTAACGAAACATTCAGTCCGAATAATCTGGCGTTGTCTTTGATCTCCATGTCATTGCTTCACAAATGTCCACAAATGACCCTCATCTTACTGCCACTCAGGAGGTAGCTAGAGTGTTCGTTGAATGGCATTTAATGGAAGGTACTGTACTTTTGATCTGTGTTCTTGGATGCTTGTAGAATCACTTCCTATGGCAGGTTATAGGCTTCTTTTAACTGGAGCCCCTTTATATCACTCCCAAAGCACACATACAACTGGCTAACCATTACATGCACATAGCACTCGAGAGGTTTCATATGAGCACATTTTCAGTTGCAAATACTAGTTTTGGAAACAGCATGATGTATCTGAACTTTGGTCCCATTGCCAACTGTGTGCTTATGGATAATGCATGCAACTTGCTTACTCCTCTGACCATAGTGAAATTCAGTAAAATAATAATAATAATAATAAATAATAATAAATAATAATAAGCTGTCTTAAGTGAAAGCCATTTAAAATCTGCATCCTCCATAGGTTCTTATGGCAAGCTGCCCAAACTGCTAGGCAACAACTCTAGATCCCACTGTGGAATCATTGTTTTGCAAGGAGGTCAGAAACGCACTTCAAAGAGAAGTTGTGACTGGTTTATACGCTCTCATTGGTAAGCCGTCACTCTTTCCCCAGGGTATACCCAGAAAGAGCTTCTTCTAGGAAACTCTGCAAAAGCTCAAAAGCATTTTTTAATACAAGATAAGGGTTTATGGCTAGTGTATCAAAGAGGATGAGCATAACATAGCAAGCCCTTTCATCAGCTGCACATGTGAGGTCACGATCACAAGGTGATGATTATGCTAATCGTAATTGCCAAAGCAAACAGGAAAACTCCAACAGTTCTGAAGAAAACCAACCTGGTCCAGAATGAAAGGAACTGATCTGTATAGAAAACAAACGGGTGATATGCTGGGAAGCAGGTTTAATGATCTGCTGTTGCTGCAAAAAAAAAAAAAAATTATTTAAAAAAAAAAAAGAAGGGTTTTCTTACAATTGAGACAAAAATACACTACCACTACCAGTGAAAAGTTTGGACACGATAGAAAAGTAGTTTTCCTTTAGAACTTAGGAGGGAACTCTATTTGTTGATTTTTCTTGGTCGCTGTCTAAACGAGTTATTTCAAAGTATATAAGTTTAAGTGAAAATGACGAAAAACAAGCTAAGATAAACTCATATGTAGAATTCTCTTGACAGGATTTTGATTTTGCTCAATTTTTAATAATGCACTGTTGAATATTAAGGCTCAGCTTAGTAAAATGTCATACAACATTTTGGTTAATGAGAATATAAAACCAGGTCTTTGTAATAGTCTCTGACTGTACCAAGTACTCATTGTCCTTTGTTTATAACTTGCAATATACCTAAGATCTGCTGGTGTCTAATGCAATCCTGGTTTCCTTGCAGTATTTTGTATGCTGATATTGTTGGCTTCACCCGTTTGGCCAGCGATTGCTCTCCTGGTGAACTTGTCCACATGCTCAATGAGCTTTTTGGCAAATTCGATCAGATCGCCAAGGTAAGACACAGTTGGAATTGGAAATAATCCAGAATAATGAGTCGTGCTTTATTTTATTCCCTTATGTTTCTGTTTCATTCGGTCATAAACCAGCATGATGTACATCAACATGACAGGACATGTTTTCTTGTTTGTTTTCACTTATTTATTTTTGTAGGAAAATGAATGCATGAGGATTAAGATTCTTGGGGACTGTTATTACTGTGTGTCTGGCCTCCCAGAGTCTTTACCTAACCATGCCAAAAACTGTGTGAAGATGGGCCTGGACATGTGTGAGGCCATCAAGTAAGTGACATCTGGGATGTTGTTTATAACTGCCTTTAAAGTATATACATGTTATCTACATTGGATTGCTGGTTTATGTGGTACACACCCATCTTCATGCAAAAAAAAACAATAATATTTCAAGGGTATTAAACTAAAAATTGTAAAGGTCCAGTTACATAATAATTCCTTGCTTGCAAAGGTTAATGCTTTTAGGGATTCATAAAGAAGTGGTTATGTTTTGTTTCATAGTTGTTTCATATTAGTTCTGCATCTGGAGCGTGGTCCGTCAGTTGATGAGTCGTGCCGTATTATGTCATACATTTAAATTAAATTTTAGTCATGAAGCAGATGCTTTTTATCCTGAGCTCAAAGACCGTAACAGTAACTGTGCCAGGATCATGGCTTTATATATTAGTTACTTTAAAGCATCAGTTCGGACAGCTTGTCACTAACGCTATGTTCTTCTGGAGACTATTTTTTTGTTTGGAAATATAAAATATTATCCTACTAACTCAATAACACAGAAGTTCTCTAATAAACACCTCTAACAAAATTTGTACTACAAAAAACTTCGGCTGCCTAAGAGTTTTGTATATTACCGTTGCTTCTACAAGGTGTCCGCAGAGCCTTAAAAAGTCTTAAAACGTCTTAAATTCCTTAATGTAAAAATAAGGCCTTAATTTAGCACTAAAATATCTTAAATCCACGTTTCAAAAAGGTCTTAAAAATGCAACTGAACCGACACTGTAAAGACGATTTAGATTGGATTCATATCAGTGTGTGTGCGCGGCTCATCTGTGTTTTAGAGCGGCTCGGTTCACAGTAAACGCTGATCCACACCAACTTCATCTCTGTCTGTGCTGCAAGTTTTAGTCGCTTATAAAGTGCATTTAGACAACACGTGCCAGATTCACTTTGGTTTAACGTTAGCGCAAAAGGTTTACAGTATTTCACCTGATGTTGCCAAACGGAGGTCTTTCTGCGGGTTTCCACATAAATAAACGCCACAAGGTCTAATGCATAAAAAGGGAATTAAATCAGAAATATATCACTACTGTTATATTTAGAGATGCACCGATGTATCGCCCAATAATGGTGGTTTTTCATCCAATGATCAGGGCCAATTATATCCTGTCAATAAAAAGAGGGCGGGAAAACACATCGAGTTCGTGCTGTGCGTAAAGATGATGTCTCTTGTGTGGAATGATGACAAAACTGCAGTTTGTAATCTCTGCACTAAAATGTTACACCAGACACTGCAGCAGTGAAGCGGGAGATTCGGCACAGAGTCTAATAAATTATTTTTTTCCCCACGCTGCTCGCGCTGAATTAAAGCACCAGTACACCGCTGAAAGATTTAAATGAAGATGAGCTGACAAAAAAGTATATATTGCACAGAAAAATATATTTGTAGAGTAGTGTATTTCATATCCAGTTAATGTTAATATTTAAAAAAGTTGATATTATACAGTATATTACCAGTTACTTGCATTTCTTTCAGAATTTTGGAATTAATTATTATTAATTTAAAAGAAGGTATAAAAGGCAGAACTATCGGTATCGGGTATCGGTATCGGCCGATATCACTCTGAATAATCAGTTATCTGTATCGGCTGAGAAATTTTGTATCTCTGCATCTCTAGTTATATTAGGCTACTGTTTGTACTTTCTGTGTGAAGTGTCTAAGCCTTGTTTATACTTCCGACTGGCTTGTAATATTCTCAACAACCATAGCAAGGCTTACAAACATGGCGTATCGCGTGGAGTTGCTGAATGCTGAGGAGGAAGTGTTGTGTTTGTTGTTGACGATGTTTGTTTTCAATACACTTCACTAAAACCCACAATATGATAAAAAAGAGCAAACACTCATATAAAACCCAGCAAACTTTGAGATTATCACTTATCACATTACAACAAAATATATTATAAATATGAAAACATGTAGCCTATAAAACTAAATTGAACCTAAATTCTCATTCACATTTTATTCATTTCATTAACATTTGTATTAAACATTTAACATGGATGTTTACTTTCATTAAATAGGCTTATTATTTATTGTAGGCTCATTTTGTAAATGTTAGAAATTACTGCAGACATAAGCGAAAAGTGGGTGCTTCCTGCAAATGTCATTTCTCACATTTACACAATCAGGTGATTATGTTCGCCCATCTATGCAAATGTCTCTTTATGTATAGAGACGAAAGAAAGCTGTTACAGAATGATCGCGCCGTACGGCCGCCCATCAATGCAAATGTCTCGAAGTATCTAAGTATAAAGACAAAAGAATGAGGTTTAATCACTGTCTGATGATGTAGTGTAGTGACTGTTTATTTGGGAAGACTGTGATGAATGAAAAAATGGTGTGTGTGTGTGTGTCCCACCCCCCCCAAAAAAAACTTTCAGCTTTGGCTTTATTCTTTCAACAGTATGTATGAAGCAAATCTAAATCACTATTTAAAAAAAAAAAACTTTTCATAATTTTGTGCCTTTTGGCTATCTCATCCCACATGGATGTATCATAGAGATGCCTGTACAACTGTACCTGTTCGGCAAGAGTCGCCTCATCTTCGGATGTGGAGCCATGCGGAAAGTTACAAAACATGCCGTGCACACCGCCACGCGAAATGAGGTCTCAACGAGTGCTGCTCTATCTCTTGCTCTGTCTTCCAGGTTTGGCTCTCTGCCAGATTTGGAGCTTGCATAACAACTCCTCCTTCTGCTATAGAAAGCCAAAAAAAACACTCTCTCTGACTCCGAGGAGCCAGAAATGGGTGCCATTGCACCAGAAATGCAGAGCAGCTCTCATGCATATAAAGAGCTGCTTGAAGTGATGACTAAGGCAGTTGAAAAACTGAATAAATGAAAAACTAGACTGGCTCTGGGAAGAGGAAGTGGCTCGTAGCAGGCTGGAAGAGTGCTTTCTCCCCAATGAAAACAACTCTCCCTCACACCACAGAAAATCCCCTTTTTGCCAGAAGTGCATGATGAAATATCATGCTTCTGGGGAAAACCATACACTAGCCATATTTATACAGTGTACACTTGGTTGCCTAGTAACTGGGACTCTGGCGAGTTTAAAGCCACTCCGGCTGGCTTGTTTTTATTTGGTATTTTTGAAATTAATTACAAATTCAGTGTAAATATTGATAGATTTTTTTTATTTAGTATTTTAGTTAAGTTAGATCATTGTAAGTTAGTGACATTTTTATCTGTTTTCTGTCATGGTTTACCGTGTTCTGCCTGGAGACATTACGATTCAGATCTCCCAGTTAACTTTGCGATTTCTTTGCTGATAAGACATCGAGTTCGTGCTGTGCGTAAAGATGATGTCTCTTGTGTGGAATGACGACAAAACTGCAGTTTGTAATCTCTGCACTAAAATGTTACACCAGACACTGCAGCAGTGAAGCGGGAGATTCAGCACAGAGTCTAATAAATTATTTTTTTCCCCACGCTGCTCGCGCTGAATTAAAGCACCAGTACACCGCTGAAAGATTTAAATGAAGATGAGCTGACAAAAAAAGTATATATTGCACAGAAAAATATATTTGTAGAGTAGTGTATTTCATATCCAGTTAATGTTAATATTTAAAAAAGTTGATATTATACAGTATATTACCAGTTACTTGCATTTCTTTCAGAATTTTGGAATTAATTATTATTAATTTAAAAGAAGGTATAAAAGGCAGAACTATCGGTATCGGGTATCGGTATCGGCCGATATCACTCTGAATAATCAGTTATCTGTATCGGCTGAGAAATTTTGTATCTCTGCATCTCTAGTTATATTAGGCTACTGTTTGTACTTTCTGTGTGAAGTGTCTAAGCCTTGTTTATACTTCCGACTGGCTTGTAATATTCTCAACAACCATAGCAAGGCTTACAAACATGGCGTATTGCGTGGAGTTGCTGAATGCTGAGGAGGAAGTGTTGTGTTTGTTGTTGACGATGTTTGTTTTCAATACACTTCACTAAAACCCACAGTATGAAAAAAAAGAGCAAACACTCATATAAAACCCAGCAAACTTTATGATTATCACTTATCACATTACAACAAAATATATTATAAATATGAAAACATGTAGCCTATAAAACTAAATTGAACCTAAATTCTCATTCACATTTTATTCATTTCATTAACATTTGTATTAAACATTTAACATGGATGTTTACTTTCATTAAATAGGCTTATTATTTATTGTAGGCTCATTTTGTAAATGTTAGAAATTACTGCAGACATAAGCGAAAAGTGGGTGCTTCCTGCAAATGTCATTTCTCACATTTACACAATCAGGTGATTATGTTCGCCCATCTATGCAAATGTCTCTTTATGTATAGAGACGAAAGAAAGCTGTTACAGAATGATCGCGCCGTACGGCCGCCCATCAATGCAAATGTCTTGAAGTATCTAAGTATAAAGACAAAAGAATGAGGTTTAATCACTGTCTGATGATGTAGTGTAGTGACTGTTTATTTGGGAAGACTGTGATGAATGAAAAAATGGTGTGTGTGTGTGTGTCCCACCCCCCCCCAAAAAAACTTTCAGCTTTGGCTTTATTCTTTCAACAGTATGTATGAAGCAAATCTAAATCCCTATTTAAAAAAAAAAAAAAATTTTCATAATTTTGTGCCTTTTGGCTATCTCATCCCACATGGATGTATCATAGAGGTGCCTGTACAACTGTACCTGTTCGGCAAGAGTCGCCTCATCTTCGGATGTGGAGCCATGCGGAAAGTTACAAAACATGCCGTGCACACCGCCACGTGAAATGAGGTCTCAACGAGTGCTGCTCTATCTCTTGCTCTGTCTTCCAGGTTTGGCTCTCTACCAGATTTGGAGCTTGCATAACAACTCCTCTTTCTGCTATAGAAAGCCAAAAAAAAACCACTCTATCTGACTCCAAGGAGCCAGAAATGGGTGCCATTGCACCAAAAATGCAGAGCAGCTCTCATGCATATGAAGAGCTGCTTGAAGTGATGACTAAGGCAGTTGAAAAACTGAATAAATGAAAAACTAGACTGGCTCTGGGAAGAGGAAGTGGCTCATAGCAGGCTGGATGAGTGCTTTCTCCCCAATGAAAACAACTCTCTCTCACACCACAGAAAATCCCCTTTTTGCCAGAAGTGCATGATGAAATATCATGCTTCTGGGGAAAACCATACACTAGCCATATTTATACAGTGTACACTTGGTTGCCTAGTAACTGGGACTCTGGCGAGTTTAAAGCCACTCCGGCTGGCTTGTTTTTATTTGGTATTTTTGAAATTAATTACAAATTCAGTGTAAATATTAATTGATTTTTTTTTTATTTAGTATTTTAGTAAAGTTAGATCATTGTAAGTTAATGACATTTTTATCTGTTTTCTGTCATGGTTTACCGTGTTCTGCCTGGAGACATTACGATTCAAATCTCCCAGTTAACTTTGCGATTTCTTTGCTGATAAACATTGAACTGCTTGAGGTGGATTACAGTGAAGTCTGGCTGAAGTTGGCTGGTGTCCACTCCAAAAACACTCCATCTGATTAGTAAAGATGAGGAAATACTCAGCAGGTGAACTTTACTGGCTATGGGGGAACTATGAGCCTCCTGCAGAGCTGCTCTGCCAACTCAACATTCTTTGGCATCCAAAATACATCTATTGAGGATCTCGTCGAAAGACTGATAAAGTGATCAACAACAATGATTTCAATGCTATTACCTCCCTCTGGTCTGTAAACTGCCATCACTCAATGATCTCTGACCGATGCAGTGTTGACTGCAGTGTACTAGCCTCCCTGCCTAGGTCATATGTGCACACGCACACTAACTGCCTGAAATTTGGATTATACAGTATTCGGTCTCTCACCAACAAAGCTGCTCTTGTCAGTGACTTTAAAACAATGATTTTCTACATCTTAATCAAGCAGCCCCACCGGGATTTATTTACATCTGTAAATCCCATCCTTCTGGAAGAGGAGGTGGTCTTGCACTGCTATATCACGAGAACATAAAACTGACTCCACTCGGATTTCCATGGTCAATCCTCCTTTGAACTGCTGGCTGTCAAACTCTGTGGACCTACACCCATTGTTATTGCGGTACTGCCCAGACCACCTACACCATCAAATGTGTTCATATCTGAATTTCAACTATACTAATGACTCTGAATACAATGTCTCCGAATTTGATCCTGATGGGTGATTTTAACTTCCATTTGGATAATTCTTCCAACCTAATTACAAGAGACTTTATGGCCATGCTTAATTGCTTTGGTATTACCCAATATGTAAACTTTTCAACCCACAGCAAAGGCCATATTTTAGATTTGGTCTGCTGTACAGGTATTACACCCTGCCACATCAATGCTGATGAACTACCCAACTCAGACCACAAAACTTGGAAAACTTGGACTGTTTCATTTGTTCACACTGCACCTTGGTATACATCTAAACTCCGCCAGATGAAGTCCATGGGTCAGCATCTGGAGCGGTTATCAAAAAGGACTGGTCTTGTAGTACATAAAGAGATGTATTCTGATCACATACTTCAGTACAAAAATGCCCTTTCTGTTACAAAAACATCATATTGTGCATATCATTAGTGCTGGAGAAGGAAACACCATAGCCCTTTTTTCCACTGTGAATGGGATTTAATGAGCAAAAGGAACCATGCTCCCTGAATACTATGGGCCCTCCACGTACCAATGCATTTAGTCATTTCACTCTCCCTGTGGAAAGTCACGTCTTGAATCTCATCATTAAGTGCGATTCCTTCACCTGTCAACTGGATCCTGCTCCAACCAACTTACTCAGTGTGCCTGCCCTCTATCTTCCCTCTGATAACCTCAATAGTTAACACCTCTCTCACCACTGGTGTGGTTCCCCTTCATTAAAAACTGCCATTGTCAGGCCAACACTGAAAAAGCCAGGACTGGATCTTGGTGATTTCAATAATTATCGACCTATCTCTAACCTACCATTTATATCAAAAATCCTTGAGAGGATACTGGCATCTTAGCTCCAGGATCATGTAACAAACAATAATCTGTTTGATCCATTCCAATCTGGATTTCGCCCTAAACACAGCTCAGAAACTGCCATGGTGAAGATAACCAATGACCTCCTTTGCGCAGCTGATTCTGGATTACTTTCCATTCTCATCCTCCTAGACCTCAGTGCAGCCTTTGACACCATCTCTCATCGGATTCTTCTAGAACATTTAGCTAACACTGGAGTCCTTGGCACTGTACATCAGTGGTTAACGTCCTACCTCAATGAAAGGACACAATTTGTCAAAATAATAAGCTGCAAGTCAGAGAGCTCTGCTGTCACCATGGGGGTTCCCCAGGGCTCAGTTTTGGGGACTCTCATATTTTTCATCTATCTCCTCCTACTTGGCAATGTCCTTCAACATCATGGTGTTCACTTTCACTGCTATCTGACGATACTCAGCTTTACATGTCCATGGAGCCCTCAGCCACTCTTACTCCTAGTACCATCATAGCCTGTCTTCATGACATCAACTTATGGATGATTTAAGAAGTATCTGAAATTAAACAGCAATAACACTAAGCTACTCGTTGCTGGCTCTGAAACAGCACCCTCTCCACTGGCGGCTGCATGCTACCCTGCTCCACTCAGGTTAAGAGCCTCGGCTATTTTAGATAGCACTCTCACCTTTGCTGCACACACAAAAAAATGTCTCTTGCAGTTCCTTTTTCCATCTACAGAACATTGCAAGACTATGCCCCCACATTGAAAGTGTTTTTGGTGTCTCAGGGACAGTTTTATACTGGTTTAAACCCTATTTTACTTACCGTTCCCAGTTTATTTCTACGGGTGGTTACAGGTCTGACACTAGCTCTGTGCTCACTGGTGTTCCTCAGGGCTCAGTTTTAGGTCCTTTACTTTTCAATATTTATTTATGTCCACTTGGGCACCTGCTGCAATTGCTCGGCCTCCATTATCACTTTTATGCTGACGATACCGAACTCTACATTCACTCAAAATCTGGTGAAAACCTTGATGTTTGTTTTCTTTCTGACTGTATTTCTGAGATAAAAACATGGATAAATAATAATTTTCTGTGTCTCTATAGTGATAAAACTGAAGGTATGCTTATAGGTTCCCATCATCAAATTCTCAAAGCTGGTCCTCTGTCTGTTTGTTGAGTTATTTTTGATATTAGCCTTACATTTGATCCTTTTGTACAGAGCACTGTTAAAGCATCCTTTTTCACCTCAGAAATATAGCCAGAATGCGCCCTATGCTAAAATTCTCTGTATCTGAAAAACTGTAACTCATTTGTTGTCACTCGAATAGATTACGGTAACGCCCTTTTAGCCAGAGTTTCTAAATCTACACTCAATAAGTTCCAATATGTACAAAACTCTGCTGCCAGAATCCTGACTGGGACCAGGACATGCAATCATTTTACTCCTGTTTTGGAGTCCTTGCACTGGCTCCCGGTCAGGTTCTGTGTTAATACCTTACACCCCAAATCGCATGACTGCGCTCCTCACAGTCTAATTTGTTAACTGTCTAATTTGTTAATGGCAGGCCTATAAATAGGCATGATGTTACACAAGCTTCATATATCAGTCACGCACAAGGGCTTTTCACACAGCGTGAAGCTCAAGCAACGTCTCGTTCCCTTCCCAGGGAACAGGGTTAACCCAGATGTTTTCTCAAGATCTCAGCTTAATTTTCCTGTGATCTTGACATAAACAAAAGCTGTTTTCTTAGGACATAATTTTATCCTGAGAAAATCTTGCTCTTTGTGAATGGGACTGGTGTTACATGCACCTTGGCATCTTTGCCATCATAAATGTAATAATTGCCCACTGTAGAGATGGACTTTATCTCCGCATTAAGAGAAAGGGGTGTCCCCTTCTCAAGTGTCGGACACTAATGTGGAAGTCGTCAGTCCTGCAGGGATGACATATTTTTGTAGGCCAACCCCGGAAGTTAGCATCACCCTGGTTCCCTCCACAATAAGCCAATAGGATTTTTCCATTGGCTTTTGGATTATTGCAGAAAATAAACTATGTGACCAACAAAAGTTTTAGGTTCTTTATGACACGTTTCGTTCATTAAAATAAGATTCATAAATGAACACAACTTTTGTGAATTTTGAAGACCAAGCACAATCACCAGAGGTAAAAAGCTGAAGTTAGGCTATAAACGAACTGCACCACGGTTGCTTGACTTCAACATCACCACCCCTAAGCTTCCAACTACTCTTTCAATCTTTATTTAAAAAAATAATATAATTGGAAAATACTATAAATTGATAAATCTACAAGTTGGAATAGTTTGCAAGAGCGCAAGTATGAACACAACGAGGCTGTAGTAGATCAGTTTCCTGTTTGGTGTGATGACGTTTAATGTCCCCGACAACCTCTGTAGTACCATTTAGCCACTTGTTAGCAACCGCCTTTTTCAAGACAGGTAAAAACTTTTTTAAAAATCCTGAGTGGGGTATTACTGATGTATTTCATGTCGTAGTATAAAAGGGAACATATCTTGAGCTTGTGTTAACCACATACCTTATTTCAGGCATTTAACCAAAAATCCATTCAAAAAACCCCATTGAATTCGGGACGAGGGATGTCGAGTACACAGAAAAATGAAGTTGACCATGAGAAAACAACTTTTGTTATGTCGAGATCATGAGAAAACAAAAAAGAAAAAATTAACAATGCATGGCCGGTCACGTAATGTAGGCACAGGACAGAAGCAAGTGGCAGTTTTGGCAGTTTAATCAGTTTAATCAAAGTCCAAAGGATCAGGTCTGTTGTGATATGACAGAGACACCCCCCCTCCCGGCCCCTGAAGGGCTCACTCCGGGAGCAGAGTTCTTTCTAGGTCTGCCTCGGGGTAGGGGTCCTTTACGTTCTGGATGTAGTGGATGAAACTCTTTACATAGCTGTGGGTCTAAGATGTTCTGAGCAGGAACCCAGCATCGTTACTCTGGCCCATTTCCCTCCCATTCAATCAAGTATTCAAGCTTGCCCCTCCTGTGCCGCGAGTTTAGGATGTTCTTTGTAAGGCATGCAGGTTGGCCATCGATCTTTGGTGGGACAGGAGGGGCGTTGAGGGGCACATCTGTGGCTAGTGGTCCAGGGATAACAGGCTTGAGTCATGAGTCATGAAACAGTGGAGCGATGCGGCTGTGTCGAGGTAACTTCAACTTGTAGGTGACTGATTGATTTGTTTGAATGGTCTAATGTATCTTAGGGTTAGCTTTCTGCAAGTATGTGGTTATTTGAGGTCCTTGGTTGAAACCCAAACTCTGTCATCTGGCTGGTACCAGTACCTCACTCAGTGTGGTGAGGTTTGCACAAAACGATGGTGTGTACTTGCCTGAACTTGTTCACTCCTCTGGAACCATTGGTCTACGGCCAGGGATTCGGTGGGGTTGGCATTCCAGGCTGGTAGCCTAAAACACAATGGAACGGGGTGAGGCCTGTGGCTGAGTGACATAGGGAATTTTGGGCCTATTTGGCACAGGGGAGGAATCTGGACCAGTCCTCAGGGTTAGACACACAGAATGTACAGAGAAACCATCCAATCTCCTGGCTAGCTCGTTCCACTTGACCATTCGCTTGTGGGTGGTAGCCTGAGGTGAGATTGATGGTGATCCCCATTTTCTCCATGAAACTGGACCAGACCTGGGATGTAACTTGTGGTCCCCAATCACTGACGATCTCCTCTGGGATCCCGAAGTACCTGAATACATGCTGGAACAGCAATTCGGCTGTCATAAAGGCTCATGGGATGGTAGGTAGTGGAATGAGGCGTAGCAACTTGGAAAACCGGTCCGCAACCACTAAGATAGTCGTGTTTCCTTGGGATTTTGGTAGGTCAGTGATGAAGTCAATGGAAAGGTGGGACCACGGGTGTTCAGGTATGAGTAGGGGATTCAGCTTGCCGGCCGGCAGTTTGTGGAACCTTTTGTTGAGCACATGTTGAGCAGGAAGTCACTATGCGGTGCACATCCCTTAGCAGGTTAGGCCACCAGTACTTCTCCTGCAACAGATGGTAGGCGCATTGTGCACCTTGGTGACCTGTGGGGACCACCGTATGGGCCCAGGGAATGAGCTCCAGTCAGTGCTGTTTTGTGAAAAACTCTTTTCCTGGGGGTTATGCTGCTGGAATTTGTGATCTTGGTATGCGTGCTAGGGTTTGGTCCAACTACCATTGCAGGGAGCTGACTATACAGGAAGGCGGGAGAATGAATTCTTCATGGCTTTCTTGAATCTCAGTGCTGTCCAGATGGGAGAGGGCTTTGGCCTTTGTATTCTTGGAACCTGGCCTGTAAGACAAGGTGAACTGGAAATGTGAGAAGAATAATGACCAGCGGGCTTGACGAGGTGTCAGACGTTTGGCTGTACATAAGTACTCAAGGTTCTTGTGGTTTGTGAATATAATGAGGGGTGTGTTGCTCCCTCCAGCCAATGCCGCCATTCCTCCAGGGCTAATTTCACTGCCAAGTGTTCTCTGTTTCCCACATCATAGTTTCGTTCTGCTGGTGACAGCTTCTTGGAAAAGAAGGCCACGGGATAAAGATTGGGCTTATCTCCAAACCGCTGAGAGAGGATAGCTCCCAAACCCATCTCTGATGCATCAACCTTTACACCGAAGGGCTTGGAAGGGTCTTGGTGCTTGATGATGGGAGCTGTGGTGAAGGCTTTCTTGAGTTGATCTAATGCTGTTTGGGTGGCTGGATTCCAGGACAATCGTTTGGGCTTGCCTCTCAGCAGGGACATTAAAGGGTGTGCAATGGAGCTGAAACCCCTGATAGAACGTCGGTAGAACTTGGCAAAGCACAGAAATTGTTGTAAATCCCTGAACTTTTCGTGGAGTGGGCCACTCCACCACCACCTGTACCTTCCCTTGGTCCATGGTGACCCCCTCAGGGCTGATGATGTAGCCCAGGAACAAGATGGTGTGCTGGTGGAATTCGCACCTCTCTGCTTTAAGGTAGAGATGGTGTTGAAGGAGTCTTTGTAAGACTTGATGGACATGGCAGACATGTTCTCCACGGGAACATGAATATATCAATGTCGTTGATGTAGATGATTATATTGTGACCTAGCACGTCCCTTAGGACATCATTGATGAAACACTGGAACACTGATGGGGCGCTAGAGAGCCCATACAGCATGACAAAGTATTCATAGTGGCCTGAGGTGGTACTGAAGACCGTCTTCCACTCATCTCCCTCTTGGATACGAACCAGGTTGTATGCACTGCGAAGGTCCAGTTTTGTGAAGACAGTAGCTGATAGAAATTGTTCTAGGGCTGCTGGGACCAGCGGCAGAGGGTAGCGATACTTAACAGAACATTGGTTGAGGCCCTGGTAATCTATGCATGGCCTGAGACCACCTCACTTTTTCTTCACAAAGAAGAAACCTGCTGACGCAGGGGATGTAGAGGGTCTGATGTAGCCTTGCTGAAGTGCCTCTTGAATGTATTCCTCCACAGCTCGTTGTTCTATCTGTGATAGGGGATACACCCGCCCTCCAGGTGGATTGCCTCCAGGGAGCAACGCGATAGCCCAGTCATATGGTCGATGTGGAGGTAGTCTGCTGGCCTTCTCTTTGCTGAAAACCTCCAAGACGTCCTGATATTCAGGTGGAACTTGAACTGGAGCGGGTTGGTTAGAGCTTTTGATGGATGTAGTCTCCAGCAGAATTACTGGGGTAGGTAGACAGTGTGCAAGGCAGTGAGTGATTTGTTTGTTAGCCCATGAAATGAATGGACGAACAGGGATGTTGAACTGGTGAACAGTGTCTTGATCGATGAAATTCCCTACCGCTCCAGAATCAATCAACGCTTCTAGGACGACACCTCCGTGATCTCTTCTCTCGGACTCAAACACGCACCGTAACCACGACCATCTGTACTTTGACCCCTGTGATTGCTACGCTTTCCTCCTCGCTGAGCCGTGTACACCCCAGCTGCGTGGGCTCTGCGGTGGCATTTGGCCCTGCGATATTTCCCTTGCTATGCACTGGATGGTGGCTCTGAAGAAGTTGATCCAGTCAGATGGCGAGGTCAGTGAGAGAGTCGAGGGTAAGTTGATCATCACGACAGGCCAGCTCCTTCACTACTTCCGGGTTAAGTCCCTGGCGAAACGCAGTCTTTAGAGCTGGTTCGTTCCACTCACTCCTTGCAGAGATGATCCGGAACTCGAATGTATGTAGATCATGGTGCTTTCTGGGTAATGGAGTTGCTGGTTTGCTGTGATAAAACATGGCCAATTAGGGCTTCCGTAGTTAGCTGACATTAAATTACAAAAAACTTGTAAACACTGCTGCGAGGGGGTTTCTAATACAGCTGCTGAGGGAGGGATGGTAAATTTCACATTTTGTTTTCTCTCATGACTGCCGTAATCCATCTCTCTATATATTTTTTCCTCTCTTGGAGAGTCATGGAAATGAAATACTGGATTTTTTGTCTGTCACTGTTTGAGCAAATGGTAATGCAAAAAGGATATTTGCTATGGTGTCCCATATTCCTTTATAGAAGTTTACCCTGCTATAGTTTACTTAAACCCAGAAATGCATGTATATGCATGAACACAATCCATTATAGCTGATGCTATCGTGTAGCATGATTGAAGTGATGTGCAGGTCTTAAAACTTTTTTGGAAATGTCTTGAATACAGTATTAAAAGGTATTACATTTGAAGTGCTGATACCAGCAGATACCCTGTTCTGAAGCTGACTAGCTAAAAATAAATTTAATAATGTTCTAATGAAGTCTATGAATTGCACTAATAAGTATATGCATTAAAGCTGTTACACGGTATTTACGTTATCAGCATTCAAGGTTGACTCTTCTGGGGGTATCGTTGAGATCTGAACTCGTCACAGCTATGAGAACATGCAACAAACATTTGAACATTGTTGTCTGGCTCCCTCCATGTTACATCGTTCACACAGTTGTTCACTGTAAACCACCCACATCATCTAAACATGCAATTTATTGAACTGCACATGCAAATTAGCCTCTTTAGTTGGGATCTTAGTAAATCAGGGCTTTTGTGTTTAATTGAATGTTAGAACAGGCAAAACAAGTGGCGTTAATGATTATCAGCATGACATAATTGTTGACACTCATCACAAGCTTTTAAGCACTATCAATTCAAGGTTGTTTTTTTTTCAAGGGTGGCTTGTTGTCAGCTCCCTTCCCCCATCGCACAGTAATGGTATTTTGACGAATGATATTTTGATTTTCCCATTTGAAAGCTGCTCTGATGCCCTGTACTCACTTTATGTCATGGTAATTTCACATTAATGTGAAATAAAATCTCAGTGTATGTTCTACTTAGACATTAGATGAGTCATCTTTTGACTGCATGAGAAAAAAGACAGAAAACAATGCTTGTGTTTTTGTTTTTTACCATATTGGTCATTTTGGTGTTTTCAGTTTACTATTAAGTGATTTCATACTTGAAGTACAAAGTCAAAATGTGTATAACACACCTCTGACATTTCTAGAAGCACTCGCTGGTTTCGGTTACCAATTTTCCAGTCCATTAGTTGTTCCTTTCAATAATGCTTTTAGAAGGGCCCTTTGAAGTAAATGCTTTCATCACAGTTTAAAGAAACCCTACAAATGGCTGCTGTGAAGTCCACTTCTTCACTTCAGGATGGATGAGTTGGCGATAATGGTCAGGTTTCTTTGTTCGCTTTTAAAAACAAAAGAGCAAGAGCTTCTTTTCTCACTCACCATTTTCTAGCGACCTTCAGCTTCATTTTAACGAGGAATCCAATGTAGAAGTAGTGGAGTCAACAAACATTAGAGACAAAGTTCCAGAATGCAACGCAGTTACGTATTTAAATGAATTTTTCCTTTTAAAGTTAGTGTGGCTAAATTTTAGTATGATATGTAGAAGCTTGACTTTCAGAATTTTTTTTTCTGCTTTAAGAATTGTGAGTGTGTAATTTCTGTCTGAGGCTCATATTGCTTTTTTCTGCTCATGACATTTGCAAGCAGTGTGTGGTAAGAAACACTTCTGAGAAAAGCATTTCTCTGCACCGTGATCTTTTCCCTCAGGAGGGTTACTGTGTCAAGGCTATAATTCCTCCTGTAGGCAACGAGACTCACAAACATTTGCTTGTGCTCATTGGTTTAGTACACACACTTAGCCTGGAATGTGTTGCAAAAGGCCAAACTAATTACAAAATCTGTTCAGCAAAGACATGAAACATGTTAGTGTGTGTGTGTTTGTGTGTGTAACATTATTATTCTCCTTTAGAAAAGTGCGAGATGCCACCGGCGTGGACATCAACATGCGAGTCGGGGTTCATTCTGGCAATGTCCTCTGTGGCGTCATCGGCCTCCAGAAGTGGCAGTATGATGTCTGGTCACATGATGTGACTCTAGCCAATCACATGGAGGCTGGTGGTGTACCCGGGTATGAATGCTTTGTTTAATTATTAGGATGAATATTAATCAACACCAAAGTTTACAAGAGTTGAGTTGTAGATTTTTTTTTTTGCATATTCTTGGACAGACGTGTTCACATCACCTCGGTCACTCTGGAGCACCTGAACGGAGCATACAAAGTGGAGGATGGCTACGGCCATGAACGTGACCCTTATCTGAAAGAGCACGGGGTAGTGACCTACCTAGTAATCAACCCGAAGGTAGGGTATAAAATTATGCCACTACAAGAATGATGTGATTTCAAGAGAAAAAGAACAAATCAGAAAGAAGCAAAATTATCTGCTAATGAACCAAGTTGCTACTATACAAATGGTAATATATTAGTACAAACACATTTAATATGTACAGTCAGAGCTGCTGTGATAGAAAATGAACCAAAACCATCTGGCCAGTCAGAATCAAGCAATCAACTGTTATGTTATAAGCATTTTTAAGACTTTCATTTTCTGTAAAGAATAAATCTATATATGCGTTACAGGTTAAATACTAACATTTGATTGATTTGGCAGGCCGAGAGGAGGAGTCCACAGCACCATTACAGACCCCGGCACACCCTGGACGGTGCAAAGATGAGAGCGTCAGTTAGGATGACTCGCTACCTGGAGTCGTGGGGGGCTGCCAAGCCCTTTGCCAATCTGCACCACCGAGACAGCATGACCAATGAGAATGGCAAAATTAACACATCTGTAAGTTCCCTTGCCATCTGGTTGAGTTTGAATGTGCTATTAATTATCAGTTAATCCCAGTACTAATCAGCTTTCATATTCTATATGTTGGAACTTGAGTTCACAACCTTCTGAGCAGTAGCCAACAAACCACTATACCATTTAACTAATTATTACACTCTGAGTCAGAGTTCTGTGTATTTCAGAGTAGTGTAAAAGATATTGCACAATTGACCACTGCACCAATTAGGTCACAATTTCATAGTGATAGACACCATTAACACAATTACCACAATGTTCATGTCTCAGACATACTACTACTACTACTACTACTACTACTACTACTACTACTTCTACTACTACTACTAATAATAATAATACCAGTTAACACAGTTTCTATGTATCAGACACTATAATAATAAACAATACCAATTAACAAATTTCTTTCTCAGACACAACAATTATAACAATTGACCAATTAGCAGGTTTAATGGGTAAAAATCATAATTGAATAACAATAAAAGATTAATAACTATATCAGTTAAGCATCTAATAAAGTTTCACTATTCCACTGCTGCTCTATCAATTAAACAATTGACGTAGTTTTATTAAGTATACCAACAGCCAAAAGTAATGAAGAACTGGGATTAGATAAATGCTTATAACATATAACGTACTTTGGCAGGCTTTCTGACTGCAAAGATCATGTGTAAGGCTCCATATGAAATCGTCATATAGCATTTGCTTTTATAGATAATCAGCATGTTGTCATATTTCAGTGCATTTGGAATGTAATCTTTTAAACATCATTTTCTCGCGTTTCGCTTTTAACCAGAATCTGAAATTATATGACTTTAGTTCCAGTTGAAATATATGCAAAAGACGAGCAAAAAAGAGAAACTTCTATACCAATAAATCAATCAACCCTTTCTTGCAGTACGTTCCACTACCATTCCACCATTTTCATTCAGTATAAACAAATGAATTATTTTATTGCTGCAAGTCTGTTATAAGATTAGTCAAGTTTCTGTGTTTAGAGTATCATGACTCCATGTTTGGCCGCTGGTGAGCAGGGCGATAGGAAAAGGGAGGGGTGTGAGGCCCCTGCTGGGCAAACAGTTCACACTTTTCCACAGTAAGATTTGTGCAGAGATAATACAGACAACAAAAATAAATTAAAATAAGCTTTTTTGATAGTGAAACACTGCATACAACTGCCACAATAAAATTCTAACATTTAAATCTAGTAGGCTAGGTAAAATATATATATACACACTTAGGAAAACTTCTTAAAAACACAAATTCTTAAAGCCCTGAGTCATAAACAACTACTGCTTTATTTGTGACATAAAAAATAATCAATGGGCACCCCTAAAACAGGCAGAAATTCCTTTTCTTTTTTTTTCTTTTTTCTTTTTTGTTCTCTGGTAAAAATAAATGGTTAAATAAAAAAACAATTATTTTTAATGTACCAGACACTATACCAAAGCAATTATAATAAAAGCAATTAAACACTATACGGATAATAATTACTGTTATTTTTTGATAGGATGTGCCACTGGGTCAGTATCACTTCCAGAGACGCTCAGAAAGGTAGGACGTATTTGTTTTCAAAACCTGTGTTCAGTTTAGTCTGGTGCAGCATTGTGTTTACGAATAATCTAAAATGTAACAGACAAAACAAAGCCAGTGTAGCTGGGGGCATATTCTATTTCACTATACTGTTTCATTTTGAATTGATTTTATTGGCTTTTAAAGCTCTTAATGGCTCTCTGGCACATTATGCATCTCTAACTGATGACGGGTTGTGTTTCGAATAAAATTTTAGGAACATCAAGTGCTGCATTACGAAATGCTAAAATGTGGTGATGCAGCCTTTTGATTTTTTTTTTTTAATGATCCAAAGATCTGGGAAAATTGTATTCACAAAGCACATGGAAAATGTTCTGAAATGTTTATTTCTTCACAGAACAAAATCTCAGAAGAAGAAATTTGAGGAGGAGCTAAATGAACGGATGATACGAACGTTTGATGGTATTAATTCCCAAAAGTAGGTTCTTATTTGCACCGCCATTTGAAGTAATATTTTACTATTTCAATTAGTCAGTTAGTGTTTTATATATATATATATATATATATATATATATATATATATATATATATATATTCTCTAATCTCATATTTGTGTTTCAGACAATGGCTGAAATCTGAGGACATTCAGAGAATATCATTGTTCTTTCATAACAAAACTTTAGAAAAGGAGGTAAGTTGTAAATTTCATTATAGTTACTGTATCTTTTCGTGTTTTTGACGTGTAATACATACAATATGCCCATTTATTAGAAGCTTTGGGGAGGCTACTCTACAATTGTACATTGCTGAGCTACAAGCTACTCATGATTTACATGTAAAGTAATTAACTAAATTAACTAAAAAAAAAAAAACTACTCCAAAACATTTGAATGGAACATACAGTGAGGGAAAAAGGTATTTGATCCCCTGCTGATTTTGTACGTTTGCCCACTGACAAAGAAATGATCAGTCTATAATTTTAATGGTAGATTTATTTGAACAGTGAGAGACAGAATAACAACAAGAAAATCCAGAAAAACGCATGTCAAAAATGTTATAAATTGATTTGCATTTTAATGAGGGAAATATGTATTTGACCCCTCTGCAAAACATGACTTAGTACTTGGTGGCAAAACCCTTGTTGGCAATCACAGAGGTCAGACGTTTCTTGTAGTTGGCCACCAGGTTTGCACACATCTCAGGAGGGATTTTGTCCCACTCCTCTTTGCAGATCTTCTCCAAGTCATTAAGGTTTCGAGGCTGTCATAAAAATACTCTGCTGTCATGTTTATCAAACAATTGCAAACACAAAACAGGTTTAGCAATATATATATGTTTGTTAAATATATGTGCCACAATTTTTGGCACCCTTATGAATTCATATGAGACAAAATATTTGAAATATATTCCCACTGATATTTAAAAAATAATAATAATAATAATTAGTAGACATGGGTGTCTAGGAACAGGAAATTGTTCAACCATGACTTCCTGTTTCACAGGGATATAAATATGAGGTAACACACAGGCCAAAAACCTTTAGTCAATCATAGCAATAGTGCAAGACCAAGGAATATAGCTGTGATGTGCAGCAAAAGGTTGTTGAGCATCACAAGATGAGAAGTGTCTATAAGAAAATAGCACAAGCATTGAAAATGCCCATTTCCATCATCAGGGCAATAATTACGACGTTCCAGTCAACTGGAAATGTTATGAACCAACCTGGAATTGGCCGCGTGTCTATATTGTCTCAACGCACTGTGAAGAGGATGGTTTGAGTGATCAAAAAATCACCAAGGATCACACCTGGAAAATTGCAGAAGTTTGTTGCATCTTGAGGTCAGAAAGTCTCCAAAACTACAATCTGAAGTCACCTACATCACCACAAGTTGTTTGGAAGGGTTTAAAGATAAAAGCCTCTACTCTTATCCAAAGACAAAAAACGTGAGCATCTTCAGTTTGCCAGACACTACTGGAACTTCAAATGGGATTGAGTTCTATGGTCAGATGAGACCAAAATAGAGCTTTTTGGCAATAAACACCAGACGTGGTTTTGGAGCACACAGACAGGTAGCCATATGGAAAATTACCTCATGCCCACGGTTAAATATGGAGGTATGGACTTCGAAATGTGAAGGATCTGGAGAGATTCTATATGGAGGAATGGTCTCAGATCCCTTGCCAAGTATTCTCCAACTTCATCAGGCATTAAATGGTCTGCACTTATACAGCGCTTTTATCCAAAGGATTATAGGAGATTATAGGCATTATAGTAGAAGACTCAGAGCTGTTATCTTGGCAAAGGGAGGTAGCACAAAGTATTGACTAAAAGGGTGCCAATGATTGTTGCACACATATATTTAACAAAGATATATTTTTGATAAACATATTTTGTTTGATATCCATGAGAGCAGAGTATTTTTGTGAATCTTTGAAAAAAGATCAAAAGGTTAAACAATAAAAACAACTTTTCACAGCCTAATTGCTCATATTTACCAACGGTGCTAATGTTAGTGGAGGGCACTACTGCACTGGATACCAATGCACAACATGAGTACTTGTTAATACTTTATTTGAAGGGTCTCTGTTTTGGAGCTTCATAAAACCTTCAGTTATACAACTCATTTATACAGCAATCACGTATGTAAGGTTTATGTGATCTTGTGAGATGACCTACAATTTGTATGTAGTATAAGTTTGTCTTTACTATCTTATTTACTCTTATATACCATTGCTTTTCATGTCATTAAACTAAAATGGAAATAAAGTTGCATTTATAACAGTTATGAAGCACTAATGTACACCTTTTACAACTTTACTTATTTATGAAACTCATGTCAGACATATTTAGTGATTTTTCATGTCCTTAAACTAAAATAGTAATTAATTTTCATTTATATAACTCTGTTATAAAGCAGTGATGTACAGCTCTTATAACATCGCTTATTTAAGAAGCCCACATTTCAGCTAAATTAAATATGAACTTCATAGATGTCTCAAAGCTTCAAGAATGTGATGATAGTAAAAATTAAATGTCTTGATAGTATGCAGTGGAATGAAAATTGCAATTAAGGCCAATATACTACACAAAAATGTCTTGTGCAATGCATATGAGTGTGTTATAGGCCTATAGTTCTTATGTATATATATTGCAAATTTTCTCATGCATGACTTTAGATTCTGATTTGGATGTCTCAGAAGTTTCATATTTCTTTTTCACAGTACCGAGCAACGACCTTGCCTGCTTTCAAGTATTACGTCACCTGTGCCTGCTTGATCTTCTTCTGCATCTTCATAGTTCAAATTCTCGTCTTGCCAAAGTGAGTCCCCCCTTTTTTTTTCAGAACAGAGTGTATGAATGCATCAGGTAATATACAGTATCTTTAACAAGTTGGGTCAAATTACAGTTTCATATTATCATAGTTCACAGTAACTTTTTATTTATGGGTAGTGTACATAAGGTTACATAAACCCATCATGACTAACCAAGTGACATAAACTTACATAAGTAATCTAGTCTAAAGTAGGTCAGCAATGAAACTACCGTAACAACCTTATTTCAACAAAAATATGTGGGATTAAGGTGTTATGTCAGCGTTATAAGTGGATTATAAAGGGTTATTCCAACAGGCAGCAGCTGACAAAGACGGCTTTGGTTCATTTTTATGTCAAGTAACATATTAGTATAAACACATTTAACACAAAGGTTCTGTTTGACTTACAGTAAGCTTGTGTCTGGTTGACGTAGGGGCTGATCTACATTAGAATGTCATGACAGCTTACTTCATAACTCAGTGGCCTTTTGGAGTCATTTTATAGTGATTGTGAGTTAATAGGAAAGTTCAACAAAGTCCAATCCACTAAAAAATGATCTGCAATGTCTCCTGAACTCAACGCTTAGAAGTAACATTGCTTTATAATGCTTTGTAACAGTTACATGGTAAAAGTTTTAACACTGGCAATCATGACCCTGTAATAAGGTGAGATGAGTTTTATTTTGCCGTTGATAAAAGTTTAATGAATACCTATGGCAATGTAATGACAGTCACATTATTAACATTACAGCAAAATTACACATGGCTGCAATGTCAGCTGCTATAACATTTTTAAGTAGGTCAGCAATGAAAGTGTATAACAACCTTTTCAAAAAAAATCTGTGGTGTTAAGGTGTTATGTCTACTTTATAAATGGCTTTAACAGACCTGTCAGACTAAGACTTTATAAAAGTTTATGTAGTTTTATGTCATTTGTCATGAAGGTCTTATGCAGCCTTACAAACAATACCCTTAATTTAACTTTCGGTTAAGTTTCTGCACCAAAAACAGAGGTAATTTTCTTAATTTATTTTAGTATTGAAATGGTTTGTAATGAATTGCAGGACTGCTGTATTGGGAATCTCATTCGGGATTGCCTTCCTAATCCTCTCCATGATTCTGCTCATCTGCTTTGTTGGCCATCTCTTGGTAAGACAGAGCAGATTTTATTTTTATATCAGGGTCTGAAAATCAGACTAACAATCTTAACCTCTTCTTCACCTGGGTGACTGTTATTAAATATATGAACTGGTAGTTACAGTTACATTTATGTGAACTGCTTAGTTCACTTGTGATGAACTGTAAGCCTGTGAGTCCATGTTTATATCCAAAAACCTATCGCAAAGAAGATTGGAATTCCAAATTCATTGGAATAGAAATGAGCAAGAAAGGTGCCGTTTTATATGAAGAGCACTAACCCTAACTTTATTACAGTATAACACTGCGTAACTATCTATATCTGTTTAATTCTTTCTTTTTTTTTTAAAACTTAAATACAAAACCTAAACTATAGAAACACTGGGGTAAAAAATCCAGAGATGTCAGTACTGTGAGGCTCTGAAAGTTACTCAACCTCAGCTACATCACTACAGTTCATAAATGGTTTCAACTACTGTAAAGACGTGTTTTCCTGGGACTATCCCCCTTGCACAGTTATTTTTATTTTAGATTATTTTAGATATTTTTGTACCTGCTTGTGCTATTTTCAATTTTTTTTTCTCAATTTCCCAGAATATAAACAAACTAGTAGCTTGCTAAAGCAGTCTTTGTTTGTTCTACAACATTACGTTACATTCCCACAAGCTTCATATCCGACCGTTACGTTTTCCTGAAAGTAAGAAACCTCCAACTCGCGCAACTTGTTTATTGTGTCTGAATAGTGCACTTTTCTGTTTTTCTATCCGTTTATAACACAGTATCTGTTCAATCTGAATGACGTAATAATGTATTCGTATTCGGTTACACACCTATTATACACATGGCACCATTTAATAAAAGCATAATACACAATTTAAATCAATTTTATTTGTAAATACATTATTTCAAGTGAGATAAATGTATTAGCTGTAATTCTGTCAAATTTAAATCTGAAACACAATCACTTTGACACATTAATATTATTGTAATAGATGCAGTCAGTTTATTTATTACATTCAGACAAGGCCTGGTCTAGATCAACGCTATGCTTCCAGTATAAAAAAGATGAATAACCCTGTTACGCTCAACAAAAACGTCTGACCTGGCAATGTCACAAACATAGTGCTGGATGTATTATTCCTGCTGTCCATGTTTTTCATGCTTGAAAGCATACCAGCATGTCAGCATTGACCTTATAGGCAATTTACTCAAGGTTGACACCTGTGTTTGTATCAATGCTAGCAAAGAGAAGAGTATCGGATAAGTGGTACAGTAAATGGATGGATCTATAGGCATAGACATTTCAATTTAGTGAATTGACAGGCATCCGGCGGGACTTATGAAATGGTACAATGACACAGTAGTTTTGTAAAGATTTGGAACATACATTGAGAACATGAAGTAAAGTTGTGTGATGCCATTGTAGCAGTGATAAGAGATACACTACTAATTAAGGGTATGTGGGCGTAGGACTTGGGGAACTCTTCAAAGTGATGAAGCTGAACCTCTTCAAAACCCAAAATCAAATCAAAACCTCCAAATAAGATACAAATACATCCAAAACACAGGAACCCTTGAAGTAGATCTTAGAGTAACAAGCTACTCAAGGTAAACACTTGCCTCGACATGCTGTTATTAGAAAATAATCAACTTTGTGGTGGTAACAGTAATACTACTGCACATCTGGCCACATCGCACCACTCCATTGTTCAGTCTATACAGGATTTCGTGATTGTTGCGGCCAAAAATGCTCAATTTGCTGTGGATTTGTTAAAAAGTTTAGATGCAATTTGTGGAGTTATTCATGCTTTTTTCGGCATAAAACTACTTGAAATTGCAATTGCATGAAATTGTTTTGAAAGAGGATTTTGGCTGAATGTGCGTTGTGATGTCACATGACGCGTCTTGGCCCAAATCTGCAGAAAATCTGCGGTAATTTAGAAAAATTTGCAAACTCGTATGAATATTCCTTGATTTTGCATTAATTTCAGTGATCTGCAAAATTGCACAATCCTGGACGGACCGATTGTTGGTAAATTTCTTATAACAGCCCACCCCGTTGTGTTAAAACAAAACACTGGCCATCATTATTGGTTTATGATGCTGGTGACCTTTTATTTCTGTCAGTAAATTGCAATTAATTTGAAATTACTGATTGACAGATAAATAAAATCTGCTAAAGTAGCATAACATTTCAACCTGGTTGAAAAGGTTATTTTTCATCTTGCTTAAGTCATTTGTTACAGTCGGTTCATTTGACAGCAATATCCTACTGTTAGATTTACTACCGTAAAAAAAAAAAAACCAAAACAAAAAAAAACAGCTCCCAGCACATTATTGTATGTCTCCTAACCATTTATTCAAATATGGGGTAACCATGAAGGATGGATATATTTTAAATTCATGTTCTACCTATAAGTTATGTTCTTATATCCTCTGGCGTGACTTTCTCACTTTATCAAGATTTTCTTGTCATAGTTACAGCTATGATGTAGAAGCATACAATATATTTTACAGATTATGGCGGATTGGTGTAATTGGTAGAGTGTACAGGACCAAAGGGATTACATTCATACATGTTCTTGTACTGTAGACATTTGTGACAAATATAGAAGCACATCAACCTTTTTAGGAATTTCAACTGTTCAACTGTTTTTTTTTTTTGTTTTTTTTAAATTAAAATATAGTGTTGTCTGTCTGACTCTAGCTTTATAATTGCATTAGAAACATTGTAGATGGTTAGAAACTTCACCAAATCAATAATCATGCCTTTTTTTCTTTAAATGTTGTGTTTAATTGGAGCGTCCACCATACAAGTCCATGTGTAAGTTGTTAGTACAGGGACAATAACTTATTACAACAAGCGCATTAATGTAGATCTGTGACTTGACTTGCAGCCGAAATGATAGCCTGGTGCTATAGAAAATTAATCAACACCTTCTGTCCAATCAGAATCAAGACTTAAACAGGTCTAATGCAATTTATCATTGGGGAAAAAAAAGAAAGTTACTGTCTTCAGCAATCCTAAAGCTTTAGGAAATCATACCCAGAAACTAAAACTGTTTAAAATGCTGTTTGAAATGTTTAAAACATGCTAATATATAGTATCTTGTCCTTACATTGCACTATGGGTGCACACCTCGTCGAAGGATTTATAAGATGGAGGGCGTGCAGATAGAATTTTGTCACTCAGAGTTTGAAAATAGCTGGATAATAGTATTCTCATAATCATACATTCATGCTTAAGCTTCTTTGAGTCGAGCAACCTAGCAAGTAAAAGTTGACTCTTAATTGGGTGGGTTGGAGAGGAACAATCCTGAATCGCATCTCTTGTGTTTAATTAGTGGCATAACAAGTTGGGCAGTGTGCTGTTTCTCAAGCATGCTTATTAAAGTATTAGGCCACACCCACTCAGACATGCATTCGATCAGTGTGTTTGGTCGTTTTTATTCAGATTTTCAACATATTCAAAGGCCTTTGAGTTTTTATATGATACTTAAGTTTGGTACAAACATATCTAATTTTTAAGCCAACGTTCCTGGGGAATTTTCATGTTTTTGTTTGATTCTGTTTCAAGGATGTCAGGATGTGTGTGCCAGTATTTGAACAAAAGGAATTGAAATGACATTAAATAGAAAGTTGGATTCATTTGATTCAGTTGCCTCATATATTCACATATAACTTTCTCTCAACCCCCCCCCCGGTCTGTTCAGCATTGCAGTAAGACAGCATCTGCTTCATGGCTCTGGATTCTCCGATCCTCCGTCATCATTGCGAACAAGCCGTGGCCTCGTCTCACTCTGACCATGGCCACCACCACGCTCATCCTCGTCATGGCCATCTTCAACATGGTGCGTCAACATGCCATGCACAATTTTGCTTTTAGTTCTGTTTACTATCTTTAGAAATGTTGTATTTATATATACTTCTCGAAATTCAGGGGATCGCACAATATTAGTAAATTGCTAAATTTGTCACGAAAGTTCACAAAATGGATTTTTTTTGTGTGTGTTTAAAGAAAAACTGCTGTCACATATGCAATCAGACAAAATAAATTAATAATAAAATAGACCTGCTGGTGCTTACGTTTAATCGATATTTGATTTATATATTTTTTATGGCATGTAAACTGAGGAATCTTGGCATAAATGGGCTAGCAAGTGGGGTAATAAGTGTGCCCTGCCTTTCGAAGATAAAAAAGACCTTAATTTAAGGTTTCATTTCTTGGCATCTACGTAAATCGGATTATTTGCTGTAAACAAGTGTATTAAAGTGGATAATTCTGGATATTTGTAGAATCTGTCTAAGTCGTGTCAGTTGCTTACACGGAGTTAAACGGCCTCTAGATCTCTGTTTAGGCTGATATTTTTAGCTGCTTCACTGACACATCAGCAGTAACTGAAAAGGCGCACGTGAAATTCAGTCGCAGGTGTAATAAAAGATGACGAGGTGGATTTATTTCCCCCCCACCAAAAAAAAAAATCCTTTCGGAGGAGAAACTTTAGACTCAAGTGAAAGTACAAATTCTCCAAAAGGACAGGCGACAGAACTGTTCAGTGTTGTGGTGCTTGAATGAAAGAGTCACGTCTTTTCTGTTTAACATGTTTGGTACTCGCAGCACAAAGCACAGCAGAGCATTTCAGACACGAAACACTTGGGAATCATGAATGCGGCTGACTATCCCTATGCGGCTGACTATGCCCCACATCATTGTTATGCCATCAGTCAACCGTAATAGTTTCACAGTTGAGTGCTTGATAGAAATGACCACCAGCTGTCACTGAGGCCTGTGTGAATTTCATCAATATGCAATGCAAACGTTCTTAAGCTAATTTGTTACTTTTATATTGTACAATTATAATGAATATACTGTAAGTTGCCATATTGGAAAGTATATACTTTACGTTTGTCAAGATTTTTTTTTTTTTTTTTTGTATCACAAAATATCACAGAGTTATGAAGTGAAAATGACTACAAAAAACATTTAAGGCGAGGGACTACAATAAAATACAATGCACTATTATAGAAGTATTTTTATTTCATTTAAGTATAAAAATTTTAATAGGAATGAATGTTCATGTATAAGTTGTTAGTACAGGGACAAAATCTTATTACAACAAGCGCATTAATATAGACCTGTGATTTGACTTGCAGCCGAAATGATAGTCAGGGCTGCTGCTATAGAAATTAATCAACACCTTCTGACAAATTTGGGAACCCCTGGTCTAATGCAATTTATCATTAGAAAAAAAAAAGAAAACTACTGTCTTCAGCAATCCTAAAGCTTTAGGAAATCATACCCAGAAACTAAAACTGTTTAAAATGCAGTTTGAAATGTTTAAAACATGCTAATATATAGTATTACACTTCTTTGCCTTTTATATTGTTGACCTTTGCTGACAAGACTTGTGACCTCAAAGGGCGAATATAGTGCAGAGACATCTATGTTATGGTTCATAATGGTAATAAATAAGTTGTAAATAGTCATAAGACCCAGTAATGAAACATTAGCTTGGCCTTCTGTATGGATTATGTTTTCTCCTCCAAGCTCAACTTGGAGTTTGTGTGTGTGTCTGCGGTTCGTCTTCAAACGGCACAGCGCTCAACCTCCAAAAAAATTCAGCATTAAGTGACGCAAAAGTTCCAATCTTTGAAGCAGTTTTCTTAGATTATGTGAATAATATGCAGCATGTATTCAGTACTTTAAGGACATAAAGGCACAATATAGATGATTAAATTTCCCTGGGCACAGTGTGACTTTGACATATACTTTAAAAAATACAACAACAACAAAAAAAGGCATTGCCTGCTTGAAACAACACTTTCAATTTTGCCGTCATATTGAAAACGACCGCACTGTCAGACATACTCTTGATAGAGTAGGTTCATTTTTATTCCATTCTCTTTTCAGTTCTTTCTGCAGGACAACCTGACACCTCATCTCCCAATTTATAATGTATCCAACGAAACGTTACTTCAACCCGATGGCCGTCCGGTAGCTTTCCTGGAGAAGAATAATTTCTACCTTCCTGTGAGTATATTGTGTGAAGAGCAGAAAGAGTCCACTCTGTCCCTGCAGTCAAATAGAGTGTATACAGGGAAAGGCGCAATTAGGACAATGTGAAAGAAGTGAAAGTCAGATCTCATGTTACTAATATCTTGCAATGGACAGAAATAGCTATATGTATACATAAATGTATACATATATGCATACACATACATATACACTAGTGTTGCCAGAGTGAGAACAATCCACCCATTTAGCGCACATTCTGGATTTTTAGCTTCCTTTTATCATATCCAGTCAGGGGTTTCATATATCAAAGAGTGCATAGTACAAGTTGTAAATTTGTGTGCAAAAAACGAACAAACAAACAAAAAAACGCACAAGAAAATTGGTATTTTTCACGTATCCGGACGCACAGCTGTAATCAACAGACGTTGATAAATCCCACATTTTCTAAATCAGGGTGCTTTTACATGGCCACGCTCATTTGCATAAAGAAACACCCACACAACACCATATATGGTAAACAACTTCCCTTTAAAAAGCCCAGTGGCCTGCTCGAGGTGCTGCTTGTTACGGGAGAAGATGAATTTAACTGACAATGGAGCAAGATTCTGTCGCACAGAGTAGAGCAGAACAGAAAATGGTTTATTTGGCACTTTTACAGTAGTTTAATAAATAAGAGTTTTAAAATGTAGTAACAAAATAAAAAGATGTGTGTGTTCTATTTGATGGTAAAAATTCATTTTTGCTGTCTTGTCCACTGTCGGTTTTTGGAAATGTAATGTTTTGCAGTGTGAGAGAGATGTGAATGAAGGTAGAACTGAAGAAACGTTGGACCACGCGTGCCATCGCATCGATCCGAGGAATCATTCCAGCCAATCTATTGGATTTGACGCTTTATCGCAAATCTCAATTCAAATTTCACTTTCCGTTACCATATCACGCACTTAGAAAGAAAAAAAAATTAATAGTTCCCTGTTGCTTATTTAAAACCAGGCTTTTCAGCATTACACCAAAAGTGAATAAAATTCACACTGCACAAAAGCCAATTCACTGAAAGGTATAGGACGCTGGATGTGAACACCGTACATTTGCTTCTTGTAACACTTACTTATTCCTGGCGGCATGTCGATTTTATTTAACTTTAACCTGTGAATTCACAAACCGTGGTCTTCTAAAGTGAGATATGAGCAGCGAGTAGATATAGAAATTAGATAACAGTCCAACCAAATTCAATAGTTTTTTAACCTTCACTGCTAAAAGCTATACATTCCAATATTTGCAAATAAAAAAATCTTTGAAAAAAATTTCTTCAGGGCTAAACGTCATTTATTTTAAAAATGCATTTTACTTAATATTGTTTTCTTAACAATAAATTGTACCGCAAGTAACATTTTATTGACATCAGTAACCGTAATCAAATTACATAGATTTGAAATGTAATGCGTTACATTACTGCTTTACCAGAAAAAGTAATTAGATTATAGTAACACATACTCTGTATATATTGCATTGAAAATAAAGCTTGGGTCCAGACATCTCTGTGGCTGCTGAATAAAGCTACTAAATGGTGGTGTCACTTGTCGTCATCATCATGTAATTATGGATATTTTGGGCCACCTCTTTTAGGCGAAATTTGAAAACAGGCATTAGAAACAAGGCAGCTGCATTTTTCAAGGTCAGAAAGCAATGTAATTGGGCCAACTTTAGTGACTTCTAAATTCGCCTGATGTAATTAGACATCTTACTGGACACATTGCAAATTCCACAACAACAGATCAAAATAACCATTTAAATATAATAATGTAACGAATCAATTGTAACCAGGAATGTAGATTTATTTGGCTTACAGTTGTCTACTTCAAAATGGAGTAATTTTACTTTATTTATCATCTTCATTTCTAATATTACTAGTCGTATTGTGACTGACCCTAGTGCTTTCCTGTCAGTACTTCATCTACAGCTGCATCCTTGGCCTTATCTCCTGCTCCGTGTTCCTGAGGATCAACTACGAGCTGAAGATGCTCATCATGATGATGGCTGTCGTGGCCTACAATGTCATCATCCTCCAGACACATGCCACGTTACTCGACGAATACAGCAAATTCTTATACAAAGACAAGGTCCTAGACAGGTAAGCTATAGCCAGAGCCTTATGCTAAAGCATACTGTGTGTTAAGTGCCAACATTTGTAGCAAGGGAATAAATACCATGTTTTAAAGTTAGCCAGCTGGAAAACTTTGGGCTAGATTTGGGCTGAAATTTGTAGAAATGGAAAACTGGAGAATTTTTCTCCATTATTACCCTGTCAGTTTAGCTCATGCTAGCTAGTTTCTAGTGCTAGAAGTGAGAATTGGAAACATTTATAAATATGATTTAAAATTATTCTCAGATATCCTGTCAGGATGGCTTGTGTAGGCTAATTAACTAGTTTTATCATTGACATTTATGATCATTTATGAATACAATTTTAAAATCCTGTCAGAAATCCTGTGGAGTTAGTTCATGTTAGCTATTTGACTAGTGCTAGCAGGGAAGTTTATGAACATTTTACAGTTATGTTTTAAAATTCCTGCTAGTAATCCTATCAGGGTTGCTTGTTTTAGCTAGTTTTCACAGAGAAGTTTATGAACATATATAATGCTGAAGCCTAACTCCCACTTGGGAATATGGGAATGACCCCATTTTAGCTAGTTGGCTGATGTTAGAGGGGCGGTTTATGAACATTTATTAATATGATTAAAAATAATCCTGTCTGTAATCCTGTCAGGTTCACTTGTTAGTTAGCAGTGTAAATCATCAACTTTATATTCCTCTGAGAAATCCTGGTTAGCTTGTATTAGACCAGACCATAAGACCAGTTGGCTGTTAGCTGGACATTTAAGTGTGTTTTTAAAAAAAATCCTATCAGAAATCCTGCAGTGTCTGAACATTTATGAATCTGATTTCAAATTCAAATTTCAAATTAAAAGGTTAGCTTGTGTATGGTAAAAAAAAATCATTCATTTGTCTAGAAAATGTATATACAGTACCCTCCACTAATATTGGCCTGTGTATTGTTTGCAATTGTTTGATATCCATGAGAGCAGATTATTTTTGTGAATTTTTTTAAACAAAATGTCAAAAGGTTAAACAATAGACAATTTTTCACAGCCTTCTTTGCTCATATTTACCAAGGGTGCCAATATTAATGGAGGACACTGTACAACCTGTATGGACACAGATATTCTGACACACTCTCTATTCTATATACAGACTAACACAGCCATCTTTCTGTGAGTCTTTTTTCGTTGTGTTTCAGTGAAGCACAAATCTATCTATGATCTAAGCTAAGAAAGGTCCAGGAAATGTTCATAAGTCACGATGATCTGATGTAGCTTTTATCATAAAAAAAAAAAACCTGCTGTCTGTCTTTCCAATATCGACCTCTCTGAATGAAGTGGCACTCTAAATTACCTCAGAGCCCGAAATGGATTTGGCATAAGTGTTCATTGAGGATGACTATTGTAGGAAGTCCATTGTAGGATCTATTATTCTTATTACGCAAAGCTTTGAGTCCCTCTTCGTAATGGGCTCTTATTATTAGAGTCCAATGAAGACGGGCTTATTTTTGTTAGACCAACATAAAGACAAGCTTTCCGTCTTCATCAAGGCTGAGCTGTGCTCCAAATGCACTCGAGGACACACATGAATCTTGAGTGCAGATGAAATAATCTTTGTGTTTGGCCATATCGAAATGACGCCCCCAAGGCCAAATCTGCTGTTGTACAGTGCACATCCTCTTCACAGTGACTAAATATGGAATGTTTTTTTTGTTGTTGTTTTTGTTTTAACCAATTTCAAGCTTGAAACACTCTTGTTCTATTGGCTGATATTTTCGGTCATTTCCACAAATAAATACTTGAAATAAGAAAATTATCTGACAACAAAACAAGACAATTTCAAGCTTGAAATCAGTAAAAAATTATATCTAGAAACAGGTTTATGAATTTCATATTTGTTTTATATTATATTTCTCATTATGAGAAATATTACTTTTGCTTGTTTGTTTTGCAGTGTATGTAAGATAGTTTGCAGTCCTTTAAGTATTAACTGGACGCAATCTCTCAAAATACTGCGTAATTATTTTGATAAGTACAACTTTGCAACAAAGTTACAGTGAAATGTCCGTCAAATTCTCTGTAGTAAGCTGGTAAATGTATGGCATAAAGACTGAAGTGCTAATTTGGCAAGTAAAAGATAGTAAAAGAAGTAACATATAAGTGGTAAGTAGAATTATACAGTACTAACGATAAATTTCACTCCAGTATCACATGTTTAAGGAGAAACAACATTGTACTGTAAATTGAAAGTAAGCAAAGAAAAAAAAACATATCTATCATCTGCTGCTTATCCCCTTTTTTCCATTAGTTACTGCAGAACTGTTGTTTTTTTTTATGGCAAAACCACTGAAAGTTGAAAGGCTGTAAATTGTAAAATCCTTACTATAGCCTGAAAGAATACCATCCATTTGTGTCGATCATTTTCGGCAGTAAATGTACCATTCCTCTTCGATTCAAACCAGTCATCTTGTTGAAAGACTGAACCTCCTGACAGAGGAAACCATGACTTAGATTGATTTTTTTTTACCACCAAAATAATAAACCACTACTTTGGAGGTCATTGTTTTGAGTACAAAATGTCACAATCACAAAATGTGTTGATAAAAGAACAACAATGAGCTTTCAGATAGTTCGAGGTCTGTATCTGGACAGAATGTAGCTCAGTCAGGAAAGCAGGTGTGAAGGTTTTTGCTTGCAGGTTGGGCAGAAAGCTTGGCTGCAGTGTTAACACTAATGAACAGTGACGCTCTTTATTAATAAACAGCTGGAAACGACATGGCTCACTGGCCTTTCATGGACCAAAATATGATGTTATTTGTTACAGGGAATCAGCTGCACTTACAGATCTCTCTCTCTCTCTCTCTCTCTCTCTCTCTCTCTCTCTCTATCTCTTTTTGCATTTTCCATATCAAGGCCAGGAGTGCTGAAGGATCTGAAGACCATGGGTTCGGTGTCACTTTTCATATTCTTCGTGACCCTGCTTGTGCTGGCCAGACAGGTGAGAAAATTACTTCTTCTTCTTCTTACTGCTTCTTTTGGATGCTTATAGCTGGGGTTAGATTGTATGACTCTTGAATGGCATTATTTTCATACAGTCTTGCTCTTGTTGACAGCAATTTTTTTTGCATTGTAGCTAAACACCATGTGCACCATCCCATTCAAATTTCTACTGAAATGGTTCCGCCAGTTGAACATTTTAAGAAGAATATATCATTTTGAACTTCTACACACATACATTTCTTAAACACAGGAAGTAATAGAGAGAACAGCTGTTCGGGGGAGGGAGTAGCGTCCTGTTTTACCCACTGGTGTATTTTATTGGTTTGTTGTAAGAAAACCAATAAATGACGACTAAGGTCTCATGATTCATCCAGAAACGTTAAATAAAAATTTATATATACAGTGCCCCCCAGTAATATTAGCACCCTTGGTAAATATGAGCAAAGAAGGCTGTGAAAAATTGTCTTTATTGGTTAACCTTTTTGAACTTTTGTTCAAATATAACAATTTTTATCAAAAAAAACAAAAAACAACTTTGTTAAATATAGTGCAACAATTATTGGAGTCTTCAGGACAGAAGACTTTATTGTGTGTCTTTTTTACCTCGAGAGAGAAAAAACGAGGTATTGGTGAGGGAATGCTTCTATATGTTTATAGCTGGTAAAACGTAATTGATAACAAACTTATTTTGCAGATGTTCCACAACATTAAATGGTCAACATTAAATACCACTTCAGGGTGCTAAGAGTAACTCTGCTTCACATCAGGCCACATCTCACAATTCCATCATTGATTATTTTCCTAGAACAGCTCACCCCATTGTGTTTTATGCCTAATTTAATTTTGGATTTGACAGTCACCCAGTATGGTCATACAATTTCCTCAGTGGTGATGACATAATGTTAGCCTTTAGGCTTCAGATGTTTTGACTCGGCCAGTCAAGTACATCCGACAAACTCCACATTTGCCTCAGCAGTATATTTTCGGTGATTGGTTCGATCCTGATGCAAGTTTGTTTGGTTCTGCCAGTTGTGTCTGTGAGGTGGTATCCTTTGAAACAGCAACATTTCATTTTTTTTTTCTCCACACGTCCTCATTTCATTGCGCAAATTTCACAAATGAAGACATGAAACAAGATATGAAATAAATTCGCATTAGGAGTTAATGTTAACTTTTATCTATTTCCTTACATCATATTTCACAAATAGAACCACATCATTTATGCTTGTTTTTCATCAGATCTGGGTTGAGAAACCTGAACCTGGCTTGATTCATCTTCATTTCATCTCTTCATAAGACAGGCAGTGTTTTTGTTCTGCCATTTTTCTTCCTATTTCCCCTAATTTTTGTTCTGCACCTTTCTTTCAAATGGAACAACAAAAAAAAAGCATACGGCTGGAAAATAGAATAAGAGGCAGAAACAAGTGTAAATGGGTTGAGAGAGTGCTGAATGATGGAAATACACCTCACCTCACAACGTGGAAGTGAGAGTAATGAAGCCAGTCTGAAATGTTAAAAATGTGGTGAAAACAGCACTGGAGCTGTGCTAAACATAGCCATTCCCAAAATAGCACCTCCATCCATCAGGTTGTTCAATAAATTAAGGCCTATTTTGCTATTCCACTTTCCGAGAACACCAAGAGACTTGGTTCCCCTGTGCCTCCATCCTTCCACTACTTTCTCTTCAGGATGATGCATAGCACTGGGGTTTTGGGTGAGAATAGAGTGACTAAAACCTAGAGTGAAACACCGGTACAACCATTTTGGGGTTTTTTTTTTGTTTTTTTTTTACTATGCAGTCACACATAAATCTATATTATAACACTATAAATGCATTAACTTCATCGGAATATAAATGACCTTTGGGGTTTATCAAATAATAAGAAGAAAATATTATGAACAATTGCAGCAGTATGACCAATAGACAGACAGACAGACAGATAGACAGATAGATAGATAGATAGATAGATAGATAGATAGATGCTGTCTTAATGTCAGCTGTCATGTTTAAACATACAGCATTTTTTTTTCAAGAGTAATGACTGTGATGAGCTATGTGTCATAAGTAAGAAATACACTTGACACAATGTTACAGAGAAATCAGAAAAAAGACATAACTTTTGTAGTGGCAGAAAACTTGCTGACTGTTCCTAACCGCTCACACTGGAGACTCCTTCTATAAATGTTAAATAAACAGCCCTTAACAAGAAAACCAATGATTATTGATTGTTAAATAGAAAAAAAAACACCCCATTATTATTAGCTATAGAATATAGATCAATGACATATTAAAAAAATTACAGCCAGAACTAATGTGTGTTGTAATATTTATTTGAAAAAACAAAAGAATCAGAACAAATAAAAAAAATGTATTGAGAATCATGTACAGTATGATTAGAATCTTATCAAATTAAACAGTAACTGAGCTGCACTTTCTAATTGTCTATGAATTTTGATGGTGTGAATTTGATGCAACTTTAAAGTCTAGACTTTGTTGAGCTGTAAATATAAATTTCAGCCAAAAATGCATGACAAAACTTCAATGTCTCATACCCAAGCTTATAATACTACAGATGTAATAATAATACCAAAAGTTAACGCTAATATAGCGAATCCTCCATGCCGAGTTTCTGATGTGGTTAAAAGTGCCTTCAACAAAACTTCAAGTTTTGTTTTGTCATTATTAGCATATTAGCAAGTTTTGCCATAATTAGCATAGATTTAAGCTCAAGCAGGAAGAGAATTTATTTTGTGTGTAAATGCTAAGCCTAATACTTGTCCAACCAAAAAACAAACATTGCTTCCTCTCATGAACAAATAACAAGAGTATGATAAATAAAAAGAAATTTAAAAAAAGGATGGTGTCCTGACATATGACAGATGTCAGGTAGAGCTGAAGCAGCTGAGCAGGCAGAGGAGATTCACATGCCGTACCCTTCCTGAACTCACTCGCAGTCGATAGTTCAGGCTGAACGGTTTGACTTGATTTATTTACTCCCGAGGCAGAGGTTTCTACCTGCACAGATACCGTGTCAGAGAGATTCCACAGGATCATCGCAGAAACATGGTTTTATTTTTGTTACAGGTTTTCTTGACTTAAAAGATTAAAAAGGTTTTTTAAAAAACCATACTGTTGTATCCATAGGACATAAGACTGGCTGCCCCTATTTCTCTATTTGCCCCTTAGGTGTGATTGTGTTTGCTCGCAACCCACCATAAGGGTTGTGTTTTTGGGTCCTGTGTTTCCAAAAATCAGATCCACCATGGCCCTGAATAACCGGATAAGTGGATAAGTGCTCACTCAAAAGAATGAGTGAATGAAACTTTGGGTCTGTCACGTATCGAGGTTGAGCCAGAAGCAAGTGCAGATAATAACATTTATTTAAACAAACATACTATGAGACAAAGACACTAAAACAACTTGGAATAACACTGTGGCATGAAACAAAACACCGAGACACGAACAACAAGAGTCTAGGACAACGAAAGACAAGCAAACAGTGCAGACAAGGACTATATACACACACACACACACACACACACACACACACACACACACACACACACACACACACACACACACACACACACACACACGAGTGCTCATTAACCAAACGTGAGTCAGGTGCAGGTGGTCATGTGACAGCTAGTGCAGTGCAGTGGCTGATGGGAAGTGGAGTCCAGAGTTTCTTGATACATGACAGGGACCAGATTTTACTCAAAGAAGCCCAACAATGCCAATAGTACACCTTGGAAAACTGATAAATCAATTTCAAAGGATTTCCATTTAAAAAAATTTTTTTTTTTTGCTGAGCATTCAGAAAACATAAAACAACCAAGATACTCTCAACCTACTGTAGATGAAAACCTTTTTCCAGTGTAATCAAATTCTCATTGAACGAGCGTGACTCATGTGGATGGAATACGTTCAATTTTCAAATGAATCAAGTCTTAAGTATGAAAGCTAACCCCGCCCCTTGCATTGCCATACACTTGGTATTTGTATCATTTGTAGTGATATGATTCGTGTAAATTGCCAATGTTTAAAAAATAAGATCACGACAAACTTCAAATCAACCGGTACATTCTTTTCATGTGGTAAATGGTCATTTTCACATTGTACAGTAATAACGCGACCTTCGGCAAGGGGGGGGACGGGACTAAAACAAAACACATTGAAACCGCCACAAAAGCATGTAATACTGCTATAAACTAATTTAAAAGTAGAGAAGGCATATGTTTACACTGTTCACAGTTTGGGCAGCCATGTTGATTCGACTTCACTCTGTAAACCGGGTAGGAACTGGTTGGTGAGGAGGCCACCCCCAAATTGATCAGCTGAAATTGGGTAAAATTGCCTAAATTAACATGTAGAAATAAACTAATGGCTTAAGATGTGCTTGATGGTCATACTGTAGCTTTCCTCAACGTATGAATCCAAAGGAGATCAGAATGCCTGATTAGGGCAATAAAACAATTGTGTGCATGGTATGCTGTTATAGGCAAATAAGCAACCATAGGTTCACACCTACAGAGTTACTGTTACCAGCCTGGAGTTGATTCTTTTCCAGTAACAGCACATCCTGTACTATTAGGGTCTACGGTTGGTCATCTGCCATGTCAGTCAAATCACCTTTCTTTGAAAGTAGGTGAGTCTGGATTTATGTTGTGGAACATCTGTATGACAGGTTAGTTCTTGTAATCACGTACGTTATAGCAGCTATTTTTAAAAAAAATGTTAAGCTTGTCTTGTCGTCACGAAACCTTAAAGCACAAACTCCTCTGTCCTGAAGACTTTCCTGTGGGGGAAAACCTAAAGTTAGAGCTTTCACTCTGACTAGAGACTGCTTCCTGAAAACTTCACCACCTCAACAATGATTTGTTTTTTGCTTTGTTTTATCAGTTTATCATTAGCCGTAGACAATGTAGAAACTCTGTCAAGTGAGTGTTCTGTTGTTATAGAAACAACACATTAGAACAAATGCATTAATATCAACCTAGAATTTGCACTACCGTTTTTATAGAAATGTAATCAACACCTTCTGACCAGATTTGAGAATTTAACAGCACTGTGATATAAGTCAAATCTGTGCATTTTTTTTATCTTATAAAGGTTTCATGTTTAGCTTCTGTCGCGTTCTTTTACTTGTTTGTCAGATGTTTCATTAGAATGACATTCAGCTGTCTAACAGCAAAGCGCTTGAGTCTCTTCTCTCACTCTCTCTCTGTGGAACTGCTGTGTTGTCTTGTCAGTAAAAGGAGCTCGGTGACTTCCCGTCTCTTCACCTCTGTGTCCTCCTGTAACAGACTGAATATTACTGTAGGTTGGACTTCCTGTGGAAGAACAAGTTCAAGAAGGAGTGTGAGGAGATTGAGACCATGGAGAACCTCAATCGCGTTTTGCTGGAGAACGTCTTGCCTGCTCATGTGGCAGAACACTTCCTGGCCCGAAACTGGAAGAACGAGGTGGGAGCAACAGGATCCTTCTCAAATGCAATTATGTCACCTAGTACCGTGTGTGTGTGTGTGTGTGTGTGTGTGTGTGTGGGGGGGGGGGGGGTATGTTATATATGTTATGTATAAAAACCATACAAGGAAGGGTTTCATTTAGGAAGACAGAACCCATAACAATCCAAAGAACTTTTGAGGAAGCCCATTTCAAGGGTTTCAACCATTTTCAGGAACAATTCCAATAGTTGCCTTTTCCTTCCGAGCTCACTATCTGAAGAACCGTTGAGGAACCGTATGTTCTAAAACCAGAGCAGATACACCAAATTAAGTTTATAACTCCGGACCTTGAGAAAAGGATCCAAATGTTTCCACACACTTGAACCTGATATTAAACTTTCTTGATCACTTACGTTTGAGTGTAAAAGTTTGCACATCCTTAAGACAGATTGAGATACATCGTCAACTGGTGTATGTTATAATAAATAGTCAAATAAATAAATAAATAAATAAATAAATAAACAAACTATAGTTTACCAATTGTGATAGAAATATGTTTTTAAAGAAGATAATAATTTGTGACGTCTGTTATAATAAAACATGCAGATTTTTAAAATAACCCGTAAATCGTACATCGTTTTTATTTGAGCTCCGGAACCGTTTTGGGGATGCAAACTGTTGAGTTCTAGTTCAATTGTGATAGAAGCTGAAAGCAAAAGTGGTTCAACCTGGGGGTTCAAATCGGCTCACTTGAATCATTTGCATCCTCCCACTTGGATCATTTGAATCCTCCCACTTGAAGCGCCTCTGAGGGGTTTACAACCACAAGCTAAATATTTTATTGGCGCCTACGCTACACTATGTAATAATGTGCATGACGAGAGCAGTTATTTGCATCGGCACAACAGAAAAACCCCCCAGAATAAAACATGGAATAACTTGGGGGAGGAAAGCAAATTTCTTGCCTGTAATAGCTTAGCAGTGTAAATCAGTCTCCGGTAGCTTGGAACCAATTCCCACAGCTCACTTATCTGTGTGCTTGTATGTCTTAGGATCTGTATCACCAGTCCTATGACCTGGTCTGCGTGATGTTCGCTTCCATCCCGGACTTCAAAGAGTTTTACACAGAGTCAGATGTTAACAAAGAAGGCCTCGAGTGTCTGAGGCTGCTGAACGAAATCATCGCTGACTTTGATGAGGTGACTATATATTATAAATAGTGCTAACTGATGACTAATGGAATGATGCTTCGGGTTGGTTACGGACTCCTCTTTCCTACGCAGTTGCTCTCCAAGCCCAAGTTTAGTGGAGTTGAGAAGATTAAGACCATCGGAAGCACGTACATGGCAGCTACAGGGTTAAACGCCACGCCCGAACATGCACAGGTAATACAGTCGACAATTTTGCAGCAGAATCATTGATAATAGTGTGGCACGGTGGGTGGAGTTATTTTAGCCCTAGCCACCTACCAGCATGTTTTAGGGAGGTGGGAGGAAACTGGAGAACCCAGAGGAAACCCACATGTACTTGCAGAGAACATGCAAACCAGGGATCAACCTGGAGATGTGAGGTGGCAACACTATATTATATAAGTCTAGATTATCATTATTATTATTCTTGAGTACTGATACCAATACTGCTAGAAAATGACCTCCTCATGCGGAGTTTTACATTTCAGATGCTACAGCATGTAAACAGTATCTTCAATAGTGAGCGTGAGGACGGCCAACCATAGCGTACAGAGTAATATCTGAGAATAGCACCTTGACTCGTGAGCAAAGTGCAGACTCCATGCTCGCTTTTTTTTATTATTTTGAAATTAAATTGCTCTGTGCAGTCGACCGTCCTCACGCTTTCTATTAAAGGTACTGTTTAAAAGCTGTAGGAGATTTTATGAGGTTGTTTTGTTGCTGCAGTTCCTCCTCTTGATAATTTCACAGAGCAAAAGTTTGCTTCAATGTACTAATGTACATTAGTATGGCGACTTACACTATTTACATAGTATCACATGGTATTAGATGTTCGTATTGGAGCATCTTTTTGAGTATCGAACCGATATCAGTACTGGTATAGATGCGTCCATAATAAATATTGTGTAATCAGAATAACAAAACTACCATCATACTAAAGTCCCAGTTATGTTCCACTGAGGTCTATGAAGAGACCCATTTTCTCCATAAAGAGAGTAATATTGTGAAATCAAACTGCTAATGTATTTCTGAGCTATTGCTGTTGGAACCTTCTGACCTCTTGCAGTCATGGAAAATAAGTCAAGGGATAAGCCCAGAGAGTGACAGAATTACTTTCTACCCTTGACACCTCCTGAACTGGAACCTATTGATATACATGATGCACTGAACTGGCTAAACCTCTTTGGCGTTTAACGGCTTCGAGACTGTTCATAATTCATTCGTTGTGTGAAATTTCAGGAGCACGACCGACAGTACATGCATATCGGCACCATGGTGGAGTTCGCCTTCGCTCTGGTCGGGAAGCTCGATGTCATCAATAAGCATTCCTTCAACGACTTCAAGCTAAGAGTTGGTATGTTTGGAATGAGACCTGGCAAAATCAGAAGGAAATTGATACTGACAAATGATGCGATATTAGATGTCAAAGTTACGGCAGTAAAATGCATTAGCCTTAATCCAAAACTTTAATAGTTGCATTGACTTCGCACATTTCGAGATGGCAGGGTTCCCTGGACAAGCTGCATTATTCATAGCTTCTTCTGCATATTAGATCTAGGACTTAGTGAGTTGACATTTCTCAAAATTGGAAGCGAACACACCAGTCCTGATGTTTCTCAAAGCCAACTTTCAGTGAGTAAAGAAGCGTTACTGATGCAGCAATTAAAGGGAGAAATGCACCTTCTTTTTTTCATATTGATTGAGCACATTTCAAGATGAGCCTGGCAGAAGTCCATGGCCAAGCTTGCAGATTTACCAGGAGTTAAATCAAGTAGCCGTGAGATTGCTGTAACATCTTAGACTCCAGGGAGCTCCGTCAAGCATGACTGGAGGATTTCAGTGGATCTGGCTTGCGCTTGGAAACTCATTTCTTAGCACTGGCTGATTCGTTCTCATTATTATTATTATTATTATTATTATTATTATTATTATTATTATTATCATCATCCATCCATCCATCTTCTATACCGCTTATCCTTCCTTCAGGGTCACAGGGGAACCTGGAGCCTATCCCAGGGAGCATCAGGCACAAGGCGGGGTACACCCTGGACAGGGTGCCAGTCCATCGCAGGGCACACTCACATACACACTCACACACCCATTCATACACTACGGACACTTTGGACATTCCAATCAGCCTACCATGCATGTCTTTGGACTGGGGGAAGAAACCGGAGAACCCGGAGGAAACCCCCGCAGAACGGGGAGAACATGCAAACTCCGCACACACAGGGCCACGGTGGGAATCGAACCCCCGACCCTGGAAGTGTGCGCCCTATTATTATTATTATTATTATTATTATTATTATATGAAAAGCATGCTGATCTGGTTCAGTGAAGGTCTCTCCATTCATCTGTCCATAAATAAATAAAAAACAGTCATGTTAAATCACCATAACTGTTATGTCATTTTAGTTTGTTCGCTAAATTAATTAGCTTGGCAGTGTGAAAGCATAGTTGGCCAGGGTGAAATCAATTCAATTACAGCTATTCAATTAAGGCTGGAGTGTATTGCACACACAGTCCAAAAATAAAATCTGATCAGATTTACTCATTTTCCATGGAAAATGGGCAGCTAGTAATTGCTCTTGACTAGTTAATGTTTTCCAGCTAATCAAATCAAAACCTAGAGATCTTTTCAGCACTTGTCAAAAGGGAGGTGTTGAAAAATCCATAAAGTTAAATTACATTAATGGTCTAACTATATTAGTATTTCTGGGCAATAAGTGATCCCTTATTGAGTTTTCCTTTTGTTTATTTATGTGCAGTGTGAAACCAAACCAAAACCAAATGAACCAAAAGTATCAGTTTATACTGTAATTTGGACTAACAGGTGTGGTAAAAAAAAAGAAAAAAGCAGCACCTTTTATCATTATCAGTGTTGAGGCTAAATACGAGGTTCTCTCCACATGCAGGTATTAACCACGGACCTGTTATCGCGGGTGTCATCGGAGCCCAGAAACCGCAATACGACATCTGGGGCAACACGGTGAATGTAGCAAGCCGAATGGACAGCACAGGAGTGCTTGGGAAAATACAGGTTAGTTCAGTTCTTATCCCTTAAACTGTATTCAAGTGAGCAGAGCAGTATCAGAGAGCATTAAATATAAATGCAAAGTGCCGTGACTCACAACCACTGTGTAGACCAAGAGAAGTGCATGTCCCGGTGCTTCAGTGCTTGCCCAATAAAGTGCTCCAAACAAAGTGTGCCAGATGTGGTGGCGTAAAAACAATAAACAACCAGAAAAAACACTTCTTTTTTTTCTCTAGGTGACGGAGGAGACGAGTCGCATCTTGTTAACACTTGGCTACTTGTGCTCATGCCGAGGAATCATCAACGTCAAGGGCAAAGGGGAGCTCAAAACTTATTTCGTCCATACGGAGATGTCCAGGTCACTTTCACAAGGGAACGTAATGCCGTTAGCCGACGAGCTCAACAAAGTCAATTAAGAACGTCGAGCGGCTGAGACACTTGTAAATAATCCGCCTTGTCCTGTAGATGCACGAGATCTTGGATGTATGTCAAGCGATAGCATTCCGGTAGTTTCTCATAAGCAGGGTTTGTGCACAGGGTACAACATGTAAGTACGGTAGCAATTCTTTTGTAAGAAAACCAAATACAACCGAAAAAGTGTTTTGATGTATTAATGCCATTGTTTATGATTTTTTTTTCCATTTTGTAAAAAAAAAAAAAAAAAAAAAAAGAAAGAAAAGATTTTCTTTTTTGTAAAAAAAAAAACCCAACAAAACTTAATCATTAAACTTTATATGTACTTCTGATCTCTTTCTTCTGAATGGTTTCCTCAAAGGGGTCCGAGTTGAGGGCTGTTAATATAAGGCGTAGCCGTATAATTCAATTCAATTCAATTTTATTTGGATAGCGCTTTTTAAAATAGACATTGTCTCAAAGCAACTCTACAGAAATATCAACACGGTACATAGATATTAAAGGTGCAAATTTATTCCAACTGAGCAAACCACTGAATGGCGACGGTGGCAAGGAAAAACTCCCTAATGTTAAGAGGAAGAAACCTTGAGAGGAACCCGACTCAGAAGGGAACTCATCCTCATCTGGGTAACAACAGATAGTGTGAAAAAGTTCATTATGGTTTTATATGAAGCCTGTTTGGCCTTAGAAGCAGCCGTAGTCCCAGTAATCTGGAATTGGAGTAGATGAGAGCTCCATCCAGAGGTAGGGCATCCGAAACGGATCAGGCAGGTCCGGAGAGCAGAGAGGATCAGGATCACTAGTATCCACATAAAATCGTGTGTGGCTCGACAGAAGGAGAGAGGGAGAGAAAAAAAAAAAAAAAATATATATATATATATATATATATATATATGTATATATATATATATATATATATATATATATATATATATATATATATATATATATATAAAATAATAAGTATAATATTATAATAACATCAACGAATCTTTTCCGTTTATACCACTTAAGGGCCTGATTTGCCTCACTTGTATCTTGTTGACTTCATTCCAGATTTTTTTACACAATAATAGCCGAATTCATATTTTGTTACTGTTTAGAGCTTGTACCTTATAGACTGAAACTGTGGGCCCCTTTTTTAATTTATTTACTTTATTTATTTATTTTTTTATTTAATAAACAGGTGGCTGTAAAGGTCTGGTGCCTAAAAAAAAAAAGGTCATTTCATACAGAATGTTGTGAAAAATGTACGTAAAACCTCCAGTGAGCAACAGTTGTGGACTAGTTCGAGGTGGCGGGAAGTCTATGGCAATCACTCTTTACAACTGTGATGAGCAGAAAAGCATTTCAGAACACATAGCACATCGGAAATTGAGGTGTATGGCCTAGTTATATAATGAGATGGGCTTTAAACCAATAAATATTATGAAAAGATCTTGTATTTTTCCTTTGCTTGTCCGTATACAGTAGACAATATCTGCCGTACGTGGCTAAAAGGCCACAATTAACACTGTGTTAGGACAATCTGGTTATTTATTTATTTATTTGTTTGTTTATTTTGCAATCTTGTCTTTTTGGAAACATGCCAGATGGCATATGTGTGCAGTGTGCAAGTCTCAGCAAGACTTCCAGCCCAACTACAGTTAAAAAAAAAAAAAAAAAAACAGCACGAAAAAACCTGACCCTAGCACAAAACTTTCAGCCAATGGGAAAGGAAAATGCATTTTTCTTGCATTTTTATTCCTTTGTGTAGGAAACAAGATCGCCACATTTCTGATTTGAGGTAAGTATTTGGTACGGTCGTTATCCATGCCATAATCCCCCATTTCTCCAATCTTCACAATGTTTTCCTTCATATTTAGCCCAGCATTCTTACTACTACACATCGTAGAATAAATTACCTCTAGTCTTCGCTCTCATGACGTGATGTTACACTTTTCCTTTGTCTGCCCTAGCTCGTGTTTGATTAGATTTTATTCTGATTATTGCTTTAAAACAATATCATGGAAGCTGCGGACTAAAACAACCCCGCAGACTTGATCTCCCCAGCAGCAACCTTGTTCCCAAACTAGCCACATTTGGCATAAAAATAAACATGACCCTGGCAACCGGGTGTGTGGGGCTGCCTGGGAAAAACCCAGATGTACAGATCTACCATTTTAAAGCCAAAAGTGAAAGAAGATATTAAAATAATAATAATAATAATACATTTAAACATTCCTCTCCAACTGTGGCAGACATTTTGAGAGGCCAGTAAATGTTTACAAACTGAATAGACTGGCTTATGTTTGTTTTGCCATGGCACATACGTAGCAATCCGACAACCTGATCAAAGCCTGATGTTCATACTAAGCTAGACAACTGTAGTCAGATCCACTGTTTTTACAACAGCGTTTGCTAAACTGGCTCCTTAGAGTTTCCAGTTTATTAGGTACACTTACCTTGTGGAATTACTTGTTCAGAATGAGAAAATGTACCATTTGAGTTACAACATTTGGCTGTTTTAAAAATAATAATAATAAATATATATATAAATAAATTCATTTATTTATTTATTTTACCAGCAGAGAGGATTTCAGAATAAATAAGAATTTATGAGCAACTAGATGAAGCGTGTGATGTAGCACATCCGTACAGTCTTGTGGAAGTTAGTGAGTTTGTTAATAAGAAGCTTTGTGCACCTGATCATACCTGCTAATTAAACAGACGTACTGTAGCTGTGCCCTTTTCTTTGCACACACATGCTTCCTGAGCTGCTGCAGCTGCCGCCGGGAGGCCCCGAGGCTTGTCAAGTAAGAGAACAATGCACGCTGGGAAAAAGACAAGCCCTAATGCACTGCTTCATATGATACAAAGTCTGACTCGGTACACAGAGATCTGGAAGTAATTCAGAATTTATTATCAGAGTAATTTAAAAATCTGGGTTTAATTAAAACTATATATATATACAGTATTATTTATCACAGCACTCTTGAATTCTCAATTCTGATTGGTCAGAAGGTGTGGAATAATTTTCTCTAACAACACTTCTAATTCAAATCACGCTCGTTCTAAAATCATATCTTTTCTATAGTAACAACTTGCATCTAAGCCAAACAGTGAACAAAGTAACACATGTTACTTAACAAAGAGAAACTTAGAATCATTGATATGGTGACGCTTCCTGTTAGGATATATTTAGTTAACATTTATGGAAGGAGTCTCCAGGTTCGGGGCTTGGTAACGGTCATTAATCTTTCCGATTTAGGAACATGTTTAGGACGGAGAACTTTACAGTTTCTCGGAAGTATGACTAGCTATGGTTTTGTGTCTTATTAGTAAGATAATCAGCTTCAGGATGGTAACAGTAACTCGTACCGTACCGCCGCTGTCTTTGAATATCTTCCTATATCAACATGCCCTGTCATGCTTTCTTCCTTACTCATAATTATAAATGAAAATGATGAAAATACTCATTTATATATGGCAAAATAATCAGATCTTGCAAGTAAATTCAGATTTTGGCTCCAACTCTAGCCATTAATGTATCCGTAATGACAGCTCTGAGTCCTGAGTCTGTCTTAGTAGTGTACGTAAGCAGATCGAGATCTAGCATACAGACATTATTTCACATCACACAGTAGAGCTACACCTCGTAAGATCCAGTACTCAGGCGGCTGAGTTGTCTTCAAGTCCACAGCTGCTATGCAGTTCAAGTCTGTCCTCACGGGCTTCTTATAAATAGGGCAGGAGTAGAAGCGAGGGTCCTTCACACCTGAGAATCAGCCAAACTATATTAATAATTCCAGTCTTACGCAATTTTAACATTATTTGCATGCAGTATGGTAATATTTAAAAGTCTGAGTGAGCTAGCATCATTATTTCATCAGAACCTGTCAAAGACTTAATTTGTTTGAATTTTACAAACTGAAGGCCTTACACACAATAACTATTAACTGTCATATTTTAAGCTAAAAACATCCCGGAATAGATGCTCCAATGGATGATGGTTTTATTTATTTATCGTCCCCCAAGATTAAGTCTTTAACGGTTAGATGAATGTGCATGAATTTGCAGTTGTACAGGTGTTCCTAATAAAGTGGATAGTGAGTGTATCCAGTCTTTCCAGGTTGTTTGTACAAGTAAGGAATTTTAAAAAATAAAATAAAATTTGACTGTTGTACCTTTAACTTGGACAGTCTTTTCCCAGTATTTATAAGATAAAGCCAGATAAAGGCCATTTTACACAAATTCGTCTGTCTATTTATTTATTCAGGCACCTTTACAAACAGTTCCATATTTTTAATATATGCATAAACGCATAATATGCTTATTTTGTATCTGACACATACAAATCTTGACGTTTCAATTATTACAGCTCATTAGCATACATAGTTAAGGAGCTGCTGTATAATCATTTTAGTAAGAAACAGCAAAGAACATTAGAAAGTGTTCAAGTGAACATACATTTTTTTATTCATTCTTTTCTGGAAGTGTGCATTTTTATATTTGGTGTATCATCACGGCAAATGTGCTCGTAAATTACATTTGAAATTCCTTAAAAAAAAAAAAAAAAAAAAAAAAGTCACGTTTAACTTGACAATACCTGCAGACAATATGAAATAAGATTAGAAGAAGCTTCAGATGCTCACCAAATATTAACTGTGGGGGTGGCAATCATTCTGAAGCCAATGTCTGGGGGAAGGTATTGCATTACTTTTTGTAAGAAGGAAACTTTTTGTTGGAAAATAAAATTGTTTTAAAACAAAACTATATGGTGTTTAAGATCAAAAGATAACATATTTGTATTTCTTCACATTTACTTATTTCCATAAAGGGTATAAATATTTCTAAATAATGTTAAGTAAATTTGCTCATGATCAGTAAGTATAAGCTGTGTCCAATCCTTTATTATATTTTGCTAAATAAATAGTCCTTGGTATTGGAATCAGACTTTTGTATCATCATGAACTAGCACCTCAGACCCCTAGGCTTAGAAGAGTTATTCTCTGAAAAGCTGACTGTGTACTCAAATGTTAGATGAATTTAACCGTGGTAACTGAAACGTATTTAAATTAGGAGTGCTGCAGGGTTTAGGAATCAAACAATGGCTTTGTTTTTCCTCTCTTGCTACTGGACCTCATTTTACCCCAAGACTCTTTTTGTTCCCACTTAGGATGCCAAAATATTAATAATTTAATTTCTTCTCCACGAATAAATTAGGCTCCACTCACCAACCACACCAATTTCTACTGGATTAAGGTCAGGACTTTGACTAGGCCGTTCCAAAACATTAACTTTATTCTTCTTTAACCATTCTTTGGTAGAACAACTTTGGTCTTAGGGTGGTTGTCTTGCTGCATGACCCACTTTCTCTTCAGATTCAGTTCATGGACAGATGTCCTGACATATAATTCGCTGGTGTAATTCAGAATTCATTGTTCCATCATTGATGGCAAGCTGTCCTGCCCCAGAAGCACCAAAACAGGCCCAAACCATGACACTACCACCACCATGTTTCACAGATGGGTTAGGTTCTTGTGCGGGAATGCAGTGTTTTCCTTTCTCAAAACATAAGGCATTCCCTTCTGGCTTGTCCATAAGATTTTTAGAAAACTGCAGAGGAGCAGCACTGTTCTTTTTGGAGAGCAGTGACATTCTTCTTGCAGCCCTGCCATGCACACTATTGTTGTTCAGTGTTCTCCTGATGGTGGACTCATGAACATTAGCCAATGTGAGAGAGGTCTTTATTTGCTTTGAAGTTGCCCTGGGTTCCTTTGTGACCTCGTAGACTATTACACGTCTTGCTCTTGGAGTGATCGTTGTTGGTCTTCACTCCTGGGGAGCCTAACAACGGTCTTGAATTTCCTCCATTTGTACACAATCTGTCTGACTGTGGATTGGTGGAGTCCAACCCCTTTAGATGGTTTTGTTTGGTCTTTTCCAGCCTGCTGAGCATCAACAAATCTTTTTCTGAGGTCCTCAGAAATCTCCTTTGTTAGAGTGATGATACACTTCCACAAACACGTTCTTTAAATATAACCGGGTGCTCACTCACCTGAAATGTCACTCCACTGATTGAACACCTGACTCTAGTTTCACCTTCAAATTAACTGCTAATCCTAGAGGTTTTTCTCTCTCTTGACGTTATTAAGCAAAAAAATAATTCAAATTGTCATGTTACTTAAAACAAATAAATGTGTCTCACCGTTGTTCTCGGCATACATCCTGATTACAGGCATCATTTCAAACAGGACTTTGGGCTTGGAGTCGATGAGTCTACAGTTCCTGCGGTCCCAACTGGCTCCATCCAGATACAACCCATAGACGTAGACACCTTCCTGTGGTGGCACCGTGATGTCATCCTTCATCCACTTGGTCACTTCGTTGCACAGAACCATGCGGTCCAGGGCCCATCCTTTGTTAGCACGAGTGATCTCCTGCAGGGTTCGAAAATGGACATTGTGAAATCTGGTACCGAAATCGGCTTAACTTCATATTTATATGTACTTATACGGAAGGATGAACAGTTTGCGAGTGTATCAGTGTACCAGCTGCCTCGTAGCTGTGCCCCTGAAGAGTCTGGGTCCCATATACATAAGCAAACCCTGCACACTTTCATATCACACCACTGTTCCCACCCATAAACTTAAGGATGAGCCAAAGGTCCTCATATGCCACTGTGATATCTGGTCCCCACAAGGATAGTTATACTGCAATGTGTGTACAGTATGTGTGGGTCACCTGTCTCATGGCTGTAAGGAAGCCCTGTGGGTTGAAGAAGCCTGTCATCCAGAAGCAGTTGGGACGTCCCTCGAAGATCCAGGACTGAAACTGACGGTTTCGCTCCAAAAGCTCGGTGAACCAGAAGCCAAGAGTACTGGAGGCCCAGGAGGCCTAAAACAAACACAAGCGCAAGCACACTAAAGCAAATAGACAGAAATGAAATGATTCAATCAGGACATATTTAAAAAATAAAGAGCACAAGAAACACACACACACAAAAGGAATTGTTCAATATTCAACTGATCATTGTCATTCAGGAGTTAGTCTCTTCTATTATGGCGCTGAACCGAAAGAACCTGACAAGTGTGTTAAACACAAAATTACCAAAGACATTAATATTCATAAGTCTTTAAACCCATTCTTTTCCTCATATTTCTATTATTATTCAGACACACATCACTAGAGTTGCACTCTTGACCTCTCAGTTAATTCAACATCTGACTGCTCTTAATAAAAATTAAACCAGGGGCATTAATAAATTCAGGACATCTGAAACTACACCTGGAATGAATTCGTGCTGCTCTAAAAATACATTAATCCATTAAAATCCAAATCCATATACAGTATCTCACAAAAGTGAGTACACCCCTCACATTTTTGTAAATATTTGATTATAACTTTTCATGTGACAACACTGAAGAAATGACACTTTGCTACAATGTAAAGTAGTGAGTGTACAGCTTGTGTAACGGTGTAAATTTGCTGTACCCTCAAAATAACTCAACACACAGCCATTAATGTCTAAACCGCTGGCAACAAAAGTGAGTACACCCCTAAGTGAAAATGTCCAAATTGGGCCCAAAGTGTCAATATTTTGTGTGGCCACCATTATTTTCCAGCACTGCCTTAATGCTCTTGGCCATGGAGTTCACCAGAGCTTCACAGGTTGCCACTGGAGTCCTCTTCCACTCCTCCATGATGACATCATGGAGCTGGTGGATGTTAGAGACCTTGTGCTCCTCCACCTTACGTTTGAGGATGCCCCACAGATGCTCAATAGGGTTTAGTCCATCACCTTCACCCTCAGCTACTTTAGCAAGGCAGTGGTCGTCTTGGAGGTGTGTTTGGGGTTGTTATCATGCTGGAATACTGCCCTGTGGCCCAGTCACCGAAGGGAGGGGATCATGCTCTGCTTCAGTATGTCACAGTACATGTTGGAATTCATGGTTTCCTCAATGAACTGTAGCTCCCCAGTACCGGCAGCACTCATGCAGCCCCAGACCATGACACTCCCACCACCATGCTTGACTGTAGGCAAGACACACTTGTCTTTGTACTCCTCACCTGGTTGCAGCGAAACATGCTTGACACCATCTGAACCAAATAAGTTTATCTTGGTTCCAGTAATCCATGTCCTTAGTCTGCTTGTCTTCAGCAAACTGTTTGCGGGCTTTCTTGTGCCTCATCTTTAGAAGAGGCTTCCTTCTGGGACAACAGCCATACAGACCAATTTGATGCAGTGTGTGGTGTACGGTCTGAGCACTGAAAGGCTGACACCCGACCCCTTCAACCTCTGCAGCAATTCTGGCAGCACTCATATGTCTATTCATTGAGGGAACCATGAATGCCAACATGTACTGTGACATACTGAAGCAGAGCATGATCAGTATGCAGTATTCCAGCATGATAACGACCCAAACAAACCTCCAAGACGACCACTGCCTTGCTAAAGAAGCTGAGGGTGAAGGTGATGGACTGGCCAAGCATGTCTCCAGACCTAAACACTATTAAGCATCTGTGGGGCATCCTCAAACGGAAGGTGGATGAGCAAAAGGTCTCTAACATCTACCAGCTCCGTTATGTCGTCCTGGAGGAGTGGAAGAGGACTCCAGTGGCAACCTGTGAAGCTCTGGTGAACTCCGTGCCCAAGATGGTAAAGGCAGTGCTGGAAAATAATGGTGGCCACACAGAATATTGACACTTTGGGCCCAATATGGACATTTTCACTTAGGGGTGTACTCACATTTGTTGCCAGCGGTTTAGACATTAATGGCTGTGTGTTGAGTTATTTTGAGGGGACAGCAAATTTACACGGTTACACAAGCTGTACACTCACTACTTTACATTGTAGCAAAGTGTCATTTCTTCAGTGTTGTCACATGAAAAGTTATAATCAAATATTTACAAAAATGTGAGGGGTGTACTCACTTTTGTGAGATACTGTATATTCACACAATTCAAGTTGTATAAAAAGGTTTCACTGTAAAATATTTATTATTTAAAAAAAATAGTTTGCTAAACAGTGGAAACTAAATTAATAATCTTAAAAAGACATTTTGGGCTTTCGAATGGCATTTACTATTATTATTATTATTATTATTATTATTATTATTATTTCCCCCTTCATTGAAACCATGTGGAGTGAAATATATGAAGCAGTTGAGAAATTAACATTGAAGAAATATATTTCACAGTTGCATGAAAAATGTTGGGTGGGGCCACATGTAAATCGCTGACCTTTTCCCAGCGGGCAGGGACGCGGGCATCATACATGCAGTCAAGCGCATCACGCAGGCTTTCGCTCATGACAATAGTGCCGTCGATGGCCAGCTTGAGCTCCGTGAGTGTGTTCCTCACCAGGACCAACACACGCTGCATTCGTTCGATCTCCTGACGCAGGAAGATGTTCATTGGTTGTAGCGGACCCATTTTAATCAGTCTCTCCTTCACCTATCACACACACACACACACACACACACACACCAATACCATCATATGAATTTGTAATCGATCTTAAATAAAATGGTTGTGACCCAGCATATTCATTTAAAACAGTACATATGTTCCTAACACACAATGTTCTCTGACCAGTGATTACCTGTCCACTATGTATACTGTAAAAGCTTTTAGGCAGTGAAAAGATAAAAGGTCTGGATTCAGAGTGCGTTAATAACGAGGGAGCAAAAAAAAGCAGCCGGTGACCCGGGTCAGTGCTAATTTGAGAGGAATAATAAGTGGATACCAATTAGTACCTGCTGGTCTCTTAAGCATCTGCAGTTATACTTTTTTTTTTAAAGGGCGTAAACAATTTTGCAGCACATAACATCTCAATTCAATTCGATTCAGTTTTCATTTATATAGCGCTTTTAACAATGGACATTGTCACACAGCAGCTAGAAATCCAGATAAATCAACATTTAAATGTATCCCTAATGAGCAAGCCAGAGGCAACGGTGGAAAGGAAACACTCCCTGAAACCTTAAGAGGAACCAGACTCAAAAGGGCCATCATCCTCTTCTGGGCCATGCCGGAGAGAGTGATTTATGATTCTCTTATGTCACTGTATAGTCAAATAGTGCTAACTGTTTTAACAGAAACTTGAGTATGAGAATCATTAGAGTTTTAACTTTAAGCCCATCACATCAAACTAAAGTTATCAAGGGTTCAGTGATGGAGCTTTGAATGTAAACGGTTCTTAACAATTGCCATCTTTAGGCTACCAAAGGAAGAACATCCACAGCCAACATCTGTGTATTTAACTGTCAAGCTGTGTTCACTATCGAGCACTAGAAGTCCCTTTGTCCCCATCAGTTGTTCCAACAGCACAATAAACATTTTTAAATTGTACAATTTTAAAATATCCAGTATAGCTCGTCTGCATTTTTGTTCTGCATTTCCAACAGTTTCTTAGTCCTTATTTGTAAATATAAAATGTAGACTGGCTGATTGGAGCATATACAGTAGGTTTGACTTTGTAGAAAACATTTGAATATTTTTCCCATTTTTGGTAAGCCTCTGAAATAGGTCTTGTTGATCTGGGTAAAAATAATAAATCACTCCTGATGAAGCCTGTGGTATATTAGGATAACATCCTTCTCACACTGAAGGATGTGATACAATTTACAAAAAAAAATTTTAAATAAGAAGAAGACAAACCTCGAAGGGAACGTAGTCTGGAGGAAGTTTCTCCAGCATGTCATTGGCCAGTCGAGCCACCACTGCCTCTCTTGTCTCCCCACCACCACTGGAGCTGTCCTTTGGCTGGATGCTCAGGATGGTGTCCAGCACGTCTTTGGCTAGTTTGCTTTGGTATGTGATGTCAGCATTGGGATGCAAACCGAACACCTCTGGGGTGTCATAAGCTGGAAGGCCCTGAGAGACGTATGTATGAATGGATAGATCAACAAAAGGCTTCAGACAGCTAGACAGATAAATAAAAATCTAGATACACTCTTATGGTTCAGGGGTTCTTTGAGTGACTAATGGTTCAATACGTATTTCCAAAAGGGTTCTATTTAGTTCTACCCTAAAGGAATTAAAAAAAAAAAAAAAACACTTTAACATACAAGATGAAAATTCTTTTTGAAGAGAGTAGACTTATAGACTCTTTGCCATGAAAGGCGCCTGACTTTCCAGTGCACATTACTCCTGACAGCACTTATTTGAACTTTTTTTTTTTTTTTTTACAGCCTCCCACTCATTATTTCTAAAGATATGTGGCATACAAACACTTTAGGGGATGTTAGCATATAAACGTAAACTCATGTCCTCCCTTAATCACTCCTGCACTAATCAGTTGATTAAGAGGTGCCCGTGCACTGATTCTAAGTGACACACTCTATTTTGCTCCTGATTTGCCATGGCTTGGTGCTCCTGTCTTGCTAAAACTTAGTGCTCCTGACAAGTCAGCACTTGATACTCCTGACTTACCCATGCCTGATGATCCTGACTTGGCAGCATTTGGTGATCTTGACCTGCTAGCACCCAAGACTCCTAACTTGCCAGACTTATTACTTGTCAGCATTTGATGCTCCTGATTTTTCAGTGCCTGAGAGTTCTGACTTGCCAGTGCTTGGTGAGCATGACTTGCCAGTGCTCAGGACTCCTGACTTGCCAGCACTTAGTGCTTCTAAATAGCTAGCGCTCAGGAATCCTTCTGACTTCATAGAGATCAGGAGACTGATTCACTTTTTAGACTGCTGACTGTTTGTGTTATGGACTGATAGCCAGCATGCTATGATTTTCCCAGAGGTCATTTTTGGTTTGAATGAAAGGTCATTCTTTGAAAAGCTTTTCTTTGAACATTTTTACTGCCTCCTGCTCATTATTTCTAATGGCATGAGACAAACACTTCAGGGGATGTTAGCCTATAAATGTAAACTCATTTCATTTCTTAATCAATCAGAATTCCTGCACTCATCAATTGATTAAGGATTGCCCGTGCACTGACTCTAAGTGCCAGTCCCAATTTTGCAATTATTTATACATATGTTACACTACCCAATGACAGAACAAACTGCACAGCCAGGGCTGTTCGCTTTTTTCTTTCTCTCCAACTGATTCAATTTGCTATTATTTTCTTGGCCGTCAATCTGTTTGTGCGCTCGCTGTCTCACAATGATAAGCTCATTGTGTGCGACAGACCAAACAATGGCTAGATCATGGCACCATGACAAAACATCCATAGCAATGAGATCAATGTGATGTAAATGCTGTCCTTGTCCCCAAGCAGCTTCTCTCCTCTCTGCACGCATGCTTGCGGACTCGCAGCAAGAATGAGCCTGATGCACACACTCGGTGGCACACAGCAAGGCTTTAAGACCCCTCAGGGATGACAAAGTGCTACTAGTCAGTTATACGAAACGCAAAGAATACTGTTATGCTAAACATATTTAATTAAATAATGCTGGATACTGACACCAAGATGAATGAAACTATCAATGAAAGCTGGCTGGTAAAAGCAAGCATAATCTCATTTTCTTGTTGTCTGTCACTCATTAGCCTCAGCATTACTGTCACTTATTAACCTCAGCGCTCATGGGTGAGATATTCCCTTGATATATTCCCAATGAGCTTCCAGGCTTGCTAGCCTGGGAAAGTGAACAACTTTGCATAACTAACCTGTATGTAATGGAGATACTGCTCCACATTGGTGCACTTTGGGATGCTGTAACCTTTGTAGAACTGGAAGTCGGGGCTTAGCATATTCTCGCTGAACCAAACCTTAGCGAAGGTGTTCAGCAGGCGCTTGTCGTAGTCATCCGTCACCCTGCCACCATACTGGATCTCACCGATCATGTAACGCACTGTGTTCCAGGACACTCCCTGGGGACAAGGTAACATTGGGTAACTTTAACTGAGAGAAAATTAATAACTTCCCACCGGCTGCTGTTGCGTAAGTTCATAAACGTCCCATATAACCAAAATAATGATTACTAACTTGCTTTTGTTTTTCTTCTTGCAACTGTGCATGTAGGTGTAGGTAGTGGTTGTGTTGTTGGTGATTTTTCTCAAACCATCAACATATGAATGTAAAATAACAGTGTATTTATTTTACTTTTTATGTAATGATGGCAAGTAGAGGTTATACTGTGGTAAGTAAAAATGTTTAATTATTATTTTAATTTACAGAGCCACATACAGTATACTCAATTATTTAATAAATGCTTTAAATATATTTTTTATAATTAATATTTTTATTTCCAATGGAAATAGGCGCAAATATAATACCTGCATTTCGTTGGAGTCACTCAATTGAAAGACAAATTTTGTGGGTCCAAGTTTAAGTAAGAGACATATTTAGGTGTAGTCAACCATATAAGTGTAAACTATAAAGAACTGGTCAATGCTTAAAGATTTTCAGCCAAAGAAGAACTACTTTTTGAATGGCTCAGTGATGGGAGGAGATGACCCCAACATGATTGGTTAAAAGAAATATTGTTCCAGCAATGTCCTACTTAAATAATGACCTAATGCTTCCAGAAGTATGGCAGAAGAGTGCAGATCAGGTTAGCTAATCTGTCTCACCCTCTTGATGTCCATGTCATCCAGGTGGTTTTGCACAAACTGGACAGTGGCGTTGAAGTCAGCCTGGTTGAACTCATATGGGATGTTCCAGCCCAGTGGGCCGTACTTGCGCCTTTCCTGGACGGAAGAGTGCAGGAAGGCTACACCGTACAGCATCGGCCGCCACTGTAGCATATTACTCACATCTAGCAGGTCTTGACTAATCCCTGAGAGTCAGATGGAGAGAGAGAGAGAGTTTCACTCACTTGACTGACACAGGAAGCACAAAAATCTGACATTTCAATTCATTGAATTTGGGCCTGAAGCTATATAGACAGTCTTGACAGCACCCAGGCACCATGTCATTTGGTAAATTTGGGAATTGTACAGCTGAGTGAACTCAAGTGCTGTGGTCTTCTTATCAGTGCGTAAATAAAATGTGCTCATTATTCTCTGTCCGTAAGTGACACCAGTCATCACTCGGAATAAACAATATTCTCAGTGGGGAACAAACAGATTAAGCCAGATCACTACATAAATGACACAGCCTGTGATGTGATATGTGTTTGAAAATGCACTTTTTATTCCGAGAACGAAGGTCGACCTCCATCATTTCAACCTTAAGTGCTGTATTTTGTTTAACAGCATTAGTCACATTGACCCCACTGGACACTGGGTCTATTTCAATTGCCTGAGGTTGTATGAGTAGGTCAGAGTATTGTTTGGGTTTCCAAATGTACAATCCTGTTTAGCTTTACAGATTCATAGCCAGTCGTGACTGCTATAAATGCTATAAGTTAGCACGTTCAAGCTAGCATGTTGCTTTCTGTGGACAATATGAAACAATGGAAGCAAAACAAACTGTTGGGAACATCATTCATTTCCTCAAAAGTATTGGTTAAGTACTAAAATAAACAGGGTTGTACTTACAACATCCACGTAAAATATATTATTACATTCCACATATTGAGATTCACCATACTGAACAATGTAAAAAAAATAAAAATAAAAGAAGCCAAATAAAACGGAGAAGTTTTATTCACAAAAGTGCACTCTGAAACATAGTACAAAAAATACTAATCAATTGATTAAGACGAGTCTGTCGGTACATTCACTCTAACCTCCATAGGTCCTCTTGAGTCCTGCTTTGAGACCCTGTGGTGGTTCATTGGTGAATTTGATGGCCATCTGCAGCAGTGTGATGGGGAAGTGGCGGTGCTCCTCGGTGGTCATCCATAGGCGGAAACTTTCGTGAGTGCTCTCCGTCTCTGTCAGCGTGTCCATTAGCTCATCCATGAAGTCCAGCCCCAGGTGGCAGTTCTGCAGCAGAGCCCAGCCACCCTGTGTGTTTGTGTAAGAGAAAAAGAAAAAACACACCTATAATGCATTTTTTTTAAGTTAATAAGATATTTTAAAAAATGCAGCTTGACATGTATGGCAGTGGGGGCGTGGATTGAGCACCAGCTGTGAATAGGAGGAAGAGTCGGAGAGAGTGAGCGGGTAATGAATGATTGTCTACACCTGTGTGTGGTTTACAGCAGCCTATTTATACAGTTCTTTTCTTCTTCAGTACTGACTGTCTGAGCTAAACTGAATGTGCGCCCAACAACAGGACACAGATTGATTTGGTATCATTTTGATTTTGTTTTGTGTGTGCTTAAGGCTGCGAAAAGGCATCCACTAATAAAAATTACAGCTCTATTCATGCCATACCCTGCCTCCTGGATCTTTATTCCCCACCCCATCGACCAGGGTTATCACAGTGGTGCCGAAACCCAGGTTTGATGATTGATGTAATCAAACCAGCATGGAATTCATTTCCCATTCACAGACAGCACTTGACTATGCCTTCGTTGCTGCATCATGCTATCATGAGTATCCGCAAGACCACTCTGTCTTGAACACTTTCCCATGACACAAAATGTCCTCAGGGAAAACCTCACCATATCAAAAAACCATACTTTTTAAAAAATATGTTTATGTGGGGTGTCCAGTCCGTGTGTTTTCTGATATGATAACATATTAGAACAGGAGCAGCAGTGGCTTGGCGGTTAAGGCTCTGGGTTACTGACGGGAAGGTTGAGGGTTCAAGCCCCAGCACTACCAAGCTGCCACTGTTGGGCCCTTGAGCGAGGCTCTTAACCTTCCAGGGGCTCTGTATCATGGCTGTCCCTGTGCTCTGACATGCTGAGGTATACAAAGAAAAGAATTTCACTGTGCGTATGTATATGTGATCAATAAAGACTCATTATCCTTATTAACAAGTGCATTAATATAAACCTTTCAGTCAGAACTACGGTCTGAGCTGCTGTTATACAAAACTACTTAATACATCCTGACCAATCAGATTTGACCAATCAGATATCAAATGAAATAAACATGCAGTTCTTACATTAGCCATGGAGTGCTGCAGCAGTTTGCGAGCATGAACTTCCTGTCCCTGACCCATGGAGACGTAACGTGTCTCGATTTTGAGCCTCTTGCCAAGGGCAATGATGGAGTCGGTGGGGTCCGAGCCCATAGACAAAAAGCATATGAGGGGTGTGCGGGGGTCCGACTCCTCCCACGTCCTCTCCAGGTCCAGAATCACACCCTCGGCATATTTCTCCCCCAAAGAGTCTGTGATATATTTACGGGCCTGGAAAATAATGGGAGGAATAAGAAAATCCAGATTGGCACATTCAGTGCTAGAAATCAAATGAAAATCTGACAGTTAATTCTTTATTATGTAAGTTCATATCATTTATTATTATTACTGATTATTTATGTTGATTAGGTCACCAGCCATTGTATCGCAGTTATAAATAAATGCTCCTAATATAACCATGTTGGAATGTAGCTATGACAACGAACATACATAATGTTTAGCTAAACCTATACTTACAGTTAATATTTACTGTGCAGCTAAACAGAATGTGAGAATAATGTATTACATGAATTCAGACAGAAAGGAAATGCTTATAAGCAACGGTGCATGAAAATGCAACAAGAATAGAGCCAGAGCCAGATAACGTCCTCGGAGTCGTAACCATAGGAACAAGAGTTGCTATTTTCACATTGTTCCGTTAGAAGGAAACAATATATGCAAAGTTTCGAGGTTTTTAAAAGCTGGTAATTCGGCACGGTGTATGTGAGATAATAACCGCTGAAGGAAAAAAAAAATAATGAAAAAGGACATTTCAAGATTTTATAAAAAAATTTTTTTAAATTATTTATATCTGATATTTTCTTTCAGGTTTTAAATACAATGCTTAAAATACAATAAAACAGTACAACACAATCATGCTCGATTAACAATAATCTTCATTTCACAGCTTTTTATTTTAGTCCAGAATTTCAAAGCGCCTTACATGTTTAAAAAGTCTAATGAATAAATAAATCGATAAAAGGTGTGGAAGAAGTGCGTATATAATGAGTATGTGTAACCTGTGCAATGGTTCTATCTGGACACCAGGAGCGAATGAAAAGAAGGCGCCTGAAGCAGTCGAGTGATTTGTCATATGCGTTGGGGATCGGCTCCTCCTCTGGGGCTTCCTTATCAAACCAGCTCTTCCACTGCTTCTCATGACGGCCAATCTGCTCCCACACACACACACACACACACACACACACACACACACACACACAGAGATAGAGAGAGAGAGAGAGACAGTAGGTTCACATGTATACCATCAAGCGATATGGCAGAAAATGAAATGAGCTGGCAAGAATATACACACTTTTGAACTGAACACTTGTACCCCTGCAGACACAGTCAAGAGCTTCTGTTAATGTTCTCATCATACATCGGGGGGGGTGATCTCAGTGTCTTTTGTTGGTGCCAGACAGGCTGTTTCGAGTATTTCAGAGCATTATCATGTACAACAGTGGTGTGAAAAAACAAAAAGCAATCCACTGAGGGCCAGTTCTTATAGACAGGAAGGCAGTTCAAGCTGACAGGAAGGCTACAGTGACTGAAATAAACATTCTTTACAAACATGGTGAGAAGAAAAGCATCCCGGAACGCACGTCGAACCTTGTGGTGGATGGGCTTCGACAGCAGAAGACCACATCGGGTTCCACTTTTGTCAGGAAAAGAACAGGAATCTCAGACCACAGTGGACAACGGGTCACCCGAAAACACGTGAAGACGTGCACACACACACACACACACACACACACACGCACACACACACACACACACACCTGATCGAGGATGTCGGAGAATGGCCACAGCTTGCTAAGCTCGACCAGGTTGAGCCATGTCATGTCCAAGATCCACTTAGCTGCTTTGGGTGGGCAGGCTTTCAGATCCAGAGATGCTCCGCCTGAGGAACACACACAAACACACACACACACACATTCAGTGCTGTGTCACACTTTGATTCATCGATAGTTCACTGACTCTGAACTGCCAGTTCGTTAGCTACTACATCATTATTCTGAACTCCCTTCAACTCTTCTAACATGTCGGTGGGTCCAGATTTACCTTCTGGCATTCATCTAACTACACACTCTTCCTATTAGTTTCGCTGTAGTTGCTAAATAATTCATCACAGTGACTGAATAATATGCTTTAAGATGAATACATGAATAATAAAGTGACAGCTTCAAGAGACAAATTCGAGGAGAATTCATGGATCTATCCCAAACCACACTCTATGCACTAAACAGTATGTCTAAGTAGCAAAGATACTACTGCTGTACTGACAAACTATCTGGGATGTGTGCCCAAGCATTCGAGACACAAGTGTGTATAATTATCTATTTATGTTTTACAGTGACAATCGTGAAACACTTTCATTTGGAGGAAAGCTCGCCAGAAATCTCTGACCCTTGTTGGTGTTTGTAAGCCCAACCTCAGCAATATTACGTATAGATCATGATGTCTTCAAGGATGACGTTTATCATATGATATTTTTGCCACGGAATTTGAACTGAATTGAATTCACGCCAGGAACGTGTTTCTACAGTGAGTTCTGCTTCTTTAGCAAAAGCCAAGAAGAAAAGTTGTGACGAATGGGACTGCATTTGCTTAAGAAGAAAAATGACAAAACCACTCCAGTGTTGCAAACGCACATCCATTCTCATCGATCATTCGAGCATATTTTAAACCCTCTCCCCGTATCTGACATGCTTTTCAACATGGCCTTTTCAACATGCCATTAGGAGGTCATCGTTTTGTACTTCTTCTTCCCACGTGCTTCTGGCGCTGCTGAAAATTCCTATCGTTCATCATGTGTAACGGCGAGCACTGTGTTGTGGCACTGAAGATAATCACTGAAACGTGACAAGTCTGGCGCTATAGCTAATTAAATTTTAAGATGACAGATAATGTATTCACTGAAGCAAGAACAGGTAGAAATGAATTGACTTCATTCTCTCCAGAGATGTCTTATTCATTTCCTCTATACTATATCTCACTTTGTTGTTTTTTTTAAGAACCCTGAGATGTGTTTTTTTTCTGTTCTTTGTCAGGATTGGTGGAGTTTGAGTAAAATAGACGCATGTCAGTTATACACGGTTCTGACTCTCATTATGTCTATCTTGTGGCTTCATTAACTTGTGCACACAATTAACCATCAGTGCATGACATACAAAAATAAACTCCAAAACAATAGCAAGTGCTATTTTATAAGCTACTGAATAATAAGGGTGGAATCCATATTGATAAATGAAACCAAATGTGTGATATACTAGACATTTTTGAGATGTTCCTTCAGATTTCCTTCAGTCCGCATTTTCTAGCCCTGATTTATTTATTTATTTATTTATTTATTTGGGGGCCTAAAAGCAAGGACTTGTGTAGACAACAGCTGGACAGTCTAGCTTCTACACAAGTGACTCAAATCTGGTAACCTCGATAGCATGAACTTCATGCAGGTGATTTTAGTCACCTGAATAACAACCAACCAAGAAAAAAAAAAAATCCATGTAAGCATTAGCGTAACCCAATTCTGAATTCACTGAACTTTCCCGACGTAAATACTGACCAAACTTGACTCTCAATATAGCCCTAAATGCACAATGCAAAACTCTAGGCTGTAAGCATAACTTTAATATTTACATAAACCATTGTGTTCATTTGCCTTTTAAAAGGTAGACATAGAATTAAATCAGCTTCCTATTTTTTTTTTTTTTATCTATATCTGCGATTTTCTTATCATGGTGTCATACCAGTAAATGATCACGCCACTGTTATGGATCTCATTATATATATATACACTTCTTTTTGCAGAAACCTGAGTGGGAGACACACATGAAGAAACAGAGAGAGGACAAGAGAGCCGCCAAAACGATGATTCTGCCTCGGCTCTCACCTTTAATTAAGGTCAGGAACTCTTCGTGTTTTACTCGGTTGCTCTGCATGTCGATCTTGAGCGCCAGCAGCAGGGTGAACAGGAACTTGTGCTCCTCATACAGGCCCCGGGCAGCATACTTGTGCACTTCATAGGTCATGTATTCAATGATGTTGGCGATCCTTTTGCTTGTGATTGGACTCTTTGAAGACCTGTTTAACATGAATGAGACAAACAGCAACATTTTTTTGCTGTTCATTCTTACAGTCTATTTTAGCATTTGTCTCATTAGTAAAGGTTCCTAGCTAAGAGTTTCTTCTTAAAAGTTATTCTCAGCTATGCTGAGAGGAACGTTTACTAGAGAAGCCAAGATGAAATACCACTTCACAATGTTATATGGGGATCCAATTATATGTCATATCATGGATGTGGGGGGGGGACCCTGAAGATTTTATAAGCCCAAACCCAACACTGCTCATCAGCCTAAGGACACCATTGACTACAGTGAAGCATGGTGGTGGTAGCATCATGTTGTGGGGATGTTTTTTCACCAGCAGTGAAAACTGCACCATATTTGCTCATGTGAGCAAGTTTCTATATTTGTGGATGTATTATATCTTTATATGATATATAAATGTTGTAATTCAGCCCTCTGGACTACCCCTAGGTTTTTCCACAGTTATTAATCGTTAAAAGATGACAACGAATTATCATAGTTCATTATTATATTTAAAACAACAGATGCTTTAATTATAGAGTTTAACGAATCTAATTTGGTCAGTTTTTGATAAATAGACTCAGACTTTTTGATCATGCTGGCACTTGGACTGAGCCTTTGTCATTTGCACTTGTAAAATGTCAGACCAGCATCTTCATGATTACATGTGTTTTGCATTACCTGGCTAAAGACAAGTCAAACAAGCCAAGAAACTGGCGAAGCGACGTCTGGTACATCACATTCACCATGCTCATCTCAGTGATCAGGAAGTACAGGATGCTACCTCTGGTTGCCACTACACACATCAAGGAAAAAGAAAACACCTGGTCACTTATGAGACTATTTAACAATATTTGTGTAAATGTCCAAAACAGCTACCATATAAAATGAGAAGAAAATTTTTTTAGATGTTCTGAAGTACCCGGCCTGTACTCTTCTCGTGCTGTATTGATTTGGACCTCAGTTTCAGCCGCAATCTGGAGCTTCAGTGTGACCTCCTCAGCAGTGCCCTTAGTGCTGGCCAAAACAGAAATCAGGCTTTCATCGTCTACGAGTGAGCCCTTTGTGCTGGTCAGTCTGAACAGCAGGTTGTCCTCCAGCTCCTTCATCTTGCGCTTGTTGGCCAACACATCCTCCAGAAGGTCTGTACGCTCCTTCTCCAGCTCCTGAAGCATAGATACAATCACATGGGTTAACATATTTTGTATATATCCATCAAAAAGCTATAGATCCATCCCTTGCCCAAAGCTGAAAATCTCTCCCAGTGGTTTAGGATCTAACGCCTTCCCAAAGGTTTAACATCTACCCACTTCCCAAAAACTAAAGTGCTAACCCCTGTCCCAGAGGTTAGTGATTGAACCTTTTCCCAAAATCCTAAAGTGCTAACCCATTTCATGTCATTTAATGATCTAACCCCTTCCCAAAAGCTCAAATGATAACCACCCTCTCCCAAAGGCTAACGAACTTACCCCCTTCCTAATGGTTAAAGATCTATCCTCTTCCCAAAATCTGAAGATCTACCCCGTTTCCCAGCTGGTAAAAATCTAACTGCTTTCCAAAAGCCAAATATCTAATGCTTTTACCAGAAGTTAAAAATCTAACCCCTTTTCTATGCTTAAAGTCCTAAATATTTTTCCCAGTGGTTACAGATCAAACAAACAGTTACCCAATAGTTAAAGATCTACCCCACTCCTAAGTTTAAAGAAATTTCTAATTTCTTACCCCTACCTAATAGTTAAGATGTTAGATTTGCAAATTGCCAAGATCTAACCCAAAATCCGAATCTCTACCCCCTTCCCAATGGTTAAGTAGCTATCCCATTCCCAAAAGCTAAGAATCTATCACCTTTCCCAGATTTAAAACATATAACCCCTTCCCAAAGGTTAACCATGTAAACACCTTCCCCAAGTTAATCCCACCCTCAAGTTAACAAAAAACAGGTACAACTCATTTACAAACTTTTTTTTGCCTTTGTTCAGTGAATGCCTACAGCGCTTAGCAGTACATTTGGCCCAGCAATCAAGAATAAGTCACCTTAAGCTACCTTAATAGTATTCTAGATACCCTCTTTCATAGTCTATTAATCCATTTAAAATGCTTTTTTTATTATTAAAAAATTATGGGCAAAACACTGTAACAGTGGTAGCTTGGAAAAAGAGGGTTCACTATATTCATCCTCTCTATAATGTCCTCTAAACATCGTTGTAACTTTTATCAAAAATACCATAAAAACCCAACAATAATCTAAAGCATCTGCAGGCATAGATTTCAGCGAGCACTGAGATTGAGTAGTGGCACACTCATTACAATGAGTATGAAAATTACAGTGAGTGCCAATTCTTTTATTCCCTGATGGCAGAAATTTGGACAGAATGTGCATAGAATGGCACTTCAGTTCTCCTTCAAATTGGAAAACAAGGAGCAAATGAACTGGCGTAAAAGGTTTTCCACAAATATGTTTCAAAGCTGAATACTGAAACTAATAGTGGACATTTTTGCTGATGATCTGATTCAATGCAATTCAATTCTATATACATATATATATATATATATATATATATATATATATATATATATATATATATATATATATATATACACATACACATGCATTTGCATTTATATTCTATTATTATTGTTTTATCTTCTAAGTGTTCGCATGGCTGTGGGTCTGATGTACTTCAATTACAGACGGGTGACAGATGGCAGGGATCACTCCTTCTATTTGTTTTTCTTTCTCCATGCACTTTTGTTTATATTATAACTGTGTCTTTGTTTTGCTTCCCCACCAATCTCATCACTGATTGTTTTCCTAATGTGTGCACCTATTCTTTGTTCAGTCCCCATTAGTTTGGAGGTTTATATCCTGTTTTCTCCATTCCTCTTTGCAAAGTCTTGCCGATCATATTGTACATTTCTTGTGTTGTTTTCTGGTTTTCTGACTAGTGCCTGTCTGTGCATTGACTATCTTTCATATTGTCTACATGGGCATTAAACGATGACTATGATTCTTGGATTTTCCACAACAAAACCCATGCTGACCAAAGACACGTGTGCCCTGTCTCTAACTGTTAGAGTTTGGATCCTGATATGAATATTTCATTATCGACCTGATTCTGTTCAGGACCCTTTCAATTCAGTTTGGATCAAACCTAATTATTTTTTTCCAGGAAATATTTCCTAGCCATCTGTGAAGTAAAGTCATTGTAAAGCAAGCTAACCGAGTGTGGTTCTGCCAGAATACAGCACCCACTTCTCAAGTGGCTATTAAAAGATATTATCATCACAGGTCTGCTAGTGACAGGAAGGTTATTAAAGTGGTTGTCGAGTTTAAACAAGCAGCCCTGTGATTTAAATAAAACGGCCATTGTACTGTTTAATTGTTGATGAATGATATGAAACTAATGAGAAATGTTACTCAATGGGCCAGATTTGGTAGGTAGGATGCCTCACTTCTGTGTACAAGTGAATAATGACAATGGGGAAAAAAGTATAATGTATATGATCTGCCTAATGTTTAGTAATGCAGAAGTGATCATCTGAGACTTTTGGATGTACTGCAGGGTCGAAAAATTCCACTATGAAGATCTACTGTAATTGCAACATCTGTAAAATATAACTTACAAGCCATCACCAGAAGTAGAAAATACATAATTTAGAAACTGTACTTTTTTTTAATTATTTTTTTTTTACTATGCTTAAGAATATACTATATACAATACTAAATATAACAAATGTTAACTTCTACAATTAATTACATTTCTGTAAAAAAAAAAAAATGTTTACAGGCTTTTTTTCCTTTCCTTTCTTTTGTTAATCAGCTTTAAAAATCCAAAACCATCGATCCATCCATCCATTTCCTGTATCGCTTATCCTACGCAGGGTCTCAGGGGAGCCTGGAGCCTATCTCAGGGCTCTCGGGGCACAAGCCGGGGGAGGGGCGGGGACCGGAGTACACAGAGGAAACACCGAAGCACAGGGAGAACATGCAAACTCTGTGCACACAGGGCAGAGATGGGATTTGAACCCCCAACCCAGGAGGTGCGAGGCAAACGTCCAATATTTTGCATAGAAACCATAATCATTTTGCACAAAGACTAAACTTAAAAAAAACTGCTTTAATGAGAAATTTGTACAAATTCAAACTAGCAAGCATTATGCGGTTGGATTTTGTCCACTATAATGTGAAACAAGCACAGTAGTAAGTAAAGGTATGAACGCTAACCTTAACCTATAACCTTAAACTCATCTTGTCAATAAGGAGATGTTTAGTTAATATCTATGGAAGGAGTCTCCAGTGTCAGTAAGGACTGCGACATGGGAAAGACCTCAGGGCAAATATATTTGAACCTGTAAAGACACTACTCTACACTATCTCTACACTACTCCACTTCTGAAAAAGTTTCTGATCTTTCATTTCTATAGACCCAACAAGCATCTGAAAATATGAAGACGCCAATGTCTAAGTGCACCTGTTTCTCCGTGAGGATGACGCGGCCGAGCAGCTGCTCCTCCAGACCTCGCATAGTGACCGTGAAGTCGATGATAGCCGTGCGGGCGCTGATCTCCGGAGTGTATGCTGGATTGGGCAACTTGGTAGTCACGTAAAGTCGGAACCCCTTCATCACGTCCACCTCTTTATCGCCGACTTTGACCTTTTTTTAGGTAGGAAGAACTCATTACACATGCTGTACTGCATTAACCTAATCAACAATATTCATGAAAAAAAAACAGACTTGTCTCAATTGTAAATACTTCTTTCTTGGTGGAAATGTTATATTAGTATTTAATATACTGTGACATAAAAGTGGTTCTTCTGTTAAATCTTTATCTGCCCTTAGGACAAGTACAAATCATAAATCTGAAGATAAAAACCAACAAAGGTGCGAATGGCAATGGTGTCGCGTCTGGATAAAAAAAAAAAAAAAAGGCTTGTTATGACACGTAGAGTGACGATAACAAGGTGTGACGGCGCAAAAAACAGTGCCGTCTTCTCATCCCTGGATCTGTTATTAACGCTGGAGATCAGGTGTTTGCACCTCCATGTTAACAGAGCTGCGAGTGAAACCTGTCAGAGCGCCGAATGGTGCCGTCGCCTCGTTATTTCCAGCTCCGACACAGAGAACTGAGAGATCTGATAATGAGGCGACCTGGGAGAACTGGTACACTGCTGCACGCTCGCTCATTCACTCATCTTTTTTATGGAGCTCATCTTCACTTTTTTAATTTTTGATCCACAGGCTGTATTCATCAGGTATTTGCGTTTCTGATTGCTCGAACCTGCTGATGTGTAATTTCACACTGCACAAATAGACATCGTTAAAAAGAAGGGGGAAAAAAAGCCCAACAAAGAACGAGAGAGTGCAGAAGATGCAGTCACAAGCTCTGCTGGTCCTAGAACTCAAAGCTGAAATTATAAAGGTTTACTTTTTCATTTTTTTATTAAGCTGTGCAGTTCTGTATGGACAAAAGAATCAGTAATATCTCCTGAAGTTGTCTCTTGTTAGCGTTCTGTATATACAGTAACCAATCACAGGCCATATATATGGAAAAAGGAAGTAAAAATTCCTCTTTGTGCTTTTTAACCTGTCCTATTACTTTCCTATCTGTGAGTATTTTAACATTTGGTGGCTGGCTTAATGTGTATTGTGTAAAACTACCAGGATAGGTCGAAAGGGGAGACCGAGCTAGAAGTAGAGTACTAGCTATGACAGTAGGCAAAATTTAAGCTTACATGTTGGAAAATCATAAATCCTTTAGCTAGCCCACTGTGCAATTAAAAGCTCCAATGTGATTTTTGACTTCCCCCTACAGGGATCAATAAAGGTACATCTAATCTTATCTTTCCCAGTCCCGTTTTGTTGCTGCCTGGAAACATAACTGACAATGCTAAAAAGTGGTAGCCAAAGTGGTGACTTCAATGGTGTTCCTGGAGAGCAAACTTTTTTGAAGACTTTAGCTCCAACCATAATCGTGCCCGCTTGACCATCTATTCATTAGAAGCCTTAAGAAGTTCTTGGTCAACTAAAACAGGTGTGTTAGATTTGATTTGGTTGGAAATTAAACCTGCAGGAAGTTAGATCTCAAGGAAGAAGCTTGGTGACCACTTATGTGGCATACTTATTATATTTCACTCATTTTAGACAGTGTTTCCACATACATGGGAATAAGCTTGCCAGGTATAAACATAGCTACATATCAAATAAATATTTGTTTTGTAAAAGTCAGTAAGGAGTAGAGGTGTTTTTTGTTGTTGTTGGTTTTTTTTTTTGAGTTACTGATTTGTCCACCCCCAGTGCATATCTATGTATATATGGCATCCCACAAAGTTCTCTTTTAGGCCCTGTATTGTTCTTCTATCCAACTATCTAGGACATGAAAATAATTTTATCATTCACTTCTAGGCTGACGATACCCAGTTACCTGGGTATCGTCATACTTTTCAGTTCAGCTAGATTCAGCGGCACAGCTATGAAAAAAGTGCATATTGTCATTTTAGATACAGCCATATGTTTTGTTATGAAAACATATGAAGAATAATCATATTAGTCTGTTTTAACATAATAAATGAACTGTAATTGTACTGTAATTAATACACTAGCGTAATACCTTGTATGTAGTACCCGTCTTAATGAAGTTCTTCTCCAGCACATTGTCCAAAGCAGGATCGAGTTCTTCGCCCACGTCCTCTATCAGCAGGGGGCGCCCCAGAGACAGGCTGTCCTCCAGGTGGTTCCTGAAGTACTTGTGATTCAGCGACGTGATCTATGACAACACACACACACGGCTTAAGAACTTTTACCGGAAGAAGCTATTAGAAGACTCGAAGAAGGATAGGTTGTATTTATTCAAGGACTCTCGGCCATTCAAAGACAATCTTTGAACTCTGAATGCGGCCGAGTGAAAGTGGACATTGGGGAATGCAAGAGACCCTCAAGAATGATGAATAATGGTATCATTTATCATCATAATAAATAACCTCCAACAGCTATTGTAACAGATGTATGGAGGGAATGACTTGGTGGCTTTTGTGTGGCTACGTGATGCGTGGCAATGTAATAGAGTAGGCGACTCTAGCCTCTAGCTAGATTTAGTCGGGCTCATGAGGGTGTTGGTGGAATTATCCCACATGAACATTGTGTAAGTAACAAGATATGGAGCGTAAGACGTTTTAGCAAATTGAACAGCCACCCATTAGCAAGAATCATTTGTATAGTCCAAGTAGCTTTCAGTAATTGCTAATAATCTGCCTCATTTATCGAGGTGTATGTAAATTTGTGTAAATCATTCGCAGGAGCAAAAAATGTGTTATGGATATCCAGCTCGTTTGGAAAAACGCTCTGATAAGAGCTCTATAAAAGTAGGAAGAGTCAGTGGGTGTGTATGGTATGGTATGGTGATGCTCTGGAGTGGCTGAGCTGCATTACTAGAAGATTTAGCACACACTGATAGGAGTTTCAGCTCTCTGTGAGCTTTGACTTTTATGGAGTATTGTACGATTGTCATTTATCTTATGAGTTTGAAGAAAATCAGTCTTAGCAAAACTGAAATACGATGGGAATTTTTTTTGTTCAGTATACTAAAACCTTTATACAGAACTTTACTTAAAGACTGATAAATGAAGTTCATTTCATCTAACCCCATACATGTATACAACAGGTTAAAATATCATGTCTAAAGCGTCACCTTTGGGATGAGTTGTCGTTTACCTCACCTGAAGTTCGTTCTTGGCCTCTTTATTTTTGATCCAGGTCTTGCCCTGCGTCTGTGGGTCGATAAGCAGTGGAAATCGAGCTGCTTTAGTCACGATTATGCCGTTCTGGATGGATAGATCATCGTTAGGGAGACCCTGCAGGTTCCACTCGCTGACGGTCGGTGCGTCGATCAGCATCTCAGTCAGGTTCAGGTTAGTGCCAAAGGGAATGTGCCGTGCCCTCATCTCCCTTTGCCAGTCACCCAGTAGAAGGTTGCGAAACTCCTGATTGAATGGGCCGGAGTAGGAGAGGAAGGCCGTGGCCAGCAAAACGTCTCCTGATGAAAATAAGATACACACAAAAATCTGAGGTTGAAAAAATGAGAACTATGTTGATTTTATCAGTTACAAAAGAAAAATATCCTGTTTGCTGATGGTTTGCTTTACTGCAACACCATAATACAGTCAATTCAGGAATTATTGGCACCCTTCAAAAGAAAGGTCACTCATATTGGTCCTCTATTAAAGTAAATTTCTATGTAAATTATTCTTAATAGCATTAAAAATCCAGTTAGTTTGATTTTTTTTAAACATATATTCGAAATGCTTCTGAATTTGTGCACATTTATACATGAAAACTCACTAATGTGTATCTTCATTCATCGCCTTCAAATCATTTCACATAATTGGCTACAGCAATTTTATATACAGATTACACTGTTAAGATTAAAATGGAATTTATTTCGATCCCACACATATTTGGTAAAACGTTTGTGGAAAAACCACTTGATCTAAAAGATTGATTAGTGAGGTAAAATGAATGAAGTTTTGAAATGGCAGAAATACTTTCCTTCCCTTTAACACAAACTAACATCAAAAAAGTATTTAAATATTTTTTTCTCCCAAGAACATATATGCAGCAACACAACTGCCATCCAGAAAGAATATTTAAAATAAATGCGACCAAATTCATTTGTAAAATTCATTAAATTATCATTGATTGAATGTGTTATTCAATATACTCACTCACTCATTTGCATGAAGGGTGCCAATTTTTCTGGTTTACCGTATTTCACTTAAGTACTCACTCCGAACACCTACAATTACTTAATAAAATCCTATCTTTATTATTTTCAAGAAATTGAATGGACTTGACATTCATTGCTAGCAACAAATCCTAGCCCTTATAATGCACAACCCCAGTTAGAGCTTTAAGGACTCTCAGACACTTTGGCAAGCTTCCAGTCTCCTGCAACAAATTAGATGATTGAGTGAACTGCTGCTAAATGAAAAGCGCACCGACGAGTCTCTTCGTCTGAGCAGCAAATTCTTTGCTCTGTTCAGTCCAGCGAGATTTTTCTCCAGCCAGGCCACTGATCAGGCTGGAAGCCGTCTGCATCTTGTGTCTGCAACGCTCTGCGTCCTCCAGTAACGTCTACGGGCCAGAAAGACATATTCATATTACAGACTATAACATTTTAATGTGTTAAAGATGCTTATAGCGATCAGTTTAGCTTTGTATACCCAAATCTAACAGCAAGAGGTATCATTTGGACCAGTAACATTATTTGTACATAAATATGGATTGAGTTATCAAATATCAGCGATATATCATCATTCAAACTACTTCTAACATAAAATTCCAACTTCACACTTTAGGCCACACCCCTTGACATGGTTTGAGGCAAGTGTGTGATCATTTCAAATCTGAAGTTCTCAAATCTATCAGAGCTTCCAGTTGCAAGATAAATCACAGGTTTTTAATTCACTAGTTCTAACAAGTTAGCGTTCCCATAGTCACAACTCATTCACATGGAGGTCTATGCTGGATGCACCAAATGATGTCATTGATTCTTTTTATGCTTTACGTGTTAAACTGCTGGCCATAAGCTTCCCTTGGACGTGTGCTACTACGTCAGCTTCGAAGCGCCTGAGCAAAACTCAAGACGCCAAACTTCTCTAGTAGAAAATGACCTAAACGACACCTGCTATAGATAATGAGCATGATTTCAATAATTAGGCTTGGTTCAATCGGGCACCTTCGGTAATTACAGCGAAGATTCAATTTCAAATTCAGTGTTTGTTCTTTCACAAAAGACAACTGCTGCTCCCTGAAGACCAAATACGTGTAATTTCAAATCAATGCTGCAAGACCAGTCAGCCAGTGGCTGCTAATCGCACAATTATCGGCTAATGACTGTGACGCTAATGTGGCTTATTATGCCCCGCGACCACCCTCATCTAATTCGCGAGAGAACACGCTGTGAAGGCGTCCCGTCAACAAGACGTTTGTTTTGTCAGGAGAGATTTACACACTGTCATGCAGGAATGCAAACAAAGTATTGGCATATGATACGTGCACCTGAGAAGAGTCGATCTGTTTGTTGTCGTTAATAACGTTAATGAATGTGCTTTTTTTTTTAAGCCAAGCTTTTACTGCACAAAATAAAGTGTTCTAGAAGATATATGATATGAAGCACTTCTCATTGGCGCCCATTATCTGGCCATGTGATCTTACAAGGAGAGCACGTATTATAGCTGGGAATTATTAAGACCTTTGTGGAAAGTAGTCTGCTCATTACTTTACAAATAACTGGTTATACTATAGATAAAGACCTGTTTCTCCATCAGGGCCTTCTCGTACTGTGCCTGCACCACGTCCAACTCGGCTTGCTTTTCATCCAGCTCGGCCTGAGCTTTCTGCAGGTCCGCATTAGCGATGGTCAATCTGTTCTCCTGCACCGCCAGATTAGCCTGAAAGAGAGTCATGAGAGAGTGACTGAAATAGCCTAATAGCATAGAAATGGATCATCTCGCCTGCATACTGTAGATTTGTACCTAAAAACTGCTGCTGTAATCATAAAGTCTGTCCTGTGCTCACACTGAACATCCTGCAAACACACTCAGTATTGTTTGCCTTTTTCCCCTTCTACACCTGTATAATTATTTATCATCCTTCTAGCTCAGAACTCAGAAGAGGACGGGTTCCCTTTCGAATCCTTTCTAAATGTCTCTTCCTCGTGTCGCCTCACTGAGTTTTTCCTCGGCACTGTCTCCATTAGCTTCCTTATTAGGGAATCTGCATCTGGATTTCTGTAAACATGCCTCCATTTTGTTAAAATGGATTTTTCTTAAAGTGTAAACACTAATAATATTAATAATATAATTTTAGTTATCTGTTCTTTTTACATGGTTATGTTTTGCGGGAAGGAGTATAAGAAATGGAGGGTGGGCGCTGGCTCACCTTTAAAGGCAGCACTTCCTTATTAATGGCGAAAAAGGAGGCCATGGCTTTGGTCCAGGAGCAGAGGCCTGCCACGTTTCCACACACTCGCCTCGCTGTCTCGATGTTGTAGTCGGCCATATCAAAGTAAGGGAGGAGCAGCTCCACTACTTCCTCGTTGATGGTGTCTTTAGGGAATTGCTGCAGAGATGCGATTATTCAGTTTAGTTCAAACAAGCTGCAGTAAACATGATAACACAAGACTACATTCAGTATTTACACAGTTCTAGCTCATCAGGCTCGCCATATTAGTTTTGCACTGGCAAACAAGTAGTGGAGGTCTGTTTCACCCAAAATACAGCATTTTCCCTAAATATCTGTCTCAAGTGATCACAGTGATTTTACAAAGCTTGACCATGTAACTAAACACTGGAATGTTATAAGGGGCCACCATCTTGGACAACCAGAGTCACTTCGTTCTTCAGTGCAGTTTGGTGTCTCATTCCGTACTTTGGCTCCGCCTCCCAAATGAGACTTAAAGATGGAATAGATGTGGATGATGATGACACAATTTTACTTTGAACTTAAAGGTGAGATGATGATGATGATGATGATAAACAATGTGAGGATTTGGAAGAGTAATTTTGCAAAATTATTTTGGGGTGAGACATACAATACTGCAGTCAACCGACATGGTCACCGTTTTTTAATTAAAAGATTACACACGTGTGGTCCATTCTTGTATTACAATTCCGGAAGTTGAAAATCTTAGATTGTTGCCATTTCTCAGTACGCAAAACCCAAAGACATTCATTATTGTGATCAATGCTAACTGTAATTACAATGTCATTTAATTGATAGGGAGTCTTTTAACACTAATATCATAACACTTCTGAGGTAAAAGTTCATATGTAAAGTGGTTCTGTGCAGTCTGTACCATGACTATGCCTTTAAATTATTTGCAAACGTGACTTAATTTAATTTTTTAATAGTTATTTACTAAAAATTGGAGGCTAATGTTAATTTTAAAAATGGTTCTGTGTAGTTTGTACTGTCACTGTATCTTTTTTTATAGTAATTACAAAACACTGTGGTAAAAGTAAAATATTCATACTGGGTCAATGACATGTCTCTTATCACTGTGCCTTTAAGTGATCTATAAACAGGTCTTGATAGAGTCTTTTAATAGCTATTTATGAACATATCTGAGGTAATATTTAAAAAAAATTCTGTGTAGTTTGTACTGTCACTCTGCCTTTTAAATTATTTATAAACAAGATTTTACAGAGTAATTTACATTTTATAGTAATTAACAAAACACATCTGAGGTAAGTCAATACGCATACTGGGTCCATGTCGTTTGTACTGTCACTGTGCCTTTAAATTATATATAAACCAGACTTCGAGTCTTTTAATAGTTATTTATGAACACATCTGAGGTAAAAGTTAATATTTAAAATGGTTCTGTGTAGTCTGTACCATCACTGTGTCTTTAAATGATCTGTAAACAGGATAGTCTTTTTAAAGTAATTTACAAAACATATCTGAGGTAAAAGTCAATATTTAAACTGGGTCAGTGTCATTCGTACTACCATTGTGACTCTAAATGATCTTTTGTGGCGTCATTTACCAACACACCTGAGGTAAAATTACCATTGTACCTTTGTAACATCACTATGCCTTTAAATGATCTGTAAACAGGAGACTTTTTTTTTTTTTTTTTTTTTTTTTTACAGTAATTTACCAAAATATCTGAGGTAAAAGTTACTGGTTCAATGTCCTCTGCACTGTCATTGTGCCTTTTCTGTCTTTTTGTAGTAATTTATCAGCACTTAGGTGGTAAAAGTTATTATTCATAATGCCTCTGTGTCATTTGTACCATCACTGTGCCTTTAAATGATCTGTAAACAAGATATATCGAAGTTCTTATAGTATTGAACCAACATCTGAGGTAAAAGTTAATATACATAATGGTTCTGTTTAATTTGGTTCATCATTGTGCCCTTAGGACTAAACGGCTTTGCGATAGCTGCTTAAATCATCAGCTTCAGTATTTCAATGATTTCATGCCTAGCAACTTTAAACACTTCAGCTCTGAGTGTGTGCTCGCCTTATCAATTTGAAAGCCCGATTTTATTTTTATTTATTTGAAGCTTGCAGCTCCAGTGCTAAGCTAACTAAACAAACATAAGAGACACAAAACATGTCAAGCTGAACGACTACATCTGGGATAAGGAGAAAAAAAGCTGTGTAAATGTGATTTTTCACCAGATTATTCCGTCACCACAGTGTGGGAGGGAGAAGGTTCTGTGGCAGGCAGAAAAACAATCACGCTGGTGGGAAAACATGAAATGCAATACACATGTGGCACAATACAGACAATATGCCACACTTAAAAGCGAAATGTTTTGCTTTGTATTGTTCTTACGTTGCTTTCTCTCTTCATTCAAGTACAATCAACAATGCGTTGCGAGTCAGTGTTGATTATTGTGTACACTACTTCCTTGTATTTCACTGTGCGAGTCTGTTCATGTGAAATATAATGCACAAACTGTATTGTTTTCCATTAGTGATATACAGAAAACATTCCATGCTGAAAAGCAAAACCTTCCTTGTATTGTGTGTCTCTTTAATGAAACACAATGTATTATACACTGACTTCGGTTTAAACCCTTGTTGCATTGCGTTTCACTTTCATCACTGTGCTGAAGTCGTGCCACACTGAAAAGCAATCACTGAATTATTTAAATAAAATCATTTAAATAGCTATATGTCTTGTAAAAGATTTTAGTTAGTTTTATTTATTCTTTCATTTCTATTCTCACAGTTAGGTGTACCTGCAGACTTCCCAGGAAATTCCCGGCGGTCATGAGCTTGAGCGACTCCTGCCATGATGGAGTTGTGCAGTTCCTCTCAGTGTCCAGCTTCACGGAGTTCAGTCTCCGCTGGAAGAGCAGCAGCACGCAGTCCATAATGCGCATGATGAGGTGAGGGGGGCGGCCCAAAGTACGCACTGTCGCTATGTCCGATGGCTTGATCGTCTGCAGATAGGGTAGATCGAGAAAGTTCCACGGTGACTTTCTGAACTCTGGGCATGTAGTGATAATTGATTATACAATATAGCAAATGGAACGAGAGAGGAAATAAAGGGAGGGAGGTGAGGATAAACATAAACTGTCAGCTATAAAAGTCACTATATTAGCGCAAACTGGTATGTGTCAGTCTATGTATCTGTCTCTAAAATATAAGAAAGAGAGAGGGAGATAGATAGATAGATAGATATGAATATATAGGATGTGTCTCATACATGGGGGAGACTCTGGGGGGTTTATGGAGGTGAGTTAGGTGTGTAGGTGTGTAGGTGTGTGTGTGTGTGTGTGTTGTCCCCTGCAGTGGTGGTGCCATCAGCACCTCTATTTTTATACCCTCACAGGCAGCATGTAATTACAATGAAAAAAAAAAAAAAACATCTGGAAAACACACGCGCACACACACACACACAGCTATGCTGCTCTCTATCTCCTCTTGTTTTTCTTGTTTTACCCTCTTTTCTTTTCTTCTCTCATTTCATTCTTCCTCTTTTCCTTCTTGTTTCTTCCCTTCTTTTTACTTATTCCAGTATTGCACCTATTCGTACTTTTAATTGTTCATCAGGAGCCTGAATCTGACCTGCAGTGCCGCCTCTGCCTCCTCCAGCGCCGGCTTGGCCGCCTCAAGCTTCTCCTCAGCCACGGCCTTGTCTGCAGAGATGCTGTCCACGATGGCCTGTGCTTTGTCCTTCACCTTCTGCACCTCCACCTTGACCTTCTCGGCTGCCTGAGCTTTAACTGTCACCTCCTTCAGCACCTGCCGGAGATAAACGGCGACAAGATATACGTTTACGGTCAATAAAGTACTAACTGATGTCAGGTGCTAGTCGTTAATAATACAGATGGTGAGTCTGGAGCGTCGCATACTTACTAACATAAAAAAGGATATTCATTTTAAAGTGACGCACTGCATCAACGCCAGCTGATCTGATTTTCATGACTTAATTTTAATTCATTTGTAAAACTGTGTGCATTAAAAGAATTTTATAAATTAAACTATACCTGTTAGTCTAATAGGTAATAATAATAATAATAATAATAATAATAATAATAACAACAATAATAATAATAATAATAATAATAATAATAATAATAATAAATATAGCTGTAAGCAGTGATCTGCGGGGTCCAAGCACTCTTTACAAATATTGCCTCCAATGATGGCAATGCAGTACATGATGCAGTACACAAACTTTCAGCTTGGCAGGAATTCGGTTCCTAAGAAAAGGAAACCGTTCCTTTGAACTTAACTCCGCCTACAATCGATTACCATGCCCCAAAAATTTTCTCAGCAGCTATTTTCACATTTCGTGCGAATCCATGCAACCAGTCATGAGTTACAGCTATTCGAGTAAACCAAATTGATTGGCATGTGGTGGTCATGTTGCTTAGAAAGCTTAACATTAACATTAACCCTGTAATTTTGTCTCTAGGCCTTTGTCTCTAGGTTCTCAAGATATGGCCTAAAATGTACAATGTGGCATTATAGTGCCACCATTAGCCTGACTGGGTTCTTTCAACTTGCCTGATTAGCATGAAGTAGTATTACTGTAACTGGCATACTACCTATTGACCAGATTTCATGCCTCTATAGCTTACGATTTGGTCTACATGACTTGTTTTACGGGAGAAAAAGAAGTGGATAAAAAAAACCTTGAGCTTGAACCCCTAATAGTACCTTAAAAGCAGTCCATGCTGACAATGATTTTAGACGCTACCCAACCCTATTAGCTCCAAGGTAAAGGTTGTGTCCTAGTAACATGGTTGTGAGTTTAAAACTAAGGCGTGACGAAAAGGGCCTTTGACCAAGTGGTCTTAACTTTTTGGCTGTGGTCTTGGGTTAGAGTTTGTTTTCATTGTTTTTTTTTTTTAATAACGCACATAAATACATGTACCAATGAATAAATAAATACGTTTTTACACTACAAGATGTATACTACATTTATTTTCATGGCAGCAGTTCTGAGACCTCGACACAATGCCAACAGTGCACCTCAAATGTGAAATAATCCACCATCTAACGTTTATATGTAGGACTCGCTGGAAAGTCCATTTCAGTGATTTATTAAAGTCTTTTGGTTTAGCTCCTTTCTCAACGTATACATTATTACATTACAGGGTCCGTTCACCTTGGCTCTGCACCACAGAAACAAAATCACCGTGATGAAAGATGGAGTAGAGAAGAAACTACATTCCCTTATTCCCTTGGCAGACCATTTCATCCAAAGCAACTTACAGGCGGGCAGAATCCAATTCAAGCACACGTACTGTAATCACAGGACCTCTATAGACCTAGTATTAATATCTGACTGCTGCTTTTATTAGAAAAAGAGTGAAAATGTTTCCTTTTGGTTCCCGAGGTTGGGTTAAGTACAGCATCATAGGCAAACCATGACAGTATTTAAGTGAACTCTAGTGTCATGAATTTGTGAACCTTGAAAAAAAAAAATGGAACTGAAAAACTAAATAGAATTGAAAAATAAGCTCTCGGAAACTCAGAAAGGAGAATGTATAATCAGTGAAATCTGTCTTCAGGACAGAGGACTACATGCTTTCCAGCGTTTCTCATTAACAAGTGTTTTATTCCTTAAATATACAGTAGTTAGCATAACATATAGTTAGCTAGGTCTTAGAGTCAAATGCCTACTGCCACAGAGGTAACATTTGCTAAGCAACTAATTAGCTGGGCAACAATAGCATTGGCCTGAAATATGGTACCAATCTAAACAGAACTGAAGTAAGTGTGCTGGTGTGGAAGACGAGATTCTGATTTTCTCACAAACCCTGCGTGTGTCCTAGAATGCCTTAATTTGACCATTTATTTCTCTATTTCTATCCAGAATGAATAAATGAATTCATGAACGTGTGTTCTCGGGAGGTTCTTGTTTGACCTTTTGTAAACATTTGGATAGAAAAGTTTGACAGAGCTTTAGTAACCTGCACATTCATACCATGTCAGCCTTTTTGTTGGCAACCTGCAGCTCCTTTTCCTTCACCTCCAGCTCTTTGCTGAGAGCAGCGACCGACTCAGAGGCTTCTTTCAGTTTCTGAAGGCCAGTGTTCATCCTGGAAAGAATTCAGGAAACCCTATCAGGAATGTCTTAGAATTGTTCCACAAAACAATTCATGTGTCATAAAAGTGAAGAAATAAAAAGTTTCTTCAAGGGTCCTTTGGATAGATATGGGTTTGTGGAGTAAGTTGTACATGGAGCCCACTGTGGCAGCAAAACACACCTTTCTTGTTTTGTTTTGTTTTGACTTTTACTGTAGTTTTTCACTTATATAATTCTGAAATTTGCTCTGGCTGCAACGTTAATTTTTTCAATACAACTGATTCGACTTACTTGCTTAACCAATCTTCAAATAATGACTCATAACTGGTCTAATCAAGCAAGCTACGGTCACATGATCAGATCGGATTCATTCTTTTGGACCCACGGGTAGTCACTGCCATTGGCGAGATATTTACACATAAAAAATGTTTCCATTTTTTTAGATAAATGAAAGTCTAGCCAAGTGACCTTATACTGCCATGTATAGAATGTTAAGAAGTATCTAGGACTCTTGATTAGAACGTTTGTGCCCTACTGTAAACCATTTTATTAATAAACTCTTCTACATCAGGGGTAATAATTTTGCAGTGAGTGTACCGGTTAGCGAGGGTCTGAACTTCGGAATGCTTCTCCTTGTAGATGCCCTTGTAGCCCTGAATGAAGGAGAGGTACGACTTTGGCGTGACATGGGTCGAGCGCCGATATCGCTGGAAATACTCGACACACTTTTCAGCTACACCATCTTGGAAGGAACCCATGCACTGCACCACTTCCTGTTTCACCTGCGGCGAGCAGTCGATATCGTACGTGGATAGAAAGTGCTCGGAAACTGAAAAAAAAAAAAGATACAAAACCAGTTGTCAATGTTTTCATTTTTACCCATTTCCTATTGGCATCTTGCTGGCTGTTAGGTTACTTTACTAGTTTAACTAAAACTAGGTACAGTAGATGACACCCTGGAGGGACAAATCAGGACTTTGCCAAGAAGGCACTGTAAACCTTGTATATAGTTTAATAAAAAACTGATTGTAAATTAACATAAACTATACTGTTATTGCTGTCAAGGAAAGCACATGCCTTCTTTCTCACTCCTTCAAGCAGGCACTAGTGTCAGTTTGGGGTTACATTTTATAGAGTGAGAAGAGAGTCTGAAAGGATTATTAGAACTCAAAAAAAGAAAGTTTGAAACTAAAAAGCAAGAACAGAAAATGTACGTAGCAAAGGCTCAATTTATCCAACAATCAGCCCAATCTAGAATTGACACCCTTAGGCTTACTGCCGTGCCAGTCTCCATAATTGTCATTCATTTCTGCCCTTGGATAAATTGAGACCTGACCAATTGCACAAAATTCTCAATGGTCCTATTTGCCCACTTCACAGTGGAGACTGGGGACAAATGAAAAACCATTTGCTGGTAATAAAGGAAGCTGAAGAGTGTAGATCAAACAGGCAATTGCTTACTCTCAGTTACCCTTTTAAAGTCCACAATTTTCAGGAACATGTCTGAGTTGTTCAGACTACTTCATTGCTCAGTTTCACATTACACCATTTATGCAAATACCATCCCTGTAGGGCATATTTCTATTCACTATTCTCTGTCTCCAATTCGTTCTTTCAGGCACCAACATCCCTATCCCGACTAAAAAAAGGCCCAAATACATCCTTGCAGATTTAATCCCTGTCCCCTCCCCACTCTTATAGGCTCTATCCTGTACCCCACTCCACCACCATAGGTCTCATACCATCCCCACCCTATCCCAGTAGGCACAATCTATATCTCCAACCTATACCTAGCTATTGTATCAATATTTCCACCCCATCCCAAAAGGACTTGTCCACACGCCATGCACCCAAAGGCCGTATCTCTGTCCCCATTCACCACTGGTCCCTTATGTTTCCCCAACCAATGCCTACAGTGGCCTCCACTAAAATTGGCACCATTGGTAAATATGAGCAAAGAAGGCTGTGAAAAATTATCTTTATTGTTTAACCTCTTGATAATTTGTTCAAAAGATTCACAAAAATACTCTGCTCTCATGGATATCAAACAATTGCAAACATAACAAAGGTTTATTATATATATATATATATAATCTTTGTTAAATATATGTGTGCAACAATTATTGGCACCCCTATGAATTCATATGAGAAAAAATATGTTTGAAGTATATTCCCATTTACATTAAAAAAAATTAGTACACTTGGGTGACTAGGATCAGGAAATTGTTCAACCATGACTTCCTGGGGTATAAATATGAGGTAACACATAAGCCAAATTCCCTTAGTCATTCATAACAATGGGTTAGACCAAGGAATATAGCTGTGATGTGCGCCAAAAGGTTGTTGAGCTTCACAAAATGGAAAGTGGCTATAAGAAACTAGCATTGAAACTGCCCATTTCCACCATCAGGGCAATAATTAAGATGTTCCAGTCAACTGGAAATGTTATGAATCAATCTAGAAGAGGACATGTGTCTATATCGTCTCAACGCACTGTGAAGAGGATGGTTCGAGTGGCCAAAAAATCTCCAAGGATAACAGCTGGACAATTGCAAAAGTTAGTTGTGTCTTGGGGTCAGAAAATCTCCAAAACTACAGTCTGAAGTCACCTACATCACCACAAGTTGTTTGGAAGGGTTTCAAGAAAAAAAATCTCTACTCTCATCTGAAAACAAACTCAAGTGTCTTCAGTTTGCCAGACACTACTGGAACTTCAAATGGGATCAGGTTCTATGGTCAGATGAAACCAAAATAAAACTTTTTGGTAATAAACACCAGAGGTGGTTTTGGAGCACACAGAGAGGTAGCCATATGGAAAAGTACCTCATGCCCACGGTTAAATATGGTGCTGGCTCTTTAATGTTTTGGAGCTGTTTTTCTGCCAGAGGACCTGGACATATTGTTAGGACACATGGCATCATGGACTCAAATGTCAAATCAAATGTCAACTAATATTAAATAAAAACCTGACTGCCTCTGCCAGGAAGCTTAAAATGAGCCGTGGTTGGATCGTCCAGCAGGACAATGATCCAAAACATACATCAAAATCAAGGTCCTGCCATGGCCATCCCCTGACTTGAAACCCATAGAAAACCTGTGGAGTGAATGGAAGAGGAGAGTCCACCAGCGTTCGAAGGATCTGGAGAGATTCTGTATGGAGGAATGGTGTCAGATCCCTTACCATGTATTCTCCAACCTCATCAGGCTTTATAGGAGAAGATTCAGAGCTGTTATCTTGGCAAAGGGAGATAGCACAAAGTATTGACTAAAAGGGTGCCAATAATTGTTGCATTTTCTGAACAAAAGATCAAAAGGTTAAACAATAACAACAATATTTCACAGCCTTCTTTGCTCATATTTACCAAGTCCTATTTCCATCTCTGCTTGCTGTGTACCTCATCATAGGTTCTACCTCCATCTCTACCCCATCTGTATCTCTTCCCCTTCCCATTCCATGCTGAAGTATCACATAAAGGTGTGTTAAATAGGCATATATCTGTTTAATATAAGCAATGTAACACTTAAGTGCAGTGGTGTGCACATATAATTCTTAGCAGACCTGCAACAAGGGCATCCTTAGGCCAGCGGCTGAACCAGTCCATGGTGCATCCCGAGATGAGGGCAGGAAACTTTAACGCTCTGTTGCGGAATTTTTCTCCCACTGGTGAAAAGCAGAGCACCACATGCAGGTTCTGCCTTACGCGGCTCATAAAGAAGTCACGCAAGCTCTCGTTGGTGGGCGGTCGCCGGGGAAACTCCCGTTTCATGACTGGCACAAGGTCGCTGAGGATCTCATCGATCTCATCACGTGCAAAAAGGTTGGATACCTGCAGAGAACGCCATGTTTATTGAACTAGTCATATACACAATTGAATCACATGCAGGGCTCTGTGCCTGTCAGTTCTAGTGGAAGTAGTAAAGGAGATGTGGGGTCTGTGCCTCTCAGTCCCAGTGAAGGAAGGCAAGGAGGCATGGGGTCTGTGCCTGTCAGTCCCAGTACATGTGACATGGACCATGGCCTCAGTGCTTCACGTACTCAGTGAAGGAGGCATGGCCTCTGTTGAGCTTAGTGAAGGAAGGGTGACCTCTATAAGTCTCAGTGAAAGAGCACTGACCCAAGTGTCTATTAGTCTCAGCAAAGGAGGCAAGGCTGGTCTGCCTGTCCCAGTAAAATAAGCAATAACCTTTGTGTCTGTCAATCTTAGTAAAAGAGGTGTGGTCTCCGGGCTGGTCTGTCCAAGTAAAAGCACAAAATTGTGAGAAAAATATCATTTGAAGCAACATTTAACTAAACTGGTTGGTTGAAATAACACTTGTAACACTTGAATAAAATCTGAAATAATTACCATATCACATTAGTGTTTGATAAATGAGGAAATAAAAACAGCTTGACTTTCACCCAATGCTGTACATTACAAGCTCTTTGAGTGTTTAATTGCCTGATTAATGATAAAGGCTTGAGGGAAAGCGGTTGATGCAGCCAGGGTTGCGAGACGCTAAACAGATCACTCCCTGGGGGCTTCAACCCTCAGACTATCACTTCTTTGTTTGTCTTCTCTCTTCATCTCTAAATTCTCCCTATGTCTTTTTCTCAGAATGTCATCAGTATGTGTGTGTGAGTGAAGTGTGCTAGACGATATGTGTCTGGAATGATGTGTTTAAGAATAGGGTCACCATCTATCACCTCAGGGTTTATGAATGTGTGTGTGTGGGTGTGTGTGTGTACACCAAACTTGCGACCTCTCTAGGCAACAGGACGCTGAAATTGTGGGATGGTTAGAAAATATTGTGTGTGTGTGAGAGAAAGAGAGAGAAAGAGAGAACGAGAGACCTCTCCAGACGAGAGCACGTTGTTCATATACTCGAGGAAGGCTTCGTCTTTAATCTCATTGTCGGTGAAGATAAAGGTAACGCCTCGTCCCTGCTGCCCCGCCGTCCTGTAGAGCGCCTTCAGATCCTCCATCAGGTTAGGAGTGTTATACGACCTGCACATGGCGAAAAAATTTTTTTATAGCTTATGTACCATTTTAGACGTTATTTTTCATATTCGTTCATTCATCTTCAGGAAGCGTTTTATCCTAATTAGGGTCCTGGTGGATCTGGAGCCTATCACTGGGACTGAGTGTGAGGCAGGAACGCACCCTGGACTGGGACATCAGTCCATCACAGTTCACCATGCACACACTTTTTATTCTATCAATGCAGTAGATGTCAGCTACAGCCATCCATCTTCTATACTGCTTATCAGACACAGGGCCTGGAGCTTATCCAAGGAAACTCGGGGCACAAGGCGGGGGACACCCTGGATGGAGTGCCAACCCATCGCACAGCACAATCGTGCACACATTCACACACTACTGACAATTTGGAAATGCCAATCAGCCTACAACGCATATCTTTGGACTGGGGGAGGAAACCAGAGTACCCAGAGGAAACCTCCGAAGCACGGGGAGATGATGCAAACTCCACGCACACAGGGCAAAGGTAGGATTTGAACCCCCAGCCCTGGACATCTGAAGCTAACCACTAAGCCACTGCACCCATCCTAATAGTTTATATGTTTTCCATTTACCGTGTAACGTTTTGTTTTCTTCTACATTTAGGATAAATTCTATTTATAAATATATTTACTTTATATTTTTTTCAGCATTATTATCAACACTCTTTTTTTTTTACCTTTACTTTGTTTCTGTAGTAAACACACATTTCCCATGTACTGCAAACCAAATTTTTGTTAATTTTCCTAATTATTTTTTTTAATATTTACTGCTTATTCTTTTTAATTTTTTTCAACATTATTGTACTGAAAATGTTTTTCAATTTTTCATAATTTTTATGTAGTGTGTATGTAGAGATAGGGTTAACATATATTGTTTTTATTTATTTATTATTTTTCTACCCCCACCCCCGCAACAGTAAATACATTTAATGTGCTATTTTTTTCCACTAATTTCACATCTGCCATCCCATTTTTATTTTTATTAATTTTAATTTTTTCACCTATTCACAAGGCATACCCCTTTGTGTGTGTGTGTGTGTGTGTGTGTGTGTGTGTGCGCACGCGTTTTGGAACATGATGTGATGAGACACTGTGATTGCTGAGAATCGTGAGCAGTCTGCGTTTTGGATGGAACAAGCTGAAAGCCATCTGTTTTCTCCCAAGAGAACACACACACACACACACACACACACATCTTTATAACACTCACACTTCAGCAGGAATCTTGGCCAATTTGCATGCTGCATCACCTCTTTCACATCGATATAAATACACATTTTTAACCAGTTGATGAAAAACATATGCGTGAAACTGAAATCCGTCTGAATATTCTGTACACTGTACTAAATACTGGTTATTTCAAACATTTTCTACAATTCTGGCATTTTCTGGGTCATTTTTCTGTCATTTCTACATACGGTATTTCTGAGTAGTTTTTCGTTCTATATAAAGATATCTACAAATCCCTATCTGTGTGTGGTTTGTATTTTATGAGCTTTTTCACATTTATTGTGCATTCTTTAATTCTGTATAATTTGTGTTATTTTTTTCTACCATTTTAAACTGCATAATTCATTATAATTAACTCCATAAGCTATTTAAAAACCTTTTTTTTTTTTTTTACATTACATTGTATTTAAAATAATATAGAAAACTGCCAATTACTGTGTTTCTGTTTATCTGTTTTCTTTAGATTTATTTAGATTTCCTGTCTAATTTTTTTTCATTTTCTCATATATTCTTTCGAGCCTACAGCAAATATTTTTAAGTACTAAATCATTTAAACGGCCTATGGAAACGGGATTAATAATAGAGCAGGTGTGTGTGACGGCTGCCTCACCGTGTCAGCGTGATCTGAAAAGTTTTGTAGCCAGCGATGAAAGATGCCAGTCTCGTCAGACTCTGCTTGCCTGAACCGCCTACACCGACTAGGAGTGCATTCCCGCGGGGGGTCCGGATTATCCGAGAGACCTGACCGTGAGAGAGAGAGAGAGAGAGAGAGAGAGAGAGAGAGAGATTTCAATTCAAGTCATAACCAACAATTCTGTGTGACAGTTGTTTGTTGGCATACAAAAATGTGGGCTGTAGAACATTTTTTGCAATCCAGATGAGCAATATGGGGGCAGTGGTGGCTTGACGGTTAAGGCTCTGGGTTACTGATCGAAAGGTCGGGGGTTCAAGTCCCAGTACTGCCAAGCTGCCACTGTTGGGTCCTTGAGCAGGGCCCTTAACCCTCTCTGCTCCAGGGGTGCCATATCATGGCTGACCCTGCGCTCTGACCCCAGATTCCTGACATGCTGGGATATGTGAAGAAAAAAGAATTTCACTGTGTTCTAATGTATACGTGATAAATTATCATTAAGATAGCTTCGTAGGTTGCATTTAAATAACTTTTAAGTGAAGAATAAAACACTGGGGGTTGGGACTGGGTGGTAGTCATAGATTATGGGAAAGGCAATATGAATTCAAAACAATACTATATTAGAACAAGCACAAACACACAATTTTTGAGTTATTTTGACAAGGTTTCCAAGATCAGAGTGCTTCCGTATACCTTGACCAGGTGGACCATAGCATCAGTGAAGAACACCAGGTCCATGCCAGCTCCTCGGATGCTCTCGTTGTACAAGTCCAGGAACATGTTCAGTCTCTCGCACAGGTCACTAAAGGAAACGATGGGCTCGTACACTTTCGGCATGTCGAAGCTGGTTTCCTCAGGTTCCTCCCCTGCTCAGACACAATTCATCATAGTTGAAACCGTCTAATTAAAGCGATCATTCTCAAAATCAGACAGTGATAAAAAGCAGAATGTTTACTAGATTGTGGATCGCATTTGTTTCCAGCAAAATGATTCTGATGGTTTTCTGTCTGGTTCCGGTGGTACCTGTAGCCTCAGGTGCATCCCGGAGGAAGTCCACAAAGTAGGCATCTGCCCCGTCTTCCACAGCCATGCGGGCGTCGTCACCCAGCTCTTGCTGTGCCAGGTCGGCCAGTGTCAGGTCAAACCAGTCCACGTCGTCGGGGCTCGTGAAGCGGTCGGCAATTACACGTTTACACTCATGCTTCCATAGACGCAGGAGGACCTTCAGGATGAAGAGTGAATCAGGGGTCAATGATAAAAGCTAAAACTGGCGATAATGCTTCATGATAATGAGTATCTTATGTGCAGTTCTGGCCATGGCTTCACGGCTTTTCCCAAAGTTTCTCATCATCTCCATTATATGGTGCTGTCAATGCCACTGGCCATTGGCTTGCTCACTGAGAACTAAGGTACTGTTGATTGTGTAGCTGATTTTTCTATAGAAATTCCATTCTATCCTGTACTATCCTACCCCATCCTATCTGATCATATCCCAATTCAGTCCATCCCATATCATGCTATCCTATCCCATCTTATATGAGCTGAACTAATACTATCCCAATATATTCTATCCCATATCATGCTATCCTATTCTATCCTATTCCATCATATCTGAGCTGAGCCTATACTATCCCAGAATATTCCATACCATATCTTCCCATGCTATCCTATCCTATCATGTCATATCCTATCCTGTTTTTTCCTGTTTCTAGTACCGGGCAGAGGAGGATGAATTGCCACTGAATCATGGCTTTTCCCAACGTTTCTCATTTTTTAGCATCATCCTAGGGAGTTGTCCATACCACTGCACCCAGGCTAGCTAACTGCTGGTTGAGGCACCGGTGACTAGTTCTATAGAAATGTATAGCTGATTTTTCTATAGAAATACCACCTCATGCTATTCTGTCCTATCTTATCCCATTTTATCCTATATCATCCTATCCTGGGCTGTCCTAATCTATTCTATCCTATCCTATTTTATCCTATAAGCGCTATAAAAAAATGCCATCTGTCCTATCCTATCCCACCTTGCGGCTTTACTCTGGGTTATCTCTGGGATATTTTTCTGTTAATTTCTGCAATCCTTACTTCTTCAGCCATCCAACCAGGCTACTGGATTTGGTAAAAATAAGCTGTCAATAGTCTGTAAGTTTATCTACCATGAATTTCACCAGTTTAACTGTTGGAGTTTACGTCATTGGCATTTGTATAAGCCTAAATGCCTTGATGCTAAGCGTATTCTCTATTTGAAGTTCTTTTTCCATCAGTCATCATCAAGAACTAAGTATAATTTTAATCCGAGAAATACTTGTGAAAGTGTAATATATCTAAATGTTTGCTTATCGTATGCATAATGAATCAGGGTTTATCACTGTGTGAACATGTAATTTAAACAATGCTTTGGTTTTTAGTAAAAACTCTTGGTATCAGACATTACATTGGGTGAATGGACCACGTCAGCCGTGACATTCAGCATGCCCTGCCAGATACGGGAAAGGTCACGTAGGTTGAAGATGTAATGAAAGTTGGCCGGCGTGGGCAGCATCTTCAGCTTAGTGGTTTGCCAGAGGCGGCGGGTCAGGGGTACGAGATGGACAACGGTGTTCCTCACAGCCTCGGAGAAACCACGGCGGGAGCAGAAGTGACCCGTCCCAATCACTCCTGTTTAAAACAGAAGTAGTGTGTGAAAGATATTTAAAACATTGTTGTGAAGGCTAAATTTAAGGTTTTTACTGCTGCCAACAAGGTTTTAGTAGATAATTATGTCACAGAGTGATTGCTACATGAGTAGCTGACACCCTTTATTAAATCATTAGCAAAGATTGCCGAAAAATAAGTTTTGTCAGTGAGGATTGCATGTGTAAACACTCGTTAAGACTGTTCCATAGCTCCTGATTGGATCACGCTGCCCTTGACACTACTCGACATTGCTTTGTATACTTCTGTCTGGTTTGTTTTGACTGTCATTTGTGTACAATTTAGTAGGAAAAGAGATACTTAAAGATCCTCTACTAAGACATCTTTTGCAAAATAATATTTCATCTCAAAGACGTGAAAATTACTGATGCCATTTACAAATATCTTAAATAAATGCAAATCTGGCAGAAATACCCCCTTTGCACCATGCGTTTTGTTTTGGGTTCCCCATCTGCTTTTGTTTCTGTTTTAGTCCTGTCTTTGTTTTTGTTACCTTATTGTGATCGCCTGTTCAGTGTTTGTCTATGAATACCCTGTTGTATCATGTACAGTATTGTTGTGAATTCTTATCATGTAATCAGTTCATTTTAGTCCAAGCCTTGTTTTTCAGACCTTGTTTTTCATTGCCTGTTTTTGACAAAGATTATGGCTTATTCTTGTTTATTTGTCTGTCTATGTTTTGACCTCCATTATGGACTCTAACACCGATTCTTAGATTTGCCCAAATAAATGAATTACTGAGTTTTACGTACTGCATTTTGCATTAACTCTGAAAATATTACATTCTTTTTAAATTGCTCACAGTCCCCAGGAACTATTTTGTTGCCACTTCCATGAGCTATCAATATGGGGTTGCACATATTTAAAATCCCTTTGTCATCAACCGCCATGGGCGAGAAACAAAAAGAGTATTCAGAGACAGACAGTGACAGATGGTTGATTACTTACACAAAGCAGGAAATCGATATAAAGCAATACACAGACAGTTAAAAATAACATTAAACACAATCGTTGCCATAATTAAAAGTTTCAAAAGTCTGAAGTAAAAACAACTTTGAAATAAACGTAGAAATGGTTGTGAGGCATAAAATCGATCATAAAACGTCTCAGTCTCTGGATTTAACCATACTGAAAATGAGATATGACTTGTAGACTGCAAATACATGCACAAGCCTAAGTATATAAAGGAGCTTTTAAGTGTTGTGCATGAAAGCGCGAGCCAAGATCGGAACCTCGTTAGACATTACAAGATATTCAGGATGTTGTTTTGTCTGCTGTTTTCTTAAACCCATCTGTAACACCAATGTCTCAATGCTTTATAGATGTGATTGCATAATATCCTGTTTGGTTATACACAGACAAAAAGAGAGTGTGACACTGTCTGATAGGGTCCTGATTTTATATAGAAAAATGGCGAAAGCATTCATAAATCATTGAATAGGACTTGAAGCAACCAGAGTGGATCTACGAAATGGTGGAGAATGAAGGGCTGCGGGGTCATGGCTGAAAAACAATTTCTAAAAGATAATAAGACGAAGGCCTTCAATATAATGATCCGAGTTCAAGGCCAGGAGTATAAACATGTAGAACAGTGAGAACCGATCAATATGTAATTATATGAATTCGCAGCAACAAGGACAAGATATGAAACCTTTATTAAATTCTGAGACTGAGATATTCAAGTAGTCTTTATAGAAATTGTGAACACATTTCATTTAATTAGTTGTATAAAATGATACCATTGTGTCAGTTGTACCTGTTTACTTGTGCCCCTTTTCATTAGTTTTTACCTGTCACTGTCAACCAATTATCTCCCTCTCACCTGTCTCTTGATTTGGCCTTATTAGGGACATTGACATATAGTCCACTGTAAATTCTCGCCAAATATGTCATTCAATTTCAAGCCGTTTTTGAGCATCCCAAGGCTCCCCTGTTCCCATATTTCTATATTATGAAGTTGAATGTTGTGTTAGTGTTATGGTGCAAGGAACTAAGCTCAAAAATGTAAATATATTATACAATATTAGCAACATATGCACAATAGCTATGGTGTTAATGAGCATTTAAGTTTATCAGCTTAAAACGGAGCGTGTTTTGGGGTTTTTTTTCCATCATTTATGTTATGCTTGAGTTGCTGTCAGGCATCCTATCGCTAGTGTTAGCTAAAGGCAAGCTCTTATTCTCACAAACCTACACAATTATAAATGTTGCGTATACTGACCGAAGATCTTGTCGATAGAGGCGTTGGAGGGTAAAGTGCAGTTAAAAATGCAGAATTGCCTCTTGAGCCTCTGGGGAATGTCATTGCGTCCTCCACCGGGGTGAATCATGGCCGCCAGGAACTGGATGTCCACCACGTTGGTGAATTCGCCAGGTTTCTCCAGGTTATAGAAGCCCTTCTGCTCCATCATCTGGCGTACAATCTCATTTGTGACCTTTAGAGAAGGAGAAAACATTCTACAGTATGAATTTATTTCCCTGCTTTAGAAATCCCTTAAGCAGAGTTGCATAAGTCATGCCATATCTACAGTTGTCATTTCTGTATGGCCCAGCTATGTATATATTTTCCCAGCAGAAATCTAATAGGTGAGTGGCATCACCATACGTAGTAGGTTAAATCTCTGAAGTGCCAATTTGATTAGAAAAAGGGAGGGGAATGAATAAAAGACAGCATTATAGCTATTAAAAGACACTACGCTTATCAAGTGATGCCTAACGGGTTATTTAACACTGCGTACCGAAATGTAACGTACTGTTGTACCAGTATATCTCAGTACCAGTACAGGCTTGTCTATCAAACAACAACATACTCATCTATAAATAATCTGTGTAGTAGAAAATTGTCAATTTGTAGATATGTTCATCTGTTTCGCTTGTTTCTGGAGAAGAAGTACAACCTTGACTGATGTTTTTGTTGTAACTTGTTGCAAAACTGACGAACCTCCTGAATTAGACATTAGAATAAACTAAAGAATCTTAAAATGCCATATGTACCATTGCATCTGTGAAAATTCTGAGATATTTGAATGCTGTGTGAGGTTTTCACTGAAGTATCCCACAGCATACCTGGTCTCCCCACTCGTTGATGACAGGCATGTTGATGTCATCAATAAAGATGGACATCTTCTTGCCTGCTGGCGGGCCATATGTGGTACCCATCCGCTTGTCTAGGTAGCTCTCAACGGAGCGCTGGCAACCCATAAATAACCAATTAAAATCCCAATAAAAAATTCAATAAAAAATTCCAACAAAATCAATCCCAACACCTGTGGCCAATATCAGCAAGGCTCGGTGCTATTTTTTTCTAATTGTCCAGGTAATGAGTATTACCTGGCAGTTAATGTTTTTTTTTTCTTCTAGAAATACAATTTATTAGTAATCATATCTAGCATTTGTGGTTTAAACCTTTAAACCGAATATCTCATGTTTCCTTCTTTTGTGTAATCACTGTCAGTGAAATGAATATTTAAAAAAGTGAGCAAAAAAAAAAAAAAAGGACAGGAACCTGGAACATAAGCGGAGTGGTAGCTGAAGAGAAGTTGAGGTTCTTAGTGGTGTGTGATTCTGGGTCATATTTGGACAAGAAGCGCTTAATGATGACCGTCTTAGCTGTACCCTGCTCTCCAATCAAGAGCACGGCCTGGAAGACATAAAACAACAAGAAAAAGTTGTTTTAAAATGGATTTTAATCTAGTCAATATATATCGTATCTTTGTCTTGATTAATAATATTGATGGAAACAACGTTAGACCAAGTTTCATGATTGGAGATCCTTGTTAAGCTTCTCTCACCTTGCCCTGCTTGCTGATGGTCTGAATAAGGAAGTCTGTGCGCACGTTGTCCACGTTGGGCACCAGGATGGAGCCATAATCTGGCGTTGAGTCTGGTGGATAGATGTACTCTTCTACGCTAGAGCTCCAGTGGACCCACTGACCTAAAAATACAAACCAATGGAATAAAGCTTTGAACTCAAATTATGAGCTAAAACTGAAGTACATAAAACACTGTGATATTGTACAGACACTGGTATACCATGAGAGGTACAGATGTTGGTATGATGGTATACCTTTGCAAGATGGAGATACTGGTATGACAGAATACCTTGTTAAGATGGAAATACTGATATGACAAAATACTATGATAAGTGGAGACACTGGTATGATGAGGGAATATAAAAATAACAGTATGAGGGATATGGGTATGATAGCGATACTGGTTTAATGAGATAACAATTGTTAGTATTCAAAAGCCTTACCCCAATACCCCTCACTGATCAATTTGCAAATAGTCCCTACCAATTAACAACGGATCACCACAGGCAGGTATAGCCAGTCCAGCACTGTATATGTAAGACAGTGTCCTTGTCTGATTCTTTACAAGTAAATTTGCCAAACAGTAAATGAGTGAAACAAAGAACAAGCAAACTCAATCCAAGTCAACACTCCAACAATGATCCTAAAAAAGAGTTGTTGGTTGACCTAAAATGTGCCATTTGTACAATTTGGTTGTATGTGTGGGGTGGGGATTAGCTATGAGCAGGCATCGAAAAGCATAGATGAAAGCTTAAAAACCATAAAACTAACCTGAGGTATATGCTCAAAGTCAGAATGAAATGTTATTTAAGGAAAGAAAGGCAACAATTCAAGAGTAGAGACAAGTGTATTAGATGGAAGTTTGAAAGAGATACAAAACAGCAGGGAGTGAAGAGACAAGGAGAAGGGAACTGGCAGGTAAAACAGATCCAGAAGGCATAGGAGAAACCAGATTCAATCAAGACCAGCAAATAAAATTTGCACTTGCCAAACTAGCTGCAGCTTCCCTGAACAGGAGCAGCAATAAGAAAAAGTCATGGGAATCATAGTCCCAAATAACCCTACCCTAAAAACAAGAAGACTAGCCTGACTTGAACTTTCAAAAGATAAACATTATAACAAGAGACATTCTGACAACTTTCACCACCCAGTCATCTGCCTGCACAAAGACTCAGAGTCATTAAGTAGTATTAAATATGAACCAACATCAAATCAAATCATCAAAGTCCATTTTAGCCAATTTGAAGTCCAAATTAGTCTCAGGAATATGCAATTTGTGCCTGAACAAAGCTGACTCATCTCAAACACAGACAGGCTGACAGGACTGAAACACTTCACCTTATTTCTTATCGAGAAACAGAATGTTTCACTTCACACATTCTTTTGAAAATTGGATCGAAGATAACAAGACATAGACAGTGGTGTAAGAGACAATAAATAGGTATTCCAAAACAACTATAAACAATAACGAGGAAAACAAGAAAGCAGGTTCAGACGTAATTTGATTATAAATTCTGACTGTATAAAATGTATTTTTGGCACTTTCATTGGTGGTGAGCTAATTGGTCAAGCATAAAATAAAACAGATAAATACATCAAATAGATACACGAGCAAGAGAGATAAAGAGAGCAATGAAGAATGACCGCCATTGTTTTTAATAGTATATGCTGATTATATACAATCATTCATGCAATTATCCAATCAGCCAATTATGTATCAGCAGCTCAATGCAGTCCTTCTGGAACCAGCGATCATGCCACGATCACCAAGATCAAATTCTGATGTGTGGTGTGAATATTAACAAAAGATCTTGACCTGTATTTGCATGATTTTAGGCATTGTACTGCTGCCTACGTGCTATCATGCTTACATGATCGGCTGATTGGATAATTGCATGGGTTATTATTCGTTTATTATCCTAATAAAATGGCCGGTGAGTGTTTATGATTTATATTCTGTTATACGTTATGTTAGGGGGAAAAAACACAACAATAAAACACACATCCTGTTGAATTCCTTACTTATGTCTGTGCTGACAAACTTATATCCCATGTATGATTTAGGGTAAACGGTGTTTGTGGGTGGAAAACAAGGCAGAAAATTCTGAATCTATAGCGAAAGACAAAAGGGGGGACTTTGATGGGACACCGTCCCCTCCAAAAGTATTGGAACAGCAAGGCCAATTTTATTGTTTTCGCTACGCATTGAAGACATTTGGGTTTGACATCAAAAGAAGAATATGAGGTGTGCCCTGTTAAATTGATTGTTTAAAGAATTAATAGCTCTGAATGTCTACTATTGGTTTGAGCCCTAGTTTTCACCTGTGAAGACTGTATTTGTTGTTTTAAAAATAAAAAAGGATAAAGCAACATGAAGAACAGATAGCTGTCTATGGGAGAAAAACAAGCCATTTTGAAGCTGAGAAAAGAGGGAAAATGTATCAGAGCCATACAACAATTTGGAATGTCCTGTAAAAGTAAGAAACCACTGGTGTACTAACAACCAGACCAAGGAAAACAACAACAGCTGATGATAGCAACATTGTAAGCGCTGTGAAGAAAACCCCCAAAACCACAGTTAGTGACATAATCAACAACCTCCAGAGGGCAGGGGTGAAGGTATCCACCATTCGAAGAAGACTTTGAGAGCAAGATTAACCTTTACCGAAGTGATGGAAAGGCCAAAGTGTGGCGAAATTACAGATCTGCTCATGATCCAAAACATAGAAGCTGATGGTGGAGGTAGTGTCATGGCTTGGGCTTGGATGTCTGCTTCTGGAAAAGACTCACTAAATCTTTATTGATGATGGAACTCATGATGGTATCAGCAGAATGAATTCAGAAGTTTACAGGAACATTTTGTCTGATAATTTACAGAGAAATGCATCCAAATTAATCAGGCGGAACTTTATCATGCAGCAAGACAGCAATCCAAAACACACTGCCAACACAACAAAGGACTTCATCAGGGAGAAAGTGGAAGGTTTTAGACCTTAACCCAATTGAGCAGCATTTCATCTCCTGAAGAGGAGACTGAAGGGAGAACCCCGTGAAACATACAACAACTGAAAGAGACTGTGGTAAAAACCTGGAAAAGCATCACAAAAGAAGAAACCAATAGTCTGGTGATGTCAGTGAGTCGCAGGCTTGATGCAGTTATTGCAAGCAAGAGATATGCAACCAAATAATAAGTGCTATTTACTTTAATTTACTTCAAAACGTTTCTGTTCCTATACTTTTGCTTGCCAAAAAGCTTGGTAGTCTGATACAAAAAGGTTGCATGTTTTATGTTGTTTAACACATCTAGATGTAAATACCAGGAAATAAAAGCTGAAATACTAAACTCTCGTCTCATATCCATTTTTTGATCCCAAACCCAAATGTCTTTGGTGTGAGGCACAAACAAATTAATTGGCCTCGCCGTTCCAATAGTTTTGGAAGGGGACCGTATATGACGATTGTGTGTGAAGTAAAAAGAGAAGGAGCACAACAGAGAGAGAAGAGTTGAGTGTGAGGCGGAGTGACAAAACGAACAGTAAGGAGACAGTGGGAGAAAGAGTGCGTGTAATCGTGTTTATTTTAAGGCACGGACCGTCAGATGTGACATGGTAGTCGAACATGGTGTCCTCGCCGCGGGACGACACGTCCGGCAGGTCCAGACGAATGCTGTCATGGCGACGCAGCCAGCTCTCCATCTTCCTCCGATCGTCCAGCTCGAGGAGGGCACCAATGCTCCACATGAGGGCAAAGACGTATAGACGCTCCATGTGCTCACGCGTAACCTCGCCACCCTGCTCCTACACACACACACACACACACACACAAATAATCAGAAATTATTGCACAGAAAAAGCTAATGTCACTGAGACATTATACTGCCAGTTACACCCCATGTTTAAGCAGTTTTTGTTTAAAACAACCTCCATTTCAATACAAAAAAAGTCCAATATTTAATATGGTGAAGTTTTCTTCAAGGAAACGTTTTTAGAAGGAGTCTCCATTGCCAGTGCTTTGGAGCAGTCAGAGGTAAAGCTGTAACTTTAATGTTTTCCAACACAGGAAAATCTTTGAGCTTTCTGGATTCTCAGTAACACGACAAGCTTGATTTTAAACAACTTTATTATCTTTGGTTTTTTTTTTTTTTTTACTTCAAGTGAGAGAAAATAAGACACTGGTGACAAAATGACTGTTTATAGCTGTTATAATGTATGTGATAATAGGAACGAACTAGTATCGCATGATGTTCCACAACGTTAAATGTAACTATAAATGTTTTGTTGTTTTTTTTTTAAGTATGGTGTGCTGTCCTTTAATTAATTAAAAATTCTGGTTGAACTTTATTTTGCAGTAAGCAGATGGTGTTTACAAAAAGTAAGTATATGGTAAGTAGTTAGTAAATTACTGTGGTATAAACAAAATAAAACACTATGAAACATGCTGATATTGGAAGACAATCCACTTTGTGGTGGTAACGCTAACTCTGTTTAGACACAGAACATTTATTTTCTTAATGGTTCTCCAAAACATTACAAGAAACCAAACTAAGTCAATATTATATTAGTTAGTAAGTATCTAATATATTAGTAACTAATATAATTATAAGTCATTTCTAATTACTTAGTAAGTTGTTACAGTTTTAAAACCTAACCTGTTCATAAAACCTCAAGCTTCCACGTCTTTAGAAATCCTGATTATTCTTTCATTTGGCGTGAACGCTGACACAAATGCATCACGGCATTATTTGAAAACCCAGGAGGTGCAACCAGAGGTGACAGACTCGATTCTGCCGAGCTGTGCAGCATACAACAGACCGTCCGTGCATTCCCACTAGAGCCCACGGGGTGCAAATTTGCGATTTGTACCTCCAGAAAGAAAATACTTTTTGAATGACAGTACAAAAGACGACATGTGGCATTTTGTTCCAGACTGTATTCAGGAGTTTCTAACAAAAGGAGATGGGGATGCTGGGAAAATGAAAAAGAGGGTTTCAAACAAAACAGGAGATATGATATGATATGAAAGATGATGCTATGCAGGCATTTTCGCTGTTTTTTTATGGGTATTGATAGTAGTTTTAGAACACTGACCAACTATACAAGTATTTCATAAGAATTATATGTATATACAGTATGAAAAGAAGAATATAGGGATAAATTCACACACTTAAAATCTGTATCCTGTGTTTAAATGTTTCTGTAAAGCTGCTTTGAGACAATGTCCATTGTGAAAAGCGCTATACAAATAAAATTTAATTGAATTTAATTGAATATCGACAAGTTTGCATCCACCTTTTTTTGGGTTCTTGGGGTGAATTAATAAATATTGGTATCTACAGTATATTACAGTTTATCTACAAAACAGAACACTCCTGCTGACGTGCTCTAGTTAATTCAGTTGACTTGAATGACTTTAAAAGTGTGAAAAGTTTGGACAGCATTCACGGCATTCACACTAAAATGGCAAAGAGTAGGGGTGTGAAAATTTTGTATATGTTTGCGATACCTTGGGCACTTGCAGGAGGCCTTGCAGCACGTTGATGCACTGCATGATGATGAAGGCTTCCAGCATGTCCATCTTATAGTCTAGACACTGCACACTGAAACGGTAGAGCTCAGGGAAAGATCCAGAAAAGAGCTCACGCAGCACTTCGGCCTCCTGAGGAGAGCGCTTCCTCAGCCAGCCCTGCATGCGTGAATATTGCAGAACTGTTAGTAGAATTATTTCAAATTCTTATTCATTTTATAGTATATGCTGTACTTCTACTCGGGAATCTTTGAACGATTGGCCCTCACCTCGAGGATGGGGCTCCAGCCGAGCACCGAGGAGCTCATGAACACCATGCCGTTGCGCGACACGGTGGCGGGTGAAGCGTTGTCGATGTTGTGCGGCTCGAAAACGATCTTGCAATTGGGCGCCATGGGGATGCGGTCGCCATTGGCTAGCGTCAGCGTGCGGTTGTCATCCAGCACCGAATTCAGGTTCTCGATCCAAATGGCATCAACGGGGCCATCCAACACAATCCAGACATGTTCACCTGAGACAAAAGGGGATGAAGAGGACATGGGTGTGGCGAGTTAACGAAATGAGAGATCAATGAAAAAGCAAGAGGTAGAGCTAGACAGTGCTGAGGCAGGGCTGGACAATAAATAGTGGTGACTCACTGGTTAAAGGCTCTGGGTTACTGATCAGAAAGTCAGGAGTTCAAGTCCCAGCACTGCCAAGCTACCACTGTTGGGCCCTTGAGCAAGGCCCTTAACCCTCAATTTCTCAGTTATATAAATTAGATAAATGTAAGTCGCTCTGGAAAAGGGCGTCTGCCAAAATGCCATAAAATGTAAATATAAAGACATCAGTGAGTGAGACAGGACTAACAGAGACAAAGACAGACCGTTAAGGCAGAGCTGGACATGAGAAATACAGATCAGATCAGTGAAAGTCTCATGATATACTATTGTGCATACTTTCTTCACTGTTGTTGTGTCTGCTCTCTGTTTATTATTCAGGGTTGTCTTCAGAAGCGTGTGCGTGCGTCCTCACTACAAAGCTCCATAACACAGTTGCGTATGTTTGATTATGTTTCGCCCTCAGGTTGAACTCAGACTCGAGTTTCTGTCTGATTAAAGATGTGATCTGATCGTGTGAGAAGCGAAGTCTCTCCGCGCTGCTTTCTGCTGCTCTGTTGATTTCTAATTCTGTCTGAAGCTCTAGAGATCGATTGAGTTTTTCAGACGTCCAATCATTCAGTTCTTTTTTTTATAACATTGAATCCTTTTTTGTTTTTTTTAACACTGAAACTCCAACATGACATGACCATGTGATAATTAAAAAATCTAAGAAAACAAACAAAAAAAAACCACAATGAGGGCAAAAAGACGAATGGGAATGGGGTCAAAAAGCACCTTTTTTGGCTTTCAGTGTCTTTCTCCAGAGGGTGGAGAAAATGCCATCAGTCCAGTCGTTTGTGGCGACGTCAAGTCGGCCGAACATCTGCGCCGCCGTAATGGCTTTCGGGTTCATTCTCATCTCTCTGTGAGGCTGACCGCAATCTGAACACATACATACACAAACACACACACAGTGTATGCCTCACGGTATATGTGATGGGTTGTACGTGATTCTATATGTGTGTGTGTGTGTGTGTGTTTTTTTACCCGTCATGGCCTTCATGAGTGTGTGGATGCATGTGGTTTTTCCTGCTCCGCTCGGGCCCAGTGCCATCATGCCATGACGCACGAGCTGCGTCTCAAACAGCTGGATCACCTTTAGCCTCCAGGAAGGGTGATTAATAAGACCGGCCTCTGTGACCTGCACACACACACACACACACACAAATCAGTTACGACAAACTAACACAATTAAAAAAATTTAGTAGCCTCACACCTCCAGGGTTTGATCCTGAGCCCTGTTTGGAGATGCACGTTCTCCCCTGTGTCTTTGTGGGCTTCTTTCATGTTCTCTGCTTTCACGTATATTCCCTTCTGCAAATCTGAGAACGAGTGTGCACTTGTTTTTCTAGCTTGACATTTGTACCACAAGACACATTTCTCTGACCCGCACCTGTTTATCTATGGCTGATTCCAGCTGAGGGTATCCCGCCTTGTCCAGTTGTATTCCGGGGAAAAGGTCTTCGATCAGGCTCAGAAAAAGCGGCTCATCTTCATCAATCTGGTGGCAGAACCCAGAAAAAGCATAGAGTGATACTAAGGGACAAAATGAAAATGCTAGTTTTCCTAATAAAGCATGCTCTTCAAAGTTCTCAGTGAACATTTAGTGCTTTGAAGCAGCATGTCTAAAAATGATACATGTATACAAACATTTTCATTTTTAACATCAGTATGGAAAATACTCAAAAGGTGAAAACAAACTGGGAAGTGGCGCTGAACCGTTGCTAATAATTAATCATTAATGGCAACGTGAATGTTTTGAAAAATGTTTGTGTTAGAAAAATTATTTAAAAAATGTAAGATTGTACAGGACCGAGTCGATGTTCTTACAAGTTTGGACAGGTTCATGTCCCGCAGCACCCTCATGACGATGGTGGACTCGGTGTCACTGGGGTTGGCCCGCTTGGCTGCGCCTAATGTGCGCAGGACGGACAGGATGTTCCTCAGACCAAAGTCATAGTGAACCTGAGAGATCAAGGAGAAAACAAACTATGTTGATCATATTACAAAGGTAATGAAATAGAAATTTGAGAAATTGAGACAGGTCTTCAGTTTTCACACACAGTTGATCAGAACTGTTATTTATCCTGATAACCTTAAATCAGACCTATTATTATCGTATTGTGGTGTGAAAAACATTTTATTTACTGAAGCTACTGGAATATTTCATTGAAAAAATGGACTTTGGTACCTGTTTGGAGAGCTGCTCCTCACACAGTTTATACAGGGTGAAGAACTTCCTGGCCAGCTCGATGTTGTCGATGAAGCCACAGCTGGCCAGTTTCACCCGGATGATGATCTGCCGATCCGGAACCATCATGGCTACTGAGCGGAAGTTGATCTTCAGGTTCTCTGGGAGTTCCTGACGGCCCGCGTACCCAGGGTTCTAAATACAATATGAACAATGACAAATATTTTGAGCTTCAAGGTACACAATTTGGATATAAATTATATACAAAGTATATGCCGCCGTCCCAGGTTCTACATAGAGCCCTACAACAATGGGTTTCCCTTTCAGAAAAGTTTTAGTGTAGGTTTTCAACCTCCTTAGGAAGCGAAGAACTTTAAACAGAATCAATTTTACATAAATTTTTTAGAGTACTGTATTTATTGCACTATATGTCTTGTTTTTTCTTAGAATATAGAATATTATAGTATTTTTGGTGTATATACTTAAAACAGAAGATAATATATAATCTTATAGAGTTATACAGTATTTATAGTACCATACTTATAGTACAGTATTTTACAGTATTTATTAATTATACTACTATACAGTATTTCCTATAGAATTCTAGAGTATTTATAGTACTACACTACAGTATAGCATTTTCTTATAAAATATTTACAATATATTTATATTGTTATTCTTATATTAGTATTTTATTATAGAATTTCACATGCTTTATAGTACTATATTGTAGTATAGTATTTTCCTGTAGAATTTTATACTAGTTACAGTAATATACTTATAGTATGGCATTTTATTGCAGAATATTGTAGTATTAACTGTACTACACATTTTTGTATTATATGTTTTTTCGTAATTAGTATTATACCTATAGTATAGTATATTTTATAGAATTTTAGACTATTAATTGTATCATACTTGCATTATATAGTCATAGTTGTATTATATTAATTGTACTTTAATTGTACTATACAGTATTTTCCAATAAAGTATTTATTGTGCTATACTTATAGAAAAGTATTTTTCAGTAGAATTTTAATAGTTTACTATAACTCATGTTTTAGTGAAGCATTTTTTCTAGAGAACTATATAGTACTATGTTTATTATATTGAATTTTATTAAAATATTTGATAATATTTATAGTACTACACACATAGTATATACTGCATAATATAACATGTATTTTCTTATAGAATTTTATAGTATTTAGAGTGCTGTACAGTATAGTTATTTTGTTATAGAATTTTATATTTATTGTACAATATGTATCTATAGTATTTTCTAATATTTATTGTGCTATACTTATAGTAGATATTTTTTATATTTTATATATATTTTATATTTTTTATAATATTTGTAATACTATACTTGTATAGCCTTTTCTTATGTAAATGTACTGTGTTTATAATATTATACAGTGTTTTCTTATAAACAGACACACTTTTTTATACATTCATATAAATATGTTTGTTTGTTAATTATTTTGTATATAGACACATAAAAATCTGCATCTACATTTAGGCATCAATTTATTTATTTTTTATCTCCACCATATACTTTACAGATAATAAGGTTTCAAATTTGCCCTTGTTCAAACTTCCCCATGTTTGTCTATCTGGGGGGAAAAAACAAGTGGAAGTAGCACGGTGTGATCGGCTGTAATGAAAAACAATCCTGTCCGAATGATCTGACAATGCTATTGTTTTCCTAAGGTGGAGAACAGAAAAACCCCTCATCCGCACTGCTTGTGCTCTCCATGGGGAAAAGTCACACGTCCAAAATAAACAACCATTTTTGAGTAATGAATCAGCATGTGATTGGAAAGGATGAAAGCAGTCAGCATGAAACTCAGACATATGTATGATATTAAACAGATAATTTACAGTGTATGATTATAATACAACACAATATTATGGTTTTCTTTATATCACATTTTCCTCTCAGATATCCTTGGATCACAGTATAATCCCCCACCCCAAGATCTCACCATGGTGAGGAAGAGGCCGAACTCAGGGTTCATTTCTACCGAGTCTCCATCAGTAAAGACGAAGCTCTTTCTTCGCTCCTTCTTGCATGTGAGGATGATGGAGATCTGCTGTGCTGCAACAGACAACACTGGCAGCTCGATGCGGTTGAATTCGTCAAAGCAACCCCAGGAACCCGACTGAGCTAGACCTTCAGAAACAAACAGACGAGCAACTGATTCAGTTTCTATTCAGTTAGGAAAAGAAGGGACTTATGGTGGACACTTCACATAATCTAAACCTAATAATAACCTAATAATAATAAATATTATATAATATATAAATTATATATATATATATAAATTATATATATATATATATATATATATATATTACATAGCAGTAACAATTTACTTTACCAACAATTTTCCTACTTACCAAATACTTACTTTTTATTACTAGTTACTTACCAGATATTTACTTATTATTACTAGCTACTTACTACTTACCTATTAATTACAAGTTACTTAATATACTCTAAAATAAAGTGCTACAAGTTCTACAAAATTCAATATACATCTATTTCAATATAACTTTTCTCGTATAAGTTACATTACTGTATTAGCCGTTCTTTATACAGTGAGGGAAAAAAGTATTTGATCCCCTGCTGATTTTGTACGTTTGCCCACTGACAAAGAAATGATCAGTCTATAATTTTAATGGTAGTTGTATTTGAACAGTGAGAGACAGAATAACAACAAAAAAATCCAGAAAAACGCATGTCAAAAATGTTATAAATTAATTTGCATTTTAATGAGGGAAAAAAGTATTTGACCCCCTCTCAATCAGAAAGATTTCTGGCTCCCAGGTGTCTTTTATACAGGTAACGAGCTGAGATTAGGAGCACACTCTTAAAGGGAGTGCTCCTAATATCAGTTTGTTACCTGTATAAAAGACACCTGTCCACAGAAGCAATCAATCAGTCATATTCCAAACTCTCCACCATGGCCAAGACCAAAGAGCTCTCCAAGGATGTCAGGGACAAGACTGTAGACCTACACAAGTCTGGAATGGGCTACAAGACCATTGCCAAGCAGCTTGGTGAGAAGGGGACAACAGTTGGTGCGATTATTCGCAAATGGAAGAAGCACAAAAGAACTGTCAATCTCCCTCGGCCTGGGGCTCCATGCAAGATCTCACCTCGTGGAGTTGCATTGATCATGAGAACAGTGAGGAATCAGCCCAGAACTACACGGGAGGATCTTGTCAATGATCTCAAGGCAGCTGGGACCATAGTCACCAAGAAAACAATTGGTAACACACTACGCCGTGAAGGACTGAAATCCTGCAGCGCGCGCAAGGTCCCCCTGCTCAAGAAAGCACATATACATGCCCGTCTGAAGTTTGCCAATGAACATCTGAATGATTCTGAGGACAACTGGGTGAAAGCGTTGAGGTCAGATGAGACCAAAATGGAGCTCTTTGGCATCAACTCAACTCGCCGTGTTTGGAGGAGGAGGAATGCTGCCTATGACCCCTGGAACACCATCCCCACCGTCAAACATGGAGGTGGAAACATTATGCTTTGGGGTTTTTTTTCTGCTAAGGGGACAGGACAACTTCACCGCATCAAAGGGACGATGGACGGGGCCATGTACCGTCAAATCTTGGGTGAAAACCTCCTTCCCTCAGACAGGGCATTGAAAATGGGTCGTGGATGGGTATTCCAGCATGACAATGACCCAAAACGCATGGCCAAGGCAACAAAGGAGTGGCTCAAGAAGAAGCACATTAAGGTCCTGGAGTGACCTAGGCAGTCTCCAGACCTTAATCCCGTAGAAAATCTGTGGAGAGAGCTGAAGGTTCGAGTTGCCAAACGTCAGCCTCGAAACCTTAATGATTTGGAGAAGATCTGCAAAGAGGAGTGGGACAAAATCCCTCCTGAGATGTGTGCAAACCTGGTGGCCAACTACAAGAAATGTCTGACCTCTGTGATTGCCAACAAGGGTTTTTAAACCAAGTACTAAGTCATGTTTTGCAGAGGGGTCAAATACTTATTTCCCTCATTAAAATGCAAATCAATTTATAACATTTTTGATGTGCGTTTTTCTGGATTTTTTTGTTGTTATTCTGTCTCTCACTGTTCAAATAAATCTACCATTAAAGTTATAGACTGATCATTTCTTTGTCAGTGGGTAAACATACAAAATCAGCAGGGGATCAAATACTTTTTTCCCTCACTGTAGAGTAGCTACATCATAGCCTAGTGACTCCTAGCATATAGACAACTTCTCATCTCTATAGCTGATGAAAATTGGGATACATCATGGTCAATGCTGCATGCAACAGAAATAATTGTGTTTTTGTTTTCAAGCATGATAATTATTGAATCATTTTACTTCATGAAACAGTTGATTTTTATCTATCTATATGTTTCTAATATTTAAATTGTAGATGCAGTTTTTCACAGATTGGTGAACTTCTGCCCAGCTTTACTTCTGAAAGACTCTGCCTCTCTAAGATACTCTTTTTATGCCCAGTCATGTTGTCAATTAACCTCCAGATGTTTCTTTTTAGTAACACTTACTTTTCCAGCCTTTTGTTGCCTGTCCTTTTTGAGACGTGTTGCAGCTATCAAATTCATAATTACCATATTTTTTCCTTAAAATGGTACATTTCCTCAGTTGAAACATTTGATATGCTTTCTAAGTTCTATTGTGAATAACATATTGGTTTATGAGATTTGCAAATCATTGCATTCTGTTTTTATTTACATTTTACACAGCGTCCCAACTTTTTTGAATTATATAAATATATAATGTGTGTGTCTGTGTGTGTGTGTGTATTCACTGCCTGCTAGAGGTACAGTACTGAAAACCAAGTCTTAAAACCACAGTATTTCTGTATTTTCTTACACTCACATTGTATCTCAAAAATATGGATAAAAAAAGAGACATATGTAGCTAGCTTAAAACACCCAGTGAAAAACTATTCTTGCCTTTAAATATTCTGCCAAGGCCTCGGAAGTCCATCTGGTCAGAGCAGTTGAAGACCACCACGTATTTTCCCAGACAGCGGCCCATGTCTTTGGTTGTCTCTGTCTTTCCAGTTCCAGCCGGTCCAGCTGGTGCTCCACCCATACTCATCCCCAAAGCCTGGGCTAAAGTAATGTAGCACCTAAATCAGTAAAAAAAAAAAAAAACAACAATTGTATGCATCTCTATAAGTTATGCATTATCGTCTCTACCTATTTCAGTCAGTAAGAACCAACTTCATGCTTACCAAGATGTGGAGCCGCAGTGTAACAGTAGAACCAATCTGAACTGAGGGTGTTCTATCTAGCAACAAAATTCTTGCTACCAGTTCTGAGAGACTACCAGATGCTGGTGGGTCATGGCTATCGGATACATCTATCACCAGGGTTGCAGAAGTTTGGATGGCGCAAAATCTACACAGGTGTGCCCACTCATGGTTAGCCTCACTGAGAGCAACTCCCTTGCCATAATGGTGCAATGGTACAGTGGATGCTCTATTGAGACAGAGAAGTGGTAGCCCAAATCAGGGAAAGGATTGACAGGGCACAGTGATGCCAAATCAACATTGTTGATTGTGGTTCACCCTGGTAGATCTAGACTGGGTCAGGATGCACTGGCCTACAACTGTCCTCATTGTACACATTTCTGCCCACATTGCACAAATTTCAGCCACCCACTTTGGTTTCCACTGTTGCTCAGAACAAATCTGTTGTCCCAAATGAAGAGATACACTTGGCACCCTCAGTTAGCTTATGTGCAACTGTGGGTTTGGTGCTTCATAGTGATGTACAGGTTGAGGACAATGATCAGTGAACGGCTGGGGGCTCATAAACTTGTCAACACCTTACTCAAGGTACCTTCCTCCACCACACTCCCCAAGAGCCCAGTGTGGGATCTCGTCCTTGTATGGTCCCTTATGTCTATTAAAACCAACGCTTATAAACCCATGAAGGATGACAAACTGAAACGGGTCTCCTTAAATACTGCTTTGAGTAAAAATAATTTGAGTAAAAAGAACTGCATGGCTTGGTGAAACGTTGCCTTGCATGGGATACTGGCCAGATGATTCTGGGGTGACCATGTGCAAGTCATTAAACCCAAAGTTATTTAATTTATTTTTGTTAACCAACTGATTGGCCTTGCAGTACATAATCTGCAGTACCTTTTTGACTGAACAGCAGTGATTCAATCATTAGATTAACTGAACTGTCAGAGAGTAAATACACAAGGAGCATCCCTGTCTAAACAGTGAGACTGGGCCAGTGGGTAGTGGACGTCATCACCATAGCCTTTAGGTGTGCCAGATGCCCAGGAACTCTACACAGAGTGTCTCCTACTCATGGGGATTACTTAGAGGCATGATGCTCCAGATAGTCTGTTATATTCCAATCTGGGCATCACCGTGTACCTTCTACAGGATCTACAAAAATTACATTGGCTCTCATTGTGGCTTAAGTGTAGGGGGTAATTTCCAAAGACCTTTCCAGTCTGTCCTAAAGTGAGTCAGTTCCTCACCCAGAAGAATCCGTGTGATTCTCACCCAGGTTCGGAGGGTGAAATACAACTCTAGTTGTATATCTAACCATGGTTCTTTAAACACTTGAAAACTGTGTCCTTGCCATTCAGATCTAGAGAAGGTTCCAGAGAAATGCCTGTATGACAGCACTATTTATTTCAAATTCTACACCATATGGTAGTCATATGTTGGTTATCTGTTGTTCACAGAACCACAGTTCAATATGTAATCAGCATTTTAACTCACGGTAATGACAAAAAAAAATGCTGAGTCTTGCTTGAGAAATATAATTGGACAACACTGTTAGTCTAATTAACTAATGAAATAAACACCCCTGCTCCCAGGATTACCTGTCTGTTAGTGGAGTGATGACCAGCCTGTCAGTGCAGCCCAAAAACTCGTTCTGATAAACAAAGCCCACATCTGTGATGCTGATCAGCATCTTGTCTGAATCTTCGTTGAAGTAGAAGCGACACTGCTTCAGCCATTCGAAGTCTGCAGGGCTTTTGATGTGCAAACGACACTAGAAGAAAAGAACAAAAGACAAAAACAGCAAGCAAAATGTTAGAAGACATTACAGGAACCTAAGAGGAATTTTAAAGAAACTTTAGAGCAACTTTAGATGAAGGCTAGTGGCCTACTTAAAGGAACATTGCAGGAAGTTGAGAGGAACCTTAGAGAAACATAAGTGATTTCAAGAACCATAGACAAACCTTAAAAGAACTGTTAGAGGAATGTTAAAGGAACATCTGAGGAATATTACAAAAACCTTACAACCTTAAAAGCATTACATTGATGAGCCTTAAATGAATGTAAGAGGAACATTAAAGAAATGTCAGAGGAAATATTTGAAAAACTTTAGCGGAATATTACCTTCAGGAATCTCAGAGGAATGGTAATGGAATATTAGCAAATATTATGAATTCATATTGACATACTGCTAATAATGAATGAAAGCTAGCAGAAGGTGATTAGGGTCGACTGGATTGTATGTATAAAAGGGTAAAAGGTGATAAATAATTTAAAAATGGTTATAATTATTGTTGATACACTTCGGTAATGATTTTGTCTACATGTAATCACTAAATTGAATCAATAACCAAGTTAGCAATGCTGTATATTTATCTTTTTCATGTTCCTTTAAATTTCCTGACTGTGAGACTTTTGTGAGCCTCAACAAGGTAAAATGCAACAGTGGCACAATTATTCCTCCGTGAAAGTTGAAACTCAGTTAGAAAAGTGTGTGAGACAGAGCTGGTGCAGAGCAGTTATATAAATATATAAAAACTTACATAACTCAATATTGCAAATCTGGCTTCCGTTCAAAGCACGGATAAACAGAGTTGTGTTATATTTGGAACAGGCCAAGCAGAGTAATTTGGTTTGCAATCGTTCAAGAGATTGCCTTCTAACTTGTGCAGAACTATATAAACACAGGTTTATTTGCTGAAGGTTCTGAAGTTTTAGGAAGCTGAATGTTCCAGCAATTTCTTATTCATACAAACTCTAAAATGGAATTGGTGCAAATGCAAACGGCGAAGTACAATGTTTGCATATGAATAAGACCGGCTGAAACCTGGCTGAGAATTTAGTGCTCCATAAAGCTTCTATCTACCTGATAAAAATGGCTAATGAGTCAAGATACAAAGTAAGGGGGTGTGTTGTGTCTGTGTGTATGGGCAGGTTTTTGTATCAAGCAAAATGTGTTTTAATTTCCAATTAAATATGAATATTTTTCTCATTCGAAGTCTATTTCGCTCACCAAGTCGTCGAAGATGTCCCTCTGATGGACGTGGATGGTGATTAGGGTTTCGTATTTAGTCCGTTCCATTGCGCTCAAGTCCTTGGTGGTCATGTCGATGAGAGTGTTGAGGAGATCCAGGAAGAACTGATTGGTTTTGGCCATAATTTTACGGTCATAACGCGCATTAGTCAAAGCTTCTTCTGAATCTCGAGTCCAGATCATCTGGATTCCCAACAAACCAACCTAAAGAAATATGAGATAAACATATTAAAAACAACAACAGCAACAATGATAACTGCTTTTTACTGGAAGAATTTGTAGGATGTCATAAGAAAAAAAAATTATGGTACGAAGTGTCCAGATGAGATCATTTTTAGACAAACTTTAAACTTTAAAAGCAGAAATAAGAAATGCCAACGACAGGTACTGCATATTAAATATCTATTATTTGTTACATTTCAGAGGCTTAACCCTGGAGTACCTGTGCAGGGAAGGAATCCAGGAAGTCAATCAGATGGAAGGCAGGGTCTTGGATTGCCATGGCCGCTTGACGGATGATGAGGTGCAAAGACCTCTGGGATTCCTTGAGGAGGGCGTTAAGCCACACCTCTACGTTGCCCTCGGCGGTGACGGGCCGGTCCAGCTCCACCGTCTCACCCTCACGTGATGACATGGCCAGGATACGATCATACATCTGAGGTAACATTTTCAGTCATTTTTCATCAGAGTGTGAAGAAATTGCATAAACGCATACAATACAATAGTATTTTTTGACTTCGAATTATATGCCTGTATTAATTTCATGGTTACTTGTAGTTCATTAATAAAGGTAATAATAATAATAATAATAATAATAATAAAGTATTTATGCTAACCTCACCCTTATATCAAACTATCCAACCACTTTTCACACAAATTAAGGTTAAATGTAAATGAAATCGACACATAAAGAAGAGTTACTAAGTGGTAGCAGGAGATGGAAATAAATTATTTTTAAAATTTTAAATGTAAATTCATTAAAATAAATGAAGTAAATGTTGTGTTAAGATGATTTTTTCAGCTAAAACCATTGAAGTAGTATTAGGTAACAGATTAATAAACAGATCTGAAGCCGCAATAAAGCTGTACCTTATCATGAAAGCGGACAGATTTGATGTTGTCGAAGACGTTAAGCAGGTGAGCCTGGATGGTATGAGAGTCAGACGCCTGGCCCAGGATCTCCAGAAGAGCTGGATCAGACACGAAGAAAAAACGAGGGAAGAGCAGACGCTTCTTCTCCAGATACCTTCAACCAAAAGATGACAACCTGTTTAGCAGAACTTTGACAGGATAACGTTGTACATCTATGACCTACTATAGGCTTCAATGTTGACATATTTGCTGTTTTTTTTTTTTTTTTACTATTTATTGTAATTTAATTTCCTATTGCCTATTGTTTTCTTTTTTTTTTTCACTTGACCTTTAACCTGTAACTTGACACATGAACTACAGCAACCTGCAAATCAATACATCTGCTCATGTCTGAATGTGAACCTGTCGCCATTCCATACCTAAGGAATTTGGGGAACATTTTGGGGCTGTGCTGTTATAGGAAAATAATCTTCAACTGGGTTTCCATGGAAAATAACATACCCAGTGAGGGATTTCTGGCACATCTCAAGTTGCTCGAGCAGGTGGGGAAGAAGCTGGCCCATTGTCTCATCACCGACACATGACTGCACAACGTTGGGCATCTCGTGTGCCCGTGTCATGATCTTCACCCAGGATTTATCGATGTTGGAGAAACGCTTGGCTTCCTGTTTAGGGTGCATGGCAAAAAGTGTCACTGGCAGAGGCAGAATACTTCTAAAATATATTGGTATTAAAAACAGATCTTCTTGTTTGAGCCCATCAGACAGCATTTCGAAACATGGGCATGCACAGAAATATGTAAGAAAAGTGATAAAACTGCAAAGCACCTTGGGAAGCTGTTTGGCTATATCTCCACCCACAAACACAGCCTCCAGGTAGATCCAGAGGTTCTGCACTGTCATCCAGTTCTCAATGATGTCAGTGGTATTGGACAAATTCTGCACCCACTTCTGGATCTGAGCCTTAAATGGAGTGTTGTACCTGGAAATGTGTTTGGGGTGAAAATTATTTTCGTTGTAATGTTGCTTGTGAAGGCGTCATACACTGTGTCACCAGTTTAGTAGATACACCCATCAAGGACATAGTATTACACATACATTATGCCTATATATACACCCACCTGTACACCTGCTCATTAATGCAATTATCCAAACAGCTATTCATGTGGCAACAGCACAATTCATAAAACCATGCAGATACAGGTCAAGAGCTTCAGTGATTGTTCATATTAAACATGAGAATGTGGAAAAATATGATCTTAGTGATTTTTCACCATGGCATAGCTGTTGGGTTCAGAAGGGCTGGTTTGAATAAATTCAGAAACTGCTGATCTGCTGGGGGTTTATAGTATACCCAGAACGGTGTGAAAAACATTTTTAAAAAACCACCATCCAGTGGGTAGCAGTTCTGGACGTGGAAATGTCTTGTTGATGAGTAAAGCGAAAGGCCAGACTGGTGGAAACTGACAGGAAGGCTACAGCAACTAAAATAACCACTCTTTACAACTGTGGTGTGTGTGTGTTGGAAGCAGGAAAAATGGGCAACTCTGACTAGGGCCAAATTGTGATGGCTAGACGACTGGGTCAGACCATCTATAAAACGTCAGGTCTTGTGGGGTGTTCCTGGTATGCAGTGGTTAGTACCTACCAAAAGTGGTCCAAGGAAGGACCACCGGTGATCCTGTGACAGGATCATGGCCACCCAAGAAAGTTCATGCCAGCACTGAGAATAGTTATGATGCATGTCTTGCTTGTACCTTGAGGAATGGATGGTCGTGCTAGAGGTAGCTGGGGGTCTGTTTTTGTTTTTTCAGGCAAGTGTCAGCTACAGAAAGCCAGTTGAGGGAAAGCTCCAAGGGACTGATGTGGAAGAACTTGGGGAGGTTGAAAACAAGCTGCATTCTGGATCAGCTGCAGGGGTTGGATGGTACGCAGGGGCAGATCTGCAGGAAGCAAGTTGCAGTAGTCCAATCTTGAAATGCGAGACTGAACAAGCCATGGATAGAAATGGCTAGATCCTCCATGATGTTCTGAATGAGAAACGTGCCTGACTGAGTCAGGTCAGCAGTATGAGGACAGAATGATACTGTAGCTGGTTGTCTAGAACTACCCCAAGGTTGTGTGCAGTGCAAGAAGATGTGACCCAACAATTCTTCAGGGATATCACAAGATCTTGATGTAGGGATGCATGTACAAGGATCTACAACAGTGAAGTCTTGCTGAAATTTGGTTTCAGCTGATGAGCTGCCATCCTTGATGTTTGCCAGACATGCTGAGATCCAGAAAACAAATCTAGGAGGCATTTCACTCTGTGTTAATCACTTGACAGGACTGTCAATTATTTGCTGCATGAATCTACAGTCTGGGCTAGAAAGAAAGCAGCCCCATCTCTGAGCCACAATCCAGTGGTGGTGCTGCTGATCATGGTTCAACAAAAGTTTTTCTTAAAAAAAAAAGAATCCACTTTTAACAGCAAATAAGATAATCTGGATGCCAAAAATTATGCCTTAGTGTTATGTATTAGCTCTAATGGGAAATCTATACCAGCCAGCCATGGCTATACAAGACTCTTAATCAGGTCTTGTTTCTAAATTGATAGCTAACTGTCACAATTAGGAATTTTTGCTCTCACCTGTTGCTCATGAGTGATCCCAGGACCATGAGGCTGTCCTCCATGCTACTAATTATTTCAGATGTGCTGTCTCCACGCAGCAGCAGCTCTCCACGGCTTTTAAACTGTGCAAACGTGAACGTTTTGTTGTCCCACTCGGCGATCACCTGCTTCAGTTTCTGCTCAATGTCTCGCTCTTTCACGGCACTAATGCAGATATCCTAACACATGAAAATAAAAATGACGTATAGTCCTAACAATACTGCAAATGTTAAGAGTTAGGAAAATTCAGGTCTCACTTCGATTTCTTCTTTATACTTGAGCAGAGGTGCCTCCATAATGTTACGCAGCTTGAAGGCATCAGATTCCACTTCGAAGGTATGGCCCGTAAGCTCGGTGATCCGTTTCCAGTGGCGCGTCATCATGGCACGGTCGGCCATCAGCTCCAGGAGTGGGCAGCACTCACTGAACTCATCGATGCTCTTTTTTAGGTCCAAAAAGGCCTGCCATTCCTTTAGGGCACGAGGCAGCTTACGGCATCTATACACAAATTATTATAAATGATTGTACACTTTCTAATTTTTTGATTATAGATTTTTCATTCTAAACAGGTACAAACATGGACAATTATTAATATAAAACATCACTTTTAGGCCTTTCGTGTATAAAATAAGTTTTCAGATAGATGTTCAACAAGTGTTTTTTAAAAATATATATCTGTATACAGATTATATTCAATATTTATATTCAATTCTATACTGTTGGAAAATTTAAGAAAATATGTTATGATCCCCATGTATAGACATCAATTTCCATTATGTAATTATTATATGCAGAAAGATTAACAGTTTCTGGGGATTCTGTTGGTTTGTTGATATGAATGTTATGATTATTGACAATTTCCAATGTAAAAATATCTACATAATAAAGACACTCTTAACATGGAGTTTTGTTTAATATCTTAAATATTTTTTTAAATATATATTTATTCATAATTTGCTAAATATCTCCATGAAATAATATTCTGTTAAATGGTTATACAGTATGAAAGTCAGCCCAGACACATTCTGTGGTAAATAATTTTTGGGGGGGAAATCTACTGCTTAATCTGTATGCATAATTTTATTATAATTTTTTATCTCTTTACATTTTCTTAGAAAATCCAATCTTACATTTCATTTTGATATCCATCCATCCATTTTCCATATCGTTTATCATACACATGGCCGTGGGTCATTTTGAGAAAAGTATATTAATAAATAATTATATAAATTAATAATTAGATAGATAGATAGATAGATAAATGTATTATTAATGTAGTTTTCTTAATATTGCCTTTGTAATTCTGCTTCATTTTTGATAACTGATAAATAAACATTTTGATAAATGAATAAACATTTTTTGGTTGTGGACTCAAACTAAAATTCTCCAAATCTGCTTTTCATTCAACTGGAGCGCAAGATTCGGCGAGTGTGACTGAAATCCACTTCTGAATTCATCCTTTTTAATGCAGCGTATTATTACATATTCTCTTGCATTACATTAGAAATAATTTTTCTGGTCACTTACCGTGCCTGAAAGTCCAGGAGCTCGTTGTTGATCCTCTCGATGTGGACGTCGGCCCAGAGGATGTCGTAATAGCCATTGACGGTGTCAATGACGTTGTTGTAGAGGCCGTAGAGCTTCTGCAGTAGTGCCAGCTGCTTTTTAATCTCCAGCAGTTGAGGATGCTGGGTAACGGGCAGGCCAAAGAGCTCCTCCCCACCGGTGAAGGTGATGTATTTGCGGTGGAGGTTGTCAAAGCGGTTCTGATACGAAAATCGATGTGATGCGAATAAATACACAAGCTCATATACACCTACTGTATATGAGATTGTTGGACATCCCATTCCAAAATGTTATTAATATGTAAATGTGCTTATAATGTTTTCATGAAAGCTAACGTGATCGTGGTCATGTGACTTTACCTGAAACATAATGAGTCTATCACTGGCGTCCTGGGGAGCCAAACCCACCACCATGGGTCCATCCTAGAAAGAACACATATATCATTGACCAATGTGTATTAAAGTAAAAAAATATTTTTTTTAAACAAGGTTTGCAATTGCTACAGTGTGTTAAGAGTTAAAAAGCTTTCATGCTTAACCTGATGTGATGCTACAGCAGTTGTATGCGTCAGCTCTGTCAACTGACCTTCTCATAGTCACCATAGAAGTGCTCACAGTCGTCTATGAACGTCTGCACGTTGCTGATTAGCTCTTCCCGGAAATTGGGCTGCAAAGAAACGAGCTCATTCTGCACTTCAGCACTCCGGGTCAGAAGCTTCTCCCAGGCGTACCGCAGCGTGTCCACTTTCTCCATTTCCTCCTTCGCCACCGAGAGCTCGTATTTATTCAGCATGGCATAGGACTCCTGAGGAGACATGGACAGGACAGTGGAGAATAATACTACTACTAATAATAATAATCCATCCATCCATCTTCTATACCGCTTAATCCTTTTCAGGGTCACAGGGAAACCTGGAGCCTATCCCAGGGAGCATCGGGCACGAGGCGGGGTACACCCTGGACAGGGTGCCAATCCATCACAGGGCACAATCACATACACATTCATACACCCATTCATACACTATGGACACTTTGGACATGCCAATCAGCCTACCATGCATGTCTTTGGACTGGGGGAGGAAACCCCCGCAGCATGGGGAGAACATGCAAACTCCGCACACACAGGGCCACGGTGGGAATCGAACCCCCGACCCTGGAGGTGTGAGGCGATCGTGCTAACCACTAAGCCACTGTGCACCCTAATAATAATAATATTAACACCAAAAAATTCTAGCATGTTCTTAAAGAAAGTGTGCCTTTACAATTTATTAGGAAATGTGTTTATCCTGTTTTGGTGTTTTGTTCTTTACCTCAATGGGTACTACTTGGAAGTCGATGGAGATCTGATGCTCTCTGATCTCCTTCAGCGCTGCCATGGTGATGCGAATGTCATCCAGGTCTTTGATTTGCCGATGCAGTTTCTTGCCGGCCTCGTCCACGAACACCAGGATCTGCTCCATCTCACCGCGGTACTTCCTGTTGCAGTGGCGGCCAAAGTCCACGATCCAGCACCTGGTCTCGGCCATGAGGGCCAGCTTTAGATCGGCTATCAGCGAAAGAATCCAAATTCGATTAGCATAACGTGAATCATAATAATCTCAGTGAAACAACGAAACTTAGCTTATTTCCTGCTCTCAGTAAGCTAAGTTTGCAGTATAAGGCATCCCTGCATTTCTTTTACAGAAATCAAAGTGGGGGGGGGGGGGGATTCTAAAATATAAAAACTGACAATAATAATAAGAATAAAAAAAATAATAAGAAGTCTGTAAGTGTAGGCTCACCTTTAAGTGACTTACTTCCTTAATTTAAATTATTCTGCAAAAAAACAGCAAGTATTTTTCTGGGATTTCCTGGACTCTCTGGTAAAATTTTGTCAAAGCCAGTTAAGATGCAGATGGCCAGTCAAAAAAAAAGAAACGAAATCCAATCTTAAACACTCATCTCGCCCTGGATCTGATATTATGTATTTTCCTTTGTATTTTAGTACGTCTGAACATATTACACGTGTTGACTCAATAATGTTATTTATTAAATTTGTTACAAAACTTTCATGAAGCTTTACATTTATGACTCGTAGTCACTGCTTCAGCCTAAAACTTTGCATTTCTTTCAGATAATATCATTTCGCAATTCAAGATTTTACCATTCATAAACTTTTACACCCCAAAATGATTATCACTTATCTGATCATATGAACGTGTGCTAAAATTGTTTTTTTTTATATATTTTTTTATTTGCATTGTTACCAACAAGTATATTGTATTTAGATTTATTATGCATCATTATAAAAAAATCCTATGCTATAACTTAGAACGTGTATAATTTAGAAATTATATGAAACGCAGAAACATATCAAAAATAACTAGAAAAATGAATAAATAAATAAGCAAGTAAACATGGAAAATATGACCAAGAAAGTAATACATTAATATGGAAGAAAGAAAGAAAGAAAGCTATTATTTAAATAATTCTATTATTTAATTTAGTCTTTTTGTTTTAACTTGGTGCACAAAATATAAATGTTGGTTGTTGGGTGTTTTTTTTCCAATTAAAATTTTTACCTTCATATACTGTATTGCAAAAAAAAAACCTGATTCAGATCATTTTGAGCTTGAAGGCAACAATGTGAAATAATAAGGGTTAGGGTAATCTTTGTAAATACAATTACAAAGAAAAACCTGCCATTTTAACAGGGGTGTGTAGACTTTTTTAATATCCACTGTGTCACATATCAAAGACGTAACTCTGGACTCCATTTCCCAGCAGCCACTGCACCATATTACTGTCACATGACCACCTGCACCTGTATCATGTTTTTGTTTAACGAGCACTCATATATATAGCCACTGTTTGCACTGGTTCTTTGTCTCACTTAATTGTCTTTCCATGCTTTTGTCCACGTGGCGATGTTTGGTTTTGCCACAGTATTTTGCCTCGTGTTATTGTGTCTTTGTTGTTTTTGTCTGTTTGACTTTTAAATGTTTGAAATCTGCGATTGCTCCCGCATCTACCTTTGAACCGTGACACACTGAATATCAAAAATGCTGATATTAGAGTGTTAGATTTCGCTCGCCGGCAGAAGCGTGTGCATATTATGTTCAATAAATGACATTTATAGTCCTATTAGATAAAATAAAGATATGATCTATTGAGTATTTGAAAAGAAATGAACAGGACAGGAAGGTTAGCGTATTTGGCGTGTGTATTCATAATGGCTAGGCTGTAAAAGCAGTGAAGTGATCAGGATGAGCTCACCTGTGTATAAAGCCAGCGCCCCCACGGTGATAAACTCAGGCTCGGTGCTAATTTCCTGCTCCAGGTCTCGGTAGTAGAGGATCTGAGACTCAAATTCCGCCAGCAGAGGGTTTCCCTGCACGAACATCTGGATGGTGCTCTCTCTGTCCTTCCTCCAGATGTGATGATATCGGCTGAAGTGCTCAAAGGCATTCATCGCTTCCTGTATCAGAGGAAAAGCAGCACTGCTGTAAAACACGACAGTGACAGGAACTCGCTCGTTTCTCTGATGTTCATTAAACTACTGTATAATGCATAGCTTCTCATCTGGTTAAACTAAAAGTGTGTGTTGATTTATGTGTTGTTTGTATTGTCTGCCTTTGCACATTTTTGTACTTAACTGTAGGTCAATTAGCCCATTAGCTAGCAGACAGGCGTCAGGTTCGATACCCTCACCGTGTCGTTGTTACCTTCTTGCTGGAGTTGATTGAAGTGCTGAGGACAGTCACCAGCTTGATGATCTCCTTGTTCTCAGAGACACTCTTGTAGTAGTTTTTCGCTTGGACAGGAACTGCCTGGTTATTGCAAGCCGAGACGTCTGAAGCACTGCCGTCTGAAAAGAAACAACAAAACAACACGAGATCTAAAGGACTGATTATATCGGTTAATATAACGCTCTATAATCAATTACAACGATGGCTGACCGGCTAGGCTGCGGAGTGTTGTCTCTCCTTCCTCGGAGTCGCTTTCTCTGCTGTCCTGCCGCAGGGCCGCCATGCGCCTTTCGCTCATCTTCTTCTGTACAACCAAAAGTGGCTTTTTAAATGCTTTTTTAAACCCTTTTGAATATTAATACAGTCAAACTGGCCATGTAAATATTGCAATAGCATAGGCGCGCCACATCACATTAGAACTGAACAACACCTTCTGACTCCTGTTTTCAGGATTTCCTTCAGCATCATAATCATCATCATCCATTCCATTTCTTGGAAAGAAAATGACATTTTAGACACCTAAGTGGTTCATCAGATTGTCCGTAGCGATGGTAGTTTTCAGCCAGCGCAAAACATAGAAATGACGCTTGACTAGAGATCGACCGATATTGATTTTTTTATAACCGATACCGATTATTTGCATGTGCCCAATAACCGATATGAAGAACCGATATTTATTAATTGTTTTACTTCTGTTTTTGACACAATGATAACAACACCACTGAACTAAACAAGCCATTTTATTTGTAACAAATTTTCTTATTTATACACCAGTGAATAGAGGGGTCTGAAAGAGTGCAAAATTTTTTTAAAAAAGGCTTCGATGAGGTAACCAATACGTGATTCCATGAGTTTGTTCACCCACATGATATTACAAAAACCGATAACCGATTATGGAAAAATGCGTAAATATTGGGAAAAAGATCGGTAAAACCGATTATCGGTCGATCTCTACTCTTGACCCACTGGTTTTAAGATTTCCTTCAGCATAATTATACACACTTCGAAAAATCAAGAAAATGAAATGGTTGTTTGGCTTTTACCTGTGTGATAGTATTGACAGTAGTGATGATAGTGAAACTGTTAATGGAAGTGCTATTAAGGGTAGTAACAGTAGTAATAATATTGATGGTAGTGACACTATTGACAGTAGTGGTAGTAATAGCACTATTGAAGGTAGCGACGGTAGTGACTCCACTGATAACACTGACTACACTTACATGGACAGCAGTAATCTAATTATTGACCGTATTCTGAATAAGATGATATTCTGATTAAGGTGTTTACATGAGTTGCTTTTAGAATATTGTTTACATGTTATAGAACATAGATGGATTAATGGCACACGTCATTACGTCCCCACGTCACGCCGTCCGACGTTCCCTACAGAATTTCACGTATCGACATAGAGTTCGTCTTCGTTATGGTATTGTATACAGTTTTGGGTGTTTCGATTTTAATTTGATGCTATACATGCAAATAGATGACTGTTTGAAGCTACGGGCTGTGTCCGAAACCACGTGCTTACCTGCTATATAGTAACCGAAATACGTGTATTTCACCTACTATATAGTAGGTAAGTATGTGGTTTCAGACGCAGCTGTGCTCTCTTGTTTGCCCTCAAACGGTTGACTGCTGCCGTGTGTGTATGTAGGTAGTGAGTTAGTGACGGCACTGACATTTTTGATGGTAGTGAAAGTAATAAAGCAACTGAACGTAGTGACACTATTGACAGTAGTGGTAGTAATAGCACTGTTGAAGGTAGTGACAGTAGTGACACTATTGCCAACAGTGACTCTACTGACAGTGGTGCTACTATTAATGAAAGTGGTGCAATTGACGGTAGTGACAGTATTCACACTGCTGATGGTAGTAGTAGTAATAACACTACTGAAGGTACTGACAGTACTGACATTTTTTATAGTAGTGACAATAATAGCACTATTGAAGATGGAGATATGGTGATAGTGACACTATTGACAGTTGTGACAGTAGTGATGCTATTGATGGTAGTGACTCTATTGAAGGTAGCGATGCTATTGACGGTAGCGGTGGCAGTGACCACTAATGACAGTAGTGACAACATTATGCATGTTAAATATGCTAGTATATTGTATAACCGACGTTGTCTAACTGAGTAAAGGCTTTTGCGAATAATTTTGACCAAACTGCCATTCATAGCCCAACTTATCAATGTACTATCCATTCTTTCTCATAAGTGAAGAACATTTAGGTTGTTTTTTTTTTTAACTGGCCAAAGGAAACAATACTACCTTCGATATTCTCTCCTTGCTCCACTGGCCAACACCCTTGCTGACACTGACCACACACTCTACGGCTTTATTTAACCCCTGCTGGATCTCTTCCAAAGCCGGCATCATGACAATGTTGGGAATGGAGAGACACATTCCCGCTCTGAAGATTGGCCGCTGCCCGCTGCTCTTCTGCCTGCTAGTAGTATCAGCCTCTGCTGCAAAGGGAAATGAGAAATGGAGGTCAGCACTGTGACAGTAATGAGAGCACTGGACGTTCTGGAATAAGAGAAGTGACACAACCTGCGGAACAGTTCTATAATTTAAATGCTTGGCAAAAGTACAGAAAACTTCATGAAAGTGGAAAACTGAACCTGTGGTATTCTTTTTTTCTTTTTCTTTTAAGTTTGTTGCTCAGACGTGATGTTAAAATTAATGTTGCACGCTTCCAGTCAGCCACCAGTGGAATGTAAGAAAAAAAGCAGTCCATGTTATGAAATATTAATAGGCTGATATTTACCCAGAATGTATTAATGTTTAAGAAGAAATGAGCCTTCTGTCTTTAGCACAGAACCACCCAATCATTATACTGGATTATTATATGATGATGGATCTAATGCATTGTTGATCTTACAGTAACTCCAGCTGAAATCTAATCACAACTCTAACACCGTAACAATAAATTCAACTTTTTATCCCAATTAGATTTGTCAGACAAGAGTCCATCACTGTCATGTTTGGCTAATATTAGTACAGTTGTATTGTTTTTTTGGACTCAATTGTTCTAATGATAAAGTTTTCCTACATTAACCAAAAATGGACAGATCTGGACAGGAAGTGACATTGCTGACCCAGAAAGTGCATGAGCGAGGAAGTGTGGATGCGTTTGCGCAGTGCCTCCAGTGTGTTGCGCGTCAGTCGGAGCAGCGCTTCCAAGTTGCGGTGGCTGAAGTGCGACAGAAGCTCCTGGGCTTCTTCCTCCATGACCTCCATCATGTGTCGCTTCCTCTTCTTCCTCATCAGAGGCGAGGAAGGTCCTGCGCTTAGGGTGGCTGTGTTACGGGACAATGCGTGCATGTCAGATTTACTCTCCTCATCTGCTGGGGAGAAAGTGAATACGAGAGTTCAAATTAAAATAAACAATTTCCTGTAAGACCTAAAAGGAGTTTATGCCCAATTTAGGATGTCCGAGTCCAAAACTCTGAGTCAGTGTAATGCAGTCAGCTGATGCCACCTGTCCCTTTAGTGCCCATTATATTCTGAAAAGTGTCTATCCCATTTTGTCCACCATACTCTATACTCAATCAGCTGGGTTTTTTTCCAACCTACTATGCATGCCATCTGTCACATCTTGTCCACCAAAGTCTATCCAGTACACTACCCATCCTGTTCTGTCTACCATACGCTATATGCCATTTATTCCATTTCTCCCCCATCTCGCCATACTCCATCTGTCCTTTTTTTGTCCATTATCACCAGTGCACTGCTTTTCCCATTTTGTCCACTATACTCTGTACCAGAGGTCGCCCGATGGACCGAGGTACCTGCCGATAACAGATTAATCAACCAATGGTTTTTTAATTAATACTGAATGAAAACATAATACTCAAAGTAAAATATTGCTGAAGTTTATTACAACAAATAAGCAATACTGACTATACCATGAAAATGTACTGCATTTTTTAATGAAATGAATATATAATTATTAATATAGACTAACTGTTTTGTCTGCCTTACTCTGTACACTATCTGTCCCATTCTGTCCACCATACTCTGTCCACTATATTCTGTACATTGTCTATCCCATTTTGTCCACAATACTTTGTCCACCATAACCTGTCCACTGTCTGTCCCATTTTGTCCATCATATTCTGTACACCAGTGGTTCTCGGGAGCACTGAGAGATCGGAAGGGGGGCGCAAATTGTTTTCAAGAAAAACAAACACAGACAGGGCATTATTTGGGTACTCTGTGTATTTTATCGCTTTTCAAATAGAATGTGCACAAATGGAAAAACTCTGCGTTCTTTCTCCCTCTGTATTTTCTTTTTGCTGGGGAGAGGCGGAGCTTAGCCTGCCTTTTATCAAGCAGTAAGTGCAGACTTAGCGACTTTTCAGACCCCTTTAGCGACTTTTTTTTGTGCAACTAGCGACTTTTGGACAAACTTTAGCAGCTTTCCAAATGTTGGCAGTATTTTCCTGCAAGCGCGAGGTCTTGCTTTCCCGCTGCACTCACACCTCTCTCTGCATCTGCTCTGTTCAGTGAGGAGCCGAGAGCCGGAGATTTAACAATATCCTGGATAACGAGCCGCGCCCTTCGTCCCAATTTACACCATTCACATGCGACTGTTTTTAGAACGTAAGACAAATGGAACGCAAAATGTTTTACATGTAAAATAGTCCATGTTATTACAGCCTAGTTCTCTTGTTCAAAGTAGTTATAGTGTTCAGAAACATTTTTGATCATTCATGTTCCATACCTGTCTGTTATATAATTTTATAAAAGTCATAAAAGTTTTTTTTTTAATCATAAAAGTTATGAAAAGTAATTTAAAAAAGTACAAAAACACAAAAGCTGTCTATCTGTCTGTCTATCTATCTGTCTATTGTGACGACAGGCCAGTGGCTGAGAAAGGGAAAGAGCGCTCCTCCTGCGACTGCAGCTATGGTGCTGAAGAGACAGTTCCACTTCAGCGCCACCAATGTTTTGGACAGCCGGAGAGCGCGTGGCTGTGAGGCGGGGCCGCCGATACACACACAGCTGGCAGAAAATAATCAGCGCGGCCGCTGTCCACCATCTAGCAGCCGCCGGGAGAGTATAAAAGGGCCATCCTCTGATAGGGAGAGAGGGCTCCCGAGGCACGCATAACAATTTGTTTTGTGTTTCTTGCAGATGACTCAGACTCAATTGAGGATTTCGCCCCCTGGCTGCACCCGCGGTCTTGCCTGACTGCAGAACAGGATATCAGGCACTCGGGAAGATCCCAGCACGCCCCGACAGCCCCGCGGATGACACCGGCGCCTGAGCACTTCACCCCACTGCACCTCCTTTGCACCCCACACCCTCACAGAATTTAAATAAACTCTGCATGTTTGCACCATAAACGGCCTCTTGTGTGTCTGTGCTCAGCCCTCAACCTCTCTAGGTTTGCTACACTGGTGGAGGATGCGGGCATGAACACAGACCCACCCACTTAAATTTTTTTTTTAATGTTAAAAAACTCACATCGGAGAAAAAAAAGAATCCCATGCTGCAGCACCTGGTGGAGACCAATCTCTAGCAGCAGGCCGTGACGCAGCAGCTTGCCCAAAGCCTGCAGGTCACAACCCGGGAGCTTCTGGCCCAGAAAACAATGACCCCTGCCGCCACCACACCTCTCCCTGACCCCGGCCGAGAAGCCCGGCGCCTTCTTCCTCACCTGACCCCGGGGTGACCTAGAGGCCTTCGAACAAGTCGCCCACCAAGAAGACTGAGGCATCGAAGAGTGGCCACACATCCTTGGCCCGCTGCTCTCCGGAGAAGCGCTCATGGCGTACTATGCCCTCTCTCCGGAGGAAGCAGCAGACTACGGAGAAGTAAAGAGGTAGATCCTGGCATGGTGTGTGTGAACCCCCCACCAGGCGGCGGCGGAGTTCCACCAATGGAGCTACAGGCCTGGAGCCAAGCCACGTAGACAGATGGACGCCCTCCTGCGCATCACCAAGAGGTGGCTCCAACCAGACCAGTACACCGCCACCGAGGTTGCAGAGAAGGTGGCCATGGATCAAATAAAGGTAGAGCAGGCACCTGGCCACCGCTAGTGGGCGTCATCCATGACCTCCCAGTACCACTGCTCCTGGGAAGAGACTGGCCTGGGTTCCCGGCCAGCCCAGCTCCCAAGGCCAGGAGGGTGCCCCAGTGAGCGAAGGAGGCACGAGTTCAGCAGGCCTACCTGGCTTAAGACGAGGGGGACGCCACAGAAAAAGGTGAGCCGCACACATATACTAATCCAATATCGTCTGTGTTCCAACAGGTGAACCGGCAGGAGAACTTCGGGCGGGAGCAGAAAGAGGACGACCACCTGAAGCATTGCTGGGCCCAGGTGCGTCAGATCGAAGGGGTCGACCACAGTCCGGACCAGGGGCTCCCCTCCGCTTACTTTCTAGTCAGGGGAGGCCTGCTTTACCACCGGACCAGCCTCAGAGGGGAAATTGTGGACCTCTTGGTAGTCCCCAAGACCAGAACCCAAACACTGATGCACCTGGCCCATGCCCATCCACTCGGGGGCCACCTGGGGACACGAAACACCCTGGAAAAGCTGAAGGACCGCTTTGTCTGGACGGGGGTCCAGGGCTTCTGCCAACAGTGTCCCCAGTGCCAACGCATTGCCCAGAGGAAGCCCCCACCAGCGACCCTTATCCCTCTTTTCATCATAGGCGTTCCCCTTCAAGATGATCAGCATGGACCTCATGGGGCCACTCCCAAAATCCGCCCGAGGTCATGAATACATACTGGTCAACGTGGACTACGCCACCAGGTACCCCGAGGCGGTGCCACTACATAAAGCCACCTCCCGCAACATCGTTAAACAACTGGTGCTCCTGCCTTTTGTGTCGAAACTAATGTCTGATCTGTGTCGGCTATTGCAGGTAAAACACCTGAAGGTGTCCGTCTACCACCCACAAACGTATGTGCTCGTCAAATGGTTTAACCAAACCCTGAAGCAGATGCTGCGCCGGGTGGTAGACGAGGAAGGAAGGAACTGGGGCCTCCTCCTGCCCTACATCCTCTTCGCCATTCGGGAGTGCCCCCAAGCATCCACGGGCTTCACACCCTTCGAGCTCCTCTTCGAATGGTGACCTCAAGGATTACTGGACATGGCACGGGAAGCGTGGGAAGAACAGCCCTCCCTGTTCCACTCGGTCATCGACTTTGTACAGGAGATGCAGGAGAAGATCGACCGAGTGGCCCTGATCATCCAGGGACATATGAGCGCCGCCCAGGAGGAACAGAAAAGAGTGGATAACTGCACAGTGCAACCACGGGAGTTCCAGCCTGGCGATTGGGTACTCCTGCTAGTGCCAAACAGCTCCTGTAAGTTCCTAGTCCGGTGGCAAGGCCCATATACAGTCCTTGAGAGGAGGGGCGCTGTAAACTATCGACCGGCAGCAGCCCGGTAAGTGAGCGGAGACAAAAACGTACCACGTAAACCTGCTGAAGAAGTGGATGGAGCCAGCTCCAGTATTGTCTGCGTTCACTGCCCTAGAAACAGATCACAACGAGGGTGCCTTGGTCCAGCAGGGTGAAGACCTCACCCCCACACAAAGACAGTAGCTGATGGAGTTGGTGAGCCAGTTCACCAATGTCTTTTCTACCTCCCCAGGGATGACACAGCTGGTCCACCACGAGGTTAAGACCCGTCCAAGAGTGGTGGTAAGACAGCGGCCCTATCGTGTCCCGAAGGCCTGAGACAAGGCTATCGAGGAGGAGGTCGGCCGGATGCTGCGGGACAACATCATAGAGGAGTCCGCCAAACCCTGGTCCAGCCCCATCATGGCTGTGCTGAAGCCTGACGGAAGTATGTGCCTCTGCAATGACTTGCAGAAGCTGAATCAGGTCTCAGAGTTTGACAGCTACCCCATCCCCTGAGTGGACGACCTAGTAGAGCGATTGGGGAGGGCCCGGTTCATATCCACACTGGACCTGACAAAAGGTTACTGGCAAGTAGCGCTGGCCCCAGAGGCAAGACCAAAGACCGCATTCAGCATGGCAAACAGCCACTGGCAGTACCAGGTTCTCCCCTTTGGGCTACACGGAGCACCCGCAACGTTCCAGCGGCTGATGGACATCGTGCCGCGACCCCATCGTACATTCGCAGCTGCCTACCTGGACGATGTCGTCATACACTCCTCCACTTGTTCAGATCACCTGTTCCACCTGGGGGAGGTCCTGAAGGAGCTCCGGAAGGTCGGACTGACAACCAACCCCAAAAAGTGCCACCTGGGGCTGACCGAGGCACAATACACAGGCTACTGTATTGGCCGGGGCCTACTAAGGTGGAGAAAATTGAGGCGGTTAAAGACTACCCACGGCCTACATCAAAGAAACAGGTACGTGCCTTCTTGGGGTTGGCAGGGTATTACCGCAGGTTCGTGCCTAATTTCTTCTCTGTAGCCTCCCCCCTCTCAGATCTCACAAAGATGGGCCAGTTAGACCGGGTAAAATGGTCTGCCGAAGCAGAGCAGGCGTTCCGAGCCCTGAAAGAGGCTCTCACCAGCGCCCCAGTACTGCATAACCCAGACTTCACCCTTCCGTTCGCAGTACATACAGATGCATCCGAGACTGGGCTGGGCGCCGTCCTCTCGCAGACCTTCAAAGGAGAAGAACACCCAGTCCTCTACATCAGCAGGAAGCTGTCCCCAGCTGAGAGGAGATATGCTGTCATGGAGAGCGAGCTCAAGGAGCTGCGCTACTACCTGGCCGGTCGGCAGTTCATTCTGGTGACAGACCATGCTCCACTGCAGTGGATGGCCAAGGCCAAAGACACTAACGCCAGGGTAATGTGATGGTTCCTTTCGTTGCAGGACTTCTCTTTTCAGGTCCAACACCGGGCAGGAGCCCAACTTGGGAACGCAGATGGCCTCTCACGACGTGATGCACTGTGGGCCCAACATACAGCAGCAGTAGGCTCGGAGCTGAAGGGGGTTACTGTGACGACAGACCGGCGGCTGGTGTACAAAAGGGAAAGAGCGCTCCTCCCGTGACTGCCGCTATAGTGCACCCTCACAGAATTTAAATAAACCCTCCACGTTTGCCCCATAAATGGCCTCTTGTGTGTCTGTGCTCAGCCCACCGCTGTCTAGGTTCGCTACACTATCTATCAAAAACAGATTATAGATTAGGTTATAGACGGGAGGGGTGCCGTACACTGTCTGTCCCATTTTGTCCACCATACTCTGTCAACCATACTCTGTGCACTGTTTATCCCATTTTGTCCACCATACTTTGTCCACCACACACTGTACACTGTCTGTCCAAATTTGTCTACAATACTCTGTACACTGTCTAATCCATTTCATCTACCATACTTTGTACACCATGTGTTCAATTTTATCCACATACGTGGTACACCATTATGTCTATCATACTCTCTACACCATGTATTCAACTTTGTCCACCACATTGTCCATCATACTCTATACACTGTGTATTCCATTTTGTCCACCATATTCTATACAACATTCACTAATAAAAGTCGAAATACTGCCCCCTGAATATACTGCCCCCTGAAATACTGCCCCCCACTCTCAGCCCTGTATTGTCTCTCATGTTCTGTATGAATCTTCCTTTATTCCCTATCATACTCTTTAAGGTGTCTGTTCAATTCTGTCCGTCATAATGTGTATGCAATCTGCTGTTTGGTACAGCCATGTATGTACAACATACTGTATACCACCTGTGCCATTTTGTCCAACACTCTGTACATCATCTGTCATATTTTGTGTGTGCACAACTCTGAATACAAGGAGCTTTCCTTTTTGGATTTAAAACTTCTCTCACTGAATTTTGTCTCTTGGTCTGAATGCCTTTCATCTTTTTATTTATTTATTTTTTTTGTACATCATACAAAAGTTTACTGTTCACTTCCATGAAGCTCAGTGATCCAATCTCTCACCATCGCTGTCTGCGGGTCCCTCTTTGCTCTCAGCTCTGCTCTCGTCTGTACCCTTCTTCTCATCCTCTTCATCTTTCTGCTCGAGTTCCAGCAGCATGTTTATCAACTCATTGGCTGCCTCCTCAACCAGAGAACTCTTTAGGTGCAGCAGCTGGGCTCCTTTAATGCAAAGCTCCTGTGCCAATATAAAAACACAACCACATACCCACTTTATCGGTTAAAACTCACTACTAACAAAATATGCAGAACATGTTGAATGGTAATGCTAAAAATGCTAGTACTATTTGACTGTGCAATGTTCAAAAGTATGAGTGAAAGTGTGATGCTGTTTAAGAAATACAAATTGGCAAAGAACTGAATGAGATTTAAACGAATTTGGAAATACATTGGTACGGTACTCTTGCAGGTATTTTAATGCAGGTAAATGTGTGGAAATGTGACAGACGTACCTTGGTGGTTTGTACAAACTCCTCACATGTGACAGGCTCGTCCTCAGGCAGCGCACACAGCGTGGCTCCGCTCATCTCCTGCAGCACAGCGTCAATCCTGAACTGCACTAAGTCATTCGCCCGGTCCAGGAGCAGCTCCAAGTCCTCTGGCCACAGTCAGAGGAGACATGTATCAGAAATGTATATCCTATAGTCCTATATGGCCTATAGTGCAGAGTATAATACTTATAGTACTTGTATAACACATGTACTATGTTATATATTCTATCTCTGTAGGAGATGTAAGGCATATGATGTAGGGTACATACAGTCTACTCTGAAATTATTGGAACAGAGTTAGGGGTTAGAAAGGCCAATTTTTTTTTTGGGAGGGGGGGGTATGTTGTTGAGGTTACAAGATTAATATGAGTTGACAGATCAGAATTTCAGCTTTCATTTCCTATGTAGAGGCCATATAGAACATATGAGGGGACATAATGTATATGGAACATTTGAGACATACTGTGTATCAGACATGCAGGGAATATGTAGGAGAAATATATGGGACATGTAAAACATGTGGAAATATATATATATATTTGGACATTTATTGAGGATTATTATTGGTCTTTATTACCGAGCGCTACGGTGATGCGGTCATAGTATTTGTCGATGTTCAGCGAGACCCAGTTGAGTGAGGTCAGGCCTGGCTGGATGACCTCGTCCACTTTAGCCACGTGTGGTGTGAGCAGCTGCTCAAAAGCAGGCTGGATCTTCGCCCTAACTCTGGAGTTCTCAGATAGTACCAACTAAAAGTGCAAAATGACACATCAATTAGCTATATCCTGGCCTGTTACTACAGAAACATGGAAGAAAAATTCAGTATATATTTAACATCAGTTAAATATTTTTATTAAGGATGCCAACAAATAAAAATCTCAAAATAGTCCAAAACGTCTTGAGACTTACACCGATTTATTTATTTTTACATTAATGAACCCAAAACATTTCTCCATTCACCTTGACAGAAATCAGGAGTGCTACATCAGCGCATCTTTCAAGCATGGAAAACTGAGAGATAACTAATGTAAAATGGCAGGAAGGGGGTGGGGCTTCCAGGTTGTCATCAGTTAAAATCAGAGAGTTCAAAACACCTGCGCAACTGTCAATCATTCTTGATTCATATGTCGAATGGCTCATCTGCAGTTTTCATTGGAGGGGAAAAGAAGACTCTTTTGCTATTTATGAGATCTCAAAAACCACCCAACCACAGCCAGGCCTCACAGCATCAAATAAACTATAACCCTGCCCCAACAAACCTGGAGTTTGTTGTAGTTCTTTTTCAGGACATCCTGTCGCTGCTGTAAGACTGTTGCAAACGGTGGGACATCAAGCCCCATCCGGCTCATGCAGTCCGTCTCGCGGATCTGGGTCAAGATCTGGGGGTCAAAGTTCACGTACAACTCCCGGCTTTCTGCACACTTGACCAGCAGAGAAGCCTGCAGGCCCACTTTAGCCACTTCGATCTAGAAAACAACAATTATGTGCTTTGACTTCATGTACGAGTAGCGAAGCAAAAAAACAATGTCCAGGATTTATGTTTGAAAATAAAACTCACAAAACAACTGACAGCAAAAGACATATTGCTGAATCTAACACCGATGCTACAGCGTTTCATTCAATACCTTGACTGGTGTCATAACAGTAAATCTAACCTGAGCCATCCAGCCTTGGTGGTAAAGCACCTCAAACTCCAGCAGCACTTTGGCCACGCGGTTGTAATTGCGTATGATGCGCTTGGCCTCGGCTGTATCAAGGACGCCTGGGTGCTGCTGGAAGAGCTCCATGGGTTCCTGGATTCTCCGGTACAGCTGCCGAGCCCAGAGGATCTTCCCCGCGATGGGAGGGAGGCCTCGGGAGATGGGCGGGTCCATCTTCTGCTTGTTGTAGATTCGTGACACCATCTCAGTGTCGCGGCCGTAGTTCTGCAGGACCCTCTGGTACTTTTCACCGATGCCCAGGTCTGGGATGCCAAGTCTGGGCAACAAAATCAGACAGTAATTTGACAGAAATTTGATAGCATCACGGTTTAGAGTTTGATGCCTGTAGATACCAGAGTAAAACTGTAGATATTCTGGTAAATAATAGTGAATATTTTCACATGGTGTACGATGACGATATCTCACCTTTCAAATTTCTTCAGAACATTCAAGGCTCTCTCAGTACTCTGGATTTTGTCAAATATGTTGTCCATGAATGTCTTTAGTTGATTCTGGAACCAAATGGCTGCAGTTTAAATGTTTCCTTCACAAACTTCTGTGGTTCTCTGTAAGTATTCCTTAATGATTTACTTACATGTAACTCGGTGGTCTGTCTACAAAACTCCTCATAGTCCTGATCAAAATCAGTCCTCCTCTGGTCCAAGAAATTGTACTGCTTATTTTTCAACGCAAGCACGATATTCTGGATAAAGACAACATAGGTTTGACTCAGACAGTAAATAAATCTGGTTTCTTTCAACTGCCATTGGCATAAATAGCACCATTTTAAAGGAATGACTGGAGGAAAATTATATATACACAAATTTTCTGAACGGCTAAGTGTTCGGGGTCCACATTTTGCAGTCATAGCACTAGACCTAGAAGGCTAATGTACTTTACCCAAACTTTGCATAGAGTTTATGGAAGGGGTTCCCAAACTAGGGATTGTGACCCCCTGTGGGGTCGCTTGATTTGCAAATGATTGGAACTTTCACTATCCTGACATGCTAGTGGAGTTAAAAAATGGCTTCTCCCTTAAACGAACAAGTGTTGTGTCTCAAATCAGGTACTTATGTACTATTCTAGACCGTCTAGATGCGTAACTAACCAGGTTTCCTAATACACTTTTTTTTCCTATTACAGTGTTTGAATTTTAAAAACCTCTCATGTTGCCATCAAACGTACCAATAGGTCTGTTTCGCATACCCGACCTCTTTATTTTCAATATTCAAAAAATACTTATTCAAAAAGGTCAGAGTTTTTGATCTGAGACAATCATGACAACAATCATGATGGCAGTACAAGGTTGTAAGAGAAACAAAGCTCACCAGTGTGTTTAATGTCTCTGTGCTTTAAACATTTCACAGTTCAAATTAAAATCCTGATGGAGAGGGGTGTTTTGGCTCTGACGTGCCCTTCAGTGAATGCTGCTTTTGAATTTTTTGCAGGTTTACTTAAGATACGCAGCAACACACGCAGCACACGCAAGCTAAATCATGCATCAAGTATGATTTCCACACCCCAGTGTGGATATTCCTATGACATCACAGCACTTCCCACTAGACTGCTAAGTCAGAGCAAGGTACAATCATGTGAAAAAAATAAGTACACCCCATGGAAAGTGTTGCCTTTTTTTTTCCACATATTTGGACAAGAAAACATTTGATCCCCTTTGAAACAGTGCCTATTAATAAAGTTGGTAAACTTGAACAAAACCACAAGGAAAATTAGCTTTTTTCAATCATTTATTCAACAGAAATATAAATAGAAAAAATATCAAAAGTAAGCACACCCTTGGTCTCAGAAGCTAGTATTGCCTCCTTTAGGAGAAATAACTTCTTGTAGGTGTTTTGCATAAATGTCCACCAGGCTTGTGGGAATTTTTGACCACTCTTCCATGCAATATTCTTTCAGTGTCAAGATGTTTGAGGGTTTTCTTGCATGTTTCTTGCATGTCTGCCTGTTTCAACACCCCCCCACAACATTTCAATGGGATTCAAATCCTTTCGGACAGATGGCCTCACATGATATTTAAACACTCTTTGATATGATGCAGAAATCATAGTTGAATCAATGAATGCAAGCTGTTCAGTCTCTGAGGCAGCGAAGCAACCCCAAACCATAACATTTCCACCACTGTGCTTCATAGTTGGTATGAGCTGCTTCTCCTGAAAAGCTGACTTTGGTCTGTGCCAAACATGTCTGCTGTTACTATGGCCAAACAACTCTATCTTTGATTCATCTGTCCAGAGCACATTATTCCAAAAGGCCTGCTCTTTGCCTATATGTTCATCTGCAAACTGTAGTCTTGCAAAGTCTTTTTCATGGCACGCCTCCCATGCAGGTCAAATTTGTGCAGTCTCTTTCTGATTGTAGATGCATGCATTTTGACACCAACAGTTGAAAGACTTACTAGCAGATCCTGTGATGAAATTTTGGGGTTCTTGGCGACTTCTTTTTGCATTAGACAGTCCGCTCTTGGGCTGAATTTGCTTGGACGGCCAGTCCTGGACAAATTGGTAGTCGTTTGAAATCCATTTATAGATGATTTTCCTTACAGTGGAATGATGTATTTCAAATAATTTGGAGATCTTTTTACATCCCTTGCCAGACTCAGGCATCCACAACCTTTTTTTCTGAAGGTCTTACAGAACTCTTTAGATCTCTGCATGATGACACCACACACCTCAATAACAAAGGGAACACCAGACACTAGATGTGAGAGAGGTTTAAATAAGACCGGTTCCACCTGCACTCCCTAAGCAGGTTCTAATCACTGGCACCCAATCTTGAACATCTGATTCTAATTATATGGATTTGAAGGTGTGATAAATGTAGACGTGTACATACATTTTCCATGTGACTGATCTGTTTTTTTTTTTGTTCAATTATATTGTAAAAATTACTACAAAATGTAAATTTTATGTGTTACTTGATAGTGTATCACCTTTATTAATAGGCACTGTTTCAAACAAGATCAAATGTTTGATTGTCCAAATATGTAAAAAAAAAAATTAAAATAAAATTTTTAAAAAAGCCAACAATTTCCTGATGGCTGTATATTCCTTTGGTTTTAGGTCACTTATGTTACATATATGTACTGTTCTGTAGGTTACTGACATAATAAAATGGTCAAATGTTACAGTACCCCTATATTATAAATCTGGAAATTATTTTTTTTAATGTGGTCAAGTCAAAATGGCGTCATTTGTCAAAAAAAACCCTGCTATATGGACAATAAGGATTCTGCCTTTGGAGAACAAAGAAAAAATTGATTTGCCACAGATCAGTTTGCAAAGGTAAATGTGGTTTTTATTAGCTACATTAAACTTTTGGTTCTAAATCTAAATGTAGACATCTTGACTGATGTATGACATTTGAAGCAAGTTTCATTTCCTCCCATACCATTCCTTTAGGCTTTTAAACCAGTTGCATGTTTCATTATTTATTAGCATGTTAGTGCATGTAGTCTAACATTAGCTCATGGTCTGGTTAATTAGGGTTATTGGTTTTAACAAAGTTAAACTGTATATTAGCTTATCTAGCCGTATATGGTTGCTCAGAACAGCAACCCACTATAAAATATTCATTGTCTGTTACAGACTATCAGCTTTTACAAAGGACAGAAGATTGCATTAGGTCTTAATCGGCGTTTGTTCAATTATTCACCAAGCACACTGTCCACTGCCTTTCAAGACACCTCCGCAACGTCTTTCTAAAAATTTAAAAGCTAGAGGTGAATAAACTCTACATTGTAATGGGAAGATGAGATGAATGTTAATGGCCTGAAGGTAATATAACGGTACACTGTAACTAGCTCTCTATTGAGACTGCCCTTTTATGTGGCTCTTTGAAATGAATTTCCTGTAAAAAAAAAAAAAAAAAAGGACACATTTGAATCTTTGTCATCTTGGTTACACCATGGGGTGGCTATGGCTCAGGTGGTAGAGCGGGCTGTCCACTAATTGTACTACTCTCCACTAATCATAGGGTTGACGGTTCAACTCCTGGCCCACATGACTCCACATACCGAAGTGTCCTTGGGCAAGACACTGAACCCCAAGTTGTTCCCAATGGCAAGTTAGCGTCTTGCGTGTGAATGGGTGAATGAACTGTTGAACTGCTAAGGTTAAAAAAACGCTATATAAGTGCAGTGCCATTTACCATGCAAAGACATGCATTAGAAACAGCATGAGACATGCACTACATCTAATGACCAACAGAAAGTACTCTTTTTCCTCAGGTTACCTCCCATTTTCCTTGCATTTCTGCAGTCTGTCCATTAGGGGCAGTAAAGAGACAAATATAAAGGTTAGCCCCCACATTGGGGAGAGATGACATGCTCTTTAATGGTGTTGTGGGTGTATGAACTCAGAAATAATTATTTCAAAATGCATTAAATGATTACACACATTTTCATTCAGACTGGTAAAGGAAACATTTAATCAAAAATAAAACACTGCAATAATCTTCAACGGGCAAACCTGAAATCTGGTCGCCATTGTTTCCAGACCCTCGATCTTAGAGTCCTGCAGGGCTGAGTAGGTGTTGATGGTGCTGAACACTGCGAGTATTTTGTTCAGGCGTCTCTGGAAAGTGTCAAACTTGCCAAATATGTACATCTCGCTGAAGTCAAACTGGCGCTCTGATGTACTCTGCTCCAGCTTCTGCTTGGTCTTGTGGAAATATTTCTGGTATTCCTGATAAACAATTGCATGCTTTCATAAGAATTACACATGTACGTAGTTTGAAAAAATGTACTGGTTAAAAAAGTAAATGACATTCACCATCACCATAAGTAAATCTACCATGCAATATTCTGTTACCTGGTTTAGACGAATGGCAGCTCGGAGCTTCTCTGCTACCGCATCCTGAGGCTGGTCCCATATTGTGGCTGAACCGTTGTTAGTGATGTAGGCCTTGCAAGCTGTTATCATCTGATTTGTGACCTGAATATAGCAAGCTATGGTTTAGCCTGAGTATCAGAATCAATTATAAAATAAAATTAAATAAAAAAAAAAAAAACAGTTTATCCAGGTCTTTTGGCTAGACCAGAATATTTTCTGGCTCAAATATTAAAAATTAAATCTATGTTACACAATGTTTTGTACCCCCACTTATACAGCTTTTGGGTGAGATATACTTTATTTAATGTGCTTAGAGGCAGAATGCGTGTACTCAGTGTTTATTATGGTTAATCTATGGGCAATCGCTTCATAGTGTGGTTATAAAAACACAGACGGGCAATATTAAAAAGGATAATCCATACTCAAAACATGTCAACATAGGCACTAGTCAGAAACCGATAGACAAGAAACAACACTCAGAAATTCAGAATGCGATTGGCAAGACTTTGCAAAGAAGAAAGGAAACAACAGGGTTAAATACTTCATTAAGGGCTGAACACAGAACAAGTGCACACATTAGAGAAACAAACCACTGACAGGACAAGGGCAGGGAAAGGACTGGCACTAAAAATAAAACATATGGCCATATCATAAAGAAAAGCACATGGAGATCAAAAATAAAATCAAGAAGCTCTCGCTGCACTGGGAAACGGTTCATCACAATAGAAGGTGTATTTCAACAAAACTCTTTTTTCATTGCCAAATCATCATATACTTGCCCCAAGTGACATAATACCATGTAATATCATTTTTAAATCAATGGTTTTGTACAGTATCAGCGATGGTCTATATTTTGACTGGATCGAAAAAGTAATACAAAACGTTACAATACACCTCCGTCTCTTACTTTAACAAAAAGGGATGTGATCTTCTCTGAGGTGTTGTAATAACGGGAGATGCTGTGAATCATCCGGATGGCGTTTATGAGCCCAGGAATGGCCTCCACCATTGACACCTGTGTTAAGAAACAAATATATATGAAGTATCAGTATAAGAGATTATAGTATATGAATAAGAAAGGCCTGTTGGCTGGATAAATGGTTGTGTAACATTATTGTTTGTCTTACAGGGTCACTGTTGTACAGCGGGTCACAGAACCTCTCGAGTGTGTAGAGATACTTCACATTGTCCTTGGCCTCATTTGCTGAATCTGTGATCCTGATGTCCAGTTCCCTCCAAGCCTGGGAGAACAAACCGATAAAGGCAGCCGGTGAGTAGACCCCGTAATTAAGCACCAGGAATGAACAACTATTACAGCTGAGCTTTGGAGAATTACCACCTTGATGAGTTTGGACTTGGCTATCATGAGGACGCCCAGAACGGCTTTGACGTTGGGGCTCTTAAGCTGGTCCAGAAGGTAGTTAAAGCGAGACATGCGCTTCTTCCAGTGGTCCAGCTCGGCTCGAGGACCCAGATCGTCAGCCTCCTTCCTTAGCTGGTCACTTTCTGCTAGAACCTTATGAACGAGAACAAGAACGTTGCGATGGATGAGACCATCTCGGATCGGTCAACGCACTGCTCACATTAATTTCCCTCATTTCTTTTACCTGCTCGATCTGCTTGATCCAGATCTTCATACAGGCTTCAATCTTCTCCATAGCTTCAGTGCTGTTGGCCACTGCTGTGTAGTCTGAGGGGCCTTTAAGGGTTTTCAGATCAAAGGTGTCACACTCTTTGAGGTTCACCTGGGAGATCAGGGGGGAAAAAAGGCCATTTTACTGCAAATGTGACTTTTACCAAAGGCCTTTTTAACATTCCCACTGTTCATGTCCATGGTGAATTACTGAATTGGAGTGATAGGTGCAGTCCCATGAGCATTTTTCTTCTGAAGCTGTCTATATGGCTGTCCTTGATGGCAGATTTAATCTGTGTGTGTGTGTGTGTGTGTGTGTGTGTGTATTCCCTGGGCTACCATCTGCATCAATATTTTACAGTACAGAAATTTATGGGGCTAAAAGCTGTATGAAAAATGACCTCATAGATAGATTCCAATCTTTCACATTTCAAATTCTTTCCACAGAAGAAAGTGGATCGATATCAGCATAATAGGCATATGTGTGTGTGTGTGTGTGTGTGTTTTTGTGTGTGTGTGTGTGTGTGTGTGTGTGTGTATGCTTCACCTTCTCCTCCAGGCTCTCCTGTGCCCCGGCGAGCACAGCGACGAAGCTCTCTAGAGAGCTGATAAAATCCTGTTTAACCGAATGAGCCTGAGGGCTGGACAGCTCACCCCAGCCATGGTTCATCTTCCTCAGTGTGGGAATGAAGATCTCGGAGAGCAGCTGCTCCACACTCTTCAGCAAACCCACTCCGGTCGTGTCCAACATGTTGAAGTTCACATCCTAAACAAGACCAATGCGCAACAATTTAAAAAGGGCAGTCTGTAGAGTTTATTTGTTTGTTTGTATTTTATCTCATTTGAGCTGCTTTGTTTAATTTTCTGGTATTTTTTTATTACAAAGAACTTTACAAGTGGTTGAAAAGAATAGAAAATTACTTCTAAAAATATAGTCCAACATACAAATTTACTCAAATCAAGAAGGAAAAATCATATCCGTTTTCCATTTGAGTTGAGTCTTGGGTTGTTAATTAGCACTTTAGTTACTCAACTTTAAAATAAAATGACACAAATACTACAAATAAAAGAAAATGACAAAGATTACACATATGCCTCCAAAAATGTAGTCTAGAAATGATCATTGTTTAGTTTACTCAAATAGAAAAAGGAAAATTTTCCATTTCAGTTATGTAGCAAAGTTTTAAATGAAAATAAAAAAAAAGAAAATGTTAAAAATAAAAGAAAATGACTAAAAAAAGATCTATACACAACCTAACATATAGTCTGAAAAAGCAATTTGCTCAGATTACTCAAAAGAGGAAATTGACCAGTTATGTTGTGTTACCATTTGAGTTGCCTTTGTTTGTTAATTGGCACTTTGGCACTTTAGATACAACGTTTGACATTGAAATAACATACAACATATCCAAAAAAAAAACAGAACACGAAAAGGATTATGTATATAACTCTAAAAATGTAGTCTGAAAAGTAATTTGTCCAGTTTACTAAAATAGAAAATGAGAAAATTATGTTGCTTTCCCATTTGAGTTGCCTTGGTTAATTTTTGGTACTTTGCTGGATTTTGTATGTTTTAATTAAAAGAAACAAAGTTCATGAGGTTCATGAGGTCATCAAAGGTCATGAGTTAGATGACTTTTATATTTTTGAATCTTTAATTCAAAATCAAATCAGTCCAGTTTTACTCAAAATGCAATGGAAAATTTCTATCCTTTCCTTTTTTGAGTTGCATGAACTCGTTTATTTGTATTTATTACAACATTTTTTAGATTTTACTATACAAAAAACAAAACAAAACAAAGCATCACAAGCAAAACTCGATGATGAGCATGGAGTCTAGAATATATGCCCAAAGACCTCAAATGGTGGATTAAACAGTGATTTGAGTTGCCATGTCTGATTCGAGTCGCGCCGATGTCTTACAGAACTATGTTAATCAAGGAAAACATCTCAAATGATCACATTTTGAAGCTGAAGTAAGTAAGAACTATAAATAAACTGAATTTGGGCTTCCGAAAGGGAAAACAAAATGAATAATAGTGTTGGATTGTTCATACGTACCCTGTGGATGTTCTCGGCAGTGACGGCCTTGGAGGTACTCGCCCGGGTGAAGAAAACACACACACCGGTCAGAGCGACGTCAGTGCCCTCTGTCACAAACACTTTCGCTTTCTTGCTGCGGATCGCAGGGGAAGCAACAGCTACTGGACGTGAAAAGACAGATAAAGCTAATCAAGTGTTCCTGTAAGTTTATATACGTTCTAATACTTTTAGTCCGCGATTAATTAAGTATTTTAAACCCGGCAATAAAATACATTGCATATGAACACATGATTGAGCACAAGCTGAAATTAAAATGATCATTCCAAGCCATCCAAGCCAGTTGTCAGAAAAGGACGCCTAAGTTTGGAATACGTATATCCAAATAATTAACCATATTATTAGGGTAATCACACTTTACATCATGCACTAACCTGATTCCGTGGACTCTGTGTCTTGATAATAAAACATAAGGTGTGGAAGACCATCAGCAGCAAAGAACTGCTCCATCCGGTCAATCTGAAAAGGAATTGAAACAGGTTTAGAGTTTTAGTCATTGTAGGCATCATGGACCGGACAGACCTGAAAGCAACTCGGTGACACACAGGGAGTCATTATTATCGCACCTGAGCACCTTCCAAAATGGCGTCCTCCACCTCCGCCTTCTCCAGGCCGGTGCAGGAAGCCACGATGCTCAGTGCGTAGTCGTGTCTGCCATCCAGTCGCGCTCGTTTCGCCTCACGCTCTTCCTTCAACTTTTGCTGAGAGACAGAATTGAAAAAGTAATAAGAACACAAAATCTAGATGGCTTGCCAACGTCTCCAAAGGAAGGTTTCGGGTGATCCGAAACGCGGTTGCCGTGGACACGAGTTTGAATTATGTGACTGAGATCATGCTAATTAGTCTGGATTTACAGTCTTGTTTTTTGGGTTTTTTTGCAACTGAAGGCTGCTTGTTTTAACATTCTTAATCAAATGTTTTATTCTTAATAAAAATGTATTTATTTGAGGATAATGAGGATTTGGTGCGCAATTCTAACATCTAATTTTGAAAGGAACATGAAAGGTCACAATAAAAGTAGAAGTTAATCTCAGTGGGATCATTTTAATAAATATTACTAAAGTAGCATGCAGTGCCTTGCGTAACGCTGGGTGAAGTTAGTGTAAATAGCAACCTCTAACAAGGCCAGCTATTTGTCGTTATTCTAACACTCGGGCTGCCTCGTCCACAGCCACAAAGCATCTCATTAGCAACTTGTGTGTCAGTTTCTAGCTTTTCAGAGCAGGATGTAGTCGCTCGAAAAACATCCACATTAAAACTCATTCAAAGTTATTAGAAAGTTCGGTCTGAAGCCATTAGTGGTGAGGAAACGGCGTCTGTGCTTGATGGTTTGTCAGTCAAATGGCGTCTTTCTGTAAAACTAGGCTGTTCTTGAGCACTTTTATTGAAGAACGCTAAAAGTCTAGTTTGCGAGACTAAGTGCAAAAAAGTCTAAGTGCAATTTAACAGCAAATGTGTGACAATACATTAATAAATAAATAAAGATAAAATGCAACAAGCTAGCTAAAAAATGCTGACGCTCATTCTCCACTCAGAAAGGTTTGATCAATCACAAATACAAATAAACAACAAAATTTCTCGTCGGAACTGTTCAGTTAGCAGTGTTTCAAGTTTGAACACAGCAAAGACAGGCTACATACTTTAATTGCTGTAATCTGACTGTTCGAAATCAGAGACGACTGAAGCTGAACTTTAGGCTGGACTGTTTTCGAGTCACTCATCGTTCACGGGTTTGGACAAAAAAAAACGCCAGGTGAAAAAAAAAAAATATCAAACTCTCAGACATCCGATTAGTTTCATCCAATACAGGTTCCTTTCATCCAATACAGGTTCCTCCGAGTCACGCTGCGGACACGTTCTGAAACTCTGCTCGACTGAGCAACCACGAGTGTTTTAGCTTCCAGCGCCTGTTTTCTGCTCCAACTTCAACAAGCTCATTGACCGGTTGCTTGGGATTCTTCTGCAAGTGGATTTTAGGACGTCGTAAAGACAGACAGACACAATAGGACAAAGACCGAAAACTGGCCGACCAGACTCATTGGGGCCTCTCGTTAAAAGACGGAGACTGTAAAAGTTTCTTGCCTGGGCTGCTAGGAAACACTGTTTAAATTTTTTTTTTTTTAAAACAGCAAGCCAATAAATCTACCTGTATATTGTACGCTAGATGTGGATCTGCATTTTCTGAAGTAATAGAAACACCATCATGCTGGATGCCCGTAAAAATGTCTACTGTACGCTGAATGCTGAGCAACTCGAATTTAAAGTCAATATTTATTGTACCAATCATGTCTTTTTTTTCTTGTTAAATGCTTTATTAATATATATATATATATATTTTTTACAAATGTTGTGTTAAAAAACCTTTTGCAGGTTATAACATTTAACATCTTTACTCTTTTGTTAGTGACATCTCGATAAAACTCAATATTTTGATGTAAATAATGTACAGAGGTCACATTTTTCAGTATGACAGTATGATATTTTGGCCTTTATACCACAGCACTGTTGAATGCTCAATTCTGACTGGTCGAAAGGTGTTGGCAGTGCTTTGTAAAGGGTGTAATTTTAACACTTTCCTGGATAATTTTTTTAAAAAAAAACATATGCAGATTCTTTAGATGTTTTATATTATTTAAAATTGCTCATCATATAAATGGCTTTTTCTAAATATCACTTATATTAAAAATATTATATTAAAGACATTAGACTACATATTGGAAGTTCATGAGTTCAAATCCCAGCACCACCACCACCACCCTGTCTCTGGTTGGCCCTTGAGCAAGGCCCTTAACTCTCAAGTGCTCTATTGCATAAATGAGGTAAATGCAATTTGTAAGTCTGGATAAAAGCATCTGCCATATGCCATAAATCACAATAGAGATTTGGAGATTATTTACATCTTATATTTAAAAAAAAAAATTAAAAAACAACTTAAATTGACTGTCCATAAGTGGGGATACTTGTTTTCCAAGGCTTTGCTGTTTCTAAGTAACTTTTTTTTTGTTGCATTATTAGACTCACGACAGACAGGGAATTACTTTTTATAGCTGTTTTAACGTAAGGAACTAACTTAAATGTAACAATGAGCCTCAATTATCAAGCTTTATATGGACAGAGTTTTTCGTAAATGAATTCAGGGGGGGAAAACGTTCGTAGCGTACTCGTGCTCCTGTATAAATATATGCATAAAAAGACTAACTAATGTAAACCTTGCTTGATCGACTTCAAATCATATAACTTGCGTGGATTGCTGCACTTTTATATTTGGAATATACCGGTGAGGTTAAATTGCTTATTTTTATTACGTTTATTGGAAAATAATCAACTTTGGGGTTGAAACAATAATTTGCCTCCAAATATATGCCCCTCAAATGGTTTATTTCTTACATATTGTCCATGTCTAGTACATTGTCACCAATATATGTCATTGTATTCAACACATTCCTGCAACTTCCAAGACCTTCCAAAGCTGAGCCACTGCTGTGGTGATTCCAGCCACTCCTTCCTCCATTTTCTCCATTTACAGTCCACTCCTAGATCTTCAACAAGATGGTGTGAACTTCTAGCATAAATGAAAAGTTACTCAAAACTCTAGCCCATGTTCTCCGAGATTTCTGCTTTGTAGAGTTTCACATTTCATGCCACAGTCTACTAAATTGATGATGCGGTCTGCACTCGCATACAATGTCCTCAAGATTTACCTTCATTTTTAGTATTCCCATAGTTGATCAAAACATGGTTGGCTGACTTGAGCTGAGAGACACCTAGTCAAACAGCAAGATAGCAGAGTGAAGATTTATGGTCCAACTTGAGGTCATGCTCCAAGGGAACGGTAAGACAAGCCTGAGCAAGCGGAAGCAAGCCCAGTTACTGACCTGTGGAACTCCTCTTGTTCTTCAGTTAGAAAGAAACAATATCACACAGCAGTAACTGTTGCCTAGTAAACCTGCCCATGTCAAGGTGGCTTTCTCAAACCAAGAACGCAACACCCTGAAACTTGATGACCGCAAACAAACATACTGGTCCATGCCAACAGAGGATATGGCATTGCTGTACAGCGTGGTGTAATGGTTGAAAGTGGAAACAAACACATTCAACCCTATTCCTTCAACCATAATCATGCCCACCTGACCATCTAATCATTGCCTTAAGAAATTCTTGATTAACTAGAAGAAGAAGAAGAAGAAGAAGCCTTTAGTTGTCAAATATATATTACAGCACTGTAAAATTATTTTTCTTTACATATCCCAGCTTGTTAGGAAGTTAAGGTCAGAGCACAGGGTCAGCCATGACATGGCACCTCTGGAGCAGAGAGGATCAAGGGTCTTGCTCAAGGGCCCAACAGTGGCAGTTTGGTGGTGCTGGGGCTTGAACCCCCGACCTTCTGATCAGTAACCCAGAGGCTTAACCCATGAGGCACCACTACCATTAAAACAGGTGTGTTAGATTTTGGTTGGAGATGAAACCTGCAGGAAGGTAGCTCTCCAGGAACAAGGTTGGTGACCAGTGCTCTAAACCAATATTGCATAAATTTACACCAATTTCACATCAGGTTTTTTTTTTTTTTCAACTGTTTGACCATGCGACAAATAGCCAAGAAAACCAGAAACACAGGCAATATCAACCAATTACTATTTGACAAATACTATAATTGCAAAAGACATAGAGATCTACTCCAAGCCAATATTAACTAAAACCAATGAAAGCGAAAAAGTCCAACACACATGGACACACCATATCTGGACACACCAAGAAAGACGAATCCTTTCATCATGCAAGTATGAAGGCTTCCTGTGGTGAACACAAGCTCAATCGAAGTCTGGAATGTCACCATGAAAAGTGTGTAACGCATATCTTGGTCTTACCTTCAGTACCCTGGACACACTTTGCTTCCAAAGCTGCTTCCTAAACACATGAGACATCATGGATCCTGACGCCAGTGTCTCAGGTTTAGGAAACAGCACTGTACTAGATAGATATTTGATGTCAGTACTGGAGCAGGAAATGCTCACACCTTGAACGAAAACTCTACCTGTACTTCTGGCATTTAAATACCTTTACAGACCACACACACACACCTGGATCTAGTAAAACATAAATTGTGTATGTGAAACATTATTGCTGCAAACACCTTTGAAGGTGATGTTACACAGTGTTGGTGAAGTGTCTAATTCTCATTTTGGACAAAAGCCAGTGGCAATAGTTTAGGCTGCGGGTGTATTGATCACAAATTCAGGTGTTTGGAAATACTGTATGACCATCTACAGTAGCTACGTGAAGTAACTTAACTTCTAATGTAAGAAAGTAGTATACACAGTTACCACTTAACTTAAGCACATACAGTATACAGTATGTACATATTCACTTGAATGGAAGATGATGCTGGGAAACTACAGGACATATTAACACAGTTTCATGACACTGTTTTATACAACAGCTGAATGTAAATACATATGTGTTTATAGCAATTGGTTAGCAGGAGCTAACAAGCTACCACAAACTAGATAAAGGAACCTGCTAATAATATTCAACTTCACAAGCTCATATGCTCAAGGCACTTAGTATTCTCCAAAGTTTAGTCAACATACCATGCACTATATGGCCAAAAGTTTGTAGACACCTGATTGCCACACCCATACGTGAGTCTTCCCAAAAATGTTGCCAGAAATTGTTTTTTTATGATTTCTTTCTATAGAAAGCACCCTTTATTTTAAATATATACAGTTAACTATAGAAATATTTTTGATTTACTTATCATGGAATAGCATTTTTGTGAGGCTAGAGACACACACTTTGCCCGGATGTTAAAAGCTGTATAACCCTGAGGCGCTGATGAGACCGAAGATAAACTTGAGACCTGTAGGTTCGGCTTACCTTATCCTGAAAGTCTGGTTCGTTGCTCAGCATCTCGGCCATGTTCCTAAATAAGCCTCTTCTTAATTAATACAGCAATTTCCGAGGTCGTTAGCCAAATGGTTAGATCCTTAAGCTGACCTTCATGTTTTATCGAGCATATTTGGTTCGCTCCTCGATGAGCTAGCTTAGTGTAGGGTGACCATCTGTTTCTGCTTGGAGATTAACAAAAGGTGGTTGTGTCCCCTTTCACATATCAAATGTAGGATATGTACCTGATTGGACTACTGCTGTTAACATGTCCCTTTTTTTAAAAAAAGGAATCAACATCTGTGTCACTCCATACAGTGCAGCGTTTCTCAATACACACTCCTTAAGTGTTATGGATGGACCTGTGAATGGCTTTGTGAATAGCAGTTTGTATGCTAATGAGCTGAAAGTAAGATACGTCTGATTCTAATACCAAGGGAAACAAAAACACAAAACTCTAAAATAATAATAATAATAATAATAATAATAATAATCAAACCACACAGATTTCTAGACTAACTGAATCAGGTATTAGCTGCTACGAGGCTGCTAACTATGATCCTGATGCCCTACCTTTGGATGGAGCCCTCATCAACTGGAGGCTACAGCCTGGAGATTGCTTAGGATGGTACCGTTTGGACTGCAATTACCACCTGCAGTTTTGCACTCAGGACTCTTGGTAAACAGTGGACTAGTTCAACAAAGAGACTTCATGTTGAAACCAAAATGAACTTTCTTTTACTTTCACACTATCCGTTGTTACCCAGATGAGGACGGGTTCCCTTCTGAGTCTGGTTCCTCTCAAGATTTCTTCCTCATATCATCTTAGGGAGTTTTTCCTCGCCACCGTCACTACCGGCTCGCTCAATAGGGATAAATTCACACACTTAAAATTTGTATCCCGTGTTTATATGTTTCTGTAAAGCTGCTTTGAGACACAATGTCTATTGTTAAAAAGTGCTACACAAATAAAATTGAATTGAATATCAAAGCTTGTACTGTACATATCACTATGTATTTGAAATAATTACATGCCTTTATATACTTTCTAAAAATAATTTAAATTTTGTTCCAGGATTTCCAATGTTGATAATCAGAAATAACAAAAATAACAGCGAATGCTTCATTTTTACATGGCTGCTAGCATGTTAGCGAAACTTATGCTACTGTAGCTCTCAGTTTTAACGCTTTCTCATTTTGGAAGCTGACCGAAATGGCGGAATGTTAGTATAATAATAGTAATCATTTGAGGCTCATGTAAGGCTACATGTGATGCTTTATGATTAGTTACAATATCTGATTTTAAAACAGAAGCTTCTAAATTTCCTGTAATAGCAGCTCTGACAGGCATTCCAGCTGCAATTCACAGGTGTATATCAATGTGCTCTTTCTAATTTCTAATTTCTAATTTTCCATTGTTTCTATAGTAATGGTTACATCACATGGACTTGATGATGACGGGTCAGCATAATTTTAGCCTAACAATAAACAGATTAAACATGTGTTGTTGATTAAGAAAGAAACATGTGTAATTGTTGATATGATGAAGTGTAAGGAAGGAGTCTCCAGTGTTAGTGCTTTTCTGCTGCAGGGAGCATCCACTTTCTGGTTTCTTGGTAATATGACACGCTATAGGGGTTTTTTTTGGTATGTTTTTTTTCTCTCTACAACTTAGTAAGACAAAAACAAAATGCAGTTTATAATGTTACACAGAAACGGTCTTGAAGACCTTACGGTCTGCAAGTGCATTAATATAAACCTGTGATTCACAGCTGTGGTATAAACACGTTTGTTTATTAATAATTCAGGACGCTGAATAACAACTTTGTTACTTCTTTATCTGATTAGACATAAACTCCCTCCATTTTCCCTCCATTCTAGTGTTAAATCATTCATTTTTAGTATGCACTAAAACTCTGGTTTTAGTGGCAAGACTTCGCTAGCAAACCTAAATATCGCATCATATATTGTATACCGTAAACAATTTTCAAGAATCGTGATTTGATATTTTAGCTAGGCCACGTCTAGTGTCAACACTTCCACTTTGGTCATTAACTTGTTATCACGTGTGAATTGGTCATCATTATAGATGTCCCGCGCTATCATTATTTCACAGCCTGAACAGGGCTTTATTCATGGAGGACATGACGTTTCAAAACACGGACTTGCAGATGTATGGGGGGGATAGGGGGGTGGGGTGCACATAAAATATTTTTTTATGCTAATCAGAAACAGAAATTGTAATAATGGTGGCTCCCAGGATACCACAAGACAACAAAGTTCACTCAAGCAAAAGACAACCTCTTATTACTGGCCCCTTCCTCAACTTTCCAATTAGGCCAATTAAAAAAGCCTCAAAGGCACATGTCCGGGAACGTAAACTGCGCCAAAAGAGTGTGTGAGCTGTTGCGGCTGGCGTTCAAAAAACCGACTGTGAAGCTTTGCTTTTAAAGGCATTTTGATGCTATCAATATTTCAAAGCATCATGGCTGATTTTGCTGCACTGAGCTGCCTTTTAGCAAGGGCTCCTGTAACCAGAGACCCATGATGAATTATGCAGAAGGACTGAAAACTGGTGACGAGACACACACACACACACACACACACACACACACACAACTCACAGTGTTTAAACTGTCACGTATAACTGTCATTACGGAGGATTTGGTCCCCACAAATAGAGAATATGCACACAGAGATGAAGCAAGCTAAAAGTTAAAATAATATGAACAAAAAGAGCAAAATGAGCAATGATTAACAATCAGTATAATGTGCATGGGACTTGAAGCCAAGTCTCGCACCATCACTCTTAAAATACTCTTATTTTGGGGCAATAAATCACACCGGCCAATATTTACAGCAAATTTGAGCTTACTTGTCTTGTGTTGGCCGTGAGTTATTAAACTTATTGTCCCAAACAAAGAGAATGCGTAGACACATTCACTGGCATGCAACAATTACACTATAATTTAATTAAAAATAGACTATCCATGTATCTATTTTGCTTCAAGATTGGTGTAATTAATCTTCGGTGTACTAAATACTCAACCCCCAAACTTGAATCCTGTGGCATTAAATAAATAAATAAATAGTCACCCAGTTGCAAGAAGTGGAAAAACCAACTGACCTGGCAACCCTCTCAAGAAGCACTTGTTAATGCTGTATGATAACCATATATATATATATATATATATATATATATATATATATATATATATATATATATATATATATATGTTTAAAAAAAAAAATGTATACTCTTCTAGTGTGGCTTCATCTGATCAACAAGTATACTCTGCAATGCTAGTATACAATGTCTTCCTCAAGTATTAACCCGCTTTGAACTTTTCCACATTTTGTAGTGGTACTGGATCTGGAACTGGAATGGATTTTGACCATTGATGCAATATGTCTAATATTTTATTGGCTGTTGCTTGCGTAAATATTCACCCAGCAGCTCAATACTTATGGAGTCCGTTGGTGGAGAGAAATTTTCCACAGAAGTTTTCCAACAGATTCGAAATTGGATAGAAGTCGACTGGGACAAACTAACAAATCCAGGTTTTTGATTTGAACCATGGCTAGTTGCTCACTCCATGCTGATGAAAAGTATCACCATAATATGATGCTACCACCATCATGCTTCACACTGGGAATGGTGTTTCTCATTACCCTGAGAAACACCATTCCCAGCAGTGTTGGGTTTCCATCAAACATAGTGCTTTGTGTCAAGGCTAAAAAGTTCCATTTTGGTCTCATCAGACCAGAGAACCTACCACATGAGGAGATGTGGTACCACCTTTACCACAAACCGTAACTTTTTTGTTGCAACTGGTCTTCATGATACAGTATGTTTAGGTACTATATACTATACTGCAGGTAGTATTTACATTGAGATAATGTGACATTAAATTAAATTGCAAATTTAAATCTACATTTATTACTTAGCATTTGTAATTCGGACATTTCTGCCAGTGCATGTCAAACGAGTGCTGTAATTACAGTTAGTGTACATTGTTCCCCAAGTATACATTAGTAAACTTGGATAAATTTGTAATATAATCAAATTGAGAATACGATTTACTTCCAACTTTACACATTTCCAAACCATGCTAAAAAGTTAACAGAAGATGACAAGAGTGTTGAAAAGAGTACTGGAACACAGCCGTGGCATAAATCAAAACTCTGCATAGACCCTTTCAGAGAGCATGTAGCGATGTACTCAACCTTGCCTGAAGTAAACGCTCACATAAAACACACAGATGCGAACTGTGCCGGTGTGCTGATTAGCACACAGCTGGCGACTGCTCGATGAAAGAATCAACAAGCACATTTCCATATGCACGTAACATCTGGACAAACAACATTCTGCCTCAATCCATCATCCTAAAGGGAAGAAAGAAGATACTTCATAAACACGTCCAAGAGTAAATAAAATGACAGATTGCGCTGATTAATTTCACTGAATACAGGTGTATTTCACTTCGAGGGTGCTCAGAAATGCTAGCATATCAAACATAAACTAGCACACTTCACCTCAGATGTACTCAGAAATGCTAGCATATCAAAACGAAACCAGTGGGCCTCTGTGTGAGGAAAACACTCTTAGCTAGCAGTCTAGAAATGAAAGCATCTTGTTTAACTTACTTAATCTGATTTTTGCTAAATAAAATAATAAAATCATAGTTTTAGGGAAATACAATTATGCTTTATTAAAGGTGTCAAAGCACCACATTTTGGTCTAAAAAGGTTTCGGCCACCATGCATAAATCCTGTTGATATCACATAGACAGGCTTGGGGAGTACCGGAATACGGGTAACTGCGTTACGTAAACAGGATACAAAAAAAACCTGCTAAACCAAAGTAATCAGATTACAGGTACATTTTGTAAAAAAATAATAATAACAATAAATATATATATAAAAAAAGGGAATACTATCAGGATTACAATTTTTTAACATTTAAAACCAAAGGAATTAATCTTTTCATCCTCTCTTCCCCGAAATATCCTCTTTTCGGACCTCAAAAAAAGCGTCCAGCTGGGATTTCTATATTTTAGAAAATGTCCAGGATTCGGCTTTAGTTTCATTATGATGTGTTTATGGTCTAATACTACATCATGTGTGCACATGGTTGCATTGCTGTAATCCCTCTCTGTAATTCCTGCATTCTCACACACCAATTGGTCAATTATAAAAGGCGTGCCACAACTATTGGCCAAATTCCTTCCTCTCAACCATTAGCCTATTCTCAGAGAACGCATGAAGGTGAAGCGATGTTGTGTACGGTGTCAACCAGTTGCTTGACAGTAGCTGCAAATGCCAGCTGTCCTGAGTCGAAACAATGCCCATGACCATATAAGGTCATTTTTAATTTTATGTTATCGCATTGCTTCTTATTACATGGCCGTGCAAATGTGTGAATGATGGCAGAAGGTACACTCGTGGCATCTGATATTTTATTTTATTTTTTTCCACAGACATTCAAAAGAATGTAGGAAAAAAAAATGTCAATTTTATTTAAAAGCAATTTGATATATTTTTATCTATATATTTGTGATGCTAACAGTGTGTCTTTAAAGTTGATAAAGTTGATACTATGCATTCATAGTAACACTGCTCTGAACGTGATTTCCCCACCAAAAAAAAGAAAAAAGAAAAAGGTGACCTCTTTTTGGAAAACCAGAATATGGTCACCCTATCTTTTGATAAAACACAATATAGACAGCTACTTGATTATAGTTCTCTCTCAACAGCCGTGACTCACGTGAGCAACAACCCGGTGCGTGCGCAAATAGATGTTGGTTAATTTTGGTAGAAATGAACACAAATTGTTTTTAGGATGTTAACGTTAATGTAATGCATCAAGGACAGTGATCTTCATTTCATTGTACTAAAACAAATCCAAACATGTTTTTAAGCTCTAAATTAAGCTCAAAATAAAAGTATTTTAGATCATATTGCTTTTCTCTCAACTTTATTTACATATGTGACCTTGAAGTAATCCAAAAGTAATCAGATTACATTACTTTCATATTGTGATACTTATGTTACTTATGTTATTGATGACATTTTTTTAATAAAGTAATTTGTAATGGTAACGAAATACATTTTTTAATTAGCCCCTCCCAACCCTGCATATAGGTACTTACATGTAAATTGTCTGGCATTTGCAAAAGCAAATAATGTTTGTGTAATGAAAACCTGTTGGGTTTTTTTTTTTAATGTGTGAGTAGCACCCCCTAGTGGCCTACAGCACCATGTTCATGAATCTGATCTTATTCGAAGAGATATTAATGGTGCTGAGTTCGTCCCAGGACTGGCAGACCCACTGTAGGCCTCTTTAACAAGGTTCTTAACCCCTTAACCTCTCATGAGCTGATGAGGTGGGTCCAGATTTACTTTCCTCACTGTGCCTGTAAACCTTTCCTATTCATTTCAGTGCAGCTACTGAAAAATTCATTATAATTACTGAATCACAGCTGATTCCATGACTGTGTTGCCATTTAGCCATAGTATCTCTTATAGTAATTCAAGCTGGATAGGAAGGGATTTATCCGTAAATCGTTTGTAGTAGCATTTACACAAAAAATTTGGTATTCATGAAAATCTTTTAAATTCGGAAAAACGTCCGTATCCTTCTCGTGCTCCTTGGTGTGTGTAAATTTACACGTAAGAAGGTATTCAAATCATATGCAGTAATTTGTATGGATTACTGCACTTTTGAATCTGGAATATACCGTCGAGTTTAAAAGGCTTATTTCCTGTTACTTTTACAGCATTTAGTAGACGCCCTTATCCAGAGCGACTTACAGAAGTACTTTGGAGTCTCCATCAAAAACACATCCTCATGCTAGTTCCTGAGGTCAGGGAAAAACCAGTCGTTTTATATTAATGCCATTCATTAAACAAATATAAAATAAAGAAAGCCAGCCAACACAAACCCAGAAATTACTGTAAGAAATAAAACAAAATATTCAATCATGACAAAAGATTTGGCGCCGTATGAACGGAGGATGGGTCGGTCTGTAGCCGTAAACAAATGCCTTAGCTGATGGAATATTTAGCATTCGAATGTTATAAGAAGTAGGATTATTAATATCATATATTATTAAATATTTTTTGCTGTGGAAGTGAGTCTAAACAGCTTCCATTTCTGCCTTTCAGACTTTACCCTGATTGTTCAATTCGTGCTCTAAGCTGGCTGTGCACTTGACCTTATATGGAATTTTGTGGGTGGTCCTACATGCAAATGAGCTGTGTCAGTGATGCACTTATTTACGCAAGCGAGTACAAAGAAATTTTTTTTTGTTTGCTTGTTTACTAAATGACTGATAAATGAGGCCCATTGACTGCATTTTGCCATTAAATGAGTAAGAATATAAATGATTTACTAAAAAAAAAACCCCATTATTAATAATTTACTTTCAGTCTGTAGTTTGGTTGATGGGGTTGTACTGTGTTTCCAGAGTCAGTCGATATCACGATATCACTGAAAATAGAAGAAGAAAATACGGCGACAATTTTCTTCTTCACAAGATCTTCAGGAAATCTGGATGTTAAGCGTAACAAATTGAGTATATGTGACTCAAATATACATTTTTAATGACCTACAGTATAATGAGAAAAGGATGATTCAAGCATGAGATTAAAACCGGTTCGGATATATATAAAAACGTCACAATAATAATACAGTTTTTGAAGTAGTATATTTGCATAATCATATTTCAAGTCAGTTATAAATGCTGTTGATTAATGATTAATATTTATGATATTTACCTGAAACTTGGTACCTACATACAGCTGGTTGTTTTTGAAGGACACTTTAAAATCTGTGATTAAAAACAGACATTTACACATGCGGTATTACAGAAACTCTTAGACGTCTAACAACCCCGGAGTCCGTCTCATCTCGACACCAAACAAAGTACTGCACATGCGGCGAGCACTGGGCATTCGTGTGGAAAATCACGCTGAATGTTCTAGTTAATGATTATATGTTACGTGATGCCGCTCGTCCAACAAATGCATGCTAATTGAATTGTTTTGTGGGGTACGTGAGCTGTTGATTTGGATTGGAGTCCAGAAAAAGAACTGCTGTACCAGTATGAGGGCTACGGGTGTGCACTGCACAGTAGTATACTGTACAGTGTTGTGAGCTTTCCATCTGTATGCTCGTATCGATGTTGCAGAGAAGAGCAGAGAGCATTTGTACTTTGCTGTACGTGTACGATTCTATAGTGAAACTGGTGTTAGATTTTGTTGACTGTACTGCAGAGAATAATGGAACCGGAAGGAAGTGAAATCCTTCACACCCTTGTGATGAGACAATGTGGGAGCTATAAAACAACGTGTGCTGCAGTATCTGACAATGATGCAAGTACGCATAGTCCCAATACTGACCCATACAACACCCAGCATCTCCTGACTTTCATGAACACCCTCTACAGAGATCTTATCCCTGACAATGATAGATATAGATATAGACAGACAGACAGACATAGATAGATAGATAGATAGATAGGCAAACAGACAGATAGACAGACAGGTGGAGAGACAGACAGACAGACAGATAGATAGATAGATAGATAGATAGATAGACAAACAGACAGGTGGAGAGACAGACAGACAGACAGACAGACAGATAGATAGATAGATAGATAGACAGGCAAACAGACAGACAGACAGGTAGACAGATAGAGAGAGAGAGAGAGATAGATAGATAGATAGATAGATAGATAGGCAAACAGACAGACAGACAGGTAGACAGGTAGACAGATAGATAGATAGATAGATAGAGATAGAGAGATAGATAGATAGATAGACAGACAGACAGACAGACAGACAGACAGATAGTCTTTCTACAGGAAGTCCCAGATATGTAGGACTATCTGGTTAATGGTTCTTGAAAGGTTCTCCTATTGTTCCTCCCATTAAAGGTTCTATGTAGAACCCTGTAACAGAGTGCTTCTCTATTAAAAACGGGTGTATAATTGGAACCTACATAGGAGGAAAAACCCCTAGAAGGCAGACAGACCCACTAAAACAGGCCCTAACTCTGATGTACCTTTTAGTGTCTTTCCACAGGAAAGGTTCCGGATGTACAAGACTCTCTGAAGTTAAAGATAAATAGAATATTCACCTGTATGTCCCGGATGCTTTCTCCGGTAGTCACGGGTTGAGTCGCTCGCCCTCTCAGGTTCGTCCTCAACGAGCGCACACCGGACGCCATCCTCCCACGCTGGACACTCGGAGAAACAAGTTTTAATTCCTAATTAAAATTCACCGAAAAGTTACTGAAACGCGCTCGCTGTTTTTATTTCACTCAAATTCCTTATTCGTAGAGTGCGGCGCGAGCACAGCTGCGCACCTTCTTTTTTTCCGCGCTCGAGCCGAAAATGTTGTTGGTGGTTGCCATGGATAAGCACGTGCCGGGTTTCTGAGAGAGAGAGAGAGAGAGAGAGAGAGGGAGAGAGAGAATGAATGAATAACTAAAGTAAGTAAATTAAACTCACTTTTTTATTTATTTATAACATATAATAAATAATTAAAGACTATAAGCGGGGAGACAAAGCGAAACTGGGGGGGATTCTGATGGAATTCAATATAAATCAATGATCTACTTTGTATATTGTATGTGTAGTGTGTGATTTTCAATCATAACCAGCAGGGGGCGACGTTTGATAACTTCATTCAAACTCCCCAAACTCGGTAAATGGAAATTGCATCAATAAACTGCCCAAGCCCCACCCCCACCCCCTCATTTACCTCGAGATTACTAGATATTGCAAAAGCATGGCATGTTGAAAATTTATATAGAATTATGAATGTTTATTTTATCCTAACTTGTTTCTAATTTCTGCAAGATGCTTGCAGATTTCAGTAATTAATTGTCATTTATGACCCTTTCAGCATATTCCTAATATTGAGGTCAGTATTTGGTTAATAAGGTGCTTTTTGTGAAACATTGATTTTCGTTAGCATTGTAGACAATTCATCAACATTACATTCTTATGAACATTGAATATGGTGTAAAATAAATAAATAAATAAATAAATAAATAAATAAAATGCTTTCTTGGGCGTGTGTGTAGAGAGGTCTTCCATAAGACCCTCTGTTTAAACCCAACCCCTTTCCCTTAAAGTGAAGGGAATAATGAGTCATTTCACCGATCTGATTCTTTTGAACGAATCAAGTGAATCAAACTGATTCATCAAACTGATTCATTAAAAAAACCATTGATCTTCAGTAACTCTGGATCTTTTCATTCACTCATTTATTCATCTTCAGTAACTCTGGCTCATTCTTTCATTCATTTATTCATCTTCAGTAACTCTGGCTCATTCTTTCATTCATTTATTCATCTTCAGTAACTCTGGCTCATTCTTTCATTCATTTATTCATCTTCAGAAACTGGATTATTTCATTCATTCATTCATTCATTTATCTATCCTCAGTAACTCTGGATCGTTTCATTCATTCATTCATCTACAGTAACTCTGGATAAATTCATTAATTCATTTATTCACATTCAGTAACTCTGGATCATTTAATTAATTAACTAATTCATCAATCTTCAGTAGCTCTATCATTTCAGTCATTCGTTCATTTATTCGTTCAGTCATTCATTCATCATTTCAGTCATTTATTAATTCATTCATTCCTCTTCAGTAACTCTGGATCATTAAGTCAGTCAGTCATTCATTCATTCACTCACTCATTCATCTTCAGTAGCTCTGGATCATTTCATTCACTCATTTAGTCATCTTCAGTAACTCTGGCTCATTCTTTCATTCATTTATTCATCTTCAGTATCTCTGGCTCATTCTTTCATTCATCTTCAGTAACTCTGGATCATTCTTTCATTCATCTTCAGAAACTCTGGATTATTTCATTCATTTATTTATCTATTGTCAGTCACTCTGGATCATTTCATTCATTCATTCATCTTCAGTAACTCTGGATAAATTCATTCATTCATTCACCTTCAGTAACTCTGGATCATTTCAGTCGTTCATTCGTCATTTCAGTCATTTATTCATTCATTAATTCCTCTTCAGTAACTCTGGATTATTTCATTCATTCATTCATTCATTCATTTATCTATCATCAGTAACTCTGGATCATTTCATTCATTCATACATTCATTCATTAATCTTCAGTCACTCTGGATCATTTCATTCATTCATCAATTCATTCATTCACCTTCAGTAACTCTGGATCATTTCAGTCATTCATTCATCATTTCAGTCATTTATTCATTCATCCGTTCCTCTTCAGTAACTCTGGACCATTTAAGTCAGTCAGTCATTTATTCATTCACTCACTCATTAATCTTCAGTAACTCTGGATCATTTAAGTCAGTCATTCATTCACTCACTCATTCATGTTCAGTAACTCTGGATCATTTAAGTCATTCATTCATCTTCAGTAACTCTGGATCAATTCATTTATTCATTAATTCATCTTCAGTAACTCTGGACCATTTCATTCTTTCCTTCATTCATCTTCAGTAACTCTGGATCATTTAAGTCATTCATTTATCTATCATCAGTAACTCTGGATCATTTCATTCATTCACTCATTCATACATTCATTCATTAATCTTCAGTCACTCTGGATCATTTAATTCATTCATCAATTCATTCATTCATTCATCTTCAGTAACTCTGGATAAATTCATTCGTTCATTCACCTTCAGTAACCCGGGATCATTTCAGTCATTCATTCGTCATTTCAGTCATTTATTCATTCATTCATTCATTCCTCTTCAGTAACTCTGGACCATTTAAGTCAGTCAGTCATTTATTCATTCACTCACTCATTCATCTTCAGTAACTCTGGATCATTTAAGTCAGTCATTCATTTATTCATTCATTCGTCTTCAGTAACTCTGGATCATTTAAGTCATTCATTCATTCACTCACTCATTCATCTCCAGTAACTCTGGATCATTTAAGTCATTCATTTATTCATTCACTCACTCACTCTCATTCATCTTCAGTAACTCTGGACCATTTCATTCTTTCATTCATTCATCTTCAGTAACTCTGGATCATTTAAGTCAGTCACTCATTCATTCACTCAGTCATTCATTTCAGTAACTCTGGATCATTTAATTCATTCATTCATTCACTCACTCAGTCATTCATTTTCAGTAACTCTGAATGATTTAATTCATTCATTCGTTCACTCAGTCATTCATTATCAGTATCTCTGGATCATTTAAGTCAGTCAGTCATTCATTCATCTTCAGTGACTCTGGATCAATTCATTTATTCATTCGTTTATTCTTTCATCTTTGGTAACTCTGGAACAATTTCAAAAAGTAGTCATACACTATACTCCGTCTGTTCAAAAATCTGACTTTAGATTATAAATGTATGCAATAAAATACATTTAGCAGGAACCACTGAGTTTCACTGCTTGCAGGAGGGTTAAATTTTAGACGTTGTGGGGTCGATCTTGGGCTGTAGTTTGTCTGAGAATGTCCACACTCACTGGAATGTCCAATTAATTTAGAAGAGTTGTGTGTTCAATCAACAATGGGATGGTGAGAGGTGGACTGGTTTTGCAGAGTTACTGTTAATACCATGACATTTCACATGTTCTCCTACGAGTTTCCTTCAGGTTCTCCAGCCTCCCAAAAACGTGTCTGTAGGGGGATTGGCCATGGTAAGTACCCTAGTTTTCCAATGATAGCTTCCGGATCCACCACGACCCTGACCAGGATAAAGTGGTTATTGACTATAGATTAAGATATCTTCAGTCATTATTTTGAACAAGCAATTTGTAATTCTTACCAGTCAAAAACTGTTCATAGATATCCAAAATGTAATTATGGTTAGTCAGGTAAAACCCATTTTATGATCAAATGGCTTGCCATAGAAACGAGCCACCATTTGTAAGAGAGAGCTAACTGTCCTCTTTTGTATTCATGAGCTTAGAGACAGACAGGATTGGCTACTGTTGTTGTAATCAACAGGGGAGAAGGTAATGCCATCTTTCCCATCCAGAGAACAGCGCCATTTTTTGCTGTCGTGACCACTGATGGTTGTGAATTATTTGTGTAAAAAATCACACATGAATTTGACCTGTTTTTACACATCAGTAGGTCCCATGTGTCCCACCTAAATCTGGCCCTGGGACCACATTCCCAGTTGAATGGTTTTAATCAATGAGCAAAATATAATGTTTTTCATTTACTGTTCAAATCAAAGCCATAAAGACTTACAGTATGACTAAACTATACTCAGACCACAACAAAAACTTAAAAACAAACTGTATAAACAATTTTTAAAAATAATAATTTTTTTTTTTCCTTGAACACTCCTGATATTGAATCTGATATTACTGCTTATGAGAGAGAAAAATCCAGAAATTCAGCTAGTAATTGCAGCTAGGGATGGGCGATATGGACTTAAAACTATATCACGATATTTTCTGGTATTTATTGTGATAACGATATCAGTGACGATATAGATATAGTAACGTTCACCACTGTTTTTGGCTACAAGTAATAGCTGTGATCTTGAGAGCCTCAGAAACACAAACATTGATCTAAAAGTAAAACGGATTTTCTGTAACCAGTTCCAGATTGTACAGGCAGCTCTTTGTTTAGCGATAAACGCCTCCTCAGTTTCACGTCCGCCGTCCGCCGTACTTGTTGGTCGCAGACCGTCACACTCAGAAATACGTCATCAACAAAGCTTTATTGTTATTATCGCGGGAAGACTAATTCTTATCTAGAGGAGAATTTCTACCGGTATATCACGAACGATAAGATGTCGCCCCCCCTTAATTGCAACTAGTAATTAAAAATTATTATTTTTTTCCTTCATCCAGGCTGAAATGTCATGAGTCTTCAGTCCAAGGTGAGCCACGGGTCAGTCAACATGCACATTTCAGTTCAAGTGAAAACGTGTCGTTCCAAACCGGACGACTTATTCGTATCAGAAAACGGAAAAAAATGACAAATTTACCTCTAACTGTTACAAAGTGCTGGCACTGGAGACTCCTTCCATAAATGTTTTGATGAGCCATCACTCATTGTAGTCTCAGTGTGAGCGTATATATGTTCCCAGGGTCCTATGTTCCCCATGTTGATATGGCACATAATGAACACATTGTGATTTAAAGCTGGAGTTAGGCTTCAGTATTAGTGAGAGCTGGGACATGTTCATACTTTGCATTTTGCTCCTTTTATGACCCTCCTTTTACTGTGTTTTATAGGCTACAGTGTGACATTTATTCAGTTTAGTGTATACATTTCACTATTGTTCATGCGTGGAGGTGAACTGTATGAATGTAGACTAACAGCTATTTTTACAGCAGCACAAATTCAGGTTCAGCGCGTGCAACCTAGTTCATTTCCCCAGTTCATAACCTTCATAAATTTCAAGTGGGGATGTGTCCTGACTACATCAAACCTTTGGAGAAGTTTACTTAATGTGCGTTAACAGAATTTTGAACTGTAGAACATAGGACCCTGGGAACATAGGAACGACCCAGTCTCAGATTCCTGACCAGAGCGGAACCCGACGTGGTCTTTTGCTGCTGTAGCCCATCTGCCTCAAGTTTCAGCGTATTGTGCATTCTGAGGTGCTTTTTTTCTGCCCACCACAGTTGTAAAGAGTTTCTGTTTGAGTTACATGTCATGTCAGTCTGGCTATTCTCCTCTGATCTCGCTCATCAACCAGGCATTTCCATCTGCAGAACTGCCGCTCAATAGATGTTTCAAATGTTTACCGTTGTGTGCGTAAACTCTAGAAAATGTCGTGTGTGAAAATCCCAAGAGATGAGCAGTTACTAAAATACTCAAGCGCTGGCTCAAGCCATCTGGCACGAACAACCATGCTGAGATTGATTCTGATGTTCGACGTGATCATTAACTGTAGCTGTTGAACTGTATCTGCATGATATTATGCATTGTGCTGCTGCCACATGATTGGCTGATTGGATAATTGAGCATCCTATACAAATGTGTAGTTTCGGCTTTGCGGCAACCGTTTGTGGAAAGCCCATGTGTGGGTGTGATGGTCAGGTCTTCAGAAACGTTTGGCCTTATAGTGAATGTATGCACAGTGCATCCCGTAGTCTATTCATGTGTATTCAGGATTGAAGCCGTTATGTAATAAAGATTCATTATTTCAATGTAATATACTGTACTTAAATTGCTGGTGTTTTCCTGCTGAAATAAAAACAATAGGAACCATCACAGAAATTCTAATCTTTTCCACTACAAATACCAAATACCATTAGAAACCATAAGTTAACCATTAAAACCATTACCAAATGTCAAAGGTGTTCTATTGTTTCTTTTATTGGTACCAGTAGAGACCCACAGGAACCATTACAGTTTCCATTCAAACCAAGACAATTGGGGCTCAGGCGCTCAGGGTGGTAGAGCGGGTTGTCCAGTAATCGTAGGGTTGATGATTCGATTCCCGGCCCACATGACTCCACATGCCAAGTATTCTTGGGCAAAACACTAAACCCCAAGTTTCTCCCGATGGCAAGCTAACGCCTTGAATAGCAGCTTTGCTACCGTTGGTGTGTGTGAATGAGTGAATGAGAACCAGTGTAAAGTGCTTGGTAGAACCCCTAAGGCTCTAGTGCTATATAAGTGCAGACCATTTATCATTATAACCATTAAAAGCATTACAGATTGTATGAGGGGTTGTTGTTTTTTTCAGCAGGATGCATTTTAAAAATGGCTTTAAACTTGCTGAGAAACTCGTTGCAGCTTATATGACTGGATTTATACTTATTTATAGTGTGGTGCTTAGGATTGGGATCTGAATGAACTTCAGCGACTTAATAGTCAACAACAGAAGTCCATAATAACGCGTTACAATAAACAGGGGGGGAAAGGTGGTGGTGGGAGGAGGAGTGTGTGTGTGTGTGTGTGTGTATTTTGGATGGGGGGTGGGGGGGTGGGGGGTGGGGTGTTGTTGGGGGTCGCGTGCGGTTTTGTTTCTACGTGTAAGTGATTCGTTATCGGCGCTTGCGAATGAATCGATTCCCGTTTGATCCCTTAAGACACACAGAGAACCGATTCATTGGTGATTCGCTCGAGCCAACATGGAGGGTCGGAGCTCGGCGCGCGACCGAGCGGCTCTCAGGACAACCTGGCAAGGGTTGCAATGAAGGAAGAAAGGGATATATATATCTATATCTATTTTAAACCTCAGAACCTTTCTCTCTCTCTCTTTTTTTTTAAATCGTTTAACTCGAGGAAGAATAAAATTTTTTGTTGAGTCGTGATTTGAAGAAGCCATGAGCTCGGGGGAAGGAGAGGACGTGTGTAAGGACGGAGCCGATGTAGCGGCGCACTTCAGAGCCGGTGAGTGCCGAAGGAAGAAGGAGAAAAAAAAAAGAAATGCATGCTCGAGGGACGGGTTCGGTTCGGTTCTGAGTCTCAGTGTGCTCTGCTGATGTGAGAAAACTAACAAAAGCTCGTGGGTGGATGGGTGGGTGGGTGGGTTTGCTCTGGAGAACAGGAGGATGATGACCCAGCTATGAGGCTGCAGATGGGGTTGCGTGCACGCGCTATGATGGTGTTGGTGGTGATGGTGATGCAATGGGTATATACTGCTGTTTGCATTCCTTAGATTCGTGTGCGTGTAGCTCTCTGTAGTTTGCTGCGTGCTAGAATGATGTAAACAGTCAGCCACGCGCGCGACGCGTAAACATGCATAGAGAAAATATAAACATGCATAGAGAAAAAATAAACATGCATAGAGAAAAAATATAAACATGCATAGAGAAAACAAACATGCATAGAGAAAACACAAACATGCATAGAGAAAATATAAACATGCATAGAGAAAACACAAACATGCATAGAGAAAATATAAACATGCATAGAGAAAATATAAACATGCATAGAGAAAACACAAACATGCATAGAGAAAACACAAACATGCATAGAGAAAACAAACATGCATAGAGAAAACACAAACATGCATAGAGAAAATATAAACATGCATAGAGAAAACACAAACATGCATAGAGAAAACACAAACATGCATAGAGAAAATATAAACATGCATAGAGAAACATAAACATGCATAGAGAAAATATAAACATGCATAGAGAAAACACAAACATGCATAGAGAAAACACAAACATGCATAGAGAAAACAAACATGCATAGAGAAAACACAAACATGCATAGAGAAAATATAAACATGCATAGAGAAAACACAAACATGCATAGAGAAAACACAAACATGCATAGAGAAAACACAAACATGCATAGAGAAAATATAAACATGCATAGAGAAAATATAAACATGCATAGAGAAAACACAAACATGCATAGAGAAAACACAAACATGCATAGAGAAAACAAACATGCATAGAGAAAACACAAACATGCATAGAGAAAATATAAACATGCATAGAGAAAACACAAACATGCATAGAGAAAACACAAACATGCATAGAGAAAATATAAACATGCATAGAGAAACATAAACATGCATAGAGAAAACACAAACATGCATAGAGAAAACACAAACATGCATAGAGAAAACACAAACATGCATAGAGAAAATATAAACATGCATAGAGAAAATATAAACATGCATAGAGAAAACATAAACATACATAGAGAAAACATAAACATGCATACTGAAAATATAAACATGCATAGAGAAAACATAAACATGCATAGAGAAAACACAAACATACATAGTGAAAACATAAACATGCATACTGAAAATATAAACATGCATAGAGAAAACATAAACATGCATAGAGAAAACACAAACATACATAGTGAAAATATAAACATGCATAGAGAAAACAAACATGCATAGAGAAAACAAACATGCATAGTGAAAATATAAACATGCATAGAGAAAACATAAACATGCATACTGAAAGCATAAACATGCATACTGAAAATATAAACGTGCATATAGAAAACGAGATGATTCTGCAGAGCTTCTCTCAATATTTGTGGATCTTCCACGCATTCTCCTGAATTAGTTGTTTTCATGCGTGACGTAGGCTCATCTTGGGTCTCTCTCTTTCTCTCTCTCTCTCTCTGTCTCTGTCTGTCTCTTCAGGGTAGAATGACGTAATCATTATAAACATCCTGCATAGTGCTTGGGTTCTCCTGCAGGGTAGATTGACATATTAATCTAACATCTTGCTCCAGCTACGCAGATACATATATAAACATTTTAACGCTTTCCAAAACAGTAACCTAATAATAATAATAATAATAATAATAATAATAATACAATTCAAAGTACTTGGTGCTTGGACCCCTAAAAACTGCACATAATTCCAGCCTTGTGTATATTCCGGTGCCCAGTGTTCCTGGGTTCTGGATCCACCTCATCTGTGACCAGGATAAAGTGAAGGAATGAAAGTGCACCAGACAGCCCGGAGTGCAAAAATTTGCATCCCTGATGGTTTCTGGATGAACATTATCATTACCAATTCCATGATGTTAAAAGAAAAAAAAGAGAAAGAAACGTGGGTGCATCCTGTGCCAAAATTTGACAAGAACGTCAGAAGCTACTCAGCTCAGATGATAGAATGACTGTTGGAGGTTGTTAGAAGCGGTTAATATCACACTCACAAAAAGAGATACGCACTTTTGAACTGATTGAATTTATTTTTAATGTAATTTATTTATTTACAAAGATGCTCACTGTTAATATAAGTTGTACCATAATTAAATGATCCAAAAAGCAGCATCTGTGGAAAAAGACAGCTTTTTTTTTAAGGGGGTGCAAACGTTTGCAGTCTATTTCTTGGGAAATTTTAGCCTTGTTCTATCTAGGATGCACTGATGTAGACCAAAGGTGTCCAAACTTTTATCAGTGGGATTAATACCAGAGGACTGGTCATGTAAATTAATTTGCAGGTGTAGTCATCAAAATGTAATATATATATATATATATATATATATATATATATATATATATATATATATATATATATATATATGATGTGTGTATTTTTTTTCAAATGCAAATAATGAGAATATAAATAATAAATAGAAAGCAAAATGAGTGTGAATCAAAAGTAATCTTTTTTAAAAATTCATTTTGATTGGACTCTCATTAGATGCATTTGCAAAAAAAAAAATGTCTTATGTATTAATACATTTTAATATTTTACTTTTGGATTTGATTCTTTTATGTGAAACCTTTGGCACAAAATTAAAAAAGGCTCTTGCATTTTAGCTAACTGTGTTAGCGCAGTGTGCTGCCACCTTCAGGTGAAAGGTGAAAGAAAATTGCACCGTGTTGGCTGGTCATACCTGTGGGCCAGTTAACATTTGGATTTGGCCCTGGGGCCAGACTTTGTATGCCCCTCATATAGGCCAACATACAAGCCAAAACTCATGAGAATGCTGAGGAGAGAAAAGAAATTCCCAGAAACGTCTTCAGCAGGCAGAATTCCGAATTTGATGAAATACAAGGTATGCAATTCATGTATCCCTAACCCCCCACCCCCCACCCCAAGGGTGTATCCCCTCACATCTGTAATAAAAGATGTCAGATGAAATATCTCGCCTAATAGGGTTGAACTGTACAGCCTCCGAGCTCCTTCACCACTCCTTTTGTCCTGTATTGGACCGAGGTACTAACGCTCCTTCTGTAACAGATATTTCGGGGGAAGAGCCACAGTGCTGTCTTATTTCTGTCCTGCATGCTGTTTCTTTTGCAAAGCCGTCTGTTGTCTCTGTAAAGCAGGAACGCAGGAACGAGCCATATTTTTGTGCGCTTTCTAGTCGAAACACTACAAAGCATTGTATCCTGAGCCATATTCGATGACGCATTCAATATAACCTGCCCACATTATTTCCATGTAAATAATAAAACACAGAGGAACGTGCTGTTTTAGGAAATAAATCAACAACAGGGTGGCGTCATATGTCCTGACACAAAACAGGGTTACTGTTACAACTCAGAAGTTGGTTATTTTCCAATAACAGCACGTCCCAGAGTGTTTTTTTGCTCGTATACTAGAGCAATTTGCCAACGTATACAATATCGCCAACAAAAATATAATCCGTATATGATTGTAAACAATTCTTTAAACTGTCAAAGAAATTTAAGGGGACTAGAACATGTAGATTTGTAACTTGTTAAAACCTTTAAGCAAATTAACTGTTTTAAATTGTTAAAATGTTTCTTACACTATTATATTATTATTATTATTATTATTATTAATAATAATAATAATAATAATAAAGCCATATATGCTTTCCTAAAAGAAAGAAAAAGAAAATGGTAGCATGTAAGACTACAGCTTGGCAAGTTAAAGACCAATTTTGCAGACCAGTATATAGCCATCTACATTTTTATGGGTATTTAGCTTAATTCTGTGATTTGGTTTTTACGGCCGTTGTGAGTTGAATTCTTTCAAAATCCCAAAACTGATTAAATGAAAGGTAAACAACTAACCATCACAAATGAGGAGAATCCTAAAGTGGTTCTATGCCTCTGGGATCTTACATTGAGATGCTGGATCAATACTGTGTAATGCATTACATAGAGCTTTAGATGTACTGTATTAGGTTGTTTTGGTGTCATGTTTTGGTTTATATCCTATCTTACATGGCTTGTAAATCATGTTATGCGGGGATTTAAACCATTCCCTAACTGCTAGATGCTGTATACATAATGCTGTATGCTTGCGGCCAGCACTGCACCAATCAACCAGGGATAAAGGAAGGTCCTTCCTGCTCAGATAGAAGGCTACATGTGGCCTCCTGGATCCAGGGCTATGGATGTTCACTGTGATATGAACGTGCTATCTCCCAACAAAATAGCACGCTCAGGTGCCCAGATGGCCTTCCTTTTAATAAATAAGAGAAGATCTAGAGAGCTCTGCAGAATCTTGTGGTTTTTATATTTATAATCATCTTATACTGTTTGCATCATTCTAGCACAGGAAAACACGGACAACCATTTCCAGTTCTCCAGCTTTTTAAACACGGTGCTCTGGGTATCAAGGCATGGGCATTTAGAAACTCCTCCTCCTTGTAGTTTGATTAAACATGTTTTGTGTGATCAGACTCTTTCCTCTCTCTGTTGCCTTAATTAGTCCAACTGTACTCTCCTGCTCCCAAAGGAATTCTGACCAATCCTGTCCACTCCAGAAGCAAGTGTGGCCAATCCCACTCACTCCTTAAGGAATTATGAGCAATCCCATCAACTGCAACACACACACACACACACACACACACACACACACACACTTGACCATTCCTGCCTGCTCCTGAAGAACGCTTGACCAGCTCCTGTAGAAAGTTTGAACATTCCAATGCCCTCCAACAGAAAGTCTGACCAATCCTACTACCCATTCTAAGTTCATAGTTTGACCAATTCTCCTGCGTGCACAGAAAGTTTGACCTGTAAACCCCCCCAACCCCTCCCCCCCGCCAAGTTTCAAAAAGTCACATTTTCACCTGCTTCTGTAGAAAGTTTGACCAATCCGGTCTCATCCCATAGAAAGTTTGACCAACCCCACCAACCTCCAAAGAAAGTTTGACCAACCCCACCAACCTCCAAAGAAAGTTTGACCAACCCCACTAACCTCCAAAGAAAGTTTTAACAAATCCCACCCTCTCCCTCAGAGAGTTGGACCAACCTTGCTCGCTCTCGTAGAAAGTTTGACCAATCCCACATCCCTCTGAACATTCCCGCCCGCTCCCACAGAAAGTTTGACCAATCCCACCCATTCCTGCAGAAAGTTTGAGCAGTCCTGCACACTTTTGCAGTTATTATTTTTGTTTGCATTTGCCTGCGATCTCAGGTAATAATTTCAGGCAGCTGCATCATGAGACGATACAAGACTTAATCTTCCAGGTGAATGTCTGACCTGGAAAATTAACGTGACTGCAGCAGAAGTAACCCTACCATGGAGGGAGAACAATGTGTTTCAAATGTTATAGATGCAGAAGAACGGATTGGTACATCGTGTGTACTGTACATAACGTAATTCCACCAGCTCATGACCGTTGGGCTAAGCTTCTCTTTACATGACAGTGACTAATTTACTATGAAAGTCTCCACACGTGACACACTCATGTCCTAAGTGAGTCTGTCGTGATCTACCCGAACCACTTAACAACCTGGCAGCTGATGACCAAAAGTCATCTCAAGCCTTCCTCTCTAAGACTTTATACCCAGTCCAGAAAACCCCAGGCATTCTGGGATGTGGCGCTTTCCGAGAATCTCTGCAGCAGCAGGCTGTCGTTATCGTCTCTGGGCCTTTTGATGTCTAAAAGCACAAGGCAATGCTGTGGCTCCTGAATATTTATATTTCACTGTGGTGGCTCTGTGGTCTCCTTCCGTACTATAAAAGAAGCCAACAGAAATCACTGTGAAAGAAGCCTAGAGGTCATTACAACATCTAATGCAAACTTTTGCTGATCACTCAGCATGGATGGTCTGTTTTCCAGATCAAGGGTTTAATTGAAGTGTGAATAGATTTTATAGTCTGCCTGGTGAGCAATTGCTGTTCTTCCAGGAGAGGCCATTTGTCTCTGATTCTCTTGTACTGACTGTTAAATCAGTGTTGATTCTGTCAATGAAAAATGTAAGAACACGACAACATTTTACAAACACTTTAGAACTGGACGCAAGTGCATGAGATTGACATGGGGGTGGGGTGGGGGTTGCATCCAAGAGTCAATCAAAGTCCATAGCATGGGGAAACACACAGGCCGATTGGATTAAAACAGAATAATCCATAATAATAAACACAGAAAACAGGCCCGGGTCAGATCAACAGAACTAGAAAAACCGCAACCAAGGAACATGGCTTGGATTTGATGGCTAAATCACAACATCTTCAAGATAGGACAGGAAAACACAGAGGATGTAAATATACAAACTAATTAAGGAGAAATAAGGAACAGTTGCACACAATCAGGGAAGATGAGCCAGTCTGAAGACAAGACAGAGACATGAGCACAATGTAGGAGTTGATCTCTGAATTACCCAGATGACTACTCTACAAACTTTTTCCCCCCTTCTTCAGCAAGTCAAATCCTTGCATCTATTCTGTAAAAAAAAAAAAAAGAAGAAGGAAATATTGCGCAATAACTTTGTTATTGAACGAGGACAAGGATGCTAAGCATGGCTAAGTCAAAGCAACGTTCCCGTGCGACTTTCATTTTGTCGTTTGCCAGTGGTAGAATAATTGAGCTTTTCTGTTTCCTGTAATCTGGGGTGGAGGTTTTGAATCCACGGATCTTTTGGAGTTATTCACTGCTTTTATTATGTCTGATTAGGGGTTAGCTCAAAGAGTAGAGGCAATTGTGGTTTGGACCTGTTCCTCACGTTGCCTAATTTCTGTGGTGTGTATGAAATATATATATATCCATCCATCCATTTCCTGTACCGTTTACCCTACACAGGGTCGTCGTGGCGAGACTGAAGCTTATCCCAGGAGACACAAGATGGGGGATTTCCTGGATGGGGTGCCAACCCATCGCAGGGCACAGTCGCACACACATTCACACACTACGGACAATTTAGAGACGCTAATTAGCCAGCAACACATGTCTTTTGGACTGAAACCAGAGTACCCAGAGGAAACCCCCAAAGCACGGGGAGAACTTGCAAACTCTGTGCACATAGAACGGAGGCGGGAATCCAACCCCCAACCCTGGAGGTGCGAGGCAAAAAAGCCTATGAAATATATAGTAATACAGGTTTTTAGACCTATTACAAGTTTCATGCAGGAGTTGATGAGAAAATATGGAACAGTCCAAGGAACCGCCCAAGGGTTTTTCTACACTATTACATACAGTATGACTAAGTAATGACTCGTATGATGTCATTGTGTGGTACATGATCATCTTACCGTGTGTTTTTTTTATATATTTTATTTTATATTATTGCTGAGTGCCACGTCTTAACCCTAAACCACACCGTAATTCCAATGCTAATTTGACCCAAATTGAGTAACTGAAAGCTTCTTTGTTATGCTGAACGAGACTCACTGGTGAGTTCATCCGAAGTCCGAACGCCACTCTTGTTTTCACATGTATAACAGCATCAAGCCTTCGGTCTTCTGATAGTTGAGGGATTACAAGCAACATATCAGACTGGGGTGGGGGGGCTTCATATTTAGAACCCTCAGAGATTTTTTTGTTGTTGTATTTATTATTTTTTTTTTCCCTGCCAATTTACTTGACGAGGTCGGACTCGGCTGGCCTGCATTCCACGCTAACCTAATCGCCAGTTGGCCTCAGAGGAATCTAGACACATGGGTCGTGAAGTGGCTATGCAATATCATCCCACTGGGAACTGGAGGAAGAGTATTTGGCAGGTGCCCAAGTTTTTGGTGGTTTCTCTCTCTCTCTCTCACTCTCTCTCAGCATCTCTTCCGATCTCTCATCCTTTTTTGAAATCTCCCAACGAACCCTGTCACACAGTACACCTACAATAACGAACAGCTGTTTAAAGGAAGTTTGATGCGGATCTATTTATCGGAAAAAAGGGGCGTCTCGTAAAACAAAGATGAAGCCAGAGGACGCACAATGGATCGCGTCTTTCCTGTGATGCTTAACAAGCTGCAACTGGACTTTATCACACAGAGCTGGAGCTCATTAAACAGATACCAAACGACAAGAACACTTTGTCCTGCAGCGACTCATGGACTGAAGTTGTGCTTTATTATCCATGATATTTTAACTATGTCATTGTGCGAGTGTGTGTGTGTGATAATATAGGAAGCTTGGAGTATGTGCCTTACTGATACTGTCGGAATAAATCTGCACCCACAGCTGCAGTTCCATTTGGATGGAAATTGGATAAAAGTGAATAATTCATTCTCCACCTGGGGTTCTGGACAAGAGAACCGAGAGCAGCCATCCACAAAAGCCTCGTCTGATCATAGGCTGATATCAGACCCGCGCCCATTATACTGGAGCTTCTCTTATTCTCTTATGTTTTATACACCTAAAAAAAAGACGGAAACATTACAAACAATAGCTCTGCTTGGGATTTTGTCATTTGATTTGAGATATCCAGAAGATCATATGAAATACCCCCCCCCCCAAAGCAATGGCAAACTGAAAGTGAATTCATCTATAGTTTGGTTGTGTGGATGTAATGAAACAGTAACACACACTGGGTCATGTGGAGAAAAAGTGCCGCAGAAAGTTAGATTTAGATGGGAAATAAGTGTTAAAAAATGTAACTAATGTAAAAAAAAAATTCAAAGTTAAGTAAGTCTTTATTACAGAAAATCTGTTATGAATATACCGTGTATACACTACCTATAGCAGTATGTGCCAAAGTGTTTTATTCCTCTTATACCACAGTAATATGCCAATAATTATAGTTTCCTACTAATTAAAGAATAATGCGCCATACATTTTATCCATAGTTCAGTCTGTACAGGATTTCGCGAAGTTTTTTTTTGTGATCGTTGCGGCCAAAAATGCTTGATTTTGCTGTGGCTTTTTCCTCAAAGTTTGCGGAAAACTACGTGAATTTGCAAAATTGCACGAAATAGTTCCACACTGTCTTTTGCAGTGATGTTTGTTGGTAAACGAGACCTTTTATCTGTACTAACGTGAACCCGAAGAGGCTTTGGCTGAATGCGCGTTGTGATGACGCGTCTCGGCCAAAATCTGCGGAAAATATGCGGTACTTTTGAAAAATCACAGGTTTCTCTGAATATTGTGGCGTTTCCTTGAATTTGTGCTCATTTCTGCGATCGCAATATCCTGGAGGGACAGATAGTTACATTCAGCGTTGTGGAAGGTCTGCGAGACGAGTTAGTTCCTGTTATCGCTTAGGTTGTAACAGCTCTAAACAGTCGTTCCCTCACCAGCCTCTTTCTTTTCACTCTCTCGAAGTTAATAAGAAAAAAGTCAAAACATTCAGCTTGTCTTGTTATTGAGGCCTCTGTCCTGAAGACTCTCCTGTACTGGAAAAATTGAAGCATAAGCTTTAACTCCAGAAATGTGAAATAAACCTCTACTCAATGGAACTCTAAACTGAAACATACTAATGATTTTCTCTAGCTTGCGTATAAGTTAAGTAACCATTTAAAAAAATCTGTGTACTCAGACTTTGATTATTGTGGAGTCTTATTGTGTTTGTTACTATAGAATGCTCATATATTTCAACGAGAGCGTTAAAATGTAAAACTTGGGATTGGTCTTACAACCTGAACTATTGTTAGGAAATCAACATCTTATGACCCATCAGATTCGAGAATTCAACAGGGCTGTGGTATCAACTATTTTAACTCTACAAAATACTTGATTTGCTTCCAACTTGCTTAGCGAAATGGATTTGCTACATATTGCAACGCTGACCAAAAGTCAAATCTCTTACCAGTTTCAATCCCTTTCACAAATCTCTATGGTTTAGCCTTTAGAGAACCAGCGAGGGTCTAGATAAACTGGAACTGGAACTGTTCCACAAAACCAAATGGACCACACACACATGTTATATGCACACCCTCTGGAGTGTGCACAAGTGTAACCATGTGTCTCTGACAGAGCTGAGAGAAAAAGACATTCATCGCGTATCTGTTCCAGCACACGCGCTCATCCGCCGGTGGTCTCTTTTTTACTGTATCATAGGAAGTCACAGATCAAAGAAATTAACTCAGGAGTGGTTTAATATACGCGGGTGTTGTAACAAACGTAAAAAACAAAAAAAAAACATTCAGGGTTTGCGGTTTGTGTGCAGCTGGAATCCGTGTGTTGGTATGTATGGGAATAGCTGTCCAGCAGGATTTACACCCACACGCCTGGAACACGCCAGACTGGCTCAGCTGAACACTGGTCTCAATTAGGTTCTCGTTATCGTGTTATCGTGTTTCTTTCGTAAGCTGTGCTAGTATTTTGTGTGAAAACTGAACGTGGCTGCTAACAGAAAGCGGACATTGTGTTCCTTAACCCTGATGGAAATGTAGTATAGTAATATATAGTAATAAAGTGCATTAAGGACGTTAATATATTCAGAAATGACATTTATAGCCATATTAATACTAGAGTATCTAAAACTAAACCGATCATTTATTTAGCACCTCGTGTACCTCTCTACTTCTCAAGTGTACCGTTTCATGCTACTACTTAAGTACTTTCCACTTAGGGTGCTTTCACAAATGCAGTTTTTAATGTGTTTAAATCGAACCATGGAGTGCTTTAACAGTTTTGAATACAGCTATGTATATATCAGATGAGGGTGTTGTTGTTTGTTTTTTTCTAAGCAGAGGGATTTTCAAAATTCCGTGTCAATTTCTTGTGGCGTCTCTATTTTTAAAAAAATGATATTTTCACATGTAAAACCCGGTTTATATTTGAATTTTTTTACTAGCTAGTGGGGTCGTTCCTATTTTACCAGGGTCCTATGTTCCCCAGTTCAATATTCTGATAACACACATTAAGTAAACTTCTCCAAAGATTTATTTTCCTCAGGGCTCTATTAACTTTATTGCCGTTTTAACTTTAAACACCAAAGACGCATTTAAATGAATAAAAACATACACTAGTTTAAAATCCATCCTTCATCCACTCTTGAAATATATGAAGGTTATGAACTGGGGAAATGAACTAGATTGCACACGCTGAACCTGAATTGTGCTGCTCTAAAAATAGCTGTTAGTCTACATTCATACAGTTCACCTCCATGCCTGAATAATAGTGAAATGTATACACTAAACTGAAGAAATGCCATACTGTAGCCTATAAAACACAGTAAAGGGTCATAAAAGGAGCAAAATGTTAAGTATGAACATGTCCCAGCTCTCACTTATACTGAAGCCTAACTCCAGCTTTAAATCACAATGTGTTCATTATGTGCCATATCAACTGGGGAACATAGGACCCTGGGAACATAGATACGCTCACCTAGCTAGCTAGCTAGCTTAATCTGGCTAACTCACTTAGCAAGCAACGGCTCTCAGAGTCCAGTAGTTAGCGATTGTTATTTATATTTATATTTGTTAGGAAAAGTCAAATAACATCTAACTGTTATAACGAATTGTAAAATCTTTGAGTAGTTTGGGTTAGTATTACTTTATGAACTGTAAAGTAATGTTACATCAGACTACTCAAAGACTCAGCACCTGCTTTAATACTGTAGACTGTCATACATTTGTCTAATAGAGAAATAATTATCTATTTATTGACCTTATTCTGAATAAGACAATATTGTGATTAAGGTGTTTACATAAGTCACTTTTAGAATATTCTTTCATGTTCCGGTTTTACGTGTTATAGAACATAGATCGATTAACGGCACGCGTCATTACGTCCCCACGCCACGCTGTCCGACGTTCCCTCCAGAATTTCACGTATCGAAATACAGTCCGTCTTCGTTATGGTACCGTATACAGTTTTGAGTGTTTTTATTTGTAATTTTTACGAAGGCTTTAAGTGCAGTTAATTATTTGTCGTGCTATACGTGCTAATAGACGACTGCTTGAAGCCGTGGGCTGCGTCCCATACCGCGTACTTACCTACTATATAGTAGCCGAGATACGTGTATACTATACTATATAGCAGGTAAGTACGCGGTTTGGGACGCAGCCGTGCTCTCTTGTTTGCCGTCAAACGGTTGAGCACTGCCGTGTGTGTATGTGTCCTGTCGCAGAATGTGGTGAAAACTCTCATACGGCGTTAATAGTGTGATTAAGGTGTGTACATGTCTGTAACACACGTCGATAATGCGACTAAAACAGGAATACTCCACACGTCCTAATTCCATTTGTCTTTACTTCGAGTATGACTTTAGTCGGATTAAGGTCATCAATAATCGCAGTTTACATGCTAGCTTCTTAATCAGAGTATCGTCTTAATCGGATTAATATCAGATTATTGTTGAACCATGTAAACGTACTGAATGTTGCTTTAATTTATATATATTATCAGGCTGACACCAACGTTTACCTCTATGTTCTTAGGGAAAGACATTAAAGTTATTAAATGATAAATAACATATTCTTATTATCTATCTACCGCAGTGTCTCCTCAAAATATCCACCATGTGATCTGATCACCATTTTCTGAATTCAAAGCGTGCTGGATATTCATATTCGTTATATATCTAGCAGTTCTTTCAGCTTTCTAAAAATGATTTAAATTTCCAAAGTTTAAGTTTCATCATTTTTTTATTACAATTTCGAGAACTTCAATTCCAGACTTTTGAATAGTACCTTTACTGTGCAACTGTCATCCCGCTGCTATTTAATTGACGCACTGTGTCAAGTATTTCCAGCGTTGCTGTACATTTTCACCCAAGACACCCACAAACCGGCTTTGAACTCCACTGTTTTGTCTCGCACGACATGTTTTGTAACATGTGGCCGTCTGTGTCAGGGCCACATGTGGCACGTTGTTAAATCGCATTTCTTATTCGGTCGCACATCAAAGCTTTGTTTTAATTGATTTATTTATTTTTTTCTTCGCAGACTGTTCTCTTCCGAAGTGTGAACCCAAGCTTGATTTAGCGGGACACACAGGTGAGAAGACTTACACCCTTGCGTGGTGTTTTTGTTTTGATCTGCTTTGGAAGTGCAAATCTGGGTTTTATTGTTCTGTGCTCTGGATGGTCTTAGAGGTCCTTTGTAATACGCTAGAATTGATCCCGTTTATGTGGCTCAAACTAAACTGTGCAAGCCTTCACCTCATTCTGCTACATAGACTTATACTGGCGATGTCCTAACAGCAAATTCTAATCATATTTATGTAGCATAATCTTCACACCAAAACCATTTACATTTACATTTTACATTTATTCGCTTTTATCCGAAGTGACTTACAAATGAGGAAATACAAGCAAAGCAATATATCCAGCAGAGAACAATGCAAGTAGTGCTACTATACAAGATTTATAATTGAGTTCTAGAGAAGCAAAGTGTGCAGAGTAGAAGTGTAAGAGCCAGTGTAATTTTTTATTTATTTATTTATTTATTTAGAAATAAAATAATGTGGGTTTGGCATTTTAGAGGTTAGTTAAGTGCTCACGGAAGAGGTGGGTCCTTAGAAGTTTTTTGAAGATGGTGAGAGATTCTGCGGTCCGGATTGAGGTCGGAAGTTCTTTCCACCACTGAGGGACGGTGAATTTGAAGGTTCTGGAAAGAGACCTTGAACCACACTGAGTAGACACTTAATCTCACTTAGTTTTGACTCGTTATATTAGTTTATTTGATATAATAGTATTTATGCATTATTATTAATGCATAATTAAACTAGATAATTAAACTACAGTCCTAATTAATAATAAAATCTTATGGTTTCTGTTACTCACTGCCTTTAGACAAGTTGTTTTACATTGATCGTACCGTTTTAATTAGACATTACAGATCTTACTTGCGCTACACTGTTGCTCTATCACGGCGTCTACATTGTGAGGCCTCGTTACTAAAAGATCACTTACAGATCACTCCCGTTATAATATCGAACAAATACAGCCAATAAACTTGATTTAAACTGAACCTCTTAAGCAACTCGCACCAGTTTCCCCAACTCCTTGCACACAGTGGAGCATTTTGGATATAAACATAAGTTTGTCCTCGTGCATTACTTTCGTGCTTCCGTGCTACACTTTGTAAAGTTTACAGGTTACAATTTTCTTCGTGGCATTTAATATAAAATGCTCCCTTGCCTTAGAGGAGTTGGAGGTCGCACACTTTTTCTCGCTGTCACTTTCCGATTACACTGCCGTCTGATGGTGACTGAGGTCATTTTGGGCATAAAAGGTAACGTTGCACATTGGGTATTCTGCTAATGCTTGCGGCGTTGCATTACGTGCGTTTGATGTCATGTGCCATCGTCTGGCTTATACTTCCGGTTAGTAAAAAAAACCCAAAAACGCTCGTGTTCCATTTGAGACGATACTACCTTTCTAAAATTCATACGCTAGTCGTCAGAGCGCATGAGTGCATGGTGTGAGTGTGTAGTATGTCATTTGGGACAAAACTTTGGTCCGGATTCGCCGATGTTTTCGTGTTTTCAGATGAGAAGTAACGCAATTAGTAAACGTAACCCGTGCCGATAATGAGCGATAATCGCGATAATGAGCTTTGTTGACAACGATTTTAATTTCAAATAGATTGTTATCGATTTTATCGATTAGTTTTTGCAGAACTTCCGTGACATGTAAATGTAACTGTAACTATAAATGGATAAAAACGATTATTTATAATCTTTAAATGTAAAAAAAAATTGTTAGCACTGAAATATTGCTTTTGTTAGAGAGGAATAAAACACGTCACCGCGTACCTTTACTCGAAAATAATCCGCTTCGTGTCGGGCCGCATCACAACACCCCGCCATTGATTATTTTCCTGTGATAGCACCGCCCCGAGGTTCTCAATCTGCTCAATCAACTATTTTATGTTCTGCAACGCATAGTCCAGTTAGTGACCGTTAAAAAGGACCTTTAAAAGCAAGCAAGAAACATAAAATCTAGAAAGTTGCAATATTTATTTGGTAAAATTGAGTTTCCATAATTAAAAAAATATATTTATTTATTTATTTATTTATTTTTACAGTTTCCACCTCTGTAACAGCACTGTTTGGGAATTTTCTGTGATATTTGCCATTTCCATGAAAGTAGATATAGAAACTAATGGTAATAAATACGTAAACAAACAAACAAATAAATGCATAGCTAGCTAGCTTTGGGTACAGATGGAGGATTTATGAAAACAAACTGACAATGGATGGATGCACCAGCAGTGGGTTCTTCATTCCCAGCAATGCCAAGCCCTTTCTTTAATTGGACACTGAAGTGTATTAGGTTCATGCTGAGCTCGGGCTGGGTCCGCTGCTCTCTTTTGGACCAGAGAACATTTGCACAAAGGAGCTCTCTGAAGGAGGTTTTAGGGCTTTTGGGCCCGTTTCCAAAGGCCTTTACCAAGCCGTCAGGGCGGATTAGACCCTCCACAGTTGCCGGTCCAGTTCGGACTGGATTTGAAAGCGCAGAGCGCCTCTGTGTTGCAGCAAAGACTTGAAACTGTCAGCTGTGTATCCGGAGCTCTTATTAGGCAGGTGAAAACCCCATTCAATGATGTTTTGAAAGCCAAGGCTGTTTATTCAGTTAGATAATACACAGTCTTAGAATAACTGAAGCAAGCCTAAATCTCGTTAGCACTGATTAATCTGCAGGCACCAACATGGCCGAAAATGGTAACAATGACGGTGTGAATACGTGCTTTCCAATGCTGTTTTCTTTTAAACATTGGCTGTAATATCAGATAAATAGGAGGCTCTCAGACCATGCAATACCAGTTTTTGGGCCAAATCATTTTTCACAGCGATATTGACATTATTTTTCTCCCCCTAGTTCCAGCTGTAAGACAAATCACAGGTTGGTTCACGTTGGTTGGACAAAGTGCAGGGCAAAGTGTTTATGGAGCATTTGAATCTGTCCGATATATGTTAGAGTCTTTTTTTGTGGTAAAATTCTTTTTTTGTGTGTTTCGCCTCTTTCATGCTGGCAATTTTGTCATTTCTCCTATAGTAAAAACGTATAAAGGGACATATATGGTGGACACGAGCATATTTAAAAGCATGTATTTTTCTGTAAGGTGATATTTATTTAGCACTTTTGGAAGGAGTCTCCAGTGTCTGCACTTTGTCATAGGTAAAGCTGTAGCTCTAAGATTTCTTGTTCCCTCAGTAACATGACAAGCTGCCATTTCTGTCTTATTAACTTCAAAAGAAAGAAAAAAAACAACTTGTTTTGCAGATGTTCCAAAACATTACGGGTAGCTATAAATGGATAAAATATATGATGTGTCATTTATGAGGAATAAAATAGTAGACCATACAGTACCACAAACCACTGAGAAAGTCAGTTATGAAGACCGATTATTACCTCTTGGAATTCTATTCATATCTAGCAGGAAGATAAGCCCAGGCTAAACCTCTGTTTGTTGTAGCCCTGTAGTCTTTTGGCAAGTCCATGGTTGTGTTTGACAGCCTGTTGACCCTAATCACAATGTGAAGCCAGACGGCTTGCTGGTACAAGCCTAACGATCTGCGTTAGGCTATTTCATAAGGGCCTCTCGATCGGAAGTACCCTCAAATCCCAAATAATACCATCCCACGGTGAGCCAAATCAGAGTGCTGAATAGGCTGTTTCTTTGGGTTCCGAAGAAACTCGTGGTTTAAAGTTTTGCCTTGATGATCACTTAACATAATCTTGTAGGAATATTCTTGTTTATTGTAGTAACTTGCACACCAGGGGTCACTCAAGAGTTACAAAAATAGCGAAGCACAGCTCATGCCTTGTAAAAGCCGCAGTCCAAATTGCCTAGCATTACATTGGTGCCATGACCCGGATAAATCATTGGCACCTGACTGTCAGACCCATGGCTGTCCAGGAGCTCGACAAGGAAGATACACATCCACTCCCGAGGACATAGATGTTTCTAGTTACTTCACAGTTTGACTATTAGTGCACTAAATTAAGAGTTCTTCAAAGTTCAAACGATTAACAAGACAAATTTTTAATAAGCACAACTGCATTGCCTTTGGGTGCAAATTTTCACCATTTCAGAATCCCATGGTCTTTCGGTTTTCTGGCTAATATATGAACAGTAAACAGTGTTTTCGCTGCTTAATTATTTATTCCTCTGCTTGCATAGCTAAAACTAGTTTGGTATGGAATCTGTCCATCACAGATCCTCCCTTCGTGTCATGGTTCCCATGGTGAAGATGTGCCACCTGCTCAGGTTTTGTTTTTGTTTTAGGCCTGTCTCCACCTCTCTCCTGTCATTGGTTTGTTGCCCTATTGTGTTCACCTGTTCTGTGTTAGTCATTGATTAGTTTGTCTGTATATACAAATTTCACTGTCCATTTTCCACATATTTTGTTTGCAATAGTCTTTTGCTATTGCAGGACAAACGTTTAATCATCTTTACCTCTCACTGTTCTGACTTTAGGCCAGATTTAGGCCTTGAACATTACTAGGACCTTTGTTGGTGTGGTCTTCACAAATTGCCACGTTGCCGTTTCCGGTATTTCGATTGGCACATAACCAGAACATTAACGCAAGAAGCTGCATCTGCAGAAGTGGGTTATATTAAGTGTACCAATAAATTGTACACTAGTCATTGTCATGTTGTTGTTCTTTTGCAATATGTAAAGAATGCAGTCCCTAATCACTTTTGCGATCATCCTGACTAATCTCAGATGTGCCAGATGTGAGTTTCTGTTGGGGATTGGATGAATTATAGTGTTCATACACTATACAGCACATGGAAACAACACTAGACACAACACATGGAAATAATTTTGTTTAAACTAATGCACTTCAATTTTTAACCATGATTATCAAAGCTCCATCAAGACTTTAAGGTATATGTAGCAATTGCAATGTGGTACTTTGTCAAAATGGATCTAATAAAAAGGTCTCACGTTTAAGAATCAGTAGATAAACCAACCCTGATTGTACTGTTTAAAGTTTTCATCTTTGCATGCCACTGTTATGTCCTCATCCTGGCGGTTTGGGCCGATCAGTGATTTACTGAACCTTTCAGATTTTACTGTTCCACTTTATTGATCTTGCACTATGAGCCGCTCTTCCAAGCCCACGGATGAGACCGTTTACACGGGTAAGAGATAAAAAAAAAAAAACCTACAACATTATGCAAATTGGGCCTCACGTGTTTGAACAGCACCCTGCTGCTACGCACACTACGGCTAATTTTAGTGCGTTTGCCCAATGTAAACAAGAGATGTAATTGTTCCCCAAGGAGTTTCCTCTTGGAAGTGCGATTTCTTTCTGCATGAGGCTTCAGGGGAGACATCTATACTGTGAACGGCACTTCTACCAGTCATGTATTATGGACTGCTGAAAGGATTGGAGACATGTGGAACCTTTCAGCATTATTATGCAAATGCATAAGCCATCACTACTTCCATTGTAAATTGAATGTTGATGGTATAGTACATTAGCGTCATACATTGTTTATGTTTATTTAACTGTTTTATACTTTAACCCCTAAAACCTTTACATGATTATTGGAAAATGACAATGTGACCAACATGATTGCAGACTAATGAAACACCAAACACTTTTCCTTTAGGCAGTTTCACCTCATTTCACCCCCCCCAACACCAACCCTCCATGTTTCACATGCTTGTTGAGCTAGGTCTCGGTTTTCAGTGCACATCTCAATGTCATATCTCAGAGGTCCCACTGCAGTGCACATATATAACAGACCTAGAGCCTGATGTGTAGGTGAGATAGCAGGGAGAATGAATTGCCTGGATGTGACATGGCTTTACAGATGCTCTGTGCATTCAGATTGCTATCCGGTATAACTGTGCAGTTCCTGGTGCTGTTTTCTGATGTATTACGAACACATTTATGCGTCTTTTTTTTTTTTTTTTAATCATTGGAAAGCAGGTTTAGGGATGCCACATGGAAGTGAGACCATCTTCTTTTGTTCCACCCTCCAGTGGCCAGTGAGGTCAAAAATGGCATGTGCTGTGCACTCAGTTGGCTCTCGAATGACAATATATGATAAAATGAGTCACAGCCTTATTTTATATTGGGGCAATACTGTGTTCCTTTAGCTGTAGGTATAGTTTTTATTAGAGGTTGGCTGAATGATCAGTTTTGTTGATTAATCAGCACCAATAAACGGTTGCTGGACTATCAGGTTATCTGCAAAAATCCATATGGATAGTTTTTCCGGTTACGTCCGTTGCGGGAGCGGCCGAGAATTGTCCGCTGTCATTATGCAGTACGACAGCGGCCTCTAGAGGCGAAATAAAAAACTATCACTGACAAATTTTGTTGTGTTATTTGAATTTTTTGTTGTTTTTGTTGTGTTTTTTGATTCATTTTGGATTTCTCTATTTTTATTTGTTATTTGGAGCATTACTTTTTGCTTCAGTTTGGATGTTTATCTTTTTATTTAATGAAATAGTTATTAATATTAATATTTATTTATTTCATTTAAAGAAGGACAGTACAGTTTCATGGTACAGTCACTTTTGTAATAAAGTTCAGCAATATTTTACTTACTGAGTGTTGTGTTTTCATTCAGTATCAGTTTTAAAAAGTATCAGTTGATTAATCGGTTATCGGCAGGTAAATACTGCCTGACTTAGTTATCGGTATCGGTAAAATCCACTATCGCTCGACCTCTAGTTTTTACTAAAATTGATATTTTATAGTATACCTATACTAGACAATAGACTGGTTTTCTATGCCTTGGAAAGGCAGATGATTACAACAGTGCTCGACTGAATTCTCAATTGTTGATTAATATTCTAAAACCTCATGCCTTGGACAGTACTTATGGAGGTTTATTAATGCACCCGTTCTTACACTGAGAATCGTATAGCGGAAACCTTTCATTTTGCAACACGCCTCACGGGAGCCATCTATATTTGATTATTCTATTATTCTAACTAAAGCTTCACGTATCTGTATTTAAATTTTTTTAGCGCTTTGTTAAAGTTAGAGGTAAAGCCGTAACTTTATGTTTTCTGACCGGGAAGGAGGTCATTGCACTTTGCAGTTTTCCTGTACAATGACAATGTGTGTGTGTGTGTGTTTTTATTGTGTTATTAATTTCAAGAGAGAGAATAAAGACTGGCCGGTGACGGAACGACTGTTTAAAGCTGCTACAGTGTACAGTGAGTGATAACAGGAACTAACTTATAATTTAAAAAAACAATCAAGATGATGTGTCATTCTTTAATTCATAAAAATTGTTAGTATCGGCGGGGGGCACGTCTGCGGTTGGGGATTCGAATCCCGCCTCTGCCCGGTGTGCGCGGAGTTTGCATGTTCTCCCCGTGCTTTGGGGGTTTCCTCCAAGTACTCTGGTTTCCTCCCCCAGTCCAAAGGCACATGTTGTAGGCAGATTGGGATCTCTAAGTTGTCCTTAGTGTGTGAGTATGTGTGCAACGGGTTGGCACCACGTACAGGGTGTCCCCCACCTTGTGCCCTGAGTCCCCTGGGATAGGCTCCATGCTCCCCTGCGATTCTGTGTACGATAGCAGATGCTTGTATTGGCAAGATGTTGTGGTACAAGAGGAATAAAACACCTTGGGATGTCCTGATATAGAAAAATAATCAACTTTTGGAGTGGTAAAAGTAACTCTGCTTCGTGTCGGGCCACGTCATACCACCTAGCTGGTTTTATTTTATTTTATTTTTTTCATAACAGCACACCCCTAAGTGTTTTATTACTTCTATAGTATGCATACAATTAGTAGACTATCCCTATAAAAAAGTTATTATATATCCGTGGTTTCATTTCAAGGCTGTACATTAAAGCGGTTCCTCGTAATGATTCCTCGGATGTGGTGCAGCTCTTGCTTTCTTGCTTTCTCGGCACCATCGTGTTAAAGACAGCTTTATAGAACTCATCCTTGTGTGCATTTTCTCAGAGAGAGCATGTGATGACATCGCACGGCAGCTGGTTGTCACTTGGAAGACCCTTAGGCATTCTCCAATAATAACTTGGAGAAAGAAATGTCAGCGCTGTCTTAAAAGTTATCTAAGCTACAGTATGTAAACTCCATATACATTCTGTACATATACACTCAATATTGACTTAAGTAATACAGCTGCTATTGTCCTTGCTGAGTTCGGTCTGTTTGCCTATCTCGTTATGTCGTAACATTATCGTGAAAGATCTATTATGTGATGAAGTGTTTAATAAACATCGCATGCTTTCTCTAGTTGTAAAGCCATCTCTTCCGACCCCTTGTGGAGGCGCACTAAGTCCCAGCGTGCTTCTGCGTGGAGGCTAAGAGCCATGTACTAATCTGAGGTCAGAAGGTTAGTGTGTGTAATAAGACACAGATGACATCATCACTGTCCTGATATAGAGTAGATATATTGGTGCACAGCTGTTGGACAGACAAATATCTCCTGGCCTGCTGTTAGTGTTCTCCCAGTCATTGTTTTCTTTTTCTCTCGTGAGAAAAAGTGTTGAAGTGTTTCGCCCGTGTTGAAGTGAATCATTGAAAACATTTAATTTGTTACTGGTGGGGTACGGTTTTATGATGGTCTGCACCAAAATGTGTTTAAAATAACAAAAAAAATAAACGTTTTTTTTTTTTGGTAGCCACTGTATTAATGCACTTACCTAGCTAATTCGCTCGTCATACGTTATTATGTTACATCGTTACATATGTTACATTTTAGTTGGGTTGCCAGGCAACCAAAACATAAGCACCCCACTAGAGCTTTCATTTTCCCAGTGTGCTGGCTAATGGAGGATGTACTGGGAATGATCTACAACTGTTCTACAGTTCCTATGAAATTCAACATATGGCAATATACATTCAATAAATGGCTTTGATAGATTTTAAGGGATGTTTTAGAATCCATAGTAACAGTAGAATTTGTAACAGCTTCACAGGTGTGTGTGTGTGTGTGTGTGTGTGTGTTGAAGCTTCTGAGAACTCAGTTTATTAGGTACATCTAACTTGTAGCTCTCTGAAGAACACCTGCTGAAGACGTTATATGTTATTAACCTGATTTTATAATATGGCTTATAGAGAAACAGTATTGTGTGTGTAAGTATTATTAATGAGGAGCACATAAAGAGAAATCTGGGTTTTGTTTGTTTTTTGTTTTTTACCAGAGGAGGCTGCAGTTAAACATTTGTGACGGTTCAGTTCAGTGTATGCTGACATCTGCTGGGAGAGATTATGGGCTGCAAAAATCAGGGCATCCTTTCATCCTTTCTTAGATTTTATAGGATACGTTTATTTGAATGGTTATTGTGTGTGTGTGTGTGTGTGTGTGTGTGTGTGTGTGTGTGTTTCATAAGAATCAGTCAGCGAGGCTTTATTGTGGAAGGAAAGACAATTCGGGTGGAGCACCGCCAGTTGTGGTTGTATGCAGTATAAATGCTCTGTGTGTGTGTGTGTGTGTGTGTGTGTGTGTTGACATGGAAACCCAGTTTGAGAGACCCACAATTAAAATAAGAGCGGTGCATCCTAATTTAAGAACGAGCGCATGCTCTGTTCCTTTTAAAAGTATTTTGTTTTAAATGGAAATCTTACCAAAGCGGCCACTTCTTTTAGAGCTTCTTTTAACGGAGGTTGAAATGTCTCGAATCGCTGACCTCCTTTTAGACATTAGCTCACAGTTTTCCCTACACCCTGCGTTGTTTGTGTGAATGCCGTGAACACGGAAGGCTGTAATATGGAAATGACGGCTCCTTCAATGAAACTGGAAGGAGCTCACAGGCCACGCCTCTTTCACCGCGCTTGAAGAAAACACTTAGCGGCGTGATGTTTTAGAAAATATTCGAAGGCGGTGCGGTGAAACTGTTATCTGTCACTGTTATCATGCTGAAGTTCATTCTTTTTCAATAACGGTAGGTCTCGTTTGTTTTTTCCCCTCCTTATACCACAACAATTTGCCAATGATGACATTTTTTGCTTATTATTGACCGATACATGGTACTTTCGATCTGTGTATGGTTACAATTAATGTTGTGGGACGACATGACAGAGAAACTAATTGTTTCCAGAGAAACGAATAGCAGCTATAACCAGCTATATCTCTTACTTTCTCTACAGTTAATAAGAAGTTTACAAGAAAAATTCCTCTGTCCTAAGATTTTCCCGTGGTGATAAACTTCATAAGCTTAAGGAATAGCTTTATTACAAAATACCACCACTGCAGACTCCTTCCAAAAGTGTTGAATAAACATCTGATCTCAATATCAGCGATTAGAACGTTGTTAAATTACAACAAAATTTTAAAAAATCTGTGTACAAGTCCCTGTCATTTAACTGTGAATACATAAACATTCTTGTATTGCCATTTTACAGTGAGCGCATTAATATAATATAAACCTGTAATTTGTCTGGAAGCGGGAACTACGGCCAGAATCCAAAATTCAACAGCATAGTGGTATAAATAACAATAAACCAATAATCAATCCCATAATCCCATAATCAATCCCATAATCCCACAAACACAAATCACTGCATTTATTTCATTCAATAGGAATTGAATTTTGTCCGTACTGTGCAGACTTTAAACTTTCTTTCATATGTATTATATTTTATATCATACGTCATGTTTTATAAAAGAAAGACCTAGTGCTGCTAAATAAAATGTAGTTCTACGTAACACCAAACTTGGTGCGGCGAGTTAGAAAGCGGTCGTGTAATACGGCGCAAACGTGACGACGATTGTCAGAACTGGTGAACGGCAGAAATAAATAGATTCTCACAATAACGAGTGAGAATCTGTTCCCGATTCAAGAAGTGCCATTCTTTAGGCCACATAAGACAAGGCTAATAATGAGGTAAAAACAGGTGTTTTATACAGTATACCTTTCATTTGACTAATGAAGTAATGAAACAATGGGTTCAGTGGTGTGTTCAGACATGCGGTTTGTACCATGCTAAACTAGTAGCTAAAAGCTTCAGCTTCAACAGCAAATCACATTCATAGTTAAATCTATAAGATACTCAACATTTACACATGTTCATTGATGAGTTCTGCATGTACTGTATTATGCTGATTTTCTGGGAGGCCCTTTTAGATTATTAAAATGACCCCAACAGATTGTCTTGAGTAGAACCGTCCAAGCCTGGGTTTCATTAGCATCTAGACCATTGCCTTTACACAAACACACTTGATATTAAACAAACAAACAAATAAAAATCTAACAAGAGGTTAGTATATTGCTACATGAATAGTGTAGGTTGTAATTGTCATTTTCATCACATTCACTGCAAATGCGGCTCCCACGCTTAATATTAAACAGCTTATAAAATAGCACTTGAACCAGCAAATGCTATTATTGTGTATGATGAACTAGAAGTATAGCGGAAGGAAGCGTGAAGCTTTATTTTCCAGTAGTTAATAGTGCGCAGAATTTAATGTGGCCATGAGATACTAAATCCAGGTGAAATCAAATGTGCCCACTGTTTGAAGGATTAGCTGACCGAGCACTTATGTGTACCGCTTGTGTCCTTTAGTCATAAAGATAAACAGTGTCTCTGATTAAGATGCTGTCTCCACTGTTGTTCTTTGTGTGGATTTTAATAGGACGATGCTATTATTTCATTAGTTAATATTGTCACATTTGTGTATTTCATATTGGCCTCAAATGGCATGCCGTAGTGGGGTTTTTGTGTGTGTGTGTGTGTGTGTGTGTGTGTGTGTGTGTGTGTATTTACTGCCCAAAATGCATTTCATGCAGATCACATAAGAAAAAATTACTGCAGTATCCCAATTTTCTGGGACTGAAATGTTTTAAATGAGGGATTTAATCAACAGTTATAAATTTCGCATGATTGCTGTTCAAATTGCACTCCTAAAACAGGTTAAAAAAATTATTTGTTTCCAAAATAAGTGAAATTTTAGGACCTGTTGTCTGTCTGGTCAGTTTGTTGTTGTTGTTTTTTTCTGCCTTTTGGTTATACCATCTGGTTTGTTTTTCTCTCCCCTTTTCTGCCTGTCCAGACATGCTAGGCTTTCTAGATTTATTTCTGTCGTTTTGGCATCTTCAGAAGAGACCACTGGAGCCTTTTATTTAGGTGCTTTGTCATTGATCTGCACCGAAGCGATCACCCCAAGGCTTCTACAGGGTCATCCAAACCGCTCGGCCTGTTTTCGAAAGCTTTATGGGACAATGAAAATGATGGGAAATGGCTGCAGTGATGACGTTCACTCAGAGGACAATGGAAAGTGGCGGAGATGAAGACCTCTTTCAGCGTCCTACTCCTGGTCGAGAGCTGTGACTTAGACTCTGGGATTGATACGCCTCAAGAAATAAATGTGCGAGTCTTTGCAGTGATAAATAGGGCAGGTCCTTCTTCCTTGCTGCTCAATTAAGGCAGTGTTTGAGATCTTTCCGGGTTTTGTCACACTTCCTCTAAACCTTGCCTTAGTGGTTATGGAGCTCTTAGGGCATCGAGACCGGGAAGTCTCTGTTAAACAAACTGCTTCATAAATGCTGATCCCAAAATGTAGATTCTGTCCTGGCGAGCCTGCGATTTTGGGATGACCGTTAAAGTAGAAATCTGCACTGTATGCATTTATTGCAGTGGAACACTCCCTCATCATCTGTCTCTAATGCCATGTGTTCATACCAGCAGGACAACTGTGTTATACAGAAAATAAAGTGCATGTGTTGTGAAGTGCCTCTTGCTTACCGTTAATCATTAAGGATTAACAGTAGCAAGGAATTGTATCGGTAGCGTAATTGTTTTAAGATTAAAACCCGAATGAATGTTGATTGATACGCCGTGGTTTGTTTTGAGGCTGTTTCCGTAGACAGCTGGCTTTCTATGAAAGCGCCCGTTTAGCGTGAAAACAGTAGCGTTATTCAGAGAAAATATAAGTTTCTGTCTCTTGGAGCAAATCGAGCTGGGTTTTTTTTCCTTTCTCTTAACATCTCAGTGGTTTGTTGTTTACAGAGAACAGTTTATGGACGGACCCAGGATAGAGCCTTGTGGAACGCCCAAATTCAATGCTAAGTTTGGATTCAGCGGACACGGACGGAGGTGTCCCTGCTTCTAAAGTTGTTTTGGAACAGTGAGCCAGTCATCCAGCGCGTGGCTCCTGCAGAGAATAGGGGATTTCTTTTAGCAGCTGTATCATTTGCTTGTGACGGCCAAGGTCATTGCAGAGGCTCTGCTGAAAAGGGCAAACTAAATCCCATTGTGTCACCGCAGGGTTATAATTAAACAAGTAGCGGTCACGGACAATCACCTGATTATGGGAAGGAGGATTTGGGGTGTATGACACTCAAGCATGCCACCCGCGTGCCCCTTTTATTAGCCACCGTAATGTACTCCCTTTGCACCATTGCTCTTCCCTCCCTCTTTTTTCCCATTTCACTGATGGGCAGATGACACTGCCAGTGAGAGGAACTCAGCAAGCGTCGAAGCCTATTTTAAGTTGGTGGCTCTATTGTGGGGTAACTCACAGACACAGAAACGAAGGCCGGTGTCTAGGGATATACAGAACAGCAGAACTTTACCACAGATCAGTTTTGCCGTGTTTGGACTTTTAAATATTAGCCTCATCATACTCTGTGGATAGCATGCTGTAATTTATTATTTGATTTGGTTATTTGAACCAGACATGGAAAATCTTACGGTATTCTTTCGCTTCCTCTACGTGGGTTTCATGCGAGACAGACAGAGGTGTCTCACGGAGCAATGCAAGAATCCGGAAAAAGGTAACGTAAATAGTTTTGATTTGTAAAAAATTAATAAATAAATAAATAAAACTAAAAGTATTCTGTTGTAGCGTCCTTAGATTTATGAAACAGGAGTCTTTGTTGGAATAAAAAAAAACTGTTCTGTAAACCCTCAGTGATTCGAAATGGATTGCAAACGCTTGCAGATTACATGCCGATAAACCCATTAAACATTCGTCAGGTTGTTGTGCACAGGTTATGAGAAAATAGTGAAGAATTTCCCTTCTAGGACGTCATTTGGAGTGCTTCGAAGCTTTTAGCCCAATTTAACCTGCCCACAGTTTGCAAAAACCATGTATTAGATAAATAGTAGGTTGGACTTAATTAAACTCGGACATTCATGGATGACTTGTTGCAGCCGGAGACCACTTTGTCTTAAACGTTTACAATAATGATTTGGCTGTTGGTTCACTCCATAGACAGTTTTATTGCTGAACTTTCCATCAAGATGGACACATTAAGGCCTGGCTTGGATTAAACCCACTGAATCAAAGGGACCAGGCTAATAACTAAAAGAACTCAGAATAAATATAACTTTGATAATGGTGGATTGTGATTTCCACCAACATTGTGACAACATTTTTTTAAAGAAAACCCTGGACTCCCTGGCTATGCTTTCAGAACCACTGATTTAACGAACACCAGAAGTTGTCAGTAGTCTACCTTTAATGTGTTTTGACAAACTAATGTCCAAATCTTTGTAACGGGATTAAGCAAAAAAAAACAAAACAAACCCTGACTCTGACCCGGTATCGTCTGCCAAGCTTTCCTTTTCCATGGAGTCCTAGACCGCTAGCACATGCACCCACAGTCACAACAGTAAATCTTTCTTGCAGCTGTGAGACACTAAGTTACAGACTAAGGGAGGTGAATTAGAGTTGTACCGCCTTTCTTAGTGGCACTGACCATTAAAGCAGGGCCATTTCTTCCCATCCTGCCTATTTTACCTCCTCTTTCAAACCAAGACTCTACAGTTCCACAAGTCTGGCTACGGTAGCAGATGTGCGCACATGTTGTACAGTAGATGTAAAAGTAGCATGGGCACCGATGTCGATGTGCACAGTTGGAAGTACGCTCAAGCTGGGATGAGGCTCATCCAGCTCTCAGGTAACGTGACTTCCTGCTGTTCACCTGTAGTGAGCTTGAGCAAATGCTAAGAAGCTTTATTGATTAGGACAGCGGAAGAAAAGAAGGTGTTTGTTAAGAAGACTTGTGCATCCAATGTTTATCTTTAAGATTGCTAGAAGATTATGCCATTATTTACAATACAAACTATTATTCACTTGCAGTTTTGTCAGGAGTGCTTGTCCATTTCATGTTTTGTGGCCAATTTGGGTCGATTGCTAGAGCAAGGGTTGTGCGGAAAAAAAAGCAACTTTTTTCACCAGAACAAATATATGTAAAGAATATAACAGTTGGGGGTTGCCAGTTTGCCAGTGATTACAAATTTGTATTTATAAATGAACGACATGGCATGTTTTTTGTAGTTAAGTTTAATGTCATGGAACATCCGAATGCCTAGGTAGTTCCTGTTATCACTTATGTTATAGCAGCTATAAACTGCCTTTCCCTCACAGTAGAAAATTAATCAATACCTTCTGACCAATCAGATTCAAGAATTCAACACTCTGTGGTATAGTGCAGTATGTACATCAGTCCCTTTCCTGGGAATGCCAGAGGACCCTGTCTGGCTTGGGAAAACCAAACCCATTCGTCACATAGATGGCAACTCAAAATGAAATCACGTCTTGGGGAGGGGGTTGGGCAGGGATTTTGCATCACCCGTGTCATTTCCAGAGGACACATGAGAGCACAACCTCATCTCAACCTGACAACCAAGCCACCCTCAGGGGGGACACTCGGGCCGTGTCCCACTGCTGTAAAACAAGAAGCAATCAAGGCCTGTGAACAAGGTCCATAAAAAAGGCGCTGTGAGAGCGGGGCAGTAAAGGTTGCCAAAGAAGAGGCCAAGGAGAGGGGGAGAAATGTAGGCTGGAAATGGAGGGAAGGGCCCAGGGAGCCATAACTCATGTGAGGTAGAGTTCAGACTCATTCAGAGGTGCTGATGTGTGAGAGAAATGAGCTGAACTGAGCTCACACACAAGGAGAATAAAAAGCCTACCCTGAATCCTAATTTGGGAGAAATGAAAAGTTGCTGCAATGTTATTTTATCAGCTTTCAACATAGGAGTGTTTGATTTCAAAACTAACCTGTACAAGTCTGAAGACTTGTTTTATTTTTCAGTGGGTTTTTCAGTTTCTCTGTAAAATTCCAGTTTGATAAATGACCCAATGATGTAAGATTCAAGCAGAACACAATACGGAAAATAGATATACCATTTATTGACCAATTCTGTGTGTAGACAATCTTCAAATTGTGCAGTTAAAACATAATTATGAACATATGTTTCCTTTTCTTTCTGTATCCTTGTGTTTCATGTGATGTCACACATCGCTGTATAATCGCTGCCATTTTGAGAATCTAATAGGGAATTGATTGCGTCAATGTTATTGTGTCTGTGCTTTATTAAGAAGATAATCGACTGCCTTCATGCACTACATACAGTACTTCTTCAGCAAGCACCAGTGGCACAGGATCTTCCCCATATTGCTACCTCATAGCTACAGTGCTGTGAAAAGTATTTGATTTCTTCTGTTATTGTGTATATCTCATACTAAATTGTTTCAGAAATGAAATCAAAAGAAACAAAAGCAACCTGAATAAACATAAAATACAGTTTTTAAATGATAGTTATTTATTGAAGATAAAGTTATCCAATACCAAGTGACCCTGTGTGAAAATGTATTTGCCTCCATAGTTACTAATTCCACAAATCTATGAAACGGCATTCATAATGGGGTTCAGCTTGACTAGACACAACCAGGCCTGATTACTTCAAACCCTGTTCAACCAAATCAACACTTCAAGAGAACTTTTTCAACAGCAAACATTGGTTAAAAGGTTCCCAGAAGTGGCCGACCTTCCAAAATTCCTCCAAGAGCACAGCAACGACTCATCCAGGAAGTCACAAAAGAGCCAAGGACAATATCAAAGGAACTATAGGCCTCTCTTGCATCAATAAAGGTCACTGTTCATGACTCCACTATCAGAAAGACACTGGGCAAAAATGGCATCCATGGAAGAGTGGCGAGGTGAAAACCACTGCTAACCAGAAGAACTTTAAGGCTCATCTGAATTTTGCCAAAACACACCTTGATGATCCTAAAAACTTTTGGGAGAAGTTCTGTGGACTGATGAGTCGAAAGTGCAACTGTTTGGAAGACAGGCGTCCCGTTACATCTGGCGTAAACCAAACACATAATTCTACAAAAAGAGAACATCATACAGTACCTACGGTCAAGCATGGTGGTGGAAGTGTGATGATGTGGGGATGCTTTACTGCTTCAGGACCTGGACAACTTGCAATACTTAAAGAAAAATTAATTCTGCTTTCTACCAGAAAATCCTAAAGGAGAATGTCCGGTCTTCAGTTTTCAACTCAAGCGTATCTGGATTATGCAGCAAGACAGTGATCCAAAGCATAGGAGTAAGTCAAACCTCTGAATTACACAAAAAAGCTAAGTTAACGTTTTGGAGTGGCCAATTGAGATGCTGTGGCAGGACCTTAAACGGGCAGTTCATGCTCAAAAACCTGTGTGGCTCAACTAAAGCAGTTCTACAAAGAAGAGCGAGCCAAAATTCCACCACAATGCTGTGAAAGACTGATCTCCAGTTATCAGAAGCTTTTGGTTGCAGTTATTGCTGCAAAAGGTGTCACAACCGGATTTTAAGTTTAATGGGTCAGTTAGTTTTTCACGTGGGTGATTTGTGTAACTTTTTTTTTGCTTCAATAAAAAAAATTAAAAACTGTATTTTGTGTATAGTCAGGTTGCCTTTGTTTTACGTTGTATTTCGTGTGAAGATCTAAAACTATTTACAAAAAGAGATATACACAAAAACAGAAGACATCAGGATCGGGGAAAATACTATACAGTATGTTAGGTAGCTAGCTATGTTATGGGACAACTAGGAAGTTTATCTCAGCAAGCAGTTATTGCTAATGTTATCAAAAGTTAGTTAAATAGATATCAAATTACCTGAGTTTATTTCCTCTTGATGAATCACCCTGGAAGCCTTTACCCACCCAGTATAAACCGTAATTTCCGGACTATAAGCCGCTACTTTTTTCACACGCTTTGAACACTGCGGCTTAAACAATGATGCGGCTAATTTATGGATTTTTACGGGCTAACGAGTTTCATGCCGCCAAAACATTTAGCCTTGTCACATCGGACCAATGAAATTACCGAACAGGTCACAGTGGACCAATGAAACTGTTCGAATTAAATCAAACGCACTCACACTAAATTCTTCAGATCAGTCATTTTGCGCTTCATGCACACCCCCTCATCATGGAAAACATACGAAGAAATGCATATGATGCAGCTTTCAAGTTAAAGGCGATCGATCTGGCTGTCGAAGAAGGAAATAGAGCTGCTGCACGTAAGCTTGGCATCAATGAATCGATGGTGAGACGTTGGAGACTGCAGCGTGAAGAACTGACTCAATGCAAAAAGACGACAGAAGCTTTCAGAGGTAAGAAAAGCAGATGGCCCGAACTTGAAAACGTTCTTGAAGACTGGGTGAACACACAGAGAGCAGACGGCCGAGGTGTTTCCACTGTGCAGATCCGACTGAAAGCCAAAACAATCGCCAATGAAAAGAAGATTGAAGATTTTAGAGGTGGACCATCGTGGTGTCTTAGATTTATGAGACGAAAAGGCCTGTCCATCACGACACGGACGACTCTGTGTCAGCAACTCCCTCCCGATTACGAGGAAAAAGTTACAAACTTCCGCAAATTCACTCAAACAAGGATAGCCGAGAATTCCACCGGACCAGACGACATCATAAATATGGATGAAGTACCCTTGACGTTTGACCTGCCTCTTACTAGGACTGTTAACAAAAAAGGTGAATCGTCCGTCAAGCTGAAAACAACTGGCCATGAGAGAACGCATTTCACTTGTGTTCTGAGCTACACAGCATCTGGACAAAAGCTTCCACCAATGGTGATTTTTAAGCGGATGACGATGCCAAAAGAAAAACTCCTGAAAGAAATCGTCGTGAAAGTCAACAAGAAAGGGTGGATGATAGAAAGCCTAATGAAGGAATGGCTGACAGAGTGCTACGGCAAGCGACTGTGGGGATTTCTTCACATTGCTCGTTTTGGACAGCATGAGGGCCCATATAACAGATTCTGTGAAAGCAGCCATCAAGAGGACAAACTCAATTCCAGCTGTGATTCCTGGGGGCACAACGAAGTATTTGCAGCCACTCGACATCAGTGTGAATCGTGCATTTAAAGTGGCACTCCGAGTTGAGTGGGAGGCTTGGATGACTAGCGGCGAGAAATCATTTACCAAAACTGGCCGCATGCGAAGAGCAACTTTTGCTCAAGTCTGCCAGTGGATCCTAACAGCGTGGAGCAGTGTCAAAAAATCTACTATCACCACCGGGTTTCGAAAGGCTGGACTGCTGCGTGATGAAGAGGACAGCACAAGGTCAAGGGCGAATTTGCCTTGAGACGTAAGTGACATTGAGAGCGACAACGAAAGAGAGACTGAGGAAGTGTGTGACAAAGTACCGGTAATTCTGAGGCTGTTCAATTCCGACACTGAAGAAGACGACTTTAGTGGTTTTAGTGCACAGGAGGAAGATGAAGATAGCGATCAATGACTTTTCCTGGTAGGCAACTGTATTTTTTATTTTTTTAACCAGCCGTGTTACAGGCACTGTTCGGAAAAAAGCATTTACGGTACGTATTTAATTAAAAGTTAAAAAAATCTTTCTGTGTAACATCTTTCTGTGTAAATATCTTGTTACAACGTGGACACCTGCGGCTTATAGACAAGTGCGGCCTATGTATGTAAAAAAAAAAATTCTTTTTAAAGTTAGTGGGTGCGGCTTATATTCAGGTGCGCTCAATAGTCCGAAAATTACGGTATACGCTTACTGAGCACATTAGGAAGAACTGTACCCCTGCTCATTCATGTGATTATCGAATCAGCCAGGCATGTGGTAGCAGCACAATGCATCATATCATGCAGGTACAGGCCAAGAGCTTCAAGTCACATCAAACATCAGAATGATGAAAAATGCAAGCTCTGTGACTTTGAAGGTTATGCTAGACGGGTTGAGTCGAGTATTTCAGAAACTGCTGATCTCCTGGGATTTTAATTCACAGGAGTCTATAGCAGGAGTTCTCTGCAAAATAAATTCCACAGACCCCTTCAGTACAGGTTTATTTAATGAACGTTATTTTATATTTCTCCAATAATAGTTGGTCTATTTATCAGAGCCACTGAGCTTTCCACCCATAGAACACATTATGACTGAGTCGACTTTGGTGCTTGGACCCCTAAATATAATAACATTGATAACATACATGTGATTACTGTAACAAAATGAGCAAAAAAGAAATAATTCATAAACCCACTGGCTATGCTTCATGGACCCCACTTTGGGAACCACTGATCTGCAGAGTTTACACAAAATGGTGCAAAAAACAAAAAAACCCTCCAGTTAGAGATCATCAAACTTTCTACTGTTAAAATATGAGCTCTGTGTCTCTAATTAGGTTATTTGTATTCCAAATAACTATATATATATATATATAACTATATATATATATATATATATATATATATATATATATATACTATAACTATATATATATATATATATATATATATATATATATAAATTTCACTGTGTTTTTCAACACAGCAATGAGCAACATTAAGAAAGGAACGTTAAATATTGTAATATCACGATTCCATTCCTGCTCTTTGTGATGCCATTATACAATCCTGTTTTATTTCAGATATTTTGCAGTGGACAGTTTTCCTGTGGAATGGTGATTTTGCTTTTATTACAGATTTCAGAGGGTTAGATTTTGAGCTCTGGACTGCTTTTAGTGGGTTAGTTTGGTAGATTTTGTATAATAAACAATCATCAATTTCTTCATGTTTTAAATGTACTAATCCAGGACCAGCTGTAGTAACATTTAGCAACTAAGAATGGACCACCAAAATTGTCCTCGAGATGCTTGCTACCCAATTCCACCCATGGTGATAGGTGTAGACTGATGTAGACTGGCAGAATGAGATGAGCAGTGGGATCAGAGACCCGGCCAAGGCTTGGCCTGCTTATCCAGAGTCCCCGAAGCTGTGAAATTGGCACATCATTACCTCTGAGGCTTTGTTATATTTAGACCAGAGTCAAAAAAAAGGAAATGGAGCCAAGCAGTGGCCAATACACACATACGTATAGAGAGCCAAAGTTTCTATCTCAATTAGATTATACCGGGGGTCCAAGAGGGAGAAGAGCACAAAGCCAGACACCTTTCCGCAGTGTCATGCCAAGCTATACAGAGCTGTACAAAAAGACCTCCTACTGTAACACCAAATTGTACCACCAGTTAGACTTCAGAAATAAGTGACAGATTAAATGAAAAATCAACATACAGTAGTGCGTTGAAGCCACCAGCTTGGCATAGATTCTAAAAGTCATACGAATAGTACTGGGGGGAGGAACACCATTCTTCCAAAAGATATTCCCTCAGTTGATGCTTTGATGATGGTGGTGGAGAGAGCTGTCTAGCATGCCAGTCTCCCATTGCTGTTCAATTGGGTTGAGATCTGGCGACTGTGAAGGCCATAGCATATGATTCCCATCATTTTCATCCTTAACGAATCATTCAGTGTTTGTTGAGCACTGTTGCTGGGGGTGGAGCCATCCTTGAATAGAGGTTTCATCATAGGATAGTCAGAAGAACTGCGGTATTGATTTGCAGTGATGCTTCACTGGAAAAGTAGAGTCAAATCATGCCAGAAAATTTAATCAATGCCCCTCACAGCATAACAGAGCTACTGGGTTTTTCCCCCCCATTAATTTGTTACTCATCCATAGCTAACAATTACTGTTTAAAATTTGAAGATGAAATTGTATCAGATGATACAAAAAGTTCTGCAGAACCTTTTGCCTTTAAACAATATTCGTAAATACGGACTCTCAGTATTGTTTATTCTTGAATCAAGTCGTTACATAGATTAATAACATTGTTTAAAGCAAGTCTATGTTTGAGGAAATGATTTTGGAGTTTGGGTGAGATTATGAAACTACTGAAGCAGTTGTCTGGAACCAAACATCATGGCTGACGGACTACATTTGTGGTAAGTTGTAAATTGTGATGAAATACTATCAAGCTATCTCATTCACAATCCTGCATAGTATTATACTGGCATTGACTCATTTTTACCTACAGTAGGGACCTATCTTTGCAGCAAGTTTGCCTGATCTAGCTTTAAATAGCCAGCAAAAGTGCCAACATCTACAGTTTAGATGTTAACATTTGTGATTAAATAGAAATTAAGTTGGGGTGTGACTCTGGTCTGTTTGGTTTTTTAAAAAAAGGGAGGAGTAGGATTGTTATTAAGTTATTAAGTAGTACTAGACACATGCCTGAAAAAAATGTTGCTTTCTCGCCTTTGCATCTTGTATTTTAGTGTATTCTGAAGTGAATATGGGTTAATGACCTTGTTTTGTTGGGTTTATTATAGTTGTTGATCTAGCTTTAAGATATTGATTTCTACTGCTTGTGTTCACGTGGTAGTAAAAGCTATGTAAACCATTTCTGGTCATTCCTCCGTAATCAAAAAGGCAGACTTGTTATTTTAGGGAGTGCAGAGTGCTTCCCCTGGTGTCTTGGCTGTAAACACCAGTCTCGCCTCATTTGCCGAGGCGTGCTGAGTGCGAAATGAAGACATTAGCTCAAGACGAACAACAGAGAATGATCTGTAGTTAACTGCGATAGCCTGATTTCCGATGGAGCCTCTTAGCAGTTTGGAAGCATATTACTTTCTTACATGGTAGGAATTTTAATCGAAATATTTGAATCAAAGGACGTTCCATTTAGATTCAGGACTTTCTGACCAGTTTAGAAAACTTTGATGGAGGAAGCTCTGGGATCTAACCTTTTCCCCCCCACACTAATCCATATTAAACAAACATGCTTTGTAAGCTGTATAAAATTTGACTAAAATGTCAACATCGATTTTTCAGTCCTTTTAGCCTATAGCATATACAGGTTTAGGATCTTGTATAGGGCAACTCATAAGCTGCCCATGAAGAACCCCTGTCTCTTGGTCTTGTCTGTCGTTTTTTCACAGCGGTGACTTGAAAGATTTTAGCGCAGCATGAAGGTGCAAAGTGTTGTACCCCCCCCAAAAAAAAAGTTTCCATGACTTCAAGACTGTAGACAAATATCCCATTTGCAAAACAAGCACATCTTTAATGACCACGGTTTGAATGCCTCACTTCACACAGTGACCCTCGGTACTCCGAGTACTTAGCACTGAAAATTGAGCCTCGCGTCCTGCAGAGAGTTATCCTTTTATTATTCATGAGCTGCAAATGAAGTGTGAATAATAGTGGCCAGATTTGTGGGCTGATTACTTGAGTGGGGATAAAGAATTTCGAATCTTCTTTACTTTGTTTGTAAAACTCTTTGCAGTTGACAAGCAGAAGAATTAGCACAGTTGGGAGAGTTAGCAGAATAATTAACACACTTAGCAACTAGGTTAAATAGGTTGTACTTCAAAATGTGACTTGCAGATTCATCCTTGGTGCTTGCATCTGTTTATTAATAGCAGTGAAAGACAGAACGCTCATTGAAAGCTATTTGTGTTAAGAAGAATTTTGTAGAGACATTTAGAAAGGTTACCTAAATGCTACATACAGAACAACCAGAAAACTTAACAAATGTTCCCTGAACGTTAAAAAAAATGAACTGATAATCTGAATTCGTTAGCTGGAATTCCTTAAATTATTAATTAAGTATTTAATGTTGTTTGTGTTCCAAAAAATTTACACAGATAAACACTTTACATGCAGATAAATACTTTACAGATAAATACTTTACATGCTAAAGGCTAAATCTGATGTAAAATCGTTTTTAGCACATGGCTAGTTAGAGCTATTGCCGTATGTTTAATGCTGTTAGCATTTCAAAGCATTACTGCGTTTATTCAGTTTGACTATCTTATTATTTACTGATATTAATTGAAACAGACAAGGTTCAAGCATGTATAGTAAACTCCTCTTGTGAGTGCCTGAATGTTCATGGTAGTAATGATTGGTGCTTGCTTGCTTCCATTTGTTATTAGCCATGTTAGCGCTTCAGAATGCTGCAGCAAAATTGTAGGAATATTGAGAAATGTTTAGAAAAAATGATTTGAAGACATTCATGTCATTCGTATTTGTCCTAACATAAACATGGATACACTGTTTTATCTTATGGGCTAAAGGTTAATCTGAAATCTAAAATCGTTTTTAGAATTAGCATGGTAAAAGGGCTGGTTAGCGCTATTTATTAATATCTGTCATAATGCTGTTAGCAGTGTAAAGGATGTTCTTATGCCTTATTCAATTTGGCTATCTTATATACTGATATCGATTGAGGCAAGTTGCAAGCATGCAGGCTCGTCGTGTGAGTGACTGAATGTTAGCCCATGAAGTCCTTAGCCTCGATATCATTTTAGTTTCAACAAGAATGCTGCAGCAACATTGTAGGAACATTTAGAAATGTTTAGAGAATAAAGCTTTGAAAACTACTATTTGGAAACATTGATTCAAAAGCATTCATGTCGTCAAAAAATATCCTTGGATATACAATATATTATTTTATGTGCTAAAAGCTAAATCTGAGGTAAAACTGTTTGTTTTTAAATAGCATTTTTAGCATGAGTAGAGACCACGTTGCTTATATCTTTTGTAATGCTGTTCAGCGTCATTTATTTGGTTTATTTGGTGTGCAGACTTGTTTTATAAGTGCCTGACCATTAAAAATCGAATACCCAGGATCCTCCTGTGTATTATCGTGCTGATTTCTGCTCTGTGCTATGCGACTGAGATATTACAACTCACACCAACGATTTATGTCACCAATATTCCCTAAGCTATTCCATTTGTTAGCTTCAGCATCGTTGTTTATAGCTGTACATTGAAATGAGACATGTTATTCATCATTGCGCAGTGGTTTGACATTTATATATGGTGCTTGGTTGAGTACAGCGATTTTTATCATCGTTTATTGGCATTCCTTCAAAAGGAAGAGTCTTTGGCGTCTTGTTAGCTTACTGTGGTGTATGAAAAGGCAAAATTATGTTGACCCAGAAATGGCCTGGAAGCCTAGCAGCGCCTCGGTAGACCAATTGTGGTTTGTAAAGAAGGCAGCTGATGACAGTTTGTATCTGACTTCTTAGCCGACGTGTATCTCAGCTGTGGTTTGTTTGTGTATCACGTCTGTCTTCGAGTACGAGTTATCCCCTTCTTCTCTCTTCTATCCAGCCAAGCAGATGTCAGAGGACACCTGTTGTTGTTAGTTGCCTGTGTATAAAGAAACCGCACCGAGAACAGTATTACTCCATCCTGAGGGTGATATGTCAGCTGCATTTTGTGACAGATTACAAAATGGTATATTAAAAGGACACTTGCATACTTGAAGTGTGATTAGTAAGGGAAATAAAGATGTGTCTATTAAAAATGTGTTTATTAAGGTAAATATATATAACAGTCAAACTCAAAATCCTTTGCTGGGGTCAAAGCGCAAGCAGCGGTGGATAAAAAAAAGAACAGGATATTTCATACTCAATTGATATTTCATACCAGCCAATGTCCCCACAGATGTGTAAAGAATCTAACACACACAATATGTAACACAGGGGGTTTAACTAGACGAACTAATTGAGGTGAAAATCAAACAAACAGGTAACACAGTAACGATTAGCAAAGATTAGCGAAGACCACATAAGGAACGTGGAAGGACAGAATCATAAACAAATGTTTAAATGATTAGGCACAAAACAATTACAAAACATCGTAATCATTGACAACTGGTCACGATATTGAATGTGAGGGCAAAAAAATATTTAACTTGATTTGTTGTTGGTTCCATCAAGGTAAGCAACATAACAGCAGCTCATGAGATGCAACCAAACAGTTACATCCATTATATATCCATTATACACATATCCTCTCATTTTTGACTAACCTCTCTGCAGTGAGTGATCATTTCGCCAAGTCGTGTGGCGCATGGCGGTTAAACGCAGTGACATAATGCATTATAATGGGCAGTGATGCCTGACTACTGCTGACTCGCTGAGCTGAGCTAATGTGATCGATAGCAGCGAGGCTGGACCTGCATGCACTAAAAAACACGCTGTCCACATCCAGAAACATCAATAATGCACGACCGGGAGCGGTTTGCTTTCTTCTCTCTCGACTAGTTTGAATATCACTTCGCAAAAGAGGCAGCACGGGTTATTTTAGGATCCTGATTGGCGGGTAATGATAAGCGATAATGATGTTCACGTAGCGTTCTTGGGTGTCTTGACTTAGAAAGAGACACGTGGTAGAATGCTGGTTCTCATTCAGGACCTCTACTGCACATTTGCAAATAAACAGGTGGACACAACCCTTCTGATTCTTCTGCAGGTATTAATATCATGCCATCTGGTGAGGAGGCGGGAGAGCACAGAGTACTTCAGTACTTCATCCAAAGCAATGGCATTACCACAGTATTAATATAATATTAATGAATTCACTTCTGGTATTATAGGTTTCTTTTAATGAAGAGCATATGAAATGGTGCGATTGTGAAAAATGCAGCGTAGTGCGATGTGTATTGTCGGCTAACGGCTCTCTTCAACCTTTATAGGGTTCAACAGAAATGAGGAGATGAAGGCCATCGAGGTGCTGCCTATTCTGAAAGAGAAAGTGGCATTTCTATCAGGCGAGTCAACACACATCACACATCTCACAAGTGGGTTTGCAATGCGAGTTTGAATTCCGACGACGCCACAGCCGTCCATGGTGTCTGCGTGGGAGGGATGGCATGCTCTCTCTCTCTCCCCTGTCAATCACAGTGACACTAGACAATTGTGGGCTTGTGTGAGCTCATGTACAGTACGCATGTTTGAAAAGATGTATACCATAGTAATTGGACAAAAAACTGACATTGTTTTCATTAATTAAAGAACAGAATGTCTTTTTTTTCTTTTTACCATTTATACAGTAGAGGCCAAACTTTTATTTTGACAAGTCAAATAGGGCATCTAATTTATCAATCCATTAGACACAGGCTCATTTCATCTTTAATTCACAGTTTCAGAATTCCACTGTGTCTGACCATGTGTCTTTAAACAATCTGGAAGCTTTTGATTGGCCAATTCTCATAATCACGGTTTACTGGGCGTGCACCTCCCAGTCTGGCTGTTTTACCATGGGAAAGTTCTAAACCCCAAGATAACGGGAAAGGAACTGGTGAAGAACTTGTAGGCATCATGCACCACAGTATGCACATCCACCAGTAAAATAGTCCTGCAATGCTGTAACGTGAAAGACTATCACACAAGGAAGAAGCCCCTACTGCAAGATTGGCTTAAAAAGCCAGACTGAGATCTGCAGGTGATCACAAGCCTTTCAGAGGAGTCTTCTCTGGTCAGATGAAACCAGAATTTAACTGTTTGAACGTAATGATCAGCGCTTTGTATGGAGGACAAAGGCTAAGGCTTTAAATCTGAAGAACACCATCCCAACTGTGAAGCATGGGGGTGGTGGCATAATGTTATGTGGCTGTTTTGCTGTAAAAGGGACTTCAGAAAACAGAGGATTATCTAGAACATACTGAAGCAAAAGAGCAAGACATCAGCCAGAAAGTTAAAACTTGGTTGCAAGTGGGTCTTTCAGCAAGACAATGATCTTTTGTATACCTAAAAAGTCGTAAGAAAAAGGCTTTTGCATTTGATTCAAGTTAAGCAAATGAAAAGACAATGCCAGTAAATACTAATACAGTGTAGGTAAACGTTTGACCCATTGAAAATCTGATATAGTAAATAAAAGCTGAAATAAATACGTCTCTTTGGTACTATTTTTTATTAGTTCCACTTAAGTTATATCACCTATAAACAGTCGTTCCTTCACCAACCTCTCTTTTTTGCTCTTTTTAGTTAGGTAATAAGACAAAATGAATGGAGACACTGGAGACTCCTTCCAAATAAATGTCAAATAAACTCAGTCACTTCACCATATCAGTGATAAGCACACTTTTATTAATCACTGAGACGGTGGTCAGCGTGTGAAGTGTCACGGGGTTGGTCTTCTCTGCAGGAGGTCGAGACAGACGAGGAGGCCCGGTTCTCACTTTCCCAGCCAGGACCAACCACGACAGAATAAGACAGGAGGATCTGCGACGCCTCATTGCCTACCTCGCAGGCATCCCCAGGTGAGGGTTCACCTTCGTGTCAATTTCCGTTGTTTTCTTTCTAGAGCGCCGGATATGTCAGCTTCTATCCATCCAGAAACGGGTCTGAATCTGAGTGCTTAATAATTAAGGCGCGTTTGAAAAAAATTCTCTGTTATTTTCAGCTGTTTTACTTCTCTCTTCCTCCATCTCTTTCAATGACTCATTCATTTGTTCATCCTCCTCTCAGAACTCTTCCCCTCTCTCCGTTTTTCCTTTCTCTTTTCCTCTTCCTCTCACCTTTCACTTGATTTCTTTCCCATTTCCTCCCTCACCTGCTTCTCTCCCCTTCTCTTTATCTCTGTCTCTTTTTCTGTCTGTCTGTCTCTCTCTATCTCTCTCAGCCACGGTCTGTCTGTCTCTATCTGTCTCTCACTGTCTTGCTACCCATCTCTCTTTCTTTCTTCTTGTCTAATGCTTTGTCTATCTTCTTTCTTTGTATTTCTCACTGTGCTTGTATCTTTTTGTCTTTCTGTCTTTCTCTGTGTGTTATTTTGTATTTGTGTCTGTACATTTCTCTCTGTCTGTCAATGTTTGTCTCTCTCACCATCTGTCTGTCTCTCTCTCTCTCTCTCTCTCTCTCTCTCTCTCTCTCTCTCTCTCTTTCCTCTCCCTCCCCTTGGGTGGTCAGTATGATTCAGTGGTGCACATGTGCTCTGTTCAGTTTAATCTAAGACTCAGTCTGTGTGTCAAGTGCAGCTGTGGCAGCTCGTTTCCAAGTTTTTTTCCTCCTCTGCTGTAACAGTGAGTATTACAGTTTGGTAGTACTCCTCAGCATGCTCATCCAGATGTTGTTTTCATCAAGTGTCATTTCTCCGTAGCGAGGAGGTCAGCAGGCATGGCTTCACCGTCATCGTGGACATGCGAGGCTCCAAATGGGACTCCATCAAGCCTCTGCTGAAGATCCTGCAGGAGTCTTTCCCGTCCTGCATCCACGTCGCGCTCATCATCAAACCCGACAACTTCTGGCAGAAGCAGAGGACCAACTTCGGCAGCTCGAAGTTCGAGTTTGAGGTGAGCTGTTAAAACGGTGACCGTAAACTCTTTCAACAAAGCAGAAAGTTCTCTGTGTTTCGATTTCTGTGCTAAAGGCACGGTCCGTGCCAGTTTGACGTTTAAAACCTGAAACAGGGAAAGTAAACACACAGGGATACTAGGTTTCAGGAACATTTTCTGTGCTAGTGTAAAACTAGAGCTGTTAAAATTAGACCTGACCCATTTAAGCGAAGAGACAAGATAAAACGGTTTCCCGTACAATCAGGTTACACAACACAACACAGCACAGCACAGAATTAAAACCTATGTGTTCAATTATGCGTTTGTTGTGGGCTGAAAAGACAAAACCATGCCCAATATTCTCAATTTCAATACTATAATATCATGATTATATAAGCCTTTATTAGGTATATAATCAGTTATATGTGTGTGTGTGTGTGTGTATATATATATATATATATATATATACACACACACATAGGAGAAGTATGTTTGCAAATGCAAGTTCAACACAAGTCTTTCAGCTAACGTTTTGTTAGCTTATGTAATGTAAACAATTATAATGGTTCCCATTGTAAAAATTTAGCTAGCTACAGTAGTTGTAACACCACCTGATAGTCGACTTTTGTTGCTTGCTAGCTAGTGGATTTTCCTGTAAAAGAATGCATAATTACAAAATGAGTAAATAAATAAACAAACAAACTATTAAAAAAATAAGTTTTAGAATGAAAAAAGTAAACATTTAATTGATTTTTATTTGTTGTTTTTCGCATTGTAAACTATGAGACAAATTTTAATTGTGATAACAGTTGATAAATTTACAATTGTATGATATGATATTTATGAAATGTAAAAATACATTGTATTATTGTGAACATACGAATTGGACGAACGCTAATGATGTAGCGGAGGCTGAGGAACTGTCAGAGCCAGAGTTCACACAACCTGTTGACAGTACTTGCGTTTTTTACCTCTGGAAAAACGTCCTGTTTAGACCACGCCTACTTCAGGTTTAAATTCGAATACAGCTACAGATATTTGAATCGCTAAACAGTTACAGATAGTGTCATTGTATTACACTCAGAATATCCAAATACTATACATGTTTTTAGTATTTCACAGTTATTTCAACGGCAAAAGGTTAAAATCCCCTTTTCTCTGTGGAGCTCATTCATAGAGCCGAAAGTTGTACCACGTGTGTTAGATATTGTTTCTGAGCACACGAAATCTCTGGAAAATTCTCTGGTTAATCTTACATAAAGCGTGGGGTGTAAATGATCTGACAGGGAGCACTTTCCTGCAACACACAAGCCTTAATAGGTTTGTTTGTAAAAGCGCAGTTCCTGTATGACGGAAAACTCCCACTGATGGAATGATAACAGGAAAAGACGAGAAGGCTGCCATAATACTGTTGAAGAAAGGGTTAGTTCACCTGGAGTTATGAGTTCGGGGAGCACGGATCACGGTGGCTTAGAGGTTAGCAGGTTTGCCTTGTCCCTCCAGGGTTGGGGGTTCAAATCCTGCCCCCACTCTGTGTGTATGGAGCTTGCATGTGCTCCCATGCTTTGGTGGATTCCTCCGGGTTTCCTCCCCTAGTCCAAACACATGCTTTGTAGCCTGATTTGCCCTCAGTTCCCTGGGATAGACTCCAGGTTCCCCCATGACCCAGAGTTTATGCATTGTAGCTCTTAAAATAGCCCCCCCCCCAATATTTATTAGAATCTTAGAAGACATGCATTTAACCCTTGAAAAAAATGTATTAACTCATCTCAGTCGTATTTCTTACAAATTGAGCTCATTATATTTGATAGGTTTACGATTTTGCTAGCTCGCATTACTTAGTATTACCTGGCTGTGTTAGGCAAGTTTTAGAAGTAACTGCATTGCAGAAATGCCAAAATAAGCTTCGTACAGATGAAAGGTTTGTCATTGAGAATAAAAATGTAGCTAGACAAAAACCAAAATTCTTTGTAGATCCTGTTTACATATAAATATTCATTAAATCATTCATTAATTCATCTTCATTAAGCACTGTATCCTGGTCCGGGTTACAGTGTTGTGTTTTGCATATTCCAAACTGTGCTGGAATGTAGTCTAAAGGGCCATGTCAAGGGTTAAGGGTTAATGTTCATGTTATGCTGCCATTAAAGTGATGTAATGGGGTTTTCTTTTCTTCCTGCATTGCTATAGACAATAATGGTATCCCTGGAGGGCTTGTCCAAGTTGGTGGACCCATCACAGCTGACGGCCGATCTGGAGGGAAGTCTGGACTATGATCATGATGAGTGGATTGAGGTACGTGTGGCCTTTGAGGAGTTTGCAGGAAATGTGGCACGCGCACTCGGCCGCCTCAAGGAGCTTCAGGAGCTGGTGTCACGCCGCGAGCTCCCTGGTGACCTGGAGGTGGCACGATGTGCCATGGATGAGCACAGTGCTTTGAAGAAACGTGTAGCCAAGGCTCCAGCCGAGGAACTGGAGGCTGAGGGCCAACGGCTGCTGCAGCGTGTTCAGGCCGGCACGAAGACCGGTGGAGATGTACAGGGCCTGACGCCCAGGGTCTCAGCTCTGCTGGAGGAACTGCGCACTGCCCGCCAGCACCTGCACCAATCATGGCATGGCCGAAAGCTCAAACTGGACCAGTGCTTCCAGTTGCGGCTCTTTGAGCAGGACGCTGAGAAGGTGCGTAGGGCTATGGGGGCAATGATATTGAATGGTGCATTTGATCAAAATACTGTTGAATGGTATTGAATGGTGTAGTTGGTGGTAATACTCTTGAATGGTATCAGATGGTGCAACTGATGCTAATACTGTTGAATGGCATTGAATGGTGTTGTTGGTGGTAATATTATAGTAAGGTGGTTGGTATAAGGTGGTTGGTGCTGATTTATTGTTTAATAGTATTGAGTAGTATGGGTGGTGCTAATATCTTTTGTTTAATGATACTGAATGGTAGCATTATTTTGAAAGGTGTTGTTACTACTAATATTGTTGCATGATGCAGTATGTAAGCAATAGTAGTCAGGGGTTTAGACAATGGTAGAGCGTAATATAAGTAATTATAAAGGCTTATTCTACCAGTTTAAACAAGATAGCCAGGTACTTTTTCACCATTTGCCACCGGCACTAATACTAGCATTCATCGTCTTGTTGCCAGATTGGGTTTTTTTTCCTAATGACTGGAAGTTTACATGCTGTTTTAGATCAATGCCCTATGCCTCAGCTTTCCCCCTTTTACAATCCCCTTCTCTCTTTACTGTCTTTGTAGATGTTTGACTGGATTGTTCACAACAAGGGCCTTTTCCTGACCAGCTACGCTGAGATTGGCGCCAACCACCAGCATGTACTAGAGCTGCAGACCCAGCACAACCACTTCGCTATGAACTGCATGGTAAAAGCCACTGCTTGAATCTCTACCTTTTCGTCTCTCTCTCTTTGGTGCTGCAAACATCCACTTCACATGGCTGTCCTAGCATATAGACTATAGCCAATACACGTGAATGCCTCATCACGCTGCATGCTTTCTCTCTCACACAGCCGTTGTTCTTTACCTCCACAGAATGTATTGTTCAGACACCTTGTTCGACTTTATCTTTCACATAACACGTTTATTTTTGTATAGGCGAGAAATCTTGTAGTGTTCGCTTTGCCATTTCTGTAGCTAATCAGGAGTAGAGATCATAGGTAATAGCACATAAGAGCATAACTCCAAAGCAGATGGATAAACGGGATGACAGTTGTTCATTTCTTTTTACCCGGAGGGATCCATCATTTTTGTATTCCAAATAAACAGAGTACAGGCAGGGACGACATGTCCTGTTCTCCCTAATGTTTCGAACAGTGTGTGTTTGTTTGAACGTGCAACTATTGACTCAGTCTGTTCAATGGAGCTGTAATAGCTGGGAGGAAAACCTAGTTCCGTTCTCTCTTAGGATTGGGCCTCGGATAAATTCAATCGGTGAAGGACTGCGTGAGAGGATATGTCCTTTTTCGCAAAACCATGCTAGCTGTTTGACAGAAAGGAAAGGCAGGGCAAAGTCCTCCAAACTGATGTGAGAAGAGAAACCCATAGCTTATAGCTGAAATGTTAACCTTACTGCCATTTTGTGAAGGGTGCTGATACTGATACTGATACAAAGACATTATCAGAGTAATATAAAGAATGCTGTCCGAAGAACTTGAGTAATCACTGTGTTAATGCACTAAACTTGTTAACTGGGGTGAAATTACATTAGCTACCTTTTAAGCCAAGTTAGTTTTCAGGCAACCAAAGCATAAGACTAGGCAAGGACATTGGAGCTTTCACTTGCCTGGTGGGCTAGCAGATAAATTTATTTGTCCTATTGTATTCGTCCTCCCCTGGTCTCTGTTCTTCTCCCCCTCTCTACTTCAATAAGCTTTTAGCCTCAGGTGCATTGATTCATAATACAATAGGCAGTTTACGGGAACGCCAATGCTTATACCATGGCCCATTGAATGTCTGGTTGTAACCCTTTCGATAGCTGAGCTTCAGGGAATAATGACACCAGGGAGAAGGGTTCAAATGATTCCCGGTGTCCATTTGCGTACATTTTGTAGTCAAAAGTAGAGCTATTAAAACACCATCTCATTCTGCCAAAGGCTTATTACTCGTTGTTGGATCCATAGATCATCTATCATGGTGAAAGATTTCATCGTCACCTTATTTGCCTTAACCTTTTACCACAATGTATGATATTCAACACATGTGAGATCCTGTTAAAAAAAGAAAGAAATCAAAAGTTGCCTGAAACATCCTGTTTCTATGGAAGTTTTAGTAATGCTAGGTGGGACCCCCTTGCTCTCAAAACAGCCTTAATTCCTCGTGGCATGGATCCCAAAAGGTCTTGGAAACATTCTTGGAAACTATGTTGATGTGACTGCATGACATAATCGCTGCAGATTTGTTAGCTACACATTCATGCTGCGAGTCTCCTATTCTACCACATCCACAAGGTTCTCTATTGGTTTCAGATCTGGCGACTGGTAAGACCGTTAAAGTACATTGAACTCACTGTCATGTTAATGGAAGCAGTTTGAGACGACTTGTGCTTTGTGACATGGCGTATTCTGGAAGTGTCTATTATATAAAGGGGGAAGTTGTGACCATAAAGTGATGCACATGGTCAGCAGCTAAACTCAGATAGGTTGTGGCATTCAAGCGATGCGTTACAAGAAAGCATTCCTTGCACCCTTAAACTACCACCACCACCAGCATGGCCTATTGACACAAGGAGATTGAGGTCCATTGATTCATTTTGTTTTGATGCCAAATTCTGACACAACCATATGCATGTCGCAGCAGAAATTACTATTCATCAGACCAGGCGACATTTTTCCAATCTCCAGTTTTGGTAAGCCTGTGCCCTCCGTGCCTCAGATTCCTGTTCCTGTCTGACAGGAGTGGTCTTCTGCTGTTGTAGCCTGTTGGCCTCAACGTTCGAAGTGTTGTGCATTCTGAGATGCTTTTCTGCTCACCACGTTTGTAAAGAGGGGTTCTTTGAATTACCGTAGCCTTCCTATCAGCTCAAACCAATCTGGTCATTCTTCTCTCTTATCAACAAGATGAGATGGTGAGGTTTTTTGTTTGTTTGTTTGTTTGTTTGTTTGTATCTCACACCATTCTGTATAGAATTTTGAGACTGTTGTGCGTGAAAGTCCCAGGAGTTCAGCAGTTTTTGAAATACCAGCTCATTTGGCACCAACAACCATATAAAAGTCAAAAATCACATTTTGCTATCCTGAACTATTCTGGGGTTTCATGTATCTGCATAATTTTGCGCATTATGCTTCTGCCACATGACTGGTTGATTTGATAACTCCATGAATGAGCAGGTGTACAGGTGTTCCTAGTAAAATGACCGGTGAGAGTATATTTTATGTATTTATTTATTTTTCAAGAAAGACTAAATCTCTGTGATCTCTCATGCATGGGCCCCTTTAAATGATATATATATATATATATATATATATATATATATATATATATATTTTTTACTCTTCAAAGGTTTCTAGGCATAAAAATATCAGAGCTCTATAGGAATCAGTTTGCTTCACTGTCACTGAGTGTTTATTTATTTATTATTTTTTTATTCCATAAAAGAGCTTGCTTTCTTGGCATGGCTCTGAGGGTGTAATGTGATATATTTGGTTTTGCCAGAAGGTTATGCAAGACCTCCTTCCTTACAGTGGACTCGTTCTGTCTGAATTTCCCATTAATCTAGAAATGTTATGCGTGGTGGTTCCATAGTTTTCAAGCATGTCAAACATGATTTGCCAAATGTCTGGACTTCATTATGAAAATGAAATACATCAGTGTTTTAAAGATGTGAGCCCACATGCTTTGAACAAAATCCAGTCTAGGGCTTGAATCGAGTACTGTATGTAATATATGTATCAGTGACGTGCGGTCAGGGGAGGCAGGGGAGGCAGTGCAAATGTAAAAAACAAATAATGATTAAAAAAAATAAATAAATATTTGTCCACTGATCTGTGATAGAAATGTAATTATTGTATGATTTCAATCATTCCAATGATTTTTATGGTCAATATCACTGAATTTGTGTATTTTCCTTTTCAAATACGGGGGAAAGACACGAAGGGAGGCAGCGACGAGCTGAGCCTCCTCTCGGATTGCGCAATCCCTCACAAACTGGATTAAGCTGCTCATTTTTTTTGCTCAACTTGAGCACGTGCAATTGATCTCTCTGTATGTCACCAATGTAATGTTTGTACACACTTTTATTATATGTCCTCACATTCCATAGTCTAGGTCATGTATTTCACGTATGTGTATAACTTATTAGTCTTGCAGATCTGACATAACGCTGCAGTGAAAAAGCAGGAGGGGAGGCAGCCAGTACCTCTGCCTCACTGAAGGGGGCGTGTGTGAGCATACGGGCTTGTTCCGCTATTGTTCCTCTTCATGTATTACAGACTAATGGCATTGTGGGTAATATGCTAGCTAAAAAAGTCTAGTAGAGAAAGTCAAGTGCACCGCATCAGTCCGTTTATTTTTATTTTTTGCCCTGACTCCAAAAGTGGAAGATTATATATATAAGTGACAACGAGTGACAACGTCTGGACTACAACGGAATTTTGTGACTTGAAAAATATACCACGAAGCCTCAGCAGATATGAAAGTTCAGCTACTCACATTCAAAGCCAAATTGCTTTAAAAACTTTTGGAAGTGCAAGATTAGATTTGGCTTTGAACGAACAGTGGAGACTAAATATTAGCGTCCACAATGCTAAGGTGAAGGAAAACTGAGAGATTTTAAAAGACCTCATTAATACAACTTGCTTCCTAGCCAAACAGCAATTAGCATTTCGTGCTAACGATGAGAGTACGACCTCTTCTAATCGTGGCAGCTATGTAGAACTATTACATGCTTTTGCTGAGAAAGATGATAGGTTAGCTAGACATTTGGAGACATCCTCTGTGTTTTCTGGCTTATCAAACAGAATTCAGAACGATTTAATTGAAGCAATAAGTGATGTGATTAGAAATGATATAAAAAAGGAGATTAATGCAGCCCTATTTGTTGCTGTAGAAGTAGACGAGACAACGGATGTCACGAACAAAGCCCAGATCTCTGTCATTTTGCGTTATGTGGCGTGAAGGGATGTGTCCTGTGAAGTGAGGGAGGCGTTTTGGGGATTTGATGATGTGAGTAATAATAGACGAGTAAAGGTAAGACCATGCATACACTGCTGTACAGTCCAATAAAAGACCAGCCCTTTTTTTAAATAATAACTAAAAAAAATTATATAAAACAAGATAAGAAATTAAGTTATTTTAAAGAATAAAACTACATTTGTCTTTTTGTTGTGGACTGTGTATAGTTTCATTTGTATTGAATGAGTGTGAATTGTGGAATTGTGATGGCAAATTAAGAACACACGGAGGGTGCAGAGCAAATGCTCTCTCTCTGAGCCACTATAAATTCAACGTTCTTCTTTGGCCAAATATGTACCTTACCTATGTGTGTGTGTATGTATGTGTGTGCGTATACAAAAGTCTGGCAACAAAAGTGAGTACACCCCTAAGTGAAAATGTCCAAATTGGGCCCAATTAGCCATTTTCCCTCCCCGGTGTCATGTGACTTAGTGTTACAAGGTCTCAGGTGTGAATGGGGAGTAGGTGTGTTAAATTTGGTCTCATCGGCCTCACACTCCCTCATACTGGTCACTGGAAGTTCAACATGGCACCTCATGGCAAAGAACTCTCTGAGGATCTGAAAAAAAAGAATTGTTGCTCTACATAAAGATGGCCTAGGCTATAAGAAGATTGCCAAGACCCTGACACTGAGCTGCAGCACGGTGGCCAAGACCATACGGCGGTTTAACAGGACAGGTTCCACTCAGAACAGGCCTCGCCATGGTCGACCAAAGAAGTTGAGTGCACGTGCTCAGCGTCATATACAGAGGTTGTCTTTGGGAAATAGACGTATGAGTGCTGCCAGCATTGCTGCAGAGGTTGAAGGGGTGGGGGGTCAGCCTGTCTGTGCTCAGACCATACGCCGCACACTGCATCAAATTGGTCTGCAGGGCTGTCGTCCCAGAAGGAAGCCTCTTCTAAAGATGATGCACAAGAAAGCCCACAAACAGTTTGCTGAAGACAAGCAGACTAAGGACATGGATTACTGGAACCATGTCCTGTGGTCTGATGAGTCCAAAATAACCTAATTTGTTCAGATGGTGTCAAGCGTGTGTGGCAGCAACCAGGTGAGGAGTACAAAGACAAGTGTGTCTTGCCTACAGTCAAGCATGGTGGTGGGACTGTACATATATATGTGTATATATATATATATATATATATATATATATATATATATATATATATATATACACACTAGCAGACTCACATTGCAAACTAAGTAACCTACAAACATAAAGCAAGCTAGCAATTAACATACAGGGCTTGTTTTGCTGTTCACCCAATGTTGAATATTGTTGTGCATCATATTAACTGATTAATATGCCAAGTACAGGTCCGTCCTTTGTTCCAGCTGTTTATTTATTCTGCTCTAAAATGTAGCTACCATCTATATAAACTCTAGAAATGTAGAAAATTGGTGCTAGTAACTTTGAAGTGGAATCCCAAAGATTTAAAGTTAGTCACCATTAATAAAGCTTCCGAGAATCCTGCATGTGTGTGGAATTAAAACACATGTCAAAGTGATTATTTGGTTGTACCTTGTCAGTCAGTTCCACCCAGACCAATCAAAATATCCCACCAGGCACAGGTCTGAGCATTCATTGTATTGATTCTCTCAAATGCCCTTGGGCTGGGTGATTACCCCGGTCTGAGATAACACTGTGGTAACCAGATCTCCCACACATGCTATCATAACATGTGCATTAGGGATTGAGTGATTTAAATTATTTATGATACAACTGTACAACCAAGTATTACAGTATTGCTATGGTATCTCCTTACTTGGAATCTGCACTTATCTGGCAAAGAGGACATTAAATGGCATATAAAGTAGAATTGACACTTCAGTCCTAGGTCAAATCGTGCTGATAATTTACTATACAATATCCAGTGACATTTAATACCAGGACTCAAATTAAACACTGTTGTTGTTGTTGTTGTTGTTGTTAATTTACTGGTATTTTTTTAGTTGGTAACTAGATAACTAGTTTTTTGCTTTCAGAAAGAAAACCCTTTATCCATAGCATTAGATACAGGAGAAAACTATGCCTTTCTGCTTTTCAGCTATAGCAGCAGTCAGACAAAAAACATGAAAAAAAATTCACCTGGCAGAAAAAGATGCAATGGATGCATTTGGTTCTGGTAGAGATTACTTTAGCTTTGCTCTGACTTTATTTATGTGAACTCTGACTTTTTTTCCCTTGTAGCGAATAGAAAACAAGTTAAAAAACTGTGATCTCTTTTATATGTTCATTTAAAAAATGGAGGAGTCAGACTTTCACCTTGCAATTTTCTTACTGTTGCTTGGTGCACATCTAAGGTATAAATAGCTAGCAAGTGTTTTGCATTTCTGTTTAAACAGTCAGGTCGTTCTGGCTATCGTGTCTAAGCTACAATAATGCACAACGTATAATATTATGTTGTGTTCCTATTTGGGTGGACTTTTTTGTTGATCTGCTGATATATATATATATATATATATATATATATATATATATATATATATATCTATAGAGAGAGAGAGAGAGAGACAGAGAGAGAGAGAGAGATAGATAGATAGATAGATAGAGAGATAGATTTATTTCAGTGATAAAAGTGTGAAGAGTTCTTTTTAATACCTGGAATTACATACCTAGAATTACAAAGTCTACAAATAAATGAGTTGATCAACAGTAAATATTGTATCTTTCACTACAGTTGTGGACACTTTATTATTACGTGCCGTATAACATGAATATGAAGTGGACTGTATACTGGACATGGACTTTTAATTTTGTAAAAATGTTATAGAGTAAGATCTTCCACTCAGCTTGTTGCTTATAAATCCTAATTTTCAGACTGCATTTAAATTTCAGTTCATTTTTAAAAATCATTTATGCTGTTCACATAGAGCCGCCCTGTCAACATACAGTACGCTAAGGTTTTTATGGTAAGATTCTGTTTATTCTTTCTGCCCACTACAATTTTCGTATGAGCAATGTTGGCACATGTTTATGAGTTACAAAACAAAGAACCAGTGACCGAATTCTGAACTTCTTACAGAGTTTCCCTTCCTGGCCTGTCATGCATCAGATGTGGTAGAGCCCAGAAGGAGCCGTGGTTAGAGCCGTTACCCTTCAGTCTGTGTCTGAGTGCGTGTGAGAAAGAACTCCTGTTTTAGAGGTTAAGGTGGAGCAACAGCTGTCAGGTCAAATACGATCTATACTTATTAGAGTATACTTGATTTTAATTCTGACCAAATCTGAAGAACACCTGGACATGTACGCACTAGAGTTTGTCACATTTATTTCCTGAATGTTCTTTTCTAAACATTTACTGCATTACACATTTTAAAATGAAGAAACCAAACAATTTTTTAACACCTTTTAATTTGCATGGAAAGCATTCTAAGATGTATTGTATGTATGCATTCTGTCTTTTTTTTTTTAAAAAAAAATTCATTATACAAATGAATGTATAAATGCTCTGGATAAGACTTTGTCAGGTGCTTTTGAGAACAGCCTGAAACCAGGGACATTCATGATAGAAAGTTCTTCAGCTATTTGTAAGCTGTCAATCACATTTTGTGTAGAGGACAAGAATTTGTCATCTTAAAGGGTTATCTCTTATATGCTATTCAAAAATTTCCTTATTTAAAGTACCATTGAGGAAAAACGTTTTTCCCTGAGAGTGTAATAGTTGAAAGCATGAATGTATTAATAGTTGAAAGCATGTCTTTTGTTGTTGTCCATCAGAACAAGATGATGACATGGTTCCACAAAGCATCTAGATCTAATCTGGCCTATCAGAGAACATTATCTTGTGAAATTTTGGCCAAAATGTCATTAATGATAGGTTGAAAATGACTGAACATAGTCTCAAATGATTCGTCTATAAGGTGAACGTTTTCTCATTTCAAAACACAACTATCAAAGCTATTTGATTCAGTTAGCTTGTAAGTATTTAAACCATTTTTTTCAACCCAATAACGCTGATAAATGTAACATTATTTAATTTTAATAGCACTTTATCAGACTATCCTGATTTCGATTATTTGTGTCGAAGATGACGCCAAAAGAAAACTATCGAATTCACATGATGCGTGTGTGTATGTGTATGCACACACACACGGCCAGCCAAATGAATTTAGCATCGGAGTGTTTTGGTAAGTGAGACAGGCAGGGGATATTTATTTAGCCTTTACTTTTAATTTGTTTGGTTGGAATTGAACAAATCAGGGCTTGAAATTGCAGATAAGACAAATAGTTGCCAAAGCACTTAGTTTCTCCTTCAAATGCATTTTGGAAAAAGAAAAGAGTGAAATATTGAGAAAGAAAACATTAGCTTAAATAAAAACTATATTGAAGTGGATGCCTAAAATTGAGCCGTATTTTGAACAGAAGGCGGGCTTAGCCACGCTAGCTCATTTATATCAGCTGGCTACGGTTAAAGATGACCGAACACTAACCAAGTGAAGAAGGTCACACACTCGATCTGCTGCTATCTAAAGCTGATTAAGGTTTAAGGACCACAGATTATGTAAATTTCATGTTGCTTCAAGTAGCTATATGTAGAGATCGACCAATATAGATGTTTTTATAACCAATGCCGAACCCGATTATTTGCATGTTTATGTACCCAATAACCAATATGCAGAACCGATGTTTATTTATTGTTTTACTTCTGTTTTAGACAATGACAACAACACCACTGAACTGAACAAACTGTTTTATTTATAACAATCCTGTCAATTTAACTTGCTCTGTGTATACAAAAAACCCTCTAATTTATACACCAATAAATAGAGGGGTCTAAAAGGGTGCAAGAAATGAAAAATATAGTGCACTGTTACTAAAGTGTCTTTTTTTTTTTTTTTTTTTAAATAAAAGCTTTGTGAGGTAAACAGATTATGTGACTCCATGAGTTTGTCTCTATTTCTTAGCGCCTAGCTGCTTAAACAACATTTGCATATAAGCGTTTATGTAACGCATCTAATTTGTGCATTAATGACTGTTACGTTAAATCAATGGCAGTCCTGCACGCAATTCTCAAAACGCCCACAAGATGGCACCATTTATCGGTGGATCAGATATTACAAAACCGATACCCGATTATGGAAAAATGCTTAACTATCTGGAAAAATATCGGTAAAATGATCTCTAGCTATATGTGCTCCTGATAAAATGTCAAAATAGGTGACAGTATATTTTGCACATAAGGAGAGAACTCATACCAGATCAAAGCAATAAATGGAGAACCAATAGAAAGGATGAGATGGAAAACTTCTAAAGCAATAAGAACCAAAAAAAAAAAAAATCCAGTCGAAATTCAGGAGTGTGTGTGTCTTGTGTTTCTGTGCAGAACGTATACGTGAACATCAGCCGCATCGTAGCAGTGGGCAAGCGGCTCCTGGAGGGTGGTCACTACGCTACAATGCAGATCCAGCAGCTCTCAGCGCAGCTCGAGCGAGAGTGGAAGGCCTTCGCTTCAGCGCTCGATGAGAGAAGCGCCATGCTGGAGATGTCAGCCAGCTTCCACCAGAAAGCAGACCAGGTAGCGTATATATACATTTACATTTTCAGTGCAGCATTTACATACATTGGACTAATATAAGGCAAGAAAAACCTGAGCTAGTTTGTAGAAAACTAGGAATTGTTAATGGCAAAGATTCAGAGGTGCCAAGATATACTGTTTATTATATTTTTTCAGCTAAAAATTCACTGAAGGCAAAGGACACTGGTTGAGAAAGACGAATTTCTACATGAACTGGACTTTTTGAGCCAATAGAAACTAAGTGCTTATTTTTAAGTTCTGGATTTTTTCCCCCTCACTGTCTCCTTATGGTTGCTTGGTGAACATCTTTAAAAAAAAAAAAAAAAAAAAAAAAAAATTGCTGTCTCATCCACTGACATATGCTAGGATTTTGTAAAAATTCTGTTTTTTTCTACCTCTATGCCTGCTTTGATTTTCTTGTTAGCATAGTTGGCACCTCATAGGGGTAATTACTGTATTAAAGCACTTCTTAGGCTTAAAAGTTTGTATCCCCCCCCCCAACATATCCACAATTAAAATGAATTTGTGGCTTTTAATGCTTTTAAAATTTTAACAAAGCATAATGTTTAGCAGTAAAAAATGCAGTTAGTTAGAATTTGAATTCAAGATATCTGTAATTTAATTTTAACTAGTCAGAATGATATTTTTACTCGTACTGCAGGGTGTCCCAAAAGTCTCCATACATAGGGGACTATGTATGCCAGCACCACGTTGGTTGCGTCTTCAGCAGGGGATGTTCGTGGACGTCCACTCCTCGGTTGGTCCGCAACACTTCCAGTCTTTATGAATTTGTTAATAAGTTTGGCAGCAGTGTCATGTGTGATGTGCTCGCCATGTTCCCTGTTAAAGCCCATCGCAACCTTGCGACAGTTTCCCGATCCAGCCATGAGAACGATTTCAATACGTTCTTCTTTCGTCCAAGGCTTTCTTAAAGGCTACCTGAAAAAAAAAAAAAAAAAAAAAAAAAAAAATATATATATATATATATATATATATATATATATATATATATATAATATAAACTAAGTATGAAACATTTTGGAAGACATTTTGCTAAAAAAGTGTTCATTTCTTCCTATGTACAGAGATGTTTTGGACACCCCTGCAGAATGGTAGTTTTAGTAGTCAAAATTCATACCGAAAATAATAAAATTTTGACTAGTCATAATCTTTTGACTTGCATTGAAGTCTCTCATATCCGCAATTCAGTTTATACTAATAAATAAATGTAATTACTGCAATTCAGTTAATTAGTAGGAATTCACATCGCTGATATCTACATTAAATTTTTTACTAGTCAGAATTCCAGACAAAACTCTAAAACAAGACAAAACAAACAAACAAAAAACAAAAACGAGAAATAAATGTTTGGTTGTAAATCTCCTGCATCTTGCCATGAGGGGTGGGCAAACCAAAATATTTATATCACATCAAGAAAGAAATATGCAAAATATCTTCTTGTTTTGAACGTGAACACCTTAACACCTTTTTTTTTTGTCGGTTAAAAGGAACACCTGTGAACCTTAAAAGGACTGTTGGTATAAATTGCATTTCTTTTGTCTTCATTTTGTCTTAAGGGTGTGCAAACTTTTGCACTTCTTTACAAGGCAATAATAAAATGCAATAATTCTGCTTGATGTAGTTTAGAGAAATCTTCATGTATGTAAAGAGAAAATATTTTCTTATAACTGTATGTTTGTACAAAAGTGTAAAAAAAAAAAGAAAAAAAAGGAAAAAAAACCCCAAGCTTGTGTGTTATAAGCTCCAGATAGTGATGGCGAAAGATAGAAAAAAAAGAGCAACGCTATCTGATCTCCTCTTTTGTCATAGTCTTTGAACGATAATTGCTTGTTTTCAGCACCATAATTAGGTTGATGTGCTCTTTGTTCTTCTGCTTCCCTTTTTTTTTTTTAAAAAAAAGAAGAATAAAAGATAGGCTTTCATATATTAGACGTATGCGTCTCAGCTAGATGGATGGATGGATCTTTGCTTTTTATCGTGATCGGATATTAAATTTTTCATAACAAAGCACTGTTTTCGCCCAAGGTTTCAGCCAAATATCCTTTTTTTGTTGTTGTTGTTGTTGCTGGCAAAAATTCTCAACATAATTCGTTTTGTGCTCAGTTATTTAGTCCCCTTTCCTAGGTTCAAGAACATTTGAGTGGCAGTGTGGTTTTTCTTTTGTATGTTGATAATAGTGATCATTTTGCATATCCTCTTTCCCAGTACCTGAATAATGTAGAGTCATGGTGTAAGGCATGTGGTGAAGGTGAACTCCCCTCAGAGCTACAGGACCTGGAAGATACCATTCACCACCACCAAGGTCTCTACGAACACATCACAGCTGCTTACTCAGAGGTACCGATTTTTATTATCTTCTTTCACCCTCTATTAGACAATGTATTTATTTCATTTTATTCTTTTTTTTTAATTACTGGTCGTGCTAGTTCAAGTCTGACCCTACCATCACAACTACAGTATAAGTCGGTCATGACGCTTGTAGCTTGTCTCTTGTGGCTGTGTTGCTACTGCTGTCGCTTGTGAACTGTCCAGTGTTCTTTTTAGTTCTGAACGTGTTCAAAAGTAATGATCAGTGAAGGGATTCTGATAAACCCCAAACAATGATTGACATCTTCTTGGTTTCATCCCACTGCTGAAGCCATGCTCCTGAAAGAGCTTGCAACAAAGCATGTACAGGATCTCAAGATCCTGAAGAAAAACAAGACAGCGTGCCACCCACAATACACCGTAGCCACGGTGAAGCATGGTGGTGGAAGCGTCGTGCCATGCGACTGCTTCTCTTTAGCAGGGATTAAAGCTCGAGTCAAAATAGAGGGAAGCTGTGGAATGACTTGAAGAGGGCTGTGCTTAGGTGCATTTTGATAAGAGATCTGGAAAACGAAGATTCGATGGTGGTAGACTCTTACCCATAAATAAGCAGTGTGCACATTTATGCAACCAGGTTATTGTATGTTTTTCTTTCTTTTTGTTTTTCCTGAAATGATTTTTTTTTCTAAAGTTTTATTCGAAAACAAAAGGTACACCATTATCAGGCTTATCGTAGGAATCACATTTTAAACCCTCTTTCCACAGGTGAGTCAAGACGGGAAAGCCCTGTTGGACAAACTCCAGCGCCCTTTGACTCAAGGCAGCGCTGATTCATTAACAGCATCGGTCAACTACTCCAAGGCAGTGAACCATGTCCTGGACATCATCCACGAGGTGCTGCACCACCAGCGGCAGCTGGAGAACGTCTGGCAGCACCGCAAACTCCGCCTGCACCAGCGCCTGCAACTATGCGTCTTCCAACAAGATGTCCAACAGGTACACCATCGTCCAGTCTACCAAGCCTGGGTGCAATCGGGACCAAGTCGTGTATATTCATTGCGCTGACTGTAGCCCGGTCAGTACTTACGGATTCGGGAATTTGGGAATTCCACTCTCTGTGGTAGAAAAATGCCATCGTTAGTTGCTCGCCGAAGAATATTTCACAACATGCATCGGTTGCGAGAGAAGCAATTAATAAACATTCGATGAGAATTTAAGGCTGGGTTCCAAACTGCGTACTGTGTTTTCCAGGGTAATGGCAACAGCCTAAATATGTAATGTTCTGAATATGTAATTTATTGTGCTTTCTCTAGCTATTTTCTTTTTAATTCAATTCTATTCTCTCTGTATGACTGTCACTAGATTTTAGATTCTCGTCACAACGCCGCAGGAGGCTCTTGAATTAACAAAACTGTATTTCTTTTACTTATCTAGCAGGACCAGACTCTTTCTGCTCGCTCTGGCGTGTGTGGAATAACGAGACTGTATGTATGGGATACAGGGTAAATCATCAAAGCAGCTCATGAGCTTCCTGCATGGAAAATCCTCTCCGTTTTTAGCAAACCCCTCAGGTAGACGTAATGATAGCTACTGGATCACTTCCTTTCACTCCTTCTGTCCCGCCCAAACACATACGTGTGCACCATAAAGGTTACCATGGTAACCTTGTTCGGTAGGCTCATTAAATCAAGGGTATGCCCCATAAAATAATGCAGACGAAAGTGGTCTCCCATGCGACACATCTGTACAGCAAATGGCTTGCATCACTTCTTTCATATTAATACGCCATGCACATACACATGGAAACGTTCAGAACGCCATATGCCACGATGAGGTAGATTAAAGGTTCTATAACGAATAGGGCTGTATTCACAAATGGCTAAAAGTACTGTAGGTTCTTAAAGCAGATTCTTTTGTAAGAATAATAATAAACCTGGAAACGACGTAGCAGTAACGTGTCTTTAAAGACAAAGATTTCAAAAAGGTATTGTGATCGGAAAATCAGGGTGGTAAGAGTAACTCCGCTTCATGGCGGGCCACATCACAGTACACGCCGTTGTCGACTTTGCTGAGGAACTCCTTGGTAAAAGGTTAAAGAATCTCTTAGTGCTTTTTCGGAGACCTCTTAGTGGTAAGAGCATAACTCCTTAAATACAACACAAATTTCCACACACGGTGCTCGTCTGTGATACGGTATGCAGCTTTACGAGTCCATAAAGATCCCAGACTGTGCGTCTCGTGGGTTTAAAACGATGCCGTCTGAAATCTAACCCCACCGAACTAGACGGACCGAGACTTCACTGCAAGTGTGAAGTGGCTCATTTTGCTCACAAGAGCCCCCTTGTGGTTCTTCTTCTTCTTCTTTCATCTTCCACTTCTTTCATTTTCTCAGGTGCTGGACTGGATCGAGAATCACGGCGAGGCGTTCCTCAGTAAGCACACGGGCGTGGGGAAGTCCCTGCACCGAGCCCGGGCTTTGCAGAAACGCCATGAAGATTTCGAAGAGGTGGCGCAGGTGAGGAGAAGAACAACAGCCACGTTCTACTTAAAAAGCACTGAGTAGAGGAATTATGGTCACTTTTATTCGTCCTCCTGTCATGACGAATTACATCATGATACTATTTTTCCAAATCCTACAATATCTACCAACTTTATGGCTTTAAACATATATGCAAGAGGGCATATGGCAAACGTTAACACCATTTTAAAATTTTTTTTTTTTTTATATATAGTCACTTAAGCGTCCCTCCCACCAAACAACAACGTGTGGCTCTGTAAATCAACTGCAATGGCACTGTGTTGCTTTGTCTTTTGCGTTTCCTTTGATTGACTCAAGCACCCATGTTGAATTTTGTTGCCCTTCTTGTTGCCCTTGAGCCTAACATGTGGGAGGAGCTAGTTCTAGTGCATCCCACTGATTGGTCAAACGTATTCATCGCGGACTCGCTACCTGACTGTACCCCGAGGCAGTAGGTGATCCGATCACACGTAGCGATCGCTCTTTTCACATTCACTGCGTGCGCTCACTACATGGGACACACCATGCCTAGTGTGCGACGTTATTTGAGATTTAACCACGGAAATACCCAATTCCTCATGTGTTATTGAATTCATCTGGCAAAGTTTGCCCACAAACATTTTCCCAAACTAACTAAGATTTAAGTATTGGCACCCTTGGAGTTGTTACGTCAAAGTCATTGTAGTTTCAGTGGCTCAGTAGTTCAGTCTCTGCGGAAGACACGCAACGGTGCGTACGTTTTGCTTTCAAGTTAGCTATTTGACTGTTTATTTACTTATTTATTTATTTATTTTATTTCATAGTACAGCTCAGGTTTCTGTTCCACCATCATTGCCTAAAACCCGTAATATTCACTGCAACGGCAGGCTACAGTTGTGACATGTCTATAGAAATAGAAAGCTCTTAACACCGAGTGACTGTCTTGCCAATTTAAGCTCACAGTAACAGTTACGTCCTATGTCATAGATGAAAGAAGAATTTCATTCAATTTCTGTGCTCATGTCGAATAGATTCCTTTGGGGCTTTCCTAACAAACTTCACTAGAACTAATAAAGTAACAATGACTTTTAAGAAGGTGATGGGAATGCAGCCAAGAGGAAAATTTAGGGAAGTCAATGAGGTCCCATTAAAAGCTTGATTGTTTTTTTTCTTATCAACTTGAGTCTGTTTGGATCTCTTTCAGAACACGTACACTAACGCCGATAAGCTGCTGGAGGCGGCCGAACAGCTGGCCCAGACTGGCGAGTGCGACCCGGAGGAGATCTACCAGGCCGCCCACCAGTTACAAGACCGGATCCAGGACTTTGTGAGGCGTGTGGAGCAGAGAAAAGTCCTGCTAGACATGTCCGTGGCCTTCCATACTCACGGCAAAGAGGTGCGTTTGTGCTGCAGTTCAAAAGCCAGTCCTGCACAAATGTTGTATCCTGGCTTAGACTTTGAAGTAATTAGGTTCTCTCTGATAGTTTTGTGTTTTAGAAACAACTTCTCAAATCCAGTTTTTGTCCTATATTTTGGTGGAAAACTTCTTTCTGTCCCGAGACATCTATTGACGTCCATTAATAAGACGGTTTATTTGGGGTGGACCAAGTTCCTCTTTGATATGGACAATTTTACAGCTTCCTGCATCACTATTATACTACTACACCATTTCTAGTGTAGCTCGCTCCAATCGCAGAGCCGAAATCTCCCATTGTGAAACTGCAATCCATTGGAGTCTATTGGCGTGTTGATAGACACTGGACTCTTGCCCTTGTTTGTGTTCACAGTCCGCATGCATTAGCGGAGATAATTGTGTATCGTAAGTGATGCCATAGTAAATAGCATAAAATAACACTTATCTTAATGTGCCCATATGGCGCGAGGTTAGCCATCTGCTATCTGCGGGATAGAGACTAGCGCCGGCTTCCAGTTCATGTGTGACTGTGGGTCAGCCATTGTGAGCGGTTGAGATGGAAATGGAATAAGGGAAGATGGGAAGCCAGACTTGCTGGGACTTGAGCTCCACTTTCCTTGGCGTGCCAGTTCAGGCAGATGGCACCAGCACCAGGAAAGCTGAGTTTCCCTCCCATCTCTTCTACCTCATCTGCCTTTTTATATCTTTGAATCTGTCAGACCATTTTAAAGCTTCTGGATTTGGCAAAAAAAAAAAAAAAACGTTTTAAGGCATCAAAGTATCTTCTACAACGATGCTTTATCGTTGCTCCCGTCCAACATCCATTCGTTTTCAACTTCCTTTTATGCTTGAATAGCTGTGCCTTTCAATACACAGTTCAACTTGCTAAATAAAACTCTCATAGTTGCCTTCATTGTGTGCTTATCTTTTGAGTTGATGCCCAGAGCAACAAGCTCAGAGAAATGATATTTTGTCATTGCTCAATCTTGTTGACTGTCTCCTGGTCTCACAAGTCAACTTGAGTTCTACCTTTCGAGAGAACCATCTACTTTCTCAGTAAGATGCAATTCCATCAACATAATGAGTCTTTATTATATATTATATTGCATATACGTTAAAGTACAGTGAAATTCTTTTCTTCGTATACCCCAGCATAACAGGAAGTTGGGGTCAGAGCGCAGGGTCAGCCATGATACAGCGCCCCTGGAGCAGAGAGGGTTAAGGGCCTTGCTCAAGGGCCCAACAGTGGCAGCTTGGCAGTGCTGGGGCTTGAACCCGCGATCTTCTGATCAGTAACCCAGAGCCTCACCCGCCAAACCACCACTGCCCCAAAACCTCTGACCTTTGGTGTATTTCGTGATCATCATTTACTCACCACGAACTGTTTAATACATTTTTCGTATTCGGTGAACCATTGTGCTTCGAAAAAAGGTCACCATGTCATGGTGTTCAGATAATCAGATCCTGAAGCTTGGTGACAGAAAAGTGCACAAAAGATATCAGACACTCCATGGCTTACAGGAAGAGCATCTGGGGCAGAGGCTATCTGCTCCCGTACCTGGATTCTTATCAGTTTACTCGAAGCCAATTTACTGACTCCTAAAGTTCTCAAATCTTTTTAAATGACTGGAATGTTTTTTTATTATTTATTAATTAATTTATTTTAATTTCAGCTATGGACGTGGTTGGAGGAGCTGCAGAAGGAGCTGCTGGATGACGTGTACGCTGAGTCGGTGGAGGCCGTGCAGGATCTGATCAAGCGCTTCGGGCAGCAGCAGCAGACCACGCTGCAGTTCACTGTCAATGTCATCAAAGAGGGAGAGGAGCTCATTCAGCAGCTCAGGTACAGAAATGCAGTGGAAACTGGAGTTTGAAAGCAGGCATGCGGCGTCATCTGTTAAAGTCGTACCACAGATCTGTTGAACTCTCAATTCTGATTGGTTGATAAACGTAGTGCCGACTGTAAGGCAGAACACAGGTTTATATAGACGTCATAGTTTCCATAGTAACAGCTCATCCACCGGGACTTGTATAGCGGACTTGAGACATAATCTATGCAGTCTAATAAAAGGAATATAATAAATATGCCTATGTTCCGGATGATTTCATTGGTTAGGATATATATATATATTTTTATACATCCTAGATACTCTCACAGTAGACTTTCACCACGTGCCATTTCCTCCCCTACAGAGACTCTGCGATCTCCAGTAATAAAACGCCGCACAACAGCTCGATGGCGCACATCGAAAGCGTGCTGCAGCAGCTGGATGAGGCTCAGGCTCGCATGGAGGAGCTCTTTCAGGAGCGGAAGATCAAGCTGGAGCTCTTCCTCCAGCTGCGCATCTTCGAGAGGGACGCCATCGACGTGAGTTCCTTCTCAAACCACTAGCTGAAAATCACACAGCTTTATTGGGGTTTTCTTTTTCGAGAGCAGGAAGTAAAGAAGATTCTTCTTTACAAATCTCGAAACCAGGGTTCAAGAGGACGCAACATCTTCTTTAATCTGAGAAGATGGCAAGCACTCAAATGAACATCTGGGGAGTCTTGCATATTGCGAACAAATAGTCCAAGTCCCGTATTATCGCATTAATCGACGCAAATTTGGTTTCACTGAACAAAATGGCTTCCACTATCATTGCTCAGCGGCTTTTGAGAATAGCACTTGATCCAGCACATTGTATTATTTTGTATTTTATTTTTAAAATACATATCGAGCGTCGACAGTTACAGTACCACGAGGTTCTAAATCGGATGTGGGATATATATATATAAATAAAATCATGCCTTAAATTTAAGGTAAAATAAAATAAAGGTAAATGATGAATGTTAGCCAAAGTGAGTCTAGGATCTTTTCAGTATCGCCCATGACACCTGATCTAGTGGAACCTGATTCCGATAAAGCGCGCTGCTTGTTAGTGGCTCGGTTAATGTCACCTAATACCCAGCACTATCATTTTCATAAGCGAGCTCATAGTCAGAGCGACCAAGTCATCGACGAGGTCCTGCGGTAACAGGAGCCACTTCTGAGTCATGAACCAGAAGGTGAAAACGTTTTCCTGCAGTACCTGAAGCCTGAACATCTGAACAGCTGGGTGGGACGCACCAGGGTGTGTGTGTGTGTGTGTTTGTGTGTCCTGAAACGCTCCCTTTGCTCACGTTCTTCCTGGCTCCTGCTCCTGCGTCCAACCGCTGCATTAAACTTAACACGCCAAGGAAGAGAAGACACAAAGATGTGGGACTCATGTATGAGGTAATGTTCTTCCAGGCAGAGCAAGATTTGTGCGCTGGAGTGTGTTGTAAATCTGTACCTGTCATGCGTTACATGTTAGCAACGGCGCCGTCGTTGCGCAATGCTCGGATGATTTGTAACCCAAAGGCGTTTAAGCTGATTTAGAAAAGAAGAGTGTGACAGTGTGTTTCAGGAGATAGAGAGGTGTGTGTGGGTGTGTGTGTGTGTGTGTGTGAGCCAAAAAAGTTGGCAATGGGACAGCTGGCTGAGTTTATGTTGTTAAACCGCGTGGTAACAACTGGCTGTTAGCACGCTGCCGTGTTGGTTTAACATGAAGTTGCATGTTTGCTATTTATAAAATAAAAAGACATGAATCTTGACCATTACAGGTTTTTTTTTCCATCTAACCCTATACCGCCATCTTGTGGTGTAAAGGTCTGTGCAATCCAGTCTTAATCATCATGGCCGCCCTAATTTCATACTTACATACTGGGAATGAGGGAGGCGTGGCATCTGTGACTTTCAAAGTGAAGGAGGTGTGGCTTCACTGGCTGTTGAAATGAAGGAGGTGTGACCCTTATCTCAGCTAGCCTATGAAAGAGGTGTGGCTTCAGTGTGTGTCATTCAAAGTGAAGAAGGCGTGGCTTCAGTGGCTGTGTCGAAATTACGGAGGTGTGGCCCTTATCTCATTTAGCCTTTGAAAGAGGTGTGGCTTCAGTGTGTGTCAGTCAACGTGAAGGAGGCATGGCCTCTGTGTCTGAGTCAGAATGAAGGAGGTGTGTCTTCTTTGTGTTTCATGAAGGTGTGGCTTCGTGTAAAATGCATCTTTTGTACATTTGATCGCATACTGAAGTCACGTAAGTAGTGTCTCAGAAGGAAAGATACACACTCCTAATTACCGTCACTACAGCTGAATAGCTTAATAGCAGTGGAATGTAATCTAATCTACATGTGCACACACACACACACACACACACTCACAGAATGTTATAGAGGAGACTGGGAGACTGTAATTAGGATCCTGATGCTCATTTTGGCCTTGACCATTGTTTCTGTGTGTGTTTGTGTGTGTGTGTGTGCACACGTGTGTGTTTATAGGTGATCTCGGACCTGGAGTCGTGGAGTGATGAGTTGTCTCAGCAGCTCAGGGAGTTTGACACTGAGGAGTTGACTGTGGCTGAGCAGAGGCTTCAGCAGCACGCAGAGAAAGCGCTGACTATGAACAACCTGACGTTCCAAGCCATCCACCAGGGCCAGGAGCTGCTGCAGTACGTCACTGAAGTGCAGGCCTCAGGTGGGTCTGTGTGTCACTCACACACACACACACACACACACACACACCAACACCTTTGTCTTGCTATTCTTGTAAGGAACTTACACCTATCACTAACCTTAACCTAAACCTAAGTAACAAAAAAAAAGTTTTAAAAATGACTGTCATTAGGCCTGCACTAGGTAATATATATTATATTATAGTATATCACATTTATGGGAATTTGACAGATGCCCTTATCCAGAGCGATTTACATTTATCTCATTTATACAACTGAGCAGTAGAGGGTTAAGGGCCTTGCTCAAGGGCCCAACAGTGGTAGCTTGGCAGTGCTGGGGCTTGAACTCCTGACCTTCTGATCAGTAACCCAGAGCATTTAACCACTGAGTCACCACTGCCCCTATGTCGTGTCTCTACTGTGTGTGTGTGTGTTTTGTCGTGGAAATTAGACAACACTTGCAGACTCGTCCTCTGAAGGTAAAAAGGTTTGTTACAGAAAGATGGTTAGTACAGGATAGAATAAAGCAGGAGAGAATAATGAGAGCGCTCTGAAGGCCTTGTATTAAACCACTACTATATATATGAAAAGCAGAGCATGACATAATTCTGCGTACCGATAAGAAGCAGTTTGAGGCAGTTCAAACAGGCTTTGTTTTAGGATCTTGTACAGGCGAACCTTGAACAGAAGAACATGTTTGTGTCTCTGTAAGCAGATAAACATTCTGTACTGATCTCAGTGACATGACATGGCCTTCTTAGGCGTTATCCTCAGATGAACATGAGCAAGAACAAACTTATTACAAAGTAAAAATGAGTAATTTCCCTCTCATTTCCCCCATTTTATCATTACAAAATATGATAACTAAAATTAACAGAGAAATTACTTTGCTGTGAATACATCAGAACTTCAGAATCCTTTCACGTTTCAACTGAATTCAACATGATACAGACATAATGAAGGCGCTAAGGCTGTTTTTGCGGATATAAAGTATCCTGTAGTCAAGCAAGCTTATTTTAGAGTGAAATGAGAATCGTCATGGTCAAATGCATATTTACAATAGATGTGAAATGGATGTCAATGGGTCGTCATCATCATTGTCGCTTGGAGAATCTGATACCTGGTCAGGTTTAGGATACAAGTCAGGTTGGTCATCATAGGGATCGTACTCAGTCTTTGTCAACGTCAGCGTTTGGTCATTAGTGATTTCAACGAGCGTGAGAGACTGCTCCGAACGAGAGCAACAATACAAGGCAAAATGAGCAAGATAAGAAGAATTATTGCACCTATTGGTAGACAGACGGTTAATATCCATGAGCCCCATCCCCCGAGTACTGAGTTCAGCCAATCAAACCCCATCTCGCTAGTCTGTGGAGGGTTACGTATCGCAGACCGCATGTGTTCAATGATAGAATAACCATTATGTGTCTGCGTGACAAGGGGACGTGTGACGTTGCGTGGGTAGCACTGTTGGCAATGATTCTTATGACAAAAGGCGATACAGAACGTGCTGTGGGGGTTTCCTCTGGGTACTCCGGTTTCCTCCCCCAGTCCAAAGAAATGCATGGTAGGCTGATTGGTGTGTCTAAAGTGTCCATAGTGTATGAATGGGTGTGTGAGTGTGTATGTGATTGTGCCCTGCAATGGACTGGCAGCCTGTCCAGGGTGTACCCCTCCTTGTGCCCGATGCTCCCTGGGATTGGCTCCAGGTTCCCCCGCGACCCTGAAGAAGGAGTAAGCGGTAGAAGATGGATGGCTGGATGGTTTATCTTTCCCGACAACACTGGGCCCCCAGTGTTGTCTTGAACGGTCCCAGTGATTTGTGAGTTTATTTCTATGAAAGGGCTTACTAAGAGATACCACCTGTACCAGGAGAAGGGTGCACGATTAGGAATAGGTTTGTATGTATGAGTGGATGTGCAGGTCGACATCTAATGATTTGTGTCTAGTCTGCAACAGTAGTCTGTGGTCAGGGAGCTTTGGGGCATAAGAGGTGCGGTAGCAAAGTCATGTCGTCTAACCTTTGTCCTGGTCACATGGCTATATAGTATGCACTAATGAAGTTCAGTCCTCCTAAGAGTACAGTTTCCGTGTCATCAACATTTTCTCCAAAGACTACATGTGATTTCGCAGGCTACTAGATATCACTTAAGACTGTCTATCGTGGAGTCGCGTGGAATTGGTGTGTTGACGTGTCGGGGTGTAGTGCGTCATGTGTGTGGGTGTGTATATGCAGATCGTTGCTCGTGAGCGTAGGTCCTCCTAGAGGCCTCTTGATAGAGAATTATGGTCTAGTTCTCCTATTGCAGTCCGGTCTTCTCCAGCTCAGTGCTCGGCTCTGGCACCCTCCTGCAGTGGCTCGCATGCATCCACATGGCTCTCTGGCTGGCCTTTACCATGGAGTGAGTGACAAAAAGGATCTAGAATGGCCCAGTCCATCGTGGCTTGTTCCACCTGGTCCTGCGGAAGTCCTTGATCATGGCCCACTCTCCGGACTTCAGATCATGCAGCGGAACTGTGGCTGGAGTTGGAAATGCTGCCTTTACCTGCTTATGGATAGAGTGCAGAGCAGAGGACAAGGTTGCACAGTAACCTAACATTGCATCATCACATGCTGCAGCATCAGGAAGAGGAGCTGTCACAGGTCCAATTCCTGTGTGTGGAGGTCTCCCAAACAGTATCCCAAAGGGGCTAAGCCCATCCTAAGCCTGTTTCAGAACAGTATTTGCTCAGTCTGTTTTTCAGTGTCCCATTTTCTTTCTCTGCCACCCCACCACTAGCTGGATGATATGCACAGTGATGCTTTAATTCAATACCCAAATATTCACCCACCTACTTAAGGGCATGGCTCACAAAAGGTGTGCCATTATCACTGGAGAATATCATTATCACTACCGCGTCTGAGTCCTGTTTGGACGTAGGGACATGGCCTTCTCTACCTTCAAACCTCAACCCATGTTATGAGTTGCGCAAACAGCGTAAACATTTTTTTTTTATTAGAGTAATTAGAGAAACCAATGCTTTAACGCAGCTATCATTTCCCGTTTTGATGCATGGTCCGTGCCATGTGTCAACTTTGAAGACAAGGACAGCCCTGGGGGCACCGCCAAACTCTTTCAACAACCGTGCAGCCTGCTTTCTGCCACACAGCCTTTTCCTCGTCTGTAGCTCATGCTTGGAGGTCTGAAAGTTGTAAAGAAGGAGTGATTATTTTCTTTTGAGTTTTGGGACCATAGATGCAGCTGCTTGCTTTGCTGCACTGTCCGCTCAAGCATTTCCTAGGAAAACGTGGTCTAATTTGTTAGTACGTGCATCACATTTGCATACTGCAATAGTTTTGGGGAGTAGGACTGCGTCCAACAGCTCAGAGACTAGTTTGTGGTGGGCTATGTGTGTTCCTGAACTCATCAGGAAGTTCCTGTGTGTCCAAATTGTCCCCAAATCATGTACTACCCCAAAGGCATATCTACTGTCTGTGTAGATATTTACTGACTGTCCCTCAGCATGTCTTCATGCTTCTGAGGGCGTACAGTTCAGCTGCTTGTGCTGAAAGATTTGAGGGGAGACTTCCTGACAGACCGTCTCGTGTGCGGTCACTACTGCATAGCCCAATCAATTTTTACCTGTCTCTGGGTCACGTGACATTGACCCGTCCACAAAGAGGATCAGATCTGAGTTTTCCAATGGAACATCTTCCAGGTTGACTCTAGGAGAGCAGTGTTCGTTATTCAGTACAACACAGTCATGTAGTTCCCCGTCTCCCTCTGTTGGAAGAAGAGTAGCAGGGTTAAGGACAGTACATCATTTTATAGGGACATTCGGCATGTCTAGTAGTATAGTGTTATGGTGTAGCCACCGTTGGGTGGACAGGTGTGAGGTTTTCTATTCAAGTAGGAGTAACAGCACCTCATGTGGAACCAAGAGTATCAATTCTGAGTAATCTACCAGGTCTCTGGATGCCATCACAGCTTTCTCAGCTGCTGCTACTGCACATACACATGGGAAACTCTGCAGCGACTGGATCCAACTTACCTGATTATGAGCTGTCCAACCTGTTGCATATGCCATCTCTCTGAGCGGTGCTTATAGAATGGTATAGTTTAGAATAAAAGATCTTCGATACGAACACATACCTAGGAAAGATAGAATCTGTTTCTTCATCAGAGGCTTGAGAATCTTCTGGATTGCAGATACTCTTTCAGCGCAGAGTTTCTTTCCCTTTGCAGAAATGTCATGATCCAAGAAATCTCACTTCTTGTTGTACATACTGTAATTTGGAGAGACTGGCTTTGTGTCCCTCTTTGGTAAGATGCTGCAACAATTTAATGGTGTCAGTTTCACACTGTGCCCTGGAGAAAGTGGTAGAGGTGCTAAGCTGTCCTTTAGCATTTAGTTGTATATCGTGACCCATAATATCCCTAACACAAGCGAGTGAAAGTATAAGGACATCTGTCAAATATGAATGCAAACCAAAACTGACGGTCTTTATCAAGAGATATACTGAAAAAACGCATTAGCTAACTCTACGACTGAAAACCATTCGATATTTGCTGGAACCTGGCTTAATGTAGTGTAAGAATTTGGCAAGTCTGGAGCTCTCTGTTTGACTGCTGCATTAACCGCTTGCAAATCTTGTACAAATCTCCATTCATGAGGTTGTAGGTTTTTTTAGGTTTTTTTTTTTTTTGCTTCTCACACTGGAAATACTGGAGTGCGCACTGATGAATCGGGACAGGGGACAATGACTGCTGCCTTCAATAATGAATTGACATCTGGTACAATGCCCTCAATAGCTTCTGATTTAAGAGAGTATTGAGATTGTCTGGGCCTAAAGTCAGATTTGGGCGTGATCACGACTGGTGGTGCACTTCTAATCAGGCCTATGTCATGTTTCCCTTGGGCCCACAGCCTGAGAGGCACCTTCTTCAATTGTGGGTGTATCTCTAGGGGTGTAGGGCTTGTCCCAAGGTTCAGAAACATTTCCTTGTCATGACATATTAACCTTGCAGATTTCCTGAAAGAATTTTTTATAAACTCCCAGTCTCGGACACATGTTGGATGTGGGTTTCTGTTCCCAATCTGTAATTTTCCCACTCTCACATAATCTGACCCACAGTCCCACGTTTTTCTACTGTTTGTTCTTTATTTTGACTAATGAGACGTGAGGCGCTGATTCTGGGACAAAAAATGCACGCAACTGTGTGTCACTCAATTTGACTCAACATGCACTAAATTTGTCACACCAATATACAGGTACAGCTCTTCAAATGGCACACTTATATAGCGCTTTTATCCAAAGCGCTTTACACTGTGTCTCATTCACCCATTCACACACACACTCACACACCAATGGTAGCAGAGCTGCCATGCAAGGTGCTAACTTGCCATCGGGAGCAACTTGGGGTTCAGTGTCTTGCCCAAGGACACTTCGGCATGTGGAGTCATGTGGGCCGGGAATCAAACCGCCAACCCTACGGTTAGCGGACAACCCGCTCTACCAACTGAGCCACAGCCTCCCCAACTGAGCCACAGCCGCCCCTTCTTCACTTTCTGGGATTAAATTAAAGTCTTTTCCTTCATGCACTTGTGCTGTGCAATGAAGGGCAGAGGACAGCATAAAATCAACATAGTTGTCCTTTATCTTATCATGTGCCATCGTCAACAAACGAGCACAGGCTCTAGGCTTGTTATGCATGGACCATTGACACTGCTCTGTTTCTTTAACAAATGGAGTTCCTAAAGATTGGTCATCAGTTATTGTTACTCCCTGAGGTGGGGACATCAAATTTAAGTGTAAAACACACATTAAGTCCCTGCCCAGTAGATTGACTGGACATGAAGACAAAACTAGGAATTGGTGGGTTACTCTTTTCCCATTTTCACATTCACAAACTAACGGTTCAGAGAAACTTTCTAATACTGAATGTCCCATCACACCCATGGAGTGCAATGGCCATGAACTCATTTTCAGGGATTCTTTTAATTCGCAGTGTTTTATTACTGAATATGTTGCTCCTAAAGCTACCAAAAATGTGACACTTTGCCCATTAACTACAAGAGATATACATGGTAACTGTGTAAAAGGAGAGGCAATTATACTTTAAAAAGGTTAAGGGTCATGACTGGTTCAGACATTTGTGAATTGTCAGTCTGACTAATGTTGGATGTGGGTGTGTGCATATATTCCTGTTCTTTGTGAGCTAACTGATAGTTTGGGTGTCTGATGTCACCTCTTCTATTCCCAGGTGCCTCACCCTTCCCTTAGCTCTGCCTGACAGTTTGCATCAGCTCTGGACAGTCTCCTGCAAAATGTCCAACTTTTCAGCAGTTGTAACAGTTTAATCCTGGTCCATAGCCCTGACGGCCAGGTCTTCCTCGTCTGCGTACTTTTGGTTTTCCTCTCCTCTCCATCTTTCTTTCCTTTGCCTCTCGTAAGAGCTTCTCCGCATGGATTGTATACCTTCCAACTTGTGTGAGGCTTCCGGTGTCCCAGGTGATACATTGTTGTTTGAATATAGCGGCAATTTCTGGTTTCATGCCATTCATAAAGCTGTTTTTGAGATGTGCCTCCCATGCTGTGATGGCCGCCTGCCCATCTGCCAAAGCGTCAGGTTTCTCCAAGCCTGAGTTTGCATCATGGATCTCAGTGACCCTGGACAGGTACTGTGATACAGTCTCTGAGTCTTGTTGTTTACACTTTGCCATTTTTGTCATGTCCAGTCGCACAGGAAAGGTGTTCGTCAGCCTCTGCTGGAGTGCCGCAATTTGTGCTGTGTACCTTGTGTCGACTTCATCATCCCACTGTGGGTTGATCAGGCGGGCATCGTTCTCTCTGAATTCACATTAAACCTTGACCCAGTCCATGCCAAGTTTTGCCATGAGCAGTCGTCGTAGTTCATGAATTCTCTGCAGAATATCTGAAGTTCATCCCCAAACTTTCGTCCTCCTACTTCGCGGAGTGCCGGCAGATGCGTCATGCTGCTCCTGATGTCTTCCAATGTCCAGGGTCTGTGAATTAGCATAGTGCCTCCTTCTCCGGTCACTTCTAGCATTGGGGCATTTACCACGGCGTGCATTGTTCCCTCTCTGTCCGATTTTGTTGGTCTGAAGCCCTCAGGCAGCAATGTTGTTGGTCCCTTCACTTGGGATCTTGTGTGTAACGCCACCAGTGAAGTTAGGACGGCTGGAGCTTAGTAAGGTGGGGGTTGGTGGCTCAGTTCTGACAGGTTGGGATGGAATGACTAAAACTACCTTTTTCTGGGAAAGCGTGTTCCTTAACCCATACATCATATTGGTTCAAACATCCTTCCCCATAATTCACACGAATAAATGTGATATTAGGATCAACATATGAGCACCCTTTACATACCATAGCATGTGTCTCAGGATGTGCTTTGCTACATGCTTTCCCCATATTTATATACATATATACAGTGATGGAAAAAAGTATTTGATCCCCTGCTGATTTTGTACGTTTGCCCACTGACAAAGAAATGATCAGTCTATAATTTTAATGGTAGATTTATTTGAACAGTGAGAGACAGAATAACAAGAAAATCCAGAAAAACACATGTCAAAAATGTTATAAATTGATTTGCATTTTAATGAGGGAAATAAGTATTTGACCCCCTCTCAATCAGAAAGTTTTCTGGCTCCCAGGTGTCTTTTATACAGGTAACGAGCTGAGATTAGGAGCACACTCTTAAAGGGAGTGCTCCTAATCTCAGCTTGTTACCTGTATAAAAGACACCTGTCCACAGAAGCAATCAATCAATCAGATTCCAAACTCTCCACCATGGCCAAGACCAAAGAGCTCTCCAAGGATGTCAGGGACAAGATCGTGGACCTACACAAGTCTGGAATGGGCTACAAGACCATTGCCAAGCAGCTTGGTGAGAAGGTGACAACAGTTGGTGCGATTATTCGCAAATGGAAGAAACACAAAAGAACTGTCAATCTCCCTCGGCCTGGGGCTCCATGCAAGATCTCACCTCGTGGAGTTGCAATGATCATGAGAACAGTGAGGAATCAGCCCAGAACTACACGGGAGGATCTTGTCAATGATCTCAAGGCAGCTGGGACCATAGTCACCAAGAAAACAATTGGTAACACACTACGCCGTGAAGGACTGAAATCCTGCAGCGCCCGCAAGGTCCCCCTGCTCAAGAAAGCACATATACATGCCCGTCTGAAGTTTGCCAATGAACATCTGAATGATTCAGAGGACAACTGGGTGAAAGCGTTGTGGTCAGATGAGACCAAAATGGAGCTCTTTGGCATCAACTCAACTCGCCGTGTTTGGAGGAGGAGGAATGCTGCCTATGACCCCAAGAACACCATCCCCACTGTCAAACATGGAGGTGGAAACATTATGCTTTGGGGGTGTTTTTCTGCTAAGGGGACAGGACAACTTCACCGCATCAAAGGGACGATGGACGGAGCCATGTACCGTCAAATCTTGGGTGAGAACCTCCTTCCCTCAGCCAGGGCATTGAAAATGGGTCGTGGACGGGTATTCCAGCATGACAATGACCCAAAACACACCGCCAAGGCAACAAAGGAGTGGCTCAAGAAGAAGCACATTAAGGTCCTGGAGTGGCCTAGCCAGTCTCCAGACCTTAATCCCGTAGAAAATCTGTGGAGGGAGCTGAAGGTTCGAGTTGCCAAACGTCAGCCTCGAAACCTTAATGACTTGGAGAAGATCTGCAAAGAGGAGTGGGACAAAATCCCTCCTGAGATGTGTGCAAACCTGGTGGCCAACTACAAGAAACGTCTGACCTCTGTGATTGCCAACAAGGGTTTTGCCACCAAGTACTAAGTCATGTTTTGCAGAGGGGTCAAATACATATTTCCCTCATTAAAATGCAAATCAATTTTTAACATTTTTGACATGCGTTTTTCTGGATTTCTCACTGTTCAAATAAATCTACCATTAAAATTATAGACTGATCATTTCTTTGTCAGTGGGCAAACGTACAAAATCAGCAGGGGATCAGATACTTTTTTCCCTCACTGTATATATATTTTTTTCTTTTTACACCCTCTATAACTTTGAAGGTTTTAATCAATTTAACATGCTATGAAAATCAAATGAATATGTATTCTCGTGCACAGACAGAAAAGGTTCAAAATGTGTGCCAAATCTCTAGACATTTAATTAATCATATAACCTATAGGTTCAATAGAGCAAACCTTAAGAATGTAAAAGAGTTTACCTGTGAGGTCGAGTGCACATACAGCAATTTGACAGGACTTAGAGTTTTCTCTTCCCTTCTTTTTTTTTTTTTAAATAATAATTTCTTTTTTTATTAGTATTTTTTTTTTTCTCTGTAGGATTTACTTGTGTGTTAAATTTGCCAAATAGATCATGTACCGCTGATATGATGGAATGAGTCAATGGGGCATGCTACTTGATAATCCGCCGTAAAAATACTACGCCTCTTGCGCTTCTTAATAAGTACTCTCTTATTTATTACTCGAAATGGACTCTTTCCATTTATTTTTACCATTATTATCTCTCTCTATATATACCCGTCGGTATACATCTTAGTTTTGAAGCTGTGATCTAAGAAACACCAATATCTCTGCCGTTGCAGAGGCGAAGTTCCTGGAACTTCTTATAAGAAATCGCTCCATGTAATACTTCTCTCTCAATGTAATACACGCATTTCTTATATCATTGACTCCCTTCCACACAGGCAGCAATACACAATGACTTCATAAAATTCTAATTCTAAATCATTGACTCCCTTCCATAGAGTCAGCAATACACACAATGACTTCATAAAATTCAATTTTAAATTCTAAATTCTTGATGATTCCTACCAGTCAGTAGTAAGGCTGCGTCGGTCTTTCACTCTGCTCAATAAAGGACAAACTGCCGTCGCGTCAACACAGACTTCGGGGTGAAAATTTTCCACGAGCGTCCTCTGGTTTGCTTGTTGTCCAGAAAAGCTGAAATACTCGCGCAGCCCAGCCATTGACGCCAAATTGTCGTGGAAATTAGACAACACTCGCAGACTTGTCCTCTGAAGGTAAAAAGGTTTATTACAGAAAGATGGTTAATACAGGATAGAAAAAAGCAGGATAGAATAATGAAAGTGCTCTGAAGGCCTTGTACTAAACCACGACTATATATATATGAAAAGGAGAGCATGACATAATTCTGCGTACCGATAAGAAGCAGTTTGAGGCAGTTCAAACAGGCTTTGTTTTAGGATCTTGGACAGATGAACCTTGAACAGAAGAACATGTTTGTGTCTCTGTAAGCAGATAAACATTCTGTACTGATCTCAGTGACATGACATGGCCTTCTTAGGCGTTATCCTCAGATGAACATGAGCAAGAACAAACCTATTACAAAGTGAAAATAAATAATTTCCCTCACAATGTGTATGGGTATGTGTGTGTGTGTGTATGTGTGTGTGTAAGTATGTGTGTGTGTATGTGTATGTGTGCATGTGTATGTGTGTATGTATGTGTCTGTGTGTATGTATGTGTATATGTGTGCGCATGTGTATATGTGTGTGCATGTGTATATGTGTGTGCATGTGCATGTGTGTGTGTGTGTGCATGTGTGTGTGTGTATGTGTGTGTGTGTGTGTGTGTGTGTGTGTGTGAGGGTTAACCCAGTAGGCTTAAGAGAGGGTGGAGCAGACTAACACACACTGCTGTAATCCTTTAGAAATCACCAGACATTCTGCTCCGGCTGCCTCCCTCACACACACACACACACACACACGCACAGACACGCACACACACGCACACACATGCACACAGATTTAAAATCTGTACAGCACACTCAGACGGTTTGAATTGGAGCAAAACCCATTTTTATCAGACATCTGGGTGGTGCGCGCACACACACACACACACACACACACACACACACACATGCACACACATGCACACACACACAACTAATAGAATTGCAATGGTGGAGTCGTCTGAGAGTTTCAACCCAATGCGGTTCTGGGTAGCAGGAGTGAAATGTGAGTACTGTCTGTGACTGTGTGTGTGTGTGTGTGTGTATAGCTTTGCAGAATCACATCTTGTCAGTTGGCATTTGTCTGATGTTTGATTGTAATGCAGTTCCACCAAAGGAGAATGTAAATCTGTCATATTAGAGCTCTGCTTCATAGATGAAATATAATTCCGTAAGAATCTAAAACATGAAACACGCTCTGGGTTTTTACATTTAAAATTTTTTTTATTCCTATTATACCACAGCAAATCAGCAATGATTGCAAATTTGATTCGTCAGTCAACGATGTGGAAAATTATGAGGAAACATAGTGCTGGATGCAATGAAGAATGATCTGGTTTACACTGTGTTTGAGAATCAGTTCTCATAGAAATGTTATTAAATCGCTTATTGTTCTCTCTCTCTCTCTCTCTCTGTCTCTCACTCTCTCTCTCTCTCTCTCTCTCTCTCTGTAGGTATAGAGTTGTTGTGTGACCGGGATGTAGACATGGCCACACGTGTTCAGGACCTGCTGGACTTTCTGCACGAGAAGCAGCAGGAGCTGGACGCAGCGGCTGAGCAACATCGCCGTCACCTGGAGCAGTGTGTCCAGCTGTGCCACCTACAGGCTGAGGTCAAACAGGTAAAAATGCCAAAATGAATAAAAAAACACTTCAAATAGCACAACAAAATTTGTCAGGGATAGTTTTCCATTTTGCCACTAGAGGCCGCTAGAGGACGCAACCAGGAAAAACTATCCAGTTCCTGTACTCTTATCTAGTTTTATGTTCTAATAAAAGGGTTCTTCAGGTGCTCTGCTGGTGTGTATCTTTCTGTCAGGGGAAAAAAAAGTGTGTGTGTGTGTGTGTGTGTGTGTGTGTGTTGCAGGTCCTGGGATGGATCCGTAACGGTGAGTCCATGCTGAACGCTGGCCTGATCACAGCCAGTTCTCTGCAGGAGGCCGAGCAGCTACAGAGGGAACACGAGCAGTTCCAGCATGCCATCGAGGTGCTCCACAAACACACACACACACACTTTAATGTGCTTTTGAAATGTATGAAAGATGTTATATAATAATAAAAGAAATAATAATAATAATAATAGAATAGTAGAGTATGTGCATTTTATTTGTTTGATTCAGTGTGTAAAGGTATCATCCATGAAAAAACATACTTTTTTGGAGATCCTGAAATGTTCTGAAGGCGAGTTTACTGTTGTTTTAATGTCACAAAGTCAGAGAAGAGAAAATGCCATCACTAGAAAAAGAAACTAACATTTTTTTTTTTAAATCCCACAGTGATGCACTGTATATAATGATCCTTTCTGACCAATGCACTAGCTCTTGAACCCTAGTGACATAACTGACCGCTGTTCTTCTCCGTCTCCGCCGGGGCTGTAGAAGACACACCAGAGCGCGTTGCAGGTGCAGCAGAAGGCCGAGGCTATGCTGCAGGCGGCTCACTACGACGCCGAGACCATCCGCGAGTGTGCTGAGAAGGTGGCGTCTCACTGGCAGCAGCTCATGCTCAAGATGGAGGACCGGCTCAAACTAGTCAACGCTTCCGTGGCCTTCTACAAAACCTCAGAGCAGGTGAGGGTGACAAGTGAACAACGGAGCAAGGCTGCATATACTGTACACATTTCTACACACCGCTTCTATGAATCATTCTATAAATGAAGAAGCGGTGGTGCAATGTTAGGACTAAACCTCAAAAAACGGGTGATGGAGCAAGGGGACTATGGGATCAGGGTGTGCCAAGTTAAGCAGGTTAGGAAAAGAAGAGATTGAGGGAAAGTGAGGGATAGTGTATGACACACTAAGCACACACCTACAAACCCTTTGCGTTGAAGGAACAAGAGGACATGAGAATGAAGGAACAAGAGGACAAGAGAATAAAGGAACAAGAGGACAAGAGAATGAAGGAACAAGAGGACAAGAGAATGAAGGAACAAGGGGACAAGAGAATGAGAGAAGAAGGGGACAAGAGAATGAAGGAACAAGGGGACAAGAGAATGAAGGAACAAGAGGACAAGAGAATGAGGGAAGAAGAGGACAAGAGAATGAGGGAAGAAGAGGACAAGAGAATGAGGGAAGAAGAGGACAAGAGAATGAAGGAACAAGAGGACAAGAGAATGAAGGAACAAGGGGACAAGAGAATGAAGGAACAAGGGGACAAGAGAATGAGGGAAGAAGAGGACAAGATAATGAGGGAAGAAGAGGACAAGATAATGAAGGAACAAGGGGACAAGAGAATGAAGGAACAAGGGGACAAGATAATGAAGGAACAAGAGGACAAGATAATGAAGGAACAAGAGGACAAGAGAATGAAGGAACAAGAGGACAAGATAATAAAGGAACAAGTTGACAAGATAATGAAGGAACAAGAGGACATGATGATGAGGGAACAAGAGAATAAGGGAACAAGAGAACAGAGGAATAAAGAAGCAAGAGGAGATGGGAACGAGGGTATAAGAGGACAAGGGAATGAGGGAATAAGAGGACGGTTTGAAGTCATACTAGTAGAACATTCACTAGGCAAGCAAGGGAACAAGGGGTTGAGGGGACATTTGGAAACGGTAATGATAAAACAAGGGGGCAAGGCAGGGAACAAATTTGTAGTGTTAGGAGTCATACTTGTCGAACATCCATTTAGCAAGCAAGGGGACAAGGGAATGTGGGAACACTGGTGCAGACTTAAAGTCATACTGATACAACATTCACCAAGGGAACAAGGTTACAAGGGACACACATGTCTATAAACCTCAGAGGAAATGAGTGAACAAGTAAAATTAATATTAGTATACATGAAACCTCACTTGCCAAGGAAACTAGGGTACAAGTCATACTACTACAGCAAGTGGACAGGGGCATGAAGGAAAAAGGGTGCCAAGTTAGGCTGAAACCTCTGAAATGGTGAGGAAGGAACAAAGGTAGTGTGTTGGGAGGCATTCTACAACAAAACCTCACCAAACAAATTCAGGAACCATTTAGGACATAATCTGCGAAACCTCAGAGGAAATAAGGGAGGAAATCGGTTTGGAGATCGGTTTGTAATGTGTGTGTGTGTGTGTGTGTGTGTGTGTGTGTGTGTGTGTGTGTATGTGTGTTCAGGTGTGCAGTGTATTAGAGAGTCTGGAGCAGGAGTATAAGCGGGAGGAGGACTGGTGCGGAGGATCCGATAAGCTCGGGCCGAACTCCGAGTCGGATCACGTGACCCCGATGATCAGCAAACACCTGGAGCAGAAGGAGGCGTTCCTCAAGGTGCAGTTAAACACACAGACACACACATATTAAAGTTGTAGATGGTTGTAGTTGTAGTGGTAGATTGTAGTTAGCTAGCTAGCCAAGATAGTTAGTCAGTTAACTGCTACATTAGATTATATATTAAGGGGAAAAACCTTTCTAATTAGCATGTGATGTTTGATGGTGTCCAAGATCTGCTTCATGATGAAATTCCGAGGTGATTTTTTTTTCATGTTGGTTAAATTTCGGTTTCCTACGTTACCCACAATGCCATCCAACTACCTCCTGATAGTGGTGCAGTTGGGTTTGTGGTGCATTCAAGTCATGTCGGAAAGATCGCATTTACGTTTCGAACGCACGTGAATGCCACGACCAAGTCGTAATTACGAGTGTGGGCACTCGATTTTCTTGAGCTCAGAGTTTCCGAAATGGGGGCGTCTCAGGAGGAAAACGCGGACGGATCATAAGATGCAGTGGCTGTAGTCGATCATTTGTAGTCATTTGTTGAAATTGAACGTTTACTCATCTCAGGAGTTGATTTCAATCAATGAGTACGTTTACATGGACAGCAATAATCTAATTATTGACCTTATTCTGAATAAGACGTATAATATTCTGATTAAGGTGTTTACATGAGTTGCTTTTAGAATATTCCTTTCATGTTCCCATTTCATGTTATAGAACATAGATCGATTAATGGTACACGTTGTTATGTCCCCACGCCACGCCGTCCGACATTCCCTCCAGAATTTCACGTATCAACATACAGTTCGTCTTCGTTATGGAACCGTATACAGTTTTATGCGTTTCATTTTTAATTTTATGAAAGCTTTGAGTGCAGTTAATTATTTGTCATGCTGTACGTGCTAATAGACGACTGCTTGAAGCCGTGGGCTGCGTCCCAAACCACGTACTTACCTACTATATATTAGCTGAAATACGTGTATCTCTCCTAGTATATAGTAGGTAAGTACGTGGTTTCGGACACAGCTGTGCTCCCTTGTTTGCCGTTGCAAACGGTTGAGCACTGCCGTGTGTGATCGTGTCCTGTTGCAAAATGCGGTGAAAACTCCCACATATATACATAATAGTGTGATTAAGGTGTTTACATGTCTGTAACACACCTCGATAATGCGACTAAAACAGGAATACTCCACATGTCTTAATTCGATCTGTGTTTACTTCGAGTACGACTTTAATCGAATATGACTTTAGTTGGATTAAGGTAATCAGAAATCGCTGTTTACATGCTAGTTTCTTAATCAGAGTATCGTCTTAATGGGGGTTAATATAGGATTATTGTTGTCCATGTAAACGTACAGATTATGTGTTTGGTACTGTATATGCAGTCAGGACTTTTAAAAAATATTGACAGCAGTAAGCTAATTGCCTGCACAAAACATATAGCAGTGTACAATTACAATATAATATGTAACGATAAACTTAACAATGGCTTCATGAATAAAAACAAAAAAAAACCCCACATCTGATGCGCATTCTTTGTTCTTCATTTTCTAGGAGTAGAGTTTAAAAAGAAAAAAACAACCTTGTTGTATTTTTTTGTAGATAATTAAGAGAAAGTGCACCGCCATCTTGCCCTGATCAAAGTGACATGAACGCGTACCTGACGTCGTAATTACGACTTCCCAACTCGTAAATACGAACTTCCCAGGAGGACTTGAACACACAAGTTATAGTTACTCTGCTTAACAGTTCAGCTTCATGCTTACACCACCACCATCACTATCGCACTCGTGGTCTCGTAGATCGCTTATTAGCCAAGTCGAGTCCAACATTTGCTATCTCCGCCATTTCTACTTTGGATTTCTCATTACTGTGATGTGGAACATCGCTGGAAAATGCAGAGCGAGAAAAGACGCTCTTTGCGTTTGAGATCTTTACAATCGTCATTGTAAGTGTACTAACGTTGTCTCAGAATCGGCAAAAACGTCACAAATATAAACATATATACATAAACTAATATAAATATAAACAAAACATATTTTCAGGTAAATGGGGTTCAGTTAAGCAGTACGGCGATTAGAGAATGCCACTGTTGAAGCCAGACTCACTGTTAACTTATTATTTAGTTTTAAAAAATATATAAATTTTATTTGTTTGTTTGTTTATTAACCCAATTGGACTTTTCAGTATCGAATTCTACGTAGTATATTAGAACTTTTTTTGTCTGACCTATTGTTTGTTACTATTTCATTTTATGGCATGTTAATTTGACTACTTTTCTTAAAACAAAATGTACATTTAGCTTGAGATTTTACCTGTTTAAAAAAAAAAGAATAATAATTTACTTTGCACGTTTTCTTGTATTTATTTTTTATTTTTATTTTACAAAATGTAATAAATGTATTTACCTCTCTCTGTGTGTGTGTTTAAATATATATATATATATATATATATATATATATATATATATATATATATATAAAATTTAATTTATTTTTTTGTATAACTTTTTTTTGTTGTTGTACCTTTTTTACCATTTCATTTTTATGCAGTTTTTTAATTACCTTTTAAAAAATTTATTTAGTTTTTATCTTTATTTTACAAAATATAATAAATGTATTTACCTTTCTGTATGTATGTATATATATATATATATATATATATATATATATATATATATATATATATATATATATATATATAATATTATTAATTTTTTCGTATAACTTTTTTGTTGTTGTTGTACCTTTTTACCATTTCATTTTCATGCAGTTTTTTTCCTCTTTTTAAAATTTATTTTGTTTTTGCTTAATATTTTACCTGTTCCTGTTAATTAATTAATTGATTTATTTATTGAATTAATTTTATGAATGAATCACTAAACTAATTAATCAAGCTTTTTTTTCTTTTTTAAGTATAATAATAATAATAATAATAATAATAATAATAATAATAATAATAAAAGCCCTATGTTTTTGTGTTTTTTCCTTTTCAGGCATGCACCTTGGCACGACGCAATGCAGACGTGTTTATGAAGTACCTGCACAGGAACAGTGTGAACATGCCGGGCATGCTGGCACAGATAAAAGCTCCAGAACAGCAAGTCAAGAGTGAGCACTTTATACACACACACACACACACACACACACACACAGAAACGGGTACAGTGAATGAGATCTGTCAGTGAATATAATGTGTGTGTTTGTGTGTGTGTGTGTGTGTGTATTTTTGGGTAGATATCCTGAATGAGCTGCTGCAGAGGGAGAACAGAGTTCTTCACTTCTGGACGATGAGGAAGAGGAGGCTCGACCAGTGTCAGCAGTACGTGGTGTTTGAGCGCAGCGCAAAGCAGGTCAGCAACACACACACACACACACAGAAAATGTGGCAAATGATAACACATACTGTACCAACTTAATGCTGAAACTTTGCATGTCATGTGTGTTGACATACAGTTAACTGTTGCCATAGTAACACAATCCCCCCCCCCCCGTTTTTCATGTTATCGGCAAACGAATAGTACAGTAGTGTTTCTCCTCCCGACCTTCCCGTATCTGCTAGAGTATGGTTCCTAACATAAAAAAAACACATAATAGGACGTTTTGAACAAATCGGTTATTTAAGCTTCTATTTAACGTTTTTGGAAGGAGTCTCCGGCGTGAGAGGGAGCGTTTATTTCTGTCGTATTCGTTTCGGTAGAACGCGAGCGAACATTCAAAATAAAAATCAATTAGTGTGCAAATATATATCGAAGCCGATTATCATGAATATTCCGAATATAAGTTCACTGAAAGTCTGTCTTCATTTAACAAAGTTTCACCTGCAAAATTTCATTAAAAAAAAAAAATTATTTCTTGTGCTCACAATTCGGCTTACCGTGGCCATTAAATACTTATATATTATATATATTTATATAAGGTAAATATACAGTTGTGCCCAAAAGTTTCCATACCCCTTGCAGAATCTGTAAATCTTAATACTGTTAACAAAATAAGAGGGATGATAAAAATCCCATGCTGTTTTTTATTTAGTTCCATCCTGAATAAACTATTTCACATAACAGATGTTTACATATAGTCCACAAGACAAGATAATAGATGAATTTATAAAAATTACCCCATTCAAAAGTTTACATATGCTTGATTATTAACACTGTGTGTCGTTACCTGGATGATCCACGACTGTGTTTATGTTTTGTGATGGTTGTTCACTAGTCCCTTGTTTAGCCTGAGCAGTTAAACTACCCACTGTTCTTCAGAAAAATCCTCCAGGATCCTGCACATTCTCTGCATATTCTGCATATTTGACCCCTTTCCAGCAGGCTATATGATTTTGAGATCCATCACTGAGGACAGCAAATAATGTGCAGGACCTGGAGGATTTTTCCGAAGAACAGTGGGCAGGTTAATCTGCCCACAGATGCCTCATATTTTGTTAACAGTATTACGATTTAGCAGATTCTGCAAGGGGTGTGCAAACTTTTGGACACAACTGTAGGTAGTGTAAATGTTATGGAATTGTAGTAATTAGGGATCGCAGAGATCCATGAATAGGCATGTTCTACACAGGAATCGTCTCCACCGCAGCTACAATTACAGGCCCTGTTCTTAAAGCATGGATAATTATAGTTGAGGAGATTCTCTCCGGTCTGCGCACACACACACACACACACAGTCCTGCATGTTTACATAGTTTAACTTCTACTCTTCTGAATAGGATTTGATTCATACTTCATAGGATCACTGTCGGTTTTTCTGGCCAAGTGTGATCTCACTAATGAGGAATTCCTTTCCCCCGCATATACACTGTACTCTTTATCCTCATAGTGTTTCTATTATCTGAGTAGGCTGTTCAACAGTTTAGGTCATACGTTTATATATGAATCTGCAAAATGCTAATAATTAAAAATAAATAAATGTAAGAAAAACAAAAAAAGAGGGATTATAAAAATAGCATATATATACTTTTTTAAATTTAGTACCGCTCTGAATGGAGCTACTGCACAGAACAGATGTTTACATACCGTATGGTCCACAAGACACAATAATAACCGAATATACACCAATGAACCAGGTCAAAAGTTTACACACGCTCGATTCTTAATACCGTTTGAGCTATCTGGATTATATATGATCAACGATATGATGTTTTGTGATCCCGATGTGTTCACGAGTCCCCTGTTAGTCCTGAGCAGTTAAATTGCCCACTGTTCCAGGTCCTGCACCTTCTTTGCTTTCACAGCATCTTCTGCATATTTGAGCCCTTTCTAACAGGGGCTATATGATGTTGAGTTCTATCTTTTCACACTGAGGGACTCGTACACGACTATTACAAAAGGTGCAAGCGTTCACTGATGCTCAAGACGGCAACACGATACATTAAGAGTTTAGGGCGAGGGAGGGGGGGGGGTTAACTTTTGAACAGGATGATCGGTGTAAATTATTATTATTTTGTTTAAAGATCTTGATTTTTTTTTTTTCATTTAGTACTGTCTTTCAGAAGCTACATACTACGGTGTTGTATTTCTTTAATAAATACATTGGATTATTCAGCGTATATTTTTGCAGTGTTATTATTGTGAAGGGCACAAACAGTAATAGTATTAGCATTTTAGTTCCCTTCTTTCTTTTTTATTATTTTTTTATGATACTTTTAGAGTTATTTTTGAAGTTTAGTCAACTGACTTCAGTTGTATCCAAGTAACAAAGTTCCCCTGCAAGTGACCTGATGTGATAGGCATGATAGGTGTGTTTGGGAAAATAAAGATTGGAAGTAGCTACACGGCAGGCGTGCATTACAAACTGGGAATTAAAGGTGTGACGTAATAATTGCATGTCGATACAGGTGAAAAATGTACGTCTGACCAGGAATCTTAACAGGATTGTGTTTAGGTTGAGAGCTCCCTCTACTGGACACCTCAAAATGCCTCTCTCTCTCTCTCTCTCTCTCTCTCTCTCTCTCTCTCACACACACACACACACACACACACACACACACACACACACACATTTTTCTCTGTTTTAGGCTCTGGAGTGGATCCACGATACGGGTGACTTCTACTTGTCCACGCACACATCGACAGGCTCCAGCATCCAGCACACACAGGAGCTGCTGAAGGAGCATGAGGAGTTTCAGATCACAGCCAAGGTGTGTGTGTGTGTGTGTGTGTGTGAAAATGAGTCAGGCCAATTATATCAGCATTATTATAATATCAGATATTAAAGTGAATTGCTTTCAGTTTATGCTTAATATACCAGCGGGTGGCAAATTGCTGTGGTGTAAGAGGACCAAAACATGTCCTGTTATGTAAACTTTTGGTCAGTCAACCAATCAAAATTAAGCTAGTTACATCACAACACTGATTTGTGATATTAAATATTGTTCAAGATACTAAAAGGTACAAAGACCCAAAGCGGAATGAATCTGTCTCGTACTCGAGCAGTATTTCTTTGAAAAACGCATAGTAATAAAAGTTTTGACGCTTGCACATGGACGCTTTTAGCTATAAAGCAACAAACGGTTCTAACAAGCCTGATAACATGCTAGTTTCGTTCACGTGAATCACGAAAATCACGAATTCCGCCATAATGATGAGGCTTAGATATGCAACACTGACTGCAGTGCAGAATACTACATAAGAGTATAAATACTGCAGCGTGTGGTTACTGGAGGCGGAAACAAAAGTGGATAAATAAACAAGGAATGATATTTGTTTGGGAAATAAATCCACAGGAGGGCAACATCAAAACAGGAACATCCAAAAAAGAGGTAGGATTCGGAAAACTGAAAACCGAAAGCGTTCACAACGAGATAAGCGAACAGAGGGGTAGAAATTGACGAACAAATCAAATTGAAACACAGAACAGGTGAACACGTTAGGGTAGCAAACCAACGATAAGACTGGGGCTGAGGCAGGGCTAAAACCAAAACAAGTACACATGACTGTGGTAAACACAATCACGTGACGTGAACGAAAAAGCAAGCAAAGATCAACATTTAAATAACTAATGAGAATTCGTTTGAGGGTTTTCTGTTTTTGGGGCTGCGGTTGGTGGAAATCAGGCTGAGCTGTAGAGTTCACTAGTGCTGAGAAATCAGTACATGTCTCTAGCTCTCATTCTCTTCCTCTCTCTCTCTCTCTCTCTAGCAAACCAAAGAGCGGGTGAAGCTGTTGATCCAGCTGGCAGACGGCTTTTGTGAAAAGGGCCACTCCCATGCGGGTGAGATCAAGAAATGGGTGGTATCAGTGGACAAGCGCTACCACGACTTCTCGCTCCGTATGGACAAATACCACTGCTGTCTGGAAAAAGCGCTGGGGATATCCTCAGATTCCAACAAGGTGATTAGGACACGTGTGTGTGTGTGTGTGTGTGTGTGTGTGTGTGTGTGTGTGTCTGGAAAGATGTGCATTTTCATTGTTAATGATGTCATTTGTGAAAAAGAAATAGTGCATGTAGATTGTGCGTTGACGCCTGCTGTGGTGAATAGAGCATTCAAAGGATTTCATTTTATTTTATATGCATAAAAAAAATCTATGTTGTGTGTCTTCAGAGCAGAGACTTGCAGCTGGACATCATTTCGGCGAGCGCGCCTGGAGCTGAGGTCAAGCTCCGAGACGCCAATCATGAGCTCAATGAAGAGAAGCGCAGGTCGGCTCGGCGAAAAGAGTACGTCTGCTTTAACACACACACACACCAAGAACCCAATGAGTCCTGAAATAGACACACTACCATATCCGCTGAAACGAGCACTCGGACGTGGATACGTATAATTTTCATTTCTCGTCAAAGCTAACCACAGCAGCTCAGCTCTTATGAAGTGCAGAGCCGTTCCCAGAGCTATAGCGCCGTGCTTTTTCGAAATACAATTGCCTCACAAATCTGTCTGCGTGTCTGTTGTGCCCTCCTGTATAGGTTCATAATGGCCGAGCTGATTCAGACAGAGAAGGCCTACGTCAGAGACCTGCACGAGTGCATGGACGTGAGTACGGCTACGTTCTCGGCAACAGGACTGTAGTATCTGTTTTTAAAGAAGCCGGTACACTCCATCTTGCAAGATTCTCCTATCCAGTGAACTGAAGTAGCAAGAACTAGTGTAATCTGCCCTCATAAAAAAATTATAAATTAATTAATTAATTAACTATCACCAGATCACCAAAGAACTAGCATACTTCAGAAAAAGAACTTTGATACTCCTTCGTTGTTTTTAAAGACGCTAGTACTGTCCACGCTGTTATGTGAAAGATTGTCAGCCTAGCAAAAGGACTAGCATACTTAATTGTAGGCTAGCAAATGAGCTAGTTTATTCCAGCCTCTTAGTATTTTGCCCTCTTAGCACAAGTACCAGCATAGTCTACTCTGTTATCTAGTCTATCAAAAAGGATAAGCAAAAAGACTAGCATATCCCAGCATGCCTGGAAAAGGACTATGATAGTCCTGTTTGGTTTTGTGGAGCTGGTACACTCCACCCGGTTATCTGAAAGATCCTCGGACTCAATTTGCCTACTATGCTAGCAAAAGCTAGCTTTGTCTAGCCTCTTAGTGTAATTTGCCCTCTTACCCAAAAGTAACAAGCATAGTCTAGCTTGTTGTCCAAAGAACTATCTGGTCCTGCAAAAAGACGATCATGCTTCACTGAATATCGAAGAAATACTAACATGCTCCACCTTGTTAGCAGAAAGACTAGCATATTCCAGCATGCCAGGAAAAGGACTGTAGTACATCTGCTTTAAAAAAAAAATTAGCTGTTCGACAATCAGACTTAATTATCCTAGTAAAAGGACTACCATACTTAGCTGCAATGGAGCAAACAATAGAAACGCTCATATAATTTGTAATGGTTATAATGGGAATTGTATTGGTTTTAATGGAAACTGTAATGGTCCCTCTGGGTCTCTACTGGTAATTTGTTGCCTTCTATTGGTGCCATGTGATGTCTAGTGGACACCACTAAGGCCTATTAATGTTCATGGTTTTAATGGTTAGCTGATGGTTTGTAAAGATATTTGTAATGGAAACCATTAGAATTTCTGGGATGGTTTATATGGTTGTTGGGAGTTTTTTTTTCAGCAGGGTTGTTGTCCATAGAACTATTACTGTAGATCCCTTGGTTATTGCAAAAGTTATGAGCATACTTTATTATATTTGGTAAAATATTAGCGTACCCCACCCTATTTGAAGAAATGCAAGCATATTCCAGCATGCCAGGAAAAGGACTGCAATACTCTGATGTGGTTTTCAAAGGTTCTAATAAACACCCTGTTGAAATGAAAGACCATCAGACTCAATTTGGCTAGCAAAAGGACTAGCATACTTACCTGCAGGCTACAAAATGATCTAGGTTACTCCAGGCTCTTAGCCACAGTACTAGCATAGTCTACAGTACTGTATATTGCTGTCTAAAGAACTATTCGATCCCTCGGTCTTGTAAAATAATGGGTATGTGTCATCATATTGGGAAAAATACCAGTATACTCCACCTTGTTAGCAAAGAACTAGCATATTCCATCATGTCAGGAAAAGGACAACGATACACCTATCTTGTTTTTTCAAGGCTCTAACACACTCCATCCTGTTATATGAAATATCATTCCTGGTTTTAATGGTTATAATTGGAATTGTATTGGTTTTTAATGGAAATTCTAATGGTCCCTCTCTACTGGTAATTTTTTGCCTTATATTGGTGGTATGTAATATATAGTGGACCAGTAATGGTAATGGTTAGTTGATGGTTTTTAATGGTATTTGTAGTGGAAACCATTAGAATTTCTATGATGGTTTCTATTGACTTTATTTTTTTTCAGCAGGGATGAGACTAGCAAATATTTTCTAGCGAAATGACTAGAATACTGAAGAAGAATACGGAAGAACTGATTTCTAACGTTTGCGACCCTAAAGGTCCTGATGTCCATAACAACTAGTGTAGACCTAGTACGATCCACCTTGTTAGACATTCTGTCTAGGCATAATGACCTTCCAAACCCGCATCCTCATAGAGCCATGTTGTCCACTAGGAAGACCGTTTTCCTCCCTTTTTACTTGTGTGTGTGGGGGGGGGGGGGGGGGGGTGTTGTTTGGAAAGAGAGCGAAAATGAACTTGTTATAGAAGTACAAACATAGCAAGAAGAAACCTTTTGGTGTGCTGTTGCAGACGTATTTTTGGGAGATGACCAGCGGTGTGGAGGAGATTCCCCCGAGGATCGTCAACAAAGAGCACATCATCTTCGGCAACATGCAGGACCTCTATGAGTTCCACCAAAAGTAAGTGTCCTTAAACGCCTGAAGTGTAACCCTTGGTTTAAATTTTTACTTAAAAAAACAAAACAAAAATGTTTTAACCCTTTCTTTTTGATTGTTCTGTTCTAGCATTTTCCTGAAAGAGCTGGAGAAATACGAGCAGCTGCCTGAAGATGTCGGCCACTGCTTCGTCACGTGGGTGAGTGTTTAGTGGGAGAGTCTGGACAGACCTTGTGGGACTGAGCGGTGTGAGTCCAGTTTTGAGTCTCGAGAGAATCTGAGTCACTCAGAATACATGACTAAAGGACTCAACACTTGGGGGCAGGCTGTAATAAGAAAATCATTAATGACAGTTGAAGTTGATTATTTTCCCAACAGCACACCCCAAAGAGATTTACCACATTACAATTTTAAATTGTGGATCTTGTGGAGTCCGTTTTAATGTTATGGCTGATCGGTGTGCGTAATCCTGTGATATGCCTTGCAGCCAGAACTACTGCCTAAGCTGCTCTTATAGAAAATGAATTAATACCTTCCAATCAATCAGAATTGAATTCAGCAGTTTTGTTTGCAACATTGCATTGTTGTCTACTACAGGCGGACAAGTTCCAGATGTACGTGAACTACTGTAAGAACAAGCCGGACTCCACACAGCTCATCTTGGATCACGCCAGCTCGTACTTTGACGTAAGTGTAATTGTAGCTGTTCTTTTACACAAACTCATCGCATACCTATGGTGACCGGAAAATTCCCAGAAGTAATTCGGGATCACGGATGGCCTAGCCTGCTGAACTGTAGCAGACTCGCACCTGACTCAGGTCGCTAGGAGACGAACGTAGAGAAATGAGCACGGAGGTCCAACCTCGCTTTTTAAAAAAATATATATATATATTTTCCATCGTCTTCTAAAATTGATGTCGAACTGGTACTCGTGCTCCCGCCACAAACGTTCTCCATTTTTTTCCTTATCTGTGTTCAAGTGCAAAAGTTTGCCCACCCTTGGGACAAAATGTCAGCAACAAACAATTTTACATTTATAGCACTGGTTCCACCATCAACACAGTATAATTTTTTTAGTGTCTCTGCCACTGAGTGGTGGAGTCGTTATGTTTTTGGGTCGTCCGTCACTCCAAGATTCTCGTTAGCGGTATATCTCTGCTTGAATAATTGATATGGTAACCAGCAGGTGAACAGATTAGATTTGGTCAAGGTTGCAGTGTTTTTTAATTTTTTTATTTGTGTCATATAAATTAGTAAAAAAGGACTAGTGTTTCTGCGTGTGTGTGAGTGTGTGTGTGAGAGAGAGAGAGAGAGAGAGAGAGAGAGACATGGTATTCAAAACCATGAGTGTGTCAGTCAGATTTCCCCTTTAAGACGGCAGAGAAAGCTTTCTCCATCTGGAGGAGAATATGGTCGAGACCTTGCAAGAACCCTCACCTGTCAATCATCCCAGCACCGACGCCCCATCTGACCCGCTGGCTCCGCCTCCATGCTGTTCATCTCTCGGCTGTTTTTGGACAGGGACATTGTTCGCTTCAGTTAGGCTGTATTTCTTTCTGACATGAGAGTGTGTGTGTGTGTGTGTGTGTGTGTGTGTGTGTGTGTGCGTGTGTGTGTGCGTGTAGGAGATCCAGCAGAGACACAGGCTGGCAAACTCCATCTCCTCCTATCTCATTAAACCTGTGCAGAGAATCACCAAGTACCAGCTGCTCCTCAAGGTGGGTGGGCCAGACAATGCCACCAAGCTGTGCGTGCGTGTGCGTGTGTGTGTGTCCAAGATCAACACAAAACAACACACTTCCAACCAGTCTACAAAACACTAATTAGAATCTCATCAGTATGAGTCTTATTGCTTTATTAGGATTATACCACAGCACTGTTGAATTGTGTGTGTGTATGTGTGTGTGTAGGAGCTTCTGACATGTTGTGAGGAGGGCAAAGGTGAGATCAAGGACGGCCTGGAGGTCATGCTCAGCGTGCCCAAGAAAGCCAACGATGCCATGCACCTCAGCATGCTAGAAGGTCAGTGCAACACACACACACACATACACACGCACATTTTCTGTACACACATACTTTCAGAATGCACAAAAAGTTATTAACAGAGACTCTTTGTCGCCATCTATCTCTATCTCTATGCATCTCATTTTTGTTATTCTGCCTTTCTCTTTCTTGTTCTTTCTTTCTCTCATCACTTTGTTTTATCTTTCCATCTGTCTTCCCTTCTCTCCATCTGTCTTTCTGTCTTTTCCTCTCTCCTTCTCTATTTACACTTCTCCATATTTCTCTCTCTCAATCACTCGTTCTCCTCTTCATCTTTTTCTTCTTTCTCAATCCTCTCTCTCTCTCTCTCTCTCTCTCTCCATTTCTTTCCCTCATTATATACCTCTCTTTCCATCTCTCCTTCTCTCCATCTCTCTTTCTAACTCATTTGTCGTTCTCTTTGTCCCTCTTTAACTCTCGCCATCTCCCTTTCCCTGTTTCCACCTTCTTGTTCTCTCTATCCATGTCTCTTTCCCTCTGTCCGTCTCTCTGTCTCTCCATCTCGCTCTCCGTCTTATTTTCTCTTTCTTTCCCTTCATCTCTCCATTTCTCTGTCCCTCTCTCTCCATCTCTTTTCATATCTCATTCCCTCTTCATCACTATCTTGCTTCTTCTATCTCTTTTCCCCTCTCTTCTTCTCTTTCTTTCTTTCACCGTCTCTTTCGTTCTGTAACATTCTTTCCCTCTCCCCTTTGCTTTCTCTCTCCATCTTTCTCTCTAACTCTCTCTCTCTCTCTCTCTCTCTCTCTCTCTCACACTCTGACTGCAGGTTTCGATGAGAATCTCGAGTCTCAGGGTGAGCTCATCCTGCAGGAGTCTTTCCAGGTGTGGGACCCGAAGACGCTGATCCGCAAGGGCCGAGATCGCCACCTCTTCCTGTTCGAGATGTCTCTCATCTTCAGCAAAGATGTCAAAGACTCCAACGGCAGGAGCAAGTACCTCTACAAAAGCAAGCTACTGGTACGGCCTCTCATTCCTCGGGTTACATATAAAAAAATTTTAAAATGTAATTATGAAAATGGCAAAAACAGTGAGTCAGACAGTAAAGAAAGCAGGCCAAATATACTTTACTAGTCCTGCAGTTATTTTGTTTTGTTTTTTTTTACTTTTAAAGATATACAAAATTGATATAAAATCCTTGCACTGTGAAAGAGTGAATTCCATCGGGTTCCCCGTCAATACCCAGTCCTGCTCAGCTGGTTTAAAGTGCACGTGGCAGCTCACAGATTTGTTTTTGGACAAACTGAAAAAAGCCTTACTGAAATTTCTGGCCATTGAGCCAGATATAAGAAGGGCTTTGTTGATGGGCATGAGCTTCCATGCTGCGCGCTCTCATTTCTAGCATTATTGACGTCATTTGAGCCACATCTTTAAATGAAATAATATGATAAACAGATTTATTATTTAGCACTCTTATTTATAACGTTTATATATTTCAACTTCGGACCTGTTACTTACAACTTGTCGCTTTTAGCACAGGAGAAACAACACCACAGCTCTGTTCATTTGTAAAACACCCAACTGAACACTGTGCTTCCATATTTGGATAAAAATCTATTCACACATACAAACTGTATACCTGTACTGACATGATAGATCAGGCTGGTTCTTCAAATCTGGCTCATGAGGTCTACTGTCCTGCAGAGTTCACCTCCAACCTCGACCTCACAATTTTTACAGCAGTATGCTATTATAGAGGACTTACTTTTGTGAAAATTTCAGATTCGTATCTGGTCCCACACCAGAGATATTCAACCCGGAAATGAGGGAACTTTTTTTAAAACTGCATTTTCTTGCCCCGTAACAAAAAAAAAAGAGAAGTCTCAAACCTGAAATGTTCTGCGTGCATACTATACTTACCTAGGTACCCCCTAAAAAAATTAAGACTTAGACTCGTACCCTTCCCATTATAAAATGACCCTAAATGTGGAACTATGAGCCATCTTAAGTGTTACGATTGGACACAAGTTCTAAGTCTAAGGAACATGAACGTGCAGGATGTTTATATATGTACATTTACCGTGTAATGTACCCTAGAGATCAGTTTTTGTTCCAAGGAGCTAGACCCATCCTGAGCCGAGATTTTGAGCTGTATAAACAAAAACAACTACACCAAAAAAAAAAAAACTGGTGGTTTTGCAATGCCAATACCTAGAGGTAGTCACTCAAAATAAAAAACAAGTTCTAAACTTTAAAAACGGTCAAGCAACCAACTTTGCAATTATCGGACCACTTGAGATGGAATGACCCTACACCAAATTGTACTGTTTGAGAGAATAAAATTCATGTATAATTCATAGTCCTCAAGAAAACATAACCAAAATGAGCCATTTGGATGAAAATCTCTCTCTCTCTCTCTCTCTCTCTCTCTCTCTTTCTCTTTAGACCTCCGTATTGGGAGTGACGGAGCACGTGGAAGGAGATCCGTGTAAATTTGCACTCTGGGTCGGGCGCACGCCTACCTCAGACAACAAGATCGTCCTGAAGGTGGGAGGTGGCTTTAGGGCTGATACACTAAAGCTGAAACCATCTGTTTTTTTTTTTTGTTTTTGTCTTTTGCAGTACTGAAAAACTTTCAGGAGTTATCTGTACATAATTTTACGCTTATATAACGGCTGCGTGGGCTAAAGGCCTGTTAAGACTGATGAGTCATATTCAAATGCAAGCGCGTACACACACACACACACACACACATAAACACACTCTTATGATACGTATGTAACCACTCAAGTCTACATCGTAAATTAAGGACGTATGTGTATGTGTGTGTGTATGCAATTTGCACTGACAGGCCTCCAGTATTGAGAATAAGCAGGAGTGGATCAAACACGTGCGTGAGGTGATTCAGGAACGTACCATTCACCTGCGGGGGGCTCTGAAAGAACCCATCCACATCCCCAAAACCACCACAGGAGCAAGACTGAAGGGAAGAAGGTACAACACCGTAACTTTGTCGCCACAGGCGCAGGCAGACAGATTGATAAATAATGAGACAGACATACTGGGAGAAAGAGAGAGAGAGACAGAGTGAGATATAGATATAGATTGACAGATGGATAGAAAAAGTGGCAGGCAGACAGATAGATAGACAGACAGCAAATATCAAATACAGGTACAGACAGATCTTTTTAAGGGGAATGTTTTCACTTTCCTGACTGATGGCTATCTTAACCAATCACAGAGAGGGGGAGGAGCTGGACAGTCAGGGCGATGTGAGCAGCCAGCCAGACACGATCTCCATCGCATCCCGCACCTCCCAGAACACCCTGGACAGTGACAAGGTGAGTGTGAAGACACACACCGGCCACAATGAAGCACATTTCACGGATTTATTGTCACAGGAAAAGAAGGGTCCTCCTGGAAAGGTTCTAGATGTATTGGGCTAAAAGGCGAATTAGTTCTGAACTCCGATTTTCTGTGGATGTCTGCATGCGCCTATAATATAGCAAGCTGCAGTCAGCTAGCGAAATAAGCACCTGGAGATGGAGTTGCTGCCGTAGCTGGAGTTTCTCCTCACAGCACAGACGTTCTTCCACCCACTCTCTGGCTCAGCTCGCCTCTCCCACAGACTTGTTTTTGTCACCCGATCAGCATCGCAAGCCTTCCACTCTACACTCACACACACGCGCAGTCCCCTGTGTGCACAAACTTAATTAAATGCACACCTAGGCACACATACATTATAAAACCTGCGCTAGGTAGGTTTGCTGGCTACAGCAAATCTAACACACACTTCCATATCTATATATGTGAAGGTTCTTTCTTATGCACATGCACCCCTTCACACACTCAGGCTGGGTCAGTGTATAGTTACGTATCTGCACACACATATACAAGGTCTCAGAAACATATTTGAGTTCATTCAACTTATAGATTCAAAAGGATTCACTGACTGAATTGCTGAGTCAAACAGGACTCAACAGAGTGTTTAGTGACAAATTGAATCTTGGAGCATTCACTGACTCAAAAACCAAATCTTGTTCGTGAACAAAACAATTCACTCTCTCAAACACAGAATCTTATTCATAGACAAAAAGGATTCACTTACTCAAACACCGAATCTTGCAGATGACACAAACAGTGAGTTTAGCTCATGAACCAAATGATTCACTGACTCAAACACTGATTCTCGTTCATGAACAAAATGATTCCCTTATTCAAGAGCGAAAGTATAGTCTAACTCAAACACTGAATCATGTCTGTGAACAAAATGACTCACTGACTCAGACACTGAATCTTGTTCATGAACCAAATGATTCACTGACTCAAACACTGAATCTTATTCAAGAACAAAATGATTCCCTTATTCATGAATGAAAGTATACACTAACTCAAACACTGAATCATGTTTGTGAACAAAAGTATACACTAACTGAAACACTGATTTTCGTTCATGAACAAAACAATTCATTGACTCAAACACTGATTCTTGTTCATGAACAAAATGATTCACTGACTCAAACACTGAAGCTTATTTGTAAATGATAGGATTCACTGACTCACACCCGCCCAGACACAAAAATGAACAAAACTGAACAAAAAGAATGACTCATTGAAGCTTAAATGACTCATTTCAAATGTCTGAATTGATCATGTGCAAAACATATATAACAAGAGCACAAAATCTTGGGGAGCACTGTTTCCACTATACATAGAAGACACACACACACAAGTACTTATTATTATCATCTCTAACATGACAGCATGTCTGTGTGACTCTTTGTGTCATTCCCTTCCATTTTTGGAATTTATATTTATATATTTCTTATATATGTGTGTGTGTGTTTGTTTATATATATATATATATATATATATATATTTATATATATATATATATATAAATTTTTTTTTTACTTTTGAATGTCTTCATGAATCCGTACAGCTATAAACACAGACGCTCTATATCAGTGTCGCTTTGGTCTACACCACATGCAGTGAGGTGAAAAGGTCAGGGCCAGCCGTGCGCATAACAGATGCACAGTTTTAATTAGCCTCCCGCTCCTTTAAATGGCTCCGCCGTCTCGGAAAGCGTGCGATGCTGTCGCCGCGGCGACGCTGAGACGTGTCATCAGCCTCCAACAGCATGCTGAAGGACCAGGCAGTGAGAGCAGATGATGGAGAGGAACGCTGCGTTCCTTTGCTTTTAGCTTTCCGTCACAATGCGCAAGGAATTTAATGGTAGATATGAAAGCTTTTTTTTTTTTGATATTTAATGTGGATCCCAGAAGCTGAAGATATGGAGTGTAAAAGCTCAGCGTCTGTGGCACACCTCCTCTGCTCGCTGGCTATGCCACATTACCAGTGGGTATGTGATTGAATCAAACACTGAATCTTGTTTGTGAACAATTGATTTGAATTGAAATGATTCACTGACTCCAAATAAAATAATAATGATAATAATAATAATAATAATAATAATATCATTTGGTGATCATCACATTGAAATTGTTTATTGTACGTGTACAGTCCATCTTGAATGAACTTGCCTTATGAAGTGCTATTTTTAAATGGCTCATCTAGGTTCTATACCGAACGATTTAACAGTTGCAGGATTCTATAATATGCAATATGGCTTTTGGAATGTGATGCTTTTTAAAAAGGAAATAATGAACAATTTTTTTAAAATCAACTCCTTTTAGCCTAAGCTGTATACTCCATGGTTGGACATGTCATGATTTTGAAAGACCATCAAGGAACAATACATCAAAAATCACATTTACACAAATCTCCTGCTTATCAAAACTGTATTCCATCAGCCAAGATATGTATGATGTCTGATGTTTGCACTAAAGCTACAAGCCTAATTTTGCTAACAAGTAATAGAAGGCATCCAAGACATTTTCCCAGTCTTAATATATGATTCATCATTCATTCATTCATCTTCATTAACTGGCAGTCCCTGGTGGATCCAGAGCCTGTCCCAGGAATACTAGGTTGCAAGGCGTTAATACAGTGTGGATGTGATGCCAATTCATCACAGGGCACTATGCACACATCTAGGGGCAGTTTAGAGTAGCCAATGCTCTGAGGAAACCAGAGAAACTGCAGGAAACCCACTCAAACACAAGGAGAACATGCAAAACTGCACACAGACAGTAACCTTAGATCAGGATTGAGCCGTTCTGCAACACTTTTCTGATTTAAATTCTCAGTGGAGGCATCTCGCTGTCTTCCACAGCTGTCTGGTGGCTGCGAGTTGACGGTGGTCATCCACGACTTCATGGCCAGCAACGGATCAGAGATGAGCGTGAGGCGAGGTCAGACGGTGGAGGTGCTAGAGAGGTCTCAGGACAAACCTGATTGGTGCCTGGTGCGCACCACCGACCGCTCGCCTGCCCAGGAAGGCTTGGTGCCCAGCGCCATGCTCTGCATTGCCCACTCCCGCAGCAGCATGGAGATGGAGGGGATTTTCAACCATAAAGGTAAGACCGATGGATTTTCACCAAAGAGTCCTGTTTAGTTGCTAGGATCGATTGAGGGTTATGCACAGGGTTTTGTTGTACATCTTTACAGAGCATGTTTCTGAAAGATGGGCTTCAGGATTTAAAGCGTAATTCAAGATTGGTTGTCCAATCTTACCCTCAAAGTGTTGGTGCCACACCTGACTCTACCTGTTAAATCAGGTGATCTTAGTTTTTTAGGTGTCTCTTCTACTTGGTTGGAATGAAAACCTGCAGCCACACTGGCCCTTTACAGACAAGATCGGACCCCACCCCTGCTTTATTGGCATTCTAGTTAAAGCCGTTGTGAGATGAATTTCTTGACTCAGCTTTGTGGTGTTTGATGTTCCACTCTTTTGACCCCATAATAGCATCTGTAATGTCCAGTCTTGAGAAAGTATTTCATCATTCCATAGCCTTGAGGGGCTTTCCACACAGGCAGGTCCTTACTGGTGTAGGAGGATTCCAGCTGTTTCAGTGATGACTCAGACTACCAACCTTTAGTAGCCTGATAATTCTCTACATTCTGTGTAGGTTTATAAAAGCAGGATCAGTGAATTTTGAGTGTTCTGGTGTATTTCAGTCATATACTGTGTGACTTGCAGTTGTACTTGTTGGATAGTCGATACGATGGTGAACATGCTCCATGAAGCTGGGGCTAGTTTGTTGTACTCTATATCGTAAATGAAGAGACTTTTCAAGTCTTCATAAGTAGGGAGCAGATTAAAAACACTTGTCCCAACTTGGCTTGTATGATAATGATTTTTCGCCCCCCCTGCTTGGTTGGGGGTTGGAGGGGTAGGATAGGTTGGGTTTTGTAACAGTATTATTAGCTGTGCAGTCGGGAACTGCTTGACAGCAGTGGCAATTGTGAAAAGAACACAGCAGCATATTTTCCCTATATTTCTCTTACAAATCTGTTGTCTAATGTCCACACAGTCACACATGTCAAGTGTCGTCTGAGTTCATTAGTGAACTCAAAACATACTCCATTCGCTTTGACAGAAACAAGAATGCCCTACTTGAAAGAACGTGAGATTCGGCAGGGGGCAGGGCTTCCAGACGGTGTCAGTTAATATCAGAGCGTTCCAAAAAACTGTCAATCATTCCTCCTATGCAAAATGGGCAAGGGTTTATTTGTAGGTCTGGTAATATAATGTAGTCAGATCAACCATCACATGATACACATGGTGCTGGGGATCCACGATAATTTTTAGACTTGGCTATCATACTGTGAACATAACCCCCCTAGTCATAATTCACCACGGAATGCTTCCCAATGCAGTACACTCTGAAGACATTGTGTCATATGGCAACCTTTGGCATCCATCAAATGGCTCCAGGGTATTTCCAATAATCCAGAAGGTCAAAAGATAGAATAGCAAATTGTGTGTGTGTATATATATATATATATATATATATATATATATATATATATATATATATATATACATGCTGTCTTAGCACATTCATGCTTTCTAAGCATTTCTGACCACATGTCCCAGTACGAATCGAGCAATGTACTGTCATGTCGGTGAGTCAGTAAATCGTGTAAAGCACTCTGCTTGCTCAGACTTTTCTAACAAAGAGGAAGTCAGGTGCATTAATTGGCACAGTTACCAAGCGTAGGCATCTGGGGTCAGCTCTAAAGGGATGACTGGACTGTCATTGTGATGAAGCTATTGCGAGTGAGGTTTCCTGTTCATTGTAGAACACAGTGTTGAAAAGAATCAAGGTACTGACTAAGAGCTTGTTTCCCATTCATAGTGATTTTCTAGCAGAGCAATTTTTTTCTGAGAACTATTAAAGTCCTAATTTTAGGGCTCATTTTGTGTTCCGTATTTTAAAGAGATAGCACATATGTCAGCTTAAAATGCTTAGATATATTTTATTTGTCAGCCAAGTTGCGTCCTTTCCCATCGTTCCCCTGTCATTGGGCGGTATTTAGGAACACGAATAATATCTTTTTTAGATAAACGGTATAGGAATAAATAGAAAAAATAGGAATAAATGACGGTTTACAAATTACAATAAATTACAGATGATTTAGTGCCATGGTAACCAAAGACAGCCAATGACAACGTTTGGATACCGCCAGATAGTTTTTAAAATGAAAATCTTTAGTTTAATTTTAAACAATTATGAACTGAAATAAATGATTAATTAAAAACGGAATTTGAATGCTACAATTCTTGCCTATAAGCCACCAATAAGGTAGCTGCAATTTCCACTAATCAGAAGTCCATCATTAGAGGATCATCATCGTAAAATCTGACATGGAGAACAAGTTATTTCGTGGTCTGTTATAGAAATCGGCCATTATTGGAGTGGGAGGTGGGAAAGTTATTGTGTTGTTTTTTTTTTGTCACAAAGTCCAGCTTTGTAGACAGAGAATAGACAAATGGATTCAGGTAATACAGAAGAATGGCATAATTGGGGAAATGCTAATGGAAAGAGGAGAAAATCTTAACATCTTTGGCATCACAGGAAAGGTAAAAGTAGTGAAGGATTTTAACCAGCATAATCAGTGGAGTCTTGCAGGGTTTTGATCTTATGGACTAGAAGAATTGAAGATCGAGCGCTGGTTAGCTGATTAGTTTTTCATAATCTGACATATTTCTCGAACATTCACAAACATCACAGCTGTTAAATGCAACGAAGAACTTGTGGAATCTCAAGTGTTTGTTGGCCTTGCAGACCCTCCATGACTTGTCTGCTTAAATAACGTCCACCTTACAACCCTAAAAAGTATACATGGCATTTCAGGGTGTAATTTTATCTACGTTCTGCCTACAGCTACAGAATCAGAGAACTAGGGTTGCCCCGGTTCAGGTTCTCATTCCGTCATCGAAAGACTGTGTATCTCTTGACTGCAGTTGTGAGAAAGGTCACAGATTGGGCTCTCTTAGCAAGGGCCAGTTAATATTTATAGAATGTGTAAAAAGAGACAGTCCATAGATCTGGAACATCGCATTGATTATTATTTTTTTTTTCACAACTAGGGGTGTAGCAGCGTGCTACATGATTCATGCTAGTCACTCTGTGGAACCAAAGGCGAGTCCTTCCCTGAATGTTGATTGGTGCTGGAAGGAGTGGCAAAGGAGCCTTGTGTGTGTGTTCATTCAGCAACAGGAAGAAGTCCTACTGGCCACAGCCCAGGCACTGGAACCAGCCAAACACACCCTTCAACAGGAGGACCTTTGTGCTCCTCACTATGACGTTACTATATTCCTGCACTAATCGGCCATCACTCGTCAGTGAGGCGCTTGTCTGTGTAGGTGAAATGCTGCTGTGACCTGATATTACCCAAATCCGCCAGTCTTACTCTAGTCCAGTGATCAGCAACCTGCCACCTGGCTAAGAAAGAACCTTGTTAGAACACGTAATAAGTATTCAACTGGTTTGAAAAAAGTTAGACCGTAAGATTTCTGTAGCATTCGAAATAAACTGCTGTAATAATGGTTTTTGCTTAAAAATGTATGAGAATGTTGCTCATGTAATGTTACCGTGAACGTTCCCAGAGATGCCCCTCGAGTCATAGCATTCACGGTTCTTGACTTCTTGCTACGCCGACATGGAAGCAACCTACACTCTACACTTTTCTGCTTTTTCAGCTAAAGCAGTGGTTGACAATGTCATCTATATGACCTAGGAAGCCTTGCTCTTATGAGCCAATAGAACCCAAGTGGTCGGGACTGTTGTCAAAAAATCGTTCTCTCTCTGCCTGCTAGGATTTTCTTGTTAGCAATGTTTTCACCTACAAAAGTTTTGTAACAACATTATAGGAATGTCTATGAACGTTTTCTGCAAATGTCTGCGGATATTCTCAGAACACCCAGAAAATCGGCAGATGGAACATTCTTTGAAACAAATCCCCAGAAAACCTTCTGCTAACCTAAAATTCTAGTTCTTCCTAATTCTTCTGGTTTATCTTATGATGAAACCTTTATATCCTGATGGGAGTGGTCTCTTGCCGGACCATGCCATGTCCACAGAGCACGAGGGCGCACTGAATGGTTTGGTGAAGATCATAATAAAGAGATTTTCAATATTAAGCACTTAAACATCAAGAGTGGAAAGTGTCTTGCTTGTTCTTTCTCCTCCTCCTCCCCCTCCTCCTCGTCTTCTTTTTCTTCAGCAACCACCTCTTTCTCGCTACCTCCCTCCCTCCCTTCCCCTCTCTTTCTCTCTATCCCTCCCTTCCTCCCTCCCTCTGTCTCTCCACTTAGCACAACCCTACACTTTGCTCTCACATTCCCTTTCCTTCCACCATTCGTGATGTGTCAGGCGATTTTCAGTTTTCAGTTAAACCGTTCAGTACACGCCGTGCACCCACACCTCCTTTGAGTATGGCGCACAGCCTGAGCTCACTTTTATCCTTAAGTCCCATGTATCATATGAAATCAACGAGTGGACACACTGAAAATTGCAAAGTCTGGCTCCTGGATTTGGGTACGTACAATGGTTTTGACACCGCGACTCCTTTGTATGTGTAGTATATATATTACCTTAGTATCAAATTATTTCTTACCATTGGTGTGCTTAATGGTGTTCTTGATACCATACTGCATGATCACTAAATAATACAGGAACCTGATTTATGTTTGGGGTTTTCTTTCAGAAGTCGTTCGATCAGCTTGATTTATGAGTTCAAATACAGTTATTTATACACTCTTTTCCATTTGCCTCATGTGAGCTGGCCCCGTTCTCACCTATTATTGTTGTGCATGTTGTTAGACTTGACGTACCTCCAGGGGGTCTATGGTACATTCCTTGCACTGCTCTCTACATCTCTGTTTGTGTAGCATACACGAAGAAAGGCAAGCATTCTCAGACAAGCCAATTTGTTTTGGCTGTAATTGGAAGTTCATGCATTCGACAGCTTGCTTTTTATATCTGAAGGCAACATAAAAACAACGAAATGAATCAACGTCACGGGTGGTAGTTTATTTGCGGCTCGTGGATTAAGTAACTGGGTCACCTCTGTTGATGCATCTTGGATTGCTGTCCTGCTTTTGCATAGGGAACATCTCAGTATTAAAATTAAAAGAATTAGCCTGTGTAGGGGTGTCTTTATAATGGTCCAGAGGAAATAAAACAGACATTTAAGTGAGATTGAGAGACCGCTAGGACTTAAGACTGCTCAGGACCTGACCTTCTTTCACACCCCACAGGACGAGAACGTGTCAGGACGATCGACGCCCTCATAAATCGAGGTGGAACAGACAGGACAAGTCTCTGCATCATGTTAACATTGAAGTGACTTCAAAGGAGGTCAGTCCTCATCAAAGGACGGCTCCGGAGAACCACACATACCTTCACCCAATTAGTCGATTATGTCAAACATAACGTAACTGCTCGGTTCTCATCGACAGACCTCCAGACCACCCGACTGCACCAATCAGGCTTTACTCTCAAAGTGTTCGAGTCTAGTTGTCTCGAGTCTAGTTGTCTACTATAAAGTCTAGTTGTCTATAGATTTGTGTGGAACCCATTGTATATCACTGTAGTTGAATTGAGGTTTTTGACCAATAATATACTTTGACACCTGTACTTCGAGGAAACATAAACATATTTCAGCCAAAACAACATTGGAATGTTTATGTTTAGGCTACTTTCTAACCTCGTCCTGGCATCTCCCTGCAGAAGTTGTAGAAACAAACGTAGCAATAAAAAGTCTCCCTAAAGACGTCTAAAACCTTGCTAGCTAAGTGTGAGTCAATCAAGTTGTTGGGACAAGCTGTAGCAAAACGGATATAAGCCCGATCGACTCAGTTTGTAATCAGATACCAGCTGTCTAAATGTCTGCGGTTCTCCTGCACCGTCACAGCATCATCAAAACAGAGAAGACACAACAGCGACCAATGAAGAGTCGCTTCCCCACCGATGTTAGCGTGAACAGAGATCAGTCGAGTGAAGAAACGACGAAGAGACTCGTCTCGTGAGTGACTTTTACCTCAGGTGATGAGGTAGATGATGCTGGTAATCGAAGTGAGAACTCGTTTCCTTTTGGCAGTTATGTCGTTATATAAGTAGATTAGGTTAGAAATGTAGATTTCGTTGGAATTGGTACATCTGGAGATCCGTGCAAAAGAGGGCGCAAGCATACGTTATTCCAGTGTAGTTTTCAGAACTATATCTTAGTTATAACTAATTATATATTGTTACATACTTAGATAAGTATATAATAATGAACGTTTTGGTAAACAGCAATACCGAAGTACGATACTGACTTCACTATCGAAGCACCCGTAGCTAGTATTATTAAAGGTGCCACAAAATGGACGGGCTTCCGTCACTGCGCTTTGAAATGTTTAATTATTGAAAGAGCAGAACTATTTTGCAAATGTCGACACGTCTCCATCCGATGAATTGTTTGTAGAACGGAACACATGAGCCAAGGAGAAGAAAGGCAAATTGGTGTCGCACATCTTTTCTCACAAATTGTAAAATTCTTCACATAGTTTATTAGTATTAAACGGTCTGATGATACATTAGGGGTGTATCAATACCACTCTTTTCAGCGTATTAATCAATCAGCGACACCGTAGAACATTTTATTTAGATCTGTTCATGTTGCTTCGTTCTGTTCTAACGTTAGCTGGTTGATTTGAAACGAATTGCGTTCGCTAGTTACCTCGGATCGAGTCGGGTTGCAGTGAAGAGCGGGTTTTGTTTCTCTACAGCTGTAATCGAAATACGCTTTTGTTTTCATTGCATCGGGAATCATTCATAGTCAGCAGCTGCTAGCGTCGAGAACAACATACTGGGTAAAGGCTGTTATTTCCACTCAACTAGCGATGTCTGTTCTGTTTTTTTTCTCTCTCTCTCTCACCTAGCCATCTCATCTAGTTGCCACGTTTTATTTTGCCGCTATCAAAGAAGTCCTCCTGCTGAGTTACATTTAAGATTTTTTTCCATCAGGTTTCTTGTATAGTAGGAAGGTGCTACAGTCCCTCCGCTTGCCTTGCTTTGATTGCTGTCATTAATTGTGAAATGTGTCCAGATTGCTGTCATTTTGTGTCGTCTGCTTGTTCCCACGGCAATGAACGCTGGGCATGCATCACACGTTGTATTGAATGTTGGTATTGGGGCATTTTTATGAATAAATGAGCGCAGTATCAGACCGATACCTGATACCAGATGCATCTCTAAATGCGATCGATATAATTCATTTGTGAAGAGTTTGGAAACGCTCTCGCCAATCTGGCAACCTTATGTAAAATTTCTACATAAACCCCTTGTTTGCAGGTGTGCTCATGCTTTACACCAATCCTTTTTAATTAATATAATAATATCCGACTAACATAAAGGAATCTCTATTCCACCAGGGCACTAGCCGTATAGTGATATCACAATAATCCAGCGCGAGGGTAAGGATTTTATAAAGGGGGGGGATCATCATATGTGAAGTATTATGAGTACTACAGTATAGCTATCCCTAAGCCATCATGTTTTCTCCTGCCTCTGAAGGAACGGTTCATGCTGAGGATTTGGAGTTGACTGATGGAGGAAGAGCTCATTAACACAGATATGAATAGAGGCTTTTGTTTCTCAGGTCACTGCATATGCAACACCTTTGGCCGGGAGTGAATGATGTCCTTTTTCTTGCATACTTTGATCCAGTGAAGGTGTTTTTGGTTATTATGAGAAAAGCATCTTCCGTGTATATTGTAATAATGGTGTTATATTAAAACAATAAAGTATTTTCCAAAACCCAAACAGTGTTGGTTGACTATTATTTGATTATTTTCCAATGGCAGCACATCCAGAAATGATTTATTCCTCTTATACTGTACCATGCCACAGCAATAAACACAACTTGTCAAGAAACTCCTCTTCATGTTAATGAGAAATTGCAAAGACCTCTGTTCTGGAGACTTTCCCGTGCCAGAAAATGTTAAGTTTACTGCGTTACAGCTCAAGCACCAGAGACTCCTTCTATAAATGTTGAATTAACATTCAACCTCCGTGCGTCACCGTATCAACAATTCGACACATTGTTCTTTTGATATCCGATTACGCGGTGCGTCTGCCGTATGAGATGAGTTCCTGCGTAAGTTGTTCAAATTGAAGTGATAACGTATTACAATTAGCACGATGCATCCCGGAACTACTGTCAGAACACCTTCTGACCAATCAGATTCGAGCATACAGCTGTACACTTGGAATAATGTGATACTTTAATCCGTCATTAAAGGATAAGGCAGACATCGCAAGACGAAAACCCAATATCACAGTTACGATGCTGAGTATAACAGTGCGTAATGTCATGGAGCTGAATATAAGTGCATGGTATATTCTCATCACTTAGACCTGGGTTGTGTTATATTTGTATTGTGTTATTTTGGCAGATGTTCTGTATGTGTGTGTGTGTGTGGAAGTTCAGAGGTCGCTGTTGCAGAGGTCAAAGCAACATTTCAAATCACAGCGCACAACAGCTGAAAAACGCCTCGTCAGGTCGGCGTCTCTGTTTACGGACCTTAACTGTCAAGCGCGCGATGCAGCCATAAATCCAGAGCGGTGTTCACAACAGGCACATGGGATGTGATAATAATAATAATAATCATATTCATAATCATAATCATTCATATGGTGCTGGTGAAGGAATTGCTTGGCTTTGAACACATCTTGTGCTCATTGTAATACAGCTGCAGTCCTCCACATGACCTCATTCAAGGCGCGAGTAGCGGCGTTTACGTTACTGCGTCTGTAATAAGGTCCCCCTTTTCATTAATTCATTGACCTGTAGTAACTTCAGGTCAGGGTCTGTGTGGTTTAAATACCTGTGAAAAGAGGTAGTGTGGTCAAGACTTATTGTTATTGTCAATATTATCAAATGCTACATAGTTGGTGTAATGTGGTCTACTGCTGTGCGTTGAGGTCTGAGATGCTTTTCTGCTCACCACGGTTGTAAAGACGGTTGATTATTTGACTTACCATAACCTTTCTGTCAGCTTGAGCCGGTCCAGTCATTCTCCTTTCCTTTCAACAAGCCGTGTCCACAAGCAGAACTGCTTTGATTGTTGTGTGTATATATTCCACATAGCCTGTGGGCCTTTTTTTTTTCTTTTCCTGCCACGTTTTTTTATACGTGTTGAGAAACCATGCACATTTCACGCTCCAAGTGTAAAGACTCTATTAACAAGCATCCCAAAAATAAAATCTCCCAATTAACAACTTCCGAAATTCTGTCTTATTTAAGACCTGTGAGACTAGAGGAGATCAGAGAGATTGATACGGAGCAGAACATCTTACACAAGCTTTACATAAGGCTCAGCTTGGTTCAGCTCAAAGGCCACAGCGCAGAGTTTATTTAAAAAATAAAAAAGGAGGAGAAATAGAAAACGACGCAGTCGACTAAATATAGCGGCGCTGCGTTTGGTTCTCTGGCATCAGGCGTGCGCTAGCATGTGTACTGTTCATGTACATGAGCACAGAGCAGTTGAGACTTGCTCTTAAATATTCATACAATAAAGCAGCACATTAGCACATTCATAAAACCAATACCGCTTTAGAGGTATCCAGGTACAGGTCTAGATTTAGTTGTATCCCTAATGATTAAGCCAGAGGCGACGGTGGCAAGGAAACACTCCCTGAGAAGTCATGAGGAAGAAACCTTGAAAGGAACCAGACTCGAAGGGGAACCCATCGTCAACTGGGTGACACCGGATAGTGCAATTATAAATCATTACTCTTTATTATACGCATCAGGGTCTTTATTTATTTATTTATTTATTTATTTATTTTTTCAGTAGAGTTTTAGCTTTAAGTCTGTAATACCCAGGTGAAGTTATCCACTGTATAATGAATGAGATTTAGTGTTGTTTTTAACGAGGCGCTCGGCCTGTCCTACATTTTCCGCAACTTAGGAGCAAAATGACGTCTCTTTCCGAATTTTTCACTTATGTCCGTGGTCAAAAATGTAATCGCAGCACGGAAACAATGCTTACGTGCTCCGTTACGTACCTATGTTGCACTGTAACCATGACGACGATCAGAAATTTATGTTGCATTTGGGAACTAGGAAGTTCAATTCCATGTTTTCTTTTAGAAACAGATCCCAAAGCTTGAGTGTTGCGGTGTTCTTTATGTCCACCATGTTCGTTATTTTATAATATCGGACGTTTAAAAAAAAATAATAATAATTTTTATAATGCTGGATGTTATCTCATGTATATCATGCATGTTCAATAATAAAGCATAACGTACCAATATGTACATTTGCATAAATGTGATTCATTTTAAAATAAAAAAAAAGGTTTAATGAAGCGTTAAAATCCATATTGCAGCGTTTTAACCCCTTTCATCCTTGTTTCCAGACGCCCTCTCCGTGTCTAGTAATGATGGGGGAATGTCAGGCTGTGCCACCTTGCAGCCAGGGCACCTGCACGGCTCGCCGGGCGCCAAGCGTCCGGGAAATACCCTGCGCAAATGGCTGACGAGCCCAGTGCGGCGACTCAGCAGCGGTAAAGCAGACGGACACGCCAAGAAACTCGCGCATAAGCACAAGAAGAACCGCAAGAGCGGCGAATCACAGAGGGACTCGGACGAGAACGCAGCAACACCGCAGGATGAGACTGTCGAGGAGGTAAGAGACAAAGACAAACGAATGACCAAGCTGTTGTTTTTGCGTACACGTGACACTGCCGCTACGTATGTTTAGCTAAGATGAGGCTGTTCATTGTTACAACCGCATTTGCTTAGCACTTAATATTATAGATTATTAGTATAATTATTATTACACCACAGTGCTGCTGAATTCTCAACTCTGATTGGTCAGGTTATATTCAAATAACAGGTTATTAACACATCATTGTCCCCCCCATAAAAAAAAAAAAACAACTCTATAGAGGATGAGATTTGAGGGCCTGAGCAGCGGCACACTTTCCAAATCCTCCTCTTCGGGCATGCAGAGCTGTGGAGAGGAAGAGGGAGAAGAGGGCGCCGATGCCGTGCCCCTGCCGCCACCAATGGCGATCCAACAGCATAGCCTCCTCCATCAGGACTCGCAGGACGAAAAGGTAAAGCTCCAAACCTCCACCTCTAGCACTGATTAGGATGGGAAGGAATGTTATACTGTACGTAGCAATCCCATCATAAAGAAATCTGAAATACTGTAGGTAGTGTCACGTACACGTAATGTTATGCTAGATTGATACTGAATGTATATCACCAGAAAACCTTATTTACAAGGATTGTGTACAGTTTTGTAATTCAAATCTGTTTTTTGTTGCCAAGCAAAAATCAGGCAACTAACAGGCTGAATTGTCTGTTGTGGATGGAGTAGAGGATAGCGGTTAAGTTAGTGGTTGCTGCGTTTTATCCCGAATGCTGGCTAAAACTGATATTTCTTTGACTCTTTTGTTTTTTCAATCTAATACTACTGACTTTTTGTCTCCTGTTTGTTAATGTGGCTTTAACCACCCCCCTTCCCCGCCAAGCATTACGTTGATTTTTGTTCCGTGTCCATTTTGTCCCAGTTCCCCTACCTCTCCATGTAGCTTCCTTTTCCAACAACGCCAGTCTTCTTCTTTACAGTAACTTTTCCTTCTTTCTTAAATCCTTTCATTTTTTTAATGCCTTAATGACTTTTCCGATTCTTTCCTTCTTTGCTCAAATGTTGGTTGTTTGAATACTCCATCAGCCCTTGACCCAAGTTCTGATTGGTTGAACCTGGTCACAGCCAAAACTAAACCCTAGTGTGCAGTACACAGAATGCCCTCTTCCCTTTAATGGAGTATTCTAGAGTATGTACCACCACATGCAGCAGGAAGTCATGTGTGCTACAAGTACTCTTATATATAAGCCTAAAAGCCTTTTCCGAACCAAGCCCCACCCAAAGCCTTGTAATTGGCACCTTATTGGCTAGCACGTCCTGGGACCAGCCACAGCCCGTACCTTATTTGGACAGGATCCTTGAACTGCAACGGTGAGAATTTGTTCACATTGGATTAAATATGAAACCTGCACAGAATAACAAGCTTCGTAAAGTTTTTAATTAATTACCATAAGGCCACTAAGTATGGCTGTGTATACCAAACTGATATGATACTGATATGGTAAAATACTGCAAAAAAGTATCCAAGGTTTGTTAATAATCCTCCCCGCCACCCAAAGGGTACTGCCCACACTTGGTTACTGTTGCTATCTAGGGCTGGCTTCTTGATTAAGCATTCTCTAAACACACATATAATAGATTTGTTTTAGGGTTTAGGATTTTAAAACAGAATCTGATTTCCTGACAGTGCCATCCATAGCTCTGACACAAAGCCAACCGTAGCAAGAAATCCAAGACAGAAGAAGTACTTTCTTCTAAGTGTTAAGCTGCCCTTTGAGGTTGGTTTCAACCATCTCAGCGGAAGCAGGCAGAACAAACTTTGGTCATGGTGCCATTGTTCAGTGGCATCCATCTGCAATCCAATCCTAAGCTGACACTGTTTGGTGTTTGGCCTGGGTGGCATGGTGGTGCAGTGGGTAGCATTGTCACCTCAAGTCTCCAGGGACCCAGGGATCGTGTTTTATCCGATGCTCAGGCTACTGTCTATGCTGAGTTCTGAGTGTTCTCCCTGTGTATACCTGGGTTTTCTCCAGGTTCTCTGGATTCCTGCCACCCCCCTAAAAACTTACCTGTCAGTGTGTTGGCATATCTAAATTGCCCCTAGATGATGGACCGGCATCCCAACCATTGGTGTATTCCCACCAATTGTTACTGGGATAAGCTTGATCCACTACGACCTTGACCAAGATAAAGCACTTACTGAGGAATGAATGAATGTTTTTGGCTTTGGAAGTAGACAGAATAAACCCCCCACTGCACTCAGGGTCAGGGTATCAAGTGTTTCCCCCCCAGAATGTGCTGGTGCACCAGATGATGAAAGCTTGATCGAGGCAATATTAGATAGCAGCAGTTGCTAATTAGTGCTTGGTGGGGCAAGAAAATAAAGCAGGGCTTAGAATGGGTCAAATGCAAAAAAAACCTTATAGTTACCTCTCTACCCTCAGGCTTCCCGTCTTTCTGGGCGGCCCAGCAGTTCAGACACCCCCAGTGCTGCTGAACTTGTCAGTGCCATTGAGGAACTCGTCAAGAGCAAGATGGTATGTTACGCTTCTTATAATCCTGTAAGCTCAACATTTTCATCCAGATCTGCCAGTGTAGTCCTCCGTTCTCTCTATGTTCTTTTTTTGTCTCTCAGAATCTGGAGGATCGGCCAAGCTCCCTCTCAGTTGAGCACATAGACAGCAACAGTTTCTCCTGTAACCCCTCAGATAACTCCCTGCTCTCTTCTTCTTCACCTGCGGAGGAGATGGATGAACGCAAGACAGGCATCCTCAAGAAACGCCAGTAAGCACCTACATCCCAGACTTAACAAGTCCTGTTCATTTGCGATAGAGTCTTTGCTACAGAATCAAAAGTCCAGGGGGTGGAGCTGGACCTGATCCTTCTATAAAACTAACCCTAACCCCTAATCTTAACCATGAGATGATCTATAGCACGGAACAACAAACACACTTAGCCTGAAACAAACTTGGTTGTCTCAACCCCATGGAGGAGCTGGATCCAACTGCAGCCCTTGGACTTTTTTTTTGGTTCTGCAGCAAGAGAACTTGGTTCATTTTGCTAAATCAAAGTTCTGGCAAAATAAATCCCTGGGTCAGCAAGAGCATGGCTTATGTTACTTTTTTGTTTTCTTTGGTTTGCTGTTCTGTTTAAAATACTGGTTTTAAAACCACAAACTAATATTTAAGATAATGTCATCCAGCCAGCTTGAATACTTTTGTACAATATGATTGTTTACCAAATGTTATCTATCTTGCTAGCAAAACTGGCCAGTAACTTTAATGATAGGAAATGACAGTTCCAGTGGTATAGTAGATAGATAATTCTCTATACTCTAAATACTATACTTTTAGTCACCACTGATTAGGTGATAGATTACACTTGGGTCTGGATTGGGTCAAAATTAGACTTTGATAGCTGTTTGCGTTAGGTATATTACAGAGACATTTTCAGAAGGCAGCAAAATAAATCAGGCTAGCTAACTAGCTCATGTTAGCGGTGCCTCGAGCGCAAACGTTTTGTAATTACACATTCACATTTAATAAGTAAGAACACATCAAAGCAACAAGTTAGCTAGAAAATTGTTGGGTTGCGACCCAATAAAGCCTGTTGCTTGTTCCTGGCTAGCTTCTCGAAGAATGGTTTTGCAAGATATTTGGATGTCCTTATTTAACCTTGCCTCTATCTCTTTGCAGCTATGTGCTTTTGGAGCTGGTGGAGACAGAGCGAGACTATGTTAGAGACCTGGGTGCGGTGGTGGAGGTAAGAATGAGGTCAAACCATAGGACTGTGGTGTCTAGAATTAGATTCAGAGGCCGTCCGATGCTTGTTAGCACTGGAACCGTACAGGAAGCTGTGTGTAGCAGGATGTGTATAATTATACAGTAAGCAGGGTTGAATCCGATGACTCACCCTTTTCAAGCCTCATGGACACGTTTGTAGTTTGAGAATGTGACTGTCACAGTACTGTCTCACACAGCCATTCACATGTTCATGTGCAATGTGGAGGCTTGGGACAGGAAGTGAACTGGTGGCTGTGGGTGGTGCCACCCCCTCAGATTGTGCCATCACATGTTTGACGTCCATGCCATTGTCTCCCTGGTAACAACGTCCTTGGACTCTCCGTGCCTTTGCAGGGCTACATGAGCCGGATGAAGGAGGAGGGGGTTCCGGATGACATGAAGGGCAAAGACAAGATCGTGTTCGGAAACATTCATCAGATCTACGATTGGCATAAAGAGTAGGTGGTCCAACACGCTGGCACACAATAGAGGGTTGGCACACAATAGAGGGCCATCCACCTGTATAATTAATATTTTTAAATGTGCATGTAATTTCTCATATGCACATTTAAAAATATTAATTATACAGGTGGATGGCCCTCGAAATGGCTTGAAATAAGTCTGAAATAAGAAATGGCTTGAAATGGCTTGAAATATGTCTCCATGGCTACACTGGAAGCATTACATGTCTTTATTTTGTTCCAAACTATGCAGACCGTTCAAATTTCTAATTTCACAATTTGGCCAAATATATATCGACATCTGATATAGGTCTTTATTTTGGGGCCAAACTATGTAGACCCAAAACAATTTGACCCAAAATATTAAAACATGATTGTTTTGGCCAAAAATGTAAATCTATATTCTGCATTGATTACCATTGTTAAAATGTAGACCCACAAATTAACAATGTAATTTAGCCCAAAATTGCCCCTAATTAGATATTGATTTTGGCCCAAATTACATCATTTTCCTCCATTTCTTCATTTTAATTATGTTAATCAGTAACTGATATGGGTCTACAATGGCATATGGGCTCTAGTATTAACAGAATTTCATTCAAAATGTAGACCTTAAAGGTATCAAGATAATTTGTTCCAAAAAATCAAAGTCTTAGTAGATTTTAGCCCCAAATTGTAAAACACTGACCTTTTCACATTTCGGGGCCAAATGATCTTTATACTTTGTGGGTCAACATTTATCTGTAGTAATCAATACCTAGTTTGGGTCGTCATAATTTGGTCCAATAAGAGCCGATTGTAGATCTAAATCTAATATGTAGACTCAAATAAAATATTGATTTGGGGGCAAACTGTGTTAATGTCCTTTGGGTGTGCATTTTAATTATGTTAAATAGTACCTGATATGGATCCAAACTATGTCGACCCATCACATCTTAACAGATCTTAACAAAATCTTTAAACATGATTTGGCTCAAAAGTTGAAAACACGACCTGTCACAAAATCTAGACCCATATCAATTGTTGATTCAAATACTTTTTAGATTTAAAGGTTGTTTGGGTCAAAATGTAGATATACAGGCTTAAAGCACACCTTGGTCTTCATGTTCTGTACTTGTATTGACTTTTTCCATAGCTTCTTCTTGGCCGAACTAGAAAAGTGCCTGGAGGATCCTAATAGGCTAGCGCCCTTGTTCATCAAACAAGTATGTATTGATTCCCATTGGGTTTTTACATTTCAGTGGGTGGGTTTTAAACAATCATATTGCTGTCATGAGGTGTTATATATATATATATATATATAGATATATAGATAGATAGATAGATTGATTGATTGATTTACCACAAATGTGATATTTATGCTGTTGATAAATCCTGATTGATGTATTTCATCCTACAGGAACGCCGGTTACACATGTACATCGTCTACTGCCAGAACAAGCCCAAATCTGAGCACATTGTCTCTGAGTACATAGACACATACTTTGAGGTAAAAACCAAATCTGAACCAATGAATCATTCATTCACGATGAGCCACATGAGCGTTTTTTGGTTGATGGGACCTGCTTTCATATTGAAAGTTTTCTTTCTTTTGACAGGATCTAAAGCAGCGCTTGGGCCACAGGCTGCAGATCACAGACCTGCTTATCAAACCCGTGCAGAGGATCATGAAGTATCAGCTCCTGCTGAAGGTGAGGAGTGTCGTTCGGACTCATACACTCTTATTGCGGTGATTGGGATGAGCTGTAATGATGTCTTTTAACACCATTATGGAATGACTGACTGCACTTAGACTATGAACATAAAGATTTAAATAAGAAAATGACAAAAAAAAAAAAGGAACCTTTTCGAGACTGGGCAGCTGGTATGAACATACTGTATGTTTGCTACATTCATATTTACAGAAATATATTAACAGAACTAGTTTTTATGTACTAGAAAGGATATATGTCAATTTAGGGTCTCAACTGTAATACATAATTTAATTTGTGACTAATTTTTAGGCTGCCATTAAAAAAATACTTATTGTACAGGGAATAGGGAACCATTATTTATTTATTTATGTATTTATTTATACAGAAACTTATGTAATAAAGCACCGATAGTAGGTGTCTTGCTGTTAATTTGCTGTGATGGGTTGTCTAAGTGCACTGAGATGAAATGTCAGGTTTATGTATGCTCATTTCCTGCTTCAGGATTTCCTAAAGTTCTCCAAAAAGGCTGGCGTTGATTCGGCAGAACTAGAGGTAAGGACACCATCTTCAGCCTTTTTCATGCCGCGCTACCGTCTCGCCCTTTAATCCAACAGACGAGTCATTGCCTTGTTTCTTTCCATGAAAAGCTTCGTTTCTCCATGTTTTACAGAAAGCCGTGGAGGTCATGTGTGTTGTGCCCAAACGCTGCAATGACATGATGAACGTGGGACGTCTCCAGGGCTTTGATGTAAGACTCTTTCACCGTATGGAACGGGTTTTTCGAGTGGAGGAAGATTACTGTATCTGCCAATTTGTGTGGCCATGTTGCTGGTGATTTACAAAGAATAACTGAGTAAATGGCATCACATGTAAGAAGGAAAAAAGAAAGCCATAATATAAAAATGATTGCTTCCTCTCTTCAAGGAAGGCTGCTCATTGAGCTTTAAAGAGGGCCATGTTGATGGACATGAGCTTCCATGCTGCGCGCTCTCAGTTCCAGAATCAGCAATTTCAACTCATAAGAATAGATACGTCCTTAAATAGCAATCCAAAAAAAAAAAACATTAAAATTGGAAATGTCAGTAGCAGTCTGTGTATGGCTGTTAACTGAAGTGCGGTTTGATGCGATCTTTGCTATTGTTTTTCAGCATTTTACTACACTAATGCTAAATAGCCTAAAAAGAGTGATGTCCTGAAACTTTTTTTTGCATTACCGGTCAACAAATTTATATATATATATATATATATATATATATATATATATATATATATATATATAAGGGACAAGGCCAGAAATACTGGAAGCACCAGTCTACCACACTTCAACCATCTTCAGGTTTAGTACACATGTTCCAGGGTCCCAATTTAACCCTATGTAACAAATATAATGTTATATGTATGTGTATACAGTATCTCACAAAAGTGAGTACACCCCTCACATTTTTGTAAATATTTGATTATATCTTTTAATGTGACAACACTGAAGAAATGACACTTTGCTACAATGTAAAGTAGTGAATGTACAGCTTGTGTAACAGTGTAAATTTGCAGTCCCCTCAAAAGAACTCAACACACAGCCATTAATGTCTAAACCGCTGGCAACAAAAGTGAGTATACCCCTAAGGGAAAATGTCCAAATTGGGCCCAATTAGCCATTTTCCCTCCCCAGTGTCATGTGACTTGTTAGTGTTACAAGGTCTCAGGTGTGAATGGGGAGCAGGTGTGTTAAATTTGGTGTCATCGCTCTCACACTCCCTCATACTGGTCACTGGAAATTCAACATGGCACCTCATGGCAAAAAACTCTGAGGATCTGAAAAAAAGAATTGTTGCTCTACATAAAGATGGCCTAGGCTATAAGAAGTTTGCCAAGACCCTAACACTGAGCTGCAGCACGGTGGCCAAGACCATACAGCGGTTTAACAGGACAGGTTCCACTCAGAACAGGCCTCGCCATGGTCGACCAAAGAAGTTGAGTGCACGTGCCCAGCATCATATCCAGAGGTTGTCTTTGGGAAATAGACGTATGAGTGCTGCCAGCATTGCTGCAGAGATTGAAGGGGTGGGGGGTCAGCCTGTCAGTGCTCAGACCGTACGCCGCACACTGTATCAAATTGGTCTGCATGGCTGTCGTCCCAGAAGGAAGTCTCTTCTAAAGATGATGCACAAGAAAGCCCGCAAACAGTTTGCTGAAGACAAGCAGACTAAGGATATGGATTACTGGAATCATGTCCTGTGGTCTGATGAGACCAAGATAAACTTATTTGGTTCAGATGGTGTCAAGCGTGTGTGGCGGCAACCAGGTACAAAGACAAGTGTGTCTTGCCTACAGTCAAGCATGGTGGTGGGATTGTCATGGTCTGGGGCTGCATGAGTGCTGCCAGCACTGGGGAGCTACAGTTCATTGAGGGAACCATGAATGCCAATGTACTGTGACGTACTGAAGCAGAGCATGATCAGTATGCATTATTCCAGCATGATAACGACCCAAACACACCTCCAAGATGACCACTGCCTTGCTAAAGAAGCTGAGGGTGAAGGTGATGGACTGGCCAAGCATGTCTCCAGACCTGAACCCTATTGAGCATCTGTGGGGCATCCTCAAATGGAAGGTGGAGGACCACAAGGTCTCTAACATCCACCAGCTCCGTGATGTCATCATGGAGGAGTGGAAGAGGACTCCAGTGGCAACCTGTGAAGCTCTGGTGAACTCCATGCCCAAGAGGGTTAAGGCAGTGCTGGAAAATAATGGTTGCCACACAAAATATTGACACTTTGGGATCAATTTGGACATTTTCACTTAGGGGTGTACTCACTTTTGTTGCCAGCGGTTTAGACATTAATGGCTGTGTGTTGAGTTATTTTGAGGGGACAGCAAATTTACACTGTTACACAAGCTGTACACTCACTACTTTACATTGTAGCAAAGTATCATTTCTTCAGTGTTGTCAGATGAAAAGATATAATCAAATATTTACAAAAATGTGAGGGGTGTACTCACTTTTGTGAGATACTGTAATTTACATTGTGTGTAAAAGGTCATTTGGGCGGTGTTCTGATTTAAAAAAAAAAAAAAATTCTGTGTGTTTTCAGGGGAAAATTGTAGCTCAGGGACGGCTCCTCCTCCAAGACACATTCATGGTGTCGGATCAGGACTCCAGCCTACTCTCCCGAGCCAAGGAGAGGCGCATCTTCCTCTTCGAGCAGATCGTCATCTTCAGTGAGCCACTGGATAAGAAGAAGGGCTTCTCCACACCAGGCTACCTGTTCAAGAACAGCATCAAGGTAAAAACACTGGCTTGGAAGCTCAAGGCTATGCCGTATTTACAACATTAACTTTGTTTACATAGCATAAAATATTTACCAAACCATAGCCAATTGGAAACCTCTACTCACGAGAGACATGCAGCCGTGTGGGTAAAGCATTGTCTATACGGCGTCTGCCAGTAGGCTACACAACAGTAAACGTAACTATAAACAGATTTAAAGTATCGCGTCGTTTTTCTGTATGATTTAAAAACACTGTCAGATCAGCTGACCTCTCAACATTACAAATTCAGCGATTTAAAATGACGCGTTGTGTGTCTCGTTCGGGTTTGTAGGTCAGTTGGTTGGGCCTGGAGGAGAGTTCAGACAGCGACCACTGTAGGTTCATTCTCACCTCGAGGTCATCCACAGGAGGCACCGAGCGCTTCGTCCTCCACTCGTCTAGCCCATCCGTGTGTCATGCGTGGGTACAGCAGATCAGCAGCATCCTGGAGAACCAGAGGAATTTCCTCAATGGTAACACACTTCTATATGAGCATTGGGGCACTATGTTTGCTTTCCTATAAACAGATACAATACATTAATGCAATCTAGAGCAAGTCCTACTAATACAGGTGAATACTTCTTATTCTTGACTGTTATTTCTGTCCCACAGCACTAACGTCTCCCATCGAGTACCAGCGGAATCACGTGGGTGCGAGCACTTCAAACCCGGGCGGCAGCGTCGCCGTCGGCTCCCGACCTCGTGGATCCAGAATTCCCCAGCCCATGCAGCCCCACCCCCCATCAGGTACGTTCCCTGAGACGTTCGGGACACGCCCGCTTGAGGTCGCCTTGAACGAGCAGCGCGAGGAGGCCCGTTCAGCCCCTCGAGCTGCGGTGTCCCCAATGTCCCTTGCTTTGTCCAGACCTCGATCAGGGCTCCATTCACCACTAATCTCACCTTCGACAAACCCCCCGAGTTCATGCCTTTCCGGCTCCAAAGCCTCCTCTTCCTCAATTTGGGCTCCGGTTCCAGAGCAGAACCAGAAGCGCAAGGAACCGGACCGCGTCAGCACGTGCTCCTCGGCCAGCGAGCACTCCCTGCACAGCAACGGGGTAAGGACCCGATTCTCCCTCCTAACCCAGGCTTAATTCCAGCTTTCTACTAACTTTCCGATGGGATGGGCTCCAAAACCAGGGAATTTCCATGCCAACTCAAGTGGCCTAAGCTTGTCTACACTCCGCTACTAACTTGGAATAACTGGAAATAGCTCCGCTTCTTCAGTGTTCTTCAAAGATCTCCACACAGATCTATTTCATTCTCCTCTGCTATTTATTCTTCTACCCTAGAAAGAACTCAATCCAAAAATGCAATCTAACCCATACTAACATTCTTTGTTTGGCTGTTTTCTAATCAACCTGCTGCCACGTTTTGAACATGCTTGGAAAGTTGCAAGATGCCATAAAGAAGAAGACGCTGTTAAAACTAAAGCTGCTTAATGGAGAGAAGCTTCCTGACTCCACTGACGCATCGCTTTCATGACACTAAACACTTTCTCCATTCTTCTGCAGTTTCTGCTCTCAGACTTAAACAGGGCAGCAACTACTAGCTATGACTAACTACAATACAATAACTGCAATAACTCACAATAACAATTTTTTTTTTTAAAGAAGAAAGAAAATAACAATTCAGGGTGATTCCACAATTCCGGTGCCATTTAAACCATGTAACTTTTAAAAATGAAAAATTTCATTGAAGGGTTTTAGCCTAGAATGAGCACAATACACAAATGTAAAATTAAAATTTTTTACATGAATAATTTACTTTCAATCTATATATTTTGGTAAAAAGCACATCATTGCAAATAAAGAAAACAGAAAACGACTTTTCCTTTTGCTCTTTTACTCCCCCCCCCCCCATTATTTTCAAGAATTTTAGACGACGCAACTTAAAATATTCCAGATATTTCTTACTTTCTTGATTGTGTTCAGGTAACAGGGTTGAGATTATGTTCTGGGATTAAATGGAACCAAACTTTACATATAGGAAATGATGTTTCAAGCCTGGGATTCACAAATAGAAGATTTTCTGTAGTAGTATATCGATTATGGAATACGTTACTTGTGTTTAAAACGTCGCTGACCTTTACTTTACATATTTGTAAACGCGATATCAGTGAGATAAAAATGGCACCCCAACCGTGAGATCACCCTCGGCTTAAAAAATCATTTATACACAATTTTCCCCTTTGCTCATATGTATTATATCGGTGTTAGATCTGTTTGGTGTCAAAAGAATGTTTTAAGCGTGCTTATTTTATCATCAGACGAGTTAAATAAGGGACGCTTATGGCATTTGAACACAACTTTAATACATGATTGATAAATGAGGCCATGTTGTTCATTCTGGTCGCACCATTTATACACGGATTATTTGTATATACTGTGTGTTATCATCCGAATCTCTTCCAACCTTCCAAAAAGCGTCCACGACGGGCTATCTCAATAACGTCTAGACCACCGCCTTATAAATACATAAATAGTGTTTGCCTTTAAACCTGAAAATAAATAAATAAATCAGGGATAGAAATTGCCGACTGATGAAGGAAATAGCCTTTTTTTCCCCCTTTGTTGTAAATTGTAGTACGATGGATGTACCTTTAAAGCGAGACGATTTACATGTGAAACAAAATAAAAAAGACTAATACGATGATGTATGATTGACAAAATGGGTCTAAGGATACTGCTTCAGACACCAAACATGTCTGCTGATTGACTCGATCTGTTCTGAGTCAGGGGAACATTGTGGGAATTTATAAATGGAACAAAGTTGAAAATCTTCATTATATGTAATTCATTTCAAAGAAATGCTCGAACACAGGTTCTGATACTAATATTGTGCCTGTGTTTGTGTGTGTGTGTGTACGTGCTGTCAGAGTGAAAGCAGCAGCAGCAGCAATAGCGGCGTGTCCACCATGCTGGTGACGCAGGACTACGTGGCTTTAAAAGAGGATGAGATCAGCGTGCATCAGGGCGAGGCCGTGCAGATCCTGGCTTCCAACCAGCAGAGCATGTTCCTGGTGTTCCGAGCTCCCACAGAACAGGGCCCAGCAGCCGAGGGCTGGATCCCCGCCCACGTGCTGGGCCACACCTCCACCCGTGCCCCCGACTACACCCACAGCACCCTCAAGTACGCAAAACAACTGGCTGAGTATTAACGCTACTTATAGTTAGTCTTGTCGATCGGTTACAACGTTTTAAACGCAAGGTTTTCGAGTTGAGATGCGGTTCATGACAACAAGCACGACAACAGCAGAACGCTTTAAATAGAAACTGAACAGTGCTCACTCAGGATAAATAACGTATGTGTCCCAAAATAATTCGGGTCAGTTCGCTTCAGCTTTATTTATGAGTATATTAGTTTGCATTCAAAGTCTGCAATTTACACGGACAGAGTTACGTGTATTCAGAGTCGGGTTACGCACATGGTAAATAGTAAATAGTCTGCACTTATATAGCGCTTTTTTAACCTTAGCGGTTCTACAAAGAGCTTTTCACTGGTTCTCATTCACCCATTCACACACACACACACCAATGGTAGCAGAGCTGCCATGCACGGTGCTAACTTGCCATCGGGAGCAACTTGGGGTTCAGTGTCTTGCCCAAGGACACTTCGGCATGTGGAGTCACGTGGGCCGGGAATCGAACCGCCAACCCTACGATTAGTGGACACCCCGCTCTACCACCTGAGACACAGCTGCCCCGTGCTTATAGAAATCGAGTAGAAGAAAATCACGAATAGAAAATGCAAATAAATAAATAAATAATGGAAGCTTTGTTCACTGCGATGAAGTATGTAAATACGTTGAAATATATATATATATTTTTTTTTTCTACAAATAGCAAATATTTGGTCAAATTAGATCAATTTTCTTCTTCTTCTTCTTCTTATTATTATTATTATAATTACAGATCTAAAACCCCTTTTAAAAATAAAATGCTGCCCCTTTAATAGACAGACATTTTAGCGTGAAACCAGTGAGATATTCCGGAAGCGTTTTTCCAAAGATGTGCAATTTGACACTAATTTTTCATATGTATTTTTTTCTCCTGCATTCTGGTTTCGAATCCAGGAAGTCCTCGTCATGGCACACGGCGTTGCGCATCCGCCGCAAATCAGAGAAGAGAGAAAAGGAGGGAAGGAAAGAGTCCCGGCAGGAGAATAAGGTTTCTGTAAAGGTATTTGTGTTTTCGTTCTGTCGCTTTATAAATGAGATTGTGATATTTCTGTATTTGTATTTGATATTGCTTTTTCTGTAGCCACCTTAATGTAAACTAGGATCACAGGTTTACGGCTCTATGAAAATGACTACAAGTCAGAAAAATGTCTTGTTTTAAATAAGCACACTAGCTGATTAACATTCACCCACTAACCACATTAGTACAGGATTTCAGGTGCTGTTGGACATTTAGGTTTTTCTCCATATTACACGTTTTGTGAAGACGTCGCTCAAGTTGTTGACAGGGTGGGATGTTAAAATAAGTCTTACATACACATGATAATTTCTTTTTTTTTCTCTTTCAGCTTCTAAATCCGAACTACATCTACGATGGTAGGTCTCATAAAAATGTTAAAAAACATTGTGCGCCTGTTATTATTATTATTATTATTATTATTATTATTAAGGAGATGATGAGAGCTGAACTGCAGTGTTTTGGGTCTCGTGTCTCAGTTCCGCCGGAGTTTCTGGTGCCGCTGAGCGACGTGGCGTGCGAGAGCGGAGATAGCGTGACCTTGCGCTGTAAGGTCGGAGGTCAGCCGAGAGCCTCGGTCTCCTGGCGAGGACCAGATCTGAGCACACTGAGCGAAGGAGGACGATACACACTGACGCACAGGTACACACGCAGACACCTAAGTAGCTATAATTCTTTGACAAGAAATTCATTAAAAAAATTCTTTAGTATAAAAGTATTTATGTCTTGTCTTGGGCAGAGGTAGCTCAGTGGTTAAGATGTTGGGCTACTGATCGGAACGTTCGCACCGCCAAGCTGCCACTGTTTGTGCCCTTGAGCAAGGCCCTTAACCCTCAACTGCTCAGATGTATAAACGAGATATAAATGTAAGTCGCTCTGGATAAGGGCGTCTGCCAGTTGCCATAAATGTACATGTAAACGTCTTGCAATTACACACCTTCACCATAAGATGTCTCCAGAGAACAGTTAATAACTGGTCTCAAATAGTGGTGTGCATTATTATTATTATTTTTTTTTGGTTAAATCTTAATCTCAGGCAGTACCTACCTGCAATATTTTCTAACCTGTATGTAGGTTCTACTTCCCAAAATCTAAACAAACTTGTAGGTGGATTTAAACCACAACAGCACTGACAGTTGGAAAGGACCGCTGTACATTTTTTTGTCAATAAACCTTTTCTGTGTTTGTCCTGCAAGCTTCATAGTCGGCCGCGTTGTGTCCCGCGTGATCCCTGGTCCAATGGGATCTAGTGCCAAATAGATGCTCTTTCTGTCAAGCTTTCAAAAAAATAGAACAATAAATAAATAGTGTGATTTCTATTCGTATTACAACACAGTGCAAGCATTGACTTACTTCCCTACTCTACAGACATAGCAGCAAGACTTTGGTTGGAAAGTTACCACAACTCACTGCTGTGTCTGCATTTGGCCAGGCTGTAGAAGGACCTAAATAAATTCCTTTACGCCAACTGTGTGAATCACTCGGCCTCAGGACGTCTCTGCAGTAAATTCGTTTGTTCACATGATGTTATTTTGATATATTTCTTTTCAGTTCCCCTTTCTGTGTATGTCCTCACAGTGAGACGGGCGAGGTGACCCTGTGCATTTCACCCGTTACTGTAGAGGACGGCGGGACCTACACCTGCACCGCCGCCAACGATGTCGCGACAGTCACTTCGTCCGCCTGCCTCGGAGTTCAAGGTGTGTGCGTGCCATTGTGTAGCGTGTATCCATGGTAACCGTAACAACATTATGAGAAAAGTTTTACGTGTTGAGTTTTGGCCTGCGCATTACCATGGTTGCGTTATTAAACAGCTGCTAAAAGCTTTCGCACCCTTTCAGAATCTCCAGTGTTAAATCTTCGTTAGCGTTGGTGACCGTAACACCGGACAACTGTAACGTCAGGATGGGGGACTTTATGGTTTCTTGGACAAGTTGAATTTTTTTTTTTACTTTAAGACAGAGAGGGAAAAAAGAGAAGCTGGGGATGGAAAATGCTAGCACTGACAATTTGTTGTGGTATTTGTGGGGTGAAATAAACACCCACTTCATGACATGCCGTTGCCGGAAGATAATAATATTTGGCATGGTAACAGTAACTATGCTTCAAGTCAGACCACTACCCAGTCATTTTCCCATAACAGCAAAGTGTTTCTTTGTTAAACACTTACATAGGCAGAAGTGTGAAACATTAGGACTTGTCGATCAATCAGAAATCTCCAGTTCAGAGCAGTGGTCAGACACTGACACTGAGGAAGTTTGCCTCAAAGACTCAGTAATGCTCCAGTGCAAAACTGGGGACTGTATATCCTTATCAAACCATTCAGTGAGCCCTCGTGCACTGTGGATTATTCTGGAATAACCCACTAGCGGGGGGGCAGGGGGATTCATTCTCACAAAAGCATAAGCAAATGTTGTAAAAGTGTCTAACCCGGTGTTAAACAGGACGTTATCAAAATAAATAAACAAATTATCAGATGGTTTTCACACCGCTTTTTGACTTTTAAGTAATGGAAAACCTAAAGAGCCACACTTCCCCTTACAGAACATCTTTTCAACCACAGAGGAAACGCAAGAATCAAAAAAAGAAAAGGTATTTTTGTTGAAATGCATGAAATGACTCATTAATTCGAGTTCATGTTTCATCTTTAAAAAATAAAAAAAAACCCAGAAAATGTCCCTGCCACTGTTTTTTATTTATTTAGTTAGTTAGGTTTGTGAACTTCCGACATACATTGTTTTTAAGCTGTAATGTTTAAAAGTTAAAAACATTTCTATCTATGAGTATATACAGGTATATAGAGTATATTTCTTCTAGAAGTCAAATCATTTTTTTTTTGCTTTCAAGGAAAGCAAAATACAGTCCAAGCATAAAGGTTGGACCCCTGTGGGTTAAGCAGTGGCAGTGTTGGGACTCGGCCATGCCTAATGACTTTGCTGCTTTGCACAGGTACCTACGGTGATGGAATCGTCTGGAAGGAGAATTTTGAGTCGCTCTACACTGAAGTGATGGAGCTCGGGAGGTGAGTCGAAGCTCCCTTTTGTCACATGCGCACATGTCCGAGGCCGTGGTTTACCTAAAAGATCCCCCATAAAGAGTGCTGATTTGCTTATGCAAAGGGATCAGTTGCATGCAGACCGTGAGGGTGTTGCGAATGATTTAAAAAGAATAACTGACGCGAATAATGACAAGTGCAAAGTATTTCTAGAAACCGATATTTAAATAAAGTTTTTTGCTTGTGCCGTTTGTCCAGATGAGTTAGGATCTCTAAGAAACTCAAGACACAAAGAGTCTTAAATGAAACCTCACCACATCACATGCCAGGTTTCTATGGTCTGGTCACAAGCCACATATGTGTAAATGGAAAACTTTTTTTTTTTTTTTAACATACGAGGCATGACTGTATAAAACTAGAGAACGATATTAAATTTGTCTTCAAATGGCAGAAATGTACTTTGGCAAATTTAATACCTGCCCTTTGGTCAAACTAATTTGCACACTTCGAGTGATTTCCAGGCTGCAGTAGATGGCATTGCAGGTGCTAAATTAATATATTTGCATTGCTCTGCATTTTGCACTTCTGGCTAGGAACGCCCCTAATTGCATATTCATATTAAGGCAAAAAGGAAAACATATCTTGTTATGCTCATTTGAAAGATGGAGTCCTCTGTAGTGTTGTAAGAGCTTGTAAAAATGTGAATTATTTTGTTACCATCTTCTAACTGCTGTCTCTACAGAGGCAGGTTCTCCGTGGCTAAGTGGTGCGAGCAGCAAGGTTCACGGCGCTCAGTGGTAGCAAAGCTGGTGAACAAGAAGCTTATGCGTCGCGAGCAGGTGATGAGGGAGCTGAATGTGCTTCGCTGCCTGCAGCATCCCAATGTGGTGGGCCTGCTCGATACGTTCGAGACCAACACCAGCTACGTGCTCGTGCTGGAAATGTAAGCTGCCCAAATCGTTCAAGTTTCCCCAGTAATGCGATAGATTCGGTAACCATTTGAATCTTGGAACGTGTGTGGAACAGTGTGGAAAGCCACAGTGGTCAGACGAAGGCAGGAAATGAGTGTGAATTTAGATTTACTTGTACTAATAGACTTTGAAGGCAAATTGAATCTTGGTGCATTCTGTAATACTTAAAAATTCTTCCACACGGTACTATACATCAGGATTGATGGGAGCATTTGTTAAGTCTCTTTGTAACCAAAACCTGCTATTGTTACCCGAGCTGTACGGTATATAATTCATTATACAGAACCAAGACAAACAGTCTAAGCTTAAAAATTGTAAAATGTAAAACCACACAAAAAAAATGTGTATAACCAAAAAATACAAGGAGTGAGAAAAGGCAACAGCCATAAATTTCAGGCAACACAGAGAGACAGACGGTATAAATCACCAGACAGGGGAAACAAACAACAGGTGAACACAATCAGGGAAGGAGAGAATCAGTATGAGGCCAAAAATGTCGAAAGGCAGTGAACATTTAGTAACATTCTGGGTGAAATGTTGAGCAAACAGGATATTCAGACTGATTTCAGGATGTTTATATGTGTATGGTTTTGCAGGGCTGATCAGGGCCGTCTCCTGGACTACATTGTGAGCTGGGGGAACCTGACTGAGGAGAAGGTGGCTCTCTACCTGCGGGACATATTAGAAGCTTTACATTACCTACATACCTGCAGAATAGCTCATCTCGACCTGAAGGTAAAGGCCACATTTATATAGAAGGGTCACATGGCTAGGAACGCACTTTCCTTTTTGCCCTTTTGCCTTAATATGAATATGCAATTAGGGGCATTCCTAGCCAAGATAGAAGGGTCCAATGTCTTCTGTTGACACCTCAGATTCACACCAACTCAACATTAATGTGGAAAATTCTTGACACTTTATTTATTTGTGAAATCCCAGATTTATAACAGATTCTCAGAGCACTACATACTGGGGAAAAGTTCAAGGGGGGGGGGTGAATACTTATCAACAGACTAACAACACACCTGCTGAAAAGTTACCACAGACCTTTGGGATATCAGTTTTTACATTGACATCATTTGGTTGACAGTTTTATCCATAGCAGCTTACAGCTGAGAGGGGGATACTGTACACCTTATCAGTTGAGAGTCAAAAGCTCAATAGTGCTGGTTTGGTGGTGATGAGATTTGAACTCGGAATCTTCCGATCAGTAGCCTAGAAGTCCAATGCCTTTGCCGTGTTGCAATAACAACTAACAATGAATAGACTGTGCAGGCCTTGTGGCATAATACAATGAAACAATATCTGATCTGTTCTTTCTTTCACAGCCCGAGAACATAGTGGTGGAGCAGGCATCTGCTCATTCTGTTGTCAAGCTGACTGATTTTGGCGATGCCATGCTCCTATCCTCTTCCCCCTACATCCACCCTCTGGTGGGCAGCCCTGAGTTCAGTGCACCTGAAGTGGTCCTGGGAGAGCCAGTGTCTTTAACGTCAGATCTCTGGAGCGTGGGTGTTCTGGCATACGTGTTACTCAGCGGCGCCTCCCCATTCTTAGACGAGAGCGCCGAGGAGACGTGTGTCAACATCTGCCGTCTGGACTTCAGCTTCCCCGGAGACTATTTTGGCGGTGTGAGCAGAGCAGCGCGCGATTTTGTGTGTTTGCTATTACACTCCGAAGCACCCAGGCGACCCTCGGCTCAGGCCTGCCTGCAGGGCGAGCCATGGCTCTGTCCCCGAGCTGCCTCGGGTTTGGTCCGTCTTGACACAGCGCGACTTGTGGCCTTCATTGAGAGGCGCAAGCACCAGAGTGACATGAGGCCGATGGATAACCTGAGGGCATTTTTAAGAAGCCGGCTGTTGGGTAAGGCATGACAGAGCAAATTATTCTCTTCTATACAGCGGCGTACTGGTGTAATGAAAATGGATTCCTCGGGCAGGTATGAGGGAGCCTAGAGCAAGAAGAAAGCCTGGAGTCCGGAAGGACCCTTGAGGGTGGAGGAAACAAAGGAGCAAGACTCAACTTGTAACTCTGAGCCTTCGGTCTGAGTGAGCCATCGATTAAGCCCTAGCAATCACCTCATCCATCGAGAGTCCCTGTCTCATGTTTTTTCATGATGTTAAGCACATAATACCTGGTGAAAAGTTCCAGAAGAAGGAACTGGATTCCTCAGGCAGCTGAGAGGGAGTTTGGAAGATGGAGGGAGCATGGAGGAACCTGGATGTCCAGCAAATACCTCATCCTCTGCAAAACTATCCTGGGTAGTGCCGAGTCGATCCCTGCGGTTCCTTGAGATTGGAGACTTCTGACATTTTGGGGACTCGTGAACGCTCCAAAGGATGTGAGCGAAAATCTTACAGAAAAATTTATAAATAAAAAACCCAACTGGAATCTCGTCCTCTTTTTTAAAGCCACATTCCACAGTAATGTGGCATGTTGATTGTACACTGCTGCTGCTGCTGCTGCTGTTGCTGACAAAACCCGAACAACTGCTTCCCAACCCTTGAAAACCCTAAGACGCTGAATTTACCCAAACAACTGCTTCCCAACCCTTGAAAATCCTAAGACGCTGAATTTGGAAATAAATCCAAATCTCATGAGCCTCATTATCATATCCTGTTTGTACAGAGAATGCACAGAAGCACAAACAAGACTTTTTTTTGTTTGTTTGTTTTTTTGAGAGTTTTCTTCTACGAGCCAGTAAAGGGCAAGCCTTTTGCTTTTGACAGTATTTTGAATCAGGTTGCTGCAGTACTGTATAGCTGTATTCAGGAAAGCATTTTGTATAAAATATGTATAAAAGCACAGTAAAGGAGTAAGAAGTTTTGGAGTAAAAAAAAAAAAAAAAATCAAGATTATATATATATATATATATATATATATATATATATATATATATATATATATATATATATATAAGCGAGAGAAGTAGAACTGGTTAAGCATCAACTTCCCATTCTTCTTGGAATTGTTGTAGCTATGGAATCATAAAGCGCATTGAACAAGTTTTTTTTTTTTTTTTTTTGGAAATACTTCAAGTAAGAGGAAAAAATCCGTACATTTTTTTTACGCTTCTATTTTGTCCATTGGAAATAAAGAAACTGTAGCCGCACCAGTTCACGTTGGATGTTTCAATATTATTTTAACACGCCTCGTCGATAATTTCTCACCATTTCACATTGTTTAAATCCCAACCACCATCTTGAAGGAAAAATTCCACCCCGAACGACTTGCACATTAATCTTTATACTTAAAGTCATCATTGATGCCGTCCAGGATTTATTTTCGAATGAAATTCGAACTTATTTTGTTTGTTTGTTTAACTTTTCATGGTCTATTTTTATTTCATTTAATGGTTTTCTACATTACCCACAATGCCCGTTTGACTACCTGATGATAGTGCTGAGTTTGAGTTTGTCTTCGCTTGCTTTAGACCTTTAGTTTGTCAAGATCTCTCGCCTCTTCATCTTTACACTCTAAACAGATCAGCTTCCAAAGCTTAAACGTTCATGCTGTTAACACTGTCACACTCATCATCTCACACGTTGCGAACTAGCCGAGCCGAGACACTGTCGTGTAGCTGCGTTGCGTTCTGGAAGTTTTGACTCCAGCGTTTGCTGCCTTCACGTCTTCTACGTTGGATTTCTCATTAACATGACATTGAAAGATGGTGAGAAAGGAAGCTCTTTTGTAAGAGCTGACCGTTATCGGTTATTTTTTGAGATTGTTAACCAAGAAGTCGCTAAAGTACATCACAAATATTCCAAAATAAACGTACTTAATGTGTTTTGTGTGGTTTACCATTTATTTGAACTAATTAGCTTGTTACTGTAGCTAGCCTAGCAAGCAGGCTGCTTTTTAGTTGCGTAACACAGTTGGCATGCACCTTCAGTTTATGAAGAGAAATCGACAAGGCAGGCAGTGTTCATTTTGTTTAATTTATTTATTTGGGTTTTTTTTTTGTTTTGTTTTTTTAGAAATGCAGTGATGTATTTGATTTCGGATGCTTTTGCATTGGCTGAAGCACAGGTTCGACTTACCAGGTACACCGGAAAATCACGTAAACCTGCACTCATATTTTTGTTGGGACTGTCTATGTGCAATGTTTGGGATTTTTGTAGCTAATTCTGATAAGTGGTGTTAAACCTGCTGTTGAGTATTTGTATAAGCCACTATAAATTAATCTCTGATGTGTTTGTGGCTCTTTCTTGCTAAGTTCCCTGTGTTCAGTATTATTTTGTGGAAGCTAAGTTGTTTGGATATATGTCGCACTTCTTTTTTTTTTTTTTTTTAATTAATGTTTTGACTTCTTATTATTCTTATACCAAAGTTAACCTTTTACGCACCTACATATGGTTTCAAAGTAATGATTTTTTTTTAAAAAAAAACAACAACAATGACAATGCAGGCGTTTATGTAGGTTAATCTTTATTTATTGTCTTGTTGTGGGTTTTTTTTTTTCAATTGCTAAGATAGTTGAAATAGTGCTACGTCTTACAATCATTGCAACGCATTCTCTGAGCGTTTTAATATTTGTCCTTTCTAAAAGATCTAAAGATGTATATTTGCATGGGTAAAACGATGTCTGTCTTTCTACTTCAATACTGTAAACCCCATCAGGGCTAATCTCTTCTAGTTGTTTTAATGTTGTTCAGTTCCTCCTGTTGTTTAGTCGGGTTTGTCGTGATTTGATTGAATTTTATGCCGTGTCAGTATGCATGGGTGAAACACAAGGTCAGTTTTTTGTTGTTTTGCTTTGTTCTAATTTATTTCATTGTCATGTATAGCTGTACAGATTCAAAACAACCATAAAGACCCACGTAGCTATGTCGTATTTTATACATGCGGTTAAAATTCCATTTCGAATGCTTTTGGCTCTCACGTTTGTGTGTAAATTTCTTTGTACAGAAACCATACCTTTGCACATTCTGTGCTGTACATATTTTATTGAGATTAAACACATAAAACATTTTATTGGTAATTTTGGTCTCCTGTTTTTTTGTCTTGAGGGTCATTTGAGTTGTATGTGACCAAGAGTGTTAATGAGTATTAGCAACAATCACCAGGGCAAAACTCCAGAACGTTGTAGTGTAATGGAAATGGCTAATGTGGACCTCTAGCTAGCATGTTTCTGTAAAACGTATTATTCAGGTTGCTTTCCACTTTAAACTTTGGCTTTTTATGTACTTTGAGAACTTTGAGTTTCCATTAGTTTAGTTTCATTTCCTTTAGTTACTTCTGTGGCAGCCTGTGAAAACACTTCACATGTTCAAGTTTGGTTTTGTTTTTCTATAACCATGGGTGGGGGCGGACTATTTCTGTAAAGGACAGTTGTGAGAAAAGCCGCACAGAAGAAGCTTTTCGGCCACCGTTTTTTTCTTTTTTATCAGAAAAAGACGTTATGTTTGAATACAGCCTAACTATGTTTAGCTACCAAGCAACGTGAGATACTGACGTTTGTTAGGTATATTTATGTAACGTCAACTGACTAGCTTCGCTTGTTAACGTAACTTATTACAGTACATGAATATCTATTAGCAATTTCTTTAGTTGTATTATAATATTAGCTAAATCTTTTACTATGCTATCTCATCCACAAGAAGTGCTCGCTCAACACTCTCTACTCAGCACCCTTGCTCAAGTTGACTTGAGACATTGGAGGTCTTTGATTGGCCGATTTTGAATTCTGACCATGACCTTCGATTGGCTGTTTGGTTTAATCACTGGCATACATAATCTCTCATTCACGCCGGTCCAGGTGGTAGAGAGATTGTCGGTGTGAGTCACAGAGTAGGTTGAGACGTAAAGTTAATTAAGTTAAGGGTGAGGCCTGTGGCAAACTTTTGCAAGGTGATATTAGCTTTTTTTAACATCAAATCTGCGAGTGGCAAAAGTATGTGAACGTTTGCATTCAGTATCTGGTGTGAGCCCTTTGTGCAGCAATAACTGCAACTAAACATTTCTGTGAAGTGTCGATCAGTCCTGTACATCGGCTTGGAGGAATTTTAGCCCCTTCCTCAGTACAGAATAGCTTCAACTCTGGGATGTCGGTGGGTTTCTGTTTGCTTCAGGTTCTTCCACAACACTTCTACTGGATTAAGGTCAGTACTTTGACTTGACCATTCCAAAACATTAACTTTATTCTTATTTTACCATTTTTTTGGGAGAATGACTCGTGTTGTCTTGCTGCATGACCCACTTTCTCTTCAGATTCATGGTCAAATGTCGTGACATTTTCGATTAGAATTTGCTCCTATGATTCAGAATTCATTGTTCGATCAATGATGGCAATCAGTCCTGGACCAGATGCAGTAAAACAGGCCCAAACCATGATACTACCACTACCATGTTTCACAGATTTGATGAGGTTCTTATGCTGGAATGCAGTATTTTCCTTTCTCCAAACACAACGCTTCTCATTTAAACCAGTAATGTCTATTTTGGTCTCATCTGTCCACAAAACATTTTTATAATAGCGTTTTGGTTTGTCCACGTGATCTTTAGCAAACTGCAGAAGGGCAGCAATGTTCATTTTGGAGAGCAGTGGCTTTCTCATTGCAACCCTGCCATGCACACCATTGTTGTTCAGTGTTCTCCTGATGGTGGACTCATGAACATTAACATTAACCAATGTAAGATATAGTTGCTTAGAAGTTGCCCTGGGTTCTTTTCTGACTTCATGGACTATTACACGTCTTGCTCTTAGAGTGATCTTTGTTGGTCTCCACTCCTGAGGAGGGTAGCAATGGTCTTGAATTTCCACAATTTGTACACAATCTGTCTGTGGATTGGTGGAATCCAAACTCTTTAGAGATGGTTTTGTCAAGCCTGATGAGCATCAACAACTCTTTTTTTTTTCTTAGGTCCTCAGAAATCTCCATTGTTTGTGCCATGATACTATTCCACTAATATCTGAACTTTGATAGATCTCTGTTCTTTAAATAAAACAGGGTGCTCAGTCATGCCTGATTGTCTTCCAATTGATTGAAAACACCTGACTCTAATTTCACCTTCAAATAAACTGCTAATCCTAGAGGTTCACATACTTTTGCCACTCACAGATATGTAATATTGGATCACTTTCCTTAATAAATAAATGACCAAGTATAATATTTTAGTCTCATTTGTTTAATTGGGTTCCCTTTATCTACTTTCAGGATATTTATGCAGAAATATAGAAAATTCTGAATAGGTGTGTATATATATTAAAACCACCTGCCTTATATTGTGTTGGTCCTCCTTGTGCCAAAACAGCTCTGGCCCATCGAGCTCCACAAATCTCTGGCACAAAGACGTTAGCATCAGATCCTTTAAGTCTTGTAAAAATTCTAAGTTACGAGGTGGGGCCTGGATGGATCAGACTTGTTTGTCCAGCACATCCCACAGATACTCGGATTGATATCTGGGAAATCTGGAGGCCAAGTCACCACCTTTAACTCTTTGTCATGTTCCTCAAACCATTCCTGAACAGTTTTTGCAGTATGGCAGGGCGTATTGTCCTGCGGAAAGCGGCCACTGACATTAGGGAATACCGTTGCCATGAAGTGGAGTACTTGGTCTGTAACAGTGTTTAGGTAGATACCAAAGTAAGGTACATGTCAAAGTAACATCCACATGCATGCCAGGACCCAAGGTTTCCCAAGCAGAAGATCAGACTTCCTCGGCCATCTTGCATCCAGGTGACATGTCTTCCCCAGGTAAGAGACACACACGTACCCGATGGTCCACATGATGTAAAATTAAACGTGATTCTTCAGATCAGGTCACTTCATAGATTGCTCCATGGTCCAGTTCTGATGCTCACGTTCCCACTGAAAGTTCCCCAGTCATTTAACTACCGCAGTTTGGCCCTAGTGAAAGTCGTTCAGATCCTTACGTGCCCATTTTTCCTGCTTCCACCTTCAAGAACTGACTGTTCACTTGTTGCCTAATATATCGGACCCCTTGACAGGTTCCAATGTAACGAGATGATCAATGTTATTCACTTCACCTGGTTTTAATGTTATGGCTGATCAGTATAGACACTCCCCACCTACCTCTACATGTATAACCTAATCTACTTATAGATAAACAACTTTCCTGGCACATTTAGTAGAATGTTCATTTACAATGGGAAAGAAGTTCTCACTCTGATTATCAGCATCGTGCGCATCGGTCACGGTGTCATCATTTCAACGTCTCTCGTTTGATCGATTTCTGTTCATGCTAACGTTGGTGTGAAAATAATCATTGATGATTTAGTCACTTCTCTTCTGTTTCATGTTATTTCTCGCAAGGTTTTCACCAGCTTTAGACCTTCAGAATGACTCTTTCTACCGCTAAACATGTTCACAGGCAGACTGCAAGTGGTTAGAAACTAGACTAAATGAAAAACATTTCCCTGTTGTTTTGGTAAAGTATCTTTACTTGAACTAGAGATGGTAGTGTATTACTAGCAGAACAACTCTTGGTCAAAACTTGACAAAATTTTCCCATCATTTTTGGCTGGTCTCCAGAATTGAGACAGCTGACGGATTTTTTCCGGATCACCACACATTTAATGAATGTTACTATTAATTAATAGATAGATTAATAGATTAAAAATTAATAGATAGATTAATAGGGGTGCACGGTGGCGTAGTGGTTCGCCTCACACCTCCAGGGTTGTGGTTTCGATTCCCACCGTAGCCCTGTGTGTGCAGAGTTTGCATGTTCTCCCCGTGCTGCGGGGGTTTCCTCCAGTTACTCCGGTTTCCTCCCCCAGTCCAAAGACATGCGTGGTAGGCTGATTGGCGTGTCCAAAGTGTCCGTAGTGTGTGAATGTATATGTAATTGTGTGCCCTGCGATGGATTGTACCCCGCCTTGTGCCCGATGCTCCCTGGGATAGGCTCCAGGTTTCCCTGTGACCCTGAAAAGGATTAAGCGGTATAGAAAATGGATGGAGATAGATTAATAGATTAAAAGATAATATGGCAGACTTCTTTTCTTCTTGTAAATCGTCATATGATGCTAAAATGTTCCACGAGAGGGTGCTGTTGCTCTAATTTACCAAAATACAGAAAAAAACTATGATTGGCTGGCACTGTTTCTAGACAGTCAGTATATCATAAACATCACAGTCTTTCAAGTGCCTATATAAACTCTCGAATTAATTAGTTTTGCATATATGTACACACAGTCAGGAGCGTTGTTTAGTTTTTGATCATGTTTTAGTACATTTACACACTTTTGTCCGATTCTAATGTGACTTTATACGAGTGCTTTAATAAAGGTGAACGCACATTGTTCAAGCAGCTACTGTAAATTACTCTAAGCCAAGATTGAGATTTTTAAGAGAATTTTACTCGTCAACATTTCTTTCTTTTTAAATTACAGGATGGGCAACAAACTTTACGAACGTTCTAAGGGTTTTATTCGAAAGCTTTCCAGGAAGTGAATTAACAGCTACAGTCTTAACTTAAATGAGCACTTTATCTAACACTAAGACTTGATATAATGCTAGGTGTTTTTGGTGCACCTTTCAAATCTCTTGTTTCTGATGCACCTTCATGACTTTAGCAACCTGCCCAAGATGAGTAAGGAGATGTAAAAGGTGTGAAATCTGCATGCTTGCTGCCACTACATCTGCAGATCTGAAGATAAGGCCTGAAAATAACACACATCTGATCTTATCTGCAGCTCATGGGAAAGTGTGGGGGTAACAAAGACACGGAGTCTGTTCTCAAAATGCACTTAATTTGCAATGGAAAAAACAAAATTATATATATATATATATATATATATATATATATATATATATATATATATATATATAACATTGTGTATGTATGGTATGTATGTGTAATGTATATAGTTTGTTTTTAATTGATGAATTGATGTAGAGCACTAAATGTTCTTAATCGTAAACATTTATGTATACTGTAGTTCATGCATATTGCAGTCACAAGTTTTTTTTTGTTTTTTTTTTTTTTTTTTTTAAGTCTTAAAAATATATTTTTAAAACCCTCACAGTTAGAATTGAGTGTGCTGTTCTTCAGATTTCTTAATTCTGATCTCCAACTCAAACCCAAAGGTTTGTAGGTCTATGAATGATTCTACAGTATATTCATTCTAATACACTATCGCATCAAACTAACGGACCTTTACAAGTTCTAAATTTAACCCACATGTGTAGTGGTGAGTCTTAAATGAGTCATGCTGTGGAATTTCCGTTTGTGTCTCACCACTGTTACATTCATAAATATCTCTGTAAAATAAAGGTAAATGCTTAATATATATATATATATATAATATACATATACATACATATAATATAAGCTTTAAAATACTTCAGGGTTCACTCTGCCTTGTTCCCAGAATGCATTTGTGCATGTGAAATCTTTCACGAGTCACACAAGGTTGCATCAGTCGAGTTTCTTGAAAAGCATAGGAAGAACAGTGTCTCGGTTGGTTTTCTTTATTTTCAGTGATGAGGTCACTTTGAAGGGACAGTGCTGTTAGACAAATTCATCCCTGTTACTCGTTTAAGAGCAGAATGCAATCGGTTAGCAAAGGAACCTTGTGAGATTGTTGATTGTGGATTATTATATCTGAGTATACAGCATCAACCACAGCTGCACTCTGACATGTCGCACCTCATGCTATGAGTTTCAAGACTTCAGGGGAGTTGTTAACCTTTTTTGAATGCCACAACACACACACACACGCGCACACACACACGCGCACACACACACGCGCACACACACACAAGACTGATGATCTAAAGTTGTGGTGAAACCTCCGAAATGGTTAAAAGTACAAAAACATTTTTGTTTACTTAGTGTTTTTAAGCTAAGGGCTTTGTCTCAGAAATGTAAATGTAAATGAATAGTTTTTCATTGTTGTAAGAATTCGTTCCTGTCTGTTACACTTCATTCTTAAATAAATAAAAATGAACAAAATGACATATAATTATTATTATTTTTAAAAGTACAGAATTGTTTTAACCCATTGTATTGTTTGTTTACAACAAGTACATTTGAAATTTGTTTTAAATCAGTAAAAAAAACCCCAAAAAACCTATTTTAAAGCACCATGAAACAAGAGTTTATAAGATTTTATGTAGAGATTATCTCCATGTCCACCTAATGAATTAAAACATTGAGTGTATGCGTGCGGCGAGGACTTGTTTGTCTGATAGTGTGGTATAAAAATCTTTCACAACCCTCATCTTTGTTCAGGTGTGAAATGTGGAGATACCACAAGTCTGTGTGGGCTTTGTGTGTGTGTGTGTGTGTGTGTGTGTGTGTGTGCACTGCTTTGCATGCACCCACAGCTAACTTTACTAATCTGAATTCTCAGGAGGCTCTCAATTCTATTTTGCCTTCTCAGTGCAACTTGATGCCTTTCTATATGTGTACAGGTGTGCAGTACTCGGTGTACAACCTTATACGTGCATAACTGTGCACAGAAAAAAAAAAAAACACAAAACAGGCAGAGCATTGGGTTTGTACCTTGATCCCAGCGCTACAAGTCTCAACTGACCATCGTGTACAGTAGGATAGAATTGATGTTTAATAGAACTTTATTTTTTTACAACACTGACTTTCTCAAAGCAGATTCACAGGCAAGCGAAGATAGCAAGGACAAACTCCTTATAATAAAGCTCCTCGTAATAAAGCTGAGGAGGAAGTGGTCTTAAAAGGAGAAAGACTCAGCAGGGGGAGCTCGTCATCTTCCAGTGAATGTAGCGGAGTACCACTAGTGAAAATGCTTCATTTATGTCGCACCTTTCTCAAAACCAAGGTCACTTGTACAGTCAAAAAAATAATAAAAGAAATTAAAAAAGAAACGACAAAGTGCTCACAGTAAAAAGCAAACAAACATAAACGCATTCGTAAAAAAGCAGCAATTAGATTTTTGATGATGCCATTAGATGAATCTGCTACAAGATGATGTGAAAAAATGTGCTACAATTTTGATTCATGAAGGCAACAATTCGATATTTTCTATGATATGATACAATACAACAAGATACGATTCAATTTAGTAGCCTCTGATCGATATGTCACCGACTTCTGGGTCTACGGTTAATTCAGGAATGAATTCACAGGCAAATCACCTCATTAGCCTATTTCCACATCAGTTTTTAAAAATATGAATGATTTTATTTTATATACACACCTGTCCTGTTTTGGTGCCCCGATTAATTTCAATCGATGCCTTTTAAATTGCATCGATGCCTGTTTTTTTGTTACATCCTCCTTTTGATTTAATGACGGCATGAACTCGAGCTGAAAAAAATATCTGACCTTCTGTACAAAGCAGTGAACAGCACCATATCACCATATCACAACATTGCGAACGTGCTTAAAATTCTAATGTGGAATCTTGAATATTCAAGATAGTGGACATTTCCTTTAATTTGTCAAACGATTCTGTGAAGCAAGCCAGGGTCTGCTGTTACAGTGGTGGAGATAACAATCCAGCATTATCGAAATTATATTTATTATTGAGTAAGGCACTGCATAAATAGGCAAAATATAATTGTAATCATTTAATGAATGAGTGGAATACTTAATATTTTAGTTAGACTATGTTCGTAAAATAAATCAGTACTGTGGGTATTTTTGTTTTACATATACAGAGGTCAGTATCTGTAAGACGTTTGTCTGGTCTAAACTATCTGACATGATTACAGAGTCAGACAAGTGCACGCCCACACTTCAGTGACTTTTGGTTGACTTTTGGTTCCTCTTATCGTTTCTTCCTTTCTTCCTGCGTAGGTTCTTCTAAAATATTTGTTTCTCTTGCTTAGTTCAATTGGGGTTTTTAAAGCAGTTGAAATCTGCATTGTATTGTATTGTATTTACAAAAAAAACTTCTTTTTTTTTTTTTTTTTTTAAATTTTCATTTTTGAGAATTTCTGAGTTATATCTAACTATAAACCGTTAAACCACCGTGCATTAATAAATGAAACGTTCATTAAAACAATTTGTATTGCAATTTGCTGGGGTATAAGCAGATTAACACACTCCAGACCGACTGTACTGTTATACAAAAACTTTACGTATAATATATGTATGACATGCTGAAGTTTTCTGGACTCAATTAAATATACAAATCATATTGGAACTGTATTATCATTTAGTTTAGAAAGTTACACTTCTTATATGAGTCTGATGATCAATTCTGGCTTCAAGGAGCCTAGTTATTAGGATATTAACTTCCCAATTGACTTTTTAAACATACACACTGTCAGAAGCCATATAATAACAATCTGAGATACTGAACAACTTGACCAAGTCATTTGAGGTTACTGTGGGATTGAGGTGTGTAGTTTGCATGATGCTAATCTACTCACTATAAGCTTCCGTTACTACCAATATTTATCATTTTACGCTAAAATGTCCCTAATTTCTCTTCTTATCTTATCTTATCTTATCTTAAAATGAAATCGTTGCAGTTGATTCCCTTCAGTTAGATACTTCTTTGTAGCGTAGCTACTTTAAATCATGAGTAGCTTGATAAGGTACAATGGCAAAGTAGCTTCCCCGAATACGGCTAGTACATTAGCCTCATGTGAAGACTCCCGAAGACTCTGACGCACCTTCCATAAATGTTAAATAAATGTCTCCTGGGGGGGGGGAAATCATCATATTAACAATTATACTGTATGTTTTACTTTGTTAAACAAGTTATTATTATTATTTTTTTTTAATCTGTTTATTATTAGTCTTAAATTATGTGGAGTGTTCGCAATACAAGTCCCTGCGTATGTGCTGTTACTATAAAGCAATAACATAGTAAAACATACGCATTACTATTATGAGTCTTTTAGTCAAGAACCGAGCTAAAAATTGTGGCAACTTTGCCGAGTTCACGACATGATGTCTACAAAACAGCCCGGTGTACGAAATGTCAAATAAATCCTAAACCACTTTTGTTTTTGTTTTTTTAAAAATACACGGCTTGATGCAAACATTAACTCCCTCATGCAAGATGAAATTTGGGATTTTTGTGTAAAAATTGTACATTTACGTTATATAAATTGCTTCAAGGTTTTTTCAATATATTTATATATGTAATTTTTTAAATATGTTAGTTGGCATGTACACATCTTCATTTTATTATTTGCATTAGCAATTATTTTTTTACAGTGTGGAGTGTGTAATTGAAATAAATATAAACAGAAATGTGTAAAAAGTTAAAAAAATTATAAAAAGTTGTTTAATCTTAACATTGTAACCCATGTATAAAATTGCAGGGTTTTTTCCTCCATTAATAATAATAATAATAATAATAATAATAATAATAATAATAATAATTATTATTATTATTATTGTTTTGTTTACAAATACCACATTTCTTGAGTAAATGCCCATGCAAATGATTGTTTGAATAATTCACAGTAGTTCATATCAAGTTTCACAAATGTCGTCCAATGTGTGCATTTTATTTTTGCTAAACTATTTCTTTAATGTCTCTCTGACAATATTTTCAGCTGTATCATAACCCTTGATATTGGCTTGTATCGTTATCTTTCAGTAAACTTATCATACAGACGTTTATTATACAGACGTGTATCCTACAGATGGTTATCATACAGAAGTTTATCACACAGAGGTTTCTGTGATTTTATGAGGTTGAATGCATTGATGGTATCTCCAGCATGACATCTTCTCATTCCTTATCTTGAACAGCTATATGAATGCGCTGACGCAAATACAAGGGTGCAATGTTAAACTCTTGACGAGACTTCCCACTTTATAGTCAAGAAACTAACTTTCTAAGAATAAGCTGCATAATGTTTGTGTGACTCATTTTTGTCTTTGAACAGGAGAATTTTAGTTTTAAATGACTGGTTTAGCTTCACAATTTGAGTGCTAAGGGGATTTTAGAGTCATATGTTATACACTCAGGTGTGCGTGTGTGTGTGTGTGTGTGTGTGTGTGTGTTACATTTGTATAACACCAGGAGGCACACACAGACTACAGCTGCAAATCTTAAAGCTTGAGTAGGAGTTAGTGTGAATAGTGTGGTGGAGACAAGGAATTGGTGGTACGGAAATGACAATGAGATGAAGGGCTCTTTATTTTCTTTCAATTTCTCTGCCACTTTTCAACAAAATTATTTAACGTATAAAGACACACACATGGCTCTGTGCTGCTCAGCTCTCTCTTTCTCTCCCGAGCCCCCCTGATCACTGAAACAGAGAACCGTCGTTAGTCAAATTCCGCACAGATGTCTAATCCTTACCACTCACTTTCCCTGGCTCCGCCCTCTATTCATATATCGGTGCTCAACCATGCCTCCTGTCCACATACACCCACCGCCCAACTCAGGCCAGCATGCAGTGCCTCCTGTTGCTGAACAAACCCGCGAATATTTGTGAACATGCATTTCCCAATGCCTCATCTTGAACCAAGCTTTGGTGGATTGAGGTCTGGTTACAGCTAGAATCCATCAATGCATGGTATAAACCCCCTTGCACACTCACTGGTATACGGTATGTTCCAGCTCGACTGGGGGCGGCCTGTGGCATGTCGGGAATCCGGAACAACGCCATCAACTTCCATCATGTAGCACTGGTACTGGAAATGCCCAGACTCCCTGCAACACCAGCACACCAGCCCAGGCCTTACTTATACACCTGTGACCTTGGAGTCAGCAACCCACAGGTAAGAAGAGCCAAACACAGGGGGAGAGGAAGGGGGAGGGAGAAAGGAGGGCCTCGCCTGCCCTAGGATACTTTGTGGAAGTTGAACAGCTTTGGCCCTGCCAGCTGGACTGCCTTGTCTAGGGATGCCGGAAGCTGGCACAGAGTAAACACAAAATACAGGTTTTAAATGATAATATTATTTATTGAAGATAAAGTTATCCAATACCAACTGGGCCTGTATGAAAATGTATTTGACCCCATAATTACTAATTCCCCAAATCTACTGTATGAAACTGCATTCATAACGGGGTTCAGCTGGACTAGACACAACCAGGCCTGATTACTGCAAACCCTGTTCAATCAAATAGAACTTTTTCAACAGCAGGAATTTGGTTAAAAGGTCTTACCCAGTAACACACTATGCCAAAATGGAAAGAAATTCCAGAAATGATGAGGAAGAAGGTGATTGAAATACATCAGTCTGGGAAGGGTTACAAAGCTATTTCAAAGGCTCCGGGACTCCAAAGAACCCCAGTGAGAGCCATTATCTCCAAATGGAAAAACTCAGCACAGTAGTGAACCTTCCCAGAAGTGTCCGACCTTCCAAAATTCCTCCAAGAGCACAGCAACGACTCATCCAGGAAGTCACAAAACAGCCAAGGACAACATCAAAGGAACTACAGGCCTCTCTTTCATCAATAAAGGTCACTGTTCATGACTCCACTATCAGAAAGACACTGGGCAAAAATGACATCCATGGAAGTGTGGTGAGGTGAAAACCACTGCTAACCCAGAAGAACTTTAAGGCTCGTCTGAATTTTGCTAAAACACACCTTGATGATCCTCAGACCTTTTGGGAGAATGTTCTGTGGACTGAAGAGTTGAGAGTGGAACTGTTTGGAAGGCTGGAGTCCTGATACATCTGGTGCAAACCAATTATTTCAGTTAAGCATCCAGTTAAGTTCATCAATGTAGAAAAATCTGCAGTGATCTTCTCATGGTAGACAATGTAGTCATTGCTATGGTTATTCATATGCGTATGAATATTATTAAGCTACTGAACTTCAGTGTGGAGTTTGGAACCTCATTAAAATGGTTCAGTATTCTACTTATTTGAAATGAGGCACCTCCTTTGCCTCCCTAGAAAGCATCCAAGTTGAAAATGCATGTTGTGGTAAGTTTCACTAACTTGCTAACATTACCTGGTCATATGTAACTAAGTTAGCCTGTTTTATCTGCTAATGCCTAGTTACACTAGTTTCGATTCCATTAGGTAACTTAATTGACTAAGCAGCAAGTCAAATTCTAGCTAATGGTGAATATTGGATATTTACAGGATATTTTATTTCTGATTAATACATTATGAGTTTCATAATGTATCGTTATTTATACATATGACCAGCAAACTTACAAAGATTTAATAATGTTTGCAGGTGTAGTTTCCATAAAAAAAACTAAATCAGTTAAAATTTTATTTTACTTCAAACTGGCAAGGTGTCATCTGCTCAACTGAAAATGTGCCATGAGTTGGGCTGATGAACACACTGTTTTGGAGAAAGAACAAAAAAGAAAGACATTCCTGAGAGCAACCCACAAGAAAAAGTGTTTAAACTTCACAAAAGAATTGCAATTGGAGTCATGCTGCAGTCCAAAGAGACCAAGGTCCTCTAAAAGTTTCCCCAGTGAGACATTACAGGAAACAACCTCCGTACTATTATTCTCTCGAGAAAAGGCTTCACCAAATATGAGTTATCAGGTGTCGATCATTTCGAAACCGAATTTGCATGTATTCTTATTTTGCTCGTTTTCTTGCAGATTGCTGAAAACTCTGGACTTGACTTGAAAATGCATGTTGAGGTAAGTTTCGCTAACTTGCTAACATTAACTGCCTATATTTAACTAATGTAGCCTGTTTTCTTTGTTAATGCCTGGTTAGACTTCCTATTTGAATCTAATGCTCATTTCTGGCTTCAAGGAGCCTAGTTATTAAGATATCTTCGTTTCCCAATTTACTTTGGTCCATTTTTAAACATACATACTATCAGAAACCATATACAAGGCTGGGGCCTCAAAAGAAGGTGGCCACAAGTGACGAAAATGATCACTATGAAAAAATATGGTAAAATTTATAGTACGTTGTTAAGCCACCATATTTTTTTCCCCATGTATATCCATAAAGTAAAATTTCTGTGCCACTGTTTATTTCTTCCCTTGCTTTTTCACATAACTAACACTAGTTAGTAATATTCATCACTGATCCTAACAGTCATTTTCAGGCTTATGCTTACATTGTTTAGGACCTATTCAACATAATTCAATGACGTAAATATATTTTATATATAGTTTGAGATATTTTACTCAAATGAAAATACTGTCATCATCCTCATGTCAGTAGACACGCTTGTTTTGACTCGGACCTAAAGGCTGCAACACACCACGAAGTCATACTATTACTGGTACTGACAAACAACTTTAAAAACTCAGAAGGCCACACTGAAGTTAACCATTTCCGTGATTTGGCCATGACATCATACAGTATTTCATTCACAATTTCAGATTTCAATACAAAATAAAAGTAGAGAGTTACACAGAATGAAAGTTTTAGGACTGTAACAGTTCAAATGCTACTTTCATGTCTCTCGTATCACACCGCGGACTCGCTCTCTCTTGTTTCATACAAACTCTCAGTTATCACTTGTAGTGAAAATGACCTCACAGGACATCAGTATTAAGATCACTGTAATATTGTCTCTCATCTTTAAGATAATATACAGGTACGATTATGAAACAATTTAAACTTGTAATATTTTATGTTCACATATGTACTTATTTAATGCATAAACATATAATAAGATGTACAGTCAGCCAGTTATTATCGCAAAGTAAACTTATTCTGGGTGATACAAGACACTGTGAATCACCCTGTCGGGGTTGATTATGCAATAGTGACCAAGTGATTGTGCATTATCTTTTACATATTAAACCACACACAGAGGTCTACCTACAGGAGTTAGCTGGACTGTTAATCATCTGGGGCTGAGCCCAGATTCTTCTCCATCAAAAAACTTTTAAAAGCATACCATACCAATGTTTCCATGCATTTCTTTCTTGCATGTGACGGCTAATTGCTTATCATGAAACTTGCCTTGGGTGTTATCACTGTTTGCAGGACCACCAGACTGATTGGGCTATCAAACTTTTGGGCTATCTAACATGAGATTAGGCTAGTTTGTTGTTACTAGCCAAGGGAAGGCACAACTAAGCTATCACTGTATGGGTTTAGCTACTACAGTGTCATGCAAAGCACGTTATCTGTCCTTATGCTCTGCTCATGTTCATATCATGTTGAACTTGAAACTTATACAGACATTTGCATAGCTTGTTTTCCAGCTCTGCATGAGAGGATGTTAGTGTTTCACTTTCAACCGCTTTACTGCTAAAAAAAAAAAAATGGTGTATATCCATTTTTCCATTACACTGTCTGACTGTGTGAGCTAGCGTTTGGCAGAAATGAGAGCTGTCAGCTAGTAAGACACGAGTATTTCCACGTATTTTCCTGTAAACCCTGTCTGATTGGTCTCGCCTCCGTTCACTGAAGATAAAATACAACATTCCGTTCACTGAAGATACACAATTACAGTACTGCCGTCTTATTTTACTGATGTTCAGTTATGTTTGAGTCCACTCCAGGTGGAAAATTGTTTGGGGCTAAAGAACAAATCTTACGGGCTACATCCCCGAATGCCCAGGCCAGGTTGCACCCATGAGTTTTGTACTCCACGCTTTTTGGGTTTTTTTGTAAACGTCCACTCAATGAAATTGCACACTCAATCCAATGTAAATGACTGTTGCCAGATTTGAGCACTGAAATTCTGTGAATCGTTCATTTCACTAGAAATGGTTAGAAAATGACTGGCATAAAAACAAGCCAATCGTAGGACACCTGGGGTGGCCAACCGGATTTCAGTGGGGGCCGGTGCCACCCTTGGCCACCATGTAGTGCCACCCCCTGATGTGAAAAATCCTGAAGACTCAGAGCCTCTTTCCATAAAATGTTAAATAAATGTCTTCTAAGAAAAACAAAAGTAACCATATCAACTATTATACGTTTCACTTTCTTAAACAACACATCTGTTTATTATTAAATTATGTGGAGTGTTCACAGCACAAGTCCATGCATATGTGCTGTTACTATAAAAACAATAAGATATTAGAACTAGTGCATTAATATTATCAGTCTTCTAGTCAAGATGAAATATGGCATTTTTGTGTAAAATTATACATTTCTATTATATTATTTGCTTCATGGTTTATTTATTTTTATATATACATAATGTTTTGTTTCATACGTCAGTTTACATGTATATATCTTTATTTTGTTTTTGCAATTGAAATACTTTAACACAACGAATGCTTCATGTGGTTTCCCCAAATTCAACTGAAAATGCAACTTATAATGACCACCAGTTTCAAAATTATTCAACCCCAAATGGCAAGCATCTTTAATACTTAGTAGAGCACCCTTTGCTGTTATGAACTGCTGCGAATACTGCTTCTGGCAGTGTTCCTGAGGAATCTTAGCCCATTCCTCATGATCAATGGCCTCCAGTTCAATAATAGTCTTGGGTTTGCGTGCTGTAACCGCCTTCTTCTAATCCCACCAAAGATTTTTTATGGGGTTAAATTCAGGTGACTAAGATGGCCCTGTAGAATCTTCCAGGACTTCTTCTGCAACCAAGCCTTGGTGGAATTTGAGGTACACTTGGGATCATTGTCCTGTTGGAAAGTCCAAACTTCAGCTTCCTCACAGATAGCATGATGTTTTCTCCCAGGATTTCCTGATACTTCAATGAATCTATCTTGCCTTCCACATGCTGCAGGTTTCCATTGCTGGAGGATGTAGGATGCAAAGCAGCCCCAGAGCATCACCGAGCCACCACCATGCTTGACTGGACAGAGCATTCTTTCTTCATTCTTCTTCCTCCAGACATACCGCTGATCCATCATCCCGAAAAGTTCCAGTTTTGTTTCATCGCTCCACAGAACAGAATACCAAAACTTCTGTGGCTTATTTATATGATTTTGGGCCAAATTTTCTTGTGCTTTTGGGTCAGTAGTGGTGAACGTCTTGAAGTTCTGGCATGGAAACCTTCTGTGTTTAGTACACTCCTTACTGTGCTCACTGAAACCTCAGTGCCTGTTGCCACCAAGTCTTGCTGCAGGTCTTTTAGAGTCACTTGAGGGTTTTTCCACAACCTGCCTTCTCAGAAATCTGCTTGCAGCCATTTACAGCTTACTTTTTCTGCCTCTTCCAGGTATTTCATGAATTTTCTATCCCTAGTCAGTTCAGGTATTTCATGTGTTCCAGCTCAAGCACACCCAGTGCAACTAATGAAGCCCTTAATTAGTTGCATTAAGTGTGCTTGAGACAACACCTGTTCTGCATATTTGTGCTGTTGTGAGGAAGTCTGTTCAGGTTGGTTGAATAATTTTGAAACTGGAGAAGTCATTATAAGTTGCATTTTCAGTTGAATTTGGGGAAACCACTTGAAGCATTTGTTGTGTTGAACATTACTTTTGTTTGATTTGTTCATTGCAAACAGCTGAAATTCTGTAAATTTTTGATTAGATGATTAGATGTCATGCTGGAGATACCATCAATGCATTTGACCTCATTAAATCACAGAAACCCTGTATGACAAATTTCTGTATGATAAATTTACAGTAAGATAACTATACAAGCCATTGTCAGAGAAACATTAAAGAAATAGTTTGGCAAAAATAAAATGCACACTTTTGACTTCATTTGATAAATGAATGATCCTAAATTTGGATACTAACTACTGTGAATTATATATCATAAATCATTTGCAGGAGCATTTATTCAAGAAATGTGTAATTTGTGTGAGTGTGTGTGTGTGTATATATATATATATATATATATATATATATATATATATATATATATATATATATATAATTGTTATTATTATATATATTTTCAGTTCATTTGGGAGGAAAAACTCTGCAATTTTATACATGGGATGCACTGTTAAGTTTAAACAACTATTTTTTAATTTATTGTTATATTTATTTCAATTACACACACCACCCTGAAAAAAAAATAAATAATAAAAAAAAATTATATGATGATGATGTACCAAGTTTCGTCACAATCCCTCAAAGCATAGCGGAGATACAGCCTCAAGTTACATTTTGTGCGTTCATCAAATTTGTTGAAGCGCCATTCGAAAATGGAATTCTGTGAAAACTTTTTGTCGTACATGCATCTAGATGATGCAGGCCAATTTTTGTGCAAATCGGACAAACGGCCTAGGAGGAATTCGAAAAAGCATGTTTTCAAACATACTAGGCAGTGTTGTTCCGAAATGCTGCAGCTAACCTCAGGGCCTAATGGTTATGACACATACCAAGTTTCATCGCAATCCCTCAAAGCGTTACGGAGATATACCCTCATGTCCATTTTGGCGTGCTCGCCATCCATTTTGTTGAAGCGCCATTCAAAAACGGTATGGTTTATCAAAATTCTGTAAATACTATTTTTGTCAGAACTGTCTCTAGATGATGCACACCAATTTTCGTGCAAATCGGACAAACGGCCTAAAACGAGTTCGCAAAAGTAGGTTTTTCAGAAAATTCAAAATGCCAAAAAAATTTTGATGGAATTTTCATGACAGAAAAATCATGACAGTATGACGTAAATTTTTTTAACTGTCTTGAGTCAAGGAATCAGTGGAAAAAAGAATTTTGTCTCTAGGACTCATAGTTCAATAATTAACAACATAAATGTGAGTGCAAATTTGGACAGTTGGTGGTGCTATAGGGATTGAGTTAGAGACTTCAAATTTGCTGTATTAACAGATCAGACTATCCTCTATCTGTGTGCCAAATGTGACAACTTTCTCACAAGCACTTCTATGGGCTGCCATAGACGTCCCGAGTGGAAGAAGAAGAAGCAGAATAATAATAATAATGATGATGATGATGATGATGATGATGATGATGATAAGAAGAAGAAGAAGAAGAAAACTAACAAAAACAATAGGGATCTTGACACATAATAATGCAAGGGTGTATGTTTATTTATAACAGTGTGTCTGTGTTTTTGTTTGTGTATATTGTGGTGTTTTGGATGTGTTTTTGTTCTCTTGCACTGTTAATGCAGGTACTCTCACCAGCTGTATCTAATTAGCCAATGTTGGAGGTGATTGGATGGTGTGTGGGGGGAGCAGAGACATAAGCCGCATTGGACCGGTGCAGAAAGATTTTTTTTTTTTGGATGCAGATGAAGCCTTCTTCCTGGTCCCCAGAATTCAGAGATGATTTATAATGAGTTGTTTTGTTTCTGAGTGAGTGAGTTCAGGAGTTTGTGCTGTAGCAGAAGTGTTTGCTCAGTATTTCTTTTTTGTTTGGCGAATGTAGGGGGAGGGTGCCATTTTTGTTTGTTCTCCTGACTTTTCTTCTGTTTATGGCTAGACAGGGAGAGAGGGAAGGGTTTTTTAAAATTATTATTAATTAATTTTATTTATTATATATATATTTTAAATAATCTTTTAGGTCATTTAGTGTGGGTTTTCTGGTTGGTTAGTTATGTTTGTTATTTTGGCCTTGCCCTCCCCAGAAGCTATTGTCCCCTATTTTCTTTTCCATGATTATTCTTTGGTATTATTTTGTTCTGTGATTAGTTGTGATTAACATCTTTTACAACTACAAAATGTAAGTTATTTTCTTTGAAGTGGTGTTGCTTCTGGGACAGGAGGTGGGACATCCTGGTTCTCTCTCAAAGTTTTTCTTTTTCTTTCGTTATTTTAAATGTTTACTTTGTTACTGGCTCCTCAACCCTACATGGGTAGCTATGTAACATAAAATAAAGATGTGCACATGCAGACTGACCTATGAAACAATTGAGTATATAAATAAATGAACATTGAAGCAAATAATATAATGCATAATTTTATACAAAAACACCAAATTTATTCTTTCATTAAGGAGTTTGTCTGTGTTAAAAAAAACAAACAAACAAACAAAAAAAAACTAAAGTGGTTTAGGATTTATCTTGCACACTGTGTTTACTGAGTTTTGTAGACATAATTAAATGTGGTGAACTCGATGAAATTACCAAAAGTTTTAGTTCCGTTCTTGGCTAAAAGACTAACTATATTAATGTGTTTTTTCCAATATGTTATTGTTTTATAGTAACAGCACATATGCAGGGACTTGTACTGCAAACTCTCCACATAATTTAAGACTAATAATAAACAGATTTTTTAAAAATGAATTTTGTTTTATTAGGAGACATTTATTTAACATTTATGGAAGGAGGAATTTGCATGGAATTTCCATTGAATGTTGCCATTTTAACGTCTTAGACGTTAAACCGAGGTCCTGACTCTCTATGGTCATTAAAAATCCCAGGACACTTATCGTAAAAAGAGTAGGGGTATAACGCCGGTGTCCTGGTGAAATTCCCCCATTGGCGCTTCACTATCACGGCCCCCTAATAATCCCCATCTCTGAATTGGCTACATTACTTTCTCCTCTCCACTAATAGCTGGTGTGTGGTGGGTGTTCTGGTGCACCATGGCTGCTGTCGCATCATCCAGGTGGATGCTACACAATAGTGGCATCAATTCTTCTTGAGCGTTCAAGAAATTTGGTGTTTTGTGTAAAATTGTTATTTTTTGCTGCAAGGTTTATTTATTTACATACTTTTTTTGTCTCATGTGCCAATCATGTACATACCTTAATTTTGTTATTTTCATTATTTTCTTTTTTTTTTTTTTTTTTTACAGTATGGAGTTTGTAATTGAAATTTTTTTTAAAAGTTGTGTAAACTTAGCAGTGTAACCCATTTTTATTTATTTTATTTCATTTTTACAAATGCCACATTACTTGCGCAAATGCTCCTGCGAACGATTTATGAATAATTCACAGTTTAACAAATTAAGTCTGAAGTGTGCACTTTAATTTCGCCAAACTATTTCTTTAATGTCTATCTGACATTATTTTCAGCTGTATCATAACCCTTTACTGGCTTGTATCGTTATCTTTCAGTAAACCTATTGTACAGAGGTTTATCATACAGAGGTTTCTGTGATTTTATGAGGTTGAACGCATTGATGGTATCTCCAGCATGGCATCTACTCATTCCTTATCTTGCACAAATGTGGTGGTGCAATAAAAAAAGGGTGCATTTTCTCATGTTAAACTCTGAAGAGACTTCCCACATTATAGCAAGAAACTAACTTTCTAAGAATAAGCTGCATAATGTTTGTGTGACTCATTTTTGTCTTTGCTCAAAACTGTTTAGTTTAAATGACTGGTTTAGCTTCAAAATATGAGTACTAAGGGGATTTTACAGTTAAAAGTCATAAACTTAGGTGTGTGTGTGTCTCACATTTGCATACCACCAGGAGGCACACACCGATTACAGCTGCAAATCTGAAAGCTTTCTGTGAGAAGTTCTGCTTTGTACCAGACAGTCAGGCCTCCCACTACACATTCTCGAGTACGAGTTAATGTGAATAGTGTGGAGGAGACGAGGAAGTGGTGGTACGGAAACTTTAATGGTTTAATGGGTGGAAATTACTTGAGTAATTCTACCTTGTTATAATTAAGTATTATTTATTCTTTACTTGATTATTAATTGGAAATTGAATACCTGTACTCTTACTTAATTACACTTTCAAGAAAAAAAAGAAACACACCTTATAATTTTATTTACACCTTCAATGTACTTGTTACAAATCATGAAGGTCTTTTCTCTAAACATCAATCGAATTGGATCAGTTTAGCATCCAAAAAAGTTCATCAATGTAAAGAAATATGCAGTGACCTTCTCATGCGAGACAATGTAGTTATTGCTATGGCTGTCCATGTGCATATGAATATGATTAGTAGTTATATCATACACTTTCTGTCAAACTGTCAATCAAAGTAGTGTGTGCTAATTTATGACCCTTTGTACTTCTCTGGCCGACTTTTCTGTAGGTAACCTAATTTATGACCAGGGGTGGGGGCAACACTATTGACTTTATCAGTGGGTCAATCTGGCCCCTGTGTGGCTGGGCTGTGGTGGAGAGGGGTGTGTGGGGGAGTAGCCCCCAACAAAGGTGTTTATGTTAATGAGACTGGTTTTGGGAGAAATACGTCTGAAAAAGTATATCAATAGTTAATATATGGCATGCGTTTGTGTTAATATGTGGGGGGATTTCGTCTGTGTAACCATATTGTTAGAAAAGCATGATGTTTGAATGTGAAATATTTTACTTTTTTTCAACTAGGATGCAGGTGGAGCGCATGGTGAAAATCCATGTTCCTACATTCATACATTATGTTAGATGCCAGACTCTCCTAGGTTGAAGGTACTTCATAAAAAATAATAATCAAATGAATAAAAAAAACCTGAATATGAAAATGAATCAAGACAGATCCAAATAAAAAATAAAGTTCCAATGAACAGTAAATCTACATGCTCTCTTCCTCTAACTTGTTCTGTACTTGTAATACAGATTAAATAAATGTGGGCAGATGATGTAAACTATGGATCTGGTTCAATGTTATTTTGGAACAAAGAGCAAACTGAATTTTCTCAACATAAATTTTGTGTGTAGTCTGTTATCAGATTGTCTAGATGTACATCACACATCTGACGAACAAGATTTCCTCTCCTGTGCTGTAATGATGGCTGGAAACTAGGACTTAATGGCACATTCTGTAGAAAGGTCATATAGAACATAGAGAAATCTCATTTAGCGCTTTGGGAATTAAGTCACCTTTCACGTTGCCTTTTATTCTGATCACAACCAGACAGTTATATTGTTTCTGAGTTTAGTCTTTGTTTATACTTTTTTTTGATGCTGAGAAGCAAAAGTCTAAGGAACCCTTAACCTTCAGACGAATGATTTGCAATTTCTGAACACAATGCTTGAAAAGAAACATGTATAACGAACTTGAAAATGTAGAAAGGGGTTTTATGAATTAGTTAATGCTCTCTCTCTCTCTCTCTCTCTCTCTCTCTCTCTCTCTCTCTCTCTCTCTCTCAAATCGCTTTCAAAATAGTGTTTAAACAGATACACAGCAGACAAATATACATATAGACAGTTTTATTTTGTACATGCATACCAACTTAATCTTCACCTATCATCATTCCCTGTTAACCAACTCTGTCACCACCTAATAAAACAGTTTAAGTCACTAACCAAAGTAAGTATACAAACTGAAGCTATGATAAAAGAACAAAAACAATTAACCTTTCTTAAAGAAATTCCTAAATCCTCTGACCAAGGATACGGCTGTGCCATTTGTCTATTAAATAAATGCTAGTCCTTCAGGCTGAAAAAGAAGGATCAAAATATTCTGCCAGTAGTTTGGCACTGTGACTCAAAAAGTTGTTTTTCATCTGACATCTGAAAGCTAACTACTGTCCCAACTGCCGTACAATACTGATAATGCTCTAACACTTAAGAGGGCTGAATGGCAGACCTTGTTAAATAATATTATTAGTTTTTTTCCTTATAATGTCTTATATTTTATAAAATATATTCTTAAATATCTTATATTACTTTTTGACTTTTCTTATACGTTGACATGGGAGAAGATGTGCAATGGGCAATGCTGGTCTGAAGGTGAGCCTGCACATGTCTTTGTGATATGTCTTTGTAACTGTAAGTGACTAGTCAACTTAATCCATCACATGGTATTCATAAGGTGCCATAAATTTCTGCTACTCTATGGATCATGCTGAAGTTTGAACAAAATGGTTTGACTTAATATCCGCAGCAGTAGTGTACAAGTCATTTCTTCCTAATTTGTTTATTAACTTTTATTGTATGCCTAAATGGAATAAAAGTTATTTGCCAGATTCAGGTGCTCCTAAACAAATTGTTATAAAGTATGAGTTTGTAACTTATCAACAAAGACTGTACTATCTTTTCTAATATAATGCATTTAATATGGAAAAATATTTTCACTGAAATATTTCAGAGAATTTTTTTTTTTACACTAGTTTACACTACATGTCTAATATTCTGTTCTGTGGGAAATATGCCTTAACTGTTCAATTAATTTGGAAACTTTAAAAAATAACTCGCCTGCTTCTATACCTTTGGCTTGTAGTGTATATGACTGCTCACTGTCGTAAACCCATACGAGGAAATAAAAAGTAATAATTTTCACTCCAGATCAGGAGTGGGTAAAGACATACTGGTGATCTGATCTATATTATATATATGTACTTTAGATAATGCCTCTCTGAGGGCCATGTTGGAATGTTCCCAAGTTGAAGTACTGTAGAACTCCTAAGCATTAGATCACCCCAATTACTCCTATATACTCTTTCCATGCCATCGTGCTCTTTGCCTGACAAAGCAATTCACATCCTATATCAAAACATATTTGACAGTTGGGTCTAATTCTAAAATCACCAGATACCAAATGTACAACAGTTTTGTCTTGCTGCCGTCACAAAATAAAAATGTTTAAACCTTAAATAACAGTCACGGAGGGTATGTACATTTTTCACACTACATGAAGGGTGGGGATGCTTATAGACTGTGGAACAGAAATGTACTCAGTGTGTCTCCACCGATTTATTTCACATTGAAGTACAACCATTTTTCTTTTTTACCATTATGGACGAAACACCCGTTTCTTTTAAAACATCATCTTTAAATGTTTTTCTACCTCCTGAAGGACTCTCAGACTTAAGAGACGATCTTTGGAGTTGTTGACGCCCTGCTCAGTGTTAAACAACAACGCCTTTACAGTATCTTCATGAAGAAACTGTCAAACTAACATCTTGGGATTTTTTTTTCTTGGAGCAGAAGTCAGGTCTCATTTCATCAGTTTATCATGGTGAAATACACAGCATTCTTCTAGGGGTATTAGGATTTCTCGGAGCAGCCATTGTAACAGATAGTTGCAGAGTTTCTTCTGTATTTTAACTACAACGTCTTCATCATTATTTAAGCACTGAGACACACGACTCGCTCCTTAATTTGTTAACATAAACACATTTAAAAGCATTCTAGTCAACAAAAACCCCAGAAATCACACGTTTCTGTTTCACACAGACTGACAACTGCCAGGAAAGATCACACATTCATGTCAAACAGTGTTACCAGATGTCATAACTTGACTTGACTGTCAGCCAGCAGGTCATGGGATGTCAAAGCATAGACAAAAGCTTATGTATTTAGCAACAATTCTATGTAAGTATCCTCATTGGCGAACCATTTTCCGAAAACTTGTTTATAGTTTAAACAAAACGCACGATTCTTTTAAAACACCATCTTTAAAAAGTCTTTTTTATCGTTTTATCGTATGTACTTTTCTAACAATATGGTTACACAGACGAAATCCCCCCACATATTAACACAAACGCATGCCCAATATTAACCACTGATACGCTTTTTCAGACGTATTTCGCCCAAAACCAGTCTCATTAACATAAACACCTTTGTTGGGGGCTACTCCCCCACACACCCCTCTCCACCACAGCCCAGACACACAGGGGCCAGAGTGACCCACTGATAAAGTCAATAGTGTTGCCCCCACCCCGGTCATAAATTAGGTTACCTACAGAAATGTCGGCCAGGGAAGCACAAAGGGTCATAAATCAGCACACACTACTTTGATTGACAGTTTGACAGAAAGTGTATGATATAACTACTATGATTAAGCTACTAAACTGCAGTATGGACCTTAGAACCACAGTAAAATGTTTTAATATCCTACTTATTTGAAATGCGGCGCCTCCTTTGCCTCCCTAGAAGGCATCCAACTTGAAAATGCATGTTGAGGTAAGTTTTTCAGAAACTTTCTAACATTAACTGGTTATATGTTACTAAGTTAGCCTGTTTTTCTGCTAATGCCTGGTTAGACTAGCATTCCTCATTTTCCTCAACTCATCATATGAACATATAAGACACGGTCTTGCTCCTGTCTATCTTTCTGAACTTCTCCATCCATACCTCCCGTCTTGCTCTCTCTGTTCTTCTGATCCTGGTCTTCTCTCTGTTCCTTGCACAGCCATGTCTTCTATGGGTGGCCGTTCTTTTAGTGCTGCTGCTCCCAAGCTCTGGAACGCCTTGCCTCAATACTGTACCTCCATGAATGTTCCACTCTTTCATTGTTTAAATCATTGTTTCAATTGTTTAAATTAGAGCTTTCTCTTATAGAGAAACAGTTATGGAACAGTCTTCCAATTAGTGCCACATATGATTTTATGGAGATACTAGAGATCCTGATCCTTTCTGTTCTCTGGACCTGCCTGATCCGTTTCGGATGTCCTACCTCTGGATGGAGCTCTCATCTGCTCCAATTCCAGATTGCTGGGGCTACGGCTGCTTCTAAGGCCAAATAGCCTTCATATAAAACCATAATGAACTTTTTCACACTATCTGTTGTTACCCAGATGAGGATGGGTTCCCTTCTGAGTCTGGTTCCTCTCAAGGTTTCTTCCGCTTAACATTAGGTGGTTTTTCCTTGCCACCATCACCACCGGCTTGATCAATTGGGATAAATTTGCACTTTTAAAACCTGTATACCGTGTTTATATATTTCTGTAAAGCAGCTCTCAGTAGTTCACTGTTCTGCTGTGCTTAGTGGTTAGCACGTTCGCCTCACACCTCCAGGGTTGGGGGTTTAATTCCTGCCACAGCCCTGTGTGTGTGGAGTTTGCATGTTCTGCCTGTGGTGTGGGGGTTTCCTCTTGGTACTTTGGTTTCCTCCCCCAGTCCAAAGACATGCATGGTAGGCTGATTGGCATGTCCAAAGTGTCCATAGTGTATGAATGGGTGTGTGAATGTATATGTGATTGTGCCCTGCAATGGATTGGCACCCCATCCAGGGTGTACCCCATCTTGTGCCCCATGGCCCAGTAGGAAAAGCGGTGTAGAAAATGTATGTATGTATGTATGTATGTATGTTTATGGGTATTTATGTGTATATACATTTACTCGCATGGATATTTATATGTTTATAGGTATAAATGTGTACAGTATATCTGTGTATATACTGTGCAAAGCAACCCTGGGAAAGGCACTATATAAAATAAACTATATTATTAATATAAAATAATTAATAAGCTATAATAAATAGTATAATAATAATAATAATAATAATAATAATAATAATAATAATAATAATAATAATAATAATAATAATTATTATTATTATTATTATTATTATTATTGATTCCAGTAGCTAACTTGATTGGCTAGGCAGCAAGTCAAATTCTAGCTAATAGTATATATAGATTATTTACAGGATATTTTATTTCTGATTAATACAGTATCAAACTATGTATCGTTAATTAAACACATGACCAGAAAAATTCAAAAGATTTAATGATGTTTTCAGGTGTAGTTGCATTAAAAAGAAAATCAATTTTATTTTACTTGAAACTGGAATGTTCTCATCTGCTCACTTGAAAATGTGCTATGACTTGGGCTGATGAACACACTGTTTTGTAAAAAGAAGCAAAAAAAGAGAGCCTTTCCTGAGAGCAACTGACAAAATGTCCAAAGAGACCAAGATCCTCTAGAATGAGACATTACAGGAAGCAATCTTGGTGCTGGCTTCACCAAATATGAGTTATCGGGTGCCAAACATTTTGAAGCTAAATTTGCATGTATTGTTCATTTACTTGAAGACTGCTGAAAATTCTGGACTTAACTGAATATTAGAAAATGTTTCCTGAAATTATGTTCTTTATCGGATGTCCAAGCCCTAGTGCTTGGGTGGTGAAACCAGTTTATATATATATATATATATATATATATATATATATATATATATATATATATAAATATATTCCCAGGTCCTGTTGCTCAAAAATAAGCCCACATCATCATGTTCTATCTCCATGGTTGACAGTTGGTATGAGGTGTTTGTGGTGATATGCTGTGCTTTCTTCTTAGCATGATATGCACCTGAACACCAAACTGCCAAATTTCTTCTTCTATAGAGGTAATCACACTTCTTGATTAATTAACCTTGTGCATTTCATTAGTAACACCTGGCTGCTAATTTAATCTCTTAATGATTTTGGAAGTAGGAAGGGAAACCTACCTGGTTTCTGAATGTTAGTTTACTTTGTAAAAAAAAAAAAAAGACAACATATTGAAAATCTGTTGTGTTTTATTTTTGCCTTTTTGTCACCTGAAGTTTTCAGTCCCTTTCAGTTCTTCTATTTCAAATCAATTTCGTCTGATATTTGTATGACTGCATAAGTGTGACTGTAATAATGTTATATAACAGCCAGTCCTTTTAAGCAAAGATAAGTAGCTGGTACAATAAAGTTTGCAAGTTTTGCAAACAAATCAAATTGTATTCTTATATACATTGTATTGTGTGTTTACGTGCATGTGTGTGGGTGGTGTTTATCAAGCCAAACTTTAAAAAGGAAAAAAGAGAAGAGATCCCCTCACAATTTGATAGATGTGGAGCATTTCTGCAAAGAGGAGTAGAACAAAATTGCCAAATCAAGATAAGTTGCTAAGTTGGTAGACTCTTTCCCAGAAAGACTGTACTGCAACCAAAGGACTTTAACAGTGTATAAGTTAAAGATTGTGAACACTTATGCAACAAGGTTATAGCAAGTTTTTTTTCTTTCTTTTTTTTTCTACCACATTTGTTTTTTACTTGAATATTCTTGGTAGCTATATCACATTAAAGGTGGAAAAACATCTGACATGGTTTATCTTGGTTTAATTTTTTTTTACATCACAAAAACCTGCAGGGGTGTGTATACTATATATACCCACTGTGTGTGTGTGTGTGTTTGTGTGTGTGTGTGTGTGTGTGCATATATATGTATGTATGCATGTATGTATGTATGTATGGGACTGTGTTTATAAAAAAAGAAATGTCCCTTTTTCAGGAGACTGAATTTTAAAGATAATTTTGTAAAAAATCCAAATAAGCTTTACAGATCTTTATCAGAAAGGGTTTAAATGATATTTTTCACACTTGTTTGCTGAACAGTAAACACTTATTGCACATGCACCTGTAGAACAGTCCTTAAGACACGAACAGTTTACAGGTGGTAGGCGATTAAGGTCACAGTTACAATAACTTGGGACACTAAAGAGACCTTTCTACTGACTCTGACAAACACCAGAAGAAAGATGTCTAGGGTTCCTGCTCACCTGCGTGAACATGCCATAGACCTGCTGCAGGGAGGCGTGAGGACCGCATATGTGTCCAGAGCAATAAACTGTAATGTCTGTAATGTAAGCTGCCTAAGACAGTGCTCCAGGGAGACAGGAAGGACAGCTGATCATCCTTGCAGTGGAAAATTACATATGAGACATGTGTCTCACCCCACCAGACATCGTCGAGTACTTGTAAATGCCTTGGTGGAAGAGTGGAGTAACATCTCACAGCAAGAACTGACCAATCTGGTGCAGTCCATGAGGATGAGATGCACTGTAGTACTTAAAGCAACTGGAGGCCACCAGATACTGACTGGTACTTTTAATATTGACACCCCCGTTCAGGGACTCGTTATTCCATTTCTGTTCATTAGATGTCTGTGAAACTAGTTCAGTTTATGTCTCAGTTGTTGAATCTTTTCATGTTAATACAAATATTTCCACATGTTAAGAAATTTCCTAGAAATAAAAACAGATGAATGTGAGAGGATGTTTCTTTAGTATATAGAGTATATAAAGGTAGAATAATACACTGTGTGATACTGTTATGTGGAAAAAGTTGCCACATTTCACCACTAGAGGTCATGAGGTCCCATGAATGCTGCTTTGTTACCATGGTTACTGATCAGTTCTGCTCACCTTCAGATCCAGTGAATCAAACATTCAGAGCTCAAGCACAAAGTGAACTAAAGGTGATGGTATTGGTGACTAGTGGTTAACACATGTACATTTTAGAAACATTGCCAGTCAGGCCTTATCTCACACTACATTGCTGAGAAGTTGATGCTTTCATTTTTAATCGTTTGAGTACTTGTAACACATTGTTCACACACACACACACATGTGTAAAACCACTATAGACAGATCACCGTTTGGACAGAAGCAGCAAGAGTTATTCCAATTACGTTCTCCTCCAAGATCAAAACATAAAAATAATGGTGAGTTTCCTTTCAGTATACGCATGTGCACCCAAATTGTGGAACTTCCACCCACAAGCAAAGCTTAAAATACATGAGCTTGTCTCTAGTTTTATAGTTGCTCTATAATATGACTCTTTATTTATGTGTTTGTGTGTATATGTACATGTACAATAAGCTGTACTTTTATTTGTTTGCTTCTTTAAATGTTTTATTTTAATTTTAAGTAGATTTTTTTCTGAACTACAATTTCCTGTTTCAACCTATTTATTATTACTATTTTATCTTCATTTCCTCCTTTTTTCTGGCTGCTTTACTATTATATATATATATATATATATATATATATATATATATATATATATATATATATATGTCCTCATATATATACTCCACCTGTCATTGGTTGTGGGCAGATTTCATTCCATTCATTGAGGTGGTCTCGCGCTACCTTGCATCATATATATTTTAAATAAACTAGATGATTTTGTGTATCCACATGCATATTTGGCACTAAATTTGAACCTTTTGTTTAACTCGAGAGGCCTATTTGTTCCTCTTTTTTAAGGAAGGGCACTTCCTCCAAACGTTTCTTTTGAATTCCCAACAGCACTAGAGAAAGTAGGCTAGTAAGCAGCCTCGGTTGCAGGCTAATGTAAGATTTCATACACAAACCACAGAGTGTTCCAGTCACTGAGTTGGTTGCACGTTGTAGGCGTGCATATTCTACCGTAGTTTGTTTTTCTTCAAGAGAGAACTACTCTTTTCCTCTTTTTTTCCCAAGAGGGGACACTCCCTTCAAATATTGAAAGTTTGCTATTCCTACACATCACATGTCGAAAATCGTCAGCAACTTTAGTTACTCAAAAGGATGTCATAACATCATAATCGCATTATAAAAATTGCTCACTGGCTACTGGTAAACAGCTTCAGTTGAGGGAATATGAGATTTCACATGTGCTTCACAGAATTTTTTCCATTCATTTCCATGTGACACACAAACCTACAAAATGATCAGGATGCACTGCAGTTTTTTTTCTACTATTATTCTCTAGTGTTGCTGGGTAGGAGTTCTTAGAAAAACAGAAGTGTTGCGACATTTAAGGGTGTTAGTCCATCACCTCCAGTAGCTGAATGGCTGCAGGAGTTTGATAGGGAACCACCGAAGACACACATTAGTCATACAGTTCAAAGAAAATGTTTAGGAAATAGTTATGAAACTTGGAGCTATGAGGTAGCAATGAGCAGCACTACCACATCAGCTAAGTGATTAGAATGTTTTGAAGAAATGAAAGTTACAAGGATATGTTAATCAAATTTAAGGTCTGAAAAATCCAAGAAAATTCAGTGTTTGAACTATAAACTGGTCAGAAAATCAAAGCAAAAAACCAATATATATATAAACTGTATAAAGGGTCTTAAGGAAGATTTTTCTGGAGTGGAAGTAGTGGTGCATCAGTCCACTGGGTAGTGCTGCTTGCATAAACATGATCTACATGAAGGCATCACCAAATTGATTTTTCAATATCAGATGCTTCAGGGTTTTTGAATAGCATCTAAACCATTGATTTTAAACATAAACACCTTGCCTATAAGCTGAAAAAAAATAAAAAATAGGGATAGAAAATGCAGACTAAATAAAGAAACATATATTTTTTCCCTTTGGTCAAATGTAATATAAAGGAACGTGAATTCATAAATATAAGACATGGAAAATTCATGGATTTTATGAGATCATTCCAAAGAGCATTGAAGTTTTTCTGGCAGCTTGTGGTGGCCCAACACCTTACTAAAACATGTTGTGTTGGTTTTTCCTTTAATTTACAATAGAAGCCAGAACCAGAAAGTCAACACAACATAGCACTTTCTCAAAATTCTTATCATGTTCAGGGCATCTGTACACATAAAAAATAAAATAAGCCAGCACCTCTATATATGGTTGGAAGGAAATACTTCGCATTAGTGTCTGAAGGTGGTCACACTCTCACATGGTTTCCTGCAGTCTAAATATAATACTAAATTAAAACGGTCAGGCCAGCACTGGGACTTCCCTTTCCTCGCTTCTGTATTTCCTCTCATGCTTTCTTACGAATCTTTATGCTTGCACAACAGTTTACTAGGGTATCCTTTGTGACAAGACTTTTGTATCCATAATTGGATCGGAAAATCAGCACTGAAATGTGATTGGTGCTGAATGATTTGCATGCAACTAGAAACACTCAAGTTCAAGATATGTTCATAGAAATGCAACCTACAACTGAAAAACTGCTCGTCACATTGTAAAACTGCTGAGGAAAGCATCAGCTTCTTCTTAGGCGTGTTTTCAGATTACTTTACATTTAAACCCACAAAAGGTTTACAAGAACTGAGCACTCATTTCAGACTGCAGTGTTACCTCATAACTGCTGCGCCATCAAATGTGTGACATTAATCACCAGCAGCAAGGCTTCAATAGGATTCCCTTATTTTTAGACTTATGAGTAGATTTACCAGAGGTATACACTGATTATCAATAACATTAAAACCACCTGCGTACTATTGCGTAGGTCCCTGCTGTGGTATCTGGCACCGAGATGTTAGCAAAAGATCCTTTTAGTCCATAAAGTCCTTAAGGTGGAGCCTCCATGGATTTGACTTGTTCGTCCAGCACATCACACAGACGCTCAATCAGATTGATATCTGGGGAATTTGGAGGCCAAATCAACACCTTGAACTCTTTGTCATGTTCCTCAAACTATTCCTGAACAAATATTTGCAGTGTGGCAGGGAGCATTATCCTGCTGAAAGAGGCCATTGACATCAGGGAATACCATTGCCATGAAGTCGTGGTCTGCAACAAGGTTTAGGTAGGTGGTACGTGTCAAAATATCCTCAAGATGAATGCCAGGAACCAAGGTTTCCCAGAAGAACATTGCCCAGAGCATCACACTTCCTCCGCCAGCTTGCCTTCTACCCATAGTACATCCTGGTGCCATCTCTTCCCCAGGTAAGCAATGCACACCCACCCAGCCATCCACATGATGTAAACCACGCACCTTCTTCCATTGCTCCATGGTCCTGTTCTGACTTCATTTCGTGGTGGTTCCTCTGTGCATAAGGCTGAATAACACCTCCCTATCACTGATTATTTTCCTATAACAGCACCTTACTTGTCAATATTATAACTAGTACTAGTAATACTATTAATAGTAGTATTGCAGCAGTTGAGTGTTTGATGCTTGACTGTCTGAAGTTAGACATTGGTAATTAAGAAGAAAAGATGATGTCAGATGCTGTTGGTCTTCTTGGTCGCTTCCTCCTTGACACACAGGATGTAGAATAAATGTGATAAACTGTTTATTTATATCAGCTGACTCCTGTTCAAGGCATGTGGTTTCCTCTCTCTCTTTCTCTTGTTCTCTCTCTTTCTCTGTGTGTGTGTGTGTGTGTGTGTGTGTGTGTGTGTGTGTGTGTGTGTGTGCGCGTTCGCACTTATATGTGCAGCATTTATATGCCGAAAATTCAGCAAACAAAACTGAAGGAATAAAGGTGCACATTTTAAAGATAATTATCATTATTTATTCCGTCCTTTAAAGCAGTAAAAAATGACAACTTGCACATGCAGCTGCTTTGGCAACAGAAAATATTCAATAGATTATATAATAGATTTATATAAAGTGTTTGAGAATGAGAAGATGCATAGAGTTATTTTTCCAGATAGGATCAAAGTCAACAAATAAGAAATAAATGAGTACATGCACACCGTGAATAATGCTATAGCAGAAAACCGGTAAAACCCCCCTACTCATGCAATAATTCATCCCTTTAAAAATACTTTTACCAAGTAACCCCAAGAATAAAAGACAGGAATTGGTCTGTATCAACTACCAGGAACTAATTTTCCTTTCATAATACAAATTTTTTCAAAGTAGATTCCATCATTCTTCAGAAATATCATTTAAATATCCGAATTACACATACAATTGAAGTACTCCATGTGTAATAGGGATGAGCTCAGTAAAATTATAAGAAAGCACCACTACTAGTAAGAACTCGGAATAGTAAATTAATATATTAAAAACTTTACTGCATTTTTAGATTTAACGTAGTTGTATATAGCTTGATTTACAATGTAGAGATAACGTACATATAAAGCCTTACATAACTAATCAACCCTCTAGATACTACATTTTATAGTATTACAACCTGGAAATGAAGTGAGATTTCATGAATCTGAACAAAATAACCCTTAATATTGAACTAGTTAGAGTATGTGACAATGGCTTGCAAAGGCAATGGCTTGCAGTAAATTAGGGGCTTCCTAGCAACTTATAATTTTGTCAAAATTCAAATAACATAAACGGTGTCAATATGACGCTACCACCTCCATGATTCACAGTCTTATAAGGTGTTCCAAATGTGATCAGCAGTGTTGTGTTAATTAGGCTAATATCCCAATTAAGTCCATTTCAGTTCCAGGTTGTAATACTACAAAATGGCGAACATATATATAATATGTCCAATGGTGTATGGACCTACAGACCCATATGTGAGTCTTACCAAAACTATTGCCACAAAATTAGACATCTAGAATGCCTTTGTATACTGTAACATTACAGTATACAAATGCCAGGTCTTCTTGCCCAACATGAGTGCTCAACTTCACTAATGTTCTTGTAGCTGAATGAGCAAATCCCCACAGTCATGTTCCAAAAACTGGTGCAAAGCCTTCCAAATGGGGACCAAATCTTTAATGGGATGTTCAACAAGCACATATGGGTGCACCTGGTCAGGTGTCTACATACTTTTGGCCATATAATGTATATAAATAAAACCTTTTCCATACCTTTCCACTTTCATTCGCAGGCCATTTGCAGAATGACATAAAGACCATTGAGCTTTCTGAAATCTCAAGACCATGCGTAAATCATGTAAACAAGATATGTGAACTAACAAACCGACAACTCATCAACCTATTTAAATTGCATGTCCAAAGTGACTCAATGGAGCTATAAACCTCATAATACTATAACCTTGTGCTACATTAAATAATGGTTTAAGTCATAGATGTTCATGTGTTTATCACTTCTTTTTAAAAATATATGATTGGAAGAACATACATTATTGACTAGGAAATTACTAATTAACCAACACACCATCTTATTTATATTCTACAGCTGGCTCTTGCATAAAAAGGTATTCTAACACAACTTGAAGTTTGCGTGTACAAAACGTTTAACAACAGAGCATGGTATGGTTATCTGTTTTTACTTAGACGCAAGCATGTATATATAAAACATACAAATATAATTTCTCTCATTTTCACCAGTACACATAAAATGAGGGTGCGGGAGTCCTCTGAAAACCTTGACCATTCAGAATGCAGCATAACCTTCATCCATAATCCAGGCTTTACTCTAAAATATAATTAAAGTCCAATTATGTACTTTAAATCTACCTTAAAATAGATGATTCAGTATATTCACATTTCTAGGTGGAAAGTACATTTGGCTACCACCCCAATGAAAAGAAAATGCACCATTTAGGTGCATGGTATGGTATTCTTTAATTACCTAAATGCAGAGACACATGCAAAAAGAAGTTTTCACCAGTATATATAAACCGAATGAGCATTTATAAGTTGACATGTAAAATAAGATGATTTCATTTTCTTCTACATTTACATGGCAACTGAACGTTCTTCCACACTTGTGGTCTGTGAATACACCGAGCCTGTGGCCTGGGTCATGTAGCGCTTCATAAACTGCACTTGGAAGCATGGTGTCTGGCGCAAGAGCCTGGTGAGGTGCCTCCTGAACTTTTCACCCACAAACACGTAGAGGAATGGATTGAGGCAGCTGTGTGAGTACGCCACGGCTTCAGTGGCTTGCAGCATGAGCTGGATTGTTTTGCTGAGCTCACACCCTGGAGGCAGGATAAGCTTCAGTTCCAGTGCTTTGAGGAATGCTGCAATGTTGTACGGTATCCAACAGCAGAAGAACACCACCATAACTATAATGACAAGACGAATAGCCAGTTTCTTGTAAGTACGAAGGGTCTGAAGCTTCCGGAGAACCATTGAGTAACAAAATCCTACGATACTCAGCGGAATCAGCATTCCCAAAACATTCATTTTAAAGAAAGCTGCACTTCTCATATCATTGTGGCTTTTATTTTTTGGATAAGCACTGCAAACTACTTCAGTCCCAGTCTCTTCAACTCCAAGATACAGCAGCTCAGGAAATGATGCTGCAATAGCTATAATCCAGACTACCAGGCTGGCTAAAATCCCATAAGCCTTCGTTCGGATTCTCAAGGCAAACACAGAATAGACAATAGCCAAGTATCTGTCGATGCTCATCAGCACAATAAAGAAAATGCCGGCGTAAAATCCAATGTAGTACACGCTGAGGACCAGAGTGCACATGGCTCTACCAAAAACCCAGGTATCCCTGGCGTAGTGAGCCAGGAAGGGGAGAGAGAAGATTAGTAGAAGGTCAGCGATGGCCAGGTTCAGGAGAGACACATCAGTCATGCTTTTCATCTGAGCGCCTCTCAGGATCACCCATAGCACCAGCATGTTGCCCAGGAAGCCCACCACGAAGAACAGGGAGTAGAGCACAGGGAGAAAACGTCTTGAATGGTATCCATACTCACACGGTTGAGAAGACACAACATCAGAGTAATCATATTCTGTTGTGCTGAAAACACTAAGGAGAGAGTTACTACATGAGAATTACTGGAGAATTGTGCACATCCGTATTCAGATCTCAGACATAACTACAGACTTAAGCACTATTCAGATATGGCGAGTTACATGTGCAGATTGGAGTTTAAGTAAAACAGGCTCGGTTTCCTATATCATGCTGAAATTTAAGTTTTGGGCTGGAAATACACTCAATTTTTTTTTTTTTAACTATAAAATGCCATTCAAGGACATTATTAAAAAATGAAATATGGCACTATTAATTAATTAAGAGTATCATCCATTTTAAAATCATTTTAAGATGGAGTACCTTGGAGGAGACAGCATCTTAACAAGACACATTGTTATCTTCTGGACCAATTATTTTGTATTATAAAATGAACAATGCTTAAAGTGTTACCAGTGGCATAGCAAATGAGTACTAGGTCAACTTATCCTTTAAACCATAGTATATTTTTATTTATTTATTTTTAAATGTATTATATAATTAAGCAAAACATTGGTCTGAAAATAATAGTACGTGGGATCAAGTGCTATTTTATAAGTTGCTGAAAAATAAATGTGGAAGCCATATTGTTAAATCAAATTTGCAGCGTTTAATGTGCTAATTAGAACTAGTTCTATTTATGCGGCAATATATCGGCAGTATGACAGATTCCTGTTAATTTTACTGCTTGCTATGTTCTCAATCATATCATCATATATGTCTTCATTTATTTTTCATTTTTAAACTTCCTTTAGCTTTTATTTTACATAGTATTTTTTATTTTTATTTTATTTTTAATTTTTTTTTACATTTGACTGGAAATGGAAAAAAAAAAGCTTCTTCAATCCACATTTAATATCCCTGATGTATTTTTCTTTGTTAAAAATGAGTGCTTGCTTTTAAAGGTGGTGGTCTATATGCTCTTAATAAACTCAAGAAAAAAAATCTGTCAATCTCACAGATGTGATCTAGATATAGCTCATTTGCATATTCTGTAAGAAGAGCCCAGGAAATCGATTCAAATGCTTGTTTATTAAATAGTCGCTGGGTTTTATATTTGGCTGTTATCTTGATTGTCAAAGTTTGAAACCTTTTTTTCTTGAAGTAGATGATGTAGATAAATACAGGAAGGATATACACTTTGTTTTTAATGGGAGCGCCTCAATTGGGCGTTAATAACACCTTTATAATCCGTGCATGAGGAATTTATGAAAGGCTTATAACAAAACTTGTCAGCAGACATTAGAGATTTTATGTGACTTTATCTGATTTTTCTTGAAGAAGAAGGAAAAACATAAGCCTTGATTATCATTATGGGCTTATCAATATCGTTACTGTATTTTTTTTTTTTTATCCTTCATTGCAAGTGATTATACATACCACACACAATAGTGTATACAGTAATGTAATGAACTGTTCATATTCATACCTGCATTATTACAAAAATGTGATGCTAATGATTGTGTTATTAGTTATTAGCAAATATTGAGGGAAATAAAGCTTTTCCATATCTTATAGAGAGCAGAATTAATCATCTGGTTTCATGCAGAGGATGTAGATATATATTGTCGATCTCATATTAGCTCATAATTACTCAAATTGTTCTACACAAACACCTCAGAGTCATTTACACTTGACAAAACACTCCAGTACACAAAAAAGCAATACAATTACAATTACAATTGGAATACATGAATATCTACAATTTTATATCAGCAAAGAACATATGATTTCCATTAAAAGTGCATTCGACTGCCTTTTAATATTTGGAATTTAATGTGTCCTCACCTGGATGTTGTGACCTCCCCAAGACCACCGCTCATGTTCGACATCGTTGCTATTCAGCATCAAACAGTCCTGCAGGGGTAAAAGATACAGAAAAAAAGGGGGAACAAATGTAATAAACCACTATGTAAGGCTGAAACTGTTTTGCGCACCACACGTTTCTGTAGCATTAAGAAAGTATCAGCTTAACAAATGAGTCAGTAAACTGCTGAAGTGCAGAGTATGAAAATAAATGTGAAAGTCTTAGCTGTGAAGACAAACCCGAGAAGACACAAAGATAAAGATTAATGTATACAATAGTTATGAAAATTAATAACACATCGCATTAGCATTTACATTGCAGATAAAAAATGATTCAAATAATAAGCACAAGCAGCTGGGACAACACTGCCACCGTATACTTACAAAATTCGATAATAGTCGTTTGGGGCTCAAAGCCAAAACTGAAATGAGATGCTGGTGTTTGAGGTCTCTGTTTTTCGCACTTCTGTTTTTGTGACAAGTAAAGGGGCTGTGTGGAGACATGCATGGTGTTTTTGCACTTGATTAATTTGCCCAGCTAGTAGCTAATGTTCTTCTATGCAAAAGCGCTGAGCTTGTGTTTATTTTTCCACACACTGACCTTTCCTGAATTTTAAGGAAACTTGTGGTAATGAGATATGTGGTAATATTCTTTCTGGAGAGAGGTAAGCTATGTGGCTTAGCATAACGAAGACAAGCAGCCAACTGATCTAATATGTGAGTAATACAAATTATATAGCGGAAATGATCATCACTTTGATGATCAGAAAGTGTTCTATAATAGAAATTTCTATAACAGCAGCTCTGGCTCCAAGGTTTATATTAATGTGCTCATCATAATACGCTATACTTTCTCAATCAGTAACCTTTCATGACAGAGAGATAAAAAAAAATGTGTCTTGTGACATTTTCTGTGAGGAGACTGTTAACATTTATATTGTATTTTAATGTCTGAAATTTTTTTTCTTGAGACTCTTCTTTTGTTGTCACAAATATACTTACTATATGAAGCTTATGGGCTGTGTCCAAATACACAGTAGGTGAAAAGCAGTACACCAAATGAGTAGTATGTCCGAATTCTCAGTATGCATAAAACAGTAGGCGAGAAATACCCAGATGACCTACTGCTTCCGGCGAGATTTTGCAGTATGGAACCACTGGACACTGTGGATACTGCGCTACCCCATAAGTTGATGGGACTGGCATGGAAGAACTGTCAGAATCCACAGTGCATAGTACATCAGGATTGTATTCTTACCACTTATACCACTTGAGGATAAAGCTCTGGGTTACTGATCGGAAGGTCGGGGGTTCAAGCCCCAAACTGCCCTTGAGCAAGGCCCGTAACTAGGGATGCACCGATACCACTTTTTTTTCAGACCAAGTACAAGTACAAGTAGTTACATTTGGGTACTTGCAGATACCAAGTACTGATATGAGTACTTCACACTTTTCGGAATGCCCTACGTCTGAAGCATGTCCTCAAATTCACCTGCTATGGCTTGGCCAGTGTGCGAATCCCTAAACTGCGTTGCTTGTAAAACGACTCTCTGGGGAGTAAAATCCTCATCAATCCACTGTGCTATTAAACGTATAAGAGACATTGGGCTGACACTGCTAGTCTAAATATCAGTGGTGAAGCTAAAGGCCGAAATGTCCTGCGAGAGGTTCCTGGTGTGCTTTTTCAAGTTATGCAGCTTTGGTAATGCGATATCTGTAATGTGGTGATGGCTGGGAATCTCATACTTCGGCTCAAGTACACCAAGAAGATGACGAAATCCTGGATTATCTACAACTGACAACAGTTGGTCATCAAGAGCAATGAACTGGGTAAGAGCTTCTGTTATTTTTACTGCCCGTGGGTTGTCTCTGGACATTTTCTCTCGCTTCTCCAGCGTTTGCTGCAAAGTTGGTTGTTGCTGTTTCCCGCTGCTAGTGTGAGATTTATTTCTCTGTTTTATATTTTGTATAAGAGTTTTAAATGCTTTATTTTATTTTAAATGTTTATGTGCGATTAAGCAAATTTATTTTATGAGTCATTTATATTTCAGTATAATTGTGTTGAGTATGAGAATTAGTGCTGTTGCGCTTGTGCGAGTGACATACTGAGTTCATGTTGGGGACGGGGGACATGTGCAAGGGGAGAGCGCAAAAAAGTTCATGTCAGTGATCCACGAGGAAATGTAGCTCTGACAGTAAAGTTAGTAAAAGCTTTATTTCGACGTGTGTATGCCTGCATTATTCGAACCCATTTAGACATTGGACCTTCGCGAGTTCTCCTTAACCCCTCTTACACTAGCATTAGCAAACTCTTTGCACTCGACGTTATGTTTGTTCTTTAGATGTTTAATCAAATTGCATGTGTCAAATTGGCTATTTTTTACCCTTCCTCTTGACAGTTTAGCAGAGCATAGTTTGCAGTCTGCTCTACTTTTATCATCATCACTTATCTTAAAATATCTCCAAATTGCTGACATTGCTCCTCTTCCAACTACCTGCTCAACTGACGAGAGGCTAGGCTATGTCACGTTGTCCTAAAGTGGTATCGGTGTGGTTGTCTCGGGGTAGTTTTACAAGTACGAGTATGAGTACATGAGCACAGTATCGGGCCAACACCTGAGTACTGGTATCGGTATTGGTGCATCCCTACCCTTAACCCTCTCTGCTCTAGGGGTGCTGTATCATGGTTGATCATGCGCTCTGACCCCAGCTTCCTGACATGCTGGGGTATGCGAAGAAGAGAATTTCACTGTGCTGTATATGTGATCAGTAAAGACTCATTATCGTTATCATACTGATCAGAACAAACTGTATCAATGGCCAAGCTATGGGTACTGAATCAAATGAAGTAGGTACTGTCACAGGATGTGATTTCGGATAGTGTGGATACCATGGTCACAAACATTTAACCCAAAGACTTGCCCATAAGCCTTACCAGATTACCTTTTGTGTAAATTCTGAGCCGTTTTATCCGGTTTTGCCTTTTGTGTATGACCCTTGCTTTTTTCCTGCTTACTCATTTGCATTATCCATTGGATCTTGAAAATTGTGAATATTGTCATGTTTGAATCTTGCCTGGCCTGGCCCACTATTCTTTGAATTTGCTCTTTGGATTATTATTACTATTCTTTGAAATATTTTAATATCTTTGTTTGACAGCGGCATCTTTGTACTTTAAGCTTTGGATTGTCGACAATATTGTTAAAAAATCTCCAGCACATATAAATATCCTAAGAACTTCCCTGAGTCATGTTTGTTATAGAAGGCTTCACCTAGTAACATGGATTTCTTCCCCTTTTTCTTGACTCCTTGGTGATTGCTGCCTATATATGGAATACTTTTCCTTTTTTGTTTTTACATTCTTCCCTTTCCTTTTTTACAATCAGGACAGGAACAGAGTCATATTACATTGAACTCTCATACTATTAAGGCTCTCCAACATGGCTGATTAGGAGGAATCGTGACAGAAGAGTGGATCTAACCATCTTACAGCATCATTGTAACAACATCTAAAAGAAAACAAGCAACATTATGGGTCATAAATTCTTTATTTTAAGGGAATATTTGTGTATTCACCAGTGTTTCCTGCATCGCTACCGAATCCACGGCAAAACCTGACTTGTGATTTTACAGTAAATGCATGTCAAAACACAGCGCGACCAGCGTCGTCCAATTCTCGGGTTAAAAATACTCATTTTTGCATTCTCTAAACAAATCATTCTAAAAGATTCACAGACCATAGGAGTTACCAGTTACGAATCCTTAATGAATCAGTGACTCAGTCAGTCACTGAGCCATCAGACCACTAGACATCTATAATAACAGTGCATTTATGAACAGTAACATTGCTGGTTTTCTTTTAGATGTTGTTACAATGATTCTGTTAGATAATACACGCGAGTCTGGTACAGTATGACTCCATTCCTGTAAAATATAACCTGATTGGTTGGAGCAAGAACATGCCACTATTACTCAGCACAATGTGGCGGTTATCTGATTGGCCTGAGAAAATGGTGGGTGGATTACAGATATTTGTGGATTTGTGTGCATTCGATGCTAGAAATGTTTCAAAACTCACAAATGCGCGCAGCAAACCACAAATTTTCAGCATGCGATCCACAAGAGAATATATATATGTGAGTACACCCCTCACATTTTTGTGAATATTTGATTATATCTTTTCATGTGACCACACTGAAGAAATGACACTTTGCTACAATGTAAAATAGTGACTGTACAGCTTGTATAACAGTGTAAATTTGCTGTCCCCTCAAAATAACTCAACACACAGCCATTAATGTCTAAACCGCTGGCAACAAAAGTGAGTACACCCCTGAGTGAAAATGTCCAAATTGGGCCCAAAGTGTCAATATTTTGTGTGGCCACCATAATTTTCCAGCAGTGCCTTAACCCTCTTGGGCATGGAGTTCAGCAGAGCTTCACAGGTTGCCACTGGAGTCCTCTTCCACTCCTCCATGACGACATCACGGAGCTGGTGGATGTTAGAGACCTTGTGTATCTCCACCTTCCGTTTGAGGATGCCCCACAGATGCTCAATAGGGTTTAGGTCTGGAGACATCCTTGGCCAGTCCATCACCTTCACCCTCAGCTTCTTTAGCAAGGCAGTGGTCGTCTTGGAGGTGTGTTTGGGGTCGTTATCATGCTGGGATACATGCTGGGATCATGCTCTGCTTCAGTATGTCACAGTGCATGTTGGCATTCATGGTTCCCTCAATGAACTGACACTCAACTTCTTTGGTCGACCATGGCGAGGCCTGTTCTGAGTGGAACCTGTCCTGTTAAACCGCTGTATGGTCTTGGCCACCATGCTGCAGCTCAGTGTCAGGGTCTTGGCAATCTTCTTATAGCCTAGGCCATCTTTATGTAGAGCAACAATTCTTTTTTTCAGATCCTCAGAGAGTTCTTTGCCATGAGGTACCATGTTGAACTTCCAGTGACCAGTATGAGGGAGTGTGAGAGCGATGACACCAAATTTAACACACCTGCTCCCCATTCACACCTGAGACCTTGTAACACTAACAAGTCACATGACACCAGGGAGGGAAAATGGCTAATTGGGCCCAATTTGGACATTTTCACTTAGGGGTGTACTTACTTTTGTTGCCAGCGGTTTAGACATTAATGGCTGTGTGTTGAGTTACTTTGAAGGGACAGCAAATTTACACTCTTACACAAGCTTTACACTCACTACTTTATATATATATATATATATATATATATATATATATATATATATATATATATATATATATATATATATATATAATTTGCAAATCTCATTTTATTTATTTGTGAATTCAATTCTTTTCTTGTGAAACTCCTAACATGTATTTGTGGATCTCAATCTTGTCACAATTTCCCCTCGAGCTGGCGCTGTAGCATGCAGCTTGCTTGGAGACCCAAAGCTCGATTTGCAAGCTCTTAGCGAACGCACGGTTTTGGGTCTTCAGTGACAATGACTTTGTTTACTTTGGACACGTGCTTTTGTTATGGTTGGTCCTGACTCCACCCCGGTATTGTCACTGGTTTTTTCCTGTATGTGTGTCCCTCATTGTTTTCAGCTGTCTTGTGCTTCACCCCTGATTATTTGTCATTTAACCCCTCGTGTCTCTTTGCACTTCGCATAGTGTGGAGTGTTATAACCGTATGAAGCATTAGTACCCTGTTCCTCGTTTAGTTTCATGTTCTTTGACCTTGTTTCTTGTTTCTCGTTCTTGATTCTAGCCTTGCCCAGTTTATGCCTGTTTGCCAATCGCCTGACCCATTTCCTGACCTCACTCTTGTCTCCTGTTTTGGATTTGTCTGCCTGTCTCTCTCTAAATAAACTCTTATCTGCACTTGCATCTGTCCTAACCTTCATTACGTAAAATACGTGACAAATCTGTTTATTTATACATTTATTATAACTTTTGTGAAGCGCACTACATTAATTTCTGGGTCATAATCTATTTATTTGGAAATATGAAACAATTCTAACAATTCACCTAATATACATATGATATATGTGCAAAAACTATGGGGAGTTATTGCACATGTATCATATGTATAATACATGCTGGGTGTTTGATAACAGTTTGCCGTGGTCTGTTTTGTTCCAGAGTACCTAGATATACAATATTTAGAAAGGTTAGTAATCCCCTTTGTTTGTGTAATCTCAGTGGTGTTCTTGTTGAGCATTACACTCTAGTGGGGTCACTGGAGCGTTTTCTAGAGAGGGACTGAATAAGGTTATTCACCTAATTGATGTGAGTGAGGGAGAATGGAGATCTGGCTTGTCTGAGTTGGCAGGGGTCAAAACATAAAGAGCAGCTGGAAAGCTGTTTAATACTTAAAGCCTCCATGCCCCAAAATCTCATCACTTTTGTGTTTTCTGCTCTTGCTGGTGGAGAGACTTGTGAATACAGAGAGACAACTGCTCTCACTCAGGTCTTTGGAGGAGCTGCCTTTTTCAGCAGCTGACAAGAAGGTTATGTATGAAGCATGTGTAAAAAATCATGCACTTTGGAGACCTAACGTACATGGGAGATGAGATACCAAATGGAGCGCTCATCTCTCTGATCTTGATGGTTTGTCACTTTCTTGGAGGCTGCTGTGTGGTGTTTTACCACCTACCAAAACACTGTGGTGACCTTCAGTGGAGAATCTTGAACAGCATTATGCCCACCAGTAACACTGTAACCCAAACATTTCAGTCATGATTCTGCAATGATATTGATAATGTTTTTCATACATTTTGCAACTACTGGCTAAGACCGTTATTCAATCTGATTTGTAGTGTACTTAGAAGAATAGATTTCATATTTACAAAGGCTTTATTCATTTGTGGATTCAAATACTCCAAGGGGGAAAAAAGTTAAATGTACCCTAACAAATTTTATTATCAGGCAAGAAGCTAGCGATTTAGACATCCTGTAAGCTTACAGCTGAAGGAGAAGACATTTATGTTGTTTATTCACTTTAAGTGCTAGCAACATCCTGTGTAAGTGTTGATTTTGCTTTCTATCAAGCTACAGGAAATCTGGTTGGTTTTGAAAATAAGTGGGTTACACATGAAGGTTTTGCAATTGTTACTGATTGTAAGTACCTATCGTTTAATTGGTGAAGGTCCCAAAAAAAGAGGCCCAGAAAAGGTAGATATTCCTGATGAATAACAGATAAATATTCCTATATTTCGCTGTTTTCAGCCAGGCTAAATTTTCAGAGCTGCCTCCTCATGACCCTGACTCTAAACTAAAAGTTTTCACTATGCTTCATTTATGCAGTACATAAAACCTCATCTGGATTTAAGAAGGAGGTGAATGGAAGACCATGTTTAGAACAAACTCTGGCCACTACACTTATTTAGTTATGTCTAATGAACTAGTTAATAGGCTTTGGTTTTTCACACCCTTGTAAATGAAGTCCTCAGGGATTCAGCAACCAACTTGACATTGTTTACACTGATTATACTCAGAAATTTTCACACTTAGACATGGAGCACATGCAAAATGTTTGAAAAGTGCTTGAGAACCTGCTGGATCTTTGTTATATCAGAAAAGTGTCAATTTCACCACCCTTAAATCAAGTTCCTTGGCTATATCTTGGAGTAGTTCCATGCTAAATCATGGAGTAGAGATGGAGAAAACCAAGGTGGATGCTGTAACTGCATGGCCACAACCTTGCGTCAATAAGAACTGCAGAGATTTCTTGGTTTTAAAATTTCATATTGTCAATTCATCAGAGGTTTCAGCTCAGCAGCTGCTCCATTGACCTACCGCCTTAAGGGAAAACCAAAGACCCTCAAGTGGACTGCAAAATCCACCCAAGCATTCAGAAAACTGAAGAATTACCTCACCAGTGCCTCCCATCCTTTGTTATTCTGATCCCTCACCATCTTTTGTTATGGAGTCATGGAAATCCTCCTCAACTGCTTCCCTGTCTTCTATTCAAGTATGTTATCCCCAGCTGAACACAATTATGATGACGGAAACCAAAAGTTATTGGCAATAAAAGCTGCACTAGAGGAATGGCTACATTGGCTGGGAAGGGGAAAACACCCATTCCTAATTCTTACAGATCACAGGAACCTTGAGTACAGTATGTTAGAGGTTAAATCTACATCAAGCCAGGTGAGCTCTCACTTTTAATGCTTTTTAACCCTTGTATTATGGTCACAAATCAATTGCATCATTGAGCTTTGCCAGGTAATTTTAACCCTGTATGGATAAATCAGCTCAAAACAGTCCAAAACATATTTTACTCTACAATTTCATTTGACCCTACTTACCATCTACACGTTCATTAACAGTTTAGAGATTCATTGATTTTACTGTATTTTACAGTCCATACTGACCTTATTACCTTTCAACATGCCATTCATTTTCATTACAAAACACACATTTTAGAGCATTTAATGGTCTTTCAATTGCTATTATGTATGCCAGAGCCATATATTCTATTTGATTATCTCATTCAAGCATGTTTGTATTTCAGATGTGTGTATTTCACATTTGCGTACCTTTGCTGTTATTAAAAACCTACACTGTTCTGCAAAGGCTTTCACCTAGTTTTTGGAGCATAGCAGTGAGGATTTGTGTTCATTCAGCTACAAGAACCTACTGAGGTCAGGCACTGATGTTGCGTAAGGAGGCCTGGTGTGCAGTTGGCATTCCAGTTCATCCCAAAAGTGTTCAGTGGGATTGAGGTCAGGGTTCTGTGCAGACCACTCAAGTTCTTCCACTCCAACTTTGGCAAACCATGTCTTCATGGATCTCGCTTTGCACAAAGTGGCATTGTCATGCTGGAACAGGTTTGAGCCTTTAAATCCAGTGAAGGGAAACTAACAAAGGTACAGCATACAAAGACATTCTAGACAATTGTGTGCTTCCAATTTTGTGGCAACAGTTTGGGGAAGAATTGCATATGGGTGTGATGGTCAGGTGTCTGTCCTCTGATGGGTTGGCATCTCGTCCAGGTTGCCCCCAGCCTTGTGCACCCAGATCCACAGCATTGGCTCCAGGCTCCCCTGTGACCCTGTGTAGGATAAGCTGGATTGGAAAATGGATAGATGGATGGTTGACTGGTCAGGTGTCCAGATACATTTGACCATAAAGTGTACATAGAACATATAAACAGTATACACATTTCCATTTTCATTCTAAGGCCATTTGCAGAATTTCATGAAGATGAAAACTAAGAACCATATGTAATCATATAAAACATTTAGGGGAATTCATATCAGCTATTTTTATAGGGAAAGGAAGTACTTGGGGAAGGGATTGTGTTTGTAGTTTTACCTTTGATGAGCTCTAATAAAAGTACTCTTGTTCAGTATTATTCAGTCATAATTTTGAGACCATGCTGACTTGAATATGATAAGGTCCATAAACACATCCACTGTCAGAAAAAAGGCACTAAACTGGACCATTCCTTGCTGCATACACCTTTGGTATCTTTTAGGATGTAACTTTTACTTAGAAATGTTCATGTAGAAGCATATCTTATATATTCTTATTATGTATTATAATAAGAAGAAGCATATCTTATGTATTCTTATTCTTATATTATGTATTATGTATTCCTTTTGAAGCACATCTTTCTTATGTATTCTTATGTAATGGAGGGGATTAAAGCAACATCAAATAGATGGCACATCAGAGCCAAAAGAAATCCCTGTCTGTCAGATTTCCAAGTCGAACTTGGCGATTTCATGAACAGCAATGCAAAACACAATATTCCACTTTCCACTGTCATTGTGATTTTTTGGCTTGAGCTATGTTGAGCTAAAGTTTTTACTAATCTCGAGGAACCAGAAGATGGGTAGAGAAGATAGACATTTCTTTTGGCAACATAAGAATTATTATTTTTAATGTTTTATTATTGTAATAGAAAAATGTATTAGTACTCAGTATCTGTCTAGAATAATACATAAGAATGCAGGCCACAAGATGCTACACTACCCCCACTATTTACCCTGGTTTTGCACCAAATGGTCACCTAGCAGAAAACTAAGGACCTGCACAAACAATGCTCCAAACAAACATTTGGCAGCTATCTTGCATATGAGTATATGTAGTTAAAAGCAAGTATATTCCAGGCTTAATTATTGTCCAATTATGTACTATATACCTTTGTTAAAGTTACATTTACGGGAGGAAAATACATATTAAAGATACACAAGGTAAAGCTATGATGCTGAGACAACAAGTGTACAAAACATTTTTTTGAAAAAGAGCATATTATGGTAATCTTTACCTAAAAGCAGGGATATATAACACATACAAATAGAAGCTCTCACATTTTCAATAGTACATACAGCATAAAATGGAAGTAATTTATACACATAAAAAGACGTCATGTTCTTCCATTCAGACTCCTAATGAGCGTTCGTCCACACTTGTGGTGTGGGAATACACTGAGCCTGCGGCCCGGGTCATGTGGTCCTTCATACACTGCACTTGGATGCATGGTGTCTGCAGGAGGAGCTTTGCAAGGTGCCTCCTGAACTTTTCACCCACAAACACATAGAGGAATGGATTGAGGCAGCTGTGTGAGTACGCTATAGCTTCAGTGACTTGCAGCATGAGCTGGATTTTTCTGCTGAGCTCACACTCTGGAGGCAGGATACGCTTCAGTTCCAGTGCTTTGAGGAATGCTGCAATGTTGTACGGTATCCAACAGCAGAAGAACACCACCATGACCACAGCAACAAGACGAATGGCCAATTTCCCTGATTTACGAACAGTCTGAAGCTTCTGTAGGACCATTGAGTAGCAAAATCCCACAATACTCAGTGGAATTAGCATTCCCAAAACATTCATTTTAAAGAAAGCTGCACTTCTCACAATGTTGTGACTTTCTTGATTTTTTGGATAAGCACTGCAAACTACTTCAGTCCCATTTTCTTCAACTCCAAGATAACGTAACTCAGGAAATGATGCTGCAGTAGCTATAATCCAGACTACCAGGCTGGCTAAAATCCCAAAAGCCTTGGTTCGGATTCTCAAGGCGAACACAGCATGGACGATAGCCAAGTATCTGTCGATGCTCATCAACACAATAAAGAAAATGCCGGCGTAAAATCCAATGTAGTACACGCTGAGGACCAGAGTGCACATGGCTCCACCAAAAACCCAGGTATCCTTGGCGTAGTGAGCCAGGAAGGGAAGAGAGAAGATTAGTAGAAGGTCAGCGATGGCCAGGTTCAGGAGAGACACATCAGTCATGCTTTTCATCTGTGAGCCCATCAAGATCACCCACAGCACCAGCATGTTGCCCAGGAAGCCCACCACGAAGAACAGGGAGTAGAGCACAGGGAGAATATGGCTTGCAATCCTTCCATACTCACACGGTTGAGAAGACACAACATCAGAGTAATCATATTCTGTTGTGCTGAAAACACTAAGGAGAGAGTTACTACATGAGAATTACTGGAGAATTGTGCACATCCGTATTCAGATCTCAGACATAACTACAGACTTAAGCACTATTCAGATATGGCGAGTTACACGTGCAGATTGGAGATTAAGTAAAACAGGCTGGTTTTTGGGCTGTAAATACACTCAAAAACTATCAAAAATTATCAAATTCAAGGGCATTATTAAATATGACATATGGCACTATTAATTAATCAAGAGTATCATCTATTTAAAATCATTTTAAGATGGAGTACCTTGGAGGAGACAGCATCTTAACGAGACACATTGTTATCTTGGGGACCAATTTATATTCATACGCTATTAATAAACTCTAGAAAAAATCTTCCAATCTCAGAGGTGTGATCTAGATATTGCTCATATGCATAATCTGTAAGAAGAGCCCAGGAAATCGACTCAAATGCTTGTTTGTTAAATAGTCACTTCAACAGACTGGGTTTTATATTTGGCTATTATCTTGATTGTCAAAATTTGAAACCTTTTTTCTTTTACTTTTTTTTTTCTTTTTTTTTAAATTATATAAATTTCACTTTCTTCCCTGAAAATCTTTAAAATGATAAAAATTTAAAACTAGTTTTAAGATATTTATTAATATTAATATGTATTAATTCTACCACATGCCTTTCAATAAATTCCATCATTTGTATAGGGCAAACAAATTCATGAAGTAGATAAATACAAGAAGGATGTTGACTTTGTTTTGGTGACACTTTTAATGGGCGCCTAAATGAGGCGTTAATAACACCTTTATAAGCCGTGCATGAGGAATTTATGAAAGGCTTATAACAAAACTAGTTAGCAGTCATTAGAGATTTTATGTGACTTTGATTTTTTCTTGAAGAAGAAAGAAAAGCACAAGCCTTGATTATCATTATGGGCTTATCAATATCGTTACTGTATTTTTTTAATCCTTCATTGCAAGTGATTAGTTGAAAAAGGTGTATAATGTATACATACCACACACAATAGTGTATACAATAATGTAATGAACTGTTCATATTCATACCTGCATTATTACAAAAATGTGATGCTAATGATTGTGTTATTAGTTATTAGCAAATATTGAGGGAAATAAAGCTTTTCCATATCTTATAGAGAGCAGAATTAATCATCTGGTTTCATGCAGAGGATGTAGATATATATTGTCGATCTCATATTAGCTCATAATTACTCAAATTGTTCTACACAAACACCTCAGAGTCATTTACACTTGACAAAACACTCCAGTACACAAAAAGCAATACAATTACAATTGCAATACATGAATATATACAATTTTATATCAGCAAAGAACATATGATTTCCATTAAAAGTGCATTCGACTGCCTTTTAATATTTGGAATTTAATGTGTCCTCACCTGGATGTTGTGACCTCCCCAAGACCACCGCTCATGTTCGACATCGTTGCCATTCACCATCAAACACTAAACAGTACTGCAGGGGTAAGAGAAAAAAGGGGAACAAATGTAATAAACCAATATGTAAGGCTGTGTAAACCATCTGTGATGTTGAACTGTTTTGCGCACCACACGTTTCTGTAGCATTAAGAAAGTATCAGCTCAACAAATGAGTCAGTAAACTGCTGAAGTGCAGAGTATGAAAATAAATGTGAAAGTCTTAGCTGTGAAGACAAACCCGAGAAGAAATGAAGATAAAGATTAATGTATACAATAGTTATGAAAATTAATAACACCTCGCGTTTAGCATTTACATTGCAGATAAAAAAACGATTCAAATAATAAGCACAAGCAGCTGGGACAACACTGCCACCGTATACTTACAAAATTCGATAATAGTCGTTTGGGGATCAAAGCCAAAACTGAAATGAGATGCTGGTGTTTGAGGTCTCTGTTTTTCGCACTTCTGTTTTTGTGACAAGTAAAGGGGCTGTGTGGAGACATGCATGGTGTTTTTGCACTTGATTAATTTGCCCAGCTAGTAGCTAATGTTCTTTTATGCAAAAGTGCCTAGCTTGTGTTTATTTTTCCACACACTGACCTTTCCTGAATTTTAAGGAAACTTGTGGTAATGAGATATGTGGTAATATTCTTTCTGGAGAGAGGTAAGCTATGTGGCTTAGCATAACGAAGACAAGCAGCCAACTGATCTAATATGTGATTAATACAAATATTACCTCAGCACTGCAGAATTCTCTAATATGATTGTTAGAACATTTTTCTATAACTCTGGTAGTTTTGCCTGCAAGGTTTATATTAGTGTGCTCATCTTAATACATTATACTTTCTTGATAAAAAAAAAGAAAAGCGGAATGTTTAATATTGTGACATTTTCTATGAGGAGACTATTCATGTTGTATTTTAAAATTGTCTGAAAACGTGTGCTCTCAAATTTTTTTGGCCAATCAGTCTCGTACAGGTCACCGCCACACCACTAGAGTGCACCCTCTCCTGAATTCTAGAGACACTTCTTTTGTTGTCTTGCTCATTTCCTGCTCACTTCCTACATGTCAGATATTTTATGTGAAGCCTTATTTGATTACCTTTCATATAATTTCTGAGTCGTTGTATATGGTTTTGTCTTTTGTGTATTACCCCTGTTTTTTATTTCCTGTTCACTCATTTGCATTATCCTTTGGATCATGAAAATAGTCATTATTGTCATGTTTGAATCTTGCCTGGACTTTCAACTGCTCTTTGAATTTGCTCTTTGGATTTCGAAATATTGTAATCTCTGTGTCTGATGCTGTCTTGTTCTTTCTTCTTTAAGTTTTGGATTGTGGACTATATTGTTACTAAATCTCCAGCACATTGGTCCAAACAACTTCCCTGAGTCATGTCTGAAGGCTTCGCCTAGTAACATGGATCCAGCGAAAGTATACAATCTATGTTCTGCCTCACGTCTCAAGTTAGGTTCTCATGCTTGGCAGCTTCATTAAATCTCAGCTATTTAGAAGATCTCACCTGGGCATGAGCATGAAACACCCCAGGTAAACCCGGATATAAATCTGTTTCAACCTCATATCGCTCAACCTGACATCTGTCTCTGTACCCCAGAGATGTAGATAAAATCAGTTTGGTGATCTTGCCACTATTCGGAAGAGTGCTCATCTGTGCTTCTTCCATGTTTGACCAGTTGTCGCCACAACAAACCTTTAAGACAGTTTGAGAAAGAATTTCGTGAAATTCATCCAATCTCCAGAAACGTCGCAGGTGAGATGAAGGTCTGAAGGTAAACAGTCACCTGAACACTAACGGTAGAAAGCGATGGAGCGAACTGGCCCAAAGGTGTTTCACCAGGGTCTCAATGATACACTGTAAACAGAGTTTTCATGCCGGGATGACTCACTCTCTCCCAATCAGATAATCAAACTAGCCATTAAAACATATTACTTGATTAGAGCATGAAGACCAAGCTAATTTTGTTTTCACACCCTTCTCTCTCTCACCCAGAAAAAGGTAGATAATCCTAAACCTTGTCTTGACCTTGCAGATGTTTTCAGCAAGGCTATATTTTCTGAGCTGCCTCCTCATGACCTTGACTTTGTGTTAAACATTTTGCACTAAGCTTTATTTGTGCAGTGCATGCATCCTCATTTAGATTTAAGAAAGAGATGAATGGAAGACCATGTTTTAGAACAAACTCTGGCCAGTACACATTGTACACATTGTAGTTATGTCTAATAGCATAGTTAATAAGCTTTAGTTTTTCACTCTTGGAAATGGAGCATATGCAACATGTTTGAAAATGCTTGAGAACTTGCTGGAAATAACCTCTTTTTTCAAGTTAGAAAAGCGTAAGTTTCCCCACTCTTCAATCAGGTTATTTGGCTATATCTTGGAGTAGCTACATTGCTTCGCTACATCTTGGAGTTGTTCCATGCTACATCATGGAGTAGAGATGGAGAAATTCAAGGTGGATGCTGTAACTGCATCGCCGAAAACAAACACCACTAATATCTGCACAGATTTCTGGGTGTCAAAAATATCTACTGTCAATTCCTCAGGGGTTTTATTTCAGTGGCAACGCCATTGGCCTCTCAAAAACCCATGACCCTCAGGTGGACTGAAAAAGACATCTAAGCTTTCAGAAAACTGAAGAATTGCTTCACCAGTGTTCCTAATCTTCATCATCCTGATCCCTCATTACCTTTTGTGCTGGAGTTGGATACCCTTTGTTATGGAGCCATGGAAATCCTCCTAAACTGCATCCCTGTGCCTTCTATTCAAATTGGTTATCCCCAGATGAACACAATTATGATAATGGAAATCATTATGATAATGGTTAGTGGAAAGCTATTGGCAATTAAAGCTGCCCTAGAGGAATGGCTACACTGACTGGAAAGGGGGAAACACCCATTCCTTATTCTCAAATTATGGTCACAAATCAATTATATCATTGAGCTTTGCCAGGCAAGTTTGAATCTGTATGGATAAATCAGCTCAAAACAGTCCTGAAATATCTGACTGTTCTATTTTGACCTCACTTACCAACTACAAATCCATCAACAACTTAGATTTTGAATTTATTTCACTGCATTTTACAGTCCATTCTGACCGTATTACTGTACAACAGGCCAATTTTATGGATTTTCAATCGCTATTATGTATGTAGGAGCCATATATTCTATTTGATTATTTCATTCTAGCATATGTGTACTTCAGCCATATTTTATTTGTAATCATGACTTCAGATTATGTATAAATTAATGAATAAATAAATGAATAAATTCAACTTATGTTACAGGTCACAATTGACCTATATACACACTATGGCTAAAGGTGTGTGGGCACCTGAACATATGTGTTTGTTGAATGTTCCATTCAAGTGTTAAATGGAGGTGTAATCCTCATAATATTCATACATCATGCTAAATTAAATTATAATTTAAGACATGGGTATAAATGTTTTGTCCAGATGTCCAAATGTGTTTATGACTGTTTTTCACTAAGATAAATGACTCTCTATAAACATAAGCAAGTATAAATAAATCAACAGTCTGCACTTATAAAAACACACTCCAACAGGTTTGGTAACATTTATGGAAACTCATATGAGCTATTTTGTAGGGAAAGGATGTGTTTGGAGGAAGGGATTGTGCTTTTAGTCTGACCTTTGATGAAATCCATATGAGATCTATTAAAATTTCTGTTTTTCAGTATTATTCAGTCATAATTTTAAGATCACGCTAACTTGAATAACATAAGGTCAGTAAACACATCCAGTGTCAGAAAAAACGGCATTAAACTGGACCATTCCTTGTTGCATACACCTTTGGTACCTTTAGGATGTACCTTTTACCTAGAAAGTAAAAAGGTATACCTTTGAAACACATTTTATGCACTCTTATGTAATCTAAAGGATTAAAGCAACATCTAATAGATGGCAAATCCGAACCAAAACTTCCCAGTCTGTCAGATTTCCAAGTTGTACTTTAAAATGTTTAGCAATTTAATGAACAGCAATGTAAAATATAATATTCCACTTTCCACTGCCATCGTGATTTTTGGCGTGAGCTATGTCTCTAATTGAAAACTATAACCTTACATTAGAGAGTTTTGTACTAATCCCACTATTTACCCTGGTTTTGAACCACATGGACACCTAGGACAATTCTAAGGACCTGCACGAACAACACTCCAAACAACCATGTGGCAGCTATTTTGCATATGAGTGTATGCGTAGTTAAAAGCAAGTATAATCCAGACTTTATTACAGTACAATTATTTACTATAAATCTTTTCAAAGGTACACTACATATGCATTTATATGAGGAAGACACACATTTAAGGTACAGAAGGTAATGATATCACTCTGAGAGTGTACAAAACATTTAAAAAAGAGCATGTTATGGTAATCTTTACCTAAAAGCAGGGATATATAACACATGCAAATAGAAGCTCTCACATTTTAAATAGTACATACAGCATAAAATGGGAGTAATTTATACATAGAAAAAGACTTCATGTTCCTCCATTCAGATTCGTAACTGAGCGTTCGTCCACGCTTGATGTCCGGGAATACACTGAGCCTGCGGCCCGGGTCATGTGGTGCTTCATACACTGCACTTTGACGCATGGTGTCTGGAGGAGGAGCTTTGCAAGGTTCCTCCTGAACTTTTCCCCCACAAACACATAGAGGAATGGATTGAGGCAGCTGTGTGAGTACGCTATAGCTTCAGTGACTTGCAGCATGAGCTGGATTGTTTTGCTGAGCTCACACTCTGGAGGCAGGATATGCTTCATTTCCAGTGCTTTGATGAATGCTGCAATGTTGTACGGTATCCAACAGCAGAAGAACACCACCATGACCACAGCAACAAGACGAATGGCCAATTTCCCTGATTTACGAAGGGTCTGGAGCTTCTGTAGGACCATTGAGTAGCAAAATCCCACAATACTCAGTGGAATCAGCATTCCCAAAATATTCATTTTAAAGAAAGCTGCACTTCTCACATCATTGTGACTTTCTTGAATTTTTGGATAAGCACTGCAAACTACTTCAGTCCCATTTTCTGTGACTCCAAGATACAGCAGCTCAGGAAATGATGATGCAATAGCTATAATCCAGACTACAAGGCTGGCTAAAATCCCATAAGTCTTCGTTCGGATTTTCAAGGCAAACACAGCATGGACGACAGCCAAGTATCTGTCGATGCTCATCAACACAATAAAGAAAATGCCGGCGTAAAATCCAATGTAGTACACGCTGAGGACCAGAGTGCACATGGCTCTACCAAAAACCCAGGTATCCCTGGCGTAGTGAGCCAGGAAGGGGAGAGAGAAGATTAGTAGAAGGTCAGCGATGGCCAGGTTCAGGAGAGACACATCAGTCATGCTTTTCATCTGAGGGCCCCTCAGGATCACCCACAGCACCAGCATGTTTCCCAGGATGCCCACCACGAAGAACAGGGAGTAGAGCACAGGGAGAAAACGTCTTGAATGGTATCCATACTCACACGGTTGAGAAGACACAACATCAGAGTAATCATATTCTGTTGTGCTGAAAACACTAAGGAGAGAGTTACTAGATGAGAATTACTGGAGAATTGTGCACATCCGTATTCAGATCTAAGGCACAGCAAAGGACTTAAGCACTATATAAATATGGACAGATACACATGCTACTTGGAGAAAACAGGCTGTGTTTTAATCACACGGTTCAGAAGACTCAATATCAGAGTAATCATATGGTGTTGTGATGCTGAAAACAGTAAGAAAATAGTTATCGCAAGAGAGTTTCAGCACACGAGAAGCTGAGTTAGTGTGCAGTGATGATTTAATACCAGAACTGTGCATCGATAGTCAGACCTGTATGCAGAGTGGAGTTTGAATAAAATTATGAGCAACGCTTCGAGTGAGTCATAAGCACAGCAGAGGAGTACTTGTTCAGCATATCCTACGAACCAGACCTTGTTTTTTTTTTTTTGTTTATTTGTTTTTCTCAAGACACAGAATTAACCAAAACATTGGCATTATTGTTTTATTCATTTTACAACTCAAAATAAGGAATAAAATGTGATCAAATAGATTATATCCCATGCACACATTACAATTTAGTATTTGATATGTGAAGTTGTGTACGAAAGCGAAAAATAAGCTGACAAATATTCAGGGTGGAAGCCGTATTGTTAAACCCTGTCAAATTTGCAGTGATTAATGTGATCATTACAACTGGGACTATTTATGCAGCAATATATTGGCAATATACCAGACTCTTGTGTCATTTTATATCCCTGACTTCTGGTTGTTGTTGTTATTGTTGTTATTGTTGATGTTGTTGTTGTTAAAGTTGAGGGCTTGTGTTTAAATGCAGTGGTCTGTATCCTGTTGAAAAACTCCATCTGAGCTTTTTATAATCAATAGTAAATCTCACAACCTCAAAGCATAAACCACAGACGGGTAATTTGCATGATCTGAACGACGAGCCCAAGTGACTAAAGCAGCTGTGCAACCTGGCTCTGAATACAAAGAAATTTCCAAGCATAATTATTGATGTACCTTTTGGACTTAAGTCATCAACTCTGAATATGACAAAGCTTGTTTAATAAATAATCACTTCAGGCGACAGGGTTTTATATTGGGTTGTTATCTACATTGTTAATTGGAGGAACAATAGCTAACATTTAGCTATTCCAAAAAAACGATCTTAACTTATAAACTTCAGTTTGTTCATTTCAACTTCTTTAAAACTAAATTCAAGATTCAAGATTCAAAGCCAATAAGTAATAATTGATTATCATGAGTAATAATTGAGTAGAGAAATATCTCATGGACATCTAATCTTTCTAACCACAGCCTTTTCGGTAAATTCCATCTCTCTGGTATAAGACGAACAAATTCAGGAAGCAGATAAACACAGGAAGCATATACACTGTTTGTGGGCAAACGTTTATTTTAATGGGGGCCTAGATAACATTGGGGCATTTATAACAATTTCATTAGCAATGCACCAATCATTTATAAGGCAATGCTAGAGAATTTACAAAAGGCTTAAATGAAAACATGAGGTGATATTAGAAATTTTCTGCTGATTTTTATGAAGAAGAGAGCAGAGTGCTTTTTTTGATTATCATTATGTGTTGGCCCATAATGGGAAGAAGTCAATGCAAGCTTCTTTACTTTATTAAACTTCTTGTGACATTATATAAAGAATGCAACTACACTTTTATATCCTCACCTACATTATTCCGAAATTCATTTTTAAAAGTCATTATTGAGGAAATGAAATTCTCACCTGGGTGATATGATTTCCGAAAGACCTCTGGTGGTGTTCAACATTGTTGACATTCAGCATCAAACACTAAAGAGTTATCCCTGGGATTAAATATACAAAACAAATAAGTTATAAATCTTTAATGCTGTGTAAACATTAAACACATCTGTTTTGCGCACCACATATTTCTATGCCGTTTGCTAAAGCTAAAAAAAATGCCTCAGTAAACTGCTGAACTGCAGAGTGTGTACTCTAACAAGTGTTAGCTGTGAAGGTGAACCAGAGAAGACACAGAGGTCAAGATTAATGCATACAGCAATTAACAAAATCAATAATACACAGCAGTTAACATGTACAGTGCAGATAATAAATTATTCAAGCAATAGGTACAGTTATCCAGGCCAACAGTGCCACCATACTGTATACTCACAAAACTCAATAATAGACTTGTCCTTTGGGGTTCAAAGTCAAAACTGAAATGAAATGCTGATGTTTGAAGTTTCTGGTTTTCACACTTCTGTTTTAATGACGAGTATGGGGCTCTACGGAGACATGCACAACATTTGGCACGTGGTTAGTTTGCCAAGCTAGTAACTAATACTCTTGTATGCAAAAGCACTGAGGTTGTCATTATGTTTCCACACAGTGAGCTCACTGACTTCTGAGAAAAATTTGGGTTGATACGATGAGGGGTAATATTTTAAACCTTTTTGTTTCAGTAGTGAATAAAAAGCAAAGTGGCTTAGCAATACAAGAAGAAACAGTCAGATGGTCTACTATGTGATTTAATAGAAATGATCTCTCAAATCTTATTGGTCATAGGGTTTTAAGTTTCTCATTATTATCAATATTAATACAGCAGTACTTTGTGGTTTCTTGGTAACACTCTTTTGCCTTATTGAGAGAGAGAGAGTGTGTGAAAAAAGAGAAGCTAGTGAGTGAAAAACTGTTTGTAGCTGCTGCAGCGTAAGGCGTAACAGGAAATGATATTTCACAACATGAAATGTAATTAGAAATAAAAGTAAGATTTAAGATTCAAGAACATTATTCATGTCTTGAATCTTGTATCCTTTATATCATGTATACCTAATCGTGCATTTTGACATCATAAGAAAATAAGTCATGATCTTGAGAAAATCTTGAGAACTCTTCCGGAGAACTTTCTGGAGATCCGCAGGGTTTGTTGGTTTTCCTGATGTATTCTTGTGTTGGTTCTACTGTATATGGAAATTTTGTTGTAATAGGTAAGTTACATTTATTTATGATTTGTCTGGAATTTGAAAACAGAACTACTTGAAACTGAATGCCATTTTCGCATTTATCGGAACTGAGAGCATATACTGCACTTGTAATATTTGGTTATTGAATTTATAAGGAAGTCAGTTAGCTAAGTTCCAATGGTGCGCTGAGGTGATCATCCACAATGCACACACCAAGGCTGAATTGAGCTTCACCGGGTCAAGACTCGAGAACAGTCAATGCTGCAGTAAATGTTATATTTGAATAACTTAGCTATCGAATACTTGTTTGCATATGGAGGCTGAGGTGACCGCAATTCCGAAAAAGTTGGGACAGTATGGAAAATGCTAATAAAAGCAAAGAGGACTGATTTGTAAATGTACTTTGACAAAAAATGTATAAAGACAAGGTATTTTATGTTTTACCTAATCAACTGCATAGTCTTTTGAAAATAAACATTTATTTTGTAATTGGTGCATGCAGCACATTCCAAAAAAGTTGGGACAGGGGCAATTTAGGACTAATTGTTATTGTTCTCGAACAATGGAAAGTAGAGCCAGTGGAGCATCCCTAAGATCTATCTCATCATATGACTCCTAGTGAAATGAATAACACAATCTCTGCTTTGAAGGCTATTTTAGAAAGGTGTTTAGGCATATACTGGAAGATTTTAAGCAAAGGTAACAACATCCTGCATTTAGTTTAAAAAGAAATGACAAATGGCAGAAACATCTAGTTCATCTAGACTGATCCTGAGTGCACATTAAAGTTTACCATGCATGCCATGTAAAATCCTGAGACATCCACACACAGCAAGACATGAAGAATAGATGCCCATGTCAGCATATCCATTATAGACTCATGACGGTTTTTTGCGACAGAGATGTCTGAGGGACCGGAGATCGCGTGCATTCAGAAGTGGTTTTCGGCCTCGCCCTTTACCGAGATTTGACCAGATTCCTTGAATCTTTTAATTATATTGTGCACTGTAGAAGGTGAAATGTCCAAAATCCTACCAATTTGTCTTTGGGGAATGTTGTTCTCAAAGTGTTTGATTATTCGCTGATGCATCTGTTGGCAGATTGGCGAGCCTCAACCCATCCTTGCTCTTGAAGGGCTCGGCCTTTTTTGGAGCCTCCTTATATACTATGATTAGACGATTGCCTCACCTGTTTCACATCACCTTCTTATTTTAACTTCTCACATCGCTATCAGTCCTAAATTGACCCTGTCCCATCTTTTTTGGAACATGTTGCATGCATCAAAATAAACTTTTTGTTTAAATACAAGTCAAAGTACATTTACAAAAAACACCTCTTTGTTTTTATTAGCATTCTACATACTGTCCCAACTTTTTTTTTTGGAATTTGGGTTGTACAAATCTAACTGGTAACTGGCATGTGATTTATATTAATTTTCTACTTACTATTTATTATTAGAATGACTAGAGTATGTTAATTAATTAATTAATTATTAATTAATTAATTAATTCAATCATTTATTTACTGAGATATTAAATAAACCTACCACCAAAATATGCTTTTAAATGATTTTTTAAAAATGTTTTGCAGGCAGTTTGTTAGGAAACCATTACATTACGATGCATAAGATTTATTTCTCTGGTGTTGACACACGTGATGAGCAGCACTTTTAGACCATTTTTATTCCACGATTATAGTCAGTCAGTTGCTCACTCATGCTATCAGAAGCTGAAGAGAATCAGTCAGAAAGAAATAGTCAGAAGGTGGACTCCTGAAACGGTGGAATTGCTCCCGGGACTGTATGAGCACCACCAAGTAGAAATCCCTACAAGCAACCTGCAATAGACTTGTATGCTTACATCTCATTTTGTGAGCAAATATGCTTTTCTATAATAACCCACCTGGCTCAGTGGTGGTTCAGTGGTTAAAGCTCTGGTTTACTGGGATTCACACCCCAGCACCACCAAGCTGCCACTGGCTCTTGAATAAAGCACTTCACTTTCTCTGCTCTAGGCACACTGTATCATGGCTGAGCTGACGTTTCTAACAAGCTGGGATATGCAAAGAAAGAATTTTGCTGCACTATAATGTATATGTGACAATTAAAGAAATCTTTAATCTTACCTTTGGCAGCTTCAGAAGTTCCAAAAGCAGGCTCACAGAAGAGGGAACAGAAAGGAATACTAGATGGCTAAGCAAAATCTCAATAAAGCAATCATGTCAGCAAAATACAAGTATAAGGACAGCCTTGAGCAAGCCTTTTGAAAAACACGACACTTCTGGAATATGACACTGGCATACCATCACCAGCTACAAGAAATAGTTCAGAAGTCACACAAGTTCCCAAAGCTGGCTAACCAACTCGACAACTTTTAGTTCTGCTTTGAAGGACAAAGAACTTGTACTCCACTCAACATCTGTCTCTCCTCACCCCTCACCGTTTGGGAAAAGGAAGTTCACAGATTATTCAAATACAGCTTTATAATGAAATCCATCCATCCATCCATCTTCTGTACCGCTTATCCTTTTCAGGGTCACGGGGAACCTGGAGCCTATCCCAGGAAGCATTGGGTACAAGGCAGGGTACACCCAGGACAGGGTGCCAATCGACTGCAGGGCACAATCACATACATCCTCACACATTCATACACTACGGACACTTTGGACATGCCAGTCAGCCTCCCATGCATGTCTTTGAACTGGGGGAGGAAACCGGAGTACCCGGAGGAAACCCCCACAGCACGGGGAGAACATGCAAACTCCGCACACACAGAGCCATGGTGGGAATCGAACCCCCGACCCTGGAGGTGTGAGGCGAACGTCCTAACCACTAAGCCACCGTGCACCCCCTTATAATGAAATATGATGAGATAATACTGATATTATTATAAATTGTCACAATGCACTTTATAATAGTATTAGTATTGTGCTATTTAAAACAACAACAACAACAACAACAAAAATAAAAATAAAAAACATATTGGTAGCAGTGGATTTATGTTCATTTTGTACTGTTTTTTATTAGAATGCATCTATCTATCTATCTATCTATCTATCTATCTATCTATCTATCTATCTATCCATTTATTTGCTGTAAACATTAAATAAACATCATCAAAATATGTTATTTTAATTGTTTTTATTTAAAATGCAACACTGTTTTGCAGGCGTTTTGTTAGGAAATAATGACATTGTGATGCATATCATGTATTAAAGATGTGATTTTTTTCACGTGTTGACACACATGATGTGCAGCACCATTTTTATTCCACTACTATTGTATATCAATTGCTCTCTCCTGCTCTCAGCAGCTGAAGAGAAACAGTCAGAAGGTGGACTCCTGAAGCAGTGGATTTGCTCCCGGGACTGTATGAGCACAACCAACTAGAAATCCCTACAATACTCACTCATATACAGTGACTCATATACTCATACTGTAAGCCTTTGAAAAACACAACACTTAGTATGGCACTCAAAAACCGTCACTGGCTACAAGAAAAAGAGTTCATAAAGTCACACCATTCCCCCAAGATGGCTAACCAACTCAACAATTTTCAAAGAACTCTTCCATCCTCCACTCTACTCAATGTCTGTCACGCCTTTCCCCTCACGTTTGAGGAAAAGCAGATGGAATTTCACCTGGCACAATGAAACGCTGCGTGAGCCAACCAAACCCTGTCTTTATTCTTCTCGAGATTTTCAACCTATCCATCGCTTGATACAAAGTACAGTCAAGACCACCATTATTGTTCCTGGTCCAAAGAAGGACACTATAACCTGGATAAATGACTATCAGTTATTATGGCTCCCTCCTGATCCAATGCATTATGCTTAAAGAGCATCAGCTCAGCTGGTGATGCAGTCAACTTGAGTTTACACTATGTCCTCAATCATTTGCCTGCTCCTGGCTCCTATGCCAGAGTTCTGTTTGTGGACTTTAATACAGTCGTTGGCCTCACAACTCCACAGCAAACTGCGACAAGTAAGACTTGACCCTATCATCTGCCAGTGGATTGTTGACTTCCTAACAGACAGGAGGCAGTTTGTATGGCTGGGACCCTACCAGTCACAACCACTATACAAGAAAAGCTGAGAAACTCACCATGTACCTCTCACACCCAGGGAACTACCTGTTACAGAAACTTCCATAAGAGAAATGGTAATACTCCATAAACACCAATACAACATGGTAATATTCACCACATATTCTGTGGATTCTGTACTGAATTTTTTTGTATTTTATGTGGACTTGGCTTTGTTTGGTTTTGTATTTATCGTTCATTATATAGTATTTGTGATATATAATATAGTTTGTATATTATGTATGAATGAATGAATGAATGCCTTTTATTGTCACTATACACTAAAAGGCATTCATTCATTCATTCATACATAATATACAAACTATATTATATATCACATGTAACTTTACTTTTGACAGGTCTAGGTCAAAGGTCATACTCATCATAATTAAATATAATGATGATGACAGGTCAAAGGGTCAAAATCATCATAATTAAATATAATGATGATGACAGGACAAAGGGTCATGATAATCACTTACAATTATGTTAAATCCGGTTCCGATGTATTCCAGATGTATTCCAGACACACGCACACACAAGTTGTTTCCTTTCCCATAGACTGTGATATGCTCATGAGTTAGGCCTAGGTCAAAATGGTCAATGATAATTATTGCTGCATGTTCATAGCTATAGCTTTCACATGCATATAACCACCGCCCCTCCCTGCTTAGGTTGTTAGTTGTTTTCCTGATTTAGGCCTAGGTCAAAAAAGGTCAATGATAATTATTGCTGCATTTTCAATACTATAGCTTTCACACACATATAACCCCTGCCCCTCCCTGCTTAGGTTGCTAGCTGTTTTCCTGAGTTAGGCCTAGGTCAAAAAAGGTCAATGATAATTATTGATGCATGTTCATTCCTATAGCTTTTCCTACAGCTCCGAAGCAATTCTGCAGACACACACACACACACACACACACACACGCACACACATACACACACACACACAAACGCTCACACACACACACAACACGCACACACACACATACTCTCACACACACACGCACACATCCAACCAAAAATATCACACACACACACACACACACATACATACATAAGGCTGATGAAAATAAGTAAATGTTTAATAATGCATTTCTGTACACATCCTACCAAAAATATGACGCACACACACACACACACACACACATAACCTGTCCAATCAGAACAAAAGAAAATAAAATTGCTCCATCCGGTAGGTGACGTTATAAGCACCATAAGTTTATAGAAGAAGAAGGCCTCACCCACCCTCTAGGTTTAAAAATACTCTGTACTTCGAAGATCGTGTGTGAGCTTACAGCATGTCTGCTGCTTGTCCTGATGCACCGAAAAAAACTCACTCTTTTTTGGGAAGATTACAAAAAAATTTAGAGCATGAGAAGATTCAATATTGGGTAATGTCAAACGGATGTACAGCCGGATTTTTTTTCAATGCAGAAAAAGGAACCGTTGTGCTTTTCAAGTTCTCGGTCCTGGGTCACATCCACTGGAGCTGCGCTACTGAGAGCGTAACTTTTAATGAGTGTGACTGGAAAAAGTTCAGAAAATGGTGCAAGGATTTTGACTACATCAGAGCAACAAATTTCTGCAAGAACCAGGTTTCGCTGCACTGTGTTTCGGTATTAACCGGTGACGACACACCCGATCACAAAGAAATCTGCGAAGTGAGGTATGAACAAACCAGCTGGCACGAACTACAACGCTACTTCCATTAAAAATCGATGAATTATTCCAAAAAATTGGAAGAGACAAAGAAACAGCGAAAATAAAAGTAAGGCTAGAAGATCTCTTCTGAGATCATCAATATACTACTCCTGAGCAGAAACTCCACCTTCCGAAGACTCCTCCCACATGATATATAATTGACACTGAATACATATCGAGTCATTACATTCTAAGCATCAACATTCGATATGGCTTCTGAACTCAGACCTGTTTTCTACAACTCTGATGCTTCCCTGTATGATGATGTGACCAGTTCAGGGTTTGAAGACGGCGAAAACCTAGGAAAAAGACACCTGACCTATCTGACAACGAACGATGAAACCGACGGCTGTATAACCAGCACCGTGCTAGCCATCATACGCACGGTTACTGGAGAACTGTTGGACAGAATTATACAACAAGATCTGAAGGACAACTGCCACGGCTGCGCGATCGATCATCCAAGTCAACTCCAACACGCGTGTTTGTTCGATCCTGAAGAGTACTATCTGCACCTAAACACCTACAGATTGCTGAAAAAGCTGTTTAAACCGTGGTTCAAATACACGTTGGCAAGAGGTCTGAAATTGTGTGGTATCAAACACACTCCATCCCTGGAAAAAATTCAAGGTATCGCTGAAGCCATCGTGTGTGAATGGCAAGACGAGCCTCACATCAAAACCGTGCTGAACGAGGTCAAGGAGAAAACCAAAAACATTTTCAACGAGCAGGTGTACGAAGACGTTGTGGACTACTGGACCTTTCACTCAAGAAAAGCTGCAAGAAAAGCCTGAAGCCAAACAAAACAAAATGCTGAAGACATTCATAAATAGAGTGTGTCCTTAACACGTTGTTTGTATCAAGTTTTATCATACATGTATTGCTCAAACATTTGAATGTAAAACTAATCATGTGTCTAAACCAATGTGTGATATAAATTGTTTAGAATGGAAAATGTTACTTTGATTGAATATGTAATACCATGCTCATGTGTTTTGAGATAAAATGTTTAATCTACACTTGCGTTTGATCATTCTTGTCTTGACACTCGAAAATGACTGAGCGATTGATGAAGAATATATATTATACACCATCAGAACCTGGTTCGTACGGTGGCGTTGAGAGTTTGCAAAGAGCTATTGTTGAGAAAATAGGTAAAAGAGCTAATGATACTGAAATAAAAAACTGGTTAGCAGAGCAGGATGCGTACAGTCTACATAAACCAGTATCTACAAAGTTTAAAAGAAACAAGGTTTTTGTAAAGAACATCGATGAACAATGGCAAGCTGATTTAGTCGATATGAGCAACCTGTCAGAGAGCAATGACAACGCGACATTTATGATCACGTGCATAGATATTTTATCCAAATATGCCTGGGTACGTGTGTTACGAAACAAGACCGTACACAAGGTAACTAAAGCCTTTGATTCCATTCTAAAGGAAGGTAGAGTCCCCAAAAAACTACAAACTGATCAAGGGAAGGAGTTTAACAAAAATTTTCAAACATTAATGAAAAAAACATGACATCGTTCACTTTGCTACGGGTACGGGGCAAAAAGCATCGGTGTGTGAAAGGTTCAACAGAACGCTAAAGACCAGGATGTGGAGATATTTTACCGCTTTTAACACGAGAAAATACATCGACGTAGTCCAGGATCTGATTCAAGTGTACAATCACAATTACCATTCCAGCATCAAAATGAAACCCGCCGAGGTCAACGAAGCCAATTCCTTCAGAGTATTTAAAACCCTCTACGGACTGTTCACACCTAAATTAAAGAAACTAAAATTCAAGTTTAAAGTTGGTGATATCATTAGAATTTCCCGTTTAAAAAGATAGTTTGAAAAAGGATACGAGCAAAACTTTACGGATGAATATTTTACAATCTCCGAACAGATACCGAGAAATGCACTTATTTATTGTATATAAATTACAAGACCATGATGGTGAAAAAATTGAGGGAACATTTTATGAACCCGAGTTACAAAAGATCATTATCGGGAAGGACAAGACGTTTAAAATTGAGAAAATCTGGTCTGAGAAGACCAGAAACCGGAAAAAAGTCTGCCTGGTGAAATGGGTGGGGTGGCCCGATAAATTTAATTCCTGGGTTCCGGTCGAAGACGTAGTTAACGTAACAAAAGGATCGTCGTGAACAAAACTGAAATCTATATTCATTAAAACATGGAAGAGTGTGGGTTCTTTGTGCTTCCAAGCAACGTGTCGCTGGATATTTACCCTAATAATAAGATCGCGCACTACACTACTAAATTCGCCAAACCAAGCGATTTGACCGGGATATGGGAAGTCTCGCTCGCGGAGGTTCAATATATCCAGAGTTGGTACTCGTTAACAGAGGAAGACTGTCTGTGTCATATTATCCAGAGGGATGGAAAGAAAACACAAAACAGTTACTTTAATATCACTCAAGGATATTACAAAAGTATCGAGGAACTGATTAGTGAAATCAACAAAAGCATGAAGAAATTGGAACTTGGAATAGAGATAACCTATAACCCTATGAAAAATAAAATACACATCACATCCCAAAAACATTTTGCGTTCAAAGCTAATGGAAAATTAGCATATATGCTCGGTGTTCCGATAGCGGCCCGAGAACCAGACGCGCCTAACCCCGCTGATATTCATGCAGGCTTTTACACGATGTATGTATATACAGACGTTATCAAGTATCAGCGAGTTGGTGACAGTTTTGCCCCGTTACTGAGATGTGTACATATAACGGGAGAAAACAACAAAGTCGTCACAATTACTTATGATAAGCTACATTACATACCTCTCACCAAGAACCACATCACCGATATAGTAATCGAAGTTAAAACGGATCAGAATAAGCCTATACCTTTTAGTTACGGAAAATTTATAGCTAAACTACACTTTAGACCCGCTAAACATTTGTTCCGTATGTAAAATGATGGATAGGGGCTACGTTCACCCGCAGACCTACGTGGATTATTATGTCCATCAGGCTGGAAATGGACTCATACATGATTTCAAGGCGCCCCCACCATGTATGAGTCGGGGCTAGGAGGACTGTTCAAGGGTCTATTTAGAATGGCTGTTCCGTTCCTCGAAAGGGGATTTGCTATTGCAAAACCTCATTTAAAAACAGCGGCTAAAGGTTTCGTAAGCGACGTAGTGAGCAACATTATGAGCAAGACACAAACTCAGAATCAAGACGGATCAGGCCTTGCATTGATTGCGCGTAAAAAATCTAAAAGGCTCCCAGGACGTCGACACGTGATTCCGAATAAAAGACGTAAGGCTACTAAAATCAAGACCAGTGTGAAAAAGACCGAGCAGAGAGGCAACAGACATCCTTCCATCTCTCACAAGAGAAAGCGGCTGAACATTTTCTAACATCATGGCTTTCTTACACAGTCTATCCTCAGAGCGTACCAAGGCAAAATTGGATATTTTCACATTACCTTATACTCAAACGAGTATCGAGAAGTACACTCATGTCAAAATACCTCCACTTTCCGCTCTTACGGACAACGGGCCCCTGGAGTTCTACTGGCTGGAAACTGGGAGGATTACCTCGACTTGAACAACACTTTTTTACATCTGTCCTGTAAAATCGTGAATCCCGACGGTTCCATTATAGCTAATGATGCAAAGGTTGGGGTCGTTAACTACCCCGTAGCCTCACTTTTTTCACAAGTGGATGTCATGCTCGGGGATCGTCTTATTTCTCAGTCTAGCAGTTGTAGGGATTTTAGCCAGCGGTGGGCGGAGCACAGACACACAGGAGGCTGTTTCAAGGTTATGGGAGATTTATTGAAGACAATCGGTGAGCGGGGGTGCACGTGTGGGTGCGCGTGTGGGTGCGGGTTGAAGGGCGATCGGGAGGTGAAGGGTCTCAGCCGTCGGCGGTTACAGCCAAGGGGGCGGGGCGGAGCCGTCACTCCCGTCGGAGTCACCTGAAACCAGAAAAAACACACAACAGCGGTTAGCAAACAGGCACGCGCCGGCAACACTTCATAAACCACGCCAAAGAATTGCGCACATGCTCGGAGATACTTCTCTCTCTCGGTGAGTGGAATATCGCCCTTTTATACTCTCCCCTCCCTTGCTGGATGGTGGAATTCTTCCGTACGGTGCACCATTCACGAGCCGTGGTGTGTCGGCGGCCCCGCCCCGCCGCCACGTGTTCTCTGGATGTCCACAGCATTTGGTGGCGCTGAAGCGGAAGTGTCTCTTCTGTGCCACTGCGGCAGTCATGCGAGGAGCGAGCTTTGTTTCCAGCTTTGTTACCGGCCTGGCGCCACACAGTACATACCCATATCGAGCTACCTTTAAAAGTCTACTCAACTACGGAGAAGATACCCTGGAAACACAATTTTGCACCGGGCTATAATACAAAGACACAGCCGGGCATATGGATGCCACAGACCCAGACGGCCGAAATGAAGGTCTCAAAAAAAGGGCCAGTTTCAGTGCTGAAAGCAACACCTTTGACCTGATTGGACACATTCACTCGGAAATATTTTTTCAGGATAAACTTTTACTGAATGGAATCGATTTGAGGATTAAAATTAAAGGATTATAAAAGGATTAAAGGGATTAAAAAAGCTGAATTCTGCTTGATGAAGGAAGGAAATGCAAATTTCCTTCTGGAAATACTAAACGCTTCTCTTTTTGTGAAGAAAGTAACCGTCTCACCGTCTGTAAAAATCGGTCACGGGCAAGCTCCTCTCAGTGCCACAGCCAAGTACCCGATCGAAAGAATCTGTTTGAAGACCTTCAGTCTAGCAGCTAGAGGAGCTGCATTTGTGAAGATAACCTCTTCCTCGGCCCCCTACCTAAAACCATTACCTTTGGGATGGTAGACAACGATGCCTTCAGCGGGTCGTACAATAAAAACCCATTTAATTTTAAACATTACAACGCAGAGTCTATCGCTCTCTATGTAGACGGTACTCAATATCCTGCAAAACCTTTTCAGCCTGTTTTTCAGTCCGGTAACGCGGTCCGTGAATTCCATTCTTTAATTTTAGCATCAGGAAAGCAGCTGAAAGATCAGGCTTTGTCAATAAACAGAGAAGAGTACCTGAACGGATATACTTTATTCGCATTGAACCTGAATCCTGACGACGATTGTGGGCAACATTTGTCATTAATAAAGTCGGGAAATATGCGATTGGAACTCAGATTTCGACAGCCGCTTCCGAGCACAGTGAATCTAATTGTGTACGCCAGTTTCGACAGTATTCTAGAAATAAACAATCGAAGAAACGTGCTCATCGATTACCAAGTAACGTATGGATACCAGAGAACTAACCGAGGTTATGAGAAGTTGTCCTGAAATAGAAAAAATATTTCACGGTGTGATGGCCTGTGACGAGCTACCTACGAGTACGCTGAGAAAGTTTCCCGCTTTGTTCATCGTAAACACACATCAGAGACACGTGCCGGGCGAACACTGGCTAGCTTTATGCCTTAATGACGAAACCACCGGAGAATTTTTTGACTCATACGGAAACCCTCCAGACTACGAACTCTTTCCTCGATCAATTCATTATTTTTTGACAAAGAACTGTTGCAAAATAAAATATAACCCTGTACAAGTTCAAAACTTTACTTCAGTTTGCTGCGGGCAACACTGCGTGTTTTTTCTGTGTCACAAAGCTAGAGATTATTCGTTTAACCGTATTATGTCTATGTATAGCAATGATTTAAATAGAAATGATAAGGGTGTCGTGTCTTTTGTTAAAAAAATGTACCCTAGAGTAAATAAAAAGCATTCATTTACTTGTGTACAATGTGCTAACTGTCTAGATATGTTTCATTTGCATCTGCAGTGGAATGATAAATGATGACGCTTCACAAGAAATTGTTAAACAAAGGTTATTTTATTGAAATAAAGGGTAACACAATATAACATTCGTTGTCCGTCGTCATTTCAAAAACCAAACCAGTCAGAACTGTTAAAAACGGGGGATTTGAAAACTGGCTCAGAATCATAGTCTTTGCTTTTAGGTGGGGAAACAAGATGAGAGATATCTTTAGATCTTTTTATGTCAGATATTTTGCGTCGAGCACCACTATTAGGTATTGCTGAAAAGGGTATATTTAGGTTGGCTACTGTCTGTAAGAACTCTTTCCAGCCTAAAGGCCTCCGATCGTCGGATACTCTATGATGTGCAGTGAGATTTTTAAGCAGATCCACCATGTGAGATCCTTTGATAGTGTTTCCTTTAAAAATAAATTCACCACTATTGTTCTACGATGCACCGGCTTTTAAAAGTTTTTCCATAACGTATGAAGCGTTTCTTTTGTTTCTCACAGAAATGTTAGCGAGCACCTCTTGTACGATCTCGTCTTTGGGTGGTTCGTCACCGCTGCTTCCGTTTTGCTTTCCGGTATTTTAGGCAGGGACAAGGTCAATTGAGCGGTTTCCTGCTCTCCTACTTTAACCAAGTTTAAAAAATTTTGCAGCACCGACGCGTAGAGTTTCGCCTTATCTTAATCATTCAGATTAAGTCCTCAATAAAATACCTCGTATTGCATTGTCCAAGTTGTTTTTCTTAAGCTTTCCTTCTCTGCTGTGATGTTTCTAAGTTTATCGATCTGATGTTGAGGGACTAAATACATTTTCTCTGTAGTCTCCATGTTAATTGTTGCGGGGTGCAATTAAGCTGCTTATAAAAGGAATGGCTACACTGAGCAAAGGCAGAAGAAATCCTCCGGATTGATTAATAACTTTTCTTTTTCTTTCTACGGACGCTCTTTTATCCGCAAATAGTTTGATCCGGATTTTTCACTCGCTCGTCCACCAGTTCTGTCAGTGATTTCAAATTGACAATTTCAGAATTGATACAATTTAAAGTAATGCCTTTAGCTTTCATGGTTGTTATTCCTCGTTTTTCCGTTTTAGGACCTGCACTTACAAATTCTACGATTTGATCGCCATCATCTAGTTCGCTGGTAAGACCACCCAAGTAATCGCTTAAGGGTGGCATCCAGTCACCTTCCTTACTTTTAAAAATGACGCTGTCCGTGTCTGTGTACAAACAATGCTGATCCAATCGATCCATCAAATTGTACAGCTCAAGTCTAGCGTATGCGGTAGTGAAAATTCCGATGAATACATTAGCATTCAGCGGTTTAATCAGTCTCTCGTCTGTGTAACGCCACTGCACCATCGCCACCTTCTCATTCAAAAAAGAGAACTGACTCACATTATAAATATCGGAGAACATGAACTGTAAAAACTCGGTAGGATCGCGAATTAAGGTCGTGTTTGATCTGTCAGGTCTTTGACACATCTTACCCAACAACGAGTTTAGTGCGAGTTTAGCCACGGATCTTTTGGCAGGATTAACGGTGATAAATTTCGGATCCAACGTGATCCCTTCGTTCTCCTTATATTTGCGAATGTACTCACGTTTAGAGGATTCATCAACGACCCAGGACGGATAACCTGAACTTTCCTGTTTGGTCTTGAGGAACATTTTAATATTTCTCGTAAAAAGCTCATCAGACCTTTTAGGAAAGTGCCACACTTCAAACACTTTTAGAGTTTTGTAACCTTTTTCGATAGCTTTCTCAATTTCGATAGATGCCCATGTTCCGGTAAGAGCTCTCTCGTGATCCGTATGATTGCATTGTTTTAGCTGATGTTCGGCGCACATTCTACAAAGAGGAAAAAGGAGTTTGCTTTTTACACGAAACGGTAGAACAGGTGCCCACAGACCCCTAGGCGGTAATACTTTTGCTCTGACGATACCAAAGTAATATTTCAGAGGTTGAAAGTCACGATAAATGATGATAGGGTGATCGATCGGATATGTCTTTGTCTTATTCACAAATGGGTAAAGAGAGGTAAAATCGAAATAATCGATTCTCTCACCGAGTTGAGCTACATAATGCGAATGTAATGCGTTTGTTCGACCGCCGAAAAGAGCATCTCGCGGGTTTAAATGCTCAGGAAAGTCAAAGTCTTTTAGAAAGTTTAGCACGCGGTTGTCATTTTTTTTCATTTCATTCCACTCGTGTTCCCACATCAGAGTGACTTGCAAATTGAGAGTGTCTTACAAATTCTTAATTCTCTCCATCGATTTTTGATGGATATCTCCGAAGGTAGCATTGGATTTGGTAAGAGGATGTGGGGTCATTGAGGGAAAACACTTTTCACAACCGTGATAAAAACATCCAAGAAACTCAAAAACCTTACATTTTCCCCCATCCTCACAGTAACCATCTATGTAATAGTTACCAAACCTGACTTCACCTTCGTTCAAAGTGTGGCGAATGGGTAGGTTTTGCATTTTAGAAACGTATTCGAGCCATTGTATGGAAGGTGTTGAGTAACATTTCTGAGTGGTGATGTAATTATCAAGCAGAGGAATAGCTAAAGTGTCTTTACGCAGGAACTTGGTTTTAAAGATTTTCATGCACACAGAAGCGATCGTTATGCATTTCAAAGGATCGACCTTTGTACTTTCCAGAATTTCTTCTCTGAAAGCTATACACCCCTTTCTCAAAATCTCGACGTTGTTCACACAGTATTCTGCCATCTCTTTCTTGAAATCAAAGATTTTGTCAGAAACCGTTCTATACCACTTAAAGAAATCTTCTCTATCCTTAGGCATCATGCCATCTACACTGTAAAACTTAGGGTCAGGATATGGCCCTACGTAATCCTGGTGTTCTATGGTGTTCCAGAAATGGGGAAAATAACCTTTCTTGCTTTCCGAAAAACCCATGGCTTTCGGGATGCTGCTCAACTTCATGGGTAAGAACAATAGACTATCAATGTAGGACTGGCGAAACGCGGTATCGATGAAGCACAAAATTTTACCACCTTGTGCTATGATTTCAGGTGTGATTCCTTCTTTCACTAAATGGTTTAACAAAAGGTATGAATCGAACCCTCTAGCGTTATGCGCGATAAACGTGTAACCGTGGTATGTATTACACCGAAACTTTTGAAAGAAGGCACTGACGCAATCATCCCCTTCAGCCACCCACTCCTCTCCCTTAAAATCAATACAGCATATGAAATTGGCTACATGAGTTCCTGTTTCCTGCCTAGTCTCGAAATCGTAAAATACATAATCCGTATTTTCGCGTTCTTTCCTAGCCCGCTGTATAAAACATCTACGCTCGAACCCCGTTTCACACATAGAATATTCGCCTTTGCTCGACTGAATCTTAGCTTTATGTCTCTTGAAACAGTATTGGGATCTACACAATCTCTAACACTCTGGGCATTTAGTTACATTCTTTGGGTGTTTGTAACATTCGGGGTCGTGACAAATGTTGCAGCTATATTCGCATTTATGTTTCCAAAAAACGTCAAACCCTGAGTGACAGAAGTGACATACATGACTCGTTTCTAAAAGTCTGGTGATACTTTTTACTCCATAATAGTGGTTGTCATGCAAAAACAAGTAAATCGTTTTTTCGTGGGGAGTCTTGCTAGTTTGAAAGACAGAGTAACCGGCTTTGCTGACAGAACAATGTACGATTACGATTTTACAATTCAAATGACTCTCAAATCTCGATACGTCAGTGAAGCTGACTGCGGTGTTTACAGATAATCCCACATTGTGTTGTAATTGTCTAGCGATTTGTTCGGTTTCAAAATTTTTTTTTTTCACGATTCAAAAGTTGGGTGACACACAAGACGAAACATATATTGTCTCGATATGTATAGATGTATAGATGCTTCATTTTCTTCTGCATGGTTTCTGAATTGAATATATGGCCCATTTTCCTTCTAATTCCACCGCCCCGAGGTGGATGGACGATCTGGACAACTATTTCAAGGGTATCATCCGTAAAAATTTCGCGTTTACTCTGAATTCTCTATTCAGTTCATATCAGTTCTCTATTTCTCTCCCCTCATCACCATCAATGTCTCCTCCCTCTATCTCTTTTCGTCGCAATCTTCGCTCCCTTTCCCCCTCACATTTCTCCTCTGTTGTCACAACCTTACTTCCCTCCGAAAGCCACCTTTCCTCACTTGACTTAAACACCGCAACCGACATGCTCAGAAGCTCTGCGTAGCAACCGGGCCAAACTAAGAGCATCTGAAAGGAAATGGCGCAAATCAAACAACCCAACTGACCTAACCAATTACCAGACACTTCTCTCTTCTTTTTCCAATAGCATCTCCATTGCTAAAGCCACATTCTACCAAGAGAAGATTCTTAGTTCTCCCAACACCCGCATTCTTTTCAAAACCTTTTCCTCTCTACTCTGTCCCCCTCCTCCCCCTTCCCCTACTTCTCTCACTGCAGATGACTTTGTGACTTTCTTTACCAACAAGGTTACATCAATCAGAAACCTGTTCTCAGCCCCAGACATGCATAGACTGACTCCTCCTCCGTGTAACTCCCAACTGACTTCCTTCTTTCCCCTCTCAGAGACTGATGTCTCTAAACTCCTCCTCTCTAGCCATCCCACAACCTGTCCTCTTGACCCTATCCCTTCTCACCTTCTTCAGTCCATCTTCCCCACACTATTATCTGCACTCACACACATCTTTAACACATCGCTCTCTACTGGCACATACCCTACCTCATTTAAGCAAGCCCGGGTTACCCCACTGCTTAAAAAACCATCACTCAACCCTGCTATAGTTGACAACTACAGACCTGTTTCCCTACTCCCTTTTCTTTCGAAAACTCTTGAAAGAGCCATTTTTAATCAACTCTCAAATTTTCTCACACAGAACAACCTCCTGGACACCAAGCAGTCTGACTTCAAGAGCAACCACTCCACGGAGACTGCTCTGCTTTCCGTCACTGAAGCCTTACGACTAGCAAGAGCAACCTCTAGATCATCTGTCCTCATCCTACTTGACCTCTCTGCTGCTTTCGACACTGTGAACCATCAGATCCTCCTGTCAACTCTCTCCAGCCTGGGCATCACTGGAACGGTTCTGCGCTGGGTGGAATCCTATCTCTCTGACAGATCCTTCAAGGTATCATGGAGGGGAGGTATTTCTGAAACTCAGCAACTCACAACTGGCGTTCCACAGGGGTCAGTTCTGGGTCCACTCCTCTTTTCTATCTACACTACATCTCTAGGGCAGGTGATTGAGTCTCATGGCTTCTCATATCATTGCTATGCTGATGACACCCAGCTCCATTTGTCCTTCCAGCCTGACGATCCATCCGTCTCTGCACGCATCTCTGCTTGCCTGTCGGACATCTCGGTCTGGATGAAGGAAAACCATCTTAAACTTAACCTGGCAAAATCTGAGCTTCTCGTCATCCCAGCCTGTCCCTCAATCAACCACAACCTCACTGTACAGCTCAGCTCACTCACACTCATGCCAACCAGGACGGCCAGTAACCTTGGGGTGATTCTTGATGATGGCTTGACCTTTGCAGACCATATCTCAGCAACTGCAAGGTCCTGTAGGTTCATCCTTTACAACATCAAGAAAATCCGACCCTACATCACCAAACAGGCTACACAGATTCTAGTCCAGGCTCTTGTTATCTCTAAACTGGACTACTGCAACTCACTGCTTTCAGGCCTCCCAGCCAGCTCCATCAAACCCCTTGAGATGATTCAGAATGCTGCAGCGCGCCTCGTCTTCAACCAGTCCAAGAGAACCCATGTCACACCCCTCTTCATCTCCCTCCACTGGCTTCCTGTAGCTGCCCGCATCAAGTTCAAGGCCTTGATGCTCACCTACAAGACCTTGTCAGGAACAGCACCCTCCTACCTCAACTCTCTCCTGAAGGCCTACGTTCCCTCTCGCAATCTGCGATCGATTAGCGACCGACATTTAGCAGTTCCAACTCAGCGTGGCGCAAGGTCCCTTTCCAGAACCTTCACACTAACTGTTCCTCAGTGGTGGAATGCACTTCCAATCTCAATCCGGACCGCAGAATCTCTCACCATCTTCAAAAAACAGCTAAAGACCCACCTCTTCTATGAACACCTAACCAACTCATAATAAAAAAATAAAAAATAAAAAAATGCACTTACACCTCTACTCTGCACTTTGCTTCTTCTGGAATTCAATTAATAGATCTTGTATGGTAGCACTTCTTGTATTGTTCTCTGCTTGATATCGCTTTGCTTGTATCTTTCTCATTTGTAAGTCGCTTTGGATAAAAGCGTCTGCTAAGTGAATAAATGTAAATGTAAATGAATTACATTTTCGAGCATGGTCAGAAAAGAATGTAAATCGATGACACCGTTGTCTAATTGAACGCGTGATGAAACATTGACCGTATCGCCTCTGATTTCAATGGTGATGGCATCCTCAGCAGAAATAAAACTATTAGCAATTTCAATCACACTGTTTAAAATCTCTAAAACATAATTATAAAAATCTGCAAAGCTGTCAACATTAGCAATTGACGAAAAATTCACTCTTCGCCTAATCTCAGTGTTGTTGAACCTTTCACGATTAATTATCCTAATATTAGGATCTAACCCACCCCCATCTTGCTCAACTCGGATATCGGGCGATTGCATGTTTTCCATTTGAGAATTTTGGATATCGGGCGAATGCACGTTTTCCGTTTGAGAATTTTGGATATCGGGCGAATGCATGTTTTCCGTTTGAGAATTTTGGATATCGGGCGATTGCATGTTTTCCAAAGGATGGTTGTACTTATTATCGTTTTCCGAATTTTGTGTTATATTGACATGGTTTTCGATTAAGTTAACCAGACTGTCATTTATCCTCATAAGACTTTGATTAAGTTCGTATATCATATCACGAGAAGATGACGGTCTAGGTTCCTGAGCGTTTTCCAGAGTTGAGACGGTATTCTGTTCGGGAGATAATGACATATTTTCATTGAGTTGATTCACCGCTTCTATTAAACATGGATTTATCTGCATAGATTGTCTTTGTTCATTTAGGTTATTTTGTAAGTCTAAAAGACATTGATTTAATTAGAAAAATATGTCGTGCGACGCCACCGGCGTGCTTGATACAGTTTGACTGGAATTTCGGCTGGGGTTTTCATTTTGAGCATTGCTCTGTTCTGACGATCTTAAATTTTCATTCAACTGATTGACTGCATCGATTAGATCGGGGTTTAATTGTACTGAATGACTGTGTTCATTTAGGTTATTATGTAACTTTAACAAACATTGATTTAATTCAGAAAATATATCGTATGGCATCACCGGTGTGTTTGTTACGTTGTAATTTGGACTCTGATTAGGTCTCTCACTAACAACCTGGTGTGACGGAATTAAACTTTCATTCAGCCGGTTGATCGCTTCAGTTAAATATGGGTTCAGGGTTGTGTACAGATCACGATGTAACAGACCATTTGAAGAACTCTGGTTTCCATCACAACAGAAATCATGCGGTGATGGATTATTTTCGGTTCTCATTTTTTTAGTCACTGTATCCGAACTGCATTTCGGTCGTTTCTGCGCCATATCTATCGTACAATTTTCTGATCAACTTTATGTTCACTGTGAGACAACTATTCAAATTTTCAAGTGTGTTGTACAGTAAAGGGAGAAAATCCGTACCTCGACCGGATTCAAATGTATTATCAAGCTGCCCAAAGTTTTCCAATAAAGCAGTCTTTGCTTGGAAGAATTCACGCCACGCTGTACAGATCTCCTGCAATTCGAGATCGGGTTGAAGGTCGGCTTCCGAGTTGATTTCCTCTCGATCTTCTACTGCATCAAAATTGTCGACATCACTCGTATCTATAAGTCAGAACAAGTGAAAGAGTTTTTATTTTTGTTTTTATTTTTAGCTGGGTAAATAGAAGGTAAAATATACGTCATCTTGCCTGAAATATCTCCACCGTAAGCACTGATAGTCATGACGCCCTCATCTTCTGAATATGACACAAACAAAAAGTTATAATTATGTATGAAGGACTTTACAGCATGAAACATTCATGATTTTATGTTATGACTTACGTGTAGAGCTCAGATTCAAAAGTCTTCGATCGGATGTCTCGGAAATTCCATCGTCAGAAATTATGACGACACTGTTATCTACAAACAGTAAAGCAAATAAAACATACTTTTAGTACCTTAACAGTTCCCTTTCTAGCTCGCTACACAGATCTAAGAGACAAAATTTTATTACCTAGTAGACTCGCATTCGTTTGATACGTTATCCTATACACTAGAATCAGATGATCTTAGTTTGGTCTTGCTCTGTAATATAAATGTATTGAACATTAAATTTAGATATTGATCGTACCCGTTTACATAATGACCAGATAAGGATGATGATTGCTGTATTCAGAAAGAATAGTTTTAGATTTATATCAATATCAATATCAATATCAAATGGATAATTACATAAACATTGTATTTCAATTTATAATGAACTATTTCAATTGTTTAAAATCTTCTTAACTGCTGAGAAATCCATGGTGTTTGGAAGTTTTGAAGGATAGAGTCTGGAAATTCTTTCGATCCCTTCAAACTATTCGACTCTTTGCTGATTTTTCCAACTAACAAAGTGTTCGCTTTTATAGACAGGTTCGTATATGTGTGTGTGTGTGTGTGTGTGTGTGTGTGTGTGTGTGTGATATTTTTGGTTGGATGTGTGCGCGTGTGTGTGGGTCATATTTTTGGTTGGATGTGTATGGAAATTAATTATTAATCATTTACTTATTTTTCATCATCCTTATTTATGTGTGAGCGTTTGTGTATATGTGTGTGCGTGTGGTGTGTGTGTGTGTGTGTGTGTGTCTGCGGAATTGCTTCGGAGCTGTAGGAAAAGCTATAGGAATGAACATGCATCAATAATTATCATTGACCTTTTTTGACCTAGGCCTAACTCAGGAAAACAACTAGCAACCTAAGCAGGGAGGGGCGGGGGTTATATGCGTGTGAAAGCTATAGCTATGAACATGCAGCAATAATTATCATTGACCATTTTGACCTAGGCCTAACTCATGAGCATATCACAATCTATGGGAAAGGAAACAACTTGTGTGTGCGTGTGTCTGGAATACATCTGGAATACATCGGAACCGGATTTAACATAATTATAAGTGATTATCATGACCCTTTGACCTGTCATCATCATTATATTTAATTATGATGATTTTGACCCTTTGACCTGTCATCATCATTATATTTAATTATGATGAGTATGACCTTTGACCTAGACCTGTCAAAAATGAAGTTACATAATATACAAACTATATTATATATTTTGTGTCCTAGGTGGAACTGTTTCCTTTGTAGGAGTACTGTGTGCTGGAAGGTAGTTTATAAAGGAAGAAGAAGAGAACTCCATGTTGCATGCCATCCAGGCTGACCTGTTTGTATATCGGTCGGAGCAATATTCTTTGGTGTAGAAGTATTTGATAATAATGTATTGAAATGTCTTGTTTGGGTGTTTGTAACCCTGACAGGAAGGGGGTAAATGCCTTTTTGTTCATTGTGTCTTTTTCTCCTGGATTAGGTAGGGAGATAGGGATGTAAACTGCGTTTAATTTTCTTTTCTTTTTATTATTATTATTATTATTATTATTATTATTATTATTATTATTATTATTATTTAGGGAAGGTAGGTTTTGGTAGAGCTAGTGGTGGGTTTTGTTTGTTGTTTACTTCCCCCTTGAGCAATGGCCTGTCTGTATTATTGCTTGTTTATCATGTGGTGACTGTACTATTCATTATATACGTCTGCAAATATACCAACATATATAAACTTCATACCCTAGACTGACATGTAACACAGAGAAATATTTCTTCTGTCATTTACCACAGTTCTTTCTTTTTAAGAATTTATCAAATACTTGATTTGGACTTACTTTTGCTGTCTCTCCGATGGGTTTGTTTTAGTTTTATACACTAATGATAGCTTGCTTCACTGGCAGTGACAGTTCTTTGGACTTCATTTTAAGAGTGGACAGTATTAGATTCCAAATGCAAATGCCTTGTGCACTTTAAATCAATTCTAAACCATTTATCTGTTTACTTGTAAGTGCAATAATGAGGTAAAAGCTGACTTTTTTTTTACACCATTCACCTGATTTGGATGTAAATTCCCTCAAAGCTAATTTCAACTTCAGTATACTGTGGAACACAGCTAAAATGACAATAACTTTATCATTGTCCAAATAAAATTTGTCCAAAGCAAAAACTGAAATGAGATGCTGGTGTTTTTCAGATTTCTGTTTTTGTGATGAGTAATGGGGCTCTATGGAGACATGTATGATGTTTGGTAATTGATTAGTTTGCCCAGCTAATAGTTAATGTTCTTGTATGCTGTAGAGCAGAGCTTCTATTTATTTTTCCATGCACAGAGCTTTCATGAATTCTAAGGAAAACTTGTAATGAGATATATGAGATATAACATTTCAGTACTGAATTAAAAGCAACGTGGCTTAGCATAACAGAGACAAGCAGTCAATTGATCTGATGTGTGATTAATAAAAATTGTATCACAGCACTGATGAATTCTCTAATATGATTGTCAGAAAGCGTTGAATAAATTTCTGTAACAGCAGCTCGGGCTCCAATGTTTATATTAATGTACTCATCATTGCATGTTATACATTCTCAATCAATAAAAGAAAATGTGTGGATAACAGGGGTGTGCTCAAGTGCCGGTTTGTGATTGGAGGGCGGAGCTGGAGAAGGTGAGTGGTGAAGAATGCATACCTGGGGGGAATTCTATTAATGAATGTTGTGTGTTGCAGTGAGAAGATAAAAAGGGGAGAGCGACGTGCCCCGAGAGAGAGAGAGAGAGAGAGAGAGAGAGAGAGAATGCAAGCAAGCAAGCAAGCAAGAAAGAGCGCAACCATCAAGAGAGCAACCAGCATGAAGCCGTGTGTACCTGCGTGTGTGCATGCATGCGTTTGTGAGGGAATAAAATAAGCTGTGAAGGAGAAAAGTGCATTTTTGAGTTGTCCCGAGCCTGCCGCCGGCTTCCTTATTTCTGCTGAGTTCATGAAGCTCATTACACTGTGTAATGGTTAATACTGTGACATTTTCCATGAGGAGATGGTTAACATTCATGTTGTTGTATTTTAACATGGTCTGAAAAAGTGTGCGCTCGAAGTTTCAGTCTAGGACAGGTCACCACCACGCCATTAGAGGGCACCATCTTCTGAATTCTAGAGACTATTCTTTTGTTGTCATGCTCATTTCCTGCTCAATAAGGGTGTTTCTCAAAAGGAAGGCTGCATCCTAATACGGCTGCATATCTCGGCTGTCATATCAAGTGCCGTCGATGGCCGTCTTAATTTGAAGGATCTGGTGGATTTTGAAGTATGTATCAGTGTATCCTTCTCGTCCTCCCATGTGTGTATGACCCTTGCTTTTTATATCTTGTTTACTCATTTGGATTATCCATTGGATCTTGAAAATATTGATTATTGTCGTGTTTGAATCTTGCCTGGCTTTTACTCTATGCGATTGATAGTCATTTGTGGCATGTACAAGTGCTCAAACTTTTTCTATCTTTTTTGTGTGTGTTTTATGTGTTCCTTGATTTACTTGTTTTGGAAATCTAAGAATTTAAAGTCTGCAACCGGCATTTTGCTGGGAGGCATGACAAATCTGAGCACCATGAGTTTTGAAAATCTAACGCAACTATTATGGTTGCAAATCAGTTACATCATTGAGGATTGCCAGTCAATTTTGACCCAGTATGGATAAATCCTATGGATAAAACAGTCCTAAATCATACTTTACTCTACAATTTCATTTGACCCTACTTACCAACTACACATCCATCAACAAATGGAGATTCATTTATTTTATTGTATTTTACTGTTCAAACTGTCCTCTATTACCTTACAACAGGCCATTCATTTTCATTACAGAACATAGAAGTTAGAGCATTTTATGGGCTTTCAATTGCTATTATGTATGTCAGAGCCATATATTCTCTTTGATGATCTCTTTCTGGCATGTATGTACTTCAGGGATATTTTATTTGTAATCATGACTTCACATTATGAATTAATTCATGAATAAATAAATGAACAAATTGAATTTACGTGTAGTTGGCATTCCACTCCATCCTTGGCAAATCATGTCTTCACAGACCTAGCTTTGTGCACAGGGGTATTGTCACGTTGGAACAGGTCTGAGGCTCTTAGTTCCAGTGAAGGTAAATTAACAATGCTACCGCATACAAAGACATTCTAGACAACTGTGTGCTTCCAATTTTGTGAACAGTTTGGGGAAGAACCACATATGGGTATGATGGTTAGGTGTCCACATACATTTGGCCATAGAGTGTATGTATGTATATATTTCCATTTTCATTCTCAGGCCAGATACAGAATTTCATTAGATGAAAACTAAGGACCATGTGTAGTCATATAAATCATATCATAATTGTGATTCCAAGTAGGTATGCTGGAATGTAAAACCACTACTCTTGGATGCATGGTGTCTGGTGCAGAAGCTTCGTGAGGTGCCTCCTAAACTTTTTACCCATAAACACATAAAGGAATGGATTGAGGCAGCAGTGCGAATACGCTATAGCCTCAGTGGCTTGCAGCATCAGCTGGGTCCTTTTGCTGAGCTCACAGTCTGGAGGCAGGATTTCCAGCAGTTCCAGTGCTTTCAGGAATGCTGCAATGTTGTACGGTATCCAACAGCAGAAGAACACCACCATAACAACAACAACAAGACGAATGGCCAGTTTCTTTGAATTACGCAGCATCTGAAGCCTCCAGAGAACCATCGAGTAGCAGTATCCCACAATAGTCAGTGGAATTAGCATTCCCAAAACATTCATTTTAAAGAAAGCTACACTTCTCACATTATTGTGCCTATTGTCTTTTGGATAAGCAGTGCAAATAGTTTTGTTGTCATAGTGTTCAACTCCAAGATACAGTAGCTCAGGAAATGATGCTGCAATAGCTAGAATCCAGATGACCACGCTAGCTAAAATCCCATTTTTTGTTTTTGATTGGATTCTCAAAGCAAACCCAGTATGGACAATAGCCAAGAATCTGTCGATGCTCATCAGCACAATAAAGAAAATGCCGGCATAAAATCCAATGTAATACACGCTGAGGACCAGAGTGCACATGGCTCCACCAAAAACCCAGGTATCCCTGGCATAGTGAGCCAGGAACGGGAGAGAGAAGATTAGTAGAAGGTCAGTGATGACCAGGTTCAGGAGAGACACTTCAGTCGTTCTTTTCATCTGAGGGCCCCTCAGGATCACCCACAGCACCAGCATGTTGCCCAGGAAGCCGACCACGAAGAACAGGGAGTAGAGCACAGGGAGGAAATGACTTGCATGTTTGCCGTAATCACACGGTTCACCATCAATGCCATCCTCATAGTAATTGTAGTAATCCTCTGTTGTCATCATACTGAAAACAGTGAGAAGACAGTTGTTATTAACTGAGCTTCAGCACATAAGGAGGAGTATTCAGAGTTGAGTTAAATGCAGTGACAAAATTATACACATTCAGACCTCAGACATAACTGTGGATTTAGGTACTATTCACATGCTTCAACAAAATAATCACATGGTTTAACAGAATTAGTATCAGAATAATCATTTGTTGTTGTGATGCTGAAAACAGTAAGAACAGAATTATTGCAAGAGAGTTTCAGCACATGAGAAGCTGAGTTCCCTTTCAACAGGAACTCAACATTGCTGGAGCTCCACGCTATGGGAAGTGCCCTCGTGCGTGACCGGCATCTGAAGCTTCTGTAACACCTGCCGTACTCAGGTGATGTGGCAATTAAGCATGTTGCGTGATATAAAAATGGCACCTGTGAACCTCACCATCAGCCTTATTATCTTCAGAGAGTCTGCATGTCGGTCGTTTGTGTAACGCTCACAAAAGACTCTTCATTTCCTCTCTAACTTTTCAAAAAACAGAAAGAAAAATCTCTTACTTTTCTGTCCCTTTACAAAAAGAGTGTGCTATGCCTCTCCCCTTTCATCACAGGGGATCTATGCGGCACACATTCATTCGATATTACAGCCTGGATATGCATTCCACCCTGGGCTCGCTCTCTTCTCGGCCGAAGGGAGTTGGGTTTCAGAGCCTCGCACATGTGGGCCGGCCGCTGCTGAGGCAGCCAGCCAGTTCAGGTCCTGGGGATCTTGTATGGATCTGGAAGAGGAGCTGGAGACAAGCCCTGCTCTATCTCTTGCTCTGTCTTCCCGGTCCAGCTCTCCGCCGGATTTTGGAGCTCGTGTCACAACTCCTCCTTCCGCTATGGAAAGCCTAAACACCCTCTCTGACTCAGAGGAGCCAGAAGGAGATGCCATTGCACCAAAAACAGAGAGCAGCTCTGAAGCATATAAAGAGCTGCTTGAAGTGATTACTAGGCCAGTTCAAAAACTAAATCTAGACTGGCCCGGGGAAGAGAAAGTGGCTCGTAGCAGGCTGGATGAGCGCTTTCTCCCCAGTGAAAATAAATCTCCCTCACACAGCAGAAAACTCCCCTTTTTTCCAGAAATGCATGTTGAAGTATTACTCTTCTGGGGAAAACCATACACTAGCCATGTTCATAACCCCATGACATCTGATTATTCGGCTATCGTTGGAGTGAATAGCACGGCTATTTAACTATGCTGAAGGTGGAGGAGGTGCTTGCGAGCCACAGCTCTCCATCGACAGCAGGTAATTTAGGGGGGCCGGCTTTGCGTTCCAAGCCATGTAAAGCCACCTCGCTGTTGGTGGGCATGCGGCAGAGGGTCTTGCTTCTGGGTCACTGCATACAATGACAGTGTTGCAGGCCTACCAAGCAGACCTCAACACTGCAGAGAGAATTTGGCCCAAGGCAGTGGCAGAGCTGCTCCATGCCACGGATTTATCTCTCCGGGTGATCAAGTAAACAGCCCATCATATTGGCCATTCAATGGGTAGCTTGCTTGCGGTAGAGAGGCACCTATGGCTCAACCTCTCAGGGATGGGGGACAAAGATAAGGTCTCCTTGCTGGACACCCCTGTTGAACCTTCTGGCCTGTTCAGCCGCGTGGTTAATACCATCGCCGACAGGTTTCGTGAAGCAAAACAGCAAACATCTCCAGTGCAGAGGACAAATTTTCTAGGGGTTATATGGGATTCTACTATGATGAGGGCGTTTCTTTCCCCAACACGCGTAGGGTCAATCCTATCAACATTGAGCAAGATAAAGCTGGATCATGTCATCCCCTCCAGTCTCTATGAGAGACTGTTGGGGCTTATGGCAACAGCAGCCAATGTCATACCCTTGGGCCTATTGCACATGAGACCATTTCAGTGGTGGCTGAAAAGTCGGGGGTTTCGTCCGAGGACAAAACCTCTGAGAATAATCAGTGTCACACGGTGATGCCTACGTGTTTTGTGAATTTGGAGGTGTCCCTGGTTTCTAGCCTTGGGTCACACTCTAGGGGCATCTCCTTATCACAAGACGGTAATGACAGATGCCTCCCTGACGGGCTGGGGTGCAGTATTACATGGCTGTCCAGCTCATGATCTTTGGAGCAGCCCTCATCTGGAGTGGCATATAAATTGCCTAGAGATACGGGCCATATTTCTAGCACTGAAATGCTTTCTTCCTAAATTAAGAGGTTACCATGTGTTAGTTGTGACAGACAACACAGCGGTGGATTCATATATCAACCACCAGGGAGGGTTATGTTCACGCCCCCTGTTCAGGCAGGCGCAACTAATTCTACTCTGGGCACAGTGCAAGTCCTTGTCAGTGAGTGCAATGTGCATTCCGGGCAGCCGGAATGTGTGGGCAGATATCCTGTCGAGGCAGGGGCTAAGGCCCAGTGGTTGGAGGCTCCATCGTGAAGTGGTGGAGTCCGTATGGCGGAGGTTTGGACAATAATAATAATAATAATAATAATAATAATAATAATAATAATAATAATAATAAACTTTATTTTGTAAGCGCCTTTTAAAGCAGCTTCTCAAAGCGCTGTACATAAAATCACAGTCCACAGAAAAATAAAACCAATAAAAGTTAATAAGAACAAAAACAACAACATTAATAATAAAAATAATTATAAAACAATCTAAAAAGACATCAGCAGTTGAATGCAAGTTTAAAAAAGTGTGTCTTGAGAAGAGCTTTAAAAATGCCAAAAGTCTGGGCTTCCCTGAGTTCAGTAGGAAGAGAGTTCCAAAGTGATGGAGCATAGACAGAAAAAGCCCTGTCATCCATAGACTTTAGGTGTGTTTGTGGAACAGTTAACAGATTACACTGTGAGGAGCGCAGTCTGCGATTTGGGGTGTAAGGGATTAATAAGCCAGATAAGTATTGCGGAGCCAATCCATGTAATGCCTTGTATGTCAACATCATGATCTTGAAATCGACACGGAACCTGACTGGGAACCAGTGTAAGGACTTCAAAACAGGAGTAATATGGTCACATTTCCTGGTTCCCGTCAGGATCCGGGTGGCAGAGTTCTGAACGTATTGCAGTTTGTTTATTGCGGTTTTAGAAACTCCGGCTAAAACAGCATTACAGTAATCCAGCCGTGTGACAACAAATGAATTAATCAACTTTTCAGCGACAGATAAGTTTAGCATTGGGCGTAGTCTGACTATATTTCTGAGGTGAAAAAAGGATGCCTTCACAGTGCCCTGAACAAAAAAATCAAAAGTGAGGCTGGGGTCAAAAATTACACCAAGGTTCCTCATCTTACTTTGGGTCTCTAAAACAGAGCCATCAACAAACAGAGACAGAGGAACCGCTTTGCGAATTTGATGACGGGAACCTATAAGCATAACCTCAGTTTTCCCGCTGTTCAGGCACAGAAAGTTATTGTTCATCCATGTTTTTATCTCAGAAAGATAACAAGCATCAATGTTTTCACCAGATTTAGAGTGAATGTAGATTTGGGTATCGTCAGCATAAAAGTGATAATGGAGGCCAAGCGATCGCAGTAGATGCCCAAGGGGAGATAGATAAATATTGAAGAGTAGAGGGCCTAGAACTGAACCCTGAGGAACACCAGTGAGCACCGTGTCAGACCTAAAGCCACACAAAGAAATAAACTGGGAACGGTCAGTAAAATAGGATTTAAACCAGTTTAAAACACACCAAAAACACTTTCAATGTGGGTAAGTAAAAGACCATGAGCCACAGTATCGAAGGCGGCTCTAAGGTCAAGAAGAATAAGAAGTAAGGTAGCTCCAGAATCAGAGGCCATCAACAAGTCATTGGTGACTTTGACCAATGCCGTTTCAGTGCTGTGAAATTTACGAAAACCTGACTGAAGGAGTTCAAAGAGGTTACTGGTTGTAAGATGAGTACAGAGTTGAGAGGCAACAACACGCTCAAGTATTTTTGCCAAAAACGGAAGATTTGAGATGGGACGAAAATTGTTAAAATCATCCACAGAAACATTTTCTCTCTTTGGTACAGGTGTAACAGCAGCAGTCTTTAGTACTGCTGGAACGACCACAGTCTCCAGTGATTCATTTGTAATGCTGAGGATAGTAGGGCACCACACAGCGAAGCACGATTTGAATAAATTCGTAGGAATTGGATCCAGCAAGTGGTAGATTTCATGCTGGATACCTCCCTTGTGAGAGCCTCAGAATTAAGTAGTGAGAAATGAGTGAAAGAAGCACCAGTGAACCCAGATGGACGAAGGAGTGAAGTGTCACAGTCAGGGTTAACAGAAATTTCTTTGTGAACATTAACAATCTTAGAATTAAAAAACTGTAGAAAAGAATCGCAGAGCTGCTGAGAAACAGGCAAAGTGGTAATAGCATTAACTTGAAGCAATCTGTTTATGGTTTGGAACAAGTGTCTGGGATTATTTTGATTATTTACAATAGCCTGAGAGAGGTAAGAGGATCTTTCAGTCTCCAGTAGTGCACGATAATCCTCCAGAAGATCCTTCCACGCTTGATAGTAGACATTCAGTCCAGTAAGGCACCATTTTCGCTCCATTTTCTGACATACAGCCTTTCTAGAGTGCAGACTGTCATTATACCAGGGAGCAGAGCGGGTGAATGTGACCTTACATGACCTTAAAGGAGCAAAAGTGTCAAGATTAGCAGCAAGAGTGGAATTTAGCTGCAGAACTTTCTCCTCCAGTGATGAGGGATGAAGATCGCTTAGGATGGAAACCACAGAATTGGAGAAAGCTGTGTGATCAATAGACTTCCACTTCCGGAAGGTTACTGTTCGGATGGTAGGCTCACTTGAATGATACAAAGTGGAAGTGGATGTGTTCACTTCCAAGGAGACAACACACTGCCCTCTGTGGATCGCCATCACTCCTCCTGCACCATTAGGGCTGGATGCTATGGTGCTCACATGGCTGAAGCCACATCTGTATGCTTTTCCCCCAATCGCTCTGCTCCCACAAGTTTCAGCAAGAGTTCGGCAAGACCGTCTATGTCTGCTGCTAGTAGCACCTTATTGGCCAGTTCAAATATGGTTCTCAGAGACAATATCCTTGCTAGACGGCACTCCTTGGGAGATTCCCATCCGCAGGGATCTCCTGTCTCAAGTCGGAGGGCTGATTTATAACCCTCAGTCAGAACTGTGGAAACTGTGGGTCTGGCCACTGAGGGGCACCAGCTCATAGATTCTGGTCTCACAACTGAAGTTGTAGAGACCATGTTGAATCCTAGAACACCATCCATGAGGAAATTGTATGCACTCAAGTGGCAACTTTTTGTCTTGTGGTGTGAGGAACGTCAGCTAGACCCAGTAAACTGTGCAATAGCTACAATCATGGAATTCTTAGGTTGAATGATCTTATGTTACATAGGACATTTCTCAGCAGGGTTGGCTACAATCAGGGTCCTATTGATGGAGCCTCTGTGGGTCAACATCCTCTAACTTCAAGGTTTATGCATGGTGGCAGGTGGCTGAGGCCCATCTGCAGACCTTCCTGGGACCTTTATGTGGTCCTGCAAGTTCTGTCAGGTGCCCCATTTGAGCCCTTTATATCAGCCTCTGAGAAGTTTCTGACTCTAAAGGTAGCTCTTCTGCTGGCCCTGACATCTCTTAAGCAAGTAGGAGATCTACAAGCTCTCTCTGTTGCCCCTTTCTGCCTTGAGTTTACCCCTGGATTAGCCAAGGCCTTCCTGTATTCTAGGTCAGATTATATTCCTAAAATGCCTACATCTGCTGCCCAGCCAGTAGTGTTGCAGGCTTCCTGCCTTCTTCCGTTCCTCACACTGGAACAAGAGAAATTGTACCGACTGTGTCCAGTAAGGACTTTCTGTACTTAGTTCAAATGCTCTGGCCAGTGACGTAAGTTGGAGCAGCTGCTGGTCTGCTTGGCGGCGACAGTAGAGGTGATTCTGTGTCGCAGCAGTGCATCTCTAATTGGATAGTGGAAGCAATCTCTATCGCTTACGAGGCACACTGTCTCGCTTCGCCTCTGGGCATAAGGGCTCATTCCACTAGGGGAGTCCCCTCCTCGAAGGCTTTGTCCAAAGTTGTATCCTTACAGGATGTGTGTGCTGTGGCGGGGTTGTCTATGCCGTACACATTCATTCGATATTACAGCCTGGATATACATTCCACCCTGGGCTCGAGTGTCTTGCAGTGACCCACGGGCTCTGATCTTTTTGAACAGGCCGTACCCTCAGTATGACGGAGTGGATATTCTCGTTCCCACAGTGTGAAGCTCACGCAACGTCTCGGTCCCTTCTCAGGGAACAGGGTTACATGCATAACCCAGACATTAGTGTGCAGTGAAGATTTAATACCAGAATTGTGCACATCAATCTTCAGACCTCAAACATAACTACAGACTTAAGCGCTGTTCAGGAGTTATGTGAGAGTTGCATGTTTGAACGCCATTTGAAGACATAATTAAATATTAACATATGACACTTTTAATTAATTAAGCGTATAATCCATTTAAAACCCCTTTCACACTGAGCACTTTAAAAGAGACAGCATTTTAACCGGAGACACTGTTTATCTTTATTGTTAATTTTTATATAAATAAAATTATGAACATTGCTTCAAGTAAGTCATAAGCATAGAGGAGTTCTTGGTCAGCTTATCCTACAAACCAAAGCTTTTTTTAAGACATAGAATTAATGAAAATATTGGCATTATTGTTTTATTAATTTCACAACTCAAAATAATGATTAAATATGCGATAAAATAGATTATATCCCATGGACACATTACAATTTAGCATTTGGTGGCAACATGAAGTTGTGTAACCGTCTGAGGGTGGAAGCCATATTGTTAAATCAAATTTGCACTGATCAATGTGATCATTACAACTAGGACTATTCATTCAGCAATATATTGGAAATATATATAGCAGTTTGATTGTATATGTATTGTAATGTCAACTGTTTTCTCTCGATTGCCCAAGATAATTTTCTCCTAAGGGAGACAATAAAGGCTAAACTAAATCTAAAACTAAATATACCAGATTCCTGTTAGATGTGTCATTTTCTATCCCTGATTTCAGCTATAAATTCAACACTGTGGGGAAAGTCAATACAAGCATGTTTACTTTATTAAATTTCTTGTTACATTATATAAAGAATGCAACTACACATTCATATCCATACCTACATTATTCCAAAATCTGTTATTACAAGTCATTATTGAGGAAATAAAATTTTTCCCATATTTTTTGAGAGGCCTTGACTGCTTTTAATATTTGGAATGTAATATGTCCTCACCTGGATGTTGTGACCTCCCCAAGACCATCGCTGGTGTTCAACATCGTTGCCATTCAGCATCAAACACTAAACAGTTACGCGTGGGGTTAAATATACAGGAAAAAGTAAACAAAAAAAAATTTTTTTAAAAGGAATTAATCCTTAATGCTGTGTAAAACACCCAAGACACTGAACACACCTGTTTTTGTACACCACAGGTTTCTATGCCCTTTGGCAATGATCAAAAAATTAGTCAGTAAACTGCTGAGCTGCAGAGTCTGTACTTATTTATAAGTGTTCGCTGTGAAGACAAACCAGAGAACACATAGAGATCAAGATTAATGCATACGGAAATTAACAATCAATAACAGACAACAATTAACATTTATAGTGCAGATAATAAATTATTTAAACCAAGGTACAGTTATCTCGGCCAACACTGCCAGCATATTGTATACTCACAAAATTCAGTAATAAACTTGTCCTTTGAGCTTCAAAGTCAAAACTGAAATGAAATACTAACTTTTTACACTTCTGTTTTTCACACTTCTGTTTTTATGATGAGTATTGCACTCTACAGAGATGTGCATGACATTTGACATGTGATTAGTTTGCCCAGATAGTAAATACTCTTGTATGAAAAAGCACTGAGGCTGTGATTATGTTTCCACGTACTGAGCTCACTGACTTCTGAGAGGAATTTTGGGCTGATTAGATGAGAGGTAATATTTTAAACTTTTAATTAATGTTAAAGCAAAGTGGCTTAGCAATACAAGAAGAAACATTCAGATGGTCTACTATGGGATTTAATAGAAACTATCTCTCAAATCTGATTGGACTCCTGAAGCAGTGGAATTGCTCCCAGGACTGTATGAGCACCACCAACTAGAAATCATTACCTGCGACTCTATAGACTCATATACACTGACTGCTCTTAAATCTCATTCTTTGAGCAAATATGCCTTTCTAATATAACCCAGTGGTGGCTTAGTGATTAAAGCTCAGGGTTACTGATCAAAAGGTTAGAGATTCAGACCCCAGCACCACCAAGCTGCCACTGGCTGTTGAATAAAGCACTTCACTTTCTCTATTCCAGGCACACTGTATCATGGCTGACCTGAGCTTTCTAACAAGCTGGGATATGCAAAGAAAGAATTTTACTGCACTCTGATGTATATGTGACAATTAAAGAAATCTTAAATCGTACTTTTTGGCAGCTTCAGAAGATCCAAAAGCAGGCTCACAGAGGACGGAACAGAGAGGAGTACTGGATTGCTAAGCAAAATCTCAATAAAGCAATCATGTCAGCAAAATACAAGTATGCGGACATCCTTGAGCAAGTCTTTGAAAAACACAACACTTCTGCAGCATGGCACTCACAAACCAAAGTCACACTATTCCCCGAAGATAGCTAACCAGCTCAAAAACTTTAGTCTTGCTTTGAAGGACAAAGAACTTATCCATCCTCCACTCCACTCATGAGATTTTCAACCTATCCATCGCTTGATGCAAAATAACATGTTTCAAGACCACAATTACTGTTCCCGGTCCAAAGAAGCACAAATCAAACTGCCTAAATGACTAACAGTTATCATGGAATGCTTTGAACAAATTGTTCTTTTTCATCTCAAGACTGTCACTGACCCCCTCCTGATCCAATACATTATATTCATTTGCTTATAGAGCAAACCACTCAGCTGATGATAGGGTCACCCGGAGTCTGCACTATATCCTCAATGGTCTGTACACTCCAGGCTCCTCATGTTTGTGGACTCTGCCTTTCATGTGCTGGATCAGCACTCATGTAAAAACTGGCTTTTTACTACTCCCATCCTCCTCCTCACCAACATAGCAGGTATGTAGTTTACACAAACTCTACATTTATGTATTGGGCAGTCACTTATATGTAAAGTTATGGTTAATGGCCCTAATAAGAGTCCAACAGGGCTTCTCTGACTTATTTGTCACATAACGCTACACACAGAACCACCAATTTGTAGACTACTGTGTATATACTTATTTTAAATTTATAATTATATTATATGCCTAAGTCCAGAAACCATAGACATCACCAGATGCTGGGTTTCTTCCTTGGTCTCTCATGTACATGCTCTGCTAGGCCTTTACTGCAGCTGTTTTCAGTTCCTGCTTGTTCTTGTGGTGTGTGGCTTTCAGTTTTGCCATCAGCAAGTGAAATGTGTGTTCAGCTGGATTCAGGCCAGGTGATCAACTTGGCCATTGCAAAACATTCCAATTCTTTGCCTTAAAAAGTCTTAATTTGCTCTCGAAGTATGCTTCAGGTCAATGTCCATCTGCACTGTAAAACAATGTGCAATGAGATTTGAAGCGTTTGGTTGAATCTGAGCAGACAGTGTAGCCCTATACATTTCACAATTCATCCTGCTGCTTTTGTCAGCAGTCACATCATCAGTAAATACAAGGGAACCATTATACACTCCCCCTCCATAAGATGAGGTGGTATGTTTTGGATGAAAAGTTCCTACCATTGTCCATATTCTTCTCTTCAGAGTATGAGTGTGTTTGTGTGTATGTCTCTCCTCACTGTTCCTAGCTGAAGCTGTTTCCATTATAGAACTTCTGTGTAGTGGAGGGTGATTTATAAAGGAACTAGGAAAAGGAGGGGCATTCCAGGCTGACTTTTAGCCTCCTGAAACCTCGCACTGCCCATTGACTTGTGTTCTCTGTAGTGGACATTTTGTTTTCATGCATGTCCTTTGACTTTTTTGAGCTACTCAAGCAATTCCTGCTGTCCTATACAGAGGACATCCTGGGCTTTCTAGTGATGTGTCATGTTATATGCTGGGATTCTAGGAACAACTTCTTAAACTGCATCCAATATGGCCACCATAGGAACAAGCACATTTTATGGAAAGAAGAAAGATAACTAAAATGTTGTATTTTTATTGTAGTTTTTTTACTATGATTATCACATATATTCTTGTTTATTAAAGTGTCAGGACATTTTCAGGACATTTAGTTCTGAAAGCAGTTAACTTGTTTGTGTTTAAAAATATTAGCCTTTTTATGAATGTCAATTATAGTGGACACCAGGTCCATCTTAATGTACTTAATGACTCCATGTTCTATACACACACAAACACACACACACACACGCACACACACACACTATTCACTACAACTAGTGATAATTTATATTCGTCACTGATGATTTATCAATGAGGCTTGACTATTATCCACGTGGTATCATGAAATATGCAAACTGGCTAAAGAATGCAAAGTATGTACTTTTGATTTTGACAAATTGTATGGACATACAGTACCCTCCACTAATATTGGCACACTTGGTAAATATGAGCAAAGAAGGCTGTGAAAAATTGTCTTTATTGTTTAACCTTTAGATCTTTTGTTTAAAAAAAATCCCAAAAATACTCTGTTCTCATGGATAGCAAACAATTGCAAAAAAAAAAAAAAACCCCACAGGTATATATAAAAAAAATCTTTGTTAAATATAGGTGTGTGACAATTATTGGCACCCCTATGAATATGAGAAAAATATATCTGAAGTATATTCCCATAGTTTTCATTTTTTAAAATACACCTAGGTGACACTGAACATGAAATTGTTCAACCATGGTTTCACAGGGGTATAAATATGAGGTAACACAGGCCAAATTCCCTTAGTCATTCATAGTCATTCTTAGTCAGAAATTCTCCAAAACTACAAGCAGAAGTCACGTATATCACCACAAGTTGTTTGGAAGGGTTTTAAGAAAAAAGCCTCTGCTCTCATCTGAAAACAAACTCGAGCGTCTTCAGTTTGCCAGACACTACTGGAACTTCAAATGGGATCGGGTTCTATGGTCAGATGAAACCAAAATAGAGATTTTTGACAATAAACACCAGAGGTGGTTTTGCCACACACAGAGAGGTAGCCATATGGAAAAGTACCTCATGCCCACGGTTAAATATGGTGGTGGCTCTTTAATGTTTTGGGGCTGTTTTTCTGCCAGAGGACCTGGACATTTTGTTAGGACACATGGCATCATGGACTCTATCAAATATCAACAGATATTAAATGAAAACCTGACTGCCTCTGCCAGAAAGCTGAAAATGGGCCATGGTTGGATTTTCCAGCAGGACAATGATCCAAAACATACATCAAAATCAACACAAAAATGGTTTACTGACCACAAAATCAAGGTCCTGTCATGACCATCCAAGTCCCCTGACTTAAAACCCATAGAAAACCTGTGGAGTGAACTGAAGAGGAGAGTCCACCAGCGTGGACCTCAAAATGTGAAGGATCTGAAGAGATTCTGTATGGAGGAATGTTCTCAGATCCCACAGATGTCATTGTATGCATGTATTCTCCAACCTCATCAGGCATTATACGAGAAGACTCAGAGTTGTTATCTTGGCAAAGGGAGGTAGCAAAAAGTATTGACTAAAAGAGTGCCAATAATTGCTGCACATATTTAACAAAGATATAGTTTTTTATCCATGAGAGCATACTATTTTTGTGAATCTTTTTAACTAAAGATCAACAAATTAAACAAAGACAATTTTTCACAGCCTTCTTTGCACATATTTATCAAGAGTACCAATATTAGTGGAGGGCATTGTATAATAACTATACGTTCAATTTTAATAGAAAATAAGCTATCATCCTTGCAATAACAAGCAAGAGAAACAATCCAGAATGATATTTTGTTTGTTTTTTTAAGTTGTATTTATTCTTGGATTAATATCAATCTACAGCCATACGTCTTTTGAAAGTAAAATGTTCCTGTCATCCTCTACAGTGGACATGCTGTAAAATTAAAAATCAAAATAAAATTTAAAGTCTAAATTGTAGAATGTTTTTTTTTTTTTAAACCCAGAATAGGTAGGAAATCAAACAAACAAACAAATTAGATGACCCTTTTTTAACTTGGGTCTCAGGAGGTTCAGACACACGTTCAGTAATTGGCAGATAAGTGTTAAAAAAAAAAGGCTACAATGTATTAAGCTGTTTAGCAGGAAAGGAATGGGGTGCTAGTCGTAGATCCTTAAAACTAATTTATAGTACATTGATCAGGTCAGCGTTGGATTATGTGTGTATGATTTATTGGTCTTCATCACTAGCCTTGATTTGGAAAGTTGAAGCAGTAAAAGGTGCAAGAATTAGGAATATGTTGTGGAGCTTTTAGATCCTCTCCAGTGTCAGCATTGCAAGTGGAGGTAGGAGAAATGCTCTTTTGTACTCACAGGTTAAAGTTGTCAATGAATAATTTGGTTAATCTGAAAGGACATTCTGAGACACACCTAGTTAAGAAGGCACTGAGGGTGTGCTGGGAGTATGATGATAATATCAGAAATTTTGGCTGGACAGCAAATAAGGATGCTTAGCAGTATTTATGTCAAGCATACTCCTCAGTGCTCCATACATTTACAGATGGTTCTAATTATCCTACATCAGGTCACACAGCTGCAGTGTTATATATTCAGAGGTTCAAATTCATAATTCAGAAAAGTACAGCTAACCATATATCAGTTTTTATAACAGAGCTAATAGCAATCTTGTTAGCTCTTCAATGGGTGGAGGAAGCTCAGCCCATGGGGGTAGTTATTTGCTCTAAATCATTCAGTTTTAACTAGCTTATTAAGTGGACAGTCAACATCAAGACAAGAATTTATATATGAGATCTTTGTGAGTTTGCATAGAGTTCAGAATATGGTGATAATCCTGACATTTCTGTGTGTACCTGCAGGGCCAGTTCTAGACATTTGGATGCCCTAGGCAAAATTTATGTTGGAGGCCCCCCGCACCCCTCCTATGATATGGTTTTCCCATTCCTTTAAAATATTAACTTGATTAAAAGTCAGTTTATTATAATTTAATTTGAAATTGCTCATAAAGCCACACTGACTAAAAATTTTAAGGCAGACAGGATTTTTTTCAGTACTTTGTTGAGTAATTTATTTACAGTAACACACCCACCCACTATTTTGGTCTTTGGTTGATGTTTAGTCTTTGCCTTAGTGTTTTTGCACAAGCTCTGTAGCTATTCTTTTGTGTTTCATTTCTAGTTATATTAAAGTAAATCTGCACTTGCATCTGTCTCCGCCCTTGAATCGTGACAATACTGTGGTACGCAGCTAAAATAACAATAATATTATCATTGTCCAAATATAATCAAAGCCAAATGTTCTTGTATGCAGTAGTGCTGAGTTTGTGTTTATTTTTCGATGCACAGAGCTTTCCTGAATTCTAAGGAAAATTTGTGGTAAAAAGATATGTCATAATATTCTTTCTTGGGAGAGCTAAGCTGAATTTCTCAACATTTTACTACTGTATAAAATGCAATGTTGCTTAGCATAATAGGGACAAGCAACCAATTGATAAAATTTTGTTGCTGTATTTTTAATGTTGTCTGAAAAAAAGTGTGCAATCAAAATTTTTCATCCCATCAGTCTAGGACAAGTCACCACCACACCACTAGAGGGCTCCTTCCCCTGAATTGTAGGGACTCTATTTTCTTGTCATGCTCATGTCTTGCTCACATGGTCACAAATATTTAACCCAAATATTTGCCCAGAAACCTTACCTGATTACCTTTGATGTAGGTTCTGTGACGTTGTATCCTGTTTTGCCTTTTGTGTTTGAACCTTGCTTTTTATTTCCGGTTTACTTACTTGGATTATCCATTGTATCCTGAAAATAGTTATTGTCATGTTTGAATTTTGCCTGGCCTTTAAATAATTCTTTGAATTTGCTATTTAGATTTCAAAAATTTTGTAATCTCTGCATTTGATGGTGGCTTGTTTTTTTGTTCTTTAAGTATTGTATTGTGAACAATACTGTTAAACTTCCCTGAGTCATATAGAAGGCTTCACCTGGTAACATGGATCCAGCGAAGTCTGTCACTTATCAAGTCAAGCTATTAGGTTCTCATACTTAGCAGCTTCACCAATCTCAGCTGCATGGAAGAGCTCACCTGGGCATGTCTGATCAGTTAATGCCACAAAAAAAATCCAAGAAATTTTGAGAAATAATTTTCTGATGCTCCTCCAGTCTCCAGAAAATGGTCTCAATGATACACTACAGAGTTTGTATTCTGGAATGACTCACTCTCTCTCAACCACATGCCAGTCTGCTCGAATCCATGACTAAAGTAGAAGCATGTAAATCGTTTACGTCAGACTATGTGAAAAAAAGGAACATAGATGACAAGATGTGTTATATTTGTATAACCTCATGATGCTTACAGGCAAAATACTTTCCAGTACTCATCATTGCTTTATATGGAGCACTGTTGAGCAAAGGGACAGTAACATTCGGCCACAGATGCACACAGTTACATGGAAACATTCATTCATGGTCTTGAAAAACCTATTATTCTGGGTTGACCCTGGAAAGATGATGAGTTCATATCTTGAAGCCAATTTTGTTTTAACATTTGTCTCTCTCCCATGTCATACTATAGATTAAAAGTCTTGAAGCCCAGAATAATGTAGATATTCCTAAACCTTATCTTGACCTGGCAGATACATTCAGCAAGGCTAAAGTTACTAATCATTTGCGCAGTGCATACAGCCTCATTTGGATTTAAGGAGATTAATGGCAGACCATGTTTAGAACATCTGGATGCTACAATTATTTGATCATGTCTAATGTCCTAGTTAATAGGTTTTAGTTTTTCAAGACTGTCACGTAATGGATGTAATGGAGGTGCAGATAAGAGCTTTTAATAACGAGAGGCAGGCAGACAAATCCAAATCATGAGACAATAGCGTGGTCAAAAACAGGCAATGGTTCAGGCGATCAGCAAACAGGCATAAACTAGGCAAAGTGAGAATTGAGAACGAAAAACAAGAAACAAGATCAAAGAACATGAAACAAAACGAGGGACAGAGTACAAACGCTTGCTACGGTGATAACACTCAATACTTCACAAAGTCATTGTGTTCATACAGTCTCTTTATACTGTGGTTGTGAGTGATGTGAATTTGATGCAGGTGTGCATGATTAGATTGAATTTGAGTGTTTCTGGGAATTGCAGTCCATGGCGGCCAGGTTTGTAGGCCGCAGTTTAGGATGGGAAATGTAGTCACTCCAGCCAAAATACACTCCCTCCCCCGGTGGTACTGGCCCTATGGGCAAAATGTCTTCACAGCCCCTCAGGTTCCAATGCAGGCATTGTCCGACAAGTAGCAGGTTCCTCGAGGAGCAGACATGAGGCTGGGGCTAGTTTGACAGGGTCATTAGGCAAGACCCAGGGTTGGGAAGTTGTGTCGTCAGCTTTAGACAGGTGCTTGACTTGGTGGGCCATCTCGTCGGCCTTTCTTGAGTGTGGTGCGACATTCTCAGTGGAGCAGGAAGGCAGGGCGTCGTCCTCAGCAGAGCAGGAAGGCGGAGCATCGCCCTCCATCGACTCTGCAGGCTGGACTTAGTTGGCTGTGTCAACAGACTTGGGCATGAGCAGAACTTGGTTGTGCATGTCAGCAGACTCGGGCGTGACCAGAACTTGGTTGTCCGTGTCATCAGACTCGAGCATGATCAGAACTTGCTTGTCCGTGTCAGCGGACTCGGGCGTGAGCAGATCTTGATTGGTCGTAATGGCGGCTTCAGGCTTGACCAGAACCTGGTTGGTCGTGATGTCGGCTTCAGACGTTAGCAGAACCTGGTTGGTCAGGACGTTGGCTTCAGGCGTGAGCAGAATCTGGTTGGTTGTGACGTTGGCTTCTGGAGTGAGCACAACCTGGTTGACCATCACGTCGGTTTCAGGGGTGAGGAGAACTTGGTTGGCCGTGTCAACAGACTCAGGTGTGAGCATAACTTGGTTGTCCGTGTCAGAGACCTTGGACTGGAACTTGGTGTGGGTAGTCGCCTCATTGATCTCAGACAGGAACTTGGCATGGGAGGTCATCTCGTCGACCTCAGACAAGAACGTGTCTTGAAAGGCCGTCTTGTTGACCTCGGAGAGGAACTTGGTGTGAGAGGCCATCTTTTTGACATCGGGCAGAAACTTGGCTTAGGATGCCGTCTCTTCGACCTCGGGAAGAAACTTGGCTTGGGAGGCCGTCTTTTCGACCTCGGAAATGAACTTGGCCTGGGAAGCCGTCTCTTTGTCCTCGGACAGGAACTTGGCTTGAGAGGCTGTCTCTTCGACCTCGGACAGGAACTTCGCTTGAGAAGTCGTTTCTTCGACCTCAGACAGGAACTTGGCTTAGGAGGCCGTCTCTTCGACCCTGGACAGAAACTTGGCTTGAGAGGCCCTCTTTTCAACCTCGAACAGGAACTTGGCTTTAGAAGCCGTCTCTTTGACCTCAGACAGGAACTTGGCTTGAGAGGTCGTCTTTTTGACCTTTATGGCTTTATGCTGGAGCTCTGCAGATGAGACTACTTCGTGGGTCTCAAGCTGGAGCTCTGCAGGTGAGACCACCTTGTGACTCTCAGGTTGGAGCTTGGGAGATGAGGTCGCCACATTGACCTCTGGCTGGAGCTCTGTAGAGGAGACCACTTCATGGATCTCATGCTAGAGATCTGGGGAGGAGGTCGCCACGGTGACCTCCGACTGGGGCTCGCCAGGGGAGACCACCTTGTGGGTCTCAGGCGGGAGCTCTGCACTTCCTTTCTTGTGGAGCTGTTTTTGGGCAAGCCAGCTGCCCTTGAAACATTCCTGATAGCAGAAATGTGATCCAGGTATCCCAAGTTTACTACAGCTGGGGCATTGTAGCTGGGCTTCTTTACAGCAGCCCTCAGTCTTGCAGGTCTGCATCACCTCCACCAATGCCCTGTCGGCCGGGGGCTGAAGCTGAGCTGTGGAGGCCGCCCGGACGATCCACTCATAGTAAGTGTGGAAAGGCAGATCATGCTGGCCCGCTACACTGACATCTCTCAAGAGTTCATCAGGTTGCAGTTCTGCCCTGTATTCCCAAACTCCTTTAAAAATAGTTCCCGAAACTGAAAGGAACTCCCTTACTTGGGAGAGGGTACTGGACCATCTACTGGCCAGATGCTGTGCTCATTGGTAGCCCATAAAGCCGGGACACAAGGAACCACTGCCTTTTGTCCAGCTTGGGTTCGCCAAACTTGAAAAGTACATTTGGTAGTGGAACATGAACTGCCTCGGGTAGTCACACAATCCATAATTTGGATCCAGGACATCTATGTCAGTCCACTGGGGAAACTGGACTGACATGAAGGGTGGCCAGTCATCCCCATGTACTCTGGCATGACACTCTCCTTGCTTTCTTGCTGCTTCCATGTTGCGGTGACGTATTTTGTCACGTAACAGACATAATGGAGGTTAGGACGGATGTAAGTGCGGATAAGAGCTTTTAATAAAGAGAGGCAGGCAGACAAATCCAAATCATGAGACAATAGCGTGGTCGAAAACAGGCAATGGGTCAGGCGTACAGCAAACAGGAATAAACTTGGCAAGGCAAGAATCGAGAACGAGAAACAAGAAGCAAGATCAAAGAGCATGAAACAAACGAGGAACAAGTACAAACGCGTGTTACGGTGATAACACTCAATACTTCGCAAAGTCATTGTGTTCAAACAGTTTCTTGATACTGTGGTTGTGAGTGCTGTGAATTTGATGCAGATATGCATGATTAAAATGAATGTGAGTGTTTCTGGGAATTGCAGTCCATGGCGGCATTGTAGGCCGCAATGCAGGAGGGGAAATGTAGTCACTGGTTTGCTGTGATATGACAAAGATCTTCTAAAGGAAATTCTCAGGGAATTTGTTTACATTGAGTGTGTTCAGAAATTTTCACTCTTAAAAGTGCCTAAAAAGTGTTGAGAACCTTCTTGAACCTCTTTGTCAATGTAGAAAAGTGTAAGTTTCATCACCCCTCACTCAAGTTTCTTGGATACATCTTGGACGAACATGGAGTAGAGATGTAGAAAGCTATGATGGATGCTCTAACTGCATGGCCACAACCTTGCATCATTAAGAACTGCAGAGATTTCTGGGTTTCAAACATTTCTACTGTCAATCCATCAGAGGTTTCAGCTCAGTAGCTGCCCCATTGACCTCCCTCCTTAAGGGGAAACCAAACACCCTGATGTGGACTGCAAAAGCCACCCAAGCCATCAGAAAACTGAAGAATTGCCTCACCAGTGCTCTCATAATTCAGCATCCTGATCCCTCACCACCCTTTGTTATGGAGTCATGGAAATCCTAAGCTGCATCCCTGTGCCTTCTATTCAAGTTATCAGGAAGTCAATCGGCAAGTTGCAATGGTGCACTGAGGTGATCATCCACAAAGCACACACCAAGATGGACTTGAGCTTCACCACATCAAGACTCAAGAACAGCACTGCAGTCAGTACTGCAGTAAATGTTACATTTGAATAACTTACAGTGCTCTTCACTAATATTGGCACCCTTGGTAAATATAAGCAAAGAAGGCTGTGAAAAATTGTATTTATTGTTTAACCTTTTGATCTTTTGTTCAAAACATTCATACAAATACTCTGCTCTCATGGGTATCAAACAATTGCAAACAAAAAAACAGGTTTAACAACAAAAAAAATCTTTGTTAAATTTGTGTGCAACAATTATTGACACTCTTTTAGTCAGTACTTTGTTCTACATCCCTTTGCCAAGATAACAGCTCTGTGTCTTCTTCGATAATGCCTGATGAGGTTGGAGAATACAGGGCAGGGGATCTGAGACCATTCCTCCATACAGAATCTCTCCAGATCCTTCAAATTTCATGGTCCACACTGGTGGACCCACAGGTTTTCTATGGGTTTCAAGTCAGGGGACTGGGATGGCCATTTCATGACCTTGATTATGTGGTCAGTAAACCATTTTTGCATTGATTTTTATGTATTTTTCACTCTTAACCAATTATCTTTCTATCTGCACATGTGGCTCTCATCCCTTCCCCTGTATCCTTGCTTCCACTCACTGAAATGCAGAACACGTGTTAAAGCAAACCTGAACAGATGTACATATTTACCACTCATTTTCCTGGCTCTGCCCTCCATTTACTGACTGGCGCTCGGCATGCCCCAGCCTCCACACTTACTTTTGGCAGCTTCAGAAGATCCAAAAACAGGCTCATAGAGGAGGGAACAGAGAGGAGTACTGGACAGCTAAGCAAAATCTCAATAAAGCACTCATATCAGCAAAATGAGCAAGCCTTTGTAAAACACATTTCTGCAGTATGGCACTCACAAACCATCACCAGCTACAAGAATAAGAGTTCCCCAGTCACACCAGTCCCCCAAGCTGGCTAACCAAATCAACAACTATTAGTCTATTAAAGGACAAACAACTTATTCAAATCCGCTCAATGTTGGTCATTCCTCACCCCTCACATTTGTGGAAAATAAAGTTAATAGGTTATTCAAATTTCAGATGGGATTTCACCTGGCACACTGAAATACTTTGTGAGCCAGCTAACCCGTCTTCATTCTTTTTGAGATTTTTAACCTATCCATCGCTTGATGAAGTATCAACATACACCAAGATCACCATTATTGTTCCCAGTCCAAAGAAGCACAAATCAGACTGCCTAAATTAATCATTTGTCATGGAATGCTTCGAACAAATGGTTCTTTTTCATCTCGAGTCTCTCATTGACCCCCTCCTGATCCAATGCATTATATTAATTTGCTTATAGAGCAAATTGCTCAGCTGATGATGGGGTCAATCTGAGTCTACACTATGACCTCAGTGGTCTATGCATTCTATACTCCTATGCCAGAGCCAGGTTTGTGAACGCTCCCATTCATGCCATTGACTTCACAACTCCACAGCAAATTGCAATAATTGAGAGTTGATACTATCATCTGCTCGTGGATTTTTGACGTCCTTACAGGCAGGAAGCAGTGTGTATGCCTGGGACCCTACCAGCCACAACCACTATCCATCAGCATTAGGCCTCCACAAGGCCCCAGGTGTATGTAAACTTAAACTGTAACATATACATTAGGCCTCAATAGCAACAAGGATGAGTCTGCTTACAGGAAAGAAGTCACCCACCCCTACGGTACTGTAGGTTTTGGGATAGAGCTAGTGGTGGTATCTGTTTGTTGTTTTGGTATATACTTAGCCCTGGAACAATGGCCTGGTTGTTTTATTGGTTGTTTGCCGTGTGGTAACTGTACTATTTATCATATATCTCTGCTAATATACCTGTAATTTGAAAGAAATTTGTGTTGGGAGATGTTTGTATTTTCTCTAGCTTCCTCACTCAGCCTGTGTCCTTTATACCATAGCCTGACATGTAACACAGAGAAAGAATGCTTCTGCCATTTACCACAGTTCCTTCTTTAACTTTTTAACTCTAGGATATTGATGGGTTTCCTCAATGAACTACTTGCTTCAGGTCTTTCCACAACATTTCTATTGGATTAAGGTCAGTACTTTGACTTATTCTTCTTTAACCATTCTTTGGTACACGACTTGTGTGCTTAGGGTCGCTGTCTTGCTGCATAACCCACTTTCTCTCTAGATTCAGATCACATATAGATGTCCTGACATTTTCCTTTAAAATTCACTGGCATAATTTCATCAATGATGGCAAGCAATCCTGGCCCAGATGCAGCAAAACGGGCTCAAACTATAATACTACCACCATCATGTTTCACAGGATAAGGTTCGAATGCTGGAATGCAGTGTTTACCTTTCTCAAATCATTTCATTCATCCAACCCTTTTCATTTGAACCAAAAATTCTGTTTTGTTCTCATCTCTCCACAAAACATTTTAATAGCCTTCTGGCTTGTCCACTAGGAGTTACTTTGGGTTCCTTTGTGACCTCAGAGACTATTGCACATCTTGCTCTTGGAGTGATCTTTGTTGGTGGACCACTCCTGGGGAGGAAAACAGTGGTCTTGAATTTCCTCCATTTGTACACAATCTGACTATGGATTATGTGGAGAGTCCATACTCTTTAAAGATGGTAATCTTTTCAAGCCTGATTAGCATCAACACCTTTTTTTTTTAGTTCATCAGAAATCTCCTTTGTTCATGCCATGATACACTTCCACAATCATGTATTGTGAAGATCAGACTTTAATAGAGCCCTGTTCTTTACATAAAACAAGGTGCCCATTCACACCTGATTGTCATCCCATTGTTTGAAAACACCTGACTCTAATTTCACCATCAAATGAATTACTAATCCTATAGGTTCACATACTTTTGCCATTCAAAGATATGTAGTATTGTCTCATTTGTTTAACTGGGTTCTCTTTGTCTGCTTTTAGGACTTGTGTGAAAATCTGATGGTTTTAGGTCATATTTATGCAGCTATATAGACAATTCTAAAGGGTTCACAAACTTTCAAGCACCACTGTGGTGGGTTTTTTTTATTATATTTTATAGCCTAATGATGGCTTGTTTCACTGGCAGTGACAATTTATTGGACTTTATATTGAGAGTTAACAGCATTAGATTTCAATTGTAAATGCCTTGTGCACTTAAAATCAATTCTCAACAATTTTCTGCTAACATGTAAGTGAAATAATGAGGGAAGTGCAGAAACTTGGACCATTCACCTGATTTGAATCTAAATAGCCCAAAGCGGCAACTGCAGTATACTGTGGTATGCAGCTAAAATAACAATAACGTTATTGTTGTCCAGACCTAACTGTACATGAAGATATACTCGTCTAATGAATATAATAACAAAATTTATACCACAGTGCTGTTGAATTCTGTGTTGGTCAGAAGGTGTTGATTAATTTTCTAGAAGAATAGCTCTGGCAGTAGTTCAGGCTGCAAAACACAGTTTTATATTAATGCACACTTTCTGATATGTTAGCATTTCAATATTGTGACGACCTCACGGCGGATGGCGCTGCGACGATGACGTGCACGATCAGCTGGAGAGCGCGTGCATGTGCTTGAAGTGCGCATGGATGATAAGACTTTGTTTATAATGTACATGTGCACTTGTTTTGGTTCCTGTTCTGTCCCTGCCCTGTTCAGTTATTGGCAGAGGTGCGAAGGTGTGTTTTGAAAGGTTACCAGCTGTCAGCAATGAAGGTAATTGTGACTGGTTATTTAAACCCCTCACATTGCTGCGCATGGCGCGCGGTATTAGAGACTGAAAGGCGTAATGGTGCCACGCGGTAAAGTTTCCATGTCCTGGCTAGTTCCTTGTTCCATGTTTCATGCCATAGTTGAATGAGAGTTTCATTCCATTGTAAAACGAGAGTTTCATGCCATAGTTAAATGCGAGTTTCATGTCATAGTTAAATGCGAGTTTCATTTCATAATTCAACGCGAGTTTCATGTCATTGTAAAACGAGAGTTTCATGATATAGTTAAACGTGAGTATCATGTCATTGTTAAACAATATTTTCAGGCCGTAGCTAAACGAGTTTCGTGCCATAGTCTTGTTCTAAGTTTTCTGTTTCCTGCCTCATTTCTAGGTAATTGATAGATGCTTAAGTTAGTTAAAGGTGGTAGTGGTTCCACACCCTGTTTGAGTTCATGTTTCATGATTCAGCTCTAGTTTTATGTTTAGCCCTTGTTTCCTGCCTCATAGTACCTTGACATTAGTGAATAATAAAGACTTTACTCCTGCACTTACTTCCTGTCCAAGTCTTGTTTCGTAAAAATATTAACAGATCATTCATAATTAGGGCTGCAACTAACGATTATTTTCATAATCGATTAGTTGGACGATTGGGCGGGGCGGGGCAAGCTTTCAGTACCCTTTTTTTTGTTTATTTAAAATAAAATCCACAAATTGAGTGTTACAAGTATGAACTTGACTAAAACGTTACACAACTATTTGTCCAAAACAGAAAGGAACCCAATACACACACACACACACACACACACACCAGAATATATATTATTAATGTAGGACTGTAGTTTAATTGGGTGCTTTTTGTGCATCCATAAAAATAATGCATAAATACTATAAAATAAATTATGCATAATGTTTATGGATGCACAAAAAGCACTTAATTAAACTACAGTTATAAATTAATAATAAAAATGCACTTTCACTGCACCTTGTGGTTTCTGTTACTCACTGCATTTAGGAATATTATTTTACTTGTGTTTACTTTTGATCATAGTGTTTTAATTAGACATTGCAGATCTTACTCACGCTACACTCTGTATCACCGCGTCTACACCGCGTGTGAGGAGCAACACAGCCTCGTTACTAACACATCACTTCCGTCATAATAAACAACAGAATTTAAACTGCAAGCATGCAAATACAGCATATAATGACAATAAACATAAATTAAACTAAACCTTTTAAGCAGCTTGCACCAGTTTCCCCTGCCCCTTACACACAGTGGAGCATTTTGGATATAAACACAAGTTTAAGTCCTCGTACATCAGTTTGATTTCCACTGTGTTTAGTAACAAGTAAACTTGGAGGTTACACACATTCTTCCTCAGTCACGTGACGATTTTGCCTCCGTCTGATGGAGACTGAGATCATGTTGGGAATAAAATGTAACGCTGACAGAAAGTAAACTGAAGAAAGTCATTATCGGTGACTCTGGGTGTTTGCTAATGCTAGCGTGCGTATGACGTTATGGCTTATACTGGCATGGCTTATCGTGGCTTATACTTCTGGTTAGTAAAAAGAAAAAACCGCTAGTGATATATTTGAGATGATATTACCTTTCTAAAATCCACACACTAGACGGTAGTACATAGTGTAAGTGTACAGTACTTCATTTGGGACACAACTTTAGTATTTACTCTCCGAAGCGTGTTTTCTGAACAGAAGTAATTTAATGAGTAAACATGCCCCGTGCCATGCACAGACCAACTAATCGATATTGAGATTTGTTGACAACGATTTTCATAATCGATTATTATCGGTTTTATCGATTAGTTGTTGCAGCTCTATTCATAGTGACTTGTTTTATGCTACAAATAAGACTAATAATAAATTAATTAAAAACATAATACAATGCAATTTTCTGTAAGGACATGTTTATTTAATAAATGCATATTTTGTATAACTTACTTACTTAACTTATTTTATTTTTGATCACACCCCGTTCACTCTGTTGACTGAATAATTCCTATTTTGTATGCTGTTAATTCAATAAACAGAACTGGTCAAAATATATTATTTATTTAGTTCTTTAAAGCAGTTAAACATGACAACTTGCACATGCAGCTCCGTTGGGGGAAAAAACTACAGATGCAACATTTCATATGGATGTGATTGATTATGAATATGATATGTATATGAAAATGAGAGGGTACATAGAAATATTTTTCAGACGGGAACCAAGAATTGAGAAACAAATAATGAAAAATATTAAGTACATGTACAGCATGAATAATACTACAGTCAGTCTCCTAAATCTCTTTATATACTTTCACCAAGTAACCCCAACGGGAAAAAGAAAGAAAAGAGAAAGGTGCATTTGTATCAGCTGGCAATAACTGCTTTCATTTCATAATACATGAAAAACATTTATTGTGTGTATTCTCTAAATCAGTTTTCATCATTCTTCAAAAATATAAGTACAAAGCAGTATAGATGATAATGTATAGCGAATAATTGAGTTGATATTATGTTAATAAATGACATAAAAAATTATACAACACTCTGAAAGTACTGAAATGGTACTGTAAGACACTGAAGAACACTGAAGGTATTTACTTTTGAGATTAAAAAGATGAATATGAGATGATTGATCAGAATTTCAGCTTTCATTTCCTGATTTTTCACATCTAGATGTGTTAAACAGCTCAGAACATGGCACCTTTTGTTTGAACCCACCCATTTTTCAAGTTATCAAATATATTGCACATGTGATGGACAGGTGTGTCCTGTTAGATAGATTGTTTAAACAAATAAAAGCTCTCAATGTTTACTCTTGGCTTGAGCCCTGAGTTTTGCCTGTGAAGAATGCATTTGTTTTTAAAAAGGTTAACCCAACATGATGACCAGAGAACTGTCTATGGGAGAAAAGGAAGCCATTTTGAAGCTGAAAAAATAGGGAAAATCCATCAGAGCCATTGCTCCAAAAGGACCCACGTAACACCACTTTTCATCTCCCTCCACTGGCTTCCTGTAGCTGCACGTATCAAATTCAAGGCCTTGATGCTCACGTACAAGACCTTATCTGGAACAGCACCCCCCTACCTCAACACTCTCCTGAAGGCTTACGTTCCCTCACGCAATCTGCGATCGATTAAAGACCAACGCTTAGTAGTGCTCAAGGTCCCTTTCCAGAACCTTCACACTAACTGTCCCTCAGTGGGGGAATGAACTTCCAACCTCAATCCAGACCACAGAATCTGTCACTATCTTCAAAAAACAGCTAAAGACCCACCTCTTCCATGAGCACTTAACTAACCTCTAAAATGCCAACCCCCACATTATCCTTCTTAAAAAAAAAAACAACAACAACAACAAAATTACTCTGGCTCTTACACCTCTACACACTTTGCTTTTCTAGACCTCAATTTAAAAATCTTGTATTGTAGCACTACTTGTATTGTTCTCCACTCGATATATCGCCTTGCTTGTATTTCCTTTGCTTGTATTTTTGTAAGTTGCTTTGGATAAAAGCATCCGTTAAATGAATAAATGTAAATGTAAATGCTCAAGCATTGGGAATAGCCAATAAAACAATTTGGAATGTCCTGTAAATGAAAGGAGTGTTAAAGAAAAACAAACAAACAAAAAATTAAACAACTGTCAGTGACAACACCAACAACTTCCGGAAGGGGTGAAGGTATCGCAATACAATGTTTGAAGAAGACTTCTAGAGCAGAAATACAGAAACCATAGCACAAGATGCAAACCAGTCATTAGCAGTAAAAATCAGATGGCCAGATTGGAATTCACAAAGAGATACAGAGATGAGCCACAAAACTCAGAAGTCATAAGTCCACAGAAACATTCTGTCTGCCAATTTACAAAGAAATGCATCCAATCTTATTGGGAGGAACTTCATCATGCAGCAAGACAATGAAGCAAAACACACTGCCAACACAACAAAGGACTTCATCAGTGGGAAAAGTGGAAGGTTTTAAATTGGCCAAGTCAATCACCAGACCTTAACCCAGTTGAGCATCCTGAAGAGGAGACTGAAGGGAGAAACCTCCAAAAACAAACACCAACTGAAAGAAGCTTCAGTACAAGCCTGGAAGAGATTCACAAAGGAAGAATGCAACAGTTTGGTGATATTAGTGGGGCACCGGCTTGATGAAGTTATTGCAAGCAAGGAATATATATAACCAAATATTAAGCACTATTTACTTTCAGCCTATCTATTCCAGTACTTCTAAGTTGTTTAACACAGAACTATCAGAAAGTGAAAGCTGAAATTCTGATCTCTCATCTCATATTAATCTTTTTATCTCTAACCCAAATGTCTTCAGTGTATAGCGAAAAAAAAAGAATTGGCCTTGCTTTGCCTGTATTTAAAAATTCATGCGATTGTTGATGTATTCACGAGGAATAAGGATGATCTCAGTAAAACTGTTTTTTAGTAAGCACCACTAGAATTAAGGACTCTACACCAAATAGCCCACAATATTGAACTAATTATCTGGCTTCTGACGACCACTAGTTGCACCAGAAATAAATTTAGGGTTTCACAGAGGTTAATTATTCAAAGTTCAATGTTTTCTTTTTTTTTTCTTTTTTAATTAAATTCTATCAACTGTATGGATTTTTCTGCTCACTTCAATATTAATAAAGGTAATGTTCAACATGATGCTACCACCACCATGTTTCACTGTGGAAATGTTGTTATAAGGGTGATCAGTAGTATTGGGTTATTATCCCAGTTATGTTCATTTTAGTTCCAGTTTGTAATACTACAAAATGTGAGAAAAGTTCAGGTTCAAGGGGTCCACATATACTTATTCAATACATATTCAAGTGTGTCTGTATGTGTATATACGTATATACATATACGACACAATAATAATAATAACAATATCAAAATACAACAACAACAACAATAATAATAATAATAATAATAATAATATCTACTTAAGACATAATCGTGCATGTTTTGTCCAGATGGTCAAATGTATTTATCACTTTTTTAAAAATAAAAAGATATATGATCAGACAATGACAAATAACTGTTTTCAAATAACAAAGACTAATTGATCAACACACCATATTATTTATATTCCACAGCCTTCACTTATATATAAAAACGCAATCCAATATAACATGATGGTTGTGAAACATTTCAAGAGAATTCCTTGTTCAGGATTGTGCTCATAGTTTTACTTTTGATTAAATGCATATTGTAGTTCGACGAATTAGAGTAATACCCTCAAAGTGTACACATTTTATACCTTTCGTATAGAGCTGAAATATTCCTGTCCAGACATGTACAGTACATGTACCGGACATGTTCCAGGTACAGACATGAACACTATATGATAGATTTTTAAAAAGTATTTTATAACTATCTGGAAGAGTACAGAAATACGTAAACTGTGACACAATGCAAGTTTTCTCTGTCAGTTACGTGGTGCCACACTGCCCACTATTTACGTTGGTAATTTCTGAGTGTCAGTCACTCCAAACTATCAACAGCAATCTTGCATGTATGTACACATAGTTGAATACAAATATAATCTAGGCTTTACTCTAAAAAAAAAAATAACTAATCCATTTATGTACTTTAAATATCTTTAGATACACTATAATCCTTATTTTACAGGTTAAAATTACAAAGTATATGGCCAAAAGTATTTGGATACCTGACCAGTACATCCATATGTGGCTCTTACCAACACAGTTGCCACAAAGTTGGAAGCAACCAATTGTCTTTTGTACGCTTTAGCATTAAGATTTCCCTTCACTGGAACTAACAGGCCCAAACCTGTTCCGGTATGACACCGCCCCTGTGCACAAAGCGAGTCAATAAAGTCAAAAATATGATTTGTCAAAGTTCCTGGGGAAAAACCATGGTGATCTAAACAGTGCCTTGACTAGAACCCCAGTGAACACATTTGGGAATAATTTGAACACCAATTGCATATCAGGCTCATCCAACATCAGTGCCTGATCTCATCCAACACTAATGCTCTTATACCTGAATCTGGGACCAATTCCAACGGACATGTTTCAAAATCTAATAATAATGCTTCCATAAGGAGTTGACACTGTTACATCAACAGAGGGAACCAAATACATAAAAATGCCCATGGTTTTGGAAAGGGATATTCAAGAAGCACAAAGGGGTGTGGTCAGCGGTCCAAATCCTTTAGGCCATATAGTGTATAATGTAAACGATAAGGGGATCAGCCAGCAAAAAGAAAAGGTACAGTTTATTATCCTTTTTTCTGAAAGTGTGCAAACATTTTTACAAAGGTGCATTTAGCTTTTGTCTGTACTTACCTAAAAGCAGGGTTATATAACACATGCAAACATAATTTGATCTTATATCCACTAGTACATATAAAATGAGACTGCATTTGTTTTGCTGATGAGTAGTTCTCGTATTCCTCTGCTATTCAGACACCAACTGAGCGTTCATCCACGCTTGTGGTCTGTGAATACACTGAGCCTGCAGCCTGGGTCATGTAGCGCTTCATACACTGCACTTGGTAGCATGGTGTCCGGCGCAGAAGCCTGGTGAGGTGCCTCCTGAACTTTTCACCCACAAACACATAGAGGAAAGGATTGAGGCAGCTGTGCGAATACGCTATAGCTTCAGTGACTTGCAACATCAGCTGGGTCCTTTTACTGAGCTCACAGTCTGGAAGCAGGATTTCCAGCAGTTCCAGTGCTTTGAGGAATGCTGCAATGTTGTACGGCATCCAACAGCAGAAGAACACCACCATGACCACAGCAACAAGACGAATGGCCAGTTTCTTGGAATTACGCAGCATCTGAAGCCTCCGGAGAACCATCGAGTAGCAAAATCCCACAATACTCAGCGGAATTAGCATTCCCAAAACATTCATTTTAAAGAAAGCTGCACTTCTCACAAAATTGTGCCTACTGTCTTTTGGATAAGCACTGCAAATAGTTTTGTTGTCATAGTGTTCAACTCCAAGATACAGTAGCTCAGGAAATGATGCTGCAATAGCTACAATCCAGATGACCACGCTGGCTAAAATCCCATAAGTTTTTGATCGGATTTTCAAGGCAAACACAGCATGGACGATAGCCAAGTATCTGTCGATGCTCATCAACACAATAAAGAAAATGCCGGCGTAAAATCCGACGTAGTACACACCGAGGACCAGAGTGCACATGGCATTGCCGAAAGGCCAGGTACCTCTGGCGTAGTGAGCCAGGAAGGGAAGAGAGAAGAGTAGTAGAAGGTCAGCCATAGCCAGGTTCAGGAGAGACACATCAGTCATGCTTTTCATCTGAGCACCCATCAGGATCACCCAGAGCACCAACGCGTTGCCCAGGAAGCCCACCACGAAGAACAGAGAGTAGAGCACAGGGAGAAACTGGCTTGCATGTTTGTTATATTCACACAGTTCACCATCAATGCCACCCTCATAGTAACCGGAGTAATCCTCTGTTGTCATCATGCTGAAAACACTGAGAAGAGAGTTATTGCATGAGCTTCAGCACATAAGGAGGCGTATTCAGAGTTGACTTAAGTGCAGTGAGGATATAATACTGAAATTACACACAGTCAGACATAACTGTGGATTTATGCACTATTCAGATGTTGTGCGAGAATTAGAGCTGAAGTTTGAGAAAATAGAGGCGTGTCTCATTTATTTGTGATTCTGCCTTTGAACATAAGCCAATTTACTTACTGACTCAAGCAACGAGCAATATCAAGTCCAGCACCACTGTCTAACAGTTTGATGTATCTGAAATTTGTGGAGGGTTTTGTTGTTGTTGTTGTTGTTGTAGTAAACACTCAAACATCTATATAATGTCATTCAAAGCCAACATAAAAAACATAAATGTCACTATTAATTAATTAATTAATAGTATCAATACTTTAAATGTTAAATAAACCTGCCCACATCCTGTGTAGTGCAATTTCACAAGCCTGATTTAGAATTCTGTGGTTAAGTGTGTGCCTGACAAACCATCTGCACAAGAAACCTGAAGCACATTCAGCTCTGTGCTCTTATTAAAAAGTAAACACTTCAAATAAACTTCCATCTAAATAAGTAATACCATCTAAGATATGGTTAGCATAAATTAAAGACAGAACAGTGGAATTCAATTGAATGTAAAATTAAAATGTTCATCTTTTTTTTTTCTCTCTCTGCCATGTAATATACAGAATATACAACAATCCTTTAGAATGGCTTTAATACAGATGAGTACAGCACTTATGAATATGTTATGCAGGCTCAATGTACGTACGCTTAAGATAAACGGTTAGCCTTTTTTCCATAATATAATGATTCACACTAGGTTCATGGAATAATTTCAGCACTGTGAATAGCGGTTCATTTAGTTTATTAAATCTTGTGCCATTCCATAAATAATGCAATGGCCTGTTTATATTTGCATATGCATTATTACAAAAATAAATGAATTGACATTAAGGTACGTATTATTAGTCATGTGATATGAGCTATTTTGTAGGAAATGAAGTTAAATGAAAAGAAAAAAAGGCGAGCAAAACTAATGATCTGGTTTCATGAGGAAATGTATTGATATTGAAATCTCAAAGCAATAAAATTATAATTTACATACATAAATTATATATACAATGTACCATATATATATATATATATATATATATATATATATATATATATAAACATTTTCCATTTTAAATAAGCACAGAATGGTTTATTTGCTTTAAAAGTGCATTTAACTCCCTTTGATATTTGGAATGTAATGTATCCTCACCTAAATGCTGTGTTTCCCAAAAGACCACTAGTGCTGTTCAACATCATTGCGGTTCAGCATTAAACAGTCATGCTAGGGATAACAAATGGAAAAAATAATAACTTATCCAATCTGAAAAGCTGGGTAAACCACCTGTAATATTAAATGTCAGCTCAAAAAGAATGTCAGGAAACCACTGAGGTGCAGAGTCGGTACTTAAAAATAAGTGTTTAAGTTTTAGCAATTAACAAAAAATAAGCAACACAATAAGCAAAATTTACATTGCATAAAATTAATCATTCAAATAATAAGTGCAGTTATGAGTTAACACTGCGACCATATACTTACAAAATTCAATAAACGTTTTGTCCTTTGTTGCTCAAACGCAACACTGAAATGAGACACTGCTATATGAGGTCTCTGGTTTTCACACTTCTGTATTTGTGACGAGTATGTGGCTCTATGGAGACGTGCATGACGTTTGCCATTAGTTTTGCCCAGCTAAGAGTTAATGCAACAGCACTGAGGTATTGTGGTTATGTTTCAATCTTCTGAGTTTACTGATACTCAGGAAGGCTTGTGGTAACGAGATAGAAGGTAATATTGTTTTTTCATACTAGAGGTAAACTGAATTTTCCAACATTTCAATAGTCAATTAAAAACAAAGTGGCTTAGTGTAACAAAGACAAGCAGTCAATTGGTCAAATATGTGATTTAATAGAAATTATGTCAATTCAGCACTGCAGAATTCTCAAATCTGATTGTTGACGTTGTTGAATCGTTTTCAATAATAGCAGCTCTGAAAGTAGTTTGGGCTGCAAGGTTTATAATAATGTGTTCATCCTAATACGTTATACTTTGTAGACCGGAAACCTACACAGGGACGTGTACAGCAGATGCAAATTTAAAAAATGTGTGTAATTGTTAATATAGTGAGGTTTTCCTTGAGGAGATGTTTACCTAACATTGATAGAAGGAGGCCATAAATGGCAACACTTTTTGTAACAGTCACCTTAAGTGTTCCAGCGCAGGAAGGACTTCAGAACCAAGGACTATCCGTGCAACATTAAATGTAACTATATATGTGTGTGCATATTTATTTATTTACAACATCATTGGTGTGGTATAAGAGGAGTAAAGTTAGATGCTTAGGGTTAGATGCAAGAAATATTTTCTGATGTTTACATATTGATTCTACTCATTACTGAGTACTGTATGTAATTCATGCTGGCCTCCAAAATTTGATGCCACAGAGTTGCTTCTGTGTTATTGTAAATTTACAAGAATTGCTACAAGCCACAACTTACGGAAAAAACCTGTAAGTTCACCTTCACCACAGACAAAACCACAAAATAGGCGCATTCAAATGAGCTGGAACATGTGAAACCCCTTGTTGTATTTTACCACTGAACTAATTTGCACTCAAACTTTTTCTATTTGTCACATCCGTCGGCGACATTTCACCTCCACGCCAACAGAAGGGATCCTCCCCTGAAGTCGTAAGACTGCCATTTTGTTGTCACACTCATTACCTGTTCACTCACTATATAAAGTGCATGATCAAAGTATAGGTACATGATCTATGTTTTGCCATCAAGCATCAAGGCCATCTATTAGGTTCTCTGCTTAGCTCCTCCACCAAAACTTGGCCACCATGGAAGAGCTTATCCAGGCCTGTAGAGGGTAGTTGCAACCAATGCCCCAGCAACATCCATGCATGAGCTTGAGTAACCATACATCCCACATAAACCTGGTTTACCTGGTATTGCTGATAGATACAATGCTCAATCTTCTTTTGCAAACTCTCTATCTGTGTACCCCATTGATGTGGATAAAATAAGATTGGTGCTCTTTCTACTCACTGGAAGACACTACAACAAACTTTCTACAACCACAACTTTCCTGGAGTTCAAGAAAGAATTCTGTGAAGTCTTTGCTCAGCCAGTGTCCAGAAAAGTCACGGTGTCTGCTAAAACAAGTCAGACAGCCACGGATTGTGCACCGACAGTCTGCACACTCGCAACAGGAAAAGGGGGAACAAGTCAGCCTTGAAGGCTATGTTTCACCAAGGTCTCAATGATGCACTACAAGTAGAGCTTGCATGCGGTGATGACTAAATCTCATCCAACCATTCGTACTGGAAGTTGATTAGAGCATTTGCACTTCTATGGTGCACTTGTTCCTAGCTAACTTTACTACTGTATAAAGTAAGAATCTGTGATTTTTGTTATCGTTATCGTCTATTAGGGTGGAGAGATATGCTGATCTAGCAGCAGTAAGAGCCTTACTGCAGTTAAAAAAGGCTCTCTTTCCATGCAGTTTGTAATACTACCAATTTAGTTTGACATATATTAAGTTCAAACGTTCGAGTTCGAAAGTTAGTTTTTCTCTTTTTTTATTTCTTTTAAGTGGGGCTACATTATCTGGAATGTTGCAGCATTTCACTCATTTTCAAGGTTGTGGACCCTGATTTAGCAGGCAGCTAGCAATACTGATTAAACGTTCAATTGCATTATCAAATTATGGATCAGAGGGTCCTATTATGGGTCCTATTATATTCTGATTAAGCCCTACTCAGTCTAGAATGGACACAAACACTGTTCTCAGAGGGTCCTGTGAATGATCAAAATGAATATTAAAATCTCCAACAATTAATATTTTTTTTTGTGCAAATTCATGTAGAAATTCAAAATATAGCATTGGCGGCCCTTTGAATTCTAATTAGTGTCTGTGTAAACTTTTGTGTTGTGGTTATGTATGTTATAAAGAATTTAAGTTAAGTTAAATCCATATGCAGTGTACATAACTGTATCCAGGAGGACTCGATTCATTTAATTGTATGGTGGAATATGATGGAAGCTGATTTAGCAGGCAGCTAACCAATAATCACTTTAGCCTATTGGTCTGCTGCCTGGCCCCAGCTCTGGATTGCCACAGATTAACTAGGCTTGGTCTGAGGCCATGAGCTAACTGAAGCTGCTGGAGCCCCTATAGTCCCAGCGAATTTCATGTGCCATAGAATAGAGTCTCCTATGACCAGAAGGCTTTCAACAGGCGCTCTACTGAAAAGAGCAAACCTGTTTGACACTTGAACAAGAGAAGAGTTGTGCTCCCATGGGTGAAAGAGCACAGACAATTTTGCTCTCTTAGTCTCCCGGCCATGGGTGGCTGTGGCATAATCAGGATTTGAACTTTCAATCTCCAGACAACATGTGAACTCTTTTTTGTTGTGACACTTGGGTTCTGGATGTGCACTTCTGAGTGTCACGTGGAGATGAAGGACATTTTGGCACTGAGTGTACTCCCTTGCAGCCGGAAAGGGGCCCATCCTGGGTGAAGAAACAACCGAATGTTAGAGATTCTTCTTGTACCACTACAAAGAACTCTAAGTGTACAAACTTTGGATGGGTGAAAGGGTTCAGGCAAAGGGAAAGTATATTAATGCACCATTCCTAAAGCACAATGGTGTCTTGCACATGGAAACTTTCATACACTGTCAAAAAATCTTCTTCCATCTCACATCTATGGGACTGTGCAATTTTTTTTCATCAAAGCTTGATTTGCACAGTAAATATAACCTCATTTGGATTTAAGAATGAATGAAAGACCGTGTTCATAACAACCTCTGGGCACAACGAATAAGAGTTTATGTCTTATAGGATACTTAATGCACCTTCAGCATTCCAAGTCCTCAACCAGCTTGCCATTGTTTTCTTTGATGATATTCTGATATTTTCAACTCCAGAAAAGAAGCATACCCAATGTGTTTGAAAGGTGCTTGAGAAGCTACTTGAAAATACCTTCATCAAAGCATGAGTTTCATGCCTCCCAGTCATGTTCCTTGGCTAAATACTGGATCAGCATGGATTGATAAAATCAAGATGGATGCAATAACGGAATGGATCATTCACTACCTTTTGGATGCATGAACATCATGGAAATCATCCTAAACTGAATCTCTGTACATTTTATTCATGGAAGTTAACCTCAGCTGAAATCAATTATGATGTCAGATGCCAAGAATTATTGGTGATTAAAGCAGCACTAGATGAATGGTGACAATGGAAGAACATAGGAACCTTGAATTCATCAAATGAACTAAGATCAAGCCAGGTGTGTTTACCCTATCTACAGACCCAGTTCGAAAAACACAAAAGCTGATGTCTTGTTGCATGAGAATCTGCGAGAAACAAGTCTCCCTGAAACCATTCTTCCTGAGATCTGTACCATTGTCCCTATCAGGGGAGGTTATTGACAAATTTCTTATGGCACAGCAGGAGGACCATTCCCCATTAGACTGTTCCTTGGAGAGTAGACCTATGATCCACAAACCCTGACAGAACAGCTCACTCACTGGGTTCACACGTCTCTCAGTTCTGGACCACCAGACATTCAACACACCATAAGCTTGGTGGACCCCATGTTCTGTTCAGTGTCACTACAACAAGATGTGATGAGGTTTGTCAAATATTGCACTCATACACCATGAGACACCTACCCACAGACCTACCTGAACCTCTGCCCAACCATTGTCATCTATGGTTAAATAACACCACTGGCTTTATCCCTGCAGTTGACAATATCCCAGTGTCAAAAAGTGAAACTATGTCTATCTTTGAACATTTTTCTATGTCCTAGTATTTAATCCCTCTACCAAAGCTTCCCACAGCCATGAAAGTGATCTTTAGGAAGGGGTACAGACATCTGCCAGTATGTCCTCAGGATACTGACCAAAATCCAACAGCCAGGTGTGGGCTATTTCTTGGTACCTCGAATATTTACGGCTACAGCAGGGGCAGAGCTTTCTCTTACAAAGCCCCACAGCTATGGAACAGCCTTCCAATTAGTGTTTGGGACTCAGACACAGTGTCAGAGTTTAGGTCTATGTTGAAAACACATTTGATTAGTCAAGGCTAATAATAGGTTGTGAATTGTTTTTGTCTTAGGTAAAGGAGCAGATCTAGCGGGTTCACGGCTACAGAATGTTGTAGTGAACTGGGATGTTTGGATGCTGTCACCCTCCCACTCTCACAGGTTCACTCAGATTTGTTGACAGTGGAGTGGCTGGCTGCTTTATGTCCCAGGGCACCCTCATGTCTGTGTTACCTTCTGGCTCTCCCTTTCAGTTATGCTGTCATAGGTCATCTTGTCGGAGTCCCTGTTGCACTCTGTACACAAAGTACACTGTCCTTAACCATTACATGACAATTAACATCTCTCTCTCTCTCTGTTGAGGTACTCATGCTACTCCTGGGATACCAGTGATCCTGACCCCTTCTGCTCTTCATAACGGCCTGATCCATCCTGATGCCGTACTTCAGGTTGGCTTTCTCATCAGTTGGAAATCACTCGTTGTTGCTGAGGATGGCCCCACATGGACAGCCTAAAGATCAATGAGATTACTGAGGATGGCACCATTTAAAAACCAAGAAGATGCCTTTGGACTGCAATTGATAGGAACAGTTTTGCTATGATGGCTTAGGACTACAATTGCTATGATAGCTTTAGTACAGCAGTTGCCATGAACAATTTGCACTCAAGTCTCCTTCAGTGAACAGTGGATAACTTCAACAATATAGACTTCATGTAAAAACTGCAATATATTACCTGTTTACACAATTGCACTGTTTGGCAATGTAGTACACAGTTAAGTAAGGGAATTATTTATAATTGCACTGTTCATTGTCATAACTGAGCACGCCTCTTTAATTAGCTAAACAAGTCTAATAGCATGAACAAGTGACTCTCTAATCTAGCAACACATAAACAACTCTTAGTAACAAGGAAGCGCAGTTACAGCTTGTATCTCACCACCGATGCTAACTAGTTTCAACTAAAAATCAAGAAGAAACACTTATCAGCTACTGTTTGTCCTGAATAACTAATTGCGTCAGCTGTATGTATATTTCTGTAAAGTTGCTTTGTAACAATATCCACTGTTAAAAGCGCTATAGAAATAAAATTGAATTGAATTGAATTTAATTGAACATATGTACCAGAAGAGCGGGAGGTTCCTAAGAACTTACAGCAGCAACAATCAACACAACTGGAGGTGCTTTCTTCCATGGGCTGAGTATGCTCAAAATTTATTGACATCTCAAAAGGATTCACTCCTTTTTAGTGTGCACTTGGCTATCCACCTCCATTGTTCCCATGGTCTGCAAGATGATCTGGCTCTCCACCTGAAATTTGACGCTCCAGTTACTCTCATGAAAGGAATGTCCATTTAACATGATAAACTAACCCAGTTTTATCCTACCTAGAACTACAACCTAAATATAGAAAAGGTCCAACTTTCCTTGTGTCTGTTTTAAAACATGTCTATCCATCTACCCACAACCAGCTGAGCCACTTCATTCACTGGAAATCGAAAAAGCTTCAGCCTACAGCGTAAGGATGATATTCTAGCCCTACTGTAGGTAGCAGGAAATCAAATATGCTATCTGATGGAGTAGTAGAGCAATGGCCTTGAAGAGAGGTCCTGGATTCCAGCTAAAGACATCCTGGACAATTCACTCCTCATCAAATAACATTGAAAATATTACCCTCTTGATATCTCTGTGATATTTGATGATGAGTAAATTGTCCAGGATGTCTTTAGCTGGAACCCAGGACCTCTCTTCAGGGCCATTACCCCGTTTCCAGGCCTAGTGGTAGGGGTAGATGTTCTCTGTGATATTTAATGATGAATTAATTGTCCAGAATGTCTTTAGATGGAACCCAGGATGTTTTCTGGGTAAAGATAGGCCCTGTCACAAGGGTGGTTCAGCTTTGGGAGCTGCATGTTAAGGGGTAGGTTATGTCACATCCATCTGGGAGAATTCCTTGCCAAACACATAGATTCTAGAGACTCTACTTTTATTGTCACTCTTATTTAAGCCTTGTAAAGAAGTTCTGAGCTGTTGTTTCCTGTTTACTGATTTGGAATGTTCTTTGGAGCATGCAAATAGTTATTTTTGTCATGTTTGTATCTCACCTGGCCTTTTTCACTATTCTTTGGATTTGCCCTTTAGATTTGGAAATGATAATCTTATGATAATAAATGATATCTTATTTAATAAATCCTCTGTATATGGATCCTAACAACTGTCATGTATGTTACACCTTTTTTACCCCCTGCTAAGACCAAAGAATTGGGACATATGGCTTCACTATTGTCACTCGATTTGTGCTCAGTAAGACAACTTTTTTTTTATTAAGTAGTGCATCATTCAGCTCTGAGGCCGAAAAAAAAAAAAAAAAAGAAAAAAAGTCAAAGTTAATCTTCCTAAAACCAACTACAGCAAGCAGTTTTTATTTTATTTCATTATGGCCTTTTTAAAAATTACAAAAAACATATCAATGTGATAACAATAACAACACTTAATTGTGTTATTATTATATAATAATAGCATAATTGTTGATATGATTCAGTTTTCTGTAAGTAAATGCTTATTTAACATTTATGGAAGGAGCTAGAATTTAGAGATAAATGCAAATTTTGCATTAATTATTGCTATTTTATTTCATACCACACCATTTTCACTTTGTGGACTTGCAGAATGAACAATTGCTATTCTGTATGCTGTATATTCAATAAACAGAAATGAAGGGAGAAAGAGGTTACTCATTTAAATCACAAATTATTTATTTAGTCCTTTATAGTAGCAAAAAAACCTGCATATTCAATGTTTGTATCTGGCAGTACCTTAAAAGATGAAGTATATGACAATGGGAAGATGCGTAAAGAAAGATCTTTCAGAGAGGAACAAAAAAAATCAAGAATCAAATAAGGAAAAAATAAGAAAATGCACACCATAATGCAACAGCCCACAGAAAACAACAGAAATCTCTACAGATTACTTCAGATTACTACCACATTTTTATTTAATGTATGCCTATAATGGTGTATTTACAATGCGTGTATGCATACTGTGCCTTCCATAAGTATTTACCCCCTTTTAGTGATTCAATCTGGGACTAAAATGGGTTTAATTGGGATTACAGTGCTGTGAAAAAGTATTTCTGATTTCTGTTTTTGTGTATATCTCATACTAAATTGTGTAAAGAAAAAAATCAAACAAAATCTAAGATAAAACAAAGGCAACCTGAGTAAACACAAAATACAGTTTTAAATGATAGTTATTTATTGAAGATAACGTTATCCAATACCAACTGGGCCTGTGTGAAAAATGTATTTGCCTTCATAGTTACTAATTCCCCAAATCTATGAAACTGCACTGATAATGGGGTTCAGTTGGACAAGACGCAACCAGGCCTGATTACTGCAAACCCTGTTCAATCAAATCAACACTTAAATAGAACTTTTTCAACAGCATGAAGTTGGTTAAAAGGTCTTACCCAGTAACACACTATGGCAAAATTGAACGAAATTCCAGAAATGGTGAGAAAGAAGGTGATTGAAATACATCAGTCTGGGAAGGGTTACAAAGCTATTTCAAAGTCTCTGGGACTCCAAAGGACCCCAGTGAGAGACATTATCTCCAAATGGAAAAACTCGGCACAGTAGTGAACCTTCCCAGAAGTGGCCGACCTTCCAAAATTCCTCCAAGAGCACAGCAACGACTCATCCAGCAAGTCACAAAAGAGCCAAGGACGACAACAACAAAGGACCTACAGGACTCTCTTGGTCACTGACCATGACTCCACTATCAGAAAGACACTGGGCAAAAATGGCATCCATGGAAGAGTGGCGAGGTGAAAAGCACTGCTAACTCAGAATAACTTTAAGGTTGAATTTATCTGAATTTTGCCAAAACACACTTTAAGGGTACTCCAACCTTTTGTGAGAATGTTCTGAAGAACATTCGAGAATGCTCTGAGAATGGTGGTGGCAGTGTGATGGTGTGGGGATGCTTTGCTGCTTCAGTACCTAGACAATTTGCAATAATTGAGGGAAACATGAATTTTGCTCTATACCAGAAAATCCTAAAGGAGAATGTCTGATCTTCTGTCTGTAAGTTGAAACTCAAGCGCATCTGGATTATGCAGCAAGACAATGATCCAAAGCATAGGAGTAAATCCTAGTCCTAGAAGTAAGTGAAAGACTGATCTCTAGTTATTTTAGCATTTAATTGCAGTAATTGCAGCTGAAGGTGGCCCAGCCAGACTTAAAGGGGCAGTTAGTTTTTCACATGGGTGATAGGTGCTTTTGCTTCAATAAAAATGCATAAAAAAACTGTATTGTGTGTTTACTCAGGCTGCCTTTGCATTATCTTGCATTTCATTTGAAGATCTAAAACAACTGAGTATGATATATACAAAAAAAGAAGAAATTAGAAAGAAATCAAGCAAATACTTTTTCACAGCACTGTATTTGTCATAACTAGACAAAACACAAAGCCTTTAATACTGAACTATTTATGTGGCTTGGTGATGGGCACTGGATGCACCTAATTTCACAGCAGTGGGGGTGAATAAGTATGCTATCACAAATCTTTTATGTTTTTTTGATCTGTTGATCAGTTTTTTTGATTTAACACACAACACCAACATGCTTCACTGTGAGGATGGTGTTGAATATAACAATCCTTGTTGCTGGGGTGGTACCCTCAAATGTACACCTTTTTAACTTTAGGACACATCTTTTACCTAGAAATATTCATGTCATGTACCTTTTAAAGCACATAATTGGGATCTGTTCACATATGTTATGTACATTTAGGGGATTAGAGTGACATCCACTAGATGGCATGTCATAGCAAAAGATACCTGTCCTTCACATGTCAAACTTTTAAAATGTTTAGCGATGTCATGTACAGCAATATTAAACACGATGCTTCTCATGAAAACTTCCCACTGTCATCACGGGTGTTGGCATTGTTGAAGCTGAGTCTCCAGGAAACTATGATCTGACTTGCGGAAGTACATGATCCAGAAGACTGGTACACAAGACAGACATTTTGGTAGGTTTGAAAGCTACATGAGAGGTTTTTTAAAATTCAAACACTAACCGTAACAAGGAAAATGATTAGCATTAGTACTCAATAACTGTCTAGAATAGTATTTAATTGCGAGATTTTAGACATAATTTTAGTCTGTATAGTCAGTTGTGGTTGTCGCCTCAAACAATCAACAGCAACCTTGCATAGGTGTACGCATAGTTAAAATAAAGAATAATCCAGGCTTTTCTCTATAATTTAATTACAATCCAATTATGTACTTTAAATCTACCTTAAAAAGATGATTCAGTATATTCACATTTCTAGGTGGAAAGTACATTTGGCTACCACCCCAACAAAAAGGAAATGCACCATTTAGGTGCATGGTATGGTATTCTTTAATTACCTAAATGCAGAGATATATAACACGTGCAAAAAGAAGTTTTCACCAGTATATATAAACCAAATGAGCATTTAAAAGCTGAGTTGTAAAATAAGATGATTTCATGTTGCTCTACATTTGCATGGCAACTGAGCGTTCATCCATACTTGTGGTCTGTGAATACACCGAGGCTGTGGCCTGGGTCACACAATGCTTCACACACTGCACTCGGATGCATGGTGTCTGGCGCAGAAGCTTGGCAAGGTGTCTTCTGAACTTTACACCCACAAACACGTAGAGGAATGGATTGAGGCAGCTGTGTGAGTACGCTATAGCTTCAGTGACTTGCAGCAAGAGCTGGATTGTTTTGCTGAGCTCACACTCTGAATTCAGGATGTGCCTGAGTTCCAGTGCTTTGAGGAATGCTGCAATGTTGTACGGTATCCAACAGCAGAAGAACACCACCATGACTATAGTAACAAGACGAATGGCCAGTTTCTTTGATGTACGAAGGGTCTGAAGCCTCCGAAGTACCATTGAGTAGCAAAATCCTACAATACTCAGTGGAATCAGCATTCCCAAAATATTCATCTTAAAGAAAGCTGCACTTCTCACATCACTGTGATTTTTTTGATTTTTTGGATAAGCACTGCAAATTACTTCAGTCCCAGTCTCTTCAACTCCAAGATACACCAGCTCAGGAAATGATGCTGCAATAGCTATAATCCAGACTACCAGGCTGGCTAAAATCCCACAAGCCTTGGTTCGGATTCTCAAGGCAAACACAGCATGGACGATAGCCAAGTATCTGTCGATGCTCATCAGCACAATAAAGAAAATGCCGGCATAAAATCCAATGTGATACACGCTGAGGACCAGAGTGCACATGGCTCTACCAAAAACCCAGGTATCCCTGGCGTAGTGAGCCAGGAAGGGAAGAGAGAAGATTAGTAGAAGGTCAGCGACGGCCAGGTTCAGGAGAGACACATCAGTCATGCTTTTCATCTGAGCGCCCCTCAGGATCACCCACAGCACCAGCATGTTTCCCAGGAAGCCCACCACGAAGAACAGGGAGTAGAGCACAGGGAGAAAATGGCTTGCATGGGTTCCATAATCACACGGTTCACCATCAATGATAAAAGTAACATCAGTTGATGGGCTGATGCTGTAAATAGGGAGGAGAGAGTTATTACAGAAATCCCTTTCACACCGAGTACATTGAAGGAGACTGCATTTTAACTAAAGGCACTGCTTATCTTAGAGACAAAATTATGAACAACACTTAAAGTGAGGTGAAATTGTAGCAGATGAGTCCTTTGTCACCTTATTCTTCAAACCATAGCAAGGATGGCATTATTTTATCAATTAATTAAATAAGTAATTAAAAACTAATTATATCCCACATACACATTACGGTTTCATGACCATGATTTAGTATTTGGTGTTTTCATTAAGTTATATAATTGTCTGTGCCTTTAAATAATAATTAAAAATAATAATAATAGGATATTATGCTTAATGATAATAATGATGCTTGTTCTCAAGAAAAATCTTGCAAGCTGGGAGGTGTGAACTACATGCATGTGATTTGCATAGTCTGAATGAAGAACCCCAAAAAACGACATAAGCATCTGTTTAAACCTGACTCTGAATACAAGGAACTTTCCACACATAAATATTGATGTACCTTTTGGACTTAAGTCACCAACTCTGAAGATGATCCATAATGTTTGCTTATTAAATAAAAGTTTTGGTTGTTATCTTGCTTAAAAATAAACAGACAAATAAGCCATCTATCTGGCGTAACAATAGCTAACACTTAGCTATGACAAATTTACCTTTTTATATAAACTTCAATTTGTTCATTTAAATTCTTTAAAAAGATTAAAACCCAATAAATAATAGTAGATTACTATAGAGTAATAATAGAGTAGAGAAATATCTCAGCAGCACATTTAATCTTGATAAAGATTCAGTCTACCACATCCGTTTAAGTAAATATCATCACTTTAGTATGGGGTGATCAGATTCATGAAGCAGATAATGACAGGAAGCGTGTACACTCTTTTTTGGCAACATGGGGCATGTATAAAACATTCACACGTTATGCATAAATCTTTTATACAACAATGCTAGAGAATGTACAAAAAGGCGACATGAGGTGACATTAGAGATTCTATGTCACTTTGTCTTTGTTGACGTATCAGTATTACTGTGAAAAATTTTTTTTTATTCTTATCTTGCAAGCCATTAGTTGAGAAAGTTGTGTAATGTATACATAGTGCTTCATGAAACTGTTATAAATGCAAATATGATTACCACTTTAGATAAAGGGCATTAAAGTAATTCATTCAGCTGGACTTCACATATATGTCTGTCCACCTATCCATTTTCTGTGGAGCTTATCCTTCACAGAGTCATGGGGAGCCTGGAGCCTATCCCAGGGGACTCTGGGCACAAGGCGGGGGTCCAACCCATTGCAGAGCACAATTGCACTCACATTCACACACTACAGACAATTTGGTAATGCCCATCAGCCTCTAATGCACGTCTTGGGACATGGGGAGGAAACCTGAGTACCCAGAGGAAACCCCCAAAGCACAGGGAGAATATGCGAACTGAACTCAGAACCTTGGAGGTGTCAGGCAACTGTGCTAAACACATCTTCTTTGCTCTTATTTACAAGCAAATTCAGTAAATACACTTCCCCAAATGTAAGATGCCATGTGGAAACTTCGTGTAAAATTTCTCAATACTTTATGAATGTGCTGTTACGAAAGACATAGTAATAACATTTCTTCTGCTCTCTTTCAAGTAAAGACAAATCATTCACGAATGCTTTAATGAATGATTGTATATCACTTTTACATGTGCTATGAAGGCATAGTGTAGGAAAACTTCAAATAACTTCAATATATATCAACAAGGCTAGGTGTCATGCAGATGACCTGTTCATAAAATCTGAACATAATATGTTCTCACCTGAATGTTGTGACCTCCCAAACACTACTGCTGTTGTTCATCATTGCCATTCAGCATGAAACTCAGCATAAACAGTCATGCTGGATTTAAAGACAAAGAAAAACAAAAGGGGATATGTAGCATAAACCAATTATTAAGGCTGGGAAAACCACCTGTGACAGCAAACACACCTAACTGTTTTGTGCACCACACATTTCTGGACCATTTGGTAAATGTCAGACAAAACAATGAGTCAGTAAATTGCTGAACTGCAGAGTCTGTACTTAAAAAAATACATGTGAAAATCTTAGCTATGAAGATGAAGCAGAGACAACACAGAGATCAATATCACTGCATGAAGCAATTAACGAAACACACTGCAGATAATAAATCATTCAAATAATAAGTGCAGCAATCTGGGATAACATTGCCACAATATACTTACAAACTTCAAAAATAGACTCGTCCTTTGTCACCCGACGTCAAAACTGAAATGCGATCGTGGTGCATGAGGGCTATGGTTCATTAGTTTGCCCAGCTGTCAGCTAATGCTTTCGTTTGCAGCAGCACTGAGGTTAACGTTGTGCCAACACCCACTAAGCATTCTGCCTTCTCAGGAAAAGTTGTGGTAATGAGATATGAGGAAATATTTTTTCTGAGTAGAGATAAACTGAATTTCTCAACATTTGGGTAGTGAATGAAAAACAAAGTGGCTTAGTGTACCAAAGATGCACAATCATTTGAATTTGGTCTAATATGTGGTTTAATTTAATATAAATTATGCCACAGCGCTGCTGAATTCTCAGATCTGTTTGGTCAGAAGATATTGAATAAGTTTGTGTAACAGCAGCTTTGACTGTAGTTCTGGGTGCATGGTTTATATTAATGTACTTATCCTACTATTTAATAGTAAATTGTAATTGTTGGCAAATTGCTGTGCTATAAAAGAAATGAAGCAGTTTGGGGCATACTGTAAAATAATATTCTTTACTTATGTTAACATATATTATAGAAATATTCTGTGATGCTCACGTTTTTGATTCTACTCATTACTCACTGTTTGTAAATACTGCTAGCTGTGGGGTGCCAAATGTAAAAAGTTTAAAACTCCTTTGTAGCACTGCCACATAAAGTCCATGTTTTAAATACTTGGGTGTTTTAATTATTTTAGTTACAGCCACCTGGTATATATTAGCACTATCTTGTTGCCTCCATCAGCATTGTGTTTGGCTCTGTGCTCACGTTATCATGAGCCTTTATGGTGTAAATGTGTTATGGAAGTAAACATAAAACGGGAGAGAGACAGCTCCAGGAGTGTGCTCAATGAAGGAATTCCAAGCACTGTAGATTACTGTCACACTTCTGCTAGGAACTTTGCCGCTGAAGAAATACTTTTTTTCCTTCTGGTGATTGGCTGAGAGGATTCATGAGCCAGTTGCTGTAATCCGGCAGAAAGGTGGATCCGCCCACCCTTGGACTGAGAAACAGGTGAGGACGATCCAAAAGACTTTAGTCCTGTTGTATATATTTCTTTTTGCACTACAAGAGAGACTGTAGGTGTGGGTTATTTGTATATATTTGGTGGCAAGCTTGTTGTATAATACACAACAAACTTGGTGAATGCAATTGCTGGATTGTTGTGTGCTTTTCTTTTTATACACTGTTAGAGCCCGGATCGTATTTGTAACCAGTGCCTCTATGAGGCGGGTTGTTACATAGTGGTGGCCCGTATCGGGGCTCTTTCAGTGTGTATTATAGTAAAAAGGGGGGTGGAGTGCACTTATGATGTTAACACAGGGGATTGTACTTCTGACGGTATCACCATAGAGCAGGTTGTGAGTACGAGTAAGCCAGCTGCCGAAATAACATCAATGTTCAATTCTTTGTACAGCTTGGATGATAATGATGATTATGTAAATGCTGATGTAACTGTTACTGATGTGTGCAATATGCAATCAATGCATAGAGAGTTTGAACATATGAAAAGTGATTTATTGACCCTAAAAACACAATTACATATACAGATCAAAGACAGGCAATTACCAGCACAATAGGTAAATAGGGAAGCAGCGTTAAGGGAGGCAGTCGAGGCTACTCTGGAGACGTTGCACGACTCATTCCAGCAGTCGTTGTAAAAACTTGAGGGGGCGGTTGTAGATTGTTTCCTTAGAAGGGATGCGAAATGGGAAAGTCAAATAAAGAAGGTTAGGCAAACTAGCACACCTACTCTTGCTAGATTGCATACTTTTACCCCGGATACCCCACATATTCCCTCTATACACAGTCCCTACTCCCTACATAACAACTCCCCAGCCTGTGTTCCACCTTCCACCATATAGAAATGTTAAAGATAAATGTTATATCTAAATGATAAATGTAAATATAAAATATGAATATAAATATAATATTAAATGTAAATGTAGAACATTTTAATGAATATGCTAATTTACCACACCCTCTCAGAGTGTGCATCATGGGAAAACACAGCACCAGCACAGCTACTAGTTTTATACTATACAGTACTATAAAGTTGAGGGTGTGAAAAGCAAATGCACAGGTCTGATTTATAAACAATCCATGGCCTCCAAGATTGTTCTTTGAAGCAAATAATCTGAATTAAATCAAACAATTTTCTACAAACACATGGTATCGCAAAGGGAACTTTTCAATACAGACTTTTCTATAAAGACTAAATTTCAAACTAACTGTTCCTCAGTGGTGGAATGTACTTCCAACCTCAGTCTGGACCGCAGAATCTCTCACCATCTTCAAAAAACAGCTAAAGACCCACGTCTTCCGTCAACACCTAACCAACCCATTAAAAAAAAAAAATACTCTGGCACTTACACCTCTACTCTGCACACTTTGCTTCTTCTGGAACTCAATTAATGGATCTTGTATGGTAGAACTACTTGTATTGTTCTCTGTTTGATATATTGCTTTGCTTGTATTTTCTCATTTGTAAGTTGCTTTGGATAAAAGCGTCTGCTAAATGAATAAATGTAAATGTTATGTAATATAACTTCTAAATGCAGACAGTATAGCCCTATCTACAATGTACAGAACCATTTCTAATTTTTCCTTGCAATCTCAAGATGACAAAAGTTGTTTTTTAAAGATGACACCTTATTTTTATCCTTAAATCGAAATGCATGACTAGGCATAAATGCTGTGGATGAGCACATACATTTTTACTTTAATCTATCTATCTATTTACCTATATGTTTGTCAGTGCTGTTTCCAAATTAGTGTCACTTTAGAATGCAACTCAGAAACCTGTCATGGACACTGTAGTGACCCTGACTGAGTGGACATTTCTGTTTTTGGATATATTGCAAAGGGTGTTTCAGGGTGCATTTTGGGGCACAGTATGGTGCAATCCTGACAACTCTACCACAATAATGTTTTCCCAGTGAAGTGCACTGCCATTTCTATTTATATTTAAAATGAACAATGAAACTTAATCATATTTTTTGACTTGAGTCATTATTTAAATGCATCAGAATGGCAAATATATTTTCTTGAGGTTATTCACATGAAATTTTCACCAGGTATCAGGATTAACTAAATAAATCTGAAAAAATTCAAAACATTGAAGTCCATAAATAAAGTTATGTGTAATAAAATGGAATGACACAGGAAAAAAAGTATTGAACATGCTAAGATAAAGCAGTTCTCTAAGGCAAGGTAAGGAACCGGCTGAAATCCGTGAGTAGTTAGAAAGTAATTATACCCCCTATCTGTGCAAATTAATATCAGCTGGATTAGTAAATTGGTGGTCTATAAATAGGCTTTTCGTTACCGAGGTGTCACACAAGAAACATCTCATGGTGGGTAAAAGCAAAGAGCTCTCCCAAGACCTTCACAGCCTTAATGTTGTGAAATATATTAATGGAATCGAATACAGATGTATTTAAAAACTTCTGAATCCTCCAGTGAGCACCATTGGGGCCATTATCTGCAAGTGGAAGTAACATCACTCTGTCATCAATCGGCTATGCACAGGAGCTCCTCGCAAGATTTCTGACCAGGGAGTCAGAAGAATAGTCAGAAGAGTAGCCCAAGAGCCAAGGACCACTTGGAAAGAGCTCCACAAATATTTGGAGGCAGCAGGTGACATCGTCACAGAGAAAACAATAGGCGATGCATTCCACTGCTCACACTCACCCCACAAGACTCCATTTCTAAAGAAAAGGCATGTCGAAGCTCGTTTAAAGTTTGCTACAACTCATTTGGACAAGCCTATGAAATACTGGGAGAGTGTAGTCTGGTCAGATGAGTGCAGAATTTAACTTTTTGTCTGTCACACTACACATCATGAAGATGAGACGTGGGTGGACCTTCCAGCAGGACAACGATTCAAAGTATACAGCAAAGGAAACTCTCAATTGGTTTCAGAGAAAACAAATCAAGGTGTTAGAATGGCCCAGTCAGTCACCTGACTCGAACCCAATTGAACAAAATTTAAAGACAATATGTTTGGAAGAAAGGGCCAAAATCACACCTGAATACTGCGACCCATTAATTTCTTCATACAGGAAGCATCTTGAAGCTGTCATTACAAAGAAAGGCTCTTTATTATACATGATTTCATGAACTTTAATGTTTGGATTTCTTTATATGTGTGGATTTCTTGTGTTAATACCAAAGTCCGGTGAAAATTTCATGTGAATAACCTCATTGGAAATATATTTACTGAAAAATATGTTGACCCGTTCAATACTTATTACCCCCACTGTACTTTCAGCAGCTGATGTTTAGTCTTAGAACCCTGTTTCCTCGGCACTATACTGTACATGTAACCAGTGAAACAGGCAAATAACCACAAGGACTCAGTAATACATATCATACCTTTCAAAATAATGTATTGTGATTCAGTATTTCAAACTGCAAATCACAGGTTTATATTAATGTGCTTGTCCTCATACATTAGTGTTTCCGCAGTAGAAGATCATTCGCTGGGACTAATAATAATCTGATTAAAAACACATAATACAATATAGTAGCTAATAAAAATGTAATTTTATTATATGCTAGCTATTTCTGTACAGAAAGGTTTAACATGGAAGGATGCAGAAATTACTAAATTTGCATTTATCTGTACCATTAACTGCTGTTTGATTCTCAACCACACCCATTTCAATCTGTGAAGTTGGAACTGAATAATTCCTACACTATTTTGGATGCTGTATTTCAATAAACACAACCAAAGTGTCGTGTCAACCCCAGAACCGGCACTTGCTTTCCACATTACACAACACAGAGCAGCCTACAAACATGGCCGCCGAAGACTACAGCACCCAGCAACCATAGAGACTGTCTCGTTCACGTTCAGCAACTTACTGATCAGCCACACCTGGATTCAATCACACAATCACAGCCCCACAGTATATGTGAAATATATGCTCAGTGAACCTGTCTATTCCAAGCCTTTTTGAGTTAGTGCTACAATGTTTATGGTTACAACTAATTTTTGGGTTCCTGGTTCCTGTCTTTGCTTGCTCAAGTATTATTGTTTGTACATTACCTGACTTCTGCCTATTTGTTGACTTTGACTCTTAATGTTTTGAATTAGCTTGTAGAAAAATAAAAATAACTAAACCGGAAACTGTCGACTACCGCCTGAGACAAAGGGATAAAAGGATACTTATTTAATTGACAAATTATTTATTTCAACAATAAAAGTTCACATGCAGTCACTTTGACAAAAGAAAAAAAAATCTACAGATGCAACATTTCACCTGTATTTTTAAAACAAGGTAAAGTGTATGAAAATGAGAAGATCCACAGATAGATTTTCATGGACAGGAACAAAGAATCAAGCAAACAAATCAAATAAGGAAACCCACCAAAAACCTCTACAGATTGGAAACCACCAAAACCTGAAAGAGGCTGCAGTAAAAGCCTGGAAAAGCATCACAAAAGAAGAAACCAACAATTTAGTGACGTCAGTGAGTTGCAGGCTTGATGCAGTTATTGCAAGAAAGTAAGGGATATGCAACCAAGTAATATGTGCTATATACTTTAATTTACTTCAATATTTATCTGTTCCCATAATTTTGCTTGCCTAAAAATCAGGTAGTCTGATACAAAAGGTTGTATGTTTTATGTTGTTTAACACATCTAGATGTAAATACCAGGAAATAAAAGCTAAACTCTCGTCTCATGTCCGTCTTTTGATCTCAAAACCAAATGTCTACAGTTGTTACGACACGGCGAAATCGGCGCGGCAGCTCACAATGTGTAGTGCCGCCCAGGGCCATGGTGGAGGAGGACTACACTTCCTAGCCATACCCACGCTCGAGTTCGCCGGATTTCTGATTACGAACACCTGCAGACACCTAAGATTATATAAGGGCCTCCGTAGCATTAGCCACTTGTGAAGTAACCGCTCAGTAGCCTCGTCTCTGTTTGTTTACCAAGCCGATTTTGCTATAAGTGTTTTCCCTGGTGCTCGACTTAACGCTCGTCTTTCACTACGCTTTTGCCTACGCCCCTGATACCTAGCTTACCTGCCCTATCCCGACTCGATTCTCGTTCCGTGTTCAGTCACACGTCATCTCACCGCTTGCCCGCGTTTGTCTCCGTTTACGTCCCGTAACATCAGTCTACAGCAACGACAAATGAATTGGCCTTGCTGTTCCAATAGTTTCACAAGGGACGCTATATACCATTTGATATAAGCACAAAACAACTGATTTCTTTTTTTTAAAAAAGAGCATTTGTCTGCCTTAAATATTTATGTAATATGTTCTTACCTGCATGTTATGACTTCTGAAAGACCACTACTTGTGTTCAACATTGTTGCTTATGTGCCCTCATGCAATCTGCGATCAATCAACAACTGACGCTTAGTAGTACCTGCTCAGCATGGCTCAAGGTCCCTTTCAAGAACCTTCAAACTAACTGTTCCGCAGTGGTGGAATGAACTTCCAACCTCAATCCGGACCACAGAATCTGTCACTATCTTCAAGAAACAGCTAAAGACCCACCTCACACCCACCTTCCGTGAACACCTAACCAACCCATAAAATAAAACAAACAAATAAATAAATAATTACTCTGGCACTTATACCTCTACTCTGCGCACATTACTTCTTCTGGAACTCAATTAATGGATCTTGTATTGTAGTACTACTTGCATTGTTCTCTGCTTGATATCACTTTGCTTGTATTTCCACATTTGTAAGTCACTTTGGATAAAAGCATCTGCTAAATGAATAAATGGAAATGTAATGTTGCTCTTCAGCATCAAATACTGAACAGTCAGCCCGGGGTTAAAAATAGAGAAAAATGGAACAAGTGTCATAAACTAATCAGTAATGTTGGGTAAACCACCTGTGACATTTGTGCACCATAGGTGTTTGTACCATTTAGTAAATGTCATTTAAAAAAAAATGAACAGCAGAAAAAAACTGCAGAACAACAGAGTCTGTACTTATTTATAAGTGTAAAAGTCTTAGCTGTGAAGAAGACATCTAGACCAACATTAATAGACACAGAAATCACAATTTACACTGAAATGATTCTAACTAATAGGCACAAACACATATATGGGGTAACATTACTACCATACATTTATAAATAAATAAATAAATAAATAAATAAAACCTTGGTAAAAGACTTTCTGTATGTGGCTCAAAGTCAAAACTGAAATGAGACGTTGACGTGTGAAGTTTCCGGTTTCCACACTTGTGTTTTTTTGACGAGTAATGGGCCTGTATAGAGATATGTACTCACTTCTTAACCCTCTCTGCTCCAGGGGTGCTGTATCATGGTTGACCCTGCGCTCTGACCCCAGTTTCCTGACATGCTGGGGTATGCAAAGAAAAGAATTTCACTGTGCTGTAATGTATATGTGATCAATAAAGTCTCATTATGATTATATGCATGGTGTTCGGCACATGACGAACCATCTGCCCAGCTAACAGCTAATGCACTCACATGCAGCCACAATGTGGTTGTGTTTCGATGTACTCAGCTAACTGACTTCTCAAGAAATCTTGTGGTAATGAGATATGAGTACATATTTTTTTCTGAGTATAAGTAGACTGAATTTCCCACCGTTTCTATAATGAATAATAGGCAAAGTGACCTCACATAACAATGACAAGCAGTTATTTGGTCTAATATGTGAGTTAGTAGATGTGTGTAATATGTGAGAAACAGAAATTATACCACTGCACTATTGAATTTTCCAATCTGATTGATTCAGATCATCATATTCAGATTGCTAGCACTCTTCTACATCCCTTCCACCATGTCCTGTCCAGTCTGTTTTGTAGCCGGTGATGGTCCTCATTTCACTCCACACCTCCTTCACGTTAGTCTGCTGCTGCTTGCACTCTAGCTCTACCTGTCTTTTCCAGTCCATCTCCTCATGTCCATTCTGCAGAGCCTCTTCAGCCTCCTTTGTCCATTTATTCACTGTCCTGATATTAACAGGGAGCCGTAGAACTACGGATCTGTCTGTTGGAGTGAGATGCACCAAATTGTGGTCAGATCTGCAATTTGGTTGCAGAGCAGCCTCCTTGGCATATAACAGACAAAATTGTCCTATTTTATCATGTCTAACATTCCGCATACTAACTTGTGGAGTGTGGAGGAGAGGGAAAGTTAAAATCTCCAGAAATTGCCACAAATTAATTGATACGAGCTATATCATACGTTTACTAACCACAGGATGTATCTGCTCCATTGAGGCTGTTGCATCATTGGAGGCGGGGGCATTCAGTACATTACCAAAACAAACGCATGTGAAAACACGTCACGGCATGTATATGGCTGTACTCAAACTGTAAGGAGCTAAAGATTCGGGTTACAAACTCGTGCTTTGACGGTAATATGTCTGGAGTTGCAGCATTTACCTTTCACATAAACAGCAAGTCCACCTCCTCTGCTCTTGGCAATGCCTGCATGCGTGATGTGAAAGTGAAAACACAGAATTAGGAGTCTCATCAAGTTTCACATGACACATGAGGTTACACTGTCCAAACAAACAGGAACAAACCTGCCATTAAAAGTCTGTCTTAAGAAAACCTATTCTAGGTTTACGTTTGCGCAAATTTGTACACGTAAAGGTAGCCATTTACAGGCATGTTTTTTTAATTTTTTTTGGAAGTAAGAAGAAACCACTGGACCAAGAGAAAACCCATATCATGGGAAGAACATATGAAGACTGCACAAATAGTAGCCCAAGTTCAAAATCAAACTGAAGGGCACTACCATTTCTTCCTGCCGTACCACCAGTCCTTGGCTAATAATAATAATAATAATAATAATAATAATAATAATAATAATAATAAGTGCAGTCATGGGCCACAGAATCGATGTAACAACACATTTTGTCACCAATAATACTACACTTAATTTTTTTCTGTTTACGTGCTTTTGCCTTACCTCTGATATCCTGTTTTTGAACAGCCTGACCTTAGCCTGTTACTGTTTTGGATGACTGTTTCTCGATTTGAATTTGAATTTGAGTTTGCTGGGACTTTTAAATAAACTGCCTTACCTGCATTTGCATTCGTCTCCAATCTCAATACGTGACATTGTTATGAAAATTTATATATTTTCTGGGTAAATAATGTCCATACCCATTGTGAATTGTTCATTTATTCATTTAAAAAAATAAAGTTTTATTTGCATATGCATTTAGGGAACATTTATATGGTGTACCTATAGCAACAATATACTTTCATTTCTATATCTTTATACCACAGTGTGGTTGAGTGGTAGAATCTGATTGGTCAGAAGGTGTGAATTACTTCCATATAACAGCACATTTTGGCTAGGAGAGAGAGAGAGAGAGAGAGAGAGAGAGAGAGAGAGAGAGAGAGAGAGAGAGAGATGATGATGATGATGATGATGATGATGATGAGCAAATGCCTTAAATTAGATGTCTTCCAGATGAAAATAGAGATGTCACTCGTATGTTGCAAAGATATATTTGTGCTTATGGGGCAGGTTGTCAATGAGTGAGTTTTCCCAACTTGATTCAGCAAGTGTATTTGGTTCTCCTTTTGCTATCATATTAAAAATAATATAGTGTTACAGTAGCTTGGCTTGCCATTCTTGCACCAAATCTGCCTGAATATTTGAATATGAAACTACATTTACTACAGTCTTTGTTTGACCATTTTTCAGTGGCACCATTAATAAATGTATTTAACTTATGTTAATTATATGCTCGTCTCATTTTAGCTAATTCGAAAATAAATTGATAGATTTTATGTCATATTAATAAACTCAAAACATACTTCATTTACGACCAGAAAGCGAGAGAGCACACATGCAAAATAGGGGAAAGGCAGGGTTTTAAGGGAAGAGGGGAGTGCATCTGCCTGGAAAACCAGTGGGCAGGACCATGGGTGGGTAGTCTGCCATTATTTTTTGCATGAACCAATAAAGTAAATGCTTATGGACATCAATCGCATGTTGCACTGGATTCTGTTATATAAATGGCTGATGCAGCTAATGATTGACAGAATCTCTGCATGCTTTGCTAATCATTCCAGATTCTCAAGTGTGAAATTGCAACATGCAAAAGTTGCAGGCAGGTCTGGATATATAATATAATCAGAGTAAATGTCACTGGATATTGTGGCGGTGTAATATCACGTAGGGACAATAAAATTGTTATATTGTGCAAGCCTAGACAGTATTATTGAAAATTCCCTCTGAATTATTTTTCCTCTGATTGTCAACAAGCTACACTAGTTATTCTTATTCACGCGTGCATAATAACACGGCTCTTTTGTTTCTCAGGTCTTAGGTCGCAGTCGTCTCTTCAGCTTTTAGTCTTAGAAGCTGGCTTCCTCTGCACTACACGGGTTTTATGTGAGATGAGCTGTTTATTCATATCAGCCGTACCCATTGGTCAGGACAACTGTTTGTCATTTCCGAATGTAAAATTAACCAATTCATGTTAACAGTTTCCATGCTGTGGTCTGAATGGACTGGGTTTCTAGTTTGTGACATGTTTTTCGTCACTGTAAGTGCTGTACATGTAAACATATATTAGTTCAAATGTGAAAGGCAAAAGCTGGTCCTAGATCAGCCTGAATCTATAAACTGTCTTGTTACTGTCACTTCCTGTCCTCCCTACCAAAATAGCAGATATGTTATTTATACTAACTCTCTTGTACTACAAACTCTATATAGAACTGAATAAAACTGCTATTCTGTATGCTACCTGCAAAAAAAAAAAAAAAAAGAATATATGAATGTAACAATTCATTAACGTTGTGCATTGAAGCAGCAATGTTCAATTTCATGTGATGAATCATTCTGCTGTCTTGGCAAGAAGAAACGACAAAAGCAAAAAAAAAAAAAAAGAAAAAGAAAAAAAAAGAAAAAAAAAAAGAAAAAGGAACTCAACCTGCAGATGTAACACCTAATCCGGAGGTAAGTATAAATAAAGATTCTTTTTTTTAAAATGCAGTGAAGCACACAAGAGAAAATAATTGCAAGATTGAGTTCATCTTTTGTAATTGTAATGCAGACTTTTTTTTTTTTTTTTTTTACAATTTAAATTTTAGTTCATGTGTGCATTTGCAGAGACTGCAAGTACCCATGAGTGATATACAAATATATAAAAAAAGAGTTTCCAGCTGTAGGTGATCATGAAATTATGACTCCGTGCTACCTGTGACAGACTGAATTACAGAAATCTATCATTCAAAAGAAGTAGGAATTCCTGTACAAAAGAAAAAAAAAGTGTATGCCACTGAATGATGGTGTTTTTAGTTAACAGTGTCACAGTATGAGAAAGTTTCATATGAAGTATGCCCTAGCCAGCTTCTGTAGTGTTGATGGGAAGGGGGCTGCGGTCTGACCCAGTTTTCACACCTCATAACCTGATACTAGTTTTGAGGTTTTAAATGAAATAACATCTACACAGTCATAAGTGTATTTTTCTTGTTTTATTCATTTCCAATGGCTGTTTTTTTCCCCCTTTCTCTCATGTCAGTACTAGCTACCAAGAGCTACTTCTTTTTTCACCAAGTAAAAACAGTGTTATTTACTGAAATCGGTAGGGACCACAGTGGATCGAGGAATGTAATAACTGGGTCAACATCATGTCGATATTTAAGACTGTGTTTTAGTATAAACACATAAATAGATCATGCAATTCATTTATTTTTTAAATGAGATGAATTGTGTTTAAGCAGGATACTTAGATTTCAAATATTAATTCAAGTGAACCAGTTTGAAATGAATTTGCCTGCTTTTAAATTATGTATTCTGAAATACGAATTAACTCAGGAAAGCATTTGATCACAGTTTGCAGAGGTACAAACATTGCTGACAAGAAACTTCTCACAGGCAAAGAGAAAAAAAAAAAAGAAGTGAGAGTGAGGAAAAAAAGAAGAAGCAAGAATGACCATTAGCTTTCTTCTGCAGTGAATCGACTTTTCCAAAGGGTGAGTTTTATTCGTATTTGCTCTGACCTGAGCAGCAGAGCTTGCTTTCTAAATCTTAAATTCTACAGCTAAACCATAGATGAGCTCCAGATGCAAATCAAAATATTAAAAGTGTACTTTATTTGGTGGTGGCTTGAGGGTTAAGGTTCTGGATTACTGATTGGAAGGTTGGTGGTTCAAGCCCCAGTAATGCCAAGCTTCCACTGTTGGACCCTTGAGCAAGGCCCTTGACCCTCTCTGCTCCACAGGCACTGTATCATGGCTGACCCTGCACTCTGAACCCAACTTCCTGACATGCTGGGATATGTGAAGAAAAGAATTTCACTGTGCTGTAATGTATATGTGACCAATAAAGACTCATTATCATTATTATTACTTTATTTACCAAACAGATACTGTATATACATCTCATTTCCAAAATTACATGAAGACATTGGGCCTCATTTTTACTGGTTCCTATACTATGCAAAATGTACACTGAAATGAGGTAAGAGAGGCCGAAGTGTTTTTTTTTTTTTTAAATGTCAGTCATAATTGCAATAAGAAAATGGAAGACATTTGTGAATACAGTGCACCATTAAGACCCAGTAAAAACACTTCAACATGCTAATTCTATACAGGTGTTCAGCAATCACACTCATTTCTGACAACAGCACTAAAGGTGTTGATTAATTTTCTATAAAATAAAACCCTGTTCAAATGGAATCATAGTTTTATAATAACAAGTTAGTTTTAGTTTTAAGTTATAATTTCTATCGTCACTGCTCATTCATAGGGACTTGGGTCTGACGGATGCTCCACATAATCTAAGGCTAATAACGTATGCTGCTTAACAAAATGTGTTATTGTTGATAAAATTAAGTTTTCTCTAATCATTTATAGAAGGAGTCTCCAGTGTCAGCTCCAGTGTCAGTAAGTGTTCGGCCACAGGGGACTTTGCGATTTGTAGTTTCTCGGCAACCTGACAAGTTGGGTTTTTTTTTTTTGGCTTATTAACTTCACGAGAGGGAAAATAGAGAGGGTGGGGAGGAAATGACTGTCCAGAGCGGCTATAATGTAAGTGGAACTAAGGAACTAAGTTGTTTCACAACATTAAATGTAATATACATCAATAAATGGAATATAAAGTATAAATTGTTTAATAAATTAGCCATTTTTCATGGTATAAGAGGAATAAAATACTTGCTATTATAGGAACACCATCCATCAATCCATCCATCTTCTACCGCTTACTCCTTTTCAGGGTTTATAGGAACACATTACAGGAAAATGTTCAACTTTGGGGTTTGTTTCAATAAACATTTTCAGACATGCACAAAATACTCCAGGTTATGGATCTGCACGTTTTGATGTCTCAGTGTGTTTAGCACTGTTTAACAGATATGATATTGTACAAGAAGACTAATTAACCTCTGAACCTCTGGTTTATATTCAGGTTGGCACATAAACAAATGCATAACATTTTACAAAAGAATGCGACAATGTGCAAACTAGACTAAAACTAAAAGCAGTATTTAGCTTTAATAAACAGTCTTTAGCACTGTTTTAAAACTGAATATTAAAGATATATAACCTATACACATACAAACTCACACCCAACTAATGCCTGGTTTATTGTTCTTTCAGACAGGACATCAGCCTTTCACACTAGATAACCTGTGGGCTGATAATTCCCCCCCCCCCCCCCCCCCCCCCCCCCATCGGCCCAATTATCCTGTAGTGACCCAGAAAAAAACATGTGTAACTTCTGAATAAGTTTGGAATTATATCCGAAGCCTAAATGCTCAATTTTGTGCTCAATTTTGGTATTAAATCCTTACTACATATACACATTTATAAAATTGTGTTCCTTTAACAACCTCTACAATTCAGACACCAACTTGGCGTTCGTCCACACTAGTGGTCTGGGAATACACTGAGGCTGCAGCCTGGGTCATGTAGCGCTTCATACACTGCACTTGGAAGCATGGTGTCTGCTGCAGGAGCCTGGCGAGGTGCCTCTTGAACTTTTCGCCCACAAACACGTAGAGGAATGGATTAAGGCAGCTGTGTGAATACGCTATAGCTTCAGTGACTTGCAGCATCAGCTGGAGCCTTTTGCTGTCCTCACACTCTGATGGCAATATTCCCTGCAGTTCCAGTGCTTTGAGGAATGCTGCAATGTTGTACGGCATCCAACAGCAGAAGAACACCACCATGACCACAGCAACAAGACGAATGGCCAGTTTCTTTGATGTACGAAGCATCAGAATCCTCCGGAGCACCATCGAGTAGCAATATCCTACGATACTCAGTGGAATTAGCATTCCCAAAACGTTCATTTTAAAGAAAGCTATACTTCTCCCAATATGGTGACTTTTTGGATAAGCAGTGCAAAGTATTTCAGTCCCATTGTCTTCAACTTCAATATACCGTAACTCAGGAAATGATGCTGTAAAAGCTAGAATCCAGACGACCACACTAGCTAAAATCCCATAAGCCTTGGTTCGGATTCTCAAGGCAAACACAGCATGGACGATAGCCAAGTATCTGTCGATGCTCATCAGCACAATAAAGAAAATGCCGGCATAAAATCCAATGTAGTACACACTGAGGACCAGAGTGCACATGGCTCCACCAAAAACCCAGGTATGCCTGGCATAGTGAGCCAGGAAGGGGAGAGAGAAGATTAGTAGAAGGTCAGCGATGGCCAGGTTCAGGAGAGACACATCAGTCATGCTTTTTAGATGAGCGCCCCTCAAGATCACCCACAGCACCAGCGCGTTGCCCGGGAAGCCCACCACGAAGAACAGGGAGTAGAGCACGGGGAGAAAATGGTTTGCATGGGTTCGATAACCACATGGTTCTGTGTTAACAGTACCATTATTTGAATAATAATCAGAGTAGTCATATGCTGGGCTGAAGCTGAAAACAGTGAGAAAAGAAATTGAATAATCTTTGCTGTTTTAAAGAAGCAACAGTTCATTTATAAATAAGGTGTATTGTGGTATTTAAACATGCTTGTTAATAAGTAAAAAACAAAACAACAACAACTATAGTTTAAACAAACAGAGTTTCATAATTATGAATGTGCGACTGGTTATGTAGCTAATATCACTATAGATTACTAAGGCAGTGTTTAGGTCAAACTACATGAACAAAACAATAATGGAAAAAATTTATAGTTCGTTAGTTGGTACATCTCTTTAGTCTATCTTCCATGTGCAAGGTTACCAGGTTCCATATTATAATATCTGTATATTGCATAAACTTCAAATCATTGATAATTTCTTTCCCATGATAAAACTGAGAAAAACAACAACAACAACAACAACAACAACAATAATAATAATAATAATAATAAAACAAACTAGTCCACCTACTATTTGCATATGTCTTCATATTCGTTTAGGAAACATTATCTGTTCAGTCTGAATGATGTATTTATATTGGGTTACATCCCTACTATAGATGCATTTAGGTAAGGAATAGAACACTTGAGGATTTGCTGTTGTGATGTGACCCAATACTAAATGAAATTACTTTTTCCATCAAAATTAAGTTGATTAATTAATTGTCCAAAACCACAAAATACCCAAGGTGTTTCATTCCCCTTATACCACAGCAATTTGCAAGTAATTACAATTTTTAATTTAGTAATAAAGACGTCTTGGTTTTTTGTTTTGTTGTGTTTGTTTACCCAATTATTGTCATGTTTAATCCTGGAGAAGGCCCACATATGTGTAAGATGGTCAGGTGTTCACAAACCTTTGACCATATTGTGTATGTAGGACATTAATGTTATCGTATCATTTGAATTACAGCCAGATGTACTGTCAGAGCGATAGAAAATTCATCAACACCTTCTGACCGATAACTGAGAATTCAAAAGCAGTATGTTATAATACATTTAATGGCTATGATGAGTTGTGCTAGCTATAGAATGGTAACCTGTCATACAGTATATATTAAAGTACAGTACCTGATAAAGTCTATGCGAAGTGGCAGGTCTTGATTTTATTTCTAGCAGAAGATATTACTGCACTTGTAAGTTATTATTGTGTGACAAGTAGGAGGGAGGGTTCAGGCCGTGAGGACGCATGCCTGGCACTGAGATGTCTAGTCAGTAGGAGAGAGTGATAAAGGAGTGTCTGGAAACACCAGAGAGCAGGATATAGACCCATGTGTGCTTTGTGTTTGAGTTCTGTTTATTATAAAAGTTTACCGTTATGTTCAGCCGGTTCCTGCCTCCTCCTTGCCCGTCTTTTGAGGTTTGTTACATTAGAGCCGGAACCCGGGAAGGAGGAGGGATGAGCTGTCTGAGAGGCCTTGCCACTGTGGGAGGATTGTGGCACCGAGGAAGCGTGGTGCTGGAACTTTGCGTTTATGTTCCCACCTAGCCCTTACCTGTCTCTGAAGTGTGTTACACCAGTCCCGGGTTTCGGCACCATTGTAACACACTTCAAAGAGGGGCAAGGAGGAGGCGGGAACCAACTGAACTCAAACATAATAAAAACACAAAAACATTACTCAAATACAAAGTGCACGTGCGTCTCTGTGCCCCTCTTTGGCGTTTCAAATTGCTCCTTTATTGTTCTCTCCCACTGATTAGACAACACAGTGCCAGCGGCACATCCTTCCAGCCTGGCCCCTCCCTCCTCCTCGTCACATATTGTTTCTAAAATAACAACTTGCACAGGGATTTCTATGGTGGTCAATATACACTATATTGACAAAAGTTTGTGGACCCCTGACCATGGCACCCCTACAAGGGTTTTCCCCAAACTGTTGCCACAAACTTGGCAGTTTTTAAAATTTGTTTTGTGAATGTTCCACAGTATTGGGCTACAAAGAATAAGCTTTTAGTAAAGTTAAGTATAAAGCCAAACAAAATTTGCACAATTTATTTATTATTTTTTTATTTGTCTTGATTTATGGATTTGTTTTGGGTTGCTTTCTTTCAAGTCATTAATAATTTAAAATTGATTTAATTAAACTTGTGTGTGTAAGTAAATAAGCAATTTATCCATGACCACATAATTCATAAAATACATTCACAGTAACTGACCAAATATAAAATTTGAAGCTGATCAATCGAGGCTTGATTGGATACAAACTTTTTTTCTAGCTAACGGTATTTTTGTGAATACCACATTTCCACATTTCCTGTTCATGACTGACAAATAAATTCCTTTGTATCCAGATGAATAAGTGAGACTCGTTAAATATAACTACAACGGGATCAATTGCATAATGTGTTTGTCATTATTATTTTATTTGTTTTAATGCAATTGCTGTTGTATAAGGAATAAAACAATCCAGGTGCTGTTATAGGAAAATAAAAGACTTGGCCATAACAGCACCCCATCTTTGATTGTTACTTTAAGCTGTTTTTTTCATTTATTTCTTACTTATCATACAAATTAGTTCTCACACATCACTAAAGCTCAAAAGAAGACAATAATATATATTTTCCCCACACCACATTTTACCATGCCACCTGATGGTTACATAAATATCGATAATTTTTCATTTTCATCTACAAGCACCAGTGCTGTCATTCTGCTCCCTGTTTTTGTGTTTGTGTTACCTTGGTATAGGCTGGTCAAAGTATGTCTTGTACTATATAAACAAAGGAAGCAGGTACATACTGTACTGACTATTTACATCAAATGATCTAACCATCTACTATAAACCATAACCACATCTTTAAATAACCTCAAATGACACCACCTTTTGTGATTTCTGAAGAAGCATGGAATGATTTCTCCTTCACAGACGTGAACCCTTTCTACTTTTCCTGTAAAATTTCAACTTTACCCTTTTCAAAGTCTTAAAGGTGCAGTATATTTATTATTGCACAAATGTTATTTTAATTATACATACTTCTAAAAGATATAATTAATATATCATTTCTGTTGCAATCAACATAGTACAAATGGCAGATGAATGATTTCGACTCAACACTTTGCAGATAGAAGCCAATTCAAGCTCTTTTACCTTATTAAACTTCTTGTGTCATTATGCAAATACTGAAATAACCTGTTTATGTCTACAGCTGCATTATTCCATTAAATATGTGCTTTAGGGCTGGTAATATACATGTCATTATGGAGGAAGGTTTGAAAGAATTTTTTTTCAGGAAGATAAAGAAGTTTTAGATATTGCAGGTCTCACCTTAGATCATAATCACTGGCATTGGGACTTGACAAAAGACTGTAGCGCCAAAAATAAACCCAAAAAAAAAAAAAAAACACAAGAGAATTACATTTTATATCATGAATTTACAGCATTTTTAAATTAACACAAAACAGTTCATTTGTTTTAAATGTGTATTCGATTATCCATTATACTCACTGCCTTTAAAATGTGTTAAAAGTTCTCACCTTCTTTCCAAAAGACTGCTACTGTTGTTTGACATTGCTGCCATTCAATGACGCTCTAAATAATTTTGAAAGAAATAGGCAAAATGTCATAAAATGTCTGTAAACCTGGCTCAACTGTCTGGGAAGTTGATCACACTTACAGTACATGTTTTGCATACCACAGGTTTATATAGCATTTGGTAACAGAAACTGCTCAACAAATTAGTCACAAAACTGCTAAATTGCACTGTCTGTACTTATATGTATGCAAGTATGAAAGTACTATAAGTATGAAAGTCTTAGCTGTGCAGAACCACAACAGACACAGAGATCAAAATGAATACATACAACAAAATCAATATAACTATATAATAAATTGTATAAGCAAATAATAGGGTACTGGGGAAAATAATGGCAGAAAATACTTACACAATTCAAAATTGATGGACTTGGCCTATGCGGCTCAAAAGCCAGAGCTGAAGTAAGATAACAGGTGTTTGAGGTCTCTGGTTTTGACACTTCCGTTTTGTGAAGAGTATGGGGGCTCTTTGCAAAAGTGCATAACAGTCTGCACTTAATTATGTTTGTTCAGAGCAAGCAGACGATTGGCTCATGACAAATTGAAACTAAGCTAGTGGCTAATGTTCTTTTGCAATAATTTTCAACATATTGTTTTGAGCTTGCAAGGCATTGACTACTCAGGAAGGCGTCTTTGTTTGTGAAACTTGTGCATGAGGTATAAACAAAACCTGAAGAAATTTCCCCCACACATAAGTATGGTTCTCACCTGAAAACCAAGCAAATTCAAGTGGCTTAGCGTAACAGTGAAAAGGTATAAGGTATACTGTATACCACTGTTGTACTATCAGACCATCAGTGGTTTTAGCGAATTTAGTCATCGATCCATAGAATGCTTCCTGAGGCTCAGGCTTTGACTGAGGTCGTGCCAGGGACAGCTGGTTGTGATATTAGATCAGAGGGCAGATACGCAACTGCATTTGTGATTTAAAATGTTTGTGTATTTCAAGTTCTACTACGTTCATACCGTGTTTCCACACATGATAAACAGAAAAGCTGCAACCCGATCATTCATACCATAAACAAACGCACTAAACGTATGATTCTGTCTTGTGGTGTTTTGTGCTAAAAATTGTACATTGTGTGCTTAGCCTAAAAATCTACTTTTAGTTTCTTCTCCAAATGCATTTTGTAATCATGATGGGAAAAAAGGATGACTGAGTAAATAATCCACACTGTAAAACTAGATAAGTTCATTTAACTCCAAAAATTTGAGGAAACTAATTACCTCAAAACTAATTTTTTTAAGCCAAATACACTTAAATTAAAAAGTTTGAGTTATACTTTTGTTCAATTTAAGTGTATTTGGCTTAAAGAAATTGATTTACCATCTTAAAAATTTTGAGGTAATTAGTTTCCTCAAATTTTTGTAGTTAAATGACCTATCAAGTTTAACAGTGCCGCTTGTTTACTTTCATTACACCCTCGACTGGATTTAACATGCACCTTCCCGATCACTGCCAACGATGTCTTATGGATGTGTCTGAGAATCAGGCTGAGAAATGCCACTGTCACGCCATTCTGTGTATTTTTCTTCCAGCCATTTGTGGTTCCAAAAAAAACAACACCTAAATATGTGTCAACAGAAAAAAAAAATTGATTTAGATACCAAAAATTATATTGATGCCTTAAAAAAAAAAGAAAAAGAAAATCTCTGAAAACACGTTAGAAGTTGTGTACATTATAAACGGTAGTTGAAAATCTATCCATTTTCTATACCACTTATCGTACACAAACCGGAGTACCCAGGGAAAATCCCTGAATCATGTGGAGAACATGCAAGCTCTGCGTGCGAAGTGGCAGGATTCAAACACCCAATCACCCAACTGATGTTACAAAAACTCTCTGATGTGACTTAGTGCTTAGGCCATAGTGCTTACTTACTTACTGTAATCTGTAAACATGAACAAAACTTCACTATGTAGCTGAACACTGCACAAATATGGGGGCAGACATCTGGAGAAGTGGAATCCCTTTTTTCCTCAACACAATTCCATACCAATCTGTTAAATTGTTCTGGAATGCTGGTCGATAATACAGATGATAATGTTGTTCTGCTTACAAATAAGCACCGTCCATGCAATTTACCAAAAACGTTTATTGAGATTTTGTAGCGTTTTGATGTCATTTGGAGCAAAAACAGACTTCTATTTCTCATCTGTTAAATTAGCCTGGTAGCTCCAGTGCAAAATCAAAGAAGGCAACACAGGAAACTAAACATGTTTTTGACTGGCTGATTAGATTTACAGTACCTTGAAAATGTTTGTGGGTTGCTTTAGATCAATGTAGCCTGCAAAATTATGTACAAATATAAATGAAAACATTGTGATTGCACGAGTATTGTTGTACCCCTTGTGACGCATGGTGGTGGAAGTATCATATCATGTTGAAAGTTACCTTTGGCCTCGAGTGTTTCTCTGACTAATTTCTTCATTACCAGAACAGTAATTTTTGCATGGGCTCTTCTTGCCAGAGTAACAGATTTAATGATACTAAACAGGGTGTTCAAGGTTTGGGATATTTAAATAAATAAATAAATAAATAAATAAAACCCTGATTGACACTTTTCCAAAAATTTGTCCTAGGCATTTTTTATTTTTATGATGCTGTTTGTTTAGATATGTTCTCTAACAGACTCTATGGCCTTTCAAGAATGTACTTTTATATTGAGGTCATGTGACACTTTACTTGCACACAGATCGACTCCATTCCACAAATTATGAACTAATTTAGGCATCTCACACCAACAGGGTATGAATACTTATGAATTCACAACTTTTCCATTTTTTATTTGTAAATATTTTATTGCAAATGAATGGTTTATTGTCTGTATATTCATGACATATAAGTTCAGTTCCACGTTGTAACGCTCCAAAATGTGGAAAGGTTCTAGTGGGTGAATACTTATTCAAGGCACTGTACATTCAAAACTATGTTATGATGCACTAACAATGATTGAGAGCAGGTTTAAACTGCCATGTAATAGTGGGAATTTGCAATCATAAATTCTTCTAGTCTTTGTGCTTGTTCACACTTGGCTTTCACACCAATGAAAAAAATAAAAAATGAAAAGACAGTGGAAGCATGGGCTTGCATTTTTCGCATGACCACAATCACAGGAAATGCGAAAACTAACCAAAGAAACCAATGTATTAGAAGCGTTACGGCTTGTACGCCTACTCTAAAGCTTACAATTGTGCTCAGGAAAACCTGAGTTTGCAAATAGCACGCAGTGACGTCATTTACTCAGAAATCCGGTCAATTCGTAGATGCTGTCTTAAATTCCTTTTTTTTTTTTTTTTTTAAACCTTTGCAGCAAAAACAACAACATCCTTAACATTCATGGCTTTCACATTCTCTCAATGTTGCTGAATACTGAAAGAAATTAATGTCTATGACATGACTGGTGATGATAAATGAAATAAAGATTCTGCTTATAAGTTTATTTTTCTGCTCTTAGCTCAGCTTAAAAATGTTTTAACTATTATTATGTAATTCCTGTATAATTTTATTATTTATCACAAATATCTAGCTGATAAATGAAGGAATTTATAAAACGAGCAACAAAATATGATGGAAAATGCTGTTCTAACAAAATATAAATACAAAATACTAAATAAAAAAACTATTCCAGGGTCCAGTATGGTTTATTCCTCTTGACACGTGATACTTGACACTTGATATTGTTACATTTAGTGTTTTATAAAGTTCTTGACACTTTTCTACTTGTGAACTTTTCTAGTGTCTACATCTTAAAACAGATGAGCTGCAGTTTTTTTTTTCCCCCAGGCGACTCGTGGTTATCATAAACATTGCCAGCACACCACCACCACCACCACCACCCCTCCCCTCCGGAACTACCCATTGTTCCTCTTTAGGGTTGAAAGGTCTGTATACGTTCTTCTGTTTGTCTTCAATGTGGCAGTCTTGTTATACTTCAGTTCAGAGCTGTGGCTTCTTGGTTTCCTCTTCTCCTAATTGTCTAAGTCTGGTTGTCAAGGCTGAATTTATATACATGTATATACATTGGAGGAAATAAGTATTGTACACGTCAACATTTTTTTCAGTAAATTTATTCCAAATGAGGTTATTCACATGAAATTTTCAGTAGACATCAGTATATACTCAAGAAATCCGCAAATATAAAGAATTCATAACATTAAAGTCCATAAATAAAGTTATGTGTAATAAAGTGGAGTGAGACAGGAAAAAAGTATTGAATGTGCTAAGAAAAGCAGTTCTCCAAGGCAAGGTAAGGCAAGGAACCAGCTGAAACCCGTGAGTAGTTAGAAAGTAATTATACCCCCTATCAGTGCAAATTAATATCAGCTGGGTTAGTAAATTGGTGGTCTATAAAAAGGCTTTTCATTGCCAAGGTGTCACACAAGAAACATCTCATGATGGATAAAAGCAAAGAGCTCCCCCAAGACCTTCACAGCCTTACTGTTGCAAAACATATTGATGGAATCAGATACAGACGTATTTCAAAACTTTTGAATCTTCCAGTAAGCATCATCGGGGCCATTATCTGCAAGTAGAAGCAACATCACTCTCGCATTAACGCATCACGCACAGGAGCTTGTCGCAAGATTTCTGACCAGGGAGTCAGAAGAGTAGTCAGAAGAGTAGCCCAAGAGCCAAGGACCACTTGGAAAGAGCTCCAGAAACATTTGGAGGCAGCAGGTGGCATTGTCACAGAGAAAACAATAGCTGCTCACGCTTACCCCGCAAGACTCCATTACTAAAGTAAAGGCATGTCGAAGCTCGGTTAAAGTTTGCTACAATTCATTTGAACAAGCCTATGAAATACTGGGAGAGTGTAGTCTGGTCAGACAAGAGCAAAATTTAACTTTTTAGCTGTCATACTACACACCACGTTTGGAGAAGAAATGGCACTGCACATCACCCTAATAACACTACACCAACAGTGAAGTTTGGAGGTGTCATCATGGTGTGGGGCTGTTTTTCATCACATGGTACCGGCAGACTTCATATAACTGAAGGAACGATGAATGGAGCCCTTTACCGGAAGATTATTGAGAAGAATCTGCTGCAACCACCAGGATGATGATGAGATGTGGGTGGAGCTTCCAGCAGGACAACGATACAAATCATACAGCAAAGGAAACTCTCAATTGGTTTCAGAGGACAAAAATCAAGGTGTTAGAATGGCCCATCAATCACCTGAATCGAATCCATTTAAACAAGATTTAAAGACAATATATTTAGAAGAATGAGCCAAAATCACACCTGAATACTGCGACCGATTAATTTCTTCATACAGGAAGCGTCTTGAAGCTGTCATTACAAACAACGACTTCTCCACTAAGTATTACATACATTTCAGTTAACATGTTCAATACTTTTTTCCTGTGTCATTCCTCTTTATTACACTTAAATTTATTTATGGACTTTAATGTTTGAATTTCTTTATATGTTTGGATTTCTTGAGTTAAAACCAAACTCTGGTGAAAATTCCATGTGAATAGCCTCATTGGAAATATATTTATTGAAAAAAATGTTGACATGTCCAATACTTATTTCAGCCACTATATATATATATATATATATATATATATATATATATATATATATATATATATATATATATATATGTATTCTTCAGATGATTACATATTGATTCAGGATTTTTATTTGTCATTTTGACATACACAGTTATATACAGTATATAATTTGACCTACTCCTCTTTAGACTGTGTATTTAAATAACATTAAAAAATTAGAAATGAGTAAGTTAATAAGAAGTAAGATATATTTGTTCAGGAATGTGCATAAAATGGATGTACAAGATATGCAGTGTTACATGTAGTAACGATACGAAGTGCACAGCGCAGCATTTCAATTGAGTGCAGAGTGACTGGAGAGTCCTTATGGAGTTCTAAGGGGTCTGTATGGTGGAAATATCTGTGTTGAGGAGTCTGAGGGAAGAAGCGCCTCCCGAGTTTTAGCCATCAGACAATGGAAGCACTTGCCTGATTGCAGCAGGCTGAACAGAGTCCGTGATAAGTTTTGGAGCTCTGGTACTGCATCACTTGGTGTAGATGTCGTGCAGAGAGGGGAAAGCAGACTTGGAGATACGCTCAGCTAAGCGCACCACACTCTGCAGGGCTTTGCTTTCCTGGGTTGAGCAGTTTCCATACTACGCCGAGATGCACGGAGAGTGTAAATTTTCTATAGCCCTAATAGAGAACGTTTTCAGGATCACTGTGGAAACCCTGAATTTCCTTAGCAGTCTCAGATGGTGCAATCATTATGTTCATTTGCGCTTGGATGTGATGAGTTCAGGTCAGGTCTTCAGAGATGTGTACTCAAGCGTACAGGAAGCAGCTCACTCTTTCCAGTTCCAGTGCTCCAGGGTGATGGTGTTGGGGGTAAACTGACCCACTGTCTATACCTGGGGTCTGCCTGTGAGGAAGTCCAGGACCCAGTCACAGAGGGGGGAATTAAGGCTGAGGTCTCTGAGCTTGCAGGCCAACCTGTGTGGGCCTATAGTACTGAAAGTTGAGCTATGTCTATAATTAGCAGCCTCACATACAACCCCAATTCCAAAATTGAAGGCACTGGTTGTCCTCAGTCCCTGCCACATACTTCGGAAGTCATTGAGCTGGAAATGATACTCCACCTACTCCCTGTACCAGAGTTTAGCAGCTCTCACTGCATGTTGGGGAACATAGCACACCGCTTTGTACTTCCCCGACATGAGCCCTGCATTGTACATGGCCTTGCGCACGTTCACCATGACTCATTGTTGCATCCACCTATGGTTTATGGTTGGAGAAAGTCCTTATAGTGACAGTGTGTTTTTCTCAATTAGCATGCTAACAAAGCTAACTGCTACATCCACAAGCTCGGTAATGTCAGCGGAACTCGACCAGAATGTGTCCCAGTCGTCAAGTGTGTCCTGTAGCACAGCTTCTGATAGGCTAGTGCTTCACCACCCTCCTCTTTGGAGCTTCGTGTAAGAGTCTTTGTTTATATTTCGGCATGAGGAAAATGGCGGCATGGTTCTATTTACCGAAAGCCGGTAGCAAATTAGCTCTGTAGCCATTCCTAAACTAAAAATAGCAGTGATACAGTGTGTTTACCCCTCTAGTTAGATAAAAGTTCAGCCTGACCTGCTGAGGTTGGCTTTATTAAAGTCCCTTAGCCACAATGAGTTCTGACGTTTGTTTAGGTAGACACTTAGCACATCATGGAGCTTGTGTCTGCCTGAGGAGAGATGTACACAGCAGAGGTGATGACTGAAGTAAACTCACAGAGCAGGTAGAATGAACGGCACAAAATGGACAGATGTTCCAGGTGAGGCGAGCAGGAACGTGACGTCGTATTAGTGTTAATAGGGTCACACTATTTGTTGTTGACCATGAAACAAACCCCTCCACCTCTGGTTTTACTGGCCTCAGCTGTTCGGTCCATCCGTAGAACGGAAGTTATCGGATGGTGTTACAGCTGGGTCCGGTACCAAGGGGGTCAGCCATGTTTAAGACAGAAACATATTACAGTGTTTTTCATGTGCATCAAGTGGTTTATAAAAACCCCAAAGCGACCTTCATTTTCTGAAACTTCTACACACACTTCTGAAGTTATTTTATACCCACTGTTCAGTGATATAATACTATATTTCTTGAAATGTATTTAAGCCGTTTCAAGTAAACCAAATGTGTGTGCATTTATCTACATGTGTTCTAGAAATAAATGCTTAACAAAAAAAAACCTTTTCTACCTATACCACTAATTCATGTCATACAGTTACCGACCTAGAAGTGTGAAAGCTAGGAAATACTTCCTCTGAGACATGTGATGCAACTTCCCTCTTTCACATACATGAGCTCACAGACACTCATTGCCACCATTAACACCATTCCTTCTAGCAAAGATATCTCAGACAATTTGCTGATGGCCATTACATTGTGATTCAAACTTTTCTGTTGCGGCCTTCAGGAGTATACATTTTGTTTTGCACATAAAGATGGCCTTTATTTTCCATAATAGCAAAACTCCTGTGCATCATTCTCTCAGCTGGCACTGTGGCACAAATTATTACTCAGTTGTTTGGTGTGCACCGGAGTATGGATGGAGTGAGGAGCCATGTGCAGAAGTTTTATAAATAAATGTTTAGCGAATAGATGTCACCGCAATTTAAAAAAAATAATAATGTCATCATAACAGGCAAAGAGCAAAAATACCATTCAGATGATGATGACTCAGAGCCAGAGGGTAAATCAAGAGACAAAGTGCAAGAAATGAGGCAGAGTTCATGCACATCAATGCAGACAGGAAGAAAATGTCTCAGAATTTACACAAGAACGAGTATCGGCAAGGCTGAACAATGAATCTCTTCCTATCATTGTGAAGCAGAATTCACCAAGCGTTGGATTGTTCACCCACTAACAGGGGATGCGAGCTGGGTTTAGACCGCCGTGAGACAGGTTAGTTTTACCCTACTGATGATGTGTTGATGCAATAGTAATCCTGCTCAGTATGAGAGGAACCGCAGGTTCAGACATTTGGTGCGTGTGCTTTGACTGAGGAGCCACTGGTGCGAAGCTGTTCGGATTATGACCGAACACCTCTAAGTCAGAATTCCGCCTAAACTATACTGCAGCGCTGCGGATCTTCAGTTGGTCTGGAGTAGCCGGGGAGTCCCCTGCGGGGGCCCCCTGTGAGCAGTTCACGAACGGGCCTGGGTGCGGCCGGACGAGCGTCGCACCCTCTCCGATTGTGGGCCACAAGTTTGTGTCGAACCTCGTGCTAAATGACTCGTAAATTATTGAGGGATCTGATATAACTATTAACCCAGAAGTGACCCAGAAGTAATAGTCAACAGAAATGTCTTGACTCCCACTGACATTCACATATATTAAAACAGGTGTGATAAGGCCACACCAAACATGGTAGATGTGAACCCTTTCTTAGTTTTGAATACTTGGTTCTAGATCTCCTTTTTTTCCTGCCAGCTTTGGGAATACTAATTTTGTGTGCCAAAACAACAACGACATCAACTAAACGTAAACATTTGCATGATTTAAATCCACTGAGTATGAGTTTGCAGATCACATCTATGTTCACATTTACTGGGAGAATAACACATGGAAGCATTTGCTTTCAAATTTCTCAACTCAGCAACGTGATCTACTTAATTTACTAATGATGATTTCCACTTACTTACGAGCCTGCGTAAGGTTCATAACCTGAAACCCAAAACCCGGGCAACTCATCACTATTTAATATATGGCTAATTTACTTTTCATTATTGATTTACAGTTCCGATACTCTGTGTTTAACACTGAGAACAGTTGATAGACAAGATCGTGTCTACAAGCACACTCTGTAATCACTGCATATTAGCATTTACCCCTATAAACGCTATAGATTTTTAATAACCTTGCTAATTTTCATTGATGTTTAAACTTTAAAACTTATGTTTAAATACACTTTGTATTGTCCCTAATTTGTCTGTGCCGCTCACTTATGAAACTTACCTCTTGGAACAGCTTCGGGAGGTGTTGTAAAATATATGATTGCGTTGAAGATGTTCTAAAACAAGGAACTAAAATGCAACTGAAAAAGTCAAAAGGAAAAATGGGAAGTTTAATGCATCAGCAGCAAATAAAGGTTTACCACTTCTCAGTTTTTATAGCTTTTTTTGAAAAATTATTGTAACGGAAAAAATTAGTCCAAACTTCCATGAATAAACGATTGCCTGGCCTCAAACTTTGCCGTTCTTGCCAGACGCTGCGTCAAAATCACAGTCAAAATCCCACTTGTTTATCTGCTTCAGGAATTCAGTTCCGTCTTCCTCACAGCCGTTTACATTCCACCTCAGACAAATCATGCGCTTTGAACAATATATACAAATTGATTAATTAATTGATCAAATCTAGAGGCTGACTTTATAATTGTTTGGGACTTGGGGCAAAGATGATTAAGTTCTTGTCCAAATTCCCCCCCCCCCCCCCCCCCCAGCACATTAATTTCCATCGCTACCTATACTTAAGTACAATTAGAAAGCCCTCCCCCACCCAACATTTGGTTAATAGATTATCTGTTGATTGTATCAAATAAGCAAAGATTTAACAACTACACTACTAATTCCTCGCTTCATTTTAATAAAAATAAGTAAACATAAAACTACCTATGATTTTTAACTGAGCACTCTGCCAGAGTGATGATCGTAATGAATCATGAGACTTTCAGTACGTTTCAGCTGACAAGTCACCATTCGATACATCCTTGAAATTTGGGGGTAATCAGTACTTCTGGGTTTTTGTTTTTTTAATCTATAATTGATAGCTGTGTTCTTGAGTATTGGAATGGTATGGAATGGTACTTGGGCGAGAAAAGACGACGTCAAATGAGGACACAAGTATACTAAATTCCGTATATTGTGAAACACCAGGTGAGAAGCTCTGCCACACTGACTCTGAACACATTTGCCCCACAGGGATACATACTCAGCCCCCTTCCTCCCTCTCTGTTCATGCATGACTGTGTTGCCAAACACAACTCCAACATCCTTTTCAAGTTTTCTAATGACAGCAGAGTCAACACAGTGTGTCCCAATGGTGCCATGACATTGACTGCTCTCTTATCAGCAAACTGAAGAAAATGATAGCAGACTACAGGAAGTACTAGGGCAGAGTTCTTGCACCGTTGCACATCAGTGGAGCTGCTGTGTCAAGAACATCACCAATGACAATGCCTGGTCCGTCCACACTGAGTCAATCCTAAGTTCTGCTCAACAGAGGATCTACATCCTGCGGAAGCTGACGACGTTTGGACTGAACCCCAAAACCCTGACCAGCTTCTACCGCTGGACCATAGAGAGCATCCTGACTTGGTGTATCATTGTGTGGTATGGCATGGCAGCTGCCCCACACAAATCAGTAAAACTCTCCACAGAGTGGTGAAAACAGCAGAACTTATCACAGGTAACAAACTCACAGCCATAGGGGACATCTACTGTCATGGTGCCTGAGTTTTCAGTCAACAAGCCGAACAAAGAACAGTTTTTACCTGTAGGTTATCAGGCTCCTAAACAGCCTGCAGACAGGTCCTCTGCATCCCAAAGATCACCAAGTGACTTGACACACTTGCCACTTGGACACAACTTTAGTGCAATAATATGTGTGACCGTGGGTTTAGATTTACCACCAGGAACACATTTAAAGGGTTCTTAGATTTTAACTTTATTCAGTAATTGATCTGATAAGTTATTTATAGACTATAGTGTTGCTAACAAATTTAACTGGCAGAAACAGCATTCATACTGAGCAAAAATTGACAGAGCTGATGATAAAACCCTTACTTTCTCCCTCAGTTCACTCTTTTTGACATTTAACAACCGTATGTTCAATTCGTAGCATCATTTCAAATATCTTGCACCATAGGACAACAGTATATTATGACCAGATGTGACTATCACAATTTGAACTATGCAAGACCAACCCGTTTCTACTAGTTACATCTGACAATACGGCACGGGGACTAATTTTATCAAATAAAATAAAAAGAAAACAAATAAATACATTCTTCATGTTGCCGACTTGCGTCATTTGGAAGACATAAAAATGAAATAACACTCACAAAATTATGAGCGCCTGTACCACACGATACCCTCAATCCACAGGAGTGGAAACTCCCAAGATTTTAGTTCACAGATTCAAGATTTTAGTTCACAGAAAATAAATGACAAATCACATAAGATACTCAGAAAACAATTTAAATTGAAGTGTATAACATTGTGAATGAGCAAAGGGAAAACATTTAAAAATAGCCTTGCACCACATGGCGTTGCATCATACCACTGCAGACATTACACATGATAGAACTCTCTCAAAATGATATTTCGTTGTCATAAAACAAGAAAACACATCCAGAAGTGGTATTTAACCAAAATATTGTCATGAACTATTACATTTACCACTGGATGATGTGAAATCTACCAAGTGAGCCCAAGAGCGAGCTTCTCTCTTACACTTTTCACTGAGAATTGTGTACTGCGTGCGTGTGTGTAGCCTCTTCACTTGTATACCTAACATCGCTACTTACGGACACCTCCAGGATAACTTAGGCAATAACAACTTTTCTTGTCTTTGTACTTCACTGGAAATGTTCATCTGAACATGAAATAGATTTCATTCAATGTAAGGGAAGAAACAAAATATGCATACCATATACCACTTGGTTACATATGTGCTGCGTTTTGTCTCACTATGTTGTAGTATATATTGTACTTTGTGACTGTATTTACTTGTCTATGCTGAGTAGCTTACTCTAACCTTGCCACAAGAATTTCAATGACCTGCATACTGTGCAAATGATAAACAAACTTGACAAATAAGTAATGACCCAATGATGGCACATTGCTCTGGCATGATGATGATGATGAATTCATCTATATCTGATTGCCACAACACAGCCAAAACTTAGCATTGAAGAGACAACATATTTACAGCTAGAGCACTTTAGGCCCAAAATCGAAATTCCACAACTATTTGATTTTCCGCAAATACAAACATTTTCTGCATTTTGGCTATTGATGTCCTACATTCCAAAAGGTTCCAAAATTTTATTTGTGGATGTTTACTATGGGGACACTTTTGGCCTAACATATACTTACCATGTCCATAATTGGCCCATATGTGCCTAAACTCAAATATATTTCACCCCTAAAATAAAAAATATATAAATATCTTATTTAAGGTAGTGGTAGCTCAACAGTTACAGAGCAATTCCAGCAAATTTCATGAAGAAATGATGCAAAAACATGGCTGTAAACTGTCGTATCTCTTATTTTGATAATGTCTACATGTAAATACAACACGCACACACCATGTTCAACCAATTACACACCTGGACTCAATATAATCACCTCCACACACAATATAAGCACTCGCTTATACAAGGTTAGGACTTGTGAAGTATAGCTCATTTCTTTACTTTCACCTGATATGCTTGCTATTTCTGTTTTTGACCCTAGTTTGTGTTGTAGTTTATTGTTTTTATTGATTATATAAAACTTTTTAATAAAAGCATTCTCTGCAATTGAGTTTGGAGTTTCATTTCATGGTTTTCACTTCATGATTTTTTTGCATGAGTAAGTAAATAAACCTGCAAATGTGTGTATTGGGACAGCGGGGTTGGGAAGGTTTATGGTGGGGGATATGGACAACAGTAAAATATGCATATATATATATATATATATATATATATATATATATATATATATATATATATATATATATATATATATATATATATATATATATATGCATATTTTACTGTTGTCCATATTGGGACAGCGGGGTTGGGAAGGTTTATGGTGGGGAATATGGACAACAGTAAAATATGCATATATATATATATATATATATATATATATATTTGAATTAACTTTTGAATAATAAAAAAAAAAGAAGTCAAAATGTTACCTTTCAGTGCATGCATTTCTGGGCATGTGTCTGCGTATTACAAATATACATTTATTAGAAAGAGAGAGAAAAAAGACACCTACAGCTTTCTAAAACAAACATTTTTTTAGAATAGAGGAAACTGTAGAATTTGTAACTTCCTGATATCAGTGTGTTTCTGTGGTCTTTGGCCTTTTCTTGGATATTTTCAGTTCTTCTTTCCTAGGACAGACAAACCTATTCTAGGAGTTGAAGAATACAAACTACAACGTAGAATCAGACTCTATGTAGAACCTAGATGGTATTTGTAGTTATCAGTTATGTAGTAATGATATACACATTAGATGTCTGCATTTATTCTGATTATGATAAAAAAACATTCTGAATTGGCCTTTTTATTATTGTAGAAGACAATCTGACTTTGTACTCTTGACATCTTTTCTTAGACCTCCTTTTGATTTTACACCTGGGTATTATTCTTTCTTTCTTTCTTTCTTTATTTATTTATTTATTTAATGATGCATACAGTACTAATGCTATTGTCAGTTACCTGTATAGTCAGTAAACATAGTGGGGCTGATCATGTTCAACCTTATCCAAAAAAGCATAAAAATGCATACAATGTCCATATATAAGCAAGGATGAAATGGTAAAACACTAAATTTGGGCCCCTGTTGTGTGACTGCAATAAACTGACAGCTCTTTTGATACTTTTCCCTGCCCTTGAACTTAAGCCCATGTTTCTTTGTGATATTGGCTTCAGCAAGGAGCATTATTAAGTCTAGTGCCACTGTCTGACAGTGGGATGTAATTACAATATGTTAATGCTGAAATTCCTGTTTTGGACAAACACATAAACTGTGAAATACCATTTAAGGCCAGTATTAAAATATATAAATAAGACACTATTAATTAAATACATTTTTAATTAGCGTTTAATTAGACTTGGAAAAGATTCCATTTCTCATGCTACACCATGCCCTGCAAATATGGCCGCTCCAGACTACAACTACCAGCTCCCCTGACTTCTGATTGTACGCACCTGATTCATCTTCCCCGTTATAAAATGTACTCCTAAAAGTATACTAAAAAGTAGCATTCAGTGTACCTTTTCCTGATGTGCCAAGCCTTTATTATTGAGAATGCTATACTGGTATTTTAGACTTTGCTATAGTCCTTTGGTTTTTTATTTTATTTTGGGGTGGTTGCAACTGCATCCTCTTCCACCACATAACATAGAGACATTGCTTATCTCGAGAATGCGCTGTTTTTGGGATACAATCATGAACAACACTTACTTAAAGTCAAATGTATAAATGGAATGATTTGCATTAACTTAATGGGGCACCCAGAAAATCGACTTGCCGCAGAACCCAATTCTGAATGCATATGACTTTACCTGTGTAAATATTGATGAAACTTTTGGACTTAAGTCACCAAAAAAATCTAAGTTGAGTAAATGCAGTTTTATATATGACAAGGATTTATATACTCAGCAAAAAAAAAAGAAACATCCTCTCACATTCATCAGCTTTTATTCCCAACAAATTTCTTAACATGTCTAAATATTTGTATTAACAAAAACATCCAACAGAAGAGACATAAACTGAACAAGTTTTCCAGATGTTTGACGAACAGAAATGGAATAATGAGTCCCTGAACAAAGGGGAGGTCAATATTAAAAGGAACAGTCAGTATCTGGTGGCTTCCAGCTGCTTTAAGTACTACAGTGCATCTCATCCTCATGGACTGCACCAGATTGGTCAGTTCTTGCTGTGCGATGTTACTCCACTCTTCAACCAAGGCATTTTCAAGTTCTCGATCACATCTGGGGGGAAAATATGGTTACACGTGGTTTGCCACTTCAAGGATGATCAGCTGTCCTTCCTGTCTCCCTGTAGCACCGTCTCAGGCGTCTTACATGACAGACATTGCAGTTTATTGCTCTGGCCACATCTGCAGTCCTCATGCCTCCATGCAGCAGGTCTATGGCATGTTCACGCAGGTGAGCAGGAACCCTAGGCATCTTTCTTCTGGTGTTTTTCAGATTCAGTAGAGTGGTCTCTTTAGTGTCCGAACTTATTGTAACTGTGACCTTTAATTATTGCCTCCCGCCTGTAATCTGTTCGTATCTTAAGGACTGTTCCACAGGTGCATGCGCAATAATTTTTTAATTCGTTTAAACCCTTTTCCAATAAAGATCTGTAAAGCCTATTTGGATTTTACAAAATGATCTTTAAAATCCAGTCTCCTGAAAAAAGGGACATTTCTGTTTTTTTTTGCAGAGTTCATTTGAAAGCAGTAATGCATAAACAGTACTACTGTTTGCATTACTACAGTAGACTGACTGGCAAGCAACTGCTAATTAACCACTTAACAATTACGTTGTTATTGTCATGCCATGAACATGCCGCACTAATGGTTTCGACAGTCCATCCCCACATGAACTGAAAATAAATGTCACACTAAGAGCATGGTGCTTTTAGGCATGCTCTTATTGATGGGATTCGTGACAGAGGACAAAACCAGGAGGCAGAGAGAGCATGAAGTCATCAAATACAGGAGGTGGATAGGAGACATCATCTGTGAAGCCTGAGTGCAGTGCACTGTCCTTGGCAGAGCCAGGATGTGAAGCGACGACCTTGCAGGGCTAGACAGTGGAGCAAAGACCTCGCAAAGCATAGGGGTGGAGCAACCTCCTTGGCAGACCCTACCTGCAGGGCTGTAGATGCTACTATAATGAGCTCATAAAGCGCCGGAGAGGCTTTGCATGGTGCCATGCATGGCTGGAGCTACTTCAATGCCAGCCTCAAGCAGGACCTGAACATTATAGAAATTGAGCATTATAAGCATGCATAAGCCTACCTAAATAAAAATAGTCAGATACTATAGTAATAGTCCGATATATACTAACTTGGCATTAAATCGAGATACCTATTAAGGCTATGTAGGTTGGGGTTCTACATGTGTATCAAGTGTACCACTGTCCTTCCACAAAGTAGCAGCTGACGCTTGTACATTTCCTGTAGCAGCGGAACCTTGTACACTTCCTGCCGTATTTTTTCTCAAACACTGAAGGGCCTAACTGACTGGCTGCTGTGAAATGACTCAATTTGGCCTGAATGTTTTAGTTCCTCAAATTTTTCATAAATTACTTTTTAACCTGTTGCCTAAAAAAACACTTTCACAATATTTCATTTTATATATATATATATATATATATATATATATATATATATATATATATATATATGTATATATATATATATATATATATATATGTATATATATATATATATATATATATATATATGTATATATATATATATATATATATATACAAAAATGACATGAGATTAGCTGAGTGAAAACAACAATGAGGCTTGCATTTAAATGTGGTGAGAGATTTATATCGCAGGTCTTGTGACAGAGACTGGTAATTAAAGTGAGAAGTCAATTCCCATTGTAAACCTTTAATACTTTCAAATTGGTCTGTTGTTTTTCCGTATGTAGATTGTCTTACATTATAGAGGTATAGTTGGAGCTTCTTTCAGTGGAATTGGAATGAAATATAACCACATTTTAAAATACACTTTGATTAAGATACATGCTGCATATTTCAGTTCAGGAGAATCTCTAGTTGCAAAGGGATTTGTCCCCAGTTATCACCACACATACTACAGGATGGCTGTCCTGGTATATCTGTTTAACCTCATGGACCTCCCATTACTCAATGCCAGCAGTATTCAGGAGCACACAGTTGGGGGGAGAATATGACCAAGCTCTGTGTAAGTCCCAGCATGTTGTGAAAATATGATCCATTAGGGGGCAGTAATAACTCTTGGTGGCAATCATAGGGATAGGTATTCTGCTGTGATATTCCCCCAGTCGCTCTCCTTCAGAGCCTACCTGAGCAATTATATCCACCCATACGCTAATTATCTGCATCTGTAATGAAAAGAGTATAATGGTAATGATAATGAGTCTTTATTGATCACATATACATATACACAGTGAAATCCTTTTCTTTTTGTGAATCTCGCTACATTTACTTGTGGATCGGAATTTATTTAATTGGAAATATGAAACCCCATATCTGACCAGTCACTGCCTAAGCCAAAAGGTTTGTAAGGCTGGGCTATGTCTGTCCAGTCACTCAGTACATTTTATAATGTGTCATATAAAGTGCACCAAGTGAAGTGCCTTTTTAGTCGGGTTTTAAACTAACACTTCAGAAAACACAATAAGGACCCAATACAATATTGCCTGCAATTTAGCAACAGAGCTTCAATATTTGTTTTTTTTTTTTAAAGAGTTTTTCTAATATATTTTACAGTCACCCAGTGCAGTCTTGGAGTTGCAGAAATTGAAAGTCCAGCTTAAAGCAGAAAAAACAAAACAAACACTTCTATCTTGAAGTCAAAGTGAAAGACCTCCAGGCTGATAAAGCTTTCCTCCAGAGTATGCTAATTTTATGTAGGAACATATCTAGTCAAAATGTTCATCCAGTGGACTTCTTGCATGCCCAGATGCATAGTAAACCTAGCGCACATGTAGAGAAAATGGTTATTTTTGCTGCATAATCATTGCCTCATATTGAGACACCACATATTGTATCAAATTTTGTGTCTTGTTACAATCGCCCTCTATGCTCCAGGATGACCCCATATGCTTTATTCCTTACTTGTCCGTTGGCCTGCTTTGTCATGCAGATCTGGCAACCCTGTTCCTAACACAAGATGTACATCAGTTTTCTCACAACAAATAAAGAGATTCAGCAGAATGAACCGGAATTTTCTGATGTTGCTTTTGTTAGAGGGAAGCTGCAGCAGACCGCATGAAAAATTAAATACAGTTTAATTACACACTTGTTCTGTACCCAGGAGTCTTTGATTTAAAGTAAAAGCAACTGAAAATGTATTGTCAATGAACAACTGTCATAGCACAGCCAACCAGCAACTCCATTTCCCAGGAGACACCACTAACTACAAACATGGCCACTAAGGATTACACTTCCCACACACGCACACTCTCACCTTCGCCGGAGTACTACCTACACACACCTGCAACCAATCTTACACAGAGAGCATACGCAGTATTTAAGGACTTTGTCAAACTATCTGACCTTGCGAAGTAAACGTCCAGTTGACTTGTTCTCTGCCGTTATCCAAGCCTTATTCTCGTGTTTTGCCAAAGTGACTTTTCACCATTGTTTTTGCTCTCAACCTCAATTTTCTCCCTTGCCTAGTTTTGTCTGTTTGCCTGATCGCCCGACCCCTGCCTGTTGATCGACCATGGATTTTGCCTTACCCCTTTTGGATTATTGATATACATCTGCCTACCTGCACTTGCTTCCGTCTCCGCCTACAAAGCGTGACAACAACAATATAATCTCTTCATTACTGACCATGTGTTTCCTCTTTAGTATTTTGATGCCTCGGTGACTGACCTTTGCCACCTCACACACTGGGCATTTATTTGTGTCCCAGGCTAGAGCTAGGGGCTTAATGGTGGCCATCATCCATAGGGACATGTGGGGCCAATACCACATTTTTTGGTGGCAGACCACCAAATTTGTCGGTGAGCAAAATTATTGGATCAGACAGTTTTTCCATCATTTTGGTAGCAGTTAACCCCCATGATGTTTCAGTAAAATTAGCCTACAATGCCTAACCAAAGCACACACAAAGTTAAATTAAAGGTATTCTTGAACCATTTGGAGTACATGCATGCTTTTGGTCTCTTTTGAAAGTGGACACTCTGAGGTTTTGTTGCGAGAAGTCAGAATCACTGTAAGTGCTACTGGTATTGAGTAAAAGAGGTTTGAATACACTGAAAGAGAAGGTATTTTTTGACTGATATTTTATTTATTTATTTATTTATTTTTTTTTTGCATACAGAGGCCTGCAGATGCCTACAGCTTGGAACTATTAGCTGGAAAACACAATTGGACCACAGCATGAAACCTTTTCTAGTCCAAGTTCAAATTTGATAACAATGCAAAATAAAAATTTATATTTTAAGGGTTTTTCTAAGGGTATGACCATGTGTTATTATACCAAAACCTTTCGGAGACTCCAAAGGGCCCTTAGTAACCATGTTCACATAACTAGGATAAAAAGGCTGCTACTCTTGATTTTTCTTATAATTATCATATCACATATCCAGAAAACTACAAAATGTATATTTATATGTATATTATTTTACAAGCCTTTGTGCACTTGTACGTGCTCTTGTGCCATTGGTTACAGAGCTTTATACAGGGACTTTTAAGCTGAAGTGTGGAAACACACCCATGAAGCAAGAGATCATTCTTCTCAGCAGTTCACTGGCTAGACGATGGTCTAATCCTCCCCCCAGCAGCCATTACACAGCTCGAGCTATTCACATAGGAATGGGGGAAGGATCTTGCTGAAGCATAGACTCTCATTGGATTTTGAAGCCTATAGACAGGACATGGAGGTTGTTAGGTCACAGCCCAGGGGCCATTTTTAAGCTAAACAAGGTTTTCTGAGATAATTTGGAACGACAGCAGCAGTAGTCCGTGCGGATTTATTGATGTAAAATGTGTTTTAGACTAAATATTTTTACATAATTGGATTGTTTGGACCTTTGCCAGTGTAATGGCTGTTTTTGTCCGGATATTATGGTTTAGTGGAGTGCTATCTGGCTTCATACAGTGCATCCGGAAAGTATTCACAGCGCTTCACTTTTCCCACATTTTGTTATGTTACAGCCTTATTCTCAAATGGATTAAATTCATTATTTTCCTCAAAATTGTACAAATAATACCCCATAATGACAACATGAAAGAAGTTTGTTTGAAATCTTTGCAAAAGATTTCAAACAAAAAAAAAAGCACATTTACATAAGAATTCACAGCCTTTCCCATGGCACTCAAAATTGAGCTCAGGTACATCCCGTTTCCACTGATCATCCTTGAGATGTTTCTACAACTTGATTAGAGTCCACCTGGGGTAAATTCAGTTGATTGGACATGATTTGGAAAGGCACACACCTGTCTATATAAGGTCCCACAGTTAACAATGCATGTCAGAGCACAAACCAAGCCATGAAGTACAAAGAACTGTCTGTAGACCTCTGAGACAGGACTGTATTGAGGCACAGATCTGGGGAAGGGTACAGAAACATTTCTGCAGCATTGAAGGTCCCAATGAGCACAGTGGCCTCCATCATCCGTAAATGGAAGAAGTGTGGAACCAGCAGGACTCTTCCTAGAGCTGGCCGCCCGGCAAAACTGAGTTTGGATGGAGAAGGGCCTTAGTTGGGGAGGTGGCCAAAAACCCGATGGTCACTCTGACAGAGCTCCAGCGTGTCTCTGTGGAGAGAGGAGAACTTTCCAGAAGAACAACCATCTCTGCAGAACTCCATCAATCACGCCTGAATGGTAGAGTGGCTAAATGGAAGCCACTCCTCAGTAAAAGGCACATGGCAGCCTGCCTGGAGTTTGCCAAAAGGCACCTGAAGGACTCTCAGACCAAAGATTGAACAAAGATTGAACTCTTTGGCCTGAATGGCAAGTGTCATGTCTGGATGAAACCAGGCACCACTCATCACCTGGCCAATACCATCCCTACAGTGAAGCATGGTGGTGGCAGCATCATGCTGTGGGGATGTATTTCAGCGGCAGGAACTGGGAGACTAGTCAGGATCGAGGGAAAGATGAATGCAGCAATGTACAGAGACATCCTTGATGAAAACCTGCTCCAGAGCGCTCTGGACCTCAGACTGGGGCGAAGGTTCATCTTCCAACAGGACAACGACCCTAAGCGCACAGCCAAGATAACAAAGGAGTGGCTACAGGACAACTCTGTGAATGCCCTTGAGTGGCCCAGCCAGAGCCCAGACTTGAACCCGATTGAACATCTCTGGAGAGATCTGAAAATGGCTGTACACCCACGCTCCCCATCCAACCTGATGGAGCTTGAGAGGTCCTGCAAAAAAGAATGGGAGAAACTGCCCAAAGATAGGTGTGCCAAGCTTGTAGCAGCATTCTCAAAAAGACTTGAGGCTGTAATTGGTGCCAAAGGTGCTTCAACAAAGTATTGAGCAAAGGCTGTGAATACTTATGTACATGTACTTTTTTTGTTTTTTATTTTTAATAAATTTGCAAAGATCTCACACAAACTTCTTTCATGTTGTCATTATGGGGTATTGTTTGTAGAATTTTGAGGAAAATAATGAATTTAATCCATTTTGGAATAAGGCTGTAACATAACAAAATGTGGAAAAAGTGAAGCGCTGTGAATACTTTCCGGGTGTACTGCAGGTGAGTTGGCTCTGTTTGGTGCCGTGGTCTGACAGTGATATTGATAGTAGCTGCTGTTGTGATTGTATCTTTGTAATTTTTAATTGTTTATAACACTCAAATCACAAGATTCTTAGCATTCCAATGGTATATTGCCTAAGTACCTATGTACTACGTACAGCCGTGTAAATGGCCCGCTGGTGGGCCACTGGAACGCCAAGATGTCTTGATTCCAGAATTTCTATGACATCTCTGAACTCCAATATGGGGGGTATTCCAGAAAGCAGGGTTAACTTACCGTCACATAAACCCTGAAGTCTCGGTTGATCAATCCAAACCTTGCTTACTCAGAGTATGTCTGTTCCAAAACGCCGGTTAGGAGTAAGTTCAATCAACCTCCAACTGGAAACTCAGAGTTAATGTGAGTACATAAAGACATTATCAATAGATCACCGATTTCAGGAGTCACCATGGAAACCCAGGGCGAAAAAAAGCGAGCTGCATACTTCAGGGAAGCAGAGTTGGAGGTTTTAATGCATGCTTATGAGGAATATAAGTAATTCATAACAAACAAACAAGTAATTGCTGCTTTGGACAAAAAGTATCGAGTAAATGGATGAATCGAGTAAATGCGGATCGAGTAAATGCGTGAATTCATAAGCTCATAAATATCTGAAAAGTTTCCTTTCATTATGATGCAAAATTAAACCTTGATCCTATTAGATCCTTTACTTTTAGCTCTCCATCAATTTCTTAACATTGCACATACTATTAATAATATAATAGGCTTTATATTTTCAGGTGTAATCCTTCTGGACCTGAAGAACTTGGATCCAAGTCAAAATGAAACACCAAAAAGATCATATTTCATAAACTTCCTATATTGTAACCTAACTAATTGGCCCAACCTTCTATAATAACTTTTCTCTAGGTTCTATATAGCCCCAGGAAGAAGACAGAGGACCGTAAAATGGGTGGGGACCACCAGCACCTTCACTCACTCCGGCTGAGGAGGTGGCACTGCCCCTTACTCAAGGGGGTAGATCCAGGGGGCAGTTCGTCAGAGTCGGCTACCTCCCATGATATAAGTGGCTTGGTAAAATGTGTGTGTAGCATATTAGGGCTCAGGACTTGTTTTTTTTTTTGTTGTTGTTTTTGTTTTTTTAAGTTTCTAGTGCTTTATGTGATTAATTCTTAAACAATCAAGATGACAATAAACTCTGCCACGGTCTTAAAAAAAAGGAATTTTAAAATAACCCTTTATTGGCAATGTTTCACTTGTGTATTATGCATATTTATTTTATTTTACTGCATATGGTATGTACTGTAATCTTAATTGTAATGCCCCTACTAGATGTTCCTTATGTCTTTGTATATTGGTTGTATTTGTTTGAGAATGTACACACTTTCATTCATTTTCTTACAGTTGCGGATGGACATGTTGTATTAATTGACCCTCCTGCAACAGCACATCCTACCACAGTTGAAAGTGATTATTGTCTTCAGGTATTGTTTCTGTTTGCTAGACCAAACATCATTACTGATTTGCAGTGTAGGATGAAGATGAAGAGACCATCTCTGCTGTGACAGAGGTACAAAATGAAGATTCTGGGAGGCCCTCAGCGGTTTAACATATAATGCATTCCTTTTTTAAAATTATGGGATTATTAAAACTTTTTCATTGTCCCCTTAAAGATTATGGCTGGGGATTCCTGTACAGAGGAGGGTCCATCTACCTCCACACAGAATCTTGGCAGTGTAAAAAAAACCCCAGACATTTATAATATCAATTATATTGAATTATCATTCTGTCTTCCTGCAAAGGAGCTGTATAAGGTCCATCTTCAAAGGCAAATTAGAAAAAGACTGACATGGAGATGGAGCTTCTACAGCTTCAAATGGAGGGAAAAAAAGCTGAACATAAAAAAGGCCAGGCTTGAAATTGAATTGCTGAAGCACTGGTTAAAGGTGGACAAAGTATTTGCCTACTGATTATTATTATTATTATTATTATCATTATAATGCAATGAATTCAAATGTCATTTACAGAAAAGAAAGAAACAATGAACCCAGACTATTCACTTTGTGCATTAGTCATTTCATTAGAAATTATGTGGGCGGATCACATCTTGTAACACCCTGCAATCTCTTTGGTTCACTGGCAGTTCGTCTTGCCATCTTCATCAATGGTTCAACATGGTTTATGGCCAGGAAACTGCATAAAATTGTGTAGGAACCGTTTGAGTGCAAGACGTACTCATGAACGGTTCTACACACCGTTGTCCTTTCCACATGCGCTGCATCACCCACGTTATATACAGAAAACTCCCTGTGGCAAAAAAATAATGAAGGGCAATGCATAAAATGTTCTCGGTGTAAAGCGCTGATCCACAATGTGTCACGTTGGCGATGTGAGGTTTCAAAATGTTACATTAACAATTCTCGTGATAAACGGTAACACTCCCGCAAATATTCATCTGAGTATGAAAAAGATTTCGTATAATCAGCGTTTCCTCGTCCTCTGGATCTTCTTCAAAAGGGCAGGCTATGCTCATGAGCACTCTGAAACAAACTAACCCTGGCAACTATTTGGGGTAAGTTGCTATGGCAACTTACATACCCTATAAATTACCTCCATTTTTGGAACCGAAAGTTGAGGTTATCCATTAACTCTGAGTAAACTTACCCAGGTAAGTCATATTTCTAGAATACCCCCTGGCCTTCTGATTCTTACTGCTGATGAGTGGTTTGCATCTTGTGATATGGCCTCTATATAATGATAATAATGATTCGTTATTGATCACGTATACATAACTGCACAGTGAAATTCTTTTCTTTGCATACCCCAGCATGTCAGGAAGTTTGGGTTAAAGTGTAGGGTCAGCCATGATACAGCGCCCCTGGAGCAGAGAGGGTTAAGGGCGTTGCTCAAGGGTCCAACAGTGGCAGCGGTGGTTGCCAACAGTGGTTATACCCCTACTCCTTTTACGATAAGTGTCCTGGGATTTTCAATGACCCCAGAGAGTCAGGACTTCGGTTTAACATCTCATCCGAAAGACGATGCTGTTTCTACAGCATAGTGTCCCTGTCACTATACTGGGGCATTAGGACCCACCCAGACCACAGGGGGAGCACCAGCACTTCCAGCAGCAACCTTAGTTTTCCCCAGGAGTTCTCCCATCCAGGTACTGGCCAGGCTCAACTCTGCTTAACTTCAGTGGGACACCAGGCGAGAACTGCAGGGAGATATGGCTACTGAATGTTACTGAACGTTATTTTAAGACACATTACTCAATAACTTTATATAGTTAAAAATAGACCAGGGTTTAGAAATTGTGCAGTATATTATACAGCATTGGAACAAGATAAAAATGACATAAGAAGAAGAAATATAAATTTAAAAAAAAAAAACCTCTCAAAGATAAATAACTGTCGTGGTTTAAAAAACAATGCATATACAGTAAATGTACTTCGCTCATTCACATGAGGTGAGGGACTGCAACAGTAGATCATATGCAAATGAGGTGTCAACAGGTACGGTCTCCAAAGTGCAGCAATGAATCAGTGCATCAACATGTAAAAGGAAGACGGGGGTTTAAGTTAAAAAAAAATATTATTGAACTTGTACTGGAAAATTTCCTCACAGTGTTTTCTCTATTTCCGAAGTAGTCTCATCATTCCAAATGTGTAAAAAACAAACAAACAAACAAAAAAACAGCTGCAAACTAGGAAGAAAATGGCAAATAGGTCAAATAAGGTGAGCCTTGAGGTTAGCTCCACATTATTTGCAACTCGTATTACTCAATTCCTTCAAGATAAGAATTCTTTCACATTTTTTGGTATGAATCAGGTTTCAGGCCATACTCACAATGACACTGAGAAACTCCTTTCATCTCCTCAGAATGTGAGAGTATAGGGCTTGTACCCTTTTTCTTATGACTTTGATCAACATCAGTTTTATTAAATAGAGTTTCTGCTGTTGAATCTGTTTTAAATGGAAGACATCTGAAGCTCCCATTTGCAGCCTTTCTTGTTATTGCATGAATGTAAGCACTTGATTGTTATAAAATCCCATGTATTGTACATATGGATACTGATAGTGATGCTGATAAAATTCTCTTCAGAATGAGAACTCCGCCTAAGACTTCCCAGAACCGTACCAAAAGCAGGTCTCTGATGCTAATAGCTGTGCCGATACAAATCAGAAGCTGTTCACAGCAAGGAAGTGGCCTGTTAATCTACAGCTCTCATCTATTTTTCTTCTTAAAATGTAGGTTCAGATGTTGTTTGTGCAGGTAAATGCTACTCTCTGTACTGGCATCTTAACACATGCATAACTGTCTGCTGAGGGAATTTCCATTCCACTCATTCCGATGCAATTTTTTGCATTTGTGCTTAAAAAAAAAAAAAAAGCAAAAAGGAAACACCAGAAATATAATGAAGAGTGATGGAAAAAAATGTGTGTCAATAGCAGGGTGTTGTCATGAAGCAGTGATACAGTAAGACTGACTTACTGTTACCAGCACAAAGTTGATTATTTTCCAGTTGCATCCTGTGCTGAAGTGCGTTATTCATTTTACGGCTCAGCAATTTGCGAACAATTTAAATGTTTACTTATTATAGAATTAATGATATCGTAAATTTTATCCATTTATAATAACTTAACATTGTTCCCAGACAGAATCAAGCTCCCAGCTTCTCAAGCAGATGTTATTCCCAAAGTTAACATTTGTCATATTAGCTTTATTGGTTAGAGTATTCATGGTAGCTAGCTAGCAGCACCTAGTATTAGCTAGCTACATTGTTCAGAATTATTTCAATACTGTAAACATAGGCAGCTAGCATATTAGCTAAGTTGATACAAATGTATGATATTTTGCCAAGGTGACTTGGTTCACTGGTAGTGGTGGTTTGTGTCATAGCTTATAGTCTAGCAATTCATTTTCATCTACTCGGAGTAGCTAATTACACTATATGGTGAAAGGTTTGTGGACAATCACATCCATATGCGAGCCTTCCCCAAACTGTTGCCTCAAAGTTGGAAGCACCGAGTTGTATAAGATGTCTGTGTATGTTTTACAATTTAAAATTTCCATTCACTGGAACTAAGAAACACAAATCTGTTCCAGCATGACAACGCCCCTGTACACAAAGCAAGCTTCATGAGGATATGGTTTGCAAAGGTTGGAGTGGAAGAACTCAAGTGTCCTGCAGAGATCCCTGACCTCAACCCAACTGAACACCTTTGAGAAACATTGGGAACACTGACTGCACCCCAGGCCACTTTGCCAAACAACAGTGCCTGACCTCACTAATGCTCTAATGGCTGAATGATCAAAATTCCCACAGCCATGCTCCAAAATCTAGTGGCAAGCCTTCCCAGAAGAGTGGAGGCTATTATAAACACAAAGTGGGATGAAATCTGGTATGAGATGTTCAAAAAACACATATGGGTGTGATGGTCAGGCCATATAGTGTAACTTGGCTGTTCCTTTTTCAAGAAGAGTAAGACATTACATCGTATTATTGAATAATAGAGAAATATACCCTTGTATGCAAGTTTATGTGAAAACAGACAACATGTTTTACACATGTCTTACAAGTGGTATCTCTAATGTGGTACTTTTTATGCTCTGGGTTTGTTTCTAAAGGTGGTATTCTGAAATTTCTAAGTGTACCTAAAGCTGTAGAGACAACCCAAACTCAGAATGTTCTATGTGCTCCTAGTGAGGGCAAATTGCATTATTTAATTTACATTTACCTTCAATCAAAACCTAAAACTATAGCCAGATATCATTTGCACTGCTGTCATAAACCTGATAAGCCAAGATGCAGGATTTAAAATTTTTTATTTGCTTCTCCCTTCAGTGTTGCATTTATATACTGCCACCTAGTCCTGCTTCCTGGACCATTGTCCTGTCAAAGAAAGATTAACTTTAGTAACAATTTAGCCCATGTTACACAAGAAGAGCTCCCATACATGCGTAGAGCCTTTTCAATATGCTGTTGTTTTACTAAATCTATTGGACTATTTAATTATTTCATTTCGCTCTAAATGCACACTTTCCCCCCCCCCCAATTGAATTCGCATTCTTGATAGTTATATTAAATCATATGCACTTTTATACAAAGGTCTGCCCCAACTCAAAAGCCACACAAAAAATGTCCTTTCTTTGGAGTGCTCACTTTAACCAAAGAAAGAAACTGGGTCATGTTGTACTATGAATTGGTTGAATGTATAATTGTGGGTTTAGAGCCCATGGTCATGATCTTGCTTAGCGCCTCACAAACCCTAAGGCCAGCTCTGCTTAGAACATATCAAAGAACCCCCGCCTGCAGTGGTGTACAATTTGCAAAACTGACAAAGCTTCATTACTTTGGTTGTTATAATAATAGACCATAACATACATTTATGCATATTACAACATGCGCCTTCTTGTTATGTTTGACAGTTTCAAGCTTCGTCCTTCAGTCATTTGTTACACGCATGCTACCGAGGTTTTCTTGTAAGAACAAAGAGTCATATGCAGGAAATCCGGCTCTCACAGTTGCGTGTGCTACAGCAAGTCTTTCAAAACATTTGGCTTTGTGGCTTGATTTAAGGAGGGGTTAAACTGTGCACATTTCAATAAAATAAAAAAAACATGACTCTGTGCAATGATGCAATTATGTACTATGAACTGGGCAATTAAGAGGTTTTTAATAAGGCTTGTAATAATGCACAGGACAGTTAATATTGGTCATATACATAATTAATATATAAACCATCATTCAACCAGATAATGAAGGAGTCACTGAAACTTGAACCCTCAGTGTGGTACATTATGTTTATAGAACTTAAATTTAGTGGATGATTCTGTTTTTGACAGAATATCTGTAATGTTCTATTTGGTATGGGGTATATATCATTATCTCATAATTCACAAGAATTGTCTTAGGGAAAACTAAGGGGTCTTAGGTCTTATAGCTTCTATATCTTCTTAAGAACTAAATCAAACAAAATTACCATCACGTTTTAGTATTCCTATGACTCTGGTATTATTAATATAATAAATATAATATAATACTAATGTAGTAAGACCTAATATTTGCAAACATTAGAACATTCTTTAGTAACTGTTTTATTCTAGTTGTGGTTGCAGTGGATCTGGAGTGATTTCTGGGAAGGCTGGGAGCAGGGCGGGAATACACCCTTAATGGGACAGCAGTCCAGCTCAGGGCACGTACCAGTGTGGGTTTGGAAGGCTGGCGGAAAACAAAGAACTCAGGAAGATATGGGAAGAACAAAAAACACAGACAGCAGCCAAAGCTCAGGATTGAACCAGGCACTCTGGAGTTGTGAGTCGGCAATGCTACCCTAATATACTAACTGATTTACTGTAGATAAAAGAAGTATGTACAGTTTAATTCAAGTCACCTCTGATTCTATATCCTCTGGCATTTACACAAATACGTACATATATATACAGATATTATAAAAACAGTTCTCTTATACAGGTGTGTTGGATGTCTCATTTTCTGAGGTTTTCGAATACGTCGATGCTGGTTTGTAAAACTTTGCACAAAGTAGCCATTTTGAAAACTCTCTGGCCAGACATTTCCTGAATTTTTCTCCAACAAAAGCATAGATTACAGGATTCACACAACAGTGGGTTAATGCAATGGTCTCAGTCACATTCAGGGTGATAGATACCTGTTGATTGCTCTGACAGGTATCACCAATTTCCAAGTCCTGCAGGGTCTTCAGAAATACGGCTATGTTGTATGGTACCCAGAAGACCACGAAGACGGCAACAATGGCGAAAATTAACTTCATGGCTCGTCCTCGCTTGGAGTTCTTTGTTCTCCTTAGCACTAGGAGGATTCTGACATAGCAGTAGATTGTGACAGGCAGTGAGACAAAGAGCCCTACTGTATTTTGGCTAAAATTAAGGAACAGCTTCCACGTCCTGACTGATCCATCTTTGACATCCCAATCACACTGTGTGTTGTTATCCACATCTTTGATCATGTTGTGGAAAAGGGCCCCTGGGAGTGCAGCGGAGAAAGAGATGGTCCAGATGACAAGGCTAGCAGTAATGGCGTAACGCAAAGTCCGTGTTCCTAAAGATGCCACTGCGTGGACGATGGCCATGTAGCGGTCAAGGCTCATCAGCATCACAAAAAGTATGCCACTGTAGAAGCCCAGTTGATAGGTACCAACCATGAGTTTGCACATGGCATTAGAATTAAGTAAATTCTTCTGGAAGTAAAGCGCCCACGAAGGCAGTGAGAGCACGGTGATCAGGTCAGAAATTGCCAGGTTTAGCAGGCACACATCTGTCATGGTTTTTATGCGCATGATCTTCAGCAACATCCACAAAATCATACCATTACCCAGAAGTCCAAGGGCAAATACCAGGTAGAAGATGGTAACCATGAACGTCAGGTTCAACGCAGACTCATGAGAGCAAGGCTCTGTGTAATCATAATAATTATCAGTGCTATTAAAGTTCATAGTGGTGTCCATAGTGGTCATTCTGAAATGAACAGAAATTGACATTATTATTCAGTGAAACTGTAGGGAGGAAGACTTGGGGGGGGGGGGCGCTTTACGGAGACATTCATTTGCATATTATGCGAACACAGAAATTTTATTTAACCCATGGGGGAACAAATAATATTATGACTTTTCTGAAGCACTACATTCCATGATAATATTTTACCTGTGCTGTCAGGAATGTAAAATAAAATTACAATGCAAATTTGATTCGTTTTTCTCTAATATTTTGTCTTTGGTTTGGCAATGCAAATTTTTACTTACATTTAATGAGTTTTTATTTAATTTTTATTTATATTTCATTTCATATATATATATATATATATATATATATATATATATATATATATATATATATATATATAATATGACACACACACACACAGTAAAATCCCTAGTGTTGAATTAACACCCATAGTGTTTATGAGTCCAGTGGAATTATATAAACGCTGAAGGGTGTGAATTCAACACTGTGGGTGTTAAATCAACACTGGTGATTTTGCTGTGTATAGAGAGATAGATAGATAGATAGATAGATAGATAGATAGATAGATATGTTTGTGTGTGCTTATACTGTATATGTATTCATAAATGCCTATATGTACATTTTTCAGTTAAATATTATTACATTTTATTCAAACATGTAATGAATTAATAGATACACATTTCCTTTTTTTTTTTTTTCTAACCACAACACTTTACTGTCTCTTTCCTGAAATCTCTTTTTAAATCAGATCAAATTGTCCTTTTGGTACGAAGGATGAACTTCAGTCACTCTTTCTGAATTTATATTACACTGACCTGAATCCTTATTAAACTGCTGTATTGTAATATCAGAAGTGACTTGAATTGAATGCTTGAATTTTGAATGCTGAATTTTGAAGTAAAAATATATGATCTCCTTTCAGCTTTGCAATTCAAACCACAACATATGCACCTTCTCTTAACCACAGGCCCCTTAAAGAGCCCACCACAATCTTGCTACTCGTTGACATTTTTTTTTTTATCACTGTGGTTTGATCTGTAGTTCCTGTATTATGATCACTTCACAACTGACACACAGACAGCTTAAGGCACCAGATACAGATTTAGATTTCAGGTTACCTTTCTGTGGTTCCAGTTTGCTCCATAGTGGAAATAAGCTGTTGTCCTCTCTCGTGTTCTTTGGAGTCCTAGGCATACATTCAAGTGAGACAAGGGCATTTCAACTTGCTGTTTTTCTTGAACCCTAGCTCGAGCAAATTTCCTGTAAAACGTGGCCTGTATGAGTATGTGCATGAGTGAGTTTTTTTTTTTTTTTCAGAAGTACAGGGGGAAGATGAGGTGAGACTTCCTGCCATTTGCAAGTTAGCTTGTCTGGATGCACTGCAGAAATTCCAACAGAAGAGATAAGATGGCTCATGACTCATTTATTCATAGGCAAGATTTCTACTCAAAACTTACTTGAGCTCCCCCACCCACGGCATTACTCTTAAAGAACAGTAAATGATATGGTCAAAAGTCAAAGGCCACCCACTATAGAATGCTTTGACAGCTTACGCCTTAGCAATTATTCTTATTTTGACCTTTTAAACATGGTCACAGTGCTAGTTCTAGACAATAGGAAGCTGTAGTCAAGGTTTTTAACCTCAGAGTCCCCTATGCATTTCCTCTAAATTACCAACCTCACTGAAAAGCATACTACCAGTAAATTAAACAGTATTGTCCCCAATATTATTATCAATGTAATTACTCCATCCGCAATTTTTTTTTTTTTTTTAAATGTTAACCCTACCACTGTGCCCTAGAAACTGGAAAACAATGGGGGGAAAAAGCAGGGCTGCTCGAAATAAAGCCATTTTTCATTCACAAATTATAACAACAATTAGCAAAAGGCTAATTATGTTTCATAATAACATCTTTCCCAAATCAAGAAACAGTGATTTAGGCTACATTTGACAACAATAGCCATGTAATAATATTTTATCTGATTTACTTTATTATTCTTTTTTAGGTTTTTTGTTTACATTCCAGAAAGATCAGAAATGTTTGCTGGACACACTATCAGAATCTGTTATAAAACCGGGACAGAGTCTCTGAACTCTGTGATGATAGGGTTCTAAATGCCATTACATTAAAACGTTGCTATCCACTACCCATAGCGCAATCTGTCTTGCTCGTATCTTCACCAGCTAGATTAACATATGCGTATAACCTCATCCCGATGAGAGAGTATAACAAATGGAAGATCATGACAGCTCCTCTTAACACAAAGCAAGGTCCAAAACCCTGAAATGGAGCCACTCAAATCAAGTTGAAAACCCAATCAAAAAATAGAACGAACGAAGTGTGTACTGGATGGAGAACATAGGACTGCATGTCCTTGGATACCAACCACCATTTTTTCCATCATCTGGCGAACCAACGAAACTCCCATCTGTTGATGAGTGGATGACTGCAGATCGGGAAAGCAGTACAAAGTAATCTCCAGAAAGTGAGCTAAAAAAGAGAGAGGAGAGAGCCACATCCATGGCTATCCCAAAATGGACAAATGGATTACGCGTGCACCAGATCTTTTCAAATACAGAATGAATAAGAAATTAATCCAATTTCTTACCACCAAGTATCAGTGTCAGTACCATGCTTCCACAGATAGGGGTTCCCTAGGGGTTCCCTTTGAGACTGTATTGTTACCGTAAACCAGATGGACATCATGTGATGCATCACACAGGTAAAGCACCAAAAGAACCTCTAGGTCTATGTTTGAAACACCTGGCAATCAACCCACAAAGACAAGGCCCACAGCTCTTATTAGTAGGAAACCAACAATTGTTGGTTGTAAAGACAAATCCTGCTCTACAATTACGTGTTCATTTATCTTTCCCCTTTTTTCCACAGAGAAAACAGCTGCTGCTTAAAGTTCATTGGGCAGTCATGCATCCACAAGTTATAAAGCCAAATTTCACCCCAAGAATGGATCCAAATACATGAACACACTCTCTTTCTCTCCACCATGAACTGAAAGCTTCTCAAAGTACGACTGCAACTAGGCAGGAAAATATAGGAAAGGTTACTACTGTTTGTGTATAGTTTTCATTTTGAGTCTGTAAACTGCTTTTACAATGGACATTATTGTAGACAAAGGGATTCAAGCACATCACTGTGAATCTCACCTCTCTCTCTCTCTTTCTCTCTCTCCCTCTTTCTCTCTCTCTCTCTTTCTCTCCCTCTCTCTCTTTCTCTCTCTCTTTCTCTCTCTCTCTTAACATAATATGTGATCTCCTCTCTGCTTCCTAGCATGGTCACTCAGTCAGTGATCTTTTTTTATTTTTGTTTACACCTCTAGGGTGGAGTGTGCAACAATTCACACCTACTCCTTCCTCCTCGCACCTTCTGCTTACACACACACACACACACACACACACACTTATGCTGATGATACACAGTTGTATGTTTCAGCGAAGCCAGAGGACAGACAGCAGCTTAATTAAGTTGAGGAATGTGTAAAGGACATTAAACGTTGGATGCTTATTAACTTCCTTTTACTTAATTCTGATAAGACAGAAGTACTTGTATTAGGACCATGTGTAGCTAGAAGTAAGCTTTCTGATCACATAGTTACTCTGGATGGTCTTTCTGTTTCATCATGTGCAGCAGTAAAAGACCTTGGTGTGATTATTGACTCCAGTCTTTCATTTGATGCTCATGTAAATAATATTACTAGGATAGCTTTCTTTCATCTCAGAAATATTTCTAAGATAAGAAATATAATGTCACTACATAATGCAGAAATTTTAGTTCATGCTTCCGTCACCTCTAGACTAGATTACTGTAATGCCTTACTGTCTGGATGTTCCAGTAGGGGCATAAACAAGCTCCCGTTAGTCCAGAATGCAGCTGCTAGAGTCCTAACTAGAACCAGAAGATACGACCACATCACCCCGATCTTATCCACACTGCATTGGCTCCCAGTGAAATCTTGCATTGATTATAAAATACTATTATTAACTTATAAAGCACTAAACGGTCTCGCACCACAGTATCTAAGCGACCTTTTGGTTTTCTATGATCCGCCACGCCTACTTAGATCAAAAGATGCAGGCTATTTGACAGTACCTCGAATAGCGAAGGCTACAGCAGGGGGAAGAGCTTTCTCTTATAGAGCCCCACGGTTATGGGGCAGTCTTCTGATTAGTGTTCAGGACTCAGACACAGTCTCAGTGTTTAAGTCTAGGCTTAAAACGTATTTGTTTACTCAAGCCTACCCTGACTAGACTTTCTGTTACGCTAAGCACAGTCCTAATAATTTTTTTCTCTCCCTCTCTCCTTCTGTCGAGCCACATATGATTTTATGGAGATACTAGAGATCCTGATCCTCTCTGCTCTCCGGACCTGCCTGATCTGTTTCGGATGTCCTACCTCTGGATGGAGCTCCCATCTACTCCAATTCCAGATTACTGGGACTACGGCTGCTTCTAAGGCCAAACAGACTTCATATAAAACCATAATGAACATTTTCACACTATCTGTTGTTACCCAGATGAGGACGGGTTCCCTTCTGAGTCTGGTTCCTTTCAAGGTTTCTTCCTCTTAACATCTTAGGGAGTTTTTCCTTGCCACCGTCGCCACTAAGTTGGGATAAATTTGCACCTTTAATATCTGTATAACGTGTTTATATATTTCTGTAAAGCTGCTATCAGACAATGTCTATTGTAAAAAGCGCTATACAAATAAAATTGAATTGAATTGAATTGAATATTCTGTCACCCATTCTCCTTTCCTTTTGACTTACTGTTTACAAATAGAAACAGCAGTTACGTTACTTGTATTAATTGCATTAATTGATGCATTAATTGCATCGTCTTATTATTTCTTTGAGGGCGCACGGTGGCTTAGTGGTTAGCACGTTCGCCTCACACCTCCAGGGTCGGGGGTTCGATTCCCACCCTGTGTGTGCGGAGTTTGCATGTTCTCTCTGTGCTGCGAGGGTTTCCTCCGGGTACTCTGGTTTCCTCCCTCAGTCCAAAGACATGCAGGCTGATTGGCATGTCCAAAGTGTCCGTAGTGTATGAATGGGTGTGTGAATGTGTGTGTGATTGTGCCCTGCGATGGATTGGCACGCTGTCCTGAGTGTACCCCGCCTTGTACCCGATGCTCCCTGGGATAGGATCCAGGTTCCCCGTGACCCTGAAAAGGATAAAGCGGTACAGAAGATGGATGGATGATTTCTTTGACATTGCATTAACTATTCAGAACCAATGCTGTAAAAAGAAGTCAATGATTATTAGGTCTCCCAGTTGAAAATTGAGTTGAAATTTTAATAACTTTGACTTATTGAACTTTGACTTTTAAGTTCCCTGCCTAATGAGTTCGTACTAATTAGTGGTGCTTCTTGTATAAATAAACTAATTTCCCCTACAACAGTCATCCAGGATTGCACACATGTTTCATACATCATTACTCATATCATTACTGTGTCATCATTGTAACACTGCTACCCACCAGCTGAGGTAGTCTAGTGGTCCCCAGAGCAACCTCTTCTTCATCATTTCTTGACTCATCAGTTATAAACTGTAACATTTTTTTTTATTATTATGAAACATTGCTGAACATTTCCAAACTTTGTGACTGCGTAAGTTCCACAAACAGTGTGATTGGGTAAGACTCTTGTTACTCCACTGATCCTATGGCTGATTTCTTGTTTACTCTTTCAGTTTGTCGTTTGGCCTAATTGTACCATGACTACCCATGATGCCTTTGCATTAAAGTGTTTCTATGGATTGTTTCTCGACACTTTCTGTGAGTCAGGTATATTTAGACTAGGGTCGATTTTTAATGTTGTTTAAGCCAGGAGCGTGCAGAAATTTCAGACAAAAAATACTTTAGAGAAGTCTTTGGCAGGGTCGTGCACCCCTCTCCTAATTCTTTATTTAAAAAAAAAAAAAAAAAAAAAAAAAAAAAAAAAAAAAATTACATAATATAGAACATCTTTTAATTGCTTACATATTTATTTATTTATTTATTTTAATACCCATACATTCATGCAGAAGTTCAATACTCAACAGATTTCTAGAAAATTCTCAATTCTCAATGGTCTTTAGCATTCATTATTTCTACATATAGACTATCACAAGAACAGGCAACAACAAAACAAAACAATGCCACAATGTGCATGCTTTAGTAGTCTATAAAATAAATATTCATTCAAAATCAACAAATCTTGACACAACAATGAAAAAGCTTGTTCTTTGAATAAATAAAATATTAAACCAACCAATCTACCATCGAAAATACAATGTAGGCCTATGTTCAGCTGGAACAATTAGGTTAAGTGCGTGAAGGTGTACTGAAGTGAAGGGAGCAGGAGAATCCTCCTCAGTGCCTTGTCTTGGAAGATACTGATGACCTCGCTATGGTTTATCTGGATGTCTTTCTCTACGGCAAGCAGGACAAGGTCAGAGAGACGTTTTCCAGCACTTTCCAGGTCCTGGCCTGTAGTTGTATCAATATTATACACCTCGATGAACACCTCAAAGATCTTGCACTGAAACTTGACACTTGTTCTTGGTGCAAAACATCAGATGTTTCATCCAAAAAGATGGCGTACATTTCAGCCTCTTTTATTTCACGTTGTAGCTCCGTCCTGATGTAATTATGTCATTTTGGCTTCTATTAGACAGAATTGACACCTGGGGCCTTGTCTTGGTGACTTTCAATCTGGCAACATTTTCTATATGCAACTTCAGCACAAATACAGTATGGTAAAATACACTCACAAGTTCAAGGAAGCTTCTACGGTTGTTACTGGTGTTGCTCTGATCGTCACCTGGGAATGCTTATCCCTGCCATGCTGTATATTAACCTGGTCACGATTTCTCTATTATATATATTATATATAATATATATAATTATATCGTAATCTCACCATGCTTGTCGTGTGGAACTCTGTGACTGAATGTTGTCTGATTTTTTTTCCGAGGGTGCTCAAGCCATATATTTCCAGAGAACGATCCCTCATCATTTCTGGGATATACCGTATCTGGTTGACAGGATGTGCTATGCCTACACACCAGCACATCGAAATGTAGCTCTCATTGCACCTGAAGTGAAATGCTCTGTAGGATACTGCATAGTAGCTATGTTTGCAATAACTTCCTCTCCTTCATTAACAGCTGGTTCTTGCTCATACACTTCATGTGCTATAGAGGATCCTGCCTCTATCTGACCATCATCTTGATCTAAAGTGTTAGAGAGCATTGTTTCTGTAGCTGTCACTGAACATGCGACACCATAGTTGTTTGTTCTAATTTGGTACAGAACAAATAATTCAGTGAGATGACTTTAATTAGTATTAAGGTTGCAAACCTATTTGTTATGTGGGGTGACATTAACCTGGTTGTAAGAAATAGGACAGTGTTGCATATACATTGGCTAATGGGATTTTTTTTTAATCCAAGGACTTTCTACTGAGACAGGATACATCTGAGCATTTGAGGCTTAAGCAGTTTTCTCATGGTCCCAACTGTGGCAGCTTTGTTTTGGCCAAGGTTTAAGTCATTCAGAGCCTTTGTGTTGTTGTCTTAAATGCACACCACTTCTCTACCACTTTTCTCACATTACTCTCCCACACAGAGACTTATCTTGCTTTCTGAAAGTTCTTAAAAGGATTAAGTTCCTAAAAGTCTTGTGAGAATGCATGAACTATAAGCAAGTCAATTTATTAAACAGAACAGATACTTGGATTAGTGAATTATTAATACAATAGGAGCATTGGGTAAACACTTAATGTTTATTTACATTTTCAACATAATTCAGCTGCTCAGTAAAGACATTGTATGTAATACCTTTTATGCTGTATGCAGACCATGCAGTAATAGTTTTAAACTGAGCTGCAATTCTAAACATATGCATAAGCTGTGCATAACTAACAATAAACATATAGTAAAACAATTTTATGTGACCAAAACAGAATCCCAAAAGAAGCAAAATTGAATAAACGCAATGACATACTTTTAGAAAATTCGAAAGTGTTGCACCAGTAATGCTGTGCATTGCTGAGCAAATCTGCAGCTTTTGGCTTTATCTCTGATTAAACCCCATTGCCATCAGCACCCTGTGACTACATAATCTTTGTCGTGGATATCTCTGAGGAGCGTGAGTAAATAGAGCTCCTTCTGTCTGAGAACTCACTGACGATTGTTGTGCACTGACCAAAGCAAACAGGAAACCACTCTTTCAGAATCTTGAGAACTAAATTTCTGAATTTCTGCCCCACAAAGGCGTAGATTATGGGGTTGAGGCAGCAGTGACTGAACGCTATGGTTTCCACCCACTGCATAGCCATGTGCAGGTCCTGTTCCCACTGACAGGTGTTCATGTAGCCCAATTTGTGCAGGAACTTCAGGAAGATGACGATGTTATAGGGCGTCCAGAAGAGGAAGAAAATAATTATCAAGACAAGGATGAGCTTGACAGCTTTGTGTTTCTTCTGAGACTTCATGGCCATTAAGACGGGGATGATACGCGAGTAGCACAACACCATCACCAAGAGAGGAAAAATCAAGCTGACGATGTTCAGCTCAATGTAAGAGAAGGACTCCCATGCTGTCCCTTGTGGATATTCCACCTTGCATGTACTACCATCTGATTCATTCTTCACTTTAGAGAAAATGATGGTTGGCAGAGAAGCTCCCAAGCTAAGTGCCCACATAAAGAAAGCCACAGCTATGCCAGCTCTGACAGACCGGTGCTTGGAGAAGAGAGAGTTATGGGCATGGACAATGACGGCATAGCGGTCTACAGTCATGAGGATCATGAAGAAGATACTTCCATAGAATCCCAGCATGTAGAGCGCTGTCACTGCACGACACATGAACCTCCCGAAAGTCCACTCAAAGATGGCAGCATAGTGAGCCCAGAAAGGCAATGAGATCAGGAAGAGGAGGTCTGAAAGGGCCAGGTTGAAGAGACACACATCTGTCACATTTGACCTGTTGTGGTACTTGACAAGGACACACAACACCAGGCCATTGCCAATAAATCCCACAATGAAGACAATGCTGTAGAGGTAAGGAAGGATGACTTGGCTGAAGGCCATTACATTGTTGTTGTTGCAGAGCTGGAATCGGGAATCTGAATCTTGGATTAGATTATATTCAGAGTAGTCTTCAGCTGTTTAATTAAAAAAAAACATTGCCTTTGTTATCATGCATCACTACTCAATGTATACTCAACAGAACGGCAAGGCTGCATCTGTAAGTTTGTCAAAATTGTGTTGCTGTGGTAAATTGGAATTTAGCCCAAAGGAAATTCCTCAGGTTAAATGATGTTTCTGGGAAAAATTCAGTAATATGCTGTAGTGTCCTCTATTGGTAGCTAAAGATACTGGTTGTTCTGATAATCTACTCTAGACCAGCAGTTCTCAATTAAATTCTTGAAGATCACCACTCTGGAGAGTTTGACCATCTACCAACAAACAGGATGCAACTGATTAATTCATGCAGTTTAACACAGGTTTTATCAGGTATGGTGAGGGTCTGCAGATCAGGAAAAGTTCCAACTGCAGATCAGGAAAAGTTTTTATTTTAAACCGTTTTATTTAAAAATAAATAAATAAACAAACAAACCCACATTTACATTTGAGAAACAAAGTACCTGATATTTCTTTTAGCAAAACCAAATATATTTTCAACTACAGAAGAAATTTTAGAAACAATTTACAAACTGCAATAATGACCTTCAAGTTAATGCTAACTTTAACAATGATGCAAACTGGATAAGGCACCTTAAACTTACGTGTACTGTTGGAGTACGTCGTATTATTGGAGTATGTCATAGCCATGTCTCATTAGTTCAAATGCTGACTGTCAAATAAGGCTACTGTACGTATATTAGCCTTCAATCTGATAACATATTGAGTTGCAATTTCCTGAGGCGGATCTTCGTTGTATTGATGAAATACGGAATATGAGTTAATGCGCCTCACCCAATCTTTCCACATGCATGCAATAACTAAACAAAATGTATCTTGTTTTTTTTTTTTATCAGAATATTGTTTAATGGTTAAAATATTCTAGATTTCTAGGATACAAAAAATGCACCCACATTGTAGTTTAGACATCTTAGGTTGATACCTTTGATAACTTTTTATTGTGCCAGGCTTGAGTTCAGAAACTAATACAGTATATTTCTAAGTTGATACATGTTTAAAGAAATACTCAAGAAATGAAGCCAAATATTTTTATTCAAGCAAAAAATATTTAAGGTCTTGACAGTGTTATTTGTGACCTCTTAGTAACTAACACCTAATATTGACTCAAATAGTGAGCTTCTTTAGTTATTAGTTAGATAGTTGTGTAAGTTATTCAGTTTTCCTACTGATTAAGAACAAATTAGTTTGACTTGTGTGAAACAATTTCTTTGAATGTATGTTACCAAATTATTCATTGTGTAACTATAATTGTAAATGCATGTGAGCTATTACAATTGAACACATTTTGTTGTGTAGTAGTTACGTTTGCAATTACTTCCTGTCCTTCATTAACAGCTGGTTCTTGCTCATACACTTCATGTGCTATAGAGAATCCTGCCTGTATCTCAACATAATCTTGATCTTGTGTTAGAGAGCACTGTTTCTGTAGCTGTCCCTGAACATGACTCTGCTCTAGACTCTGAACTTTCTTCTTCATCTGTGATGGGTTCTGTATCAGGTGGCAATACATCTCTCTCATCCTCCTTACTGCTAGATGGCCTGATCCAGGATAGAAGAGAGCTGCTACCCTGGGCTGCCTGGTGTAGCTCCCTTTCTTTCTGATTTCATAACCTGTGCTTTGTTTGTATTATGTGGGAATCGGTAAATGAGCATAATCAATGTTGTGCAGCACTGTCAACCTGTTGAGACAAAGGCGGTATATACATCGGAGTCTTGGACACAGTTATAGCCTTTCTTCTTCTTCTTCTTCTTCTTCTTCTTCTAACATCAGTGTTCTTACGAGGCAGATTAAATGAGTGTCTCAAACTGGTGCAGTCCTCAGTAATTTATTTTATTTATTTAAGTTTTTTCATGCTTTCATGTGATTTTAAGGCGTTCGCGTCACGTGAAAAGTAACGAAATTCGACACAGGCGTCAAACCTGGTGAAAATTTAATAGTTACATAGGGCATGGGCATGGTCGCGGAGCTCCATAGCGCCCCCGAATGCAGGCAATGGTCAGGATGAAGTTGCTCTGATGTGCACGAGATTTACCATAGTCATTGATCTCATCAAGTGAGACAAAGTTCACATGGTTGTATCTGACTCCGCCCAACAGGAAGTCGGCTATGTTGGATGAATTGTTGGATTTTCAAAGTTTCCCGCAGAGTTTTGAGAGACTTAAGATGGCTGAAAATCCATGAAACTTTATATATGCATTTGTCTTACGACATTAATTGATGTGATGTTGCATTTTATCATAGTTGTGCCTCATCGGCTCCATAGGGCCCCGTACGTTTTAAATGCACATTTGACACCTTTGGAATGCTCAAAAGCTCAGGATATTTGGCACACTTATTAAAGTATGGCAAAATGACACATTTATTTGGTCATTTAACTTAGGTATGGCCAGTGTACTCCATAGTGCCCCCTAACATTTTTGAATTAGTTTATCACTACAGTTGCCACAAAGTTCATTGAATATTCATGAAATTTTGTAGGGACATTGTCCTCACCATGTTGGACATATTACTAATTGGCTTGTATTAGCTCCGCCCAACAGGAAGTCGGCCATTTTGAAATTTGTGCATTTTCCAACTAATTTTTACAAACTCTTTCGTACTGCATCTACAAAGTTAATTGGATTCGCTTGAAATTTGGTGGATTTAACCTCCCGACATGTATGATAATAAATTGAGAAGGAATAGTGGATATCTTGAAAGAAACTGGAATGACAGGTAATTGAGTTCCTTGACACACAACACTAAACCAGATACAAAGGTCTTTGTGGACAGGACACAGTTGTATTCACATTTATTAAATTTGGCATGAGCATAACTGTCATCATTTCAGAAAATTTTAACATTGGTTTAAGTGAATCCACCCAACAGGAAGTCAGACATTTTGAAATTTGTGCATTTTCCAACAAATTTTCAATTTTGTCCTATCCACAAAGACTTTTGTATCTGGTTTAGTGTTGTATCTCAAGGAAATCAATTCCCTAAGGCTTAAACAGCCATGTAAGGGCCCTACGTACCCCTGTGGCAGGGGGACCTCTCGTTATTATTATTATTATTATTATTATTATTATTATTATTATTATTATTATTATATTGCAGTGGAAAAAAATTAACTTTTCCATTAAGGGGTGATGTTTTCCCACTTAAATTTATTTCCAAGGGCATTTTTTTTACATTTATAATGTAAAAGGGCAATTTTTCTAACCTTATTAAATGGATGTCATCTTTCGTGTCAAATTTTTACATTTAATCAATAACTCATTTAGAACAATAAGACACTATAGGGCTCTTACCAATCAAATGAAATCAGTATCAACAAAATCCACCTTTGCACTGCAGAAGTGGCACAGAAGCTGCATCTGAAGTGGCATTTAGTGGCACGAATGCATTTACATTGTAATTTAAACTGCATGAATAATGTTATGAGATTAATGTTTTAAATGTAAAAAAAAAAAAGTTTGAATATAGAAATATGAAATGTTATTAAATTAAAGTAAATTAAATGATAGAAAGTCCTTTGGCATAACTGGTCTTTAGTAGCGACACCAGAGTTGTTCTAATTTGGTACAGAACAAATAATTCAGTGAGATGACTTTAATTAGTATTAAGGTTGGAAACCTATTTATGTGGGGTGACATTAACCTGGTTGTAAGAAGTAGGGCAGTGTTGCATATACATTGGCTAATGGGGTTTTTTTATCCAAGGACTTACTACTGAGACAGGATACATCTGAGCATTTGAGGCTTGGGGAGCTTTCTCATGGACCCAATTGTGGCAGCTTTGTTTTGGCCAAGGTTTAAGTCATTCAGAGCCTTTGTGTTGTTGCCTCAGATGCACACCGTTTCTCTACCACTTTTCTCACATTACTCTCCCACACAGAGACTTCTCTTGCTTTCTGAAAGTTCTTAAAAGGGTTAAGTTCATAAAAGTCTTGTGAGAATGCATGAACTGTAAGCAAGTCAATTTATTAAACAGAACAGATACTTGGGTTAGTAAATTACTAATACAATAGGAGCATTGGGTAAAAAGCATAATGTTTATTTACATTTTCAACATAATTCAGCTGCTCAGTAAAGACATTGTATGTAATACCTGTTATGCTGTATGCAGACCATGCAGTAATAGTTTTAAATTGAGCTGCAATTCTAAACATACGCATAAGCTGTGCATAACTAACAATAAACGTATAGTAATACAATTTTATGTGACCAAAACAGAATCCCAAAAGAAGCAAAATTGAATAAACGCAATGACATACTTTTAGAAAATTCGAAAGCGTTAGCAAATCTGCAGCTTTTGGCTTTATCTCTGATTAAACCCCATTGCCATCAGCACCCTGTGACTACATAATCTTTGTCGTGGATATCTCTGAGGAGCGTGAGTACATAGAGCTCCTTCTGTCTGAGAACTCACTGACAATTGTTGTGCACTGACCAAAGCAAACAGGAAACCACTCTTTCAGAATCTTGAGAACTAAATTTCTGAATTTCTGCCCCAGAAAGGCGTAGATTATGGGGTTGAGGCAGCAGTGACTGAACGCTATGGTTTCCACCCACTGCATAGCCATGTGCAGGTCCTGTTCCCACTGACAGGTGCTCATGTAGCCCAAGTGTTGCAGGAGCTTCAGGAAGATGACGATGTTGTAGGGCGTCCAGAAGAGGAAGAAAATAATGATCAAGACAAGGATGAGCTTGACAGCTTTGTGTTTCTTCTGAGACTTCATGGCCATTAAGACTGGCATGATACGCGAGTAGCAAAACACCATCACCAAGAGAGGAAAAATCAAGCTGACGATGTTCAGCTCAATGTAAGAGAAGGACTCCCATGCTGTCCCTTGTGGATATTCCACCTTGCATGTACTACCATCTGATTCATTCTTCACTTTGGAGAAAATGATGGTTGGCAGAGAAGCTCCCAAGCTAAGTGCCCACATAAAGAAAGCCACAGCTATGCCAGCTCTGACAGACCGGTGCTTGGAGAAGAGAGAGTTATGGGCATGGACAATGACGGCATAGCGGTCTACAGTCATGAGGATCATGAAGAAGATACTTCCATAGAATCCCAGCATGTAGAGCGCTGTCACTGCATGACACATGAAGCCTCCGAAAGCCCACTCAGAGATGGCGGCATAGTGAGCCCAGAAAGGCAATGAGATCAGGAAGAGGAGGTCTGAAAGGGCCAGGTTGAAGAGACACACATCTGTCACATTTGACCTGTTGTGGTACTTGACAAGGACACACAACACCAGGCCATTGCCAATAAATCCCACAATGAAGACAATGCTGTAGAGGTAAGGAAGGATGACTTGGCTGAAGGTCATTATATTGTTGTTGTTGCAGAGCTGGAAGTTGTCTCCATTTTGGATTTGATTATAGTCAGAGTAGTCTTCAGCTGTTGAAGAAAAAAAAACATTGCCTTTGTTATCATGCATGACTACACAGTGTATACTCAACAGAGCGGCAAGGCTGCATCTGTAAGTTTGTCAAAATTGTCTTGCTGTGGTAAATTGGAATTTAGCTCAAAGGAAATTCCTCAGGTTAAATGTTGTTTCTGGGGAAAATTCAGTAATATGCTGCAGTGTCCTCTATTGGTAGCTAGAGATACTGGCTGTTCTGATAATCTACTCTAGACCAGCAGTTCTCAATTAAATTCTTGAAGATCACCACTCTGGAGAGTTGGACCACATGGTCAAACCAACAAACTGGATGCAACTGATTCATTCGTGCAGTTTAACACAGGTTTTATCAGGTATGGTGAGGGTCTGAAAAAATCCAACTGCAGATCAGGAAGTTTTTATTTTAAACCGTTTTATTTAAAAATAAATAAATAAATAAACAAACCCACATTTACATTTGAGAAACAAAGTACCCGATATTACTTTTAGCAAAACCAAATATATTTTCAACTACAGAAGAAATTTTAGAAACAATTTACAAACTGCAATAATGACCTTCAAGTTAATGCTAGCTTTAACAACGATGCAAACGGGATAAGGTAACTTAAACTTACGTGTACTGGTGGAGTACGTCGTATTATTGGAGTATGTCATAGCCATGTCTCATTAGTTCAAATGCTGACTGTCAAATAAGGCTACTGTACGTATATTAGCCTTCAATCTGATAACATATTGAGCTGCAATTTCCTGAGGCGGATCTTTGTTGTATTGATGAAATACTGAATATGAGTTAATGCGCCTCACCCAATCTTTCCACATGCATGCAATAACTAAACAAAATGTATCTTTTTCATCAGAATATTGTTTAATGGTTAAAATATTCTAGATTTCTAGGATACATAATGCAAAAAATGCACCCACGATGTTGTTTAGAAGTTTTAGGTTGATACCAAGAACTTTTTATTGTACCAGGCTTGAGTTCAGAAACTAATACAGTATATTTCTAAGTTGATACATGTTTAAAGAAATACTCAAGAAATGAAGCCAAACATTTTTATTCAAGCAAAAAATATTTAAGGTCTTGACAGTGTTATTTGTGACCTCTTAGTAACTAACACCTAATATTGACTCAAATAGTGAGCTTCTTTAGTTATTAGTTAGATAGTTGTGTAAGTTATTCAGTTTTCCTACTGATTAAGAACAAATTAGTTTGACTTGTGTGAAACATAATTTGTTTGAATGTATGTTACCAAATTATTCATTGTGTAACTATAATTGTAAATGCATGTGAGCTATTACAGTTGAACACATTTTGTTGTGTAGTAGTTACGTTTGCAATTACTTCCTGTCCTTCATTAACAGCTGGTTTTTGCTCATACACTTCATGTGCTATAGAGAATCCTGCCTGTATCTCAACATAATCTTGATCTTGTGTTAGAGAGCACTGTTTCTGTAGCTGTCCCTGAACATGACTCTGCTCTAGACTCTGAGCTTTCGTCTTCATCTGTGATGGGTTCTGTATCAGGTGGCAATACATCTCCCTCGTCCTCCTTACTGCTAGATGGCCTGATCCAGGATAGAAGAGAGCTGCTACCCTAAGTCGCCTGGTGTAGCTCCCTTTCTTTCTGATTTCATAACCTGTGCTTTGTTGGTATTATGCGGGAATCGGTAAATGAGCATAATCAATGTTGCGCAGCACTGTCAACCTGTTGAGACAAAAGCGGTATATACATCGGAGTCTTGGACACAGTTATAGCCTTTCTTCTTCTTCTTCTTCTTCTTCTTCTTCTAAGATCAGTGTTCTTATGAGGCAGATTAAACGAGTGTCTCAAACTGGTGCGGTCCTCAGTAATTATCTTCGCTTGTTCATTCGGAGTTGCTTTCTGTGGTGTCCCAGAGCCTAGTGATTGCTGTGTTATTCACTGCTCGTTCAGTAAACAACAAGGTTCTGCTTTTATCGGACATCATCTCAGATAGGAAACTGGATTCACTGTTCTTATCGGAAACGTGGCATAAACAAAATGATGGACTTCTCTTTAGCCAGAATACTCCAAAGGGCTATGGGCTGTTTGATCTCCCACAACTCACGGCAGAAGTGGAGGAAACATTGTAGTACACAAATTGCAACTTGGCATCATCACTGTGTGTGTATTACAGTTTCCATCATTTGAACACTTTGTGTTGAGTCTCTCTGCCTCCAAAGCAACTGTCATCGCTACCGTCTATCGACCGCCAAAGCCAAATGAAGCTTTTTTGTCTGAGTTTGCTGATTTATTGTGTTTTAAATTCAAGAGAATCTTTATTTTGGGAGGGTTTTAATACACACATTGACCAAAATGACTGTGTGATGACAAAGGACTTTTTATTTTTACTGGATTGTTTTAATCTTACAGTTTATTAGTGGCCCAACACACAGCAAAGTTCATACTCTAGACCTTGTGATTGCAAATGATTAATTAGTGTCTCAGCTGTCTTCTGTTGATATTGGTCTTTCTGACCATTTGGTAGTCTTTTTAAATCTGGAACTGCCTGTTCTTTGTACATCATCTTCACACACTGTTCATTTACATAAATTGAAATCAATGAATCCAACAGTTTTTGCAGACTCTGTCATTTCCTCTCTTCATGGATTCTGATCAGCTCCTCTTGAAGATAAGATTTTACAGGGGAATAATATTCTCGATTCTAATCTGGACTCCTTTTCTCCCTTGAAGCCTGCAATGTGACTGTTGCTCGTTCTGCTCCTTGGTATAATGTCACCCTGCGCTCTATGAAGGCAGCTTGTCGTAAAATGCAGCGCAAGTGACGTGACTCTGGCTTGAATGTATTTTTTCAAGCTTGGAAAAGACAGCCTGGAGGAATATAGAGCTGCAATTGAGTCTACAAGATCTGCTTATTTTTCTCAGATTATTGAGAATAATCAAAGCAATCCCAGGCATCTCTTCCGTATTATAGACAAACTCCTCAAAGTGGCACCTCTTTACCTGTTTCAAATCAGTTATGTAATAAGTTTTTCTTTATTTATTCAGTTCTAAAATTGACAATGTTTATAACCTATTTCATGCTACACCTGTTTCCTCTTTAACACTCTGCTTGCCTAATATCTCCGGCACATCTTTCACAAATGTTTTCTCAAATTGACTCAGAGTTTCTTACTAGGGAGGTTTCACGTATGAAAGCCACCACTTGCATGCTTGATCCCCTCACTACAAGCTTATTTAAATCTTGTTTGAATTCTTTCTGCCCGATTCTTCTCAGCATTATTAACGACTCTGTGCGCTGGTCTTGTACCAGCAGCATTGAAAACTGCTGCTGTAACCCCAGTTCCAAAAAAGCATAATCTTGATTTGGACAATTTAAATAATTAGCATCCTGTATCAAACCTTCCCTTTTTGGCAAAAAAATTTAGAACGTGTTGTGGCTTTGCAACTTCACAATCACCTTACTGTTAATAATCTTTTCGAGCCCCTTCAGTCTGGTTTTCGTAAACTTCACAGTACAGAGACAGCTTTGCTTAAGGTCACGAATGATCTGTTAATAGCCTCAGATTCTGGTTCTCTTTCCATCTTTATCCTTCTTGATCTTAGCGCTGCTTTTGACACTGTCAATCACAACCTCTTACTCAACCGACTTGAAAATGTCTGGTGTTTCTGAGACTGTTATAACCTGGTTTAGATCTTAGCTCTCTGATCGCCGCCAGTTTGTTTATATGAGAGGTTTCAGGTCTGAGATCGGCTCTGTTCCCACTGGTGTCCCTCAGGGATCAATTTTAGGCCCCTTACTTTTTAGTATTTATATATTTCCTCTTGGATTGCTCTAAAGATCACTCAGGCTTCATTATCACTTCTATGCAGATGATGCTCAGATTTATATTCACTCTAAGCCGGGTCAAAATGTGGCTGTTTCTTTTCCCTCGCATTGTATTTCTGAGATAAAAACATGGATGACCCAAAACCTTTTGTGTCTTAATAGTGATAAGACTGAGGTTTTGCTTATTGGCTCTTCTCATCTGCTTTGTAAAGCTGGTTTACTAATGTTGAAGGTAAACGTCTCTGCTTTGGAGTTCCAAACTAAATTAAAAAATCTAGGTGTCATATTTGATTCGAGTTTGTCTTTTGACCCACACATACAATCTACTGTCAAGAATTCCTTTTTTCATCTCAGAAATATTGCTAGACTTTGCCTTACGTTATCTTCTCCTGTGACTGAAAGGCTTATCAACACTTTTGTATTTTCTCGTATTGATTACTGCAGTGCACTTCTTGCTCGGGGTTCCTAAAGCCACACTAAATAAATTGCAATGTGTGCAAAAGTCTGCTGCTAGGATCCTGACTGCTGTCAGGAGAAATGAACACATCACTCCAATACTGAATTCCTTGCACTGGCTCAGGTTTCAAGTTGATTTTAAAATCCTTATGCTCACATATAAGGCACTGTATGGTCTGGCCCCTCAGTATCTGTCTGCGCTTTTAAATTGATATACTCCCAAGCATCATTTGCACTCCGCTCAGGCTGTCCCACAAACACGGTTGCGATCTGTAGGGGACAGGGCTTTCTCATCCTATGCTCCTAGACTCTGGAATGCACTCCCTGTTCATATTAGAGATGCACAGAATTTGAGCATTTTTAAATTTAATTTTTTCTAGTTTAGCTTTTTCATAATGGTCTTAATCATTTTGTATTTGAGTCTGTTTTTTTTTTTTTGTATGTTTGTGTTTTTACCTGTGTTTTTTTTATCTTTTTTTTTTATTATTGTGTAAAGTGCCTTGAGAAGCTGCTTTAAAGGCACTATATAAAAATACATATTATTATTATTATTATTATTGTTACCATTATTATTACTATTATTATTATTATTATTATTATTATTATTAGGGCCCAAGCACCGAAAATGCCGTGCCTCCGGTGCAAACTGGAGGGCTCATGCACCGGAGGTGCAGGGCCCTAGTGTTTTCTGCATGTTTATTATTTTATTTATTTTATTTTTTTCATGCATTCATGTGATTTTAAGGCATTCACGTCATGTGAAAAGTAACAAAATTCGACACAGGCGTCAAACCTGGTGAAAATGTAATAGTTACATAGGGCATGGGCATGGTCGCGGAGCTCCGTAGCACCCCCGAATGCAGGCAGTGGTCGAGATGAAGTTGCTCTGATGTGCACGAGATTTACCATAGTCATTGCTCTCATCAAGTGAGACAAAGTTCACATGGTTGTATCTGACTCCCAACAGGAAGTCGGCCATGTTGGATGAAATGTTGGATTTTCAAAGTTTCCCGCGGAGTTTTGAGAGACTTAAGATGGCTGAAAATCCATGAAACTTTATAAATGCAATTGTCTTATGACATTAATTGATGTGATGTTGCATTTTATCATAGCTGTGCCTCATCGGCTCCATAGTGCCCCGTACGTTTTTAAATGCACATTTGACACCTTTGGAATGCTCGAAAGCTGGCACACTTATTAAAGTATGGCAAAATGACACATTTATTTGGTCATTTAACTTAGGTATGGTCAGTGCACTCCATAGTGCCCCCTAACATTTTTGAATTATTTTATCACTACAGTTGCCACAAAGTTCATTGAATATTCATGAAATTTTGTAGGGACATTGTCCTCACCATGTCGGACATATTACTAATTGGCTTGTATTAGCTCCACCCAACAGGAAGTCGGCCATTTTGAAATTTGTGCATTTTCCAACTAATTTTTACAAACTCTTTCGTACTGCATCTACAAAGTTAATTGGATTCTCTTGAAATTTGGTGGATTTAACCTCCCGACATATATGATAATAAATTGAGAAGGAATAGTGGATATCTCAAAAGAAAGTGGAATGACAGGTAATTGAGTTCCTTGACACACAACATTAAACCAGATACAAAGGTCTTTGTGGACAGGACACAGTTGCATTCACATTCATTAAATTTGACATGAGCATAACTGTCATCATTTCAGAAAATTTTAACATTGGATTGAGTGAATCCGCCCAACAGGAAGTCGGCCATTTTGAAATTTGTGCATTTTCCAATAAGTTTTCAACTCTGTCCTGTCCAAAAAGACTTTTGTATCTGGTTTAGTGTTGTATCTCAAGGAAATCAATTCCCTAAGGCTTAAACAGCCATGTAAGGGCCCTACGTACCCCTGTGGCAGGGGGACCTCTCGTTATTATTATTATTATTATTATTATTATTATTATTATTGCAGTGGAAAAAATTAACTTTTCCATTAAGGGGTGATGTTTTCCCACTTAAATTTATTTCCAAGGGCATTTTTTTTACATTTATAATGTAAAATGGCAATTTTTGTAACCTTATTAAATGGATGTCATCTTTCATGTCAAATTTTTACATTTAATCAATAAACTCATTTAGAACAATAAAACACTATAGGGCTCTTACCAATTAAATGAAATCAGTATCAACAAAATCCACCTTTGCACTGCAGAAGAGGCACAGAAGCTGCATCTGAAGTGGCATTTAGTGGCACGAATGCATTTACATTGTAATTTAAATTGTATGAATAATGTTATGATATTAATGTTTTAAATGTAAGAAATAGGACAGTGTTGCATATACATTGGCTAATGGGTTTTTTTTTTTTTTAATCCAAGGACTTTCTACTGAGACAGGATACATCTGAGCATTTGAGGCTTAAGCAGCTTTCTCATGGTCCCAACTGTGGCAGCTTTGTTTTGGCCAAGGTTTAAGTCATTCAGAGCCTTTGTGTTGTTGCCTCAAATGCACACCATTTCTCTATCACTTTTCTCACATTACTCTCCCACACAGAGACTTCTCTTGCTTTCTGAAAGTTCTTAAAAGGGTTAAGTTCCTAAAAGTCTTGTGAGAATGCATGAACTGTAAGCATGTCAATTTATTAAACAGAACAGATACTTGGGTTAGTAAATTACTAATACAATAGGAGCATTGGGTAAACACTTAATGTTTATTTACATTTTCAACATAATTCAGCTGCTCAGTAAAGACATTGTATGTAATACCTGTTATGCTGTATGCAGACCATGCAGTTATAGTTTTAAATTGAGCTTCAATTCTAAACATACGCATAAGCTGTGCATAACTAACAATAAACGTATAGTAAAACAATTTCACATGACCAAAACAGAATCCCTTCACCAACTGAAAAAAAAGAAGCAAAATTGAATAAACGCAATGACATACTTTTAGAAAATCGAAAGCGTTGCACCAGTAATGCGGTGCATTGCTGAGCAAATCTGCAGCTTTTTGATTTCCTCTGATAAAACCCTGTTGCCATCAGCACCCTGTGGCTACACAATCTTTGTTGTGGATATCTCTGAGGAGCGTGAGTACATAGAGCTCCTTCTCTCTGAGAACTCACTGACAATTGTTGTGCACTGACCAAAGCAAACAGGAAACCACTGTTTTAGTATCTTGAGAACTAAATTCCTGAATTTCTGCCCCACAAAGGCATAGATTATGGGGTTGAGGCAGCAGTGACTGAACGCAATGGTTTCCACCCACTGCACAGCCATGTGCCGGTCGTTCTCCCACTGACAGGTGTTCATGTAGCCCAATTTGTGCAGGAACTTCAGGAAGACGACGATGTTGTAGGGCGTCCAGAAGAGGAAGAAAATAATGATCAAGAGAAGGATGAGCTTGACAGCTTTGTGTTTCTTCTGAGACTTCATGGCCATTAAGACGGGGATGATACGCGAGTAGCAGAATACCATCACAGAGAGAGGAAAAATCAAGCCGAGGATGTTCAGCTCAATGTAAGAGAAGGACTCCCATGCTGTCCCTTGTGGATATTCCACCTTGCATGTACTACCATCTGATTCATTCTTCACTTTGGAGAAAATGATGTTTGGCAGAGAAGCTCCCAAGCTAAGTGCCCACATAAAGAAAGCCACAGCTATGCCAGCTCTGACAGACCGGTGCTTGGAGAAGAGAGAGTTATGGGCATGGACAATGACGGCATAGCGGTCTACAGTCATGAGGATCATGAAGAAGATACTTCCATAGAATCCCAGCATGTAGAGCGCTGTCACTGCATGACACATGAAGCCCCCGAAGGTCCACTCAGAGATGGCGGCATAATGGCCCCAGAAAGGCAATGAGATAAGGAAGAGGAGGTCTGAAAGGGCCAGGTTGAAGAGGCACACATCTGTCACATTTGACCTGTTGTGGTACTTGACAAGGACACACAACACCATGCCATTGCCAATAAATCCCACAATGAAGACAATGCTGTAGAGGGTAGGAAGGAAGACTTGGCTGAAGGCCCTTACATTGTTGTTGTTGCATATCTGGTACATGTCAGTAGCTATGCCATAGTAATCGGCATATTCATCAGCTGTTTAAGAAAAAAAAAAATCACCTTTGTTATCAAGCATCACTACATATGTAAGTTTGTCAAAATTGTGTTGCTGTGGTAAAATAGAATTTAGCATAAAGGAAATTCCTCAGGTTAAATGTTGTTTCTGTGGAAAATTCAGTAATGACCTGTAGTGTCCTCTATTGGTAGCTAGAAATATCAGGTAATCTGGTAATCTACTCAAGACCAGCCGTTTAAATTAAATTCTTGGAGATCACTCCTCTGGAGAGTTTGACCATCTACCAACAAACAAACTGGATGCAACTGATTCATTCACGCAGTTTAACACAGGTTTTATCAGGTATGGTGAGGGTCTGCAAAAATCCAACTGCAGATCAGGAAAAGTTTTTATTTCAAACCGTTTTATTTTTAAAAAATAAATAAGTAAGTAAATAACTCAACGAACCCACATTTAAGTTAGAGAAACAAAGTACTTGATATTACTTTTAGCAAAACCAAGTGCATTTCCAACTACAGAAGAAATTTTAACAATAATGAAATTGGAATAAGGCAACTTAAACTTACATGTATTGTTGGAGTTTGTCATATTGCTGGAGCATATCATAGCCATGTCTCATTAGTTCAAATGCTTACTGTCAAATCAGGTTATGTACATTAAACTTCAATCTGATAACAGATTCAATCTGATAACAGACTGAGCTGCAGTTTCCTGAGGCGGATCTTCATTGTATTGACGAAATACTGAATATGAGTATATCTTACCACATCATACACATGAGTATATCTTACCAAAAAATGCACCCACGATGTTGTTTAGAAGTTTTAGGTTGATACCAAGAACTTTTTATTGTACCAGGCTTGAGTTCAGAAACTAATACAATATATTTCTATTAATTAATACATGTTTAAAGAAATACTCGTGAAATGATGCCAAACATTTTTATTCAAGCAAAAATATTTAAGGTCCTGACAGTGTTATTTGTGACCTCTTAGTAACTAACACCGATGTTCTACTACTCCAATATCATCCCCATATCCCCATATTAACGATGCCGTGATGTCTCATGTCCGGCTAATACTGTTCTTGCTCTGTCGTACAGCATTGTCAACTGCATTGTCAAAAAAAAAAAAACCTTTTAAAAGTTTTCAAGTGTAGATCAGTCTTCTCTATAAGCATGTAGTTATCATTATCTAATTACTAATGAATGAATATTAACCACAACATCACCATCTAACAAGTAAAACTGCACCTGAGTGCATAACCACAGATGAACATATTCTATTATAGCCTCGGGCTATCTAGCTAGCCCCTATAGCTTAGTGTAAACTAAAAGACGTAGCCAACATTGATGGTCACTGACTAGTTAGCTAGCTAGCATTTAGCTAGCCGTGACAGAAGTTAGCCCTGTACTTCATGGTTAGCCAAGAACAGGAAATGAAATTACAGGTAAAGAGCAGACAGAAAGAAAAAAAGTTTAATTAAGCTGTTTGTCACAAGAAACAAACTAAATATTTCAATATGAAGATAGTGATCATGCACTAAAAATGGTATGATTTTTATTTAGTTTTATAGCTACACTATATGGCCAAAAACATGTGGACACCTGACCATCACACACATGTGGTTCTTCCACAATTGTATAGTTCCTTTACTGGAACTAAGAGGCTCAAACCTGTTCCAGCTAAACAATGCCCCTGTGCACAAAGCAAGCTCCATGAAGACATGGTTTGCCAAGGAGTAGAAGAACTTGACTGGTTTACACAGTTTCCTGACCTCGATGCCACTGAACACCTTTGAGATGAATTGAAACACTGACTGCACGCCATGCTTCCTCACCCAACATCAGTACCTGACCTCTCGAATGCTTTTGTGGCTGAAACAAGAAAATCTCCACATCTATGTTACCAAATCTACTGCAAAGTCTTCCCAGAAGAGTGGTGTTTATTGTAACTGCAAAGGAGGGACTAAATCTGGAATGGGGCGTTCAACATAGACATATGGATGTGATGGTCTGGTGTCCGCAAACTTTTTCCCAAATAGTGTACATGTATGTGGGTAATTATGGGCCATTTTAAATATATGCCCATTCATTTGTGACACTGAAAACCCATTTTTCCTCTTCTCTTGTTATAGTTTATATAGAACATGGGTGCTAAGATTAATTTAAAGATATAGGACATTAGTTCCTATTCAAAATGCACACAAAAGTAACAAAGGGATGACTTCCACAGCATCTGTTTATTATTATTAATGGCTGTGCAAGTCGTGTTTTTTGTTTTGAGATGGATAAAACTGCATTCTGAGATGCTTTTCTGCTCACCGTTTTTGTAAAGAGTGGTTTATGTGAGTTGCTGTAAGCCTTCCTGTCACCTCAGACTAGTTTGGTCATTCTCCTCTGATCTCTCTTATCACAGACCTGCCGCTCACAGTAACTGTAAAATTCAGTAATGGGCTGCAGAGCCCTCTACTGGTAGCTCGAAATATTAGTTGATTTCAGTCGTTTAATCTAGGCCAGGGGTTCCTAGAGATTACTGCCCTGTGGAGTTTGATATTTTTCCTACTGTGAACAGAACTAATCTGACTAAACTGGTGGAAATCCTTAATATTTGGAGCATCTGTGGGAGTCTGGAAAAAAAAAAAAATGAGACTCTGCAGGACGATAACTTGAGAGCTGTGGCTCGGGATCAGAGGTATTCAGTGAAAATGTATAAAAGGTGAATATCATTCACATGTATATCAATTTTGAAGCCTTTGTTATTCCTGTAAAGTGTTCACAATTGCACATTCCTAACTGCTGTCATGTACGGAAACCCTAAGCGGCATTATTAATTGTTTCTTTCATGTTTTCTCGTGGTCTCGCCTTAATTTTTCTGTGTACTTCCATCATCCATTGTGCCAAAGTCAATGTTTTTTTTTTTTTTACTGGGTTTTTGGTTAAATGCCTGAAATAAGGTCTAGGACTAAGACAAGCTCACGATATTTTGTCATTTTATTCTACGACATAAAATACATCAGTAATACACCACTCGTGATTTTTTTTAAGCTTTTACGTGGTTTGAAAAAGGCGGTTGCTAACAAGTGGCTAAATGAGACTATAGAGGTTGTCGGGGACGTTAAACATCATCGCGCCGAACAGGAAAACTCATCTACTACAGCCTCGTTGTGTTTATACTCACACTCTTGCAAACTATTTCAACTCAAACTTTCCAACTTGTAGATTTATCAATTTATAGCATTTTCCGATTGTATTATTTTTAAAATAAAGTTTGAAAGAGTTGTCGGAAGCGTAGCGGTGGTGACGTTAAAGCCATGCGACCGTGGTGTACTTCGTTTATAGCTTCTGGCGAGTGTATAGGCTTCAAAATTCATTCAAGTTGTGTTCATTTGTGAAGATTATCTTAATGAACAAAACGTGTAAGAATCATAAACTTTTGTTTGTCACAGAGTTTATTTTCTGCAATAATCCAAAAATCAATGGAAAAATCCTTTTGGATTTTTGTCGAGGGAACCAGGGTGATGCTAACTTCCGGGTTGGCCTACAAAAATACCTCATGCCTGCAGGATCGAGGACTTCCACATTAGTGTCCAACACTTGAGAAGGGGGACACACTCCCTTCTCTCTTAATGTGGAGATAAAGTCCGTCTCTACACCGGGCAGCAGTTATTACATTTATGATGGCGAAGATGTCAACGTGCATGTAATACCAGTCCCATTCACAAGGCGCGAGATTAAATAACGCTGTAAGGAAACAGCTTTTGATGTGTCAAGATCACGAGAAAACCCAAAGAAAAAAATAATAATACATGCCCGCTTAGGGCTTCCATACTCACGTCTTTGCAACTGACAAATAATACTGATTACATTATATTAAATTTACTATCAAACTTTCACTGCTGGGCCTTAACTCTTAACCTTTAACCCAACTGCCATCAATGTAACTTCGCGATGGTAAAAATAATGCTGTTTCGAGTCAGGCCAAATCACACCACCCTATCATTAATTGTTTTCTTATGTCGCTTTTAATTAAGTACATTTTGTTATATATTAAATGCGCTGGGGGAACTTTTTTCATCCCATCATGACTCAGAATGTGACATTACACAATTTTTCTTGGTATTGAAGGTGCAAACAGGTTTTTTTCAAAACTTTTGAAATGATTAATCAGAATAACGACAGGTCTATTATTAGCGTCCCATCATTGCTCATGTGTTCAGTGGGGTGAAATATCAAACCTCTAGGAACATCTTTCAAAATAAAATAAAACAAAATAAACGGGCTCCGTATACATAATGACGTACGTAGAGTATGACACATATATAACACGCAAACATTTACATCTTAATGAGATTTAATTGAAATGTAAACGTCATGTGATTGCGTATTATAAGAATAGAATATATATATATATACATTTTAATGGGCTTATGACACCTTTTGATTGCTGCATGCTCTGTTACAAGCATAAACATTTTAAATTACGCACAACCTATGAAAATGGCATTAACTTAAAAAGTAAAATAATGAATGTGTAACCAAAAAACTTCTTCAGAAAAAGTGAAATCAAACCAAAGTATGAAGAATTGTGAAATGCGCTTTGGTGATGACACCTGGAATGATTAGCCCAGGTTTTAACTGCTGAATTTTTGGCTACACAATGTTTGTGCTGGAAATCATTGACTAGTGTGAGGACATAGAGCCCTTCCTCTCTGAGAACTCACTGCCGATTGTTGTGCACTGACCAAAGCAAACAGGAAACCACTGTTTTAGTATCTTGAGAACCAAAGTCCTGAATTTCTGCCCCACAAAGGCGTAGATTATGGGGTTGAGGCAGCAGTGACTGAACGCTATGGTTTCCACCCACTGCGTAGCCATGTGCAGGTCCTGTTCCCACTGACAGGTGCTCATGTAGCCTAATTGGCGAAGGAACTTCAGGAAGATGACAATGTTGTAGGGCGTCCAGAAGAGGAAGAAAATAATAACCAAAGCCAGGATGAGCCTGACAGCTTTGTGTCTCCTCTGAGTCTTCATCGCCATTAAGATGGGGATGATGCGCATGTAACAGAACACCATCACCGAAAGAGGAAAGATCAAGCCGAGGATGTTCAGTTCAATGTAAGAGAATAACTTCCATGCTGTCCCTTCTGGATATTCCTCTGTGCATATCCACCCGTTTGATTCATTCTTCACTTTAGAGAAAATGATGTTTGGCAGAGAAGCTCCCAAGCTAAGTGCCCATATAAACAAAGCCAGGGCTATGCTAGCTCTGACAGACCGGTGCTTGGAGAAGAGAGATTTATGGGCACGGACAATGACAGCGTAGCGGTCCAAGGTCATGAGGATCATGAAGAAGATACTTCCATAAAATCCCAGCATGTAGAGCGCTGTCACTGCATGACACATGAAGCCCCCGAAGGTCCACTCAGAAATGGCAGCGTAGTGAGCCCAGAAAGGCAATGAGATCAGGAAGAGGAGGTCTGAAAGGGCCAGGTTGAAGAGGCACACATCTGTCACATTTGAACTGTTGTGGTACTTGACCAGGACACACAGCACCAGGCCATTTCCAATGAATCCCACGATGAAGACAATGCTGTAGAGGGAAGGAAGTAAGACTTGGTTGAAGGCACTTACATTGGTGTTGTTGCAGAGCTGGAAGTTGTCATCTAGACCTCCGTAGTCAGGGTATTCATCTGCTGTTTATGAAACAAACAATGGTCTCATTTTGACAAAAATTAAAATGCAGTAATACATACTAAAAAAGACTAATACATGTTTTTCTGTGTGGCTACACTTAAAAAAAAAGCAGATGCAATTGCTAGTGTGCCTTTTTTATTATCAACGACTCAACAATAATAATAACAATAATAACAATAATAATAATAATACATTTATTTTATATAGCGCCTTTCTCACACCCAAGGTCACTTTACACAGTATATACACATATATACCCCTAAACACATAAACATACATACATAACATATACATATTTATATACACATATACATACATAACTTGTCATTGGTTTTACATCACAAATGTTGGTACTGTGCTGGATCGCCATCTATTGGGAGCTATAAATAATGTCTGTTTTCAATAATCTGCTCTAGACAGTATGAAAGTGTTTTGTTTTTTAGAAATTTCAGATACACGTTGCTAACTGGAGTAATGACTATTGACAGCCATTACAATTAAATGATGCAAAATGGAAACGTTCCACCTACTTGTCACGTTGGGGTACATCGTAGCCATGTCTCCTCAGTGCCAGACTGACTGTGAAAGCAGGCTGTGGAAGCTGCTAGCGTATATGTATAGGCTGAGCTGCTATTTCCTAGGGTGGGGCTTTCCTTCTGACAGGAAAGTATTTATTAGTCATTTTAACACCTTGTATTTAAGATCTTTTATATACATACGTATACAGCAAGCTACTTTGTTATCATGGCCATTAATAAAAGTACTATACAACTAAAATGGAATTGAAATTTAATTGAATGCACATACATTCAATTGTGTTATATATCATAATCCCCACTGTAAACTTTTAATGAGAAGCACTTTCCATGCATATTCAGTTATTAAATTAGCAATTAAAAATAAATGCATAAAAGAAACAGGACTGACTGCAGCCCTAATAGTCTAATGATTTACTTAAAGAATAAAAATGTTCTTAGCATGGACAGTATATACAGGGTTTTCAAGTAATAAGTGTATAATATAATTATATTTTCAGCTACACTTCATCATATTACTGAATATTTATACAGTGAGATAAAATATAAAGAATCAATGATCACAGGACAACATAACATACAGTGCAAGGTTAAAGTTAGTGTTATGACACTAACAGATTTGTTTGGCATTAGGAAAAAAAAAAACCCAAAGATGTTTAGCTACAAGAACAAAGAAAAGACACCAGGCAAATTGCCGAATGCTTATAATTTCCCCAAGTTTCCTTATTTGCATTTATTTATCTATTTATTTTGTACTTCTTTGTTAGTTTGAATCTTTTCTCACTTATTGCTCATGGAAATCGTTCGCATTGTGCTGCAGTGCCACCTATTGGTACATGTCTGAACTGACATAAACATTCCACAAGCCTGGGTCTTTAATGTATAGCAGTAATCCTGTGTTTAAACATGCTACATAGATTTTTAGCCCTCTGGCTGTTCCTGAAGGTAAAATTAACTCTGAGAATTACTGTTAGTAGGATGTTGTAAAGGATCAGCTCACTTAGTGGTTAGCACATTCGCCTCACACCTCCAGGGTCCGGGGTTCGATTCCCGCTGGGGTTTGCGGTGTGGGGTTTGCGGTTTGGGGTGTGTGGAGTTTCCTCCAGGTACTCTGGTTTCCTCCCCCAGTCCAAAGAAATGCATGGTAGGCTGATTGGTGTGTCCAAAGTGTCCGTAGTGTATGAATGGGTGTGTGAGTGTATATGTGATTGTGCCCTGCGATGGACTGGCACAATGTCCAGGGTGTACCCCGCCTTGTGCCCGATGCTCCCTGGGATTGGCTCCAGGTTCCCCCGCGACCCTGAAGAAGGAGTAAGCGGTAGAAGATGGATGGGTGGATTCGAGTCTTGCCACCTCACAGGTCCAGGATCCAGGATCTGTGTTTCGATCCTGAGCTTCTGTAGAGTGGGACTTGCTTGATTAAAGCTCTAGCTGCTTAGGAGCATTCTTGTAAGGTGTCCAAACCAGCTCAAATGCCACCCCTCAATTCAGAGCAGCGGGCTCTACTCCTCGAGAAGCTTCTCATCCGATCATGTAAAATAAGTCCAGCAATCAGGAACCTACTTTTGGTCACTACCCAAATGCCTGCCAGAGGTTCAGAAGACCTCCTTCTTCAGCTTGAGAGCTTCCCTCACTACTGGTGTCCACCAGCCCATCTCAGGGTAACTACCATAACAGGTACAGACAGACTTCTGGCCATACCCTCTTTCAGCTACCTCTAAGATTGAGGATTTGAACATAGTCTATTCAGACTCAATGTCCCTGACCACACATTTTAGAGTTTTGTCTTTCCTCAGGAGCTCTATGGAGTCATTAGCAATTACTTAGTCAAGCATCTGCTTCAACTTCTCCAAGAAATAGTCATGTACAAACACCACTCAGAGTTTTCCTTTCTAAGAGTTAAAATCTCACTGAGGCAAATGTCTTGTACTCTGGGAAAACCCCCAACTGGGGACTGGAGTGTATCCCCACACTGAGGTGGATGACAACTCTAGAGTAGGAAAGATATCAACTTGGTAACAGTAAAAAAATTAAAATATTTGTTGCAGGAGCCCTTAATGTGTGAGGATGTAAGGCCAACTATATCTGGCCCATACTTTTCCATCTAACACACTAACTCTGGCTCTTTTCCCACCAGTGTGATGGCAAAGTGACATTCCATCTTCCCAAAGCCAGGTTCCATTAGTAGGGCTACAGAGATATTGTGCTTTGTATGTGAATGTGATACAGTGGTTTATCATGTTAAGGAACAGATTCATGTCAAGCTGTATTAAAGTACAGTATAACACATGCATGTGGTTTAGCACTAATGCACTAATACACAGTGTTAACTACTGTCACCTTTTTGCACCAAGCACCTAATATTGACTCAGTTAGTGCACTTTGATTTATTTATCATAGTCCCTAATACTTGTAAAAAAAAAATAATAATAATAAAAATAAATAAATAAATAAATAATAATAATAATAATAATAATAATAATAATAATAATAATTGTTTAGAAAGATGGATTTCTTTTGTTTGAAAAACCAAATTTGACAAAATGCTTGAACCCTAATTGTCCTTAATTGTGTATCTGAACTGTTAAAACTTATTTAACTTTACACCAGTAAATATAACTATAAATGGATATGATGCAAAATGTGCCATTTCTTAAAGAAAATAAAAATGGAAATTGTTGGCAAATCACTGTGGCATAAGAGGACTAAAACACTTCAGGATGTGCTGTTATTGGGAAATAATCAGCTTCAGGGTGGGAACAGTAAAAGCACACCATCAAAATGTTTTATTTCTCACTTAATGTATATGAACTATTACAATAAATATATTTTGTTTGACTCAGATGCTTCATGTGCCAAATGCAAGGCTATGCCAATGCTAACTCAACAGGCATGGCAAGCTGGCCTAAAACCCAAGGTTGGGGGCCAGGCCTAAAATCCTGGTCCAGCCAGGAAAGCCTCTAACACGCAAATTCTCAGACGTTGTGCTGGAGGAAAAAGCCCAGAAATTGCCTTGAGGCTCTCTCTGAGCAGATGGAGTCATTGACATCAGACATGGCTCAGCCACAATAACTGGTTTTGGAGCTGAAGGTAAATACAATACTTCATGCCCCATGGTGGAACCCTTCCAACTCACCTTGATCCTGGTTCTGGCAGCATCCAGAGGGGTTTGAACTATCAGCTTGCAGATGCAAGTGACAGACTCCGAATCAGCCATGATGTGAGCTCTGGGTACCTTCATGTCATGTTCAGCTTCATATCAGGCCACATCACATCACCCCATCATTGATTATTTTCCAGTAATAGTATGTTTGGTTTTATTTCTTACTTAAGGCATATAAACTAGTACAGTTGAATACATTATGTTATATAGTGTATGCCACAAGCGCTTGGCTGCATGGGGAGGTGGCGGAGGGGGATTTTTTCTGCTATTATTCAGGATGTGGCATCAAGCATTGCCAGTCTTAATAATATTTTCACAGCTCAAGGAAAGGGTTCATCAGCTTACCGACCAAATACATTTTTATAATCCCATCAAGGCTCATGTATACAGTAAGTGGGGTGAAATATCAAACCTCAAATTAGGATCATAATTCAAAATACAAGAAAATAGAGGGGCTTCAGAAACACAATTATGCTGTGCAAATAGTATGACAAATATATGACAAGAAATGATTTCTTAAGTCTTAATGTGATTTAATGATGCTTGATATAAAATGATTACATATTATGTGAGACGGCACTATTTACATTCAGTAAAATATATCTCTAAAATTGCCTCACAACACCGTTTGCATGCTGTAAGCAATACATGCTCAATTCATTTAAAAATGGAAAACTAAGCATATAAAGTACACAAAAACTATACATAAACAACAATGACTAAATAAGTAAAAAAAAACAAAAAAACATAAGGACAACATGTCAATAAAAAGTATCTGTACTTAATACGGAGGATTTAACCAAAGTATGGAATTGTGAACTTTTTACAAATTTATATGCAATGTTTTAACAGTAAGGGTTACAGTTTTAATTTTCAATGATTAACCCAGGTTTCAGATGTTGCACTTTTGGCTACACAAATAGAATCGTGAACTTTTTACAAATTTATATGCAATGTTTTAACGGTAGGGGTTACAGTTTTAATTTTCAATGATTAACCCAGGTTTCAGATGTTGCACTTTTGGCTACACAATCTTTGTGCTGGAAATCACTGAGGTCCGTGACGACATAGAGCCCTTCCTCTCTGAGAACTCACTGCCGATTGTTGTGCACCGACCAAAGTAAACAGGAAACCACTGTTTTAGTATCTTGAGAACCAAATTCCTGAATTTCTGCCCCACAAAGGCGTAGATTATGGGGTTGAGGCAGCAGTGACTGAACGCTATGGTTTCCACCCATTGAGTAGCCATGTGCAGGTCCTGTTCCCACTGACAGGTGCTCATGTAGCCTAATTGACGCAGAAACTTCAGGAAGATGACGATGTTGTAGGGCGTCCAGAAGAGGAAGAAAATAATTATCAAGACCAGGATGAGTCTGACAGCTTTGTGTTTCTTCTGAGATTTTATGGCCATTAAGACGGGGATGATGCGCGAGTAGCAGAACACCATCACAGAGAGAGGAACAATCAAACCAAAAAGGTTCGGTTCAATGTACGAGAAAAACTTCAATGCTGACCCTTCTGGATATTCCTCTTTGCATATCCACCCGTTTGATTCATTCTTCACTTGGGAGAAAATAATAGTTGGCAGAGAAGCTCCCAAGCTAAGTGCCCACATAAAGGAAGCCACAGCTATGCTAGCTCTGACAGACCGGTGCTTGGAGAAGAGAGAGTTATGGGCATGGATAATGACAGCGTAGCGGTCCAAGGTCATGAGGATCATGAAGAAGATACTTCCATAGAATCCCAGCATGTAGAGCGCTGTCACTGCATGGCACATGAAGCCCCCAAAGGTCCACTCAGAGATGGCGGCATAGTGAGCCCAGAAAGGCAATGAGATCAGGAAAAGAAGGTCTGAAAGGGCCAGGTTGAAGAGGCACACATCTGTCACATTTGACCTTTGGTGATATTTGATCAAGATACACAACACCAGGCCATTTCCAATGAATCCCAGGATGAAGACAATGCTGTAGAGGACAGGTATGAAGACTTGGCTAAAAGCACTTACATTGGTGTTGCTGCAGAGCTGTGTGTTTTCATCTAATATTTGATTGTAATATTCAGAGTAGTCCTCAGCTATATATGAAACAAACAATGGTCTCATTATCACAGAAAAGTACAATGCAATAATAAATGAAAAGGTTAATAATAATAAATAATAATACATTATAAAAGGCTAACACATTTTTTTCTGATGCTACTGTTACTATGCCCTTTTTTTTAATCATCTGAATTATTTGCCTTTGTTTTAACATCAGAAATTTATTTTGGTACTCTGCTGGATCGCCATCTATTGAGAGCTATAAATAATGTCTGTTTTCAATCATTTGCTCTAGAGTCTAGACAGTGTGAAAGTAGTAGCTAAGTAGTTGCCAGACTTAACAATGATGCAAAATGAAAGTTCCACCTACTTGTCAGGTTGGAGTACATCGTGGCCATGTCTCCTCAGTTCCAGACTGACTGCGAAAACAACTGTGGAAGCTGCTATATGAGTAGGCGGAGCTGCAATTTCTTGGGGTGGGGCTTTATCCTACTGACAGAAAAGTTATTGTAACACCATATATTTGAGAAATATAATTTTGTTTACATCCATATACAGCAAGCTGCTTTTTGGCAATGTCCATTGTTAAAAGTGCTATACGAATAAAATTGAATTGAAATTGGAAAAATCTAATGTTTCAAGGGTCACAGTACAAAATACCATACAGTGCAAGAGTAGTTTTATGACACAGATTTGTTTTGCATTGCAAAAAAACTGCCGAATGCTTATAATTTTCCAAAGTTTCTTTCCTTCTTTTTCTTTGTGGTTGTGGTAAAAATGGAATTGAGCCTATAGAACATTTCTTGTAGTTCTTTTTCAGTTTTCTTTGATTTCAATATTTTCTTACTTATTTTCAGTTGAAATCTTTAGTATTGTGCTGCAGTGCCACCTGTTGTTACATTTATGAACTGGCATGGAACAAAATAAACAAAAAGGAAATAGAAATAGAAAAGAAAAAAAAACAATTAGGTGATAAATTGAAGCTTGCAAAAGAAAACACTTAAGTCTTTAATGTATAGTAATAATACCATATTTGAAAAATAGTAAATAGTTTTTTTTTTTTTTTAAATAGTTTTTATCTGTTTGCCCAGATTAACTAGTTCATGTAATGCAGATGCGTGCTTCAGTGAACCAAATTTAGCCAACTTAATTAAAATGGATCTTATTTATTAAACAAAAAATATGCAGTTAATAACCAAAAATGAATAGAGCCATGAATGCCTTAAAAAAGTCGTATGTACTCTCTGAACTATTCCTCAACCTACTTGTCTTTTCTTGCCAATAATAAAAAAAAACTGTCTGTTCCCTTTCTCTGTTCCCTTACTCATGAAATCAATAGTGTGAAGTTAAATCTGAGTGCCAAAAAAAGGCCTCTGTTATTTATATGTGAAAAGGTCACTGCATTAATAATAATAATAATAATAATAATAATAATAATAATAATAATAATAATAATAATAATTCCTTACAGTTATATGGCGCTTTTCTAGACACTAAAAACACTTTACATGTGAATAAAGGTGTAGCCTGGTTTGTCTGGCTTTCTTGTCACTTCATCTTTTGACCCAACAAAATGATACAAACATCTGATTTGATTATAATTATGTACATGTAGGCCAATTTGAAGCTAAACCATAAAAAAAAAAAAAACACATAGAAGTGTTTGCCAACATTGTCCAAGGAGCTTAACAGGTCAGATACATACTGTATATTTTGAGTATTTATATTCCATACATGAGTTTTCAAATCTGATTGGTCAGAAGGTGTTTAGTGTTTAGATTTGGCTGCAAGGAAAATCACAGGTTAATATTAAAGTGCTCATTCGACTTGGAAGGAGTCTCCAGTTCCAGCACTCTGCAAGAGTCAGGGGTGAAGCTGTAATTTTTTACGTTTTCAAAAATGGACATAATAGTTGACAAGCTATGTATTTATATAATTCCAGACACACTTTGATAACTGGAGTAATGACCATTGACAGCCATTACAATTAAATGATGAAAAATGGAAACATTCCACCTACTTGTCACGTTGGGGTACATCATAGCCATGCATATTCAGTTATCAAATTAGCAATTAAAAATAAGTGTGTAAAGGAAACAGGACTGACTACAGCCCTAATAGTCTAATGATTTACTTAAAGAATAAAGATGTTTGTAGCATGGATGGTATACAGGGTTTTCAAGTAATAAGTGTATAATATAATTATATTTTCAGCTACACTTCATCATATTACTGAATATTTATACAGTGAGATAAAATATAAAGAATCAATGATCACAGGACAACGTAACATACAGTGCAAGGTTAAAGTTAGTGTTATGACACTAACAGATTTGTTTTGCATTAGGAAAAAAAAAATCCAAAGATGTTTAGCTACAAGAACAAAGAAAAGACACCAGGCAAATTGCCGAATGCTTATAATTTCCCCAAGTTTCCTTATTTGCATTTATTTATCTATTTATTTTGTACTTCTTTGTTAGTTTGAATCTTTTCTCACTTATTGCTCAAGGAAATCATTCACATTGTGCTGCAGTGTCACCTATTGGTACATGTCTGAACTGACATAAACATTCCACAAGCCTGGGTCTTTAATGTATAGCAGTAATCCTGTGTTTAAAAATGCTACATAGATTTTTAGCCCTCTGGCTGTTCCTGAAGGTAAAATTAACTCTGAGAATTACTGTTAGTAGGATGTTGTAAAGGATCAGCTCACTACAGACTAGAGAGTATAACATTTCAATAGGTTTCAGAATATAAGTATATAAATTAAGATTCAAGATTCAAGTCTTGCCACCTCACAGGTCCAGGATCCAGGATCTGTGTTTCGATCCTGAGCTTCTGTAGAGTGGGACTTGCTTGATTAAAGCTCTAGCTGCTTAGGAGCATTCTTGTAAGGTGTCCAAACCAGCTCAAATGCCACCCCTCAATTCAGAGCAGCGGGCTCTACTCCTCGAGAAGCTTCTCATCCGATCATGTAAAATAAGTCCAGCAATCAGGAACCTACTTTTGGTCACTACCCAAATGCCTGCCAGAGGTTCAGAAGACCTCCTTCTTCAGCTTGAGAGCTTCCCTCACTACTGGTGTCCACCAGCCCATCTCAGGGTAACTACCATAACAGGAACAGACAGCCTTCTGGCCATACCCTCTTTCAGCTACCTCTAAGATTGAGGATTTGAACATAGTCTATTCAGACTCAATGTCCCTGACCACACATTTTAGAGTTTTGTCTTTCCTCAGGAGCTCTATGGAGTCATTAGCAATTACTTAGTCAAGCATCTGCTTCAACTTCTCCAAGAAATAGTCATGTACAAACACCACTCAGAGTTTTCCTTTCTAAGAGTTAAAATCTCACTGAGGCAAATGTCTTGTACTCTGGGAAAACCCCCAACTGGGGACTGGAGTGTATCCCCACACTGAGGTGGATGACAACTCTAGAGTAGGAAAGATATCAACTTGGTAACAGTAAAAAAATTAAAATATTTGTTGCAGGAGCCCTTAATGTGTGAGGATGTAAGGCCAACTATATCTGGCCCATACTTTTCCATCTAACACACTAACTCTGGCTCTTTTCCCACCAGTGTGATGGCAAAGTGACATTCCATCTTCCCAAAGCCAGGTTCCATTAGTAGGGCTACAGAGATATTGTGCTTTGTATGTGAATGTGATACAGTGGTTTATCATGTTAAGGAACAGATTCATGTCAAGCTGTATTAAAGTACAGTATAACATATGCATGTGGTTTAGCACTAATGCACTAATACACAGTGTTAACTACTGTCACCTTTTTGCACCAAGCACCTAATATTGACTCAGTTAGTGCACTTTGATTTATTTATCATAGTCCCTAATACTTGTAAAAAAAAAAAATAATAATAAAAATAAATAAATAATAATAATAATAATAATAATAATAATAATAATTGTTTAGAAAGATGGATTTCTTTTGTTTGAAAAACCAAATTTGACAAAATGCTTGAACCCTAATTGTCCTTAATTGTGTATCTGAACTGTTAAAACTTATTTAACTTTACACCAGTAAATATAACTATAAATGGATATGATGCAAAATGTGCCATTTCTTAAAGAAAATAAAAATGGAAATTGTTGGCAAATCACTGTGGCATAAGAGGACTAAAACACTTCAGGATGTGCTGTTATTGGGAAATAATCAGCTTCAGGGTGGGAACAGTAAAAGCACACCATCAAAATGTTTTATTTCTCACTTAATGTATATGAACTATTACAATAAATATATTTTGTTTGACTCAGATGCTTCATGTGCCAAATGCAAGGCTATGCCAATGCTAACTCAACAGGCATGGCAAGCTGGCCTAAAACCCAAGGTTGGGGGCCAGGCCTAAAATCCTGGTCCAGCCAGGAAAGCCTCTTACACGCAAACTCTCAGACGTTGTGCTGGAGGAAAAAGCCCAGAAATTGCCTTGAGGCTCTCTCTGAGCAGATGGAGTCATTGACATCAGACATGGCTCAGCCACAATAACTGGTTTTGGAGCTGAAGGTAAATACAATACTTCATGCCCCATGGTGGAACCCTTCCAACTCACCTTGATCCTGGTTCTGGCAGCATCCAGAGGGGTTTGAACTATCAGCTTGCAGATGCAAGTGACAGACTCCGAATCAGCCATGATGTGAGCTCTGGGTACCTTCATGTCATGTTCAGCTTCATATCAGGCCACATCACATCACCCCATCATTGATTATTTTCCAGTAATAGTATGTTTGGTTTTATTTCTTACTTAAGGCATATAAACTAGTACAGTTGAATACATTATGTTATATAGTGTATGCCACAAGCGCTTGGCTGCATGGGGAGGTGGCGGAGGGGGATTTTTTCTGCTATTATTCAGGATGTGGCATCAAGCATTGCCAGTCTTAATAATATTTTCACAGCTCAAGGAAAGGGTTCATCAGCTTACCGACCAAATACATTTTTATAATCCCATCAAGGCTCATGTATACAGTAAGTGGGGTGAAATATCAAACCTCAAATTAGGATCATAATTCAAAATACAAGAAAATAGAGGGGCTTCAGAAACACAATTATGCTGTGCAAATAGTATGACAAATATATGACAAGAAATGATTTCTTAAGTCTTAATGTGATTTAATGATGCTTGATATAAAATGATTACATATTATGTGAGACGGCACTATTTACATTCAGTAAAATATATCTCTAAAATTGCCTCACAACACCGTTTGCATGCTGTAAGCAATACATGCTCAATTCATTTAAAAATGGAAAACTAAGCATATAAAGTACACAAAAACTATACATAAACAACAATGACTAAATAAGTAAAAAAAAACAAAAAAACATAAGGACAACATGTCAATAAAAAGTATCTGTACTTAATACGGAGGATTTAACCAAAGTATGGAATTGTGAACTTTTTACAAATTTATATGCAATGTTTTAACAGTAAGGGTTACAGTTTTAATTTTCAATGATTAACCCAGGTTTCAGATGTTGCACTTTTGGCTACACAAATAGAATCGTGAACTTTTTACAAATTTATATGCAATGTTTTAACGGTAGGGGTTACAGTTTTAATTTTCAATGATTAACCCAGGTTTCAGATGTTGCACTTTTGGCTACACAATCTTTGTGCTGGAAATCACTGAGGTCCGTGACGACATAGAGCCCTTCCTCTCTGAGAACTCACTGCCGATTGTTGTGCACCGACCAAAGTAAACAGGAAACCACTGTTTTAGTATCTTGAGAACCAAATTCCTGAATTTCTGCCCCACAAAGGCGTAGATTATGGGGTTGAGGCAGCAGTGACTGAACGCTATGGTTTCCACCCATTGAGTAGCCATGTGCAGGTCCTGTTCCCACTGACAGGTGCTCATGTAGCCTAATTGACGCAGAAACTTCAGGAAGATGACGATGTTGTAGGGCGTCCAGAAGAGGAAGAAAATAATTATCAAGACCAGGATGAGTCTGACAGCTTTGTGTTTCTTCTGAGATTTTATGGCCATTAAGACGGGGATGATGCGCGAGTAGCAGAACACCATCACAGAGAGAGGAACAATCAAACCAAAAAGGTTCGGTTCAATGTACGAGAAAAACTTCAATGCTGACCCTTCTGGATATTCCTCTTTGCATATCCACCCGTTTGATTCATTCTTCACTTGGGAGAAAATAATAGTTGGCAGAGAAGCTCCCAAGCTAAGTGCCCACATAAAGGAAGCCACAGCTATGCTAGCTCTGACAGACCGGTGCTTGGAGAAGAGAGAGTTATGGGCATGGATAATGACAGCGTAGCGGTCCAAGGTCATGAGGATCATGAAGAAGATACTTCCATAGAATCCCAGCATGTAGAGCGCTGTCACTGCATGGCACATGAAGCCCCCAAAGGTCCACTCAGAGATGGCGGCATAGTGAGCCCAGAAAGGCAATGAGATCAGGAAAAGAAGGTCTGAAAGGGCCAGGTTGAAGAGGCACACATCTGTCACATTTGACCTTTGGTGATATTTGATCAAGATACACAACACCAGGCCATTTCCAATGAATCCCAGGATGAAGACAATGCTGTAGAGGACAGGTATGAAGACTTGGCTAAAAGCACTTACATTGGTGTTGCTGCAGAGCTGTGTGTTTTCATCTAATATTTGATTGTAATATTCAGAGTAGTCCTCAGCTATATATGAAACAAACAATGGTCTCATTATCACAGAAAAGTACAATGCAATAATAAATGAAAAGGTTAATAATAATAAATAATAATACATTATAAAAGGCTAACACATTTTTTTCTGATGCTACTGTTACTATGCCCTTTTTTTTAATCATCTGAATTATTTGCCTTTGTTTTAACATCAGAAATTTATTTTGGTACTCTGCTGGATCGCCATCTATTGAGAGCTATAAATAATGTCTGTTTTCAATCATTTGCTCTAGAGTCTAGACAGTGTGAAAGTAGTAGCTAAGTAGTTGCCAGACTTAACAATGATGCAAAATGAAAGTTCCACCTACTTGTCAGGTTGGAGTACATCGTGGCCATGTCTCCTCAGTTCCAGACTGACTGCGAAAACAACTGTGGAAGCTGCTATATGAGTAGGCGGAGCTGCAATTTCTTGGGGTGGGGCTTTATCCTACTGACAGAAAAGTTATTGTAACACCATGTATTTGAGAAATATAATTTTGTTTACATCCATATACAGCAAGCTGCTTTTTGGCAATGTCCATTGTTAAAACTGCTATACGAATAAAATTGAATTGAAATTGGAAAAATCTAATGTTTCAAGGGTCACAGTACAAAATACCATACAGTGCAGAGTAGTTTTATGACACAGATTTGTTTTGCATTGCAAAAAAACTGCCGAATGCTTATAATTTTCCAAAGTTTCTTTCCTTCTTTTTCTTTGTGGTTGTGGTAAAAATGGAATTGAGCCTATAGAACATTTCTTGTAGTTCTTTTTCAGTTTTCTTTGATTTCAATATTTTCTTACTTACTTTCAGTTGAAATCTTTAGTATTGTGCTGCAGTGCCACCTGTTGTTACATTTATGAACTGGCATGGAACAAAATAAACAAAAAGGAAATAGAAATAGAAAAGAAAAAAAAACAATTAGGTGATAAATTGAAGCTTGCAAAAGAAAACACTTAAGTCTTTAATGTATAGTAATAATACCATATTTGAAAAATAGTAAATAGTTTTTTTTTTTTTTTAAATAGTTTTTATCTGTTTGCCCAGATTAACTAGTTCATGTAATGCAGATGCGTGCTTCAGTGAACCAAATTTAGCCAACTTAATTAAAATGGATCTTATTTATTAAACAAAAAATATGCAGTTAATAACCAAAAATGAATAGAGCCATGAATGCCTTAAAAAAGTCGTATGTACTCTCTGAACTATTCCTCAACCTACTTGTCTTTTCTTGCCAATAATAAAAAAAAACTGTCTGTTCCCTTTCTCTGTTCCCTTACTCATGAAATCAATAGTGTGAAGTTAAATCTGAGTGCCAAAAAAAGGCCTCTGTTATTTATATGTGAAAAGGTCACTGCATTAATAATAATAATAATAATAATAATAATAATAATAATAATAATAATAATAATAATAATTCCTTACAGTTATATGGCGCTTTTCTAGACACTAAAAACACTTTACATGTGAATAAAGGTGTAGCCTGGTTTGTCTGGCTTTCTTGTCACTTCATCTTTTGACCCAACAAAATGATACAAACATCTGATTTGATTATAATTATGTACATGTAGGCCAATTTGAAGCTAAACCATAAAAAAAAAAAAACACATAGAAGTGTTTGCCAACATTGTCCAAGGAGCTTAACAGGTCAGATACATACTGTATATTTTGAGTATTTATATTCCATACATGAGTTTTCAAATCTGATTGGTCAGAAGGTGTTTAGTGTTTAGATTTGGCTGCAAGGAAAATCACAGGTTAATATTAAAGTGCTCATTCGACTTGGAAGGAGTCTCCAGTTCCAGCACTCTGCAAGAGTCAGGGGTGAAGCTGTAATTTTTTACGTTTTCAAAAATGGACATAATAGTTGACAAGCTATGTATTTATATAATTCCAGACACACTTTGCTAACTGGAGTAATGACCATTGACAGCCATTACAATTAAATGATGAAAAATGGAAACATTCCACCTACTTGTCACGTTGGGGTACATCATAGCCATGCATATTCAGTTATCAAATTAGCAATTAAAAATAAGTGTGTAAAGGAAACAGGACTGACTACAGCCCTAATAGTCTAATGATTTACTTAAAGAATAAAGATGTTTGTAGCATGGATGGTATACAGGGTTTTCAAGTAATAAGTGTATAATATAATTATATTTTCAGCTACACTTCATCATATTACTGAATATTTATACAGTGAGATAAAATATAAAGAATCAATGATCACAGGACAACGTAACATACAGTGCAAGGTTAAAGTTAGTGTTATGACACTAACAGATTTGTTTTGCATTAGGAAAAAAAAAATCCAAAGATGTTTAGCTACAAGAACAAAGAAAAGACACCAGGCAAATTGCCGAATGCTTATAATTTCCCCAAGTTTCCTTATTTGCATTTATTTATCTATTTATTTTGTACTTCTTTGTTAGTTTGAATCTTTTCTCACTTATTGCTCATGGAAATCGTTCGCATTGTGCTGCAGTGCCACCTATTGGTACATGTCTGAACTGACATAAACATTCCACAAGCCTGGGTCTTTAATGTATAGCAGTAATCCTGTGTTTAAAAATGCTATATAGATTTTTAGCCCTCTGGCTATTCCTGAAGGTAAAATTAACTCTGAGAATTACTGTTAGTAGGATGTTGTAAAGGATCAGCTCACTACAGACTAGAGAGTATAACATTTCAATAGGTTTCAGAATATAAGTATATAAATTAAGATTCAAGATTCAAGTCTTGCCACCTCACAGGTCCAGGATCCAGGATCTGTGTTTCGATCCTGAGCTTCTGTAGAGTGGGACTTGCTTGATTAAAGCTCTAGCTGCTTAGGAGCATTCTTGTAAGGTGTCCAAACCAGCTCAAATGCCACCCCTCAATTCAGAGCTGCGGGCTCTACTCCTCGAGAAGCTTCTCATCCGATCATGTAAAATAAGTCCAGCAATCAGGAACCTACTTTTGGTCACTACCCAAATGCCTGCCAGAGGTTCAGAAGACCTCCTTCTTCAGCTTGAGAGCTTCCCTCACTACTGGTGTCCACCAGCCCATCTCAGGGTAACTACCATAACAGGTACAGACAGCCTTCTGGCCATACCCTCTTTCAGCTACCTCTAAGATTGAGGATTTGAACATAGTCTATTCAGACTCAATGTCCCTGACCACACATTTTAGAGTTTTGTCTTTCCTCAGGAGCTCTATGGGGTCATTAGCAATTACTTAGTCAAGCATCTGCTTCAACTTCTCCAAGAAATAGTCATGTACAAACACCACTCAGAGTTTTCCTTTCTAAGAGTTAAAATCTCACTGAGGCAAATGTCTTGTACTCTGGGAAAACCCCCAACTGGGGACTGGAGTGTATCCCCACACTGAGGTGGATGACAACTCTAGAGTAGGAAAGATATCAACTTGGTAAAAGTAAAAAAATTAAAATATTTGTTGCAGGAGCCCTTAATGTGTGAGGATGTAAGGCCAACTATATCTGGCCCATACTTTTCCATCTAACACACTAACTCTGGCTCTTTTCCCACCAGTGTGATGGCAAAGTGACATTCCATCTTCCCAAAGCCAGGTTCCATTAGTAGGGCTACAGAGATATTGTGCTTTGTATGTGAATGTGATACAATGGTTTATCATGTTTAGGAACAGATTCATGTCAAGCTGTATTAAAGTACAGTATAACATATGCATGTGGTTTAGCACTAATGCACTAATACACAGTGTTAACTACTGTCACCTTTTTGCACCAAGCACCTAATATTGACTCAATTAGTGCACTTTGATTTATTTATCATAGTCCCTAATACTTGTAAAAAAAAAATAATAATAATAAAAATTAATAATAATAATAATAATAATAATAATAATAATAATAATTGTTTAGAAAGATGGATTTCTTTTGTTTGAAAAACCAAATTTGACAAAATGCTTGAACCCTAATTGTCCTTAATTGTGTATCTGAACTGTTAAAACTTATTTAACTTTACACCAGTAAATATAACTATAAATGGATATGATGCAAAATGTGCCATTTCTTAAAGAAAATAAAAATGGAAATTGTTGGCAAATCACTGTGGCATAAGAGGACTAAAACACTTCAGGATGTGCTGTTATTGGGAAATAATCAGCTTCAGGGTGGGAACAGTAAAAGCACACCATCAAAATGTTTTATTTCTCACTTAATGTATATGAACTATTACAATAAATATATTTTGTTTGACTCAGATGCTTCATGTGCCAAATGCAAGGCTATGCCAATGCTAACTCAACAGGCATGGCAAGCTGGCCTAAAACCCAAGGTTGGGGGCCAGGCCTAAAATCCTGGTCCAGCCAGGAAAGCCTCTAACACGCAAATTCTCAGACGTTGTGCTGGAGGAAAAAGCCCAGAAATTGCCTTGAGGCTCTCTCTGAGCAGATGGAGTCATTGACATCAGACATGGCTCAGCCACAATAACTGGTTTTGGAGCTGAAGGTAAATACAATACTTCATGCCCCATGGTGGAACCCTTCCAACTCACCTTGATCCTGGTTCTGGCAGCATCCAGAGGGGTTTGAACTATCAGCTTGCAGATGCAAGTGACAGACTCCGAATCAGCCATGATGTGAGCTCTGGGTACCTTCATGTCATGTTCAGCTTCATATCAGGCCACATCACATCACCCCATCATTGATTATTTTCCAGTAATAGTATGTTTGGTTTTATTTCTTACTTAAGGCATATAAACTAGTACAGTTGAATACATTATGTTATATAGTGTATGCCACAAGCGCTTGGCTGCATGGGGAGGTGGCGGAGGGGGATTTTTTCTGCTATTATTCAGGATGTGGCATCAAGCATTGCCAGTCTTAATAATATTTTCACAGCTCAAGGAAAGGGTTCATCAGCTTACCGACCAAATACATTTTTATAATCCCATCAAGGCTCATGTATACAGTAAGTGGGGTGAAATATCAAACCTCAAATTAGGATCATAATTCAAAATACAAGAAAATAGAGGGGCTTCAGAAACACAATTATGCTGTGCAAATAGTATGACAAATATATGACAAGAAATGATTTCTTAAGTCTTAATGTGATTTAATGATGCTTGATATAAAATGATTACATATTATGTGAGACGGCACTATTTACATTCAGTAAAATATATCTCTAAAATTGCCTCACAACACCGTTTGCATGCTGTAAGCAATACATGCTCAATTCATTTAAAAATGGAAAACTAAGCATATAAAGTACACAAAAACTATACATAAACAACAATGACTAAATAAGTAAAAAAAAACAAAAAAACATAAGGACAACATGTCAATAAAAAGTATCTGTACTTAATACGGAGGATTTAACCAAAGTATGGAATTGTGAACTTTTTACAAATTTATATGCAATGTTTTAACAGTAATGGTTACAGTTTTAATTTTCAATGATTAATCCAGGTTTCAGATGTTGCACTTTTGACTACACAATCTTTGTGCTGGAAATCACTGAGGTCCGTGACGACATAGAGCCCTTCCTCTCTGAGAACTCACTGCCGATTATTGTGCACCGACCAAAGCAAACAGGAAACCACTGTTTTAGTATCTTGAGAACCAAATTCCTGAATTTCTGCCCCACAAAGGCGTAGATTATGGGGTTGAGGCAGCAGTGACTGAACGCTATGGTTTCCACCCATTGAGTAGCCATGTGCAGGTCCTGTTCCCACTGACAGGTGCTCATGTAGCCTAATTGACGCAGAAACTTCAGGAAGATGACGATGTTGTAGGGCGTCCAGAAGAGGAAGAAAATAATTATCAAGACCAGGATGAGTCTGACAGCTTTGTGTTTCTTCTGAGATTTTATGGCCATTAAGACGGGGATGATGCGCGAGTAGCAGAACACCATCACAGAGAGAGGAATAATCAAACCAAAAAGGTTCAGTTCAATGTACGAGAAAAACTTCAATGCTGACCCTTCTGGATATTCCTCTTTGCATATCCACCCGTTTGATTCATTCTTCACTTGGGAGAAAATAATAGTTGGCAGAGAAGCTCCCAAGCTAAGTGCCCACATAAAGGAAGCCACAGCTATGCAAGCTCTGACAGACTGGTGCTTGGAGAAGAGAGAGTTATGGGCATGGATAATGACAGCGTAGCGGTCCAAGGTCATGAGGATCATGAAGAAGATACTTCCATAGAATCCCAGCATGTAGAGCGCTGTCACTGCATGACACATGAAGCCCCCGAAGGTCCACTCAGAGATGGCGGCGTAATGGCCCCAGAAAGGCAATGAGATAAGGAAGAGGAGGTCTGAAAGGGCCAGGTTGAAGAGGCACACATCTGTCACATTTGATCTTTGGCGATATTTGATCAAGATACACAACACCAGGCCATTTCCAATGAATCCCAGGATGAAGACAATGCTGTAGAGGACAGGTATGAAGACTTGGCTAAAAGCACTTACATTGGTGTTGCTGCAGAGCTGTGTGTTTTCATCTAATATTTGATCGTAATATTCAGAGTAGTCCTCAGCTATATATGAAACAAACAATGGTCTCATTATCACAGAAAAGTACAATGCAATAATAAATGAAAAGGTCAATAATAATAAATAATAATACATTATAAAAGGCTAACACATTTTTTTCTGATGCTACTGTTACTATGCCCCTTTTTTTAATCATCTGAATTATTTGCCTTTGTTTTAACATCAGAAATTTATTTTGGTACTCTGCTGGATCGCCATCTATTGAGAGCTATAAATAATGTCTGTTTTCAATCATTTGCTCTAGAGTCTAGACAGTGTGAAAGTAGTAGCTAAGTAGTTGCCAGACTTAACAATGATGCAAAATGAAAGTTCCACCTACTTGTCAGGTTGGAGTACATCGTGGCCATGTCTCCTCAGTCTCAGACTGACTGTGAAACCAAACTGTGGAAGCTGCTATATGAGTAGGCGGAGCTGCAATTTCCTGGAGTGGGGCTTTGTCCTACTTACCTTGTAACACCATGTATTTGAGAAATATAATCTTGTTTGCATCCATATACAGCAAGCTGCTTTTTGGCAATGTCCATTGTTAAAAGTGCTATACGAATAAAATTGAATTGAAATTGGAAAAATCTAACGTTTCAAGGGTCACAGTACAAAATACCATACAGTGCAAGATTAGTTTTATGACACAGGTTTGTTTTGCATTGCAAAAAAACTGCCGAATGCTTATAATTTTCCAAAGTTTCTTTCCTTCTTTTTCTTTGTGGTTGTGGTAAAAATGGAATTGAGCCTATAGAACATTTCTTGTAGTTCTTTTTCAGTTTTCTTTGTTTTCAATATTTTTCAATATTTTCTTACTTATTTTCAGTTGAAATCTTTAGTATTGTGCTGCAGTGCCACCTGTTGTTACATTTATGAACTGGCATGAAACAAAATAAACAAAAAGGAAATAGAAATAGAAAAAAAATAACAAATTAGGTGATAAACTGAAGCTTGCAAAAGAAAACACTTAAGACTTTAATGTATAGTGATAATACCATATTTGAAAAATAGTAAATATTTTTTGGGTTTTTTTTTTTTTTTTTTTTAGCCCTCTGGCTGTTCGTGAAGATAAAAACATTCAGCTCACTAGAGATTAAAGACCATAACATTTCAATAGATTTCAGAATATAAGTATATAATCAGTGTGTGGATTATACATTGACTTTATGGGGGGGTCAGGTTTTTATCTGTTTGCCCAGATTAACTAGTTCATGTAATGCAGATGCGTGCTTCAGTGAACCAAATTTAGCCAACTTAATTAAAATGGATCTTATTTATTGAACAAAAAATATGCAGTTAATAACCAAAAATGAATAGAGCCATGAATGCCTTGAAAAAGTCATATGTACTCTCTGAACTATTCCTCAACCTACTTGTCTTTTCTTGCCAATAATAAAAAAAAAACTGTCTGTTCCCTTTCTCTGTTCCCTTACTCATGAAATCAATAGTGTGAAGTTAAATCTGAGTGCCAAAAAAAGGCCTCTGTTATTTATATGTGAAAAGGTCACTGCATTAATAATAATAATAATAATAATAATAATTTCTTACAGTTATATGGCACTTTTCTAGACACTAAAAACACTTTACATGTGAATAAAGGTGTAGCCTGGTTTGTCTGGCTTTCTTGTCACTTCATCTTTTGACCCAACAAAATGATACAAACATCTGATTTGATTATAATTATGTACATGTAGGCCAATTTGAAGCTAAACCATAAAAAACACGTAGAAGTGTTTGCTAACATTGTCCAAGGAGCTTAACAGGTCAGATACATACTGTATATTTTGAGTATTTATATTCTATACATGAGTTCTCAAATCTGATTGGTCAGAAGGTGTTTGGTGTTTAGATTTGGCTGCAAGGAAAATCACAGGTTTATATGAAAGTGCTCATTCGACTTGGAAGGAGTCTCCAGTTCCAGCACTTTGCAAGAGTCAGGGGTGAAGCTGTAATTTTTTTACGTTTTCAAAAATGGACATAATAGTTGACAAACTATGTATTTTCACTTCTTAACTTCGAGAGACAGAGAGAGAGAGAGACAGAGAGAGAGAAAGAGAGAGAGAGAGAGAGAGAGAGAGAGAGAGAGAGAAGGTAGGTAAGGAAAGGTAAGGTAAGGAATGACTGTTAATCGCTGCTATAACATGAATGAAAACTAAATTACTATAACTATAAAAGATCAACTTTAGCAATACATTTTTAAAAATTGTTTTATTTGTTGTATAATAGGAATAAATAAAACACTTTGAGTGTGCTGTTATTGGAAAATAATCAACTTTGAGGTGGTAGGAGTAACTCTTGGGTTACTGCTGTTGATTATTTTCCTATAACACACACACACACACACACACACACACACACACACACACACACATCTTGTTTTGACATCCTTTGGGGGATCAAGCCTTATTTAATTCATACCCTGTACAGTGTATATACTGTAATTACAATTCAAAAACAATTGTTGCCACCTCATAAGTCCAGGGTCTGTAGTTTGATGCTAAGCTTGTGTTACTGTCTGTGTGAAGCTTCATGTGTATGTTCTCTCTGGAGTCTCTGTCCATCGGGACATGCCTGATACAGCTCTAGCTGTTTTGGGGCATTCTTGTAGGTGTAAAAACTACCTCAGCCGGCTCCTCTATTCAGAGGAGCAGCAGGTTCTACTCAGAGGCTCTCACAGATTGCCGAACTCCTCACTCTGTCACAGAGAGTAAGCACAGCAATCCAGGCTCTGGGTTACTGAACAGAAGGTTGGGGGTTCAAGCCCCAGCACTGCCAAGCTGCCACTGTTGGGCCCTTGAGCAAGGCCCTTAATGCTCTCTGCTCCAGGGGTGCTGTGCAGAGTAAAGAACTGGTCTAAGAACTGGGCAAAACCTGCATCATTCTTCCATGTCTAGTTTCAACCATTGCACCGAGTCTCCTGGAGATACTTGTTGAATTAGCCCTGATAAACAACATGCTAGTTTCTTTTTCTTAATTGAAATCTGTCTTCATATTTTGAGAACGAAGACATTCACAGCTTTATCTGTTTTGCAGCGTGGACAAGGGAAGCTAAGACACATCACAGAAAGTTTTTTTCATTGCTCTGCTCTGAAGTCAGACAGCAGGTTATTAAGACAGCACATTTCTGACAGACATTTAATTCGTCTGACCTGATAATCATCATGATAGCTGAAATCTATTGGCAATTCCCAATACTATTGTCAATCGTCCCAAGCCTAGCCATTATTTTGTCATTGGTTGATTTTCCCATTGTTTTCATTTGGTTTCAAAGAAATAGTTTACCAGAAAACTCTCGGCATATACACACAAAACTGTCAATCACCTCATCGACCACCTTTGTTTTTATTTATTGTCAAATAACTTCTATAAAATGCATTTATCATAACATAAGCGTGCAAAATTCCCTGCTCCACATAGGCTATACTGATGGTTATGTCAACCTTTTCTGCACAGTGTTGTTTGTTTAGTTTTATAATGGGGAAGAGTACTGTTGCGTATACGCTGGATTCACACCCTGGATTGTTGTTTCACTGGTCATATATTGTTATATTTGTACGTTGCTGACAAAGTAAGTTCTTACATACACAGTTTGTAATGACCTCATGTAGTTAGCTGTACGTACAAAACAATCAGTGATGTGCTATTTGTTTCCTTGGAATTGTTGACAGTTGCCTGTTCTCCAATAATGAACCATGTATACAAATAATTCAAATAGTGAAGCGCTAGAAATACCTAGAATTATATACTGTATATGGTTTTGTACATTAGTTATGTAGACTTGAGAGTAATAATAATAAATGACCTCACAGAGTTCTGTAAAGCTTAATTTGTTAGGATTATGCATTAATTGCACAATAATGAGCAAGTCTGTGAATCCTATAAAGCTCAATTTTGGTGCAATGCCCCACCTAGTGGAGATTTACATGCATAGCATTATTTGTACTTTGTCACACTTGTACACACTTGTAGCATAGTATGTTTTTTGTTATCCAGATTGATTATTTAATATGTTGTGATATGTAATATTCTCATTGTTGTAGAAACCACAAAACTATCCATTCAATGTACAACGCCAAATAGTTGATTCGACAGTGGACTAAGGAATAAAGTAACTGTAGAGTTTCGCCAGTTGATGCACTACCAGTACAGAGACGCACAATCAATTAATCAATCAATCATTCTAACAGTAAGGGAGAATATTGGGGCAGATATCATGATCGACTGAACTTAAAAACAACAGAACGCAATTCCCGAAAATAATTTGTAGAGCTGTAACTTAAAATGAAAAATTGCCATCTGTCCCATTCATTAATATGGGAATGGACAGGGTTAAAAATTCTACTGCAGCCAACCACTAGAGGGCCTCAGGGACATTTTTACTCCCGATTACAAGCTCAAGCCATATCTACAGTCATTGGGGTCAGAGGACAGGACAGGTATGAGAGTACTCACCACTCTCACAGAGCGGGGCTGGAATTTGGTGTGATGTGGTCTATGGCCACAGACTGTTTGTATTTGTCGTTGACATTGCCCTTCTTTCCTCTTGTTTGGGATCAATGCCACAAGAGTCTAAGGTTCATCAGCTGTCGCTTTAATCTTGGTTTTAATTCAATTCTACTTGTCTGTTGTCACGAGTTCCCCTTTAAGCAGCGCGCTGTGGAGCATGTGAGCGCACGTGCACGAGCAGGTGCACGAGCACCTGCTTTTCCCTTGTTGACAATCGTGACATTTCGACACGTGCATTTGTTTATGTTTCTGTTATGGCTCCTCCCCGTTCTGTCATTGGTTATGGTTTCACGTGTGTCTGAATTGTCCTCAGCCGTCAGCCATTACGAGGCTGATTAGGTTTGTATATATACTGCGCGCCTCCCAGCACACAGCGCAGAATATTGGCTAGAAAAGAAACTAGGATCGATAACCATAGTCATAGTTCATGGCATGTTTAGAGTCAGAGTCATAGTCCATGTTTAGGTTCTTTAGTTTAGTTCACGCTGGTTTCTCCGCTACCAGTCCCTCGCTGTTGTTTATGTTTCATGTTTGGTATATCGACCCTGTATTTCCGTGACCGTGACCTTGATTCCTGCCTCGCCCCTTTATGCTTGTTTGCGGATCGCCTGACCTTTGCATGTTTCTGGATTACGTTTCTGTTCACGATTTGGATTTACCTGCTTGTGTCTCTCAATAAAACTGTTAACCTGCAATTGCAGCCTACCTTATCTCCATTATGTCATGAAGCGTGACATCTGTACTTGTCCAATGTGGATAAAGCTCAACTGCTGAAAAAAAATATACTGTCAATTGCCCACTCAAGCATTACGGGATACGGGTTCACAGATCCACCTTATCAGCGAAAAGTGACGCAAAGTACACCTACCTCACACAAAAGTTAGACGTATGGAGGAGATACTGGGACCAGGGACATTGACTGGAAAGGCAGTAAATCAGACATACATCTGCTTCCGTGGATGTATTACCCTCTAGTGCATCCATCATAGAGCTGCTTGTGCCATTGTTGATAGCAAAAACATCTGGTGTGGCAGAAGAGCCAGTCATTGGATATAATGTGATTGGACATCTTTTGCAGTAAGAGAAAGAAAACCATCTCATGTGTCTGTTAAAACGTTGACTGCAGTCAACAATTGCCACAAACAGTTTGGTACTCAAGTCTCCATCATTGACCAGTGATTAAGTTCAACAAAACAGACTGTAATGAATTTTCCTGGTTACACAATTGCACTATCTGAGCATGTAGTATTAGTACATTTATAGAAGATATTTACTTTATTTATAATTGCACTATGTGATATCACCCAGATGATTATGGGTTACCTTTTGAGTCTGGTTTCTCTCAAGGTTTCTTCCTCATATCGCCTCAAGGAGTTTTTCTTCGCCACAGTCGCCTCTGGCCTGCTCATTAGGTATAAATTCATACATTTAAAATCTGTATCCTGTGTTTATATGTTTCTCTAAAGCTGCTTTGGGACAATGTCCATTGTTAAAAGCAGTATACAAATAAAACTTAATTGCATTGAATTGAACTCCACTATGTATCAGGTATACTGTGCAAATAATATGACAAAAAAATACAAAGCAGTCTGAAAGAGATTTATTATTGTTACGACCCGGTCTAGGTCGGGCCGAAACATACACTAAAATAAAAAAAAGAAAAGGGTTGGCGAGACCAAGATTGTGTTTCCTTTGTCTATTCTTCAAACGGAGCACCTTTTATACATACACAGTGGTTTCACTCTTCAGAAACTGGCCAGGCCAAAATAACAAACAAAAATACCCTCTAACCTTACCACAAGAAAACTAACTAAACTACAAGAAAATACACCGTCTTCCCTCACTCCCTAGCTAACCCAAAACCAGGAGAAAAGAAGAATTAACACAAATGGTGCCGACTTCCTACAAACCACTCTTAACCGTGCACTATTTACAGAGGTGACTATTAGTGTGTTAATTAACATATTATATATATATATACATACACAAGTGTATCACATGAATCGTAAGGGGGCAGAGCGTAAACAAAGTCAAATCAGGTATAGGGTCATACACAGGCGAAATAGTCATACACAGGCGAAAAGCACATCTCTCTATACATAAAGCAATGGCAATGATCTGCCCTGGGATGGAGACTGACGAGGCTTAAGTACACTTCCGGAAACATGCAGGCAACCAATCCTGTCGCACAAGGCCGGAGCAGGCGTGGACAAGACGTGATCATCCAGTAGCAAGCCGGAACGTGACGCATGTAGTGGGCGGGGCCTAGATAAGGGGGAGGAGACAAAAGAAACCCATCCCACCACCGACATAGACACAGAAATGGCACAGAGAGCAAACAGAAATACATTGGATAACGTAATAATTATTAGTTCATATAGTGCGATTACATATTCTCAGTAAATTATACTTACACTTCTGCTAATTGCTCGCTGTAGTAATACAGTCACCCTGTCTGAAAAGGGGATGTCTACTAATAGTATTATGGTGTTATGGAAATTGAAATAGACTTTCGTGATAACATGTGATAACGGTTACAATTCTGATTTTGTCATTGTGCAGGAAGATAATGAGGAGTGTGAGCAAAATACAGATATCATTTATAAACTTATAACAATATGGAAAGAAACACTTTTCAATGGATATTCATTTATTAAATCAATGATTCAAACTTAGTCTAAGGATTTACTAAAGTCGATGTTGGGTTTTTTCAATCAATAAGGCATAGACATGAATTGATAAACTAAGGCCACAGTTAAAAAAAAAAAACATTACAGTAACAGGAATGAACACAGGGTAATGGGAACGTGTGTCCGTATGTGAGTACACATGCATGTGTGTTTGTGTGTGTGTGTGTGTGTGTGTTGTGAGAGAGTTTTCTTATTGAAGGGAGATACTATGTGCATGTAGTTCTGCACAGCAAAGGAGATAGAAAGAGAAAGAAGGTGAGAGAGGTAAAGGGAGGAAGAGAGAGGGGAGACTGAGTGAGAATGACCACTCGGTGAGAATGTCTCGCCCCCTTAACCTGCAGCATGCCATGGGTGGGTGTTTCTGGATCCTGCATAGTATGGGTTCTCTCCATCTTCATCTACAAAAAGGTAAGAAAGACAAAAACTTGAAGATATGCAAGTCCTCAGATTTCTGCATTGACTACCAGTACCTTAGATCAGTTGGGATATATGTCTACAAAACCGTTGGAAAAAAACTACATCCAATAATGCTTCAGCTAGAATTGCATTAAATTCATGAAAACGTCTGGGTTACGCATGTAATCCTGTTCCCTGAGAAGGGAACGAGGTGTTGCGTTTAGCATAACACTATGCTTCTTTGACACAGCATCACCTCTACTGTGCCCGTCGAAGTTAGAGGATGTTGCCCCACAGAGGCTCCATCAACAGGCCGTGGCTGGCCAAAATAGCAGCCACGTAAACCCTGATTGTATAAAGAGCCCACCCCACTGAGAAACATTATTGTAAGAACTCCAGAACTGTGGCTATTGCACAGTTCACTGGGTCTACAGTGGATCTCTGCAGATGGGAATCTCCCAAGGAGTGCCATCTCGCAGCGATATTATCCCTGAGAACCATATTCGAGCTGGCCAATAGGCTGCTACTAGCAGCAGACATAGACTGTATTGGCGAATTCCTGCTAGAACTTGTGGGAGCAGAGCGATCGGGGGAAAAGCTTACAGATGTGACCTCGGCCACATGTGCACCATGGCATCCAGCCCTAATTGTGCGGGAGGAGTGAGGGCGAACCACAGTGTGTTGTCTCCTTGGAGGCAAACACATGCAGTCCCACTTGGCCAAACCTCTGCCATATGGACTTCACCACTTGTGGCTGGAGCCACCAATCCCTGGGCCTCAGCCCCTGCCTCAACAGGATGTCTGCTCCCACATTCCAGTTGCCCAGAATGTACATTGCACTCACTGAAAAAACTTTCCCTCTGCCCAGAGAATAATTAGTTGCACCTGCCTGAACAGGGAGAGCGGACATAATCCGCCCTGGTGGTCAATATATGAGACATTGATATATACGGGGACACTCAAATTCTCAGAGCATGTAGGCATCGCCATGTAACACTGATTACTCTCAGGGGTTTTGTCCTTGGCCGAAACACCCAACTTCTCAGCCACCACTGAAACGGTCTCCTGTGTAATAGGCCCAATGGTATGACATTGGCTGCCCATAAGCTCCAATAGTCTCCCATAGAGACTGGAGGGGATGCCAAGATCCAGCTTTATCTTGCTCAATGTTGATAGGATTGACCCTATGCATGTTGGGGATAGAAACGCCCTCATCATAGTATTTTTTTCTAAAAAAGGGATAGAAAAGTTCAGAGATTTTGAGAAAATATCGGGTAGAAATAAAGCGTTTTTTCTCACACAAACAACAGACATGCAGTCTCGCTGAAGATAATAAGGCTGGCAGCGTGGTTCACAGGTGCCATATATACATCATGTGACACACTTAATTGCCACATCACCTGATCATGGCAGGCCTATAAGTAGAGGCATGATTTTACACAAGCTTCAGATACCGGTCACGCGCGCAAGGCGCTCCCATACTGTTATGCTAAATGAACGTTGCATTTGAAAGGGAACTCCCCTTTCTTCCAGAAGTGCATGACAAAATATCAGGCTTCTGGGGGAAAACCATGCGTAAGCCATATTTATATCGGCCATTGTGGGGAAGGAACGACATGGCTATTTAGCTATGCTGAAGATGGAGGAGGCACTTGCGAGCTACCTCTCTCCATCGATGGCAGGTAATTAGGGGGGCCGGCTTTGCATCCAAACCACTGCATAAAGCTGCCGTGGCATTGGTGGGCAAGCCTATGCAGTAGTAGTCTTGCTTGTGGGTCCCTGCAGACAATGACAGTGTTGCAGGCCTACCAAGCAGGCCTGATGAGTGAGCTCGACATATGGCGGCATTCAAAAAAGCCAGTTCCTTCCCTGTTGTCTCGAGCTCATCCGGGCATCCACGAGTGGAGCCTGGGCCAGCACTAGTGCGAGGAAGACCCAGAACCCCCGCAGACAGCCAGGGGAACCAGGCGGCCACAGTCGCGGTCTGCTACTAGGCCTGATCTGAGAATGGTCATAAAGGCCAAGCAGGCAACGAAGAGCGGTCCTGAGGGGATGTGGAGGGACGTATCAGGGGACATGAGGTTGTTAGGGCAGGTAGCCTGACGCTTTCTGATGCTTTCCCTGCAATAGAATGTGGAATAGTTAACGTCACTAAAAGACCATCGGGCAGCGTGGAAACTACTGCCAAATGTGTCTCCATGGGTTCTGTCTACCGTAGAAAAGGGTTACCGGGTCCAGTTTATAGCTCCCCCCCCCCGGTTCAGAGGTGTGCTCACCACAGTAGTCAGCACAGACCAGAGACCGACGTTAGTGCAGGAAGTAAGTTCCCCTTTGGACAATGGGGCCATAGAGCATGTACCCCATTCCCTAAGGGAGGGAGGTTTTTACAGCCATTATTTCCTGGTCCACAAAAAAGATGGGAGTATGCGGCCAATTTTAGATCTGTGTCATCTGAACTGTACTCTTCGGACATACGGGTTCAAGATGCTGACGCTCAAACTTATTGTGCCACAGATTCCGTTCAAGGACTGGTTTGTGGCGATAGATCTAAAAGATGCATATTTCCACATAGAAATATCACTAGCTTTATCCCCTCGCACCTTCACAAAGTGCATGGCTGTCACTCTGGCTCCATTGTGACTCCAGGGCATCTGTGTACCAAACTACCTGGATGACTGGTTAATTCTAGCACGATCCAGGGAACTGGCGGTTCAACATCGAGATGTTGTTCTCGCCCACATGAAGAGCTTGGGGCTCAGGTTGAATCTTAGAAAAGTATGCTTTCTCCAGTGCAGTGGACAACTTTTCTAGGGGTTATAAGGATTCTACTATGATGAGGGCGTGTCTATCCCCAACATGCGTAGGGTCAATCCTATCAACACTGAAGATAAAGCTGGATCTTGGGAGACTATTGGCGTTTATAGGCCTATTGCACAGGAGACCGTTCAGTGGTGGCTGAGAAGTTGGGGGTTTCGTCGAAACCTCTGAGAATAATCAGTGTCACGTGGCGATGCCTACGTGCTCTGAGAATTTGAGTGTCCCCGGTTTCTAGCCTTGGGTCACACTCTAGGGGTGTCTCCTTAGCGCAAGGCGATAATTAGAGACACCTCCCTCACAGGCTGGAGCGCAGTCTTAGACAGCTATCGCTCTGCTCCCACAAGTTCTAGCGAGAGTTCGCCAAGACAGTCTATGTCTGCTGCTAGTAGCACCTTATTGGTCAGCTCGAATATGGTTCTGAGAGATAATATCACTGCGAAATGGCACTCCTTGGGAGTTTCCCATCCATAGGGATCCACTGTAGATGTGAAGCACGCCATCAGCCTCTATTATCTGAAGCGAAGACACAATTCACAGGCCTGCCCTGGTATGACAAAGCTATGCAATGTCTCATTCCCTTCTCAGGGAACAGGGTTACATGCGTAACCCCGACGTTCCCTTTCAAAGGGAACTTCGACGTTGCAGGGTTATAGACATATAGACCTTGGCCACGTGTGCACCATGGCGTCCAGCCCCAATGGTACGGGAGGAGTGAGGGTGAACCACAGCGGGCAGTGTGTTGTCTCCTCGGAGGCGAACACATCCACTTCCACTTGTCCGAACCTCTGCCATATGGACTCCACCACTTGTGGATGGAGCCTCCAACCCCCAGGCCTCAGCCTCTGCCTCGACAGGATGTCTGCCCCTACATTCCGGCTGCCCAGAATGCACATTGCACGCACTGACAAGAACTTTCCCTCTGCCCAGAGAAGGATTAGTTGCGCCTGCCTGAACAGGGGGCGTGAACGTAACCCTCACTGGTGGTTGAAATATGAGACCACCGCTGTGTTGTCTGACACAACTAGCACATGATAACTTCTCAACTGAGGAAGAAAGAATTTCAGTGCTAGGAGTACGGCCCGCATCTCTGACCGTGAGCTGGACAGCCATTTAAGACTGCACCCCAGCCCGTGAGGGACGCGTCTGTCATTACCGTCTTGCAGTAAGGAGATGTCTCTAGAGGATGACCCAAGGCTAGAAACTGCGGGTACCTCCAAATACTCAGAGCACCTAGGCATCGCAGCAACGTGACACTGATTACTCTCAGAGGTTTCATCCTCGGATGAGACCTTTTTTTGAGGTCAGTAAGCCATTTATGTGATGATTTTGATGTATGTTTTGGATCATTGTCCTGCTGGAAGATCCAACCATGACCCATTTTAAGCTTTCTGGCAGAGGCAGTCAGGTTTTCATTTAATATCTGTTGATATTTGGTAGAGTCCATGATGCCATGCATCCTAACAAATTGTCCAGGTCCTCTGGCAGAAAAACATCCCCAAAACATTAAAGAGCCACCACCATATTTAACCGTGGGCATGAGGTAATTTTCCATATGGCTACCTCTGTGTGTGTGCCAAAACCACCTCTCGTGTTGATTACCCAAAAGCTCTATTTTGGTTTCATCTGACCATAGAACCCGATCCCATTTGAAGTTCCAGTAGTGTCTGGCAAACTGAAGAAGCTTGAGTTTGTTTTTGGATGAGACTAGAGGCTTTTTTATTGAAACCCTTTCAAACAACTTGTGGTGATGTAGGTGACTTCGGACTGTAGTTTTGGAGACTTTGTGATTCCAAGATGCAACTAACTTCTGCAATTCTCCAGCTGTGATCCTTGGAGATTTTTTGGCCACTCGAAACATCCTCTTCACAGTGCGTTGAGACAATATAGACACACGTCCAATTCCAGGTCGATTCATAACATTTTCAGTTGACTGTAACTTCTTAATTATTGTCCTGATGATGGAAACGGGCATTTTTCTTATATCCACTTCCCATTTTGTGAAACTCAACAACCTTTTGCCACACATCACAGCTATATTCCTTGGTCTTACCCCATGTTATGAATGACTAAGGGACTTTGGCCTATGTGTTACCTCACATTCATACCCCTGTGAAACAGGAAGTCATGGTTAAACAATTTCCTGTTCCTAGTTACCCAGGTTTACTAAACATTTTTAAAATATCAATGGGAATTTGCTTCGAAAAAAATTTCTCATATGAATTCATAGGGGTGCCAATGATTGGTGCACACCTATATTTAACAAATATATATTTTTTTATAAACCAGTGTTGTGTTTGCAATTGTTTGATATCCATAAGAGCAGAGAATTTTTGTGAATTTTCTGAACAAAAGATCAGAAGTTAAAAAAATAAAGCCAGCATTTTTTCACAGTCTTCTTTGCTCATATTTACCAAGGGTGCCAATATTAGTGGAGGGCACTGTATATATGAAACATGGAGTTGCACGTGTCCATCCAAGTGAAGCCAAACCCTGTAATCCTAACTTGTCAAACCCTGTAATATATTAGATACAAGTCAATGAATGACTTCCCTTTCCTGAATAATATGAGCTTTGGTAGACAGCTTGACTCAGTCTGGTGAGTAAATACAGCAAAAATGTGTGTGTAAAAACACACGTAAACTTGACACCACTCAAAGTAAAGCATGCTCTCGAGTGTTTTATTCATTACATAATGAATGTTCTCTCAACAAAAGACACACAACACAAAGTTGATTATTTTCCTGTTACAATGTCAGAAGATAATAAACACTGAGAAGTAACTCCCATGCATCAGCTACACTAGGCAAATAATATACAAAGCAGTATATTTATTAGTAGTTAATATAATGTGATTACATATTATCAGTAGATTACACTGATATTTCTGAGGAGCGTGAGTGCATATAGTAACTTGCAAGGGTCTTCAACCCCCCTACCCCCAGAATTGATCATATTTATTCGAATAACAAATGATAAATACACATTTTCTTCCTGTCAGTATATTTTTTTATTGCAAACTCATGATCAAGTCAAATGTCTGGTCAACAAGTATTTCTATGAAAATCAAAAAATGAAAAATGGTGCTAAAATAAATAATTAAGTATTTAGTCCCAGGTTCTGGATGCTCCAGATGAAAGATATCGTGTATATATACCTATATATAATATCATATATATATTAAAACAGCTTACATTTTATGAACAAGAATAAATGAAAAGCACCTCAGAACTACCACTGAAGAAACTTTGAGAGAAGGAAATGAGTGAAAATTAAGGTTAAGGAGCATTTAAGGAATATTCTTTTAAGGTAAAGATAAGGTAATGAAATTCAGAAACTGTTTACTTTTACGAGGGTTCAATACTTTTGGATGGCATTTGCCCAAAGCAAAGAGGAAACCACTCTTACAGGATTTTTATAAAAAAAATCTTGAATTTAAATTCTGACTTTTGAAATCATTCTGAAATCATTATTAATTATTATGCAATGCCCAAAGCAAAGAGGAAACCACTCTTTCAGGATTTTTAGAAATAAATTCCTGAATTTCTGCCCCACAAAGGCGTAGATTATGGGGTTGAGGCAGCAGTGACTGAACGCTATGGTTTCCACCCACTGCATAGCCATGCTCAGGTCCTGATGCCACTGACAGGTGCTCATGTAGCCCAAGTGATGCAGGAACTTCAGGAAGATGACAATGTTGTAGGGCATCCAGAAGAGGAAGAAAACAATGACTAAGACCAGCATGAGCCTGACAGCTTTGTGTTTCTTCTGAGATTTCATCGTCATTAAGATGGGGATGATACGCGAGTAGCAGAACACCATCACTGAGAGAGGAATGATCAAGCCGAGGATGTTCAGCTCAATGTAAATGAAGGAGTCCCATGCTGTCCCTTGTGGATATTCCACCCTGCATTTCCATTCATCCGATTCATTCTTGACTTGAGAGAAAATGATGGTTGGCAGAGAAGCTCCCAAGCTAAGTGCCCACACAAACAAAGCCAGGGCTATGCTAGCTCTGACAGACCGGTGCTTGGATAACAGGGAGGTGTAGCAGTGGACAATGACAGTGTAGCGGTCAACGGTCATGAGAATCATAAAGAAGATACTTCCATAGAATCCCAGCATGTAGAGCGCTGTTACTGCATGACACATGAAGATCCCGAAGGTCCACTTAGTGATGGCAGCGTAGTGAGCCCAGAAAGGCAATGAGATCAGGAAGAGGAGGTCTGAAATAGCCAGGTTGAAGAGACACAGATCTGACATGTTGAATCCTTTGTGATACTTGACAAGGACACACACCACCAGGCCATTGCCAATTAACCCTACAATGAATACGATGCTGTAGAGGGAAGGGAGGAAGGTTTGGCTGAATGCCATTACGTTGGTATTATTGCAGGGTGAGAAGTCATGCAGTGATCTGTTGTAATCATCCTTGGCTGTTTATGGGGGGGGGAAAAACGTCTTGTTATGACATGTTGCATGAGAAAATTACAGTGTAATAATGTATACAAAAGCAAGTAAGCAAGCTAACTGTTTTAAAAGCAATGATCGTTCCCAAATCAACAAACTCTTATTTACAGGTGACAACAGTAGATATCTAACAATATTATAACAAATTTACATCAGACTCTGGGTTTGATACATTCCAGAAAGATCAGAAAGGTTTACTGGACACACTGTCAGAATTAGTATTATATATCTGCAAGTCAAAATCTTTTAGGCAGAATTTCATTAAAAATGCTCATATGATTGTCTAGGAAGATTTTCTTTTAATAACAATGGAGAACATTCATAGAAAAAAAAACACACACAATGAATATACAAGATAGTAAATGTATTTCTTAAATGAAATTAACGATACCCTGTCCAGGGTGTACCCCGCCTTGTGCCCCATGCTCCCTGGGATAGGCTCCAGGTTTCCCCATGACCCTGATGGAAGGATAAGTGGTATAGAAGATGGATGGATGGAAATTAATGATTGTTTTGGATTGTTGTTTTTTTTTTTGGCAAACCAGCAGATACATGCTGCTCTGTGCACAGTATGTGGTCTGCATGGGTGAGGAATGGCTCAATACGCAACGATAAAGATTAAAGAAATTAACAGTGCACATCTTATTTATATCCATGTTAATGAACTTGCTGCAGTAAGCACTGTTGCAAGTTGCACGTATAATGGCAGCATTCTGCAGATACTACAAATCAGAAATGTGCACCACACTGTTAACTTATTCCCCTGAAAAGAAGAAAAGAAGAAAGTACACACTTGACTAATTGTATTAACAACCATTACAGGCTATCAAGCAGCTGCAAAATGGAAAGGTTCCACCTACTTGTTGTCATGTTGGAGTACATCGTAGCCATGCTTCATTCATTCCAGAGTGACTTGTGTATGCTGGTATATAACAAGAGCTTGAGGTATGATTTCATGAGGTGGGGCTTTGACTTGTTGCCAGAACTGTTATTTTAACATCGTCTTTGTGAAATCAAAACAAATAATATGCAAATGCAAAAACATTTCTAACAATATGATGAAAATAAAGTCTTTTCATTCATATTCAGTTATTAAATTCAGCGATTTTGAAAATAAGTATCTAAGGGAAACTGGATTGACTAGGCACTGCCTAGTGTTAGGATTTAATAAAGGCGTGGGAGAATAAAAATATCCTTACAATAGAGCATTTCAGTCAAGTGTTTTCAAGTAATATAATTCTCAGCATTGTATTGTCATATTACTACAAAGCCACCGAGGTGATATGGTGGTTATTTTTCAATAAGATGTGGCCATGATTGAATAAACTAAGGTCATGAGAGCTGGTTTGAGCCAGCTAAATACTTAACATGTGACAAGGGTTGAATCATAAAATGAGAAAGCGAAATCAATTAAAATTGATCAGTTTTGGCCACAGGTACCTAAACACACAGAGGTCTCGATTTTAGGCTATAAAACCAGTCTGTGACAGAATACATTGTAAAAGTTATGCAAATACATGTAGACAAGAAGCAGCTACTGTATGGTATTGACGGGACATTTTCAGGCGATTCCTGGTGAAACTGATAGATGTCGCTCTCCAAAGCATGTCGCTCTCTTTGAAATACACTCCGGTTCATCAATATTTAAACACTGAAAATGGTATCATTATTTTAGCTGTCTAACATAGTGAATTCGCGTTTATCATGCAGACTTTCAGCTTTAATTTGAGGGTATTTACATATTTACTGTAGAATTTTAAAGCAATTGCTCTTCAAAGCCAATAGATTTGTTGATATAATTGTGCCTGGAGGCAATATTTAATCCATTATAAAATGGACATTTTTTAAATTGGTAGACAATCAAAACCATAGGGACCTCGTCTATGCTCCAATTAAATATCAATTCATTTTACTGTAGAATTTTAAAGCAAATGCTCTTCAAAGCCATTTCTGATCTTTCTTTCAATATGGAATTACACTGTAGGAATTACAGTACTTTATATATATATGGGTCCCTCCCCCACCACCACCACCACCTTTTTTCAGTTAAATATATGTCTAACTTATGTACCTGATAATAAATGATAATTTTCCTTATTCGGTGTCTTCTCTTTTGACTGGAAAAAAATATACTACAAAAGCAAATAGACTTTTTCACCAGCACCTCACAAACAATTCATTGGATGCTCGTGACTAGAACTTTTTTGCCATCTAAATATTATCTTGTGGCCTCAATATATTATCTGCTGGTCTCAATATATTCACTCATTGCCTCAATATATTAACGTATGGCCTCACTATATTAATTTGTGACCACAGTATGTGTATCATGCAACCAAAATGTATTAACTCATGGTCTCAGTATATTTTCTTGTGGTCTCAGTACATCATGACCGCAACAAGACTTGCAGACTTAATATATTAGCTCGTGGCCTGAATATATTACCTTGTGGTTTCAATATCCCAGCTAACAAAAGTACAGTGCAGTGGTGGCTTGGTGGTTAAGGCTCTGGGTTACTGATCAGAAGGTCAGGGGTTCAAGGCCCAGCACTGCCAAGCTGCCACTGTTGGGCCCTTGACCCTCTCTGCTCCAGGGGCAGTGTATAATGGCTGACCCCTGCACTCTGACCCCAGCTTCCTGACATACTGGGGTATACGAAGAAAAGAATTTCACTGTGCTGTAATGTATATGTGATCAGTAAAGACTCATTATCATTAACAAAAATACAGTGTTGGAAGATCCTATGGATGTTTGTTGTAGGGGACAATCTTATGGGACATCCAAAAAACCTCCAGGGGACTATTAAGGGATGTTTGTGGAAAGTTCTGTAAACATTGCATTTAGGCTGTTTGACCATATTGCTAGATTTGTTCCATTGTAATTAATCTACATAAGGACAATGTTATTTATTATCATTAGTAGTAGTAGTAGTAGTATTAGGCATAAAAGTGATACTGTTTATATATAAGACATGGAACAGATTGCGTACATATCCTTTTGGCTCCTGCTGTCTTCTTGTGTTGGAGCCTAAAGCAAAACTCAAATGGAAAAAAGATTTACCTTCTGGTTATAAACTACCACCAACAGATGACGTCACTATGTTGTCCCACAAGAACAAATCTGAAATTCTCAGTGTCAAAACAGATCTGGCTGTTTCTTTGAAGTCATAGCCTTCTTTATATACATATACAGTGGTGCTTGAAAGTTTGTGAACCCTTTAGAATTTTCTATACATCTGCATAAATATGACCTAAAACATCATCAGATTTTCACACAGGTCCTAAAAGTAGACAAAGAGAACCCAATTAAACAAATGAAACAAAAAATATTATAATTGGTCATTTACTGGGGCAGATTTTTTTTTTCTTTAGCCCCGAATAATTTTCCATTTTTGTCACTAAGTAACTGAAACGTCAGTAAAAGAAGACTGCCTGTAATTTTATATCTTCATTGAACGGAGGCCAGAACAATTATCATTATTATTATTATTTTTTAATCAGTAAATGGGTTGAAACTGAAACAGTAAAGTCCTCTATTGCGGTTAAACCACCAGCCACTCTCCTGAAAGCGCAATCTATTCTAGCCGCACATAAATTTCAAGGGCGCGGCTTTTACACACTTAGCGGTAACAGCACCGAAAGCGGAAAAGGAGCGTCAGTGAGCTCCTACACAGCAGCAAGACGTTAACAATCATCATTAAACAAAAACAAAACATTTACAGTATTTCTGAGATTACAGGCTAAATGATTACAGGTTAAAATGATTTACAACGCCTAAAGCAAAACTCAAAGGGAAAAAAGATGTACCTTCTGGTTATAAACTACCACCAACAGATGACAAAAATGAGATTACAGGCTAAAAGTTATTATAATTCTTTACATTAAAAAAAGGCAAAATTGATCAAGACGTTGTAAAGCATTAAGCTGAATAAAATTCATTATATACATACATGTGTATATATACATAAATACATTCATTAAAAGCATCTTTTAAGAAACTATAAATTTATATAAGAAACTATATAAAATGGACATTTCAAATTGGTAGACAATCAAAACCCACTCAGATCAGTTCATAGGGACCTTATCTATGCTCCAAATAAAGATCAATTAATTTTACTGTAGGATTTTAAAGTAATTGCTGCTCAAAGTCATTGGATCTGTCGATATAATTGTGCCTGGAGGCAATATTTAATCCATTATAAAATGGACATTTTTGAAATTGGTAATATTTGGAGGCAATATTTAATCCATTATATCCATTAAAATGGACATCCATTAAAATGGACATTTCAAATTGGTAGACAATCAAAGCCCAGTCTGATCAGTTCATAGGGACATCATCCATGCTCCATGTAGAATGGACGTTTCCTTACAAGAACAGGCCATTTGTTTTTGTTTTTTTCTACTTATTAGAATTGATGTCTGTACAGACCTGTATATACAGTGCATCCAGAAAGTATTCACAGCGCTTCACTTTTTCCACATTTTGTTATGTTACAGCCTCATTCTAAAATGGATTAAATTAATTATTTTCCTCAAAATTCTACAAACAATACCCCATAATGACAACGTGAAAGAAGTTTGTTTGAAATCTTTGCAAATTTATTAAAAATAAAAAATAAAAATAAAAAAGCATATGTACATAAGTATTCACAGCCTTTGCTATGACACTCAAAATTGAGCTCAGGTGCATCCTGTTTCCACTAAACTATCTTGAGATGTTTCTACAACTCGACTGGAGTCCACCTGTAGTAAATTTAGTTGATTGGACATGATTTGGAAAGGCACACACCTCTCTATAAAAGGTCCCACAGTTAACAATGAATGTCAGAGCACAAACCAAGCCATGAAGTCCAAGGAATTGTCTGTAGACCTCCGAGACAGGACTGTATCGAGGCACAGATCTGGGGAAGGGTACAGAAATATTTCTGCAGCATTGAAGCTCCCAATGAGCACAGTGGCCTCCATCATCCTTAAATGGAAGAAGTCTGAAACCAGCAGGACTCTTCCTAGAGCTGGCCGCCCAGCCAAACTGAGCGATCGGGGAGAACGGCCTCAGTCGGGGAGGTGACTAAAAACCCGATGGTCACTCTAACAGAGCTCCAGCGTGTCTCTGTGGAGAGAGGAGAACCTTCCAGAAGAACAACCATCTCTGCAGAACTCCATCAATCAGGCCTGTATGGTAGAGTGGCCAGACGGAAGCCACTCCTCAGTAAAAGGCACATGACAGCCCGCCTGGAGTTTGCCAAAAGGCACTTAAAGGACTCTCAGACCATGAGAAACAAAATTCTCTGGTCTGATGAAACAAAGGATGAAACTTGCCTGAATGGCAAGGGACATGTCTGAAGGAAAAAAGGCACCAGTCATCATCTGGCGAATACCATCCCTACAGTGAAGCATGGTGGTGGCAGCATCATGCTGTGGGGATGTTTTTCAGATGAATGCAGCAATGTACAGAGACATCCTTGATGAAAACCTGCTCCAGAGCGCTCTGGACCTCAGACTGGGGTGAAGGTTCTTCTTCCAATAGGACAACGACCCTAAGCACACAGCCAAGATAATGAAGGAGTGGCTACAGGACAACTCTGTGAATGTCCTTGAGTGGCCCAGCCAGAGCCCAGACTTGAACCCAATTGAACATCTCTGTGTCACAACATCCCCTTTAAGCAGCGCGCTGTGGAGCATGTGAGTGCGCGTGCACGAGCAAGGTGCACAAGCACCTGCTTTTCCCTTGTTGACAATCGTGACATTTCGACACGTGCATTTGTTAATGTTTCTGTTATGTCTCCTCCCCGTTCTGTCATTGGTTGTTGTTTCACGTGTGTCTGAATTGCCCTCAGCCATCAGCTATTACGACGCTGATTATGTTTGTATATATACCGCGCGCCTCCCAGCACACGGTGCGGCATATTAGATAAGTAACTTAGATAAGATAAGTTTAGTTTAGATTCGTCACCATAGTCATAGTCATAGTCAGGTTCCTTGTTAGAGTTAGTTAGGTTATACATTAGATTTAGTTCACGCTGGTTTCTCCGCTCCCAGTTCATAGTCATAGCTTATGTTTCATGTTTTGTATCTCGACCCTGTTTTCCGTGACCACAACATAGTCTCCTGCCTTGCCCCGTTTATGCCTGTTTGCCGATTGCCTGACCTCTTGTTTTGGATTACGTTTTTGGATCACGTTTTGGATTTACCTGCCTGTGTCTCTCTTAAATAAAACTGTTCCTACTGCACTTGCATCCGTCCTATCTCCGTTACGTCACGAAACGTGACACTCTGGAGAGATCTGAAAATGGCTGTGCACCGACGCTCCCCATCCAACCTGATGGAGCTTGAGAGGTCCTGCAAAGAAGAATGGGAGAAACTGCCCAAAAATAGGTGTGCCAAGCTTGTAGCATCATTCTCAAAAAGACTTGACATCATACTCAAAAAGACTTCAACAAAGGCTGTGAATACTTATGTACATGTGCTTTTTTTGTTTTTTATTTTTAATAAATTTGCAAAGATTTCAAACAAACTTCTTTCACGTTGTCATTATGGGGTATTGTTTGTAGAATTTTGAGGAAAATAATTAAATGAATTCATTTGGGAATAAGGCTTTAACATAACAAAATGTGGAAAAAGTGAAGCACTGTGAATACTTTCCGGATGCACTGTAGATCGCTGAAGTGGGATAATGTCATATTTCTCCAAAATTCTACAGTCAAATTAATTGATCTTTATCATGAGCATCGAGTAACTTACTGTGAATTAATTTCAGTTGGTTTGATTGTCTACCAATTTGAATTTTTATTATTATTATTGTCTCCTTGCACAATTATATTGACAGAGCAGGTGATTTTGAAGACTTTAAAAATAAAATACTTTAAAAGTCAACAGGTAAATCAATTGATCTTTATTGTGAGCATAGCATAGGTTACTGTGAACAGATTTCAGTGGGTTTGATCATCTAACAATTTGAAATGTCCATTTTTTAAGTGCCTCCTAGTTCAAACATGTTGACAGATCCAGTGATTTGAAGAGCAATTACTTAAAAATTATACAGTAAAATTAATTACTCATTATTGTGAGCATAGAGTAGGTCACTGTGAAGAGATAAAAGTGGGCTTGATTGTCTACCAATTTGACACGTCCCCTTTTTATAATGAATTAAAATAGCCTTCTGACTCCATTGTATTGCCAGATCCAGTGAATTTGAGCAACAATTACTTTAAAATTCTACAGTAAAATAAATTAATCTTTATTTTGGGAATGGAGTAGGTCTGTGTGAACTGATCTGAGTGGGTTTTTGATTGTCTACCAATTTGAAATGTCTACCTTTAGGTGCTGTTACCGCTAAGTGTGTAAAAGCCGCGCCCCTAATTATGTGTGACTAGATTTACCGTGTTTACAGGAATTGCGGCTGGTTTAACCACAGTCATCCTCTCGTTCTGAGCAGAAAACCAAGGTGTATAAATGTCTATATAAGTTTGTGAATATGACATGAGCAGAGCTTAAGGAAAGATAATATACTCTGCATGGCACTGTAGCAGATGATAGCTTATTTGTGCCTCCCCTTGGCTAGCAACACCAAACTAGCCTAGTCATGTGTTAGAAAGGTTTTATATTTTAAAAGTATTTGAAAGTTTTATATTTTATCGGTTGGGTAGACCTGCAAACAGTCAGTACGTTTACATGGACAACAATAATTCGATATTATCCCGATTAAGACGATACTCTGATTAAGAAACTAGCATGTAAACAGCGATTATTGATTACCTTAATCCGACTAAAGTCATACTCAAAGTAAACACAAATCAAATTAATTACGTGTGGAGTATTCCTGTTTTAGTCGCATTATCAAAGTGCATTACAGACATGTACACACTTTCATCACACTATTAACATCGTGTGGGAGTTTTCACCGCATTTTGCGATAGGACAGGTACACATGGCAGTGCTCAATTGTCTGACGGCAAAATCGCGTACTTACCTACTACATAGTAGGCAAGATACACGTATTTCAGCTAATACATGGCTTCCAATAGAAATCTATTTGCAGGTACAGTATCCAAACATCCCAGTTTACCAAAACGCTCTATGCCCATGAACCCTCAAATCTACACCTTTACCTAAGGAAGAAATATTAACATAGGGCTTGACTAAACAAATATGTTTTCAGCCTAGATTTGAACACTGAGACTGTGTCCCAAACTGAGTCCCAAACACTGATTGGAAGGCTGTTCATTAACTATGAGGCTTTGCAAGAAAAAGATCTGATTCCTGCAGTAGCTTTCATTATTTTTGGTACCAACAAAGAGCCTGCACCTTCTGATAGAAGTAGGTGTGGCAGATAATAAAAGACCAGAAGTTTGCTAAGGTGCTATGGCACGATCAATAGTATTATTTTATAATCAATGAGAAATTTTACTGGGACCCAGAGCAATGTGGATAAGATAGGGTTGATGTGGTCATATCTTCTTGTTCTAGACTAACTGGACTAACTGGAGCTTGTTTATGCACATACAGTACTAGAACATCCAGACAACAAGGCATTACAATTGTGCTAAATTCCCTATGTGTGTTTGTATTGTGGCGACAGGCCGGCGGCTGGCGCACAAGTAGTAAAGAGCACTCCTCTGCAACTGCCACTGTGGTGCGGAAGAGACAGCTCCACTTCAGCACCACCGATGTTTTGGACAGCCTGAGAGCACGTGGCCACGGGGCGGGGCCACCGACTCACACGGCTGCCGGCTAATAAACAGCGCGGCAATTCTCCACCATCCAGCAGCCGACGGTACAGTATAAAAGGGCGATCCCCCGCTCGCAAAGGGAAAGAGAGCCCCAGAGGCGTGCATGATAATCTGTCTTTGGATGGATTTCGCACCCTGGCTGCACCTGCAGAGGTGAGATCGAAGACGGCCTTCAGCACGGCAAATGGCCACTGGCAGTACCTGGTTCTCCCCTTCGGGCAACACGGAGCGCCCGCAACATTCCAGCGGCTGATGGACATTGTCCTGTGAACCCATCGTACATTCGCAGCCGCCTATCTGGACGATGTGGTCATCCATTCCTCCGCTTGGTCGGATCACCTATTCCACTTGGATGAGGTGCTGAAGGAGCTATGGAAGGCCGGGCTGACAGCCAACCCCAAAAAGTGCCACCTGGGGCTGACTGAGGCACAGTACCTAGACTACCGTATTGACCGGGGCTTACTGAAGCCACAGACGAAGAAAATTGAGGCAGTGAAAGACTACCCCCGGCCTACGTCGAAGAAACAGGTACGTACCTTCTTGGGGTTGGCGGGATATTAACGCAGGTTCGTGCTTAACATCTCCTCTATAGCCTCCCCCCTCTCAAATCTCACGAAGAAGGGCCAATCGGACTGGGTAAAATGGTCTACAGAGGCACAGCGGGCATTCTGAGCCCTGAAAGAAGCTCTCATCAGTGCCCCGGTGCTGCGTAACCCGGACTTCGCCCTTCCATTCACCGTGCACACCAGTGCGTCCGAGACCGGGCTGGGCACTGTCTTCTCGCTGACCTTTGAAGGAGAAGATCACCCGGTTCTCTACATCAGCAGAAAGCTGTCCCCAGCTGAGAGGAGATACACGGCCATGGAAAGAGAGGCCCTGGCGATAAAGTGGGCCATTGAGGAGCTGCGTTACTACCTGGCCAGTCGGCACCTGGCGGGGCTGCCAACACACACACGGCTGCTGGCTAATAAACAGCGCGGCAATTCTCCACCATCCAGCAGCCGACGGGACAGTATAAAAGGGGCGATCCTCCGCTCGCAAAGGGAGAGAGAGCCCCCGAGGCGTGCAAGATAATCTGTCTTGTGTTTCTTGCAGAGAAATCGGAGGAAACTGAGGATTTCACCCCCTGGCTGCACCTGCAGTGCTGACGGACTGTAGAAAGGGACCTCAGCTGCTTGGAAAGCCCCCAGCACGGCCCCGGCAGCTCCGTATATGACACTGGTGCCCGAGCACATCACCCCACTGGACCTCCTTTGCACCTCACACCCTCACTGCACTTAAATGAACTCTGCACATTTGCCTCAGAAACGGCTTCCTTTGTGTCTGTGCTCAGCCCACTGCTGTCTAAGCTCGCTACAGTATGTTATCAGACGCACTCAGAGTTATTCATTTGTCTATTTCAGAACAAACCACACACACATTATACTGTCACCTTCAGTTCTGAATACAATGATCGATGTATCGTTAATGCACTGCTGAGAAGTTCTATATAAAGAGTGAAAACCATCTTAAAAAGCACTCCACCCTAAACCCAATTGCAATATACAGTCCCTTACAACAATAATTTGACCTAAAGGTAACAAAAGCATGAACTAGTTTTTTCGACACCATGTACTGACATTATATTTCTTATCTTAGCAATATTTCTGAGACAAAAGAAGGCTATCCTAGTAATATATTGTACATGAGATTCAAATGAGAGGCTGTGGTCAATAATCAAACCACAGTCTTTTACTGCAGCACCTGATGTAATTGAAAGACAACTGAGACTTGCTATGTAATCAGAAAACTTACTTCTAGCTACCTGTGGCCCTTGTACAAATACTCTACCCTGCTGAAAAAAACAGCTAAAACCAACCTAAGTTGGCTTCAGCTAGTTTTTTTCAATAGGGTATTTCTATTTTGTCATTGAAATAATTCATGAAGTCATCACTACTACATACAGTATTGATGGTATGCAGGTTCCTGTGGTGGTCTTATTCCTAGTTAGCTTTGCTGCAGTATTAAATCAGGTAGTAGCTGATAGTAGTATTGTGTCATCACAGTTGTAGCCTTGCAGTCCGGGGGCAAGGCAATAGTAGATACCATTCATAACTTCTTTTCAGAAAAATAAACCCCACTGTTCTTCTTCTTTCCTCCATGACAAGCTACTATAGAACAACTCTCTTGTCAGTTGATACAAAAGCATTCAACAAGATTCTGCTAAAAAAGAATCCAACCATATGGTCATCTTATCTTGAGAACCAACCAGGCTGGCTTTTGACCCAGTAGCCTTACACATCAAAAGCACTCCCTGCACAGGATAATGGAGGGATATCAGCTTCCACTAGTATTGGCCTTCATTGACTTCAAGATTGCATTTGACTCCATTAATAGAGAGGCCAGACTTGATGATCTTTGATGTAACCACTGGAGTCTCGAAACAGCAGTTTGCTATGTGCCTATATAGCATTAACTTTATAAATGAAATTGCTCTGCTAGTGTGGCATCTCTGACCTTCTGCAGATGTGCCGGTATCATCGTCACGACAAGCATATAAGGCACGGGCAGATGGAATGTTGGCAGTCTAGTGCTGACTGGATTCTGTTTTTTGCTTTGCAATTTGCTATTTGTTATTGTAGTTGTCTTCCGGTATGTGAACTTTAGCTTGTTTATGAACTCTAGATTAGCCTGTCCCATTTGGTGTTGGTTTGCTGGATTTGTATATTTCTTTTACGTAAATATTGTTGTTTATTGTCAATATTTGTGTATCTTAATCCAAATCAGTGGATATAGGCCTTGGCTAGCCGTTTGTGTTAGGCATGGGTGCTGCTGTGTGGTTTTGGCTAGTCAGAGAGAAAGGGAAACTGACTGTCGTTTTTTTTTTATATTTTATTTTTTATAAAGGAAAGACAGTCTCTTTTGAGCAGATAGTTTATGTGGGTGATTGTTACTTTGGCCTTAGCCGGTCTGATACAATATAGTGGATGTACCAACTCCCTGATATTACAGCCTACATCAGCTATTTGTCTTAATTTGGCACAGATACTTGTGTAATCATTATATGCTGAGTAAACGACCAGAAAGGCAATGTAATTAAATCTGGGTGAGAGACAAAAAGTCAGCTTACAAAACAATCAGTGTAAATCATGAATTAGACAGACATTGTTAGTGTAGACAGTGCTTCTGGGGAAGACAGAGTCAGTCATAGCCAGTGTGGCAGCACGAGGGTGTAAATAAAAAGGACCGGAAAAATAGCACGTTAACGTAATCAGACTTTGACTATATTAATGGAAAAAAACCCAAAAAATAAAGAACACCACACCTCAATATGTCGACTACGCCACCCCGGGGGCCTGCTACCGGGGAATAGCCCTTTAATCTAAGAGCCACAGAGCTCACAGGTTCGTTACACACATGATGCACTTCCACAAACATGGGATCACACGTTAATAAATCTCTTTTCTTTAAATAAAACAGGGCGCTCATTCACACCTGATTCCCACTAAATCCAATTGATTGAAAACACCTGACTCTGTTTTCACCTTCATATTAACTGCTAATCATAGAGGTTCACATACTTTTGCCACTCACGGATATGTCATATTGGATTCCACATTTTCCACAATGAATAATTGATCAAGTATTATATTTTTGTCTCATTTTTAAAGTTGTATTTTTTTTATCCACTTTTAGGACTTCTATGAAAATAGGATGATGTTTAAGGTCCTTTTTATCCAGAATTCTAGAAAATTTTAAAGGGTTCACAAGCTTTCAAGCACCACCACAGTTTAACTGGGTTCTCTTTGTCTATTTTCAGGACTGACGATGTTTTACATCATATTTATGCAGATTATGTATTCATTATAGTCCATAATGCTTAAGAAGAAACTTTTTTGACTTGGATTAGTGAAAAAAGATGGAATGCTGTATGAGAAGCAAATTTGACAAAATGCTTAATACCAAAATGTTCCTGATTGCGCATCTGATTTGTTGAAAGTTATTCAACTTTCTATCTTTAAATATGACTAAATAGAATAATAATTATACTAATAATTAGGGATGATAACATTAACTCTGCTTTACACAGTCCCATTGTTGATTATTTACGTATAACAGCAAATTGCTAAGTTTTTTATTCTTTACTTAATGCATATGGACTATTAGAATTGAATAAAAAATTTTATGTATGTTCTAAGATCTGAGGAGAACATTTTATCCTGCCATGACTCTATTCAAGAGTGACTGGAAAAGCAGGCTGTGTAGGCTGTGAGGCTTTGTTGTGATTTCCTGAGGTGGGGCTTTGTTTTACTGACAGAACTTTAAACGCCATCTATATGATAACAAAATGAACAAAACGTACATGAAAGAAACATTAAATTAACAAACATATATACAGTGGGCTTAGAAAGTATTCGGACCCCTTCGGCTTTTTGCACATTTATGTTGTGTTTATTTTCAAATTGATTAGATTTATCTAATTTGTCTGGGATTTTTTTATTGTTTTTGTTTTTTTACAGACTCGAAGCAACAGTTACAGCTTTGAGTCTTCTTGGATAATTCTCCGCAAGCTTTGCACATGCTTTTTTCCCCTATTTTTCCGGCAGATCCTCTCAAGCTCAGCCACAGATATCCCATGGGGTTCAAGTCTGGGCTGGGCCACTCCAAGACATTTGGAGCCAATTCTGTGAAAACCAATTTTGGTTTCATCAGACCACAGAATCTTTTTCTTAATGCTTTTAGATTGCATTAAAAGCCTGCCACACACATTTATCCATTTGGCTTTTTGGCTTCCATTTAGCATGACTTCCTGATTGTTTAAGTATTTCTGAGATGGTTGTCCTTCTCGCAATTTCTACCATCTCTGTGGAGGACCTCTGAACCTCCCTGACCAAGGTTCTTTTGTAACTGGTGCAAAGTGGAAGTGAAATGAGAAGTGGCATCTCCGAAGACTGAGTGTAACAAACAATAAATAGACTATACAAAAAATATACAATGGGTATAAGGTAAGGATGGAGTGTAAGATGACACAAACAAGAGCATACAAATAATACACATATGAAAAAGTATGTACAGTATGTATCTCTATTTGCAGGCACATAGCATATGTATTCACAATAAAGTGTCCAGTGCATGTGTAAATACGTCGTATGTCACCTGTATGAGTTACTATGTCCGGTTGCTGTTTGTGGGTGCATTGGGGTTAGGAGCTGGAGTAGTGTTCATGAATTCATGGTTGATGGCTAGGGGAACAAGGCTTGTTCCTCAAGTCACCTTGGCCATTTGGTCCTATCTATTGTTGGGGTATGTGGGATGCTTGAAGATCTTTGCTGGTTTGGACCTTCACCACCTGCTGTAGACAGTGTAGACATGGTGATCCATTCAGCAGACCTCACCACCGTCTGCAGGGCTTTTTGGTCTTCAGCAGTGGTCTGTAGTTCCCGTACTAGGCAGTGATGTTCCCAGTGATGTGTTATGTGTCATGATGTGTCATAACCTGATATGTTATTTGTCATCAGCCCCATAGCAGATATTTACTGAGAAGCACATTACATGGATATTCAATTATTAAATCAGTGGTTAAAATCGGTGCACAAGAGAAACAGGATTGAGTTCAGTGCATAGTTTAAGGATTTACGTAAGAGGCACAGTTCTTAGTGTACTCAGGTCGCATTTCTTTCCCTGAACATTCCCTTCCAGTTTTCTCCTGCCTTTTTATTAGTTTGTAGCAAGTCAACCCCAGCACTGCAGATCCAGGTTTTGAGCATCATGCGTATTGTCCGTGCAGCCTTTGTATATATTATTAGTAAGCTGTTTACATTTGATTGTTTAAGCCCAGCAGGAATTGTGAAGGCCATTAAAAGCTTAATATTTTGACATTTTGGGCTTGACCCTCCCCCCCCCCCCCCGCCCCCCAGGAGTGTATATGTAGGTGTATAGGTGTATATATATAATTGTAACCTAGGGGGAATGAGTTGATGAGAATTTCAGGAGTGTAGGCCCTACCGGGTGATTAAAACAATGTTTACACTTGTGTGTTAGGCTCTATTCACGTGGCAATATTACTTCTTTGGTTCAAAGTCAATATGGAAGCCATTTTACCAATAAGCAACAACAGTACTAGAAAGAAAAGAAACAGTAAAGAAAAATGCTGCCAGTAAGTGCGTTTTATCTTGTGGCCTGAACATATTTACTCATAATTGGCTATATATATATATATATATATATATATATATATATATATATATATATATATATATATATATATATGCGTAACTGGCTCAAAGTATTACTGAGAATTTGTATGAGTAAGATGAAATATAAAGCTGCCAAGATCCCGGTTCAGAGTACAATAGAGAGTCCTACTGTAGATACACAGTTATACAAGTTGTGGCAGAAGTGTTAGAAGAAGACAATGGGTTTCATGCTGGATATGAATGAATTTATGTGTAAAAATTTGGTATTCATGAAAATCCCATAAATTCGGAAACATAACTTTCATCTCCTGCTCCAGAGTGTGTGTAAATCTAAATTTATGCATAAAAACTAACTAAGTAACCAATGTAAACTTCGATTGATTGACATTTGTGATGAGTTACTGCATTTTTATATATGGATTATTTCAAATACACACAAAAATGAAATATTTTATAGACCCGTCGTTTCATATAGGCCTAAATGGCATTAAAGAAATGTTACACACACACACACACACACACACACACACACACACACACACACACATATATATATATATATATATATATATATATATATATATATATATATATATATATATATATATATATGTAAAACAGTTGGGACACTGTGTAAAATGTAAATACACACAGAATGCAATGATTTGCAGATCTCATAAACCCGTATGTTATTCACAGTAGAACACAGAATACATATCAAATGTTTAAACTGAGGAAATGTACCGTTTTAAGGGGGAAATAAGGTAATTTTTAACTTGATGGCCACAACACGTCTCAAAAAAGTTGGGACCGGTGCAACAAAAGGCTGGAAAAGTAAGTATTACTAAAAAGAAACAGCTGGAGGTTAATTGGCAACAGGTCAGTAACATGATTGGGTATAAAAAATGTATCTTAGAGAGGCAGAGTCTTTCAGAAGTAAAGATTGGCAGAGGTTCACCAATCTGTGAAGTTGATTTTTTATTTAAGTCAGTACAAAAAAATTGCATTTTAGATTCCCAAACATTAGTTTTCTAGCACAAAATGAAATGTTACAGAGAAATGTTTGTATGTCAGTAAAGAAAGCAGCATATTACGTAAGGGACCACCTTTCAGACAAAAAACACAATGAAGGCTGCTGGGTTTTGCTGCAAAATTAAGAAGGAAGTGCGACAGTCAAAGTCTCCAGAAGAACTGTAGCTGGTTCTGCAAGATGCTCAATAAAACTTACAGCTCATTTCCTTATAAAACTGCACACACTGTATCGGAGACTACTCTCTTTTATTTTTTTGTCACACCAAATATTGACTTTGTTTCATTTACTTTTATTTACTGCTCTTTGCTGTATTTTTTTGAATGTAGAAACATTTAATTTTATTATTTTGAAGGCATTTTTGCTCTACAGCATTTCTTTGCATTTGCCTAAAACTTTTGCACAGTACTGTATATATTATAAATACATATTATAGAATCTATTTAAGGACAGCTAAGGCTAGTTGTTCAATTAAGATGAATTTCAATGTATAAAAGGAGGATGTGCTGTCTACAAGCTGAGGTGGTGTAAATAGCAGAACTGACATTACTGGAAGAGTTAGCACGTGATACGCTTATGAGACGACCAATATTTACAGATAAGGGCTCTTCAATCAGTTTGGAATCAGTATGACTCTTGCTTGTTTGGATGGAAATCCTACAACCACACTCCCACAACCACATGCAGGTAAGTTTGAAAATCCCTGCTGTAGAATTCACCTGTCGCATCCCTGCCACGCCACCAGAGCGCCACATCCCCCAATTTATAGGACACGTTTTCTCTTTATTGGCAATTCCTGTTCACAGACAGTATAAAGCTCATTCATACTCATTCATATTGTGAAGGTTTACCAATATTGCTTAACGTGTAAGTTCTGAGACGTTCATTGTGTACACCTTATTTTGTTTCTGATCGTTGCCTAATATTTTTTTACCATGAAATATTAAACTCTGAGCTGCACTGGCCCGCATGTCCAAAAGATTACACGTTTCACTTTTGGTCCATAATTGTGTCAACTTTCAACAGATCAATTCATGCAGAATTCATGCACATGTTGCATGTGTGTCTCATTTAACCCAACAATAAAATTACAGGCAGCAGTCACAGAATGATGGAAAATGTAGTTGCTGTGGATGCTTACTTACTGGAAGCCTGCAGGAAAAGGGAACTAAACTACTGTATTGCTTGTACAGGCTGTTTACACGGGCTGTTATTGTGGCAGCTTCACTGGGTATTTGTATATGTGAATATATAAGCAGTAATAAATTTTGTGATGCATCAATGTGATCATATCAGCATACAAACTTCCGGGTTTGTAGGGAAAGCAGCCTAGAAACTCAGTCGTGCTTTTTTAATACATGCATTTTTGTCAAAGGCTGTCTACCACAGATATTTTTTATGCTGCGTTATTGTGCTGTTTATGAGAAAACAGTGGACTTGTTATTACATATCATTTTGTTTGTTTCAGTGGATTAGGCAGACTGACAAATACTTAGCCACAATAACATGTACAACATAACAGCCTGTACAATCCGTACAGTAGTTTATTTCTCTTTTCCTGCAGGCTTGGAGTGTAGGCTGGTTTCTGTTAGTTTAAAAGAAAGCAGACATTTTGAAAGAAAAAGTAGGCATTATAATAATGTATTACTGAAATTAAATCTAGAACAACCTAGTTCAAATAAGTCTACACCTGCTGTCCAGTTGGAGAAAGAAATGCAAATACAGTAAATATACTGTAAAAAGCCTATACCAACCCTTGTTAAAATGGCAGGTTTTTGTGATGCAAAACAAAACAAAAAAAAAAAACATTAAACCAAGATAAATAATGTCAGAACATTTCTACCTTTATTGTGAAATTGTAAGCTATTAAAATGGAAAAAAAAAAAAAATAAGAATCTTTTTAGGGACAAAAAAAGACAAAGAAAAAATATGCAATAACCTGTTGCATAAGTGTGTACACCGTTCTGAGTTGAAGCTAGGGCTGCAACTAACGATTATTCTCATAATCGATTAGTTGGCCGATTATTTTTCGATTAATCGGATGGGGAGGAGACTTCCAGTACCATTTTTTCATTTATTTAAAATAAAATCCACAAACTGAGTGTTACAAATATAAACTTAAGACTAAACCTTTACACAACTGTTCGTCCAATTCTATAAAACTGAAAAGAACCAAATAAACACATCAGAATATATATTATTAATTTAGGACTGTAGTTTAATTCCGTGCTTTTTTTGCATCTATGAAAAGTAAATTTAAAATAAATCCATCAGTGAACGACCGTCAGCTCAGCTAACGTGATATTTGTGAATGCACGCGAATAACCAAATGGATTACTTTTAAAACATCTCATTGGTTAGCACGTTTGCCTCACACCTCCAGGGTCCGGGGTTCGATTCCCGCCGGGGCCATGTGTGTGCGGAGTTTGCATGTTCTCCCCGTGCTGCGGGGGTTTTCTCCGGGTACTCCGGTTTCCTCCCCCAGTCCAAAGACATGCATGGTAGGCTGATAGGCGTGTCTAAAGTGTCCGTAGTGTATGAATGGGTGTGTGAGTGTGTATGTGATTGTGCCCTGCAATGGATTGGCACCCTGTCCAGGGTGTACCCCGCCTTGTGCCCGATTGGCTCCAGGTTCCCCCGCGACCATGAAGAAGGAGTAAGCGGTAGAAGATGGATGGATGGATATATTATATTATTTAAACATTTTTAAAACTTTCCAGCGGACCCCCTGCAATTACACCACTGACCACTAGGGTGTAATTGCACTACTGCACAGTGCGTGTTTTCGGAACAGAAGTAACGTAATGAGTAAATGTACCGTGCGCAGACCAACTAATCGATATTGAGATTCGTTGACAACGATTTTCATAATCGATTATTGTCGATTTTATCGATTAGTTGTTGCAGCTCTAGTTGAAGCACCTTGGCATTCAATCTTTTTGGGTAAGAGTTTTCTCTGTTTGGCATATTCTTACAAAAGCATTCTGTATATATGTTTATAGCTGCTATAATGTAAATGATAACAGGAACTAGCTTGTCACACACACATTATACAACATTAAACATAACTACACGTCATTAAAAAGTATGTTCTTTAATCAATTAACTATTCTAATCATTAGCAGATTGCTGTAGTATAAGAAGAATAAAATTCTTTGGTAGGTACATTTATAGGAAAATAATTGACGGGGGTGGTGACAGTAGCTCCAGTTCACGTCAGGGCAACACAGCAGTGAGTGTTGTATATCTTACATAACTCAGTGTTCATTGTTGTTCACTCTTAACAAGTTAGAGTCTAGCTTCCTATACATTTCATTAAGTCTTTTTGTCTTTCATTTGTCCTAATTGCACATTGTAGCCGATGTGAAGTGAATTACTGTTACCAACTGATTGTCTAGCTGGTAGACAATCAGTTGGTAACAGTAATTCACTTCACATCGGCTACAATGTGCAATTAGGACAAGTGAAAGACGAGAAGACTTGATGAAATGTAATAATACTAATGTAATGCGATTATATATCCTTAAAGAGCTGTATTTAGATTCAGTAGATTATGCTTAAAATGAGCTCATCGGTCTGTATGTGGAGAATCAGTATGAAATGGAGAACTAAACATATAAAGTATGCATAATCTAAACAAAAATGCATTTCAACTGCTGCACTTTTGCCTAGTTTTGGCTACACAATCTTTGTGCTGAAAAGTTTTGGGGAATGTGAGGACATAGCACTCCTCCTCTCTGAGAACTCACTGATGATTGTTGTGCACTGACCAAAGCAAACAGGAAACCACTCTTTCAGGATCTTGAGAACTAAATTCCTGAATTTCTGTCCCACAAAGGCGTAGATTATGGGGTTGAGGCAGCAGTGACTGAACGCTATGGTTTCCACCCACTGCATAGCCATGCTCAGGTCCTGATGCCACTGACAGGTGTTCATGTAGCCCAAGTGATGCAGGAACTTCAGGAAGATGACAATATTGTAGGGCGCCCAGAAGAGGAAAAAAACAGTGACTAAGACAAAGATGAGCTTGACAGCTTTGTGTTTCTTCTGAGATTTCATCGCCATTAAGACGGGGATGATACGCGAGTAGCAGAACACCATCACTGAGAGAGGAATAATCAAGCCTAGGACATTCAGCTCAATGTAAGAGAATGACTTCCATGCTGTTCCTTGTGGGTATTCCCCCCTGCATGTCCATTCCCCTGATATATTATTCGCTTTGGAGAAAATGATGGTTGGCAGAGAGGTTCCCAAGCTAAGTGCCCACATAAACAAAACCAGCATTACGCTAGCTCTGACAGACCGGTGCTTAGAGATGTGGGAGGTATGGACATGAACAGTAATGGCGTAGCGATGTATGGTCATAAGGATCATGAAGAAGATACTTCCATAGAATCCCAGCATGTAGAGCGCTGTCACTGCATGACACATGAAGCTCCCGAAGGTCCACTCAGAGATGGCAGCGTAGTGAGCCCAGAAAGGCAATGAGATCAGGAAGAGGAGGTCTGAAAGGGCCAGGTTGAAGAGGCACACATCTGTCATATTTAACCTTTTGTGGTACTTGGCAAGGACACACAACACCAGGCCATTGCCAACGAATCCCACAATGAAGACAATGCTGTAGAGGGAAGGAAGGATGACTTGGCTGAAAGACGTTATATTGTCAATGTTGCAGACTTGGTTATGGTCTAAAATTAGGTTGTCGTAGTCCAAATAATTGGCTATTTATGGAAAAAAAAGCAAACAAACAAGGGCCTCATTAGCGCACATAAAACAATCATGTATACATTATTGCATGTTTATGTGTGGCTGTGCTCAAAAAAAAAAAAAGACAATTAAACCTATTGCTGGTTGGTATTTTATCAGCTGATGAACTGATCACTACAGTATTTGTTTGCAGCTATAGCGAAGGTATATTTTCAGCAATCTACTCTAAACAATGTAAACCAGTGTAAAAGAAATTTTACACACATTTTACTTATTGGAATAATGACCATTGATAGCTACAAACAATTCCTAGATTTAAGACTTATACAGAATGGAAAAATGCCACTTACTTGTCATGTTGGGATATATCATGGTTGTGACTCCTGAGTCCAGCAGCGACTGTAAAAGCTGACTGTGTAAGCTACAATAAAACAAGGCTGAGCTGCGAGGTGGAGCTAAATCCTCCTGACCGAACAGTCATGCAAATACAAACATTCACAACTTATATAAGTAATGTAGTCAGAGTCCACAAATAAGAACTGTACCATCTTAAATTTTATTACTGTTCTGATGATATGTATTACATTCAAATGGTATTAACATGCATTAATGACAGACACCTGAAATCAACACAACAGGGCGCTTTCATTTAATAAGAAACACTTTTCACAGACATTAAATAGTTAAATCGATCATGTAACAGGATTGACTGTAGTGCCTCGTCTAAGGATTTACTTAGACTAAAAGTTATTGAATTGTTCATAATGATTCATCATATTACCACAAACCCATTGAAGTTGGGTTTTTTTTGTTGTTGTTTGTTTGTTTGTTTGTTGTAAGATTTTGGTGAGGCCATCAACATTGTTGGGAAGGTTAGTACATTATGAAAAGAAAACACAAGACAAGGATTTAATGTTCATCTTGCTTAAAGGCAGGTATGGGTAGAAATCCACCACTACAAGGTATGACGTAGTCAGATATTTAAGAAAACTTTATTTAAAACAAACATATAGCCATAAGATCAAGAAGACTAACTCAAACCAATCAAACGGACAAATGCTTTTTCCCCCGATTTTTTATTTATTTGTTTTCATTGTGACTTTGCTAGAAATGGAAGCTTTTCGGTGTTCTTTGTCAGTTGATTAATCTTTGAATCTTTAAAACTTTATTTCCGATCTGTGGTATCATCTATTGTTACATTTAAGCGCTGTCAAAACACTTTCCTTCTGTTTTCAATCCTTTTTTTTCCTCTCACAAACTGAATCTTGTGCAAATGACTAAGTCTTTAGTGCTTAGTGGTGAACCCATGTTTAATAATAGTGATGAAAAATACATTTCCAGCTTGATGGCTGTTCCTGAAGGTGAAATTACCTTTGAGAATGCCTAGTCATGGAATATTATAAGAAAGCAGCTCACTACAGATCAGATACCAAAATATTCCTATAGATTTTAGAATATGAGATTCAGGATTCAAGAACATTAGCATGTGCTTGCTTTTTATTTGCACCCATATTGTAATTTTTTTTTGTGTATAAAACAATACCTTACAACCTCATGAACAAAAACACCCTGTTGGTAATATATATCCCACAGCAGAAGTTTTATTCTTGGTCCATGACTGCGACAAACTTCACCAGACGAGTTCACACAGAAAGCACTTCTGAAAGGTTTTCATTAGGTGTCGCTTGCATATCCATTTTTTGTAACCAAGATTCACTGACAGATATTTGTAACCACTTTTACATTTACATTACATTTATTCACTTAGCAGACGCTTTTATCCAAAGCGACTTACAAATGAGAAAGATACAAGCAAAGCGATATCAAGCAGAGAACAATACAAGAAGTGCTACCATACGAGATCTATTAGTTGAATTCCAGTTAAAATTAGTTAAAATTACATTTTAACCACTTAAAGATTCGTACTTTACGAAAGTATTTGGGAAATGTAGTTGCTCCAATATGTAGTTGCCTACATTATTATAACTGGGAGCCTGCAGGAAAAAGAAAGTATACCCGAGAGTTTGTTATTGTGAAAGTTACTGTTACTGTGCATATACCACAATATAATGCCAATAGCATTAAATAACTTTGAGAAGTGGCGTTGTGATCTGGCACAAATTTCTGTGTTTGAAGTAAAAGCAAACTAACTCCTTTGTTAATAGACGCCCAGTTAAGTAAAAGGTTGCACAGATGCTATCAGTCACACCACAATTCTATAAATAACAACACTCTGCAACTGGTCCTGACCTGTCCAACCCAAATACGAGTCAAAGAATAATTTCTCTCTCTGATATGTGCATAAAATATTTGGCTCAGCCTGGTGACTCAAAACCTGTATGTAAAAACATGTCAAAACTTGATCCCACTGAAAGAAATGGACAAGCTGACTTGCTGGCAGGGTTTATGAAGGATTCATTTATTAATCTTCAATAAGTGCTTTATCATTGCCAGGGTCACAGTGGATCCAGAGCCTTATAATATATAACATGCCTTCAAGTATTTTATTCATTATGTAATGCAACGTGTTGGTTGTTGTTCTGTCTTTAACAGGTGACACAAAAGTTGAATATTTTCTAGTAATACAATCCACTTTGGGTTGCAATAGTAACGACACTATACACCGGTGCACTTTACAAATAGTAATACAAGTCAAATACAAAAGAGACATAATGAGATATATTAGTTACTATGATGTGATTACATATTCTCGGTAGATTATATTTTGAAAATGAACTCACTGCTCATTCAAAATGTATGAACATATAAAATATGCATAAATTATTCACTTTTACAAGCTGAAATAGGCGTTAGTGATAATATGTGATAACAATTACTGTTTTGATTTTGTCTTTGTACTGATACTTGTCCAGCGTGAGGACTTACAGCTCCGACTCTCTGAGAACTTCGTTTCAGTTGCTGTGCATCGACCAAAGCAAAGAGGAAACCACTCGTTCAGGATCTTTATAAATAAATTTCTGAATTTCTGCCCCACAAAGGCATAGATTATGGGGTTGAGGCAGCAGTGACTGAACGCTATGGTTTCCACCCACTGCATAGCCATGTGCAGGTCCTGTTCCCACTCACAGCCTGTCATGTAGCCCAATTGTTTCAGGAACATCAGGAAGATGACGATGTTGTAGGGCATCCAGAAGAGGAAGAAAACAGTAACCAAGACCAGCATGAGCCTGACAGCTTTGTGTTTCTTCTGAGATTTCATCGTCATTAAGATGGGGATGATGCGCGAGTAGCAGAACAGCATCACTGAGAGAGGAATGATCAAACCGAGGATGTTCAGTTCAATGTAAGTGAAGGAGTCCCACGCTGATCCTTTAGGATTTTCCACCTTGCATGTACTACCAACTGATTCATTCTTCACTTTGGAGAAAATGATGGTTGGCAGAGAAGCTCCCAAGCTAAGTGCCCATATAAACAAAGCCAGGGCTATGCCAGCTCTGACAGACCGGTGTTTGGAGAAGAGGGAGGTGTAAGTGTGGACAATGACAGCGTAGCGGTCAACGGTCATGAGAATCATAAAGAAGATACTTCCATAGAATCCCAGCATGTAGAGCGCTGTTACTGCATGACACATGAAGCTCCCGAAAGTCCACTCAGAGATGGCAACGTAGTGAGCCCAGAAAGGCAATGAGATCAGGAAGAGGAGGTCTGAAATAGCCAGGTTGAAGAGACACAGATCTGACATGTTGGACTTTTTGTGATATTTGACCAGAACACACACCACCAGGCCATTTCCAATGAATCCCACAACGAAGACGATGCTGTAAAGGGTAGGTAGGAAGACTCGGCTGAAGGCCTTTAATTTGATATTACTGCAGACTGAGTACTTGTCGTTCTGTATGTTTTGGTAATCAGAGTAGTTCTCAGCTGTTAATAAAAACAAATAATAAAAACATGGTCTCATTAAGACAAATTGCATGAAAAATTACAGTGTAAAATTTTTTGAAGTGAAATCAAGTTTTAAAAAGCAGCAAAAAGGCTAATGTTGGATTTTCTGTGTGGCCGCTCTAAAAGAACTGTTAAACCTGTTGTTAGTCTGGCCTAATTAATAGCTGATGAACACACTGGTGAAGAGATGACATTTTTTGTTTTGTTTTGTTTTGGGTTTTTTTCTTTTTTGTCTTTAATTTATTTATTCATTTTCATATGGTTCATTTACATGTGATTCATTTACATGTGATTCATTTACATGTGATTCATTTACGTATGATTCATTTACATGTGATACATTTTCATGTGATTCATTTACGTATGAAGAGATGACAGTTTAAGGATTTTATTACTGTTCTGGAGGACCATCTATTGCATGCAGTTGGTATCGTCTATTATTATGGGATGAAATTCATCTCAAAATGATTAATAAATGCATGAACAATTATAAATGGACAGACAAACGCCTTACAATTTAAGTCTGCGAAATTCAGAATTAAATGCACGTGCAGCGATTTGTAGATATAGAATAGACACATATTTGTGAATAGAAATGTCCTATTTTTGTATTAATGTATCATAATTTGTGCATGCAACAAGCAAGATGTATATATCCAAATATATATATACACGAATATCCCCCCGATCCACACACAACATGGATAGTACATACGTACGAACGAACGTAACACTTTTTGTTCTGTGGAAAAGTACTTAGGGTTCTAAAGCATTTTTCTTTTTTCACACTAATTTGAGAAATGTCTGGTACAAATATTTGGTCTTGTTTTATGTATAAAACATGTACTTTTTTTCATTATTTAACCGGAAATAAGATAAGAGAAATGTTAGAACGTATTCAATTGTTCATTATAATGTATAATTTATAGATTTTATTTATTTATTTGATAGAGCATTGTAGGGAGTACGGCTCAGGCTCTAGTTACAGCCATCTCTTTAAAGCTTGGTTCACTCTGGCAGAGGTATCATTGATGGTGTTGTAAGGGTGAACTAGGAGTATTGGTGTTGAGAGAGGCACATGGAGGCCTGACAGGTGTAGAAACAGGTGTGTTGTGATTGGCTGACACTCCCTAGAGATGGCTGTTACTAGAGCCTGATCCATACGCTCTAGAACAGGGGTCTCCAAACTTTTTGTGAGCGAGGGCTCCCTGAAGGGATAAAATAGTCTAGAGGGCTATAAAAATATTATATATATATATATATATATATATATATATATATATATATATATATATATATATATATATATATATATATATATTTTTTTTTTTTTTTACTTTCAATGAACAACATTATGTCAAAGGGATAATGAAATATCTTGATATCCTGGCATAAAAAAAATAATGTTAATGATTAATAATAGTAATAATAACACCAATAGCACCAATACTACTATTAATAATAACACCACTAATAACAACAATGACAACAACAACAACAACAATAATAATAATAATAATAATAATAATAATAATAATAATAATATGACTAGTAATAATAATAAAGATTTTTTTTATTAAACAATCAATTCTGGAAAATAATCCAAGAATTTGTATTGAAATTTTGGGATTTGCTCCCAGAGTTGAACTGATTGGTGAACCATCAACCATAATTAACGTCATGAGAAACGTACTTTACGTACATTAACAATAGCATGCGTAAACTTCTAAATATTGATGTTTTAATGATATTTGAAATGCTAACACGTTTTCATAAAAAAATATATATATATTTTTTTGGAAGTATAAATAAAAAATTTAAAAAACGAAAAATCTGTCGTTAAAAATGAGCCTATTTATAGAACGCGCTTGGCGTGCAAGTCACAGATTACATGCGGGCTACCAAGTGTGATTTTTCAATAAAAAATTCGAAGTATGTCAATTATACGTTATAATCAACTCAATTTAATACAGAAATAGAAATAACGTAGTCTTGCCAAAATACATTTAAGTAAACTTTTAACTTGAGGCAAATTTAAAAGTAATTTTTTTTAAAAAATCGATAAATTACACTTTATAATTGACAATCGAAAACGTTCTAACATTTCACTTCTCTTATTTCTGGTTAAATAATGAAAAAAGTATATGCTTTATACATAAAACTAGTACAAATATTTGTACCAGATATTTGTAAAAATTAATGTGAAAAAAAAGTATTTTTCCACAAACTTAAGAAAACAAAATGTGTTAGGTTGTGCCCCGCTCTCTCCCCTAGCACCACCGACTCTGTAAGGCTAAGACTGCGATCTACAGTAGTAGTAGCTGTTTTCTTAGGTGTAGATTGGGAGATATTCGTGTGTGGATTGTGCAAGGCATACCGCAGAAAAAAGTCTAGAAATCCATATTAAACGAGCAGGATCGATGTCGATGAATGCACGTGTGTCTCCTGATCCACAAGTGAATTCCACATCTTACTTGTTGCATGCACAAATTATGATCCGTTCTAATACAAAATAGGACGTTTGTATTCACAAATGTGTCTTTATTTGTACAAATCGCTGCACATTCATTTAATTCTGAGTTTCAAAGACACAAATTACAAGGTGTTTGTACAAGTTCATGGATAATTGTTCATGCATTGATTAATAATCTACTCGAAACAGCATAGAAGGATACAAATGTCAAACAATGTATACAGTCAGTAAGGTATAAAGACTAAATAAAAAAATTATAAACTACCTTTTCAGAGAGACAAAGAACCCAGTGACAGTTTGTACAGGCACGAGAGAGTTTAGACATGCTTTACTGATTGGAGAAACAATAACGGAACTGAAGGACTAAAAGTTCCACCTACTTGACACATTGCTGTACATCGTAGCCATGTCTCAGCCTTCCGAGAGTAACTGTGAAACAAGCTGTGAAGGTTGTTACATATCAAAAGGCTGAGCTGTGATTTCATAAGGTGGGGCTTTTGTCTTGTTGCCAGAACAGTTATTTTCCATCTATGTGAGAAGAAATGAGATACATGCTAATCTAAAACATTAATACATACATATGTGCCATCGTTGGAGTTTACAAATAATGCTATATAAATAGAGGACATTTTCTTAATTTGATGTTTTGGTTTTTTATTATATTTCCAGTACAAGGAGGAAGAAGAATTGACTGGTTTAAAGATTGACTTCAAGGCACAGGAGATAGGGTTTTCAAGTAATAAAAGAATAATGTCATTCAGTTCTCAGACATGCTTCATCATATTACTACAACGCTGCTAAGGTGATATGGAGGTTATTTTGTTAATAAGGTGCGGCCACGGTTAATATACTGAGGTCTATTTTGTGATCTATTTTGTGCCCTCTAAATACTTAATGACAACTATTGTATTGTAAAATGAGTGACCAAGAATTCAGTTGAAATAATTATGGCCAGAGGAAGCTAAACATGGAGATGACTGATAATACTACACTTTATTTCAATGTTTGCTCACTGGAGAATTTTCAAACTGAATAGACATTTTCATCCATTCCTACCAAATAATTGTTTGATAATATACAGTGCCCTCCACTAATATTTACACCCTTGGTAAATACAAGCTAAAATATAAGAAGGCTGTGAAAAATTTTCTTTATTGTTTAACCTTTTGATCTTTTGTTCAGAAAATTCACAAAAATTTATTTTAAATTAGAAAGTTTGAGTTAAATTTTTGTTATATTTAAGTGTATTTGGCTTAAAGAAATTGATTTATCAACTTAAACATTTTGAGGTCATTAGTTTCCTCAAATGTTTTGAGTTAAATGAACTATCCAGTTTTACAGTGTTGTGAAAGCCTCACTGTGTACATGCAGATGCCATATGCTAGTATTAAATATCTTTGTGATGTAATGATGTGATGATATCAGCACTTCTGGCACGAACTTAGCTGTACAGGTTTCAATTTAGAAACTCGCTCATAATGCATGTATAATCTAAAGAACACATAGATGCTATCAGCCATATCGGATTTATAGTCACTGAACGACTTCCTTCTCAGACATTCGATAAACTGTTTGTCCGTTGAGACTAAACTGGCATGTAAAAACAAGTGCAAACATGTTGATACCCAAAAGACATGTACAAGCTGCTTTACTGTCAGCATGTTAAGAGGAGGAATTCATTCATCCTTTTGAAGTGCATTATCCATGTCAGGGTCACAGTGGACCCAGAGCCTTCTTTTCCTAAAACAGCACACTTTTATGTGCTGTATTATATATTATATAATACAGTGTTCATTGTTCTCTCTTAACAAGTAAAACAGCATGACATTTTACATTATCAATATCAGAAAATAATCAACAAATAGTACGTAACAACAGTATTAGTAACTTTACTTCACATTGCTTACACTGTCCAAACAGTATGACAACTGAAATACTGACAAAAGAGACATAATAAGACTTAATAGTTCATTAAACGTGATAATGCTTACAATATTGAATTTGACTTTGAGCTGGAAATCACTGAGGTGTGTGAGAACCTAATGGTCCTCCTCTCTGAGAACTCAGTTGTCATGCAATGCCCAAAGCAAAGAGGAAACCATTCTTTCAGGATCTTTAGAAATAAATTTCTGAATTTTTGCCCTACAAAGGCGTAGATTATGGGGTTGAGGCAGCAGTGACTGAACGCTATGGTTTCCACCCACTGCATAGCCATGCTCAGGTCCTGATGCCACTGACAGGTGCTCATGTAGCCCAAGTGATGCAGGAACATCAGGAAGATGACGATGTTGTAGGGCGTCCAGAAGAGGAAGAAAACAATGACTAAGACCAGCATGAGCTTGACAGCTTTGTGTTTCTTCTGAGATTTCATCGTCATTAAGATGGGGATGATATGTGAGTAGCAGAACACCATCACTGAGAGAGGAATGATCAAGCCGAGGATGTTCAGCTCAATGTAAGAGAATGGCTTCCACACTGATCCTTCAGGATATTCCTCTTTGCATGTCCATCCATAAGATTCATTCTTCACTTGAGAGAAAATGATGTTTGGCAGAGAAGCTCCCAAGCTAAGTGCCCATATAAACAAAGCCAGGGCTATGCCAGCTCTGACAGACCGGTGCTTGGAGGAGAGGGAGGTGTAAGTGTGGACAATGACAGTGTAGCGGTCAATGGTCATGAGGATCATGAAGAAGATACTTCCATAGAATCCCAGCATGTAGAGCGCTGTCACTGCATGACACATGAAGCCCCCGAAGGTCCACTCAGAGATGGCAACGTAGTGAGCCCAAAAAGGCAATGAGATCAGGAAGAGGAGGTCTGAAATAGCCAGGTTGAAGAGACACAGATCTGACATGTTGGAACTTTTGTGGTACTTGACCAGGACACACAGCACCAGGCCATTGCCAATTAACCCCAAGATGAAGACGATGCTGTAAAGGGTAGGTAGGAAGACTCGGCTGAAGTCCATTATGTTGTTGTTGCAGACTGGGAAACTACAATTTGTTAGGTTGTCGTAATCAGAATTCTTTTCAGCTGTTTGGGGGGTGGGACAGAAGAAACAGTGGTCTCATCAAATGTTAAAAAGCAGAAAAAAACAGAAAAAAGGCTAATGCTGCAGTTGAAATTATAATTGGTTCACAAAAAAAAATGGTGTCTTTAAGATACTGGTGCAAATGTGATCTATCGCCAGCTATAGATATTGGCTATTTTCAGTAATCTACTCTAAACAGTGTAAAAACATTCATGTCAACCCAAGTTTTTTTTATTTTTGAGAATCTGTATTCAGATAAAATACCCAGAAACTCATCAACATAATCAGAGCTGCTCTTCAGTTAGAGAGACAACGAACCCAGTTTAAGTCATTTCTACATCTCTACAAGATCAAAAAAAAGGTTTGTATTGATGGAAACCAGGCTAATGGACAAATGCTTATCATTTCCCCATGGGTTTTTTTTTTTTTTTCCTTTATGGCTAAAATATAACTCAACTCTTTGGGGTTGTTTGTTGATGAATCGTTTCTCACACATTTCATATCGAAAAATGAAAGTCTGCATTGTAGTACAATGGTACATTTATGAACTGTCAAAACACTTTTCAGTGCTTTTGTCCATAAATTGAAGCTTGCTAAAAACAAAAACTGACTATTTAATGCTTAGTGATAATCCCATGTTTAAAAATAGTTTTCCAGCTCTCTGTCTAAGAAATTTTACACACAGTTTACTGATTGTACTAATAAGAATTAATGAGCAGAAAGTAACTTAAAATGGAAACCTACTTGTCATGTTGAAGAATGTCATGAGCCTCTCTCGTCAGCCCAAGAAAGATTGTGAAACAGACTGTGTATTCTAACAAGACGCCGTGCTTAAAAGGGAAGCTTTCGTAAGGTGGGGCTTTGTCTTGTTGCCAGAAGAGTTATTTTCAACCAAACAGAAACATGCGAATCCAAAAAAACATTTTGTAAATTTACAACATACCACAGATAGGAACTGTACAAGCCAATCTAAGCCCTGGGACGGATTAACAGTATAAATATGGATTATAGTCGAATGTTAACAGATTTTAAAGGCAGACTCCTTTAAATGATGCAGCAGCCTGCTTCATATGATATGTCTCATTCACATTCATAGTAAAATGTGTGAGACAGAAAAACCTAGTGAATTAGACTGATGTGTTCACAGGATAGCACACATGGAGATGATTAATAATCTTATACTTTATTATCTTGGAACGATGCATAAATAGATGCTGGAGTCACTGCCCTTGTGACAAGGATGTAACATTAGCCCACACCAGCTTAAGCAAATTCTCAAAGCAAATAGACTTTTTCACCTGTTCCTGCAAAATATTTCATTGGAGGCTCAAGTTATAGAATTTCATGACCACTTTTTTTTTTGGCCTCTATATATTATCTCATAGCCTCAATGTTAACTCATGGCCACAATATATTCATTTGTGGCCTCAAGATATCAACTTGTGGCTTCAATATTTTTATAATATATTGAGACCTATATTATTATCTTATAGGTCTCAATATATTATCTCATAACATCAATATATTTATTTCATGGCCTCAATATTTTATCCTGTGGGTTCACCATGTTATTACGGGTAATTTGCAGAACAAGAGGAAGTAAAAAGACTCCAAGAACACAGTACAAAGTACAATGCAGAGCAATGGTTCTATATAGACAACTATACTTGATAGAAATTCTGGTACACGATGAATATGATGACATAGAGCAGGGTTATGTGTGTGATCAGAGTCTCCAGCCAACTTTAGCTTAAAATTGATTCAATTGCTTTAAAAAGTGGAATTAGTATGACTCCTGCTTGGTTGAACTGAGGACACGATTAAAGCCTCCTGCTATAGAATTCATTTTTATCCTGTTTAAGGACAAGTATGGGTTATACTCCAGCACTACAGGGATGACATTCCTGGAGTAGTACTCGATATTTAAGAAAAAAGAATTTATATTGTTATGATATTCCAAGACGATGCCGTGCTAGTGGTAGCCAATTACAGCATCTCGAGAGCCGCTATATTTTACCTATATTAGGTTTTTCCACTTACATATTGCACTGTAAAACCGGATAAGTTCATTTAACTCAAAACATTTGAGGAAACTAATGACCTCAAAATGTTTAAATTGATAAATCAATTTCTTTCAGCCGAATACACTTATATATAACAAAAATTAATTTTAAATTACAAAGTTTGAGTTCAATTTTTGTTATATTTAAGTGTATTTGGCTTAAAGAAATTTAATTACCTTAAACATTTTGAGGTCATTAGTTTCCTCAAATGTTTTGAGTTAAATGAACTATCCAGTTTTACAGTGTTGTGAAAGCCTCACTGTGTACATGCAGATGCCATATGCTAGTATTAAATATCTTTGTGATGTAATGATGTAATGATATCAGCACTTCTGGCACGAACTTAGCTGTACAGGTTTCAATTTAGAAACTCGCTCGTAATGCATGTATAATCTAAAGAACACATAGATGCTATCAGCCATATCGGATTTATAGTCACTGAACGACTTCCTTCTCAGACATTGAATAAACTGTTTGTCCGTTGAGACAAAACTGGCATGTAAAAACATGTGCAAACACATTGATACCCAAAAGACATGTTCAAGCTGCTTTACTGTCAGCATGTTAAGAGGAGGAATTCATGGGGGGGTCCCACTCCGGCTGGGACAGGCACGCCTTTAAGATTTATTTGTTGGAACGTCAGAGGTAATCCTGTCAAGAGATGTAAGGTTTTTACATATTTGAAACGTCTTCCACTCGAACTTTAATTTGAAAGTAGGAGGGGTCGCTATTTTAATTGACAAAAGGTTACAGTTTTCGTCCACTAACATTATCGCTGATGCGAACGGTAGATATATTATAGTTGCTGGTACTCTAATGCAAAGACAGGTATTGTATACGCTCCTAACTTAGATGATTTTTTTAAATTATTTATTTATTTATTTATTTATTTATTTATTCTTTAATTATTTTATTTTTTTTATATAAATGGCATCCCTTTATTGTATACTTTATGGAGTTACAGACACTTTCCACTTAAATTTTTGTGCCTGTTCTTGGGTTTTATAACATTTATATAACCAGCGACAGTTATTGAGTAGCCATAATGAGCGGGGGGGGGGGGGGGTGTTTATTTTTTTGGGGGGGGGGTTCTTCTTCTCAATGAAATATTTGGGAAAGGGAAGGGAGGAGAGAAGAGAAAAGGTAAATGAATTACATGAAAATGAATCACATGAAAATGAATCACATGTAAATGAATCACATGAATATGAATCACATGAAATTGAATCACATGAAAATGAGTCACATGTGAATGAATCACATGTAAATGAATCATATGAAAATGAATAAATAAATAATTTTTTTTTAAAAAAGATGAGGAATTCATTCCTCCTTTTGAAGTGCATCATCCCTGTCAGGGTCACAGTGGACCCAGAGCCTTATTTTCCTAAAACAGCACACTTTTATGTGCTGTATTATATATTATATAATACAGTGTTCATTGTTCTCTCTTAACAAGTAAAACAGCATGACATTTTCCATTATCAATATCAGAAAATAATCAACAAACAGTATGTAACAACAGTATTAGTAACTTTACTTTACTGAAATACAGACAAAAGAGACATAATAAAACTTAATAGTTCATTAAACGTGATAATGCTTACAATATTGAATTTGACTTTGAGCTGGAAATCACTGAGGTGCGTGAGAACCTAATGGTCCTCCTCTCTGAGAACTCAGTTGTCATGCAATGCCCAAAGCAAAGAGGAAACCATTCTTTCAGGATCTTTAGAAATAAATTTCTGAATTTCTGCCCTACAAAGGCGTAGATTATGGGGTTGAGGCAGCAGTGACTGAACGCTATGGTTTCCACCCACTGCATAGCCATGCTCAGGTCCTGATGCCACTGACAGGTGCTCATGTAGTCCAAGTGATGCAGGAACTTCAGGAAGATGACGATGTTGTAGGGCGTCCAGAAGAGGAAGAAAACAATGACTAAGACCAGCATGAGCCTGACAGCTTTGTGTTTCTTCTGAGATTTCATCGTCATTAAGATGGGGATGATGCGCGAGTAGCAGAACACCATCACTGAGAGAGGAATGATCAAGCCGAGGATGTTCAGCTCAATGTAAGAGAATGGCTTCCATGCTGATCCTTCAGGATATTCCTCTTTGCATGTCCATCCATGTGATTCATTCTTCACTTGAGAGAAAATGATGTTTGGCAGAGAAGCTCCCAAGCTAAGTGCCCATATAAACAAAGCCAGGGCTATGCTAGCTCTGACAGACCGGTGCTTGGAGAAGAGGGAGGTGTAGGTGTGGACAATGACAGTGTAGCGGTCAATGGTCATGAGGATCATGAAGAAGATACTTCCATAGAATCCCAGCATGTAGAGCGCTGTCACTGCATGACACATGAAGCCCCCGAAGGTCCACTCAGAGATGGCAGCGTAGTGAGCCCAAAAAGGCAATGAGATCAGGAAGAGGAGGTCTGAAATAGCCAGGTTGAAGAGACACAGATCTGACATGTTGGACCTTTTGTGGTACTTGACCAGGACACACAGCACCAGGCCATTGCCAATTAACCCTACAATGAATACGATGCTGTAGAGGGAAGGGAGGAAGGTTTGGCTGAATGCCAATACGTTGGTATTATTGCAGGGTGAGAAGTCATGCAGTGATCTGTTGTAATCATCCTTAGCTGTTTATGGAGGGGGGGGGGAAACGTCTTATTATGACATGTTGCATGAGAAAATTACAGTGTAATAATGTATACAAAAGCAAGTAAGCAAGCTAACTGTTTTAAAAGCAATAAGAAGTAAGAAGCAATGGAAGACAATGCTGTAAAGGGTAGGTAGGAAGACTTGGCTGAAGTCCATTATGTTGTTGTTTTTGCAGACTTGGAAACTACAATTTGTTAGGTTGTAGTAATCAGAATACTCCTTAGCTGTTTGGGGGGGACAGAAGAAACAGTGGTCTCATCAAATGTTAAAAAGCAGAAAAAAAAAACAGAAAAAAGGCTAATGCTACAGTTGAAATTATAATTGGTTCACAAAAAAAATGGTGTCTTTAAGATACTGGTGCAAATGTGATCTATCACCAGCTATAGATATTGGCTATTTTCAGTAATCTACTCTAAACAGTGTAAAAACATTCATGTCAACCCAAGTTTTTTTATTTTTGAGAATCTGTATTCAGATAAAATACCCAGAAACTCATCAACATAATCAGAGCTGCTCTTCAGTTAGAGAGACAACGAACCCAGTTTAAGTCATCTCTACATCTCTACAAGATCAAAAAAAAGGTTTGTATTGATGGAAATCAGGCTAATGGACAAATGCTTATCATTTCCCCATGGGTTTTTGTTTTTTTTTTCTTTATGGCTAAAATAGAACTCAACTCTTTGGGGTTGTTTGTTGATCAATCATTTCTCACACATTTCATATCGAAAAGAAAGTCTGCATTGTAGTACAATGGTACACTTATGAACTGTCAAAACACTTTTCAGTGCTTTTGTCCATAAATTGAAGCTTGCTAAAAACAAAAACTGACTATTTAATGCTTAGTGATAATCCCATGTTTAAAAATAGTTTTCCAGCTCTCTGTCTAAGAAATTTTACACACAGTTTACTGATTGTACTAATAAGAATTAATGAGCAGAAAGTAACTTAAAATGGAAACCTACTTGTCATGTTGAAGAATGTCATGAGCATCTCTCGTCAGCCCAAGAAAGATTGTGAAACAGACTGTGTATTCTAACAAGACGCCGTGCTTAAAAGGGAAGCTTTCGTAAGGTGGGGCTTTGTCTTGCTGCCAGAAGAGTTATTTTCAACCAAACAGAAACATGCGAATCCAAAAAAACATTTTGTAAATTTACAACATACCACAGATAGGAACTGTACAAGCCAATCTAAGCCCTGGGACGGATTAACAGTATAAATATGGATTATAGTCGAATGTTAACAGATTTTAAAGGCAGACTCCTTTAAATGATGCAGCAGCCTGCTTCATATGATATGTCTCATTCACATTCATAGTAAAATGTGTGAGACAGAAAAACCTAGTGAATTAGACTGATGTGTTCACAGGATAGCACACATGGAGATGATTAATAATCTTATACTTTATTATCTTGGAACGATGCATAAATAGATGCTTGAGTCACTGCCCTTGTGACAAGGATGTAACATTAGCCCACACCAGCTTAAGCAATTCTCAAAGCAAATAGACTTTTTCACCTGTTCCTGCAAAATATTTCATCGGAGGCTCAAGTTATAGAATTTCATGACCACTACCTTTTTTTTTTTTTTTTTTTGGCCTCTATATATTATCTCATAGCCTCAATGTTAACTCATGGCCACAATATATTCATTTGTGGCCTCAAGATATCGACTTGTGGCTTCAATATTTTTATAATATATTGAGACCTATATTATTATCTTATAGGTCTCAATATATTATCTCATAACATCAATATATTTATTTCATGGCCTCAATATTTTATCCTGTGTGTTCACCATGTTATTACGGGTAATTTGCAGAACAAGAGGAAGTAAAAAGACTCCAAGAACACAGTACAAAGTACAATACAGAGCAATGGTTCTATATAGACAACTATACTTGATAGAAATTCTGGTACACGATGAATATGATGACATAGAGCAGGGTTATGTGTGTGATCAGAGTCTCCAGCCAACTTTAGATTAAAATTGATTCAATTGCTTTAAAAAGTGGAATTAGTATGACTCCTGCTTGGTTGAACTGAGGACATGATTAAAGCCTCCTGCTATAGAATTCATTTTTATCCTGTTTAAGGACAAGTATGGGTTATACTCCAGCACTACAGGGATGACATTCCTGGAGTAGTACTCGATATTTAAGAAAAAAGAATTTATATTGTTATGATATTCCAAGACGATGCCGTGCTAGTGGTAGCCAATTACAGCATCTCGAGAGCCGCTATATCTTACCTATATTAGGTTTTTCCACTTACATATTGCACTGTAAAACCAGATAAGTTCATTTAACTCAAAACATTTGAGGAAACTAATGACCTCAAAATGTTTAAATTGATAAATCAATTTCTTTAAGCCAAATACACTTATATATAACAAAAATTAATTTTAAATTACAAAGTTTGAGTTCAATTTTTGTTATATTTAAGTGTATTTGGCTTAAAGAAATTTAATTACCTTAAACATTTTGAGGTCATTAGTTTCCTCAAATGTTTTGAGTTAAATGAACTATCCAGTTTTACAGTGTTGTGAAAGCCTCACTGTGTACATGCAGATGCCATATGCTAGTATTAAATATCTTTGTGATGTAATGATGTGATGATATCAGCACTTCTGGCACGAACTTAGCTGTACAGGTTTCAATTTAGAAACTCGCTCGTAATGCATGTATAATCTAAAGAACACATAGATGCTATCAGCCATATCGGATTTATAGTCACTGAACGACTTCCTTCTCAGACATTGAATAAACTGTTTGTCCGTTGAGACTAAACTGGAATGTAAAAACATGTGCAAACACGTTGATACCCAAAAGACATGTTCAAGCTGCTTTACTGTCAGCATGTTAAGAGGAGGAATTCATGGGGGGGTCCCACTCCGGCTGGGACAGGCACGCCTTTAAGATTTATTTGTTGGAACGTCAGAGGTAATCCTGTCAAGAGATGTAAGGTTTTTACATATTTGAAACGTCTTCCACTCGAACTTTAATTTGAAAGTAGGAGGGGTCGCTATTTTAATTGACAAAAGGTTACAGTTTTCGTCCACTAACGTTATCGCTGATGCGAACGGTAGATATATTATAGTTGCTGGTACTCTAATGCAAAGACAGGTATTGTATACGCTCCTAACTTAGATGATTTTTTATTATTATTTATTTATTTATTTATTCATTCATTTATTTATTTATTTATTCTTTAATTATTTTATTTTTTATATATAAATGGCATCCCTTTATTGTATACTTTATGGAGTTACAGACACTTTCCACTTAAATTTTTGTGCCTGTTCTTGGGTTTTATAATATTTATATAACCAGCGACAGTTATTGAGTAGCCATAATGAGCGGGGGGGGGGGGGGGGTGTTTATTTTTTGGGGGGGGTTCTTCTTCTCAATGAAATATTTGGGAAAGGGAAGGGAGGACAGAAGAGAAAAGGTAAATGAATTACATGAAAATGAATCACATGAAAATGAATCACATGTAAATGAATCACATGAATATGAATCACATGAAAATGAATCACATGTAAATGAATCACATGTAAATGAATCATATGAAAATGAATAAATAATTTTTTTTTTTTTAAAAAAAGATGAGGAATTCATTCCTCCTTTTGAAGTGCATCATCCCTGTCAGGGTCACAGTGGACCCAGAGCCTTATTTTCCTAAAACAGCACACTTTTATGTGCTGTATTGTATATTATATAATACAGTGTTCACTGTTCTCTCTTAACAAGTAAAACAGCATGACATTTTACATTATCAATATCAGAAAATAATCAACAAACAGTATGTAACAACAGTATTAGTAACTTTACTTTACTGAAATACAGACAAAAGAGACATAATAAGACTTAATAGTTCATTAAACGTGATAATGCTTACAATATTGAATTTGACTTTGAGCTGGAAATCACTGAGGTGCATGAGAACCTAATGGTCCTCCTCTCTGAGAACTCAGTTGTCGTGCAATGCCCAAAGCAAAGAGGAAACCATTCTTTCAGGATCTTTAGAAATAAATTTCTGAATTTCTGCCCCACAAAGGCGTAGATTATGGGGTTGAGGCAGCAGTGACTGAACGCTATGGTTTCCACCCACTGCATAGCCATGCTCAGGTCCTGATGCCACTGACAGGTGCTCATGTAGCCCAAGTGATGCAGGAACATCAGGAAGATGACGATGTTGTAGGGCATCCAGAAGAGGAAGAAAACAATGACTAAGACCAGCATGAGCTTGACAGCTTTGTGTTTCTTCTGAGATTTCATCGTCATTAAGATGGGGATGATATGTGAGTAGCAGAACACCATCACCGAGAGAGGAATGATCAAGCCGAGGATGTTCAGCTCAATGTAAGAGAATGGCTTCCACGCTGATCCTTCAGGATATTCCGCTTTGCATGTCCATCCATAAGATTCATTCTTCACTTGAGAGAAAATGATGTTTGGCAGAGAAGCTCCCAAGCTAAGTGCCCATATAAACAAAGCCAGGGCTATGCTAGCTCTGACAGACCGGTGCTTGGAGAAGAGGGAGGTGTAGGTGTGGACAATGACAGTGTAGCGGTCAATGGTCATGAGGATCATGAAGAAGATACTTCCATAGAATCCCAGCATGTAGAGCACTGTCACTGCATGACACATGAAGCCCCCGAAGGTCCACTCAGAGATGGCAGCGTAGTGAGCCCAAAAAGGCAATGAGATCAGGAAGAGGAGGTCTGAAATAGCCAGGTTGAAGAGACACAGATCTGACATGTTGGACCTTTTGTGGTACTTGACCAGGACACACAGCACCAGGCCATTGCCAATTAACCCTACAATGAATACGATGCTGTAGAGGGAAGGGAGGAAGGTTTGGCTGAATGCCATTACGTTGGTATTATTGCAGGGTGAGAAGTCATGCAGTGATCTGTTGTAATCATCCTTAGCTGTTTATGGAGGGGGGGGGAAACGTCTTATTATGACATGTTGCATGAGAAAATTACAGTGTAATAATGTATACAAAAGCAAGTAAGCAAGCTAACTGTTTTAAAAGCAATAAGAAGTAAGAAGCAATGGAAGACAATGCTGTAAAGGGTAGGTAGGAAGACTTGGCTGAAGTCCATTATGTTGTTGTTTTTGCAGACTTGGAAACTACAATTTGTTAGGTTGTAGTAATCAGAATACTCCTTAGCTGTTTGGGGGGGACAGAAGAAACAGTGGTCTCATCAAATGTTAAAAAGCAGAAAAAAAAAAACAGAAAAAAGGCTAATGCTACAGTTGAAATTATAATTGGTTCACAAAAAAAATGGTGTCTTTAAGATACTGGTGCAAATGTGATCTATCACCAGCTATAGATATTGGCTATTTTCAGTAATCTACTCTAAACAGTGTAAAAACATTCATGTCAACCCAAGTTTTTTTATTTTTGAGAATCTGTATTCAGATAAAATACCCAGAAACTCATCAACATAATCAGAGCTGCTCTTCAGTTAGAGAGACAACGAACCCAGTTTAAGTCATCTCTACATCTCTACAAGATCAAAAAAAAGGTTTGTATTGATGGAAATCAGGCTAATGGACAAATGCTTATCATTTCCCCATGGGTTTTTGTTTTTTTTTTTCTTTATGGCTAAAATAGAACTCAACTCTTTGGGGTTGTTTGTTGATGAATCATTTCTCACACATTTCATATCGAAAAGAAAGTCTGCATTGTAGTACAATGGTACACTTATGAACTGTCAAAACACTTTTCAGTGCTTTTGTCCATAAATTGAAGCTTGCTAAAAACAAAAACTGACTATTTAATGCTTAGTGATAATCCCATGTTTAAAAATAGTTTTCCAGCTCTCTGTCTAAGAAATTTTACACACAGTTTACTGATTGTACTAATAAGAATTAATGAGCAGAAAGTAACTTAAAATGGAAACCTACTTGTCATGTTGAAGAATGTCATGAGCCTCTCTCGTCAGCCCAAGAAAGATTGTGAAACAGACTATGTATTCTAACAAGACGCCGTGCTTAAAAGGGAAGCTTTCGTAAGGTGGAGCTTTGTCTTGTTGCCAGAAGAGTTATTTACAACCAAACAGAAACATGCGAATCCAAAAAAACATTTTGTAAATTTACAACATACCACAAATAGGAACTGTACAAGCCAATCTAAGCTCTGGGACGGATTAACAGTATAAATATGGATTATAGTCGAATGTTAACAGATTTTAAAGGCAGACTCCTTTAAATGATGCAGCAGCCTGCTTCATATGATATGTCTCATTCACATTCATAGTAAAATGTGTGAGACAGAAAAACCTAGTGAATTAGACTGATGTGTTCACAGGATAGCACACATGGAAATGATTAATAATCTTATACTTTATTATCTTGGAACGATGCATAAATAGATGCTGGAGTCACTGCCCTTGTGACAAGGATGTAACATTAGCCCACACCAGCTTAAGCAAATTCTCAAAGCAAATAGACTTTTTCACCTGTTCCTGCAAAATATTTCATCGGAGGCTCAAGTTATAGAATTTCATGACCACTTTTTTTTTTGGCCTCTATATATTATCTCATAGCCTCAATGTTAACTCATGGCCACAATATATTCATTTGTGGCCTCAAGATATCAACTTGTGGCTTCAATATTTTTATAATATATTGAGACCTATATTATTATCTTATAGGTCTCAATATATTATCTCATAACATCAATATATTTATTGCATGGCCTCAATATTTTATCCTGTGGGTTCACCATGTTATTACGGGTAATTTGCAAAACAAGAGGAAGTAAAAAGACTCCAAGAACACAGTACAAAGTACAATACAGAGCAATGGTTCTATATAGACAACTATACTTGATAGAAATTCTGGTACACGATGAATATGATGACATAGAGCAGGGTTATGTGTGTGATCAGAGTCTCCAGCCAACTTTAGATTAAAATTGATTCAATTGCTTTAAAAAGTGGAATTAGTATGACTCCTGCTTGGTTGAACTGAGGACACGATTAAAGCCTCCTGCTATAGAATTCATTTTTATCCTGTTTAAGGCCAAGTATGGGTTATACTCCAGCACTACAGGGATGACATTCCTGGAGTAGTACTCGATATTTAAGAAAAAAGAATTTATATTGTTATGATATTCCAAGACGATGCCGTGCTAGTGGTAGCCAATTACAGCATCTCGAGAGCCGCTATATTTTACCTATATTAGGTTTTTCCACTTACATATTGCACTGTAAAACCGGATAAGTTCATTTAACTCAAAACATTTGAGGAAACTAATGACCTCAAAATGTTTAAATTGATAAATCAATTTCTTTAAGCCAAATACACTTATATATAACAAAAATTAATTTTAAATTACAAAGTTTGAGTTCAATTTTTGTTATATTTAAGTGTATTTGGCTTAAAGAAATTTAATTACCTTAAACATTTTGAGGTCATTAGTTTCCTCAAATGTTTTGAGTTAAATGAACTATCCAGTTTTACAGTGTTGTGAAAGCCTCACTGTGTACATGCAGATGCCATATGCTAGTATTAAATATCTTTGTGATGTAATGATGTAATGATATCAGCACTTCTGGCACGAACTTAGCTGTACAGGTTTCAATTTAGAAACTCGCTCGTAATGCATGTATAATCTAAAGAACACATAGATGCTATCAGCCATATCGGATTTATAGTCACTGAACGACTTCCTTCTCAGACATTGAATAAACTGTTTGTCCGTTGAGACTAAACTGGAATGTAAAAACATGTGCAAACACGTTGATACCCAAAAGACATGTACAAGCTGCTTTACTGTCAGCATGTTAAGAGGAGGAATTCATGGGGGGGTCCCACTCCGGCAGGGACAGACACGCCTTTAAGATTTATTTGTTGGAACGTCAGAGGTAATCCTGTCAAGAGATGTAAGGTTTTTACATATTTGAAACGTCTTCCACTCGAACTTTAATTTGAAAGTAGGAGGGGTCGCTATTTTAATTGACAAAAGGTTACAGTTTTCGTCCACTAACGTTATCGCTGATGCGAACGGTAGATATATAATAGTTGCTGGTACTCTAATGCAAAGACAGGTATTGTATACGCTCCTAACTTAGATGAATTTTTTATTAATTTATTTTTTTTATAAATGGCGTCCCTTTATTGTATACTTTATGGAGTTACAGACACTTTCCACTTAAATTTTTGTGCCAGTTCTTGGGTTTTACAATATTTATATAACCACCGACAGTTATTGAGTAGCCATAATGAGCCGGGGGGGGGGGGGGGGTGTTGTTTATTTGGGGGGGGGGTTCTTCTTCTCCATGAAATATTTGGGAAAGGGAAGGGAGGAGAGAAGAGAAAAGGTAAATGAATCACATGAAAATGAATCACATGTAAATGAATCACATGTAAATGAATCATATGAAAATTAATAAATAAATTTTTTTTTTTTTAAAAAGATGAGGAATTCATTCCTCCTTTTGAAGTGCATCATCCCTGTCAGGGTCACAGTGGACCCAGAGCCTTATTTTCCTAAAACAGCACACTTTTATGTGCTGTATTATATATTATATAATACAGTGTTCATTGTTCTCTCTTAACAAGTAAAACAGCATGACATTTTACATTATCAATATCAGAAAATAATCAACAAATAGTACGTAACAACAGTATTAGTAACTTTACTTCACATTGGTTACACTGTCCAAACAGTACGACAACTGAAATACTGACAAAAGAGACATAATAAGACTTAATAGTTCATTAAACGTGATAATGCTTACAATATTGAATTTGACTTTGAGCTGGAAATCACTGAGGTGTGTGAGAACCTAATGGTCCTCCTCTCTGAGAACTCAGTTGTCATGCAATGCCCAAAGCAAAGAGGAAACCATTCTTTCAGGATCTTTAGAAATAAATTTCTGAATTTCTGCCCTACAAAGGCGTAGATTATGGGGTTGAGGCAGCAGTGACTGAACGCTATGGTTTCCACCCACTGCATAGCCATGCTCAGGTCCTGATGCCACTGACAGGTGCTCATGTAGCCCAAGTGATGCAGGAACTTCAGGAAGATGACGATGTTGTAGGGCGTCCAGAAGAGGAAGAAAACAATGACTAAGACCAGCATGAGCCTGACAGCTTTGTGTTTCTTCTGAGATTTCATCGTCATTAAGATGGGGATGATGCGCGAGTAGCAGAACACCATCACTGAGAGAGGAATGATCAAGCCGAGGATGTTCAGCTCAATGTAAGAGAATGGCTTCCACGCTGATCCTTCAGGATATTCCTCTTTGCATGTCCATCCATGTGATTCATTCTTCACTTGAGAGAAAATGATGTTTGGCAGAGAAGCTCCCAAGCTAAGTGCCCATATAAACAAAGCCAGGGCTATGCTAGCTCTGACAGACCGGTGCTTGGAGAAGAGGGAGGTGTAGGTGTGGACAATGACAGTGTAGCGGTCAATGGTCATGAGGATCATGAAGAAGATACTTCCATAGAATCCCAGCATGTAGAGCGCTGTCACTGCATGACACATGAAGCCCCCGAAGGTCCACTCAGAGATGGCAGCGTAGTGAGCCCAAAAAGGCAATGAGATCAGGAAGAGGAGGTCTGAAATAGCCAGGTTGAAGAGACACAGATCTGACATGTTGGAACTTTTGTGGTACTTGACCAGGACACACAGCACCAGGCCATTGCCAATTAACCCCAAGATTAAGACGATGCTGTAAAGGGTAGGTAGGAAGACTTGGCTGAAGTCCATTATGTTGTTGTTTTTGCAGACTGGGAAACTACAATTTGTTAGGTTGTAGTAATCAGAATACTCCTTAGCTGTTTGGGGGGGGACAGAAGAAACAGTGGTCTCATCAAATGTTAAAAAGCAGAAGAAAAAAAAACAGAAAATAGGCTAATGCTGCAGTTGAAATTATAATTGGTTCACAAAAAAAATGGTGTCTTTAAGATACTGGTGCAAATGTGATCTATCACCAGCTATAGATATTGGCTATTTTCAGTAATCTACTCTAAACAGTGTAAAAACATTCATGTCAACCCAAGTTTTTTTATTTTTGAGAATCTGTATTCAGATAAAAGACTCAGAAACTCATCAACATAATCAGAGCTGATCTTCAGTTAGAGAGACAAAGAACCCAGTTTAAGTCATTTCTACATCTCTACAAGATCAAAAAAAGGTTTGTATTGATGGAAACCAGGCTAATGGACAAATGCTTATCATTTCCCCATGGTTTTTTTTTTGTTGTTGTTGGTTTTTTTTTTCCTTTATGACTAAAATAGAACTCAACTCTTTGGGGTTGTTTGTTGATGAATCATTTCTCACACATTTCATATCGAAAAGAAAGTCTGCATTGTAGTACAATGGTACATTTATGAACTGTCAAAACACTTTTCAGTGCTTTTGTCCATAAATTGAAGCTTGCTAAAAACAAAAACTGACTATTTAATGCTTAGTGATAATCCCATGTTTAAAAATAGTTTTCCAGCTCTCTGTCTAAGAAATTTTACACACAGTTTACTGATTGTACTAATAAGAATTAATGAGCAGAAAGTAACTTAAAATGGAAACCTACTTGTCATGTTGAAGAATGTCATGAGCGTCTCTCATCAGCCCAAGAAAGATTGTGAAACAGACTGTGTATTCTAACAAGATGCCGTGCTTAAAAGGGAAGCTTTCGTAAGGTGGAGCTTTGTCTTGTTGCCAGAAGAGTTATTTACAACCAAACAGAAACATGCGAATCCAAAAAAACATTTTGTAAATTTACAACATACCACAAATAGGAACTGTACAAGCCAATCTAAGCCCTGGGACAGATTAACAGTATAAATATGGATTATAGTCGAATGTTAACAGATTTTAAAGGCAGACTCCTTTAAATGATGCAGCAGCCTGCTTCATATGATATGTCTCATTAACATTCATAGTAAAATGTGTGAGACAGAAAAACCTAGTGAATTAGACTGATGTGTTCACAGGATAGCACACATGGAAATGATTAATAATCTTATACTTTATTATCTTGGAACGATGCATAAATAGATGCTGGAGTCACTGCCCTTGTGACAAGGATGTAACATTAGCCCACACCACCTTAAGCAAATTCTCAAAGCAAATAGACTTTTTCACCTGTTCCTGCAAAATATTTCATCGGAGGCTCAAGTTATAGAATTTCATGACCACTACTTTTTTTTTTTGGCCTCTATATATTATCTCATAGCCTCAATGTTAACTCATGGCCACAATATATTCATTTGTGGCCTCAAGATATTGACTTGTGGCTTCAATATTTTTTATAATATATTGAGACCTATATTATTATCTTATAGGTCTCAATATATTATCTCATAACATCAATATATTTATTGCATGGCCTCAATATTTTATCCTGTGGGTTCACCATGTTATTACGGGTAATTTGCAAAACAAGAGGAAGTAAAAAGACTCCAAGAACACAGTACAAAGTACAATACAGAGCAATGGTTCTATATAGACAACTATACTTGATAGAAATTCTGGTACACGATGAATATGATGACATAGAGCAGGGTTATGTGTGTGATCAGAGTCTCCAGCCAACTTTAGATTAAAATTGATTCAATTGCTTTAAAAAGTGGAATTAGTATGACTCCTGCTTGGTTGAACTGAGGACACGATTAAAGCCTCCTGCTATAGAATTCATTTTTATCCTGTTTAAGGCCAAGAATGGGTAATACTCCAGCACTACAGGGATGACATTCCTGGAGTAGTACTCGATATTTAAGAAAAAAGAATTTATATTGTTATGATATTCCAAGACGATGCCGTGCTAGTGGTAGCCAATTACAGCATCTCGAGAGCCGCTATATCTTACCTATATTAGGTTTTTCCACTTACATATTGCACTGTAAAACAGGATAAGTTCATTTAACTCAAAACATTTGAGGAAACTAATGACCTCAAAATGTTTAAATTGATAAATCAATTTCTTTAAGCCAAATACACTTATATATAACAAAAATTAATTTTAAATTACAAAGTTTGAGTTCAATTTTTGTTATATTTAAGTGTATTTGGCTTAAAGAAATTTAATTACCTTAAACATTTTGAGGTCATTAGTTTCCTCAAATGTTTTGAGTTAAATGAACTATCCAGTTTTACAGTGTTGTGAAAGCCTCACTGTGTACATGCAGATGCCATATGCTAGTATTAAATATCTTTGTGATGTAATGATGTGATGATATCAGCACTTCTGGCACGAACTTAGCTGTACAGGTTTCAATTTAGAAACTCGCTCGTAATGCATGTATAATCTAAAGAACACATAGATGCTATCAGCCATATCGGATTTATAGTCACTGAACGACTTCCTTCTCAGACATTGAATAAACTGTTTGTCCGTTGAGACAAAACTGGCATGTAAAAACATGTGCAAACACGTTGATACCCAAAAGACATGTACAAGCTGCTTTACTGTCAGGATGTTAAGAGGAGGAATTCATGGGGGGGTCCCACTCCGGCTGGGACAGACACGCCTTTAAGATTTATTTGTTGGAACGTCAGAGGTAATCCTGTCAAGAGATGTAAGGTTTTTACATATTTGAAACGTCTTCCACTCGAACTTTAATTTGAAAGTAGGAGGGGTCGCTATTTTAATTGACAAAAGGTTACAGTTTTCGTCCACTAACGTTATCGCTGATGCGAACGGTAGATATATTATAGTTGCTGGTACTCTAATGCAAAGACAGGTATTGTATACGCTCCTAAATTAGATGAATTTTTTTTTTTTTTTTTTATAAATGGCGTCCCTTTATTGTATACTTTATGGAGTTACAGACACTTTCCACTTAAATTTTTGTGCTTGTTCTTGGGTTTTATAATATTTATATAACCAGCGACAGTTACTGAGTAGCCATAATGAGGCGGGGGTGGGCGGGGGGTGGGTTTTTGTTTTGTGTTTTTTTTTTTGTTTTGTTTTTTCTTCTTCTCAATGAAATATTTGGGAAAGGGAAGGGAGGAGAGAAGAGAAAAGGTAAATGAATCACATGTAAATGAATCACATGTAAATGAATCACATGTAAATGAATCATATGAAAATTAATAAATAAATAATTTTTTTTTTTAAAAGATGAGGAATTCATTCCTCCTTTTGAAGTGCATCATCCCTGTCAGGGTCACAGTGGACCCAGAGCCTTATTTTCCTAAAACAGCACACTTTTATGTGCTGTATTATATATTATATAATACAGTGTTCATTGTTCTCTCTTAACAAGTAAAACAGCATGACATTTTACATTATCAATATCAGAAAATAATCAACAAATAGTACTTAACAACAGTATTAGTAACTTTACTTCACATTGCTTACACTGTCCAAACAGTACGACAACTGAAATACTGACAAAAGAGACATAATAAGACTTAATAGTTCATTAAACGTGATAATGCTTACAATATTGAATTTGACTTTGAGCTGGAAATCACTGAGGTGCGTGAAAACCTAATGGTCCTCCTCTCTGAGAACTCAGTTGTCATGCAATGCCCAAAGCAAAGAGGAAACCATTCTTTCAGGATCTTTAGAAATAAATTTCTGAATTTCTGCCCCACAAAGGCGTAGATTATGGGGTTGAGGCAGCAGTGACTGAACGCTATGGTTTCCACCCACTGCATAGCCATGCTCAGGTCCTGATGCCACTGACAGGTGCTCATGTAGCCCAAGTGATGCAGGAGCTTCAGGAAGATGACGATGTTGTAGGGCGTCCAGAAGAGGAAGAAAACAATGACTAAGACCAGCATGAGCTTGACAGCTTTGTGTTTCTTCTGAGATTTCATCGTCATTAAGATGGGGATGATATGTGAGTAGCAGAACACCATCACTGAGAGAGGAATGATCAAGCCGAGGATGTTCAGCTCAATGTAAGAGAATGGCTTCCACGCTGATCCTTCAGGATATTCCTCTTTGCATGTCCATCCATGTGATTCATTCTTCACTTGAGAGAAAATGATGTTTGGCAGAGAAGCTCCCAAGCTAAGTGCCCATATAAACAAAGCCAGGGCTATGCCAGCTCTGATAGACCGGTGTTTGGAGAAGAGGGAGGTGTAAGTGTGGACAATGACAGTGTAGCGGTCAATGGTCATGAGGATCATGAAGAAGATACTTCCATAGAATCCCAGCATGTAGAGCGCTGTCACTGCATGACACATGAAGATCCCGAAGATCCACTCAGAGATGGCAACGTAGTGAGCCCAAAAAGGCAATGAGATCAGGAAGAGGAGGTCTGAAATAGCCAGGTTGAAGAGACACAGATCTGACATGTTGGACCTTTTGTGGCACTTGACCAGGACACACAGCACCAGGCCATTGCCAATTAACCCAGAGATGAAGACGATGCTATAAAGGGTAGGTAGGAAGACTCGGCTGAAGGCCTTTAATTTGATATTACTGCAGACTGAGTACTTGCCGTTCTGTATGTTGTCGTAATCAAGGTAGCTCTCAGCTGTTAATAAAAACAAATAATAAAAACATGGTCTCAGCTGAAGTCCATTATGTTGTTGTTGCAGACTGGGAAACTATGATTTGTTAGGTTGTAGTAAGCAGAATAGTCAGCTGTTTGGGGGGTGGACAGAAGAAACAGTGGTCTCATCAAATGTTAAAAACCAGGAAAAAAAAAAAACAGAAAAAAGGCTAGTGCTGCAGTTGAAATTATTATCGGTTTACAAAAAAATGGTGTCTTTAAGACACTGGTCCAAAAGTGACCGTTTTACCATTTTATTATTGTGCTGGATTGCCATCTCTCGCCAGCTATAGATATTGGCCATTTTCCAGTAATCTACTCTAAACAGTGTAAAAACACTCATGTCAACCCAAGTTTTTTTATTTTTGAGAATCTGTATTCAGATAAAATACCCAGAAACTCATCAACATAATCAGAGCTGCTCTTCAGTTAGAGAGACAACGAACCCAGTTTAAGTCATTCGTACATCTCTTCAAGATCAAAAAAAGGTTTGTATTGATGGAAACCAGGCTAACGGACAAATGCTTATCATTTCCCCATGGGTTTTTTTTTCTTTTCTTTTCTTTATGGCTAAAATAGAACTCAACTCTTTGGAGTTGTTTGTTGATGAATCATTTCTCACACATTTCATATCGAAAAGAAAGTCTGCATTGTAGTACAATGGTACATTTATGAACTGTCAAAACACTTTTCAATGCTTTTGTACATAAATTGAAGCTTGCTAAAAACAAAAAAGTGATAATGACTGACTATTTAATGCTTAGTGATAATCCCATGTTTAAAAATAGTTTTCCAGCTCTCTGTCTAAGAAATTTTACACACAGTTTACTGATTGTACTAATAAGAATTAATGAGCAGAAAGTAACTTAAAATGGAAACCTACTTGTCATGTTGAGGAATGTCATGAGCGTCTCTCGTCGGCCCAAGAAAGATTGTGAAACAGACTGTGTATTCTAACAAGACGCCGTGCTTAAAAGGGAAGCTTTCGTAAGGTGGAGCTTTTTCTTGCTGCCAGAAGAGTTATTTTTCAACCAAACAGAAACATGCGAATCCAAAAAACATTTTGTAAATTTACAACATACCACAGATAGGAACTGTACAAGCCAATCTAAGCCCTGGGACGGATTAACAGTATAAATATGGATTATAGTCGAATGTTAACAGATTTTAAAGGCAGACTCCTTTAAATGATGCAGCAGCCTGCTTCATATGATATGTCTCATTCACATTCATAGTAAAATGCCTGAGACAGAAAAACCTAGTGAATTAGACTGATGTGTTCACAGGATAGCACACATGGAAATGATTAATAATCTTATACTTTATTATCTTGGAACGATGCATAAATAGATGCTGGAGTCACTGCCCTTGTGACAAGGATGTAACATTAGCCCACACCACCTTAAGCAAATTCTCAAAGCAAATAGACTTTTTCACCTGTTCCTGCAAAATATTTCATCGGAGGCTCAAGTTATAGAATTTCATGACCACTACCTTTTTTTTTTTTTTTTGGCCTCTAAATATTATCTCATAGCCTCAGTGTTAACTCATGGCCACAATATATTCATTTGTGGCCTCAAGACATCTACTTGTGGCTTCAATATTATTATATATTATCTTATAGGTCTCAATATATTATCTCATAACATCAATATATTTATTTCATGGCCTCAATATTTTATCCTGTGGGTTCACCATGTTATTACGGGTAATTTGCAAAACAAGAGAAAGTAAAAAGATTCTAAGAACACAGTACAAAGTACAATACAGAGCAATGGTTCTATATAGACAACTATACTTGATAGAAATTCTGGTACACGATGAATATGATGACATAGAGCAGGGTTATGTGTGTGATCAGAGTCTCCAGCAAGCTTAAGATTAAAATTGATTCAATTGCTTTAAAAAGTGGAATTTGTATGACTCCTGCTTGGTTGAACTGAGGACACGATTAAAGCCTCTTGCTATAGAATTCATTTTTATCCTGTTTAAGGCCAAGTATGGGTTATACTCCAGCACTACAGGGATGACATTCCTGGAGTAGTACTCGATATTTAAGAAAAAAGAATTTATATTGTTATGATATTCCAAGACGATGCCGTGCTAGTGGTAGCCAATTACAGCATCTCGAGAGCCGCTATATCTTACCTATATTAGGTTTTTCCACTTACATATTGCACTGTAAAACCGGATAAGTTCATTTAACTCAAAACATTTGAGGAAACTAATTACCTCAAAATGTTTAAGTTGATAAATCAATTTCTTTAAGCCAAATACACTTCAATATAACAAAAATTTAACTCAAACTTTGTAATTTAAAATTAATTTTTGCTATATTTAAGTGTATTTGGTCTCAGTCTCAATTTGGTCTCAATTTTGTTATATTTAAGTGTATTTGGATCTAAAAACAGGTCTCAATCCCATGTTTAAAAACATTTTGAGGTAATTAGTTTACTCAAATTTTTTAGTTAAATGAACTCATCCGGTTTTACAGTGTATTAGCAATTAAAGTACTAGATCTACTGCCCAGTTCTATTTAAATGTTCCTCAGAGTTTTGTAAAACAGCATTCCCCTGGGCATGGAATGAGCTGCAAAATACTATTACCTTCGAAACACTTCATTACTATTGACACTGAATACTATTAAAGGTCTTTTACACATTGCCGTAAAGGAAACCCGTTGTTGTTTTACATAATCCTTGACTTGAGTTGAAATGTGTTACCGATATATCACTGGTATGGCCTCTATATCTTTTTTCTTTTACTATTTCTTCTGTTTTACTTTTTCGTATTGTATATGTGAAACTATTTGGGCTGCCTTGTTGACCAGGACTCTCTGCAAGAAGTGATCTTGTATCTCAGTAGGACTTTCCTGGCTAAATAAAGGATAAATAAATTAAAATTACCTTGTAATTGACTTTTTGTTGATTTTCTTTTATTCATTTTCTCATATTCATGCTATACAAAATTGTTTATCCCTATTCATTTTATCGCTGTTTACACTGTTGACAATGTTTCAAGTCTACTGCTAATATCTACAATGTTTACACCCTACTGCACACATTCAGAATGAGGATTTTCCTGAGGTGGGGATTTGTCCTGCTGATAGAACCTATAAAGTTTAATGTACTTCAGCTAATCTTAACACAACACGTCCATGTGGGGGAAAGAAAAAAAAACAGGAACATGCAATTCCACAAACAAGAACTGTACCAAGAATATACAGTTCGTACATCTCAATATTTATTAAACTGTTGTGACGATATGTATTACATACAAATGGTAGCGAATTTTAATGACAGACACCTGGATAAAAAATATTGACATAAATAATTATGCAAAATAGATGCATGGAGATAAAAATGATTGAATCAGTGGTTACAAATAAGTGCACAGGGGAAGCAGGATTGACTGCAGTGAATAAAGATTTGAAGATTTCAGAAGGCACGGGAGAGTAAAGAATGGAGTGTTTCAGTCCAGTGTTTTTTTTACAGTATTATTTATTTACAGTCATTCATTCACCTTTCTTTATACTGGTCACAGTCATGCTGGATCTAGATCCTATCCCAAGAACACAAGGCATTAATAAGCCACCGACCGTCAAAGACTTTCGTCTTTCAAACGAGCAAAATAGCACGTATATTCCATTTAACAATGAATCCTTGAGCAAGGCCCTTAACCCTCAACTGCTTGGTTGTATAAATGAGATAATTGTAAGTCGCTCTGCATAAGGGTGTCTGACAAATGCTGTAATGTAATGTAATTTAATGTAATGTAATGAATCCCAGGAAGCCTAGAAGGAACCTCATGTGGGCAGTTGGAGAATATGTGAAACTCCACACAGACAGCACCCCGAGCTCAGAATTGAGCCTGGGATCCTGGTGCTGTGAATTGCCGATCATATCCACTGCACCCCTATGCTACTTCATTTCAGTTGCTTTCGTATTATTATTGAGCCATTTAAGTGACGTGCTGTTTTTTTTGTTTGTTTGTTTGTTTGTTTTGTTTTATTAATATATTAATGCCATGAGATCTATTTTGTGGCCACTAAAGATTCAGCTTGTGTCAACCTTTTGTAGTAAATGAATGAGACAGAGAAATCAATTAAATCAGACTGCTGTGCCAAAAGGAAACTAAGCATATTACTCAATATCTTGAAATGATGCATAAGACATACTAATTCATGTCATTCAATTACAGACACGTTCAACAGTATGTGAAATATAGATAGTTGTTTTTGTTTTTTTTAATGTCATTGCTATGGTTACCTGTGATGGATTTCCCAGTGTGTGAACTGCCCGAAGCGTGGGTTGACATTGGCTTTGTTTACTTTTGAAATGTCCAAAAATGTGAACATGAAGTACAAAAAAAACATTGGGTTAACATTGGGTTAATAAAACATTGGGTTAACATTGGGTTAATAAAGATTCTTTCAGTCATCTTCAGGAAGCAGTTTGTCCTTGTCATGTTCACAGTGGTTCTTTGGATATCCCAGAAATGCTAGGCAAAACCCTTGACCCAGCTATTGCAGTCTACACAGGATTGCAACTTCATGAACATCCCAGTGTACAAATATGGGCTATGAAACCCTAAAAGAAAATAGTATTTTATTGGAAAAACAGTAATGATAGTAACAATTATCCGTTGGTTCACCCTTTAACCCTCATTACTAGAGAATCCCAACAAATTATCAATCACTACTGGATGTCATGCCCCTTGTCTGCAACTCATGAAGTTTTGATTGGTGTTTTGGTTGCTTATCTTTTGCCTCTTTTTTAGGTATTTATCTCTTGTATCTGAGTATTTAGTGAGTATTTACTGGGGCGACTGTGTCTCAGGTGGTAGAGCGGGTTGTCCACTAATCGTAGGGTTGGTGGTTCGATTCCCAGCCCGCGTGACTCCACATACCGAAGTGTCCTTGGGCAAGACACTGAACCCCAAGTTGCTCCCGATGGCAAGTTAGCACCTTGCATGGCAGCTCTGCTACCATTGGTGTGTGAGTGTGTGTGTGTGTGTGTGAATGGGTGAATAAGACCAAAGTGTAAAATGCTTTGGATAAAAGCGCTATATAAGTGCAGACCATTTAGTATTGCCTAGTCCTTTTGTTTGTCTTCTTGCTATATTGATGCTTCATGAGAGAGGACTTCACCAAAGCATATAAAATCACTCTAAGCCCACTCTATTTACCCTCTGAACTATTTTGTGATGTGTTCCAGCACTAAGAGCAAAATTCAGCCCATGCAGATTTCTCAAATTAACAGTTAGAGAACATCAAAACCATCTGGAGAAAGGTGTTTTGCTTCTACTGCTGAGAGGCCATTGACCACATTGTTTAATGCCCAGTCCAACCCAGTGTCAAGGAAGCTCAGTGATCTGGAGAAAAAGTGGTTGTTCAATGTGAAAAGCAAATGATGTATAAAAAAAAAAGTTGTCCAGGGACACAACTCCAGGGAAATGTTCCTCCTCGCCTGGACTAGAGATAATCTAATGCTAGTCTATTCTGTAGGACTATTGTCACGAACCGGAGTTGGCACAGAAGCAGATGCGGGTGCGTAGTAAAGGGTAGTTCCAAAGACGTAGTCGTAAAACAAGCAAGGGTCAGGCGATCGGACAAACAAAGCAGAAGGGGACAGGCAGAAAGCGTAGTCGTAAACAGGAAGAGGTTGAGATAACAAAGATAGCAAACGAATGTGAAAGGCTTGGAAACGCAGAGAACAAGTCTACTGAACGTATACTTCGCAATGAACATTTGGCGAATGACTCTCTAAATACTAGTGGAGAGAGTGTGTGTGTGTGTGTGTGTGTGATTAGTGACAGGTGTGGGAGATTAGAACCGGGGATGGTGAGCGCATGTGTGCATGGGAGGTGAGTGTTGCTTCTTTGGAAACTGAGTCCTGGCCGGGTTGAGATATGACAACTATTAGTTTGTGTAAGTAGTAGTGTAATAGTAAAACAGTGTATTTTCATTATTATTTTTTTAAAATATGGATTAGTAATTCTAAAAGCTTTCACTGAGGGAGGTGTTAGAGAACACCCAACACTTAAATCCATTTAGTCTTTTGACCAAGCAAGTCAGTACAAGTCTGCTATGTCTGATCTGTTATGCTGTCTTCAAGTGAACTGGCTGTTAAATCTAGATTGCATGTCAGATTAGTAATTTCTACTTACCTGGAATGTATGTGTTTGGGCAGGTACCGTTTAGACAAGAATAAATATAATAGTACTTGCCAACAGGCTCCTCAGAAGTCAGACCTGTAAAACCAGACATTTTAGTGGTTGTGTCAGTCTTTTAATGATGGACACATAATAGGTGCATGGACGAAGACTCTCACATGATTAGCTATTTGTAAAGAAAACCGTTGATGTGAAACATGTGATGCTGAAAGTGGAAATATTTGTGACTTTTTATTGTATTGGGGACAAATTGTACATCTAACCGGAAAAGGAAGACTGGATCACTGTAATCAGATACTTCTTGCACACAGCATATTTTTGTCTCTAAAGTTAATATTAACATTGCCTAATATCAACCATAAGAAACACCAAATAGCCTCTAATAATGCACTCTAGTTAGAAATATATATATATATCTTCAAGACAATATTACTTTATTATTATTATTTTGATTTTTATATATATGCCATTTTGGCAGACACCCTTATTCACAGTGACTTCCATTTATCTCATTTATACAACTGAGAAATTGAGGGTTAAGGGCCCAAAAGTGGTAGCTTGGCAGTGCTGGGGCTTGATCAAGAAAAACATTTGTAACAGCAAGCAAGTGTTCAGTTTAGATGTTTAAAGACATCAGGTAAATAAAGTAGCCATTTTTAATTATGTCTTCTTACTAAATACAATTGTGGAACACCATAGGTTTATTTATTCACTTATTCACAAACGAGTCAAGTGAATAAAACACCTTCCAGGGCTCATGTGCTTTTACGTAAACTCAACAGATCAATAGGTACATTTACATGCAAACAAGTAATTTGTTAGTAATTGGATCGATAGCTCAATCAGTATCAACCTGTACGACTGAGCTCGATCTGAATGGAATTTCGATTAGATTGAAAGGGGTGGTGTAGATCTGATAATAATCCGGTAAATAGGAAAAAATTTGCCATGTAAAAGCTTGAATCTGACTATTTTCTCAATCAGATTCAAAAATACCTTGCACACATGCACAGCACAGTGGAACGCAACGACAGACGTTCTGCGCTTGCACGGATGTTTTGTTCAGAATATATATAACGCACATGTAAACAAATTTTTGAATTTGATTGCAAAGTTTAGGGTATTGTATATATAAACAGTACTTTTGGAATCTGCAATTGGATTGAATTCGTTTGGATTGACGAAAAGTAATAATTATTGGTTTTATTTTGTCTTTGTGCTGGGAATTATTAAGGAGCGTGAGTACATAGAAGTCATTCTCTCTGAGAACTCACTTTCAATTGTTGTGCACTGGCCAAAGCAAAGAGGAAACCGCTCTTTCAGAACCTTGAGAAATAAATTAATGAATTTCTACACCATAAAGGCGTAGATTATGGCGTTGAGGCAGCAGTGACTGAACGCTATGGCTTCCACCCACTGCATAGCCATGTTTATGTGCTCTTGACAGCACTTCATATAGTCGAATTGATGCAGGAACATCAGGAAGATGAAGATGTTGTAGGGCATCCAGAAGAGGAAGAAAATAGGATGAGCCTGACAGCTTTGTGTTTCTTCTGAGATTTCATCGTCATTAAGATGGGGATGATGCGTGAGTAGCAGAACACCATCACCGAGAGAGGAATGATCAAGCCGAGGATGTTCAGCTCAATGTATGGGAATGACATCCATGCTGACCCTTGGGGATATTCCACCTTGCATTTTGATACATTTGAATCATTCCTTGTTTGTAAAAAAAAAAAAATGGTGTTTGGCAGAGAAGCTCCCAAGCTAAGTGCCCATATAAACAAAGCCACAGCTATGCCAGCTCTGACAGACCGGTGCTTGGAGAAGAGGGTGGTGTAGGTGACAGCATAGTGGTCCACAGTCATGAGGATCATAAAGAAGATACTTCCATAAAATCCCAGCATGTAGAGCGCTGTCACTGCATGACACATGAAGCTCCCGAAGATCCACTCAGAGATGGCAGCGTAGTGAGCCCAGAAAGGCAATGAGATCAGGAAGAGGAGGTCTGAAATAGCCAGGTTGAAGAGACACAGATCTGACATGTTGGACCTTTTGTTTTTCTGTGTGGTTTCATGAAAAAAAAAAAAAATACTTAAACTTCAATTATTGTGCTGAAAATTTAAAAGGATTTTAAAAAAAATATTTACATCTTAAATGACAGCTGTATTTTTAAATATGAATAATTTTATTATATTTATACTTTATTATATTTGCAATGTAAGTGATTTTTGCATGAAATAGTTGAGCTGTGTCATTTTTCCAGTCTTTTTTATTATTAAGTGTTCAGTAAAAAAAAAAAATTAAACAATAAAAATAAATAAATAAATAAATAAATGTAAAAAAAAATGCTCAGTAGTTTTTAAACAAAAAAAAATCAGTTGGGTATAGATATCGGACGACGCTCAAGGCTTCAGTATTGGTATTGGAAAAGACAAAGTGTGGTATGGTGCCATCTCTAATTAATACTTCACTAATGCTTTTATAATGAATGCTGCTTCAATTAAAAAAATGAGTTCTCAAGATGTTATCATTTATCTAATCCCATTTCCCTGATGTGCTAAGGATTAGTTTATGTATAAATTCATTATTATGCAAAGCTTCAGTGTTATAATAGTACTGTATATTAATAATATATTTGTGGACCTTATAGTAAAGTGGTACTGATACTGTCTAGTTTCAGTAATCTACTCTGAGGCACTGTAAAAGCAGACTTGTCAAAGTATGTACACAGTCAGTAAAGGTTTTAGAGACGCAGTAATAATTTCAGATTAAAGACGCGGAAACCTGCGCAGTGTCAGCTTAAATAAAAATGCCCTAGGGATTTTAGATACACTTTACTCATTCAAATAATGACCATCAACGCCTACCGATTAGTTACTGGAATTTGCAATAATGAAAAATGGAAAACATGTACCTACTCGTTGTCACAGTGGGGGAAATCGTTTCCACAGATTGCTTATGTGTTAGTGTCATCATCACCACCGCTTTCGTTTTAATATAAAACTCACACAGGATAAAAAATAATAAATAAAGAGAAAAAAATGATCGAATCAGTGATTAGAAATAAGTGAACAAAGGAAAGATTTACTCCAAGACACAGTAGAAAAAAAATGCACCTTTCAAAAGAGCAGGATAGCATGTTTGATCCATTTTAACATGTTTACCTTAATGAATCCCAGGAAGACTAGAAGAAATCCATGTGGACAGTTGTAGAACATTTAAAACTCCATACTGACAGCAACCCAAGCTCAGGATCAAACCAGGAACCCCCGAAAGTGGGAATCAGCAATGCAATTTTGTGGCCAGTAAATACTCAACTTGTGATAACGATTATATTTTCAAATGAGTGAGACAGAGAAATCAATAGAATAGACTGTGTTCACTGGGAGCTTGCAGAAAAGAGTAAGTTAACCAGAGTGTGTGATTGAGCCAGCTATAAACGGGCTGTTACACGGTGTTTTTGCATATATCTGTGATGAAATGAGATGTTTATAACGGTTACACAAACATCAGCGTTCTTAGGAAAAGTCTACGTATACACTTCCATGTCATTGAAATAGACTAGTCTTAGCTCGATTACAAGAAGAAAGGCGACCGAAGTGAGTGTGGTAACCACAGAGGAATCTCTCTCCTGTCGATAGTAGGAAGGATCATGGCAAAGATATTGCTGAAGAGACTAAAAATGAGAATGAAGTGTAGACTTTTCAGCAAGAGGTTTAGCAAAAAAAATTATTACATTAACCATTTAGGAATTACAGACATTTTTAATAACGTCCTTCTTTCAAACAAACAGTGTGAGTATTTTAGTGTGTTTTCACGATTGAATTTCTACGTTATGATTTGAGGTAACGCTAGTAATTATCCTTCTCCATTAAAGTAAGCAGGGTTCATACAAAGTGAGTGAATTCCATCCATCCATCCATCTTCTATACCGCTTTATCCTTTTCAGGGTCACGGGGAAACCTGGAGCCTATCCCAGGGAGCATCAGGCACAAGGCAGGATACACCCTGGACAGGGTGCCAATCCATCGCAGGGCACAATCACATACACACTCACACACCCATTCACACTACGGACATTTTGGACATGCCAATCAACCTACCATGCATGTCTTTGGACTGGGGGAGGAAACCGGAGTACCCAGAGGAAACCCCCCGCAGCACGGAGAGAACATGCAAACGCCACACACACAGGGCCATGGTGGGAATCGAACCCCCAACCCTGGAGGTGTGAGGCAAACGTGCTAACCACTAAGCCACCGTGCGCCCAAGTGGGTGAATTTGGCTTTTTGAAATTTAAACACTGGAAACCTTTGGAAATAGCCATTTTTATCGATTGGTGATTAAAATTGTAAGTGGTGCTTGAGTCATAAAAAAGTCAATAAATAAGAAATCGACACCCCACTGCAGCCCCTCCTCCTCCTCCAAATATTCAAGACAGCTCAGATACACTTTTTAGATCTCTTTAGCGACTTATTATTATTCTTTTTTTATTTTTTATTTTCAAATAAACACCTTGGAACAAATCTAGCAACTTTTTCGGCAAACCTTTTGTAGAAGAGAGCCGCCAGTACTGCAGGTACACCTCTCTGCTGCTACTCTGTTCAGTGAGCAGCACATTCACTGTGAGAGAAAAAATAATAAAGACATTCTGTCGCTTCTAACTTTCTCTCGGAGTGATCATTTTACACGTAAATATAGCTGAAATCACAGCACACCCGTTGTCTTGAACTTGTGTGTATGGTGATTTTGTCAGAGTTATTCACGGTTATCAAATCAGGATTTTAGTAGCGCAGAGCAGCAGCTTGGAAATGATATTTTTTAAAAATGGCCATGTATAATATTTTTCACTGATTTGTTTAGTTGGGTTCTCTTTATCTACGTTTAGGACTTTTGGTCCTACGTTGATGTTTTAGGTCATATGTATGCAGAAATCTAGAAAATTCTAAAGGGTTCACAAACTTTCACGGTATTCACTCATTGTGAAGTATATGCTCTGTGTCCTTTTGTGCCAGACGTTACCAAGCCTTTTGTTACTGGTTGGTTCTTGTTTGTGTTGTCTGCTCATCGCCTGACCCTTGCCTGTTTGGTTTTTTTTACTATGTTTTTTAGATTAAATGAGAATCTTTGTCCTGTTTGCTACCATTAATAAAATCATTGACTCCTCACCTGCATCTTGACACCAGTAGTTTAACTCATTAACTCTTGACCGCAAAAATATTTCCTTGTTGCCTGAATATAACACCTAGTGAGCTTAAGGTATTATCTTCTGACCTCAAAATACCATCTCATAACCATAATATATTCAACTGTAACTTTTATATCTCTTATTATGTTGTGGATTGACTATATTCATTCATGATCTCAATATCTTATCTCATGACCTGAATATATTAACCCGTGACCTTGTTATATTATTTTGTGTCCTCATTATATCAATTTATGGCCTGAATATATTCCTTTATGACCAAAATATTGGTCATATAAAATGATATCAGCAGCTCCATGTATTGCTAAATAGTTGTAGACTGAGAATAAATATAGAGAGTATATGCAGGGGACTTACACACGGTTGAAGATACTGGAAACATAGGCCTAAGAATTAGATGAAGACAATGTTGTAGGGTTTTATAAATGTTTGTGCCTGCTGGTTTACATTCCAGCCGAAATAGGAGCCAAATCTTTGAAATTTGATTGATTTAAAGTGGATGTTTGGATTGAAAACCTGTTAGCGATTACAATGAAAAATCCCTGCTGTAATCAGCCGTAATGTTAGTTTGGTTTAAAACCATGTACGGTATATGCTGTTGTCCAGTGCAACATGGTTGATATACTTCCTTGTAGTACTGAAAGGAACCAGGCAAATGATTTAATGCTTATAATTTCCTTTATTTTCTTTGAGGCTGTGCTAAAACGAGAATACAGCGAACAGAAAGTTTTTGAGTTTCATAGTTATTTGATCAACTGCCTGGTGAACAGGTCCACATTTTTTTTTTCATTTTTTTTTTTCATCTTTTCTCATTTATTGTCAATTAAAATTTTTAACATTGTGCTGCAGTGCCATCTGTTGGCACACGTATAAGCTGTCAGAACGATTTCCTTCTGAGGAGTGAACAATTTAGGGACTCCATACACACAATGTCACTATATGTGCAAATAGTGTGACAAATATATGACCAGAAAACATGTTTTAAGTTTTAATGAGATTTAATAATATGTAGCATAATGTGGGTGAACAGGTTTTGCATAAAATATTCATAAACTGGCCAAAGCAAAGAGGACACCACTCGTTCAGAACCTTGAGAACTAAATTCCTGAATTTCTGTCCCACAAAGGCGTAGATTATGGGGTTGAGGCAGCAGTGACTGAACGCTATGGTTTCCACCCACTGCATAGTCATGTTTATGTGCTCTTGACAGCACTTCATATAGTCAAATTGATGCAGGAAGATGACGATGTTGTAGGGCGTCCAGAAGAGGAAGAAAATAATGATCAAGACCAGGATGAGCCTGACAGCTTTGTGTTTCTTCTGAGACTTCATGGGCATTAAGGTGGGGATGAACACCATCACCGAGAGAGGAATGATCAAGCCGAGGATGTTCAGTTCAATGTACGAGAAAGGACTCCCATGCTGTCCCTTGTGGATATTCCACCATGCATGTATTACCAGCTGATTCATTCTTCACTTTGGAGAAAATGATGGTTGGCAGAGAAGCTCCCAAGTGCCCATATAAACAAAGCCACAGCTATGCCTGCTCTGACAGACTGGTGCTTGGAGAAGAGACAGTTATGGGCATGGACAATGACGACATAGTGGTCTACGGTCATGAGGATCTTGAAAAAGATACTCCCATAAAATCCCAGCATGTAGAGCGCTGTCAGTGCATGACACATGAAGCTCCCGAAGGTCCACTCAGAGATGGCAGCGTAGTGAGCCCAGAAAGGCAATGAGATCAGGAAGAGGAGGTCTGAAATGGCCAGGTTGAAGAGACACACATCTGTCACATTTGACCTGTTGTGGTACTTGACAAGGACACGCAACACCAGGCCACTGCCAATGAATCCCACAATGAAGACAATGCTGTAGAGGGTAGGAAGGAAGACTTGGCTGAAGTTCCATACACTGTTGTTGTTGCAGATCTGTAATTGGTCATTATCCTGACTTATGTCATAGAAGCTGTATGAATCAGCAACTGTTTAAGAAAAACATCACCTTTGTTATCATGCAGCACTAAATAATGCTAATAATATTTTAGTAATCAGCATAGTCCTCAGCTGTTTATGAAAAAACAATGGTATCATTATCACTTACACAATACAACAATGTATACTCCAAAAAAATGGGTAATGCACTACAAAAAGTAGCTGAACCTGCTGGTAGTTTAGCTTCTTTATCATCTAATGAATATACTGATGAAGATGTCAGTTGTACGATTTTATTTTTGTCCTGGAGTGCCATCTACTGGGAAATGTTGGTATTGTGGTGCAAGGTCCACAGATAAATAAAATATATATTAATACTTAACTAATGCTTTCATAAAGAGTCAATACATGCACCAAATGCTTAACACATCAGTAAATAAAGAAGCATATGCATTCACAGCCCCTGAGTCATATATGAACAGTTATTAATAATGGTAAGAGTTAAGTATGTTGTAGACTTGAGTGTAAATAAATAATTGTCCATTCTAAATTTTAGAGACTCAGTGAGACATTCAAATCAAAGAAACAGAAAAACACTTTTTGGTTACACAGTGTCAGTTTTAGTGAAAGAAATTTTAGACACACTTTACTAATTATAGTAATCACCAGTAATAGCTACCAAGCAACTGCAAACTGGAAAGCATGCACTTATGTGTTGTATTTGGGTAAATCATGGCCATCAGTCCAGGAATGATTGGGAAAGTGGGCTAAGTTATTTGTAATTAACAAGAGGCTGAGCTCTGATTTTCCTGTTGACAGATCGGTGAACCTAGGTTAATGTATTTCAGTTCTTTTTAACACATTCATGCACTTCAAAAAATAAAAAATATTTAATTTAATTAAAGATTTCTTGTATTTGGTTTATCGTAAACTTTTAACAGGATATACTACATGAATTTTACTATATTCGAGATACGCTAATCAGCGATAACGTTAAAACCGTAAGTTAGACAAGCTAGACAATCAGGTATAGCATAGAATAAGTTATTACCTTATTCCAGGGTAGTGAATCCTCACCATTGGGGCTCTGGAGTTTTGAAAAGTGGAATAGAGAGCTTCTAGTAGGTAGTTTCTTTGAAGAAGAAAATATTAAACCTAAAGTCTATTTTTCTAGCTTCATTAAACCAATCTGTAAATTTGTCTTTTTCTCAAATCTCTTCTCTCAAGGATTCGTTTTTATTAAAGAATAAAAGTTGGTACCGTAAAAGGAAATAGTCCAAATTAAACAGAGCTCAATTCTCTATTTATCAATAACTAGATGTACTTAAAGCTTGTATATAATAAGTACCAAACCTGGCTGTCTGCTCAGTGAATGATCTTCACTCGAGGTTCAGCAAAGCTTGGTTTAAAACATGCATGTGTATATATATATATATATATATATATATATATATATATATATATATATATATATATATATATATACTGTTTAACATAGCTAAAACCTCAATTCAATTCAGTTATATTTTATTTGTATAACACTTTTTACAATAGACATTGTCTCAAAGCAGCTTTACAGAAACATATAAACACAGTATACAGATTTTAAAAGTGCAAATTTATCTATTTATCTATTTAGTTATTTACATAACTGTGGGGCTCTATAAGAGAAAGCTCTTCCCCCTGCTGTAGCCTTCACTATTCAAGGTACCGTCAAATAGCCTGCATCTTTTGATCTAAGTAGGCCTGGCGGATCATAGAAAACCAAAAGTTTGCTTAGATACTGTGGTGCGAGACCGTTTAGTGCTTTATAAGTTAATAATAGTATTTTATAATCAATGCAAGATTTCACTGGGAGCCAATGCAGTATTGATAAGATCGGGGTGATGTGGTCGTATCTTCTGGTTCTAGTTAGGACTCTAGCAGCTGCATTCTGGACTAACTGGAGTTTGTTTATGTTCCTACTGGAACATCCAGACAGTAAGGCATTACAGTAATCTAGTCTAGAGGTGACGAAAACATGAAGTAATATATCTGCATCATGTAGTGACAATATATTTCTCATCTTAGAAATATTTCTGAGATGAAAGAAGGCTATCCTAGTAATATTATTTACATGAGCATCAAATGATAGACTGGAGTCAATAATCACTCCAAGGTCTTTTACTGCTGCACATGATGAAACAGAAAGACCATCCAGAGTAACTATGGGATCAGAAAGCTTACTTCTAGCTACACGTGGTCCTAGTACAAGTACTTCTGTCTTCAGAATTAAGTAATAGGAAGTTAATAAGCATCCAACGTCTAATGTCCTTTACACATTCCTCAACTTTATTAAGCTGCTGTCTGTCCTCTGGCTTTGCTGAAACATACAACTGTGTGTCATCAGCATAACAGTGGAAGCTAATTCCATGTTTACGAATAATTTGACCTAGAGGTAGCATATATAAAGTAAAAAGCAGTGGGCCTAAAACAGAACCTGTGGAACACCAAATTTAACCTCGGTATGCGTGGAGAAGTCTCCATTTACTGATAACGATCGGTCAAATAAGAGCTGAGCCAGGAGAGGACTGTTCCCTTAATGCCAACAACATTTTCTAATCTATCAAGGGGAATAGTATGATCTATAGTATCAAAAGCTGCACTAAGGTCAAGTAACACAAGCAATGAGACACAACCCTGATCAGAGGCCAGTAGTAGGTCATTTACTACTTTACCTAACGCTGTCTCTGTGCTATGATGAGGTCTAAACCCCGACTGATACATTTCATGAATGTTATTCCTATGTAAGTACGAGCATAGCTGCTGTGCTACAACCTTTTAAGATCTGTGAGACGAAGGGGAGATTGGATATAGGTCTATAACTGGACAGTTGAGAGGGGTCAAGGTCAGGTTTTTTAATCAGGGGTTTAATAACTGCTAATTTAAGTGATTTAGGTACATAGCCATTGCTAAGGGAAGAATTGATTATATTTAAAAGCGGTTCAATTACTCCAGGACAAATCTGTTTAAAGAAACATGTAGGTACAGGATCGAGTATGCAAGTTGATGAATTCACTGGAGAGATTAATGAAGCTAGTTCAGTCTCTCTAAGGGGAGCAAAACATTCTAAACGTTGATCTGATATTGTTATATTACCATCTACAGGGTTAGTTATAATACTGTCTGGTTTAAATTTAATAGCCTGAATTTCACATCTAATATTTTCAACTTTACCAATGTAAAATTTAATGAATTTACCAATGAAAAATTTAATGAATTTACCAATGAAAAATTTAATGAAATGTAATGATTGTGTGCTTCTTTCTGTAGTGGTTTTATTCCTAGTTAATATTGCTACCGTGTTGAATAGAAACCTCAAATTTTTTTTGCTATCTTCTATTAAGGTGGAGAGTGTTACAGAACGGGACTGGAGGCGGGTGCAGGTGCAGGTCAAAGTCTTTATTAATTAGCAGATAAACAAACACAGGGAGCACGGTCTCTACTGACTATACAAACTCTGGTCATCTAGCTACGATCGCTAGCATGCTACACATTAGCACATACCATCATCCTTCCTTGACATGACAAACGTAAACCAAATAATACTGCGCAAAGTGAGGGGTTTAAATAGTCAACATAATCAAACCAAAACATGAACACCTGGGGCAAATCAGAGACAAGATCAGACTTAAATTAATGTCCAAGCAGGAAGCAAACGAAAACAAAAGAGTCACGTGACCAGTCAGAAGCCGTGCCGCAGTGCCCTCTGCTGGCCGTGGCGTAACAGAACCCCTCTCCAAAGGGTGCTCCTCCCGGAGCACCAAGAACCCCCCTCCAACGGAGGTCCCGGGCCCCTGTGCGAACTGTCTCTCGCTGCCACAGAAAGGGAAGCAGTCTCCGTCGGGCAGCAGAGGAGCGGAGCAGCACCCCCACCGGGGTTGAAAGTCAGAGCACCGCCCCAGGCGGCACTGGAACGCTGGGCGGCGGCTCTGGAATGCTGGGCACTGACCCCGGCGGCTCTGGAATGCTGGGCACCACCCCTGGAACACTGGGCACCGCCCCCAGCGGCTCTGGGACGCTGGGCACCGCCCCCAGCGGCACTGGAGGGCTGGGCGGCCTCCTCGGCCGGGCAGGGCAGCAGGACGGCTTCCTCGGCCGTGCAGGGCAGCAGGACAGCCTCTGCGGCCGGGCTGGACAGCGGAACGGCCTCCTCGGCCGGGCAGGGCAGCGTGACGGCCTCCTCGGCCGGGCAGGGCAGCGTGACGGCCTCCTCGGCCGGGCAGGGCAGCAGGACGGCTTCCTCGGCCGTGCAGGGCAGCAGGACGGCCTCCTCGGCTGGGCTGGACAGCAGGACAGCTTCCTCGGCTGTGCAGGGCAGCGGGACGGCCTCCTCGGCCGGGCTGGACAGCAGGACTGCCTCCTCGGCTGGGCAGGGCAGCGGGACAGCCTCCTCAGCCTGTCCCTCTGAGGTCGCCATGTTGACCTCAGGTGGGAGCTCCACAGCTGAGACCTCCCCGTAGGGCTCAGGCTGGAGCTCTGCTGTCCTCATTGCCCCCCCCAAAAAAATTTCTGGGCCAGCCTTCACCTCTGGACTGCGCAGCAAGGTGTACCTCCCCTGCAGTGGGAAGCCCCAGATGCTCAGGTCACTTTGCTGGCTGTGTTGCACGGCGTCGCTCTTCGGCGGCGGGGACGGGGTAAATGGCACGAGGGATGACGCGGCGCGCAGCTCGGCTTTGCACTGAGCAGTTTCCTCTTCGAGCTGTTTGCTCATCTCCAGGGACGAACGGTAAAGCGCCCAAATCCTGGCCTCTTCACCGGCACTCATGGCGACCTGCTGCTTCCACATTTTGGGCACAGTATTCTGTTACGGAATGGGACTGGAGGCGGGTGCAGGTCAAAGTCTTTATTAATTAGCAGATAAACAAACACAGGGAGCGCGGTCTCTACTGACTATACAAACTCTGGTCATCTAGCTACGACCGCTAGCATGCTACACATTAGCACATACCGTCATCCTTCCTTCCTTGACATGACAAACGTAAACCAAATAATACTGCGCAAAGTGCGCAGTCACCGAGGGGTTTAAATAGTCAACATAATCAAACCAAAACATGAACACCTGGGGCAAATCAGAGACAAGATCAGACTTAAATTAATGTCCAAGCAGGAAGCAAACGAAAACAAAAGAGTCACGTGACCAGTCAGAAGCCGTGCCGCAGTGCCCTCTGCTGGCCGTGGCGTAACAGAGAGATAGACTTTTCTAGCATCACTAAGAGATTTTCTATAGTTCAGTAGGCTCGCCTTCCAAAACCTCCTATTACATTTCAAGAAACAAAGCATTTTTTTTCAACCGCTGAGTGAATTCACACTTCCCATTTTGACCCGTGTTCTTAGACATTTATACATTTGCAGGACAATATGTTTGTAATGCCTTGACCTGTGTGGTTTCACGCTTCCCATTGTGGCTGGTTTGCTAGATGCTTAACTTGCGAAACTCAGCCATACATTGCTGTAGAATGGTCTCTGAATTGAGACTTGCAATTTCTTGAGTGAGTTGTTCATTGCATATGTCGACATACTTCCTGTTTTTTTTTCTGTTCTCTCTGATTCTTTGTTGTAGATTATGTTTTTCCAATAAACAAAAACTTTCTCCCTTCATTAGTATCACATAAAGAAGTTGAACCGAATAATATCCTAACCTCCTCCCTATTCTTTTTTCATTTGATCAGATACCCAATCAGATTCTTTCTGTGGTCTCTGTCTCTTTGACATCCACATTTGAATGTTGTGCAGGTGAAGTCCAAGGATCTCTTCACTGCTGTGAATTCTTCTTTTGTCTCGTCCTGCTTTCCAGTGTCTTCTGTAGTTCTTGCGTCTTTGCTTTTCCTGCTGCTCTGCACTGACGTCTCCTTTCCTTTTTCTTTTTACTAGGTTGAGTGTGGCATGTCTAAAGTGTCCGTAGTGTATGAATGGGTGTGTGAGTGTGTATGTGATTGTGCCCTGCGATGGACTGGCACCCTGTCTAGGGTGTACCCCGCCTTGTGCCCGATGCTTCCTGGGATTGGCTCCAGGTTCCCCCGCGACCCTGAAAAGGAGTAAGCGGTTGAAGATGGATGGATGGATGGATAGGTTGAGTGTGTTATGTCATACGTTGAGGCCTAGGCCTCTGTACAACACAAGTGAAGTGAATAACATATTCAGAGCATGGACCTGACCTCATGACAGAACTTATGACTGGGAACAAATCGGTAAAATAGTAAAATAATGCTCTGATGCCCTCAGCTCTGGACCAGCTCAAAACCATGACTTTTGTTGTGCTTATACTTTAGTTTCAATCAGAGAGGAATGGAAGATGGTCTTCAGAACAACATCAGGTCACTATTAATATTCTGTAATGCCATATGGACTGGATAAGCCAAGGTCCAACATTTCTACAGGTGAAAGTTTTCCATTATTGCAAAACCATTTCACATCACTTGGGTGATCAAAGAAACTACTCTGCAACAATCAAGAAGATCATGCTTGGTATTGGTGGATTGGGAGCGCTGGTGTGTTTGGTTGTCACTCCTCTCACTGTTTTATTTGTTTTGTACATGATTATCTAGTTATTTTGAATGGTAGTGTGGGGTTATGGAGCGTTGACGTCTTAAGCTCTTATAGTCTGATCGCTGTTTTGGTAATTGGCTTATTGCAATATGGGATCTCTTTTGAAACTTCGAACTATTGTTTTCATCTGTAAGTTTTCTCTTGTGGACTCTACCTTGCTGTTGCCCTGCCCAGGATTTACGCTACCGTGAGGTTACTGTGGATGTGGATTCCCTCAGCATGGCTTTAAGGTACACGGCACGCCAGCTACTGATCCTAAACAGGAACTTCTATTTGGCGAATGACACTTATGAACTTATGAGACCAAAGCATTACATATATCACTCTGAAAGGCTCAGTTTTATCCACCTGTCTTCTACTGCCATCTCAGTTCCAATGTTTTGGCATAAAGCTGAAAGACGGTTTTGTACTGGTGTTCACTTGTCAGCACTTCCTTGATCCAAGTTTTTCCTTGTGTCTCTGAGTCCAGTTAAAGCGGTGTTATTTAACGCACGCTCTGTGAATAGCAAGTCTCTGCTTTTGCCGGACATTTTCACAGAAAAAATACCTGGACCTCGTGTGTTTAACAGAAACATTGGACAAACAGAGAGATGGACTCATCTTTAATCAAATCACTCCCACAGGCTATGGGTTGATCTCCCGTGACTCTCTGGCAGAGGCAGGGGTATTATGGTGATTCATAACCTACAACACAACATAAGCCCAGTGTCAGTGCCACAGTTTTCTTCTTTTGAGTACCTCATTCTGAGTGTCTCTGCCCAGGGTCATATAAAAGCCATAAAAAATGTATGGGGTTCAGCTGGACTAGACGCAACCAGGCCTGATTACTGCAAACCCTGTTCAATCAAATCAACACTTAATTACAACTTTTACAGCATGAAGTTGGTTAAAAGGTCTTATACATCAGTCTGGGAAGCATTACAAAGCTATTTCAATGGCTCTTGGACTCCAAAGAACCACAGTCAGAACCATTATCTCCAAATGGAAAAACTCTGCACAGTAGTGAACCTTCCCAGAAGTGGCCGACCTTCAAAAATTCCTCCAAGAGCACAGCAACTACACATCCAGCAAGTCGAAGAGCCAAGGACAACAGAAAAGGAACTACAGGCCTCTCTTGCATCAATAAAGGTCACTGTTCATGACTTCACTATCAGAAAGACACTGGGCAAAGATGCATCCATGGAAGAGTGGTGAGGTGAAAACCACTGCTAACACAGAAGAACATTAAGGCTGTGCACTGATGGACTGATGGGTTGAAAGTGGGACTGTTTAGAAGACAGGAGTACCATTGCATCTGCTATAAATCAAACACCGAATTTCACCAAAAAAATAAACATCGTACCTACAGTCAAGCATGGTGGAGGAAGTGTGATGCTGTGGGGATGCTTTGCTGCTTCAGGACCTGGGCAACTTGCAATAATTGAGGGAAAAATTAATTCTGCCACCTACCAGAAAATCCTAAAGGAGAATGTCTGGTCTTCATTCCATAAGTTGAAACTCAAATGCAACTGGATTATGCAGCGAGACAATGGTACAAAGCATAGGACGAAATCCTAGTCCTGGAAGTAAGTGAAAGACTGATCTCCTATTATTGGAAGCATTTGGTTGCAATTATTCCTGCTAAAGCTATACTAAAACTATTTAGCATGAGCTATGCAAAAAAAAAAACAAAAAAAAAAAACAGAAGAAATCAGGATGGGGCAAATACTTTTTCACAGCATTGTACATACATTGCCACTGGTCACAAAGGTGTCACCAAGACTTAACAACTTAACACTACAAAATACTGCAATACTGCAAGAGAATAGTTAAGTCATGCATGTGTACCCAGGCTAAAGTTCCATGCCCAGCTGCCAAACTCCTGCAATTATGAGACCCGCAATTACCATGGTCCCAGACCTTATAATAGATCTGCATTCCTCACAGCCACCCAGTTCACACCATTCCAATACATACTGGGATGCCACCCGCCTCTCTTCCCTGGAAAACCATGCCCACAATTGCACCAACTGTTGATGAGTGGTTTCAAAAATTGAGGAAGTATAGGAAGAGGCACCTCGATAGGTCAAGCAGTTCAAGACAAAAGGAAGTCATAAACAGGCACCCGTTTGAGACTCCAACCTATGAACCAAGTGATCACGTACAGTTGTTGACAATGGACTTCAAACCATTTAGGGGTAGTAAGTAAGTTTAGCGGTAAGTTTACTCAGAGTTAACAGATAAGCTCAACTTTCGGTTCCAAAAATGGAGGTAACTTTCAGGGTATATAATTACCCCAAATAGTTGCCAGGGTTAGTTTGTTTCAGAGTGCTGATGAGGATAGCGTGCCCTTTTGAAGAAGATCCAGTGGACGAGGAAACGCTGATTATACGAAATCTTTTTAATACCCAGATGAATATTTGCGGGAGTGTTACCATTTATAGCGAGAATCGTTAATTTAACATTTTGAAACCTCACATCGCCAACGTGACACACCATGGATCAGCACTTTACACCGAGAACATTTTATGCATTGCCCTTCATGGAGTTTTCTGTATATAACGTGGGTGATGTAGCACAGTGGAAAGGACAACGGTGTGTAGAACCGTTCATGAGTACGTCTTGTACTCAAACGGTTCCTACACAATTTTATGCAGTTTCCTGGCCATAAACCATGTTGAACCATTGATGAAGATGGCAAGACGAACTGCCAGTGAACCAAAGAGATTGCAGGGTGTTACAAGATGTGATCCGCCCACATAATTTCTAATGAAATGACTAATGCACAAGTGAATAGTGGGGGTTCATTGTTTCTTTCTTTTCTGTAATTGAAAAAGACATTTGAATTCACTGCTTTACCAATAATTATCAACAATAACTGACAGAATAATAATAATAATAATAATAATAATAATAATAATAATTATAATTATAATAATAATAATAATCAGTAGGCAAATACTTTGTCCACCTTTAACCAGTGCTTCAGAAATTCAGTTTCAAGCCTGGCCTTTTTTATGTTCAGCTTTTTTTCCCTCCATTTAAAGCTGTAGAAGCTCCATCTCCATGTCAGTCTTTTTCTAATTTGCCTTTGAAGATGGACCTTATACAGCTCCTTTGCAGGAAGCAGGAATGATAATTCAATATAATTGATATTATAAATGTCTGGGGTGTTTTTTACACTGCCAAGATTCTGTGTGGAGGTAGATGGACCCTCCTCTGTACGGGAATCCCAAGCCATAATCTTTAAGGGGACAATGAAAAAGTTTTAATAATCCCATAATTTTAAAAAAGGAATGCATTATATGTTAAACCGCTGAGGGCCTCCCAGCATCTTCATTTTGTACCTCTGTCACAGCAGAGATGGTCTCTTCATCTTCATCCTACACTGCAAATCAGTAATGATGTGTGGTCTAGCAAACAGAAACAATACCTGAAGACAATAATCACTTTCAACTGTGGTAGGATGTGCTGTTGCAGGAGGGTCAATTAATACAATGTGTCCATCCGCAACTGTAAGAAAATGAATGAAAGTGTGTACATTCTCAAACAAATACAACCAATATACAAAGACATAGGGAACATCTAGTAGGGGCATTACAATTAAGATTACAGTACACACCATATGCAGTAAAATAAAATAAATATGCATAATACACAAGTGAAACATTGCCAATAAAGGGTTATTTTAAAATTCCTTTTTTTTTTTTTAAGACCGTGTTTATTGTCATCTTGATTGTTTAAGAATTAATCACTTAAAGCACTGGAAACGTAAAAAAAAAAAAAAAGTCCTGAGTACTAATATGCTACACACACATTTTACCAAGCCACTTATATCATGGGAGGGAGCCGACTCTGACAAACTGCCCCCTGGATCTACCCCCTTGATTAAGGGGCAGTGCCACCTCCTCAGCCGGAGTGAGTGAAGGTGCTGGTGGTCCCCCACCCATTTTACGGTCCTCTGCCTTCTTCCTGGGGCTATATAGATCCTAGAGAAAAGTTATTATAGAAGGTTGGGCCAATTAGTTAGGTTACAATTTAGGAAGTTTATGAAATATGATCTTTTTTGTGTTTCATTTTGACTTGGATCCAAGTTCTTCAGGTCCAGAAGGATTACACCTGAAAATATAAAGCCTATTAAATTATTAATAGTATGTGCAATGTTAAGAAATTGATGGAGAGCTAAAAGTAAAGGATCTAACAGGATCGATGTTTAATTTTGCATCATATTTAAAGGAAACTTTTCAGATATTTATGAGCTTATAAATCCATCGATTTACTCTGCCTTCATGCTCCGCTGAGGACTTCGCTCAGCCTGTCTGCCCGGCTGTGGTCGTCACTCTGCCTACCTGTTCAGCTGAGGACGTCGCTCTGCCTCCCTGCTCCACCGAGGACGTCGCTCTGCTTTCCTGCTCTGCCGTGTACGTCGCTCTGCTTTTTTGTTTCGCCAAGAATGCCGTGCGGTCTCCAGGCTCTGCTTGGGACATTCTGCCCAGGGGGCCGGGGCCGCCAATGGAGATGGATGTTTCATGGCACTCCAGGAGGAGTGCCGTTGGCGGGGGGGGGGGGGTTTCTGTCACGAGTTCCCCTTTAAGCAGCGAGCTGTGGAGCATGTGAGCACGCGTGCACGAGCAGGTGCACGAGCACCTGCTTTTCCCTTGTTGACAGTAGTGACATTTGGACACGTGTGTTTGTTTATGTTTCCATCATGTCTCCTCCCTGTTCTGTCATTGGCTGGGATTTTCAAGTGTGTCTGCATCGCCCTCAGCTGCGAGCATTTACGACACTGATCATGTCCGCATATATACCGTGCGCCTCCCAGCACACAAGGCAGAATATTATAGTAGCTTAGTTTAGAGTCCTTACGATAGATAACCATAGTCATAGTTCATGTCATGTTTCATGTTTAGAATCATAGTCATAGTCCATGTCATGTTTCATGTTTAGGTTTGTTTGTTTAGTTCACGCTGGTTTCTCCGCTACCAGTCCCGCGCTATTGTTCACGTTTCTTGTTTTGTTTCTCGACCCTGTATTTCCGTGACCGCGACCTTGATTCCTGCCTCGCCCCTTTATGCCTGTTTGCCGATCACCTGAACTTTGCATGTTACTGGATTACGTTTGTGGATCACGTTTTGGATTTGTCTGCCTGTCTCTCTCTTAAATAAAACTGTTCATACTGCACTTGCATCCTACCTTATCTCCGTTACGTCACGATACGTGACAGAATATTCCACCCATCATGGATGCAGCACGAGAACGAAGAGGACGCAGATGCAGGATTCTATGCAGTTTTCACAATGGACTTTCATGGACCTTCCTGATCGGTATGATGGCTTCTTTGGTCATCCGGACTATTTTATGATAGACTGCCAGAGTTACTTCTCAAGCCTGTTTGACCCGAAGCCAAGGGAGAGACAATGGATTAAGTTCATGATGTCCCGAGTTTTTGGCCCAGCTCACAAGTGGGCACAGCGAGTAGCAGCCATGAGACCCCAGGTACTGGAGGACAGTAGGCAGTTTTCAGACCTGTTTCTGAGGGAGTTTGGAGAACCAGGGCAGAGCTACAACTTGGATGAGCTGTTGAAGGGAGTTAATGTGGCGAACAGTGCTGATCTTCCATTCCACATGCATTATGAGCAGATGAGCCACCAAGTTGATGTTAACACGGACAACCAAGCTCGGCGCACACCCAAGCCTGTTAACCAAGTTCTGTTCACATCCAAGCCTGCTGACCCAGTTGACCAAGTCATGCTCAAGTCCAAGCCTGCTGATCAAGTCATGCTCAGGTTCAAGCCTCCTGACCCAGTTGACCAAGTCATGCTCATGTCCAAGCCTGCTGACCAAGTCATGCTCATGTCCAAGCCTGTTAACCAAGTCATGCTCAAGTCCAAATCTGCTGACCAAGTTCCGTTCAAGTCCAAGCCTGCTGACCCGGTTCCGCTCATGTCCAGCCCAGTTAACCAAGTTCCACTCACATCCAAGCCTGCTGATCAAGTTCTGTTCACATCCAAGCCTGCTGACCCAGTTGACCAAGTCATGCTCATGTTCAAGCCTGCTGATCAAGTCATGCTCAGGTTCAAGCCTCCTGACCCAGTTGACCAAGTCATGCTCATGTCCAAGCCTCCTGACCAAGTCATGCTCATGTCCAAGCCTGCTAACCAAGTAATGCTCAAGTCCAGACCTGCTGAGCAAGTTCCGTTCAAGTCCAAGCCTGCTGACCCAGTTGACCAAGTCATGCTCATGTCCAAGCCTGCTAACCAAGTCATGCTCAAGTCCAAACCTGCTGACCAAGTTCCGTTCAAGTCCAAACCTACTGACCAAGTTCCGTTCAAGTCCAAACCTACTGACCAAGTTCTGTTCACGTCCAAGCCTGCTGACCCAGTTGACCAAGTCATACTCATGTCCAAGCCTGCTGACCAAGTCATGCTCATGTCCAAGCCTGCTAACCAAGTCATGCTCAAGTCCAAACCTGCTGACCAAGTTCGGCCCACGCCCAAGTCTACCAACCCGGTCGCCCAAGTTCAGCCCACGCCCAATTCTACCGACCCGGTCGCCCAAGTTCTGCTCACGCCCGAGTCTGCTGACACGCACAGCCAAGTTCTGCTCACGCCCGAGTCTGCTGACACGCACAGCCAAGTTCTGCTCACGCCCGAATCTGCTGACACGCACAGCTAAGTTCTGCTCACGCCCGAGTCTGCTGACACGCACAGCCAAGTTCTGTTCACGCCCGAGTCTACCGACACGGCCACCCAAGATCCGCCCATGCCCAAGGTTCACCTGGTGACCTCAGAGCCTCAGCCTCCCTGTTCAGCTGAGGTCGTCGCTCAGCCTCCCTGCTCAGCTGTGGACGTCATTCAGTCTCCCTGCTCAGCTGTGGACGTCGCTCTTCCTCCCTCTTCAGCTGAGGTCGTTGCTCAGCCTCCCTGCTCGGCTGAGGTCGTCGCTCAGCCTTCCTGCTCCATGGCGAACATCGTTCCCCCCTCCTGCTTCAAGGAGACCCACGCTCCTCTCCTTGGCCTCACGGAGACCCACGCTCCTCTCCCTGGCCTCATGGAGACCCACGCTCCTCTCCCTGGCCTCACGGAGACCTACGCTCCTCTCCCTGGCCTCACGGAGCCCCACGCTCCTCTCCCTGGCCTCACGGAGACCCACGCTCCTCTCCCTGGCCTTACAGGGGACTTCGCTTCACTTTCCTGCAATCCTGAGTACAGCGCTCTGTTTCCCTGCTCTGCCGAGGACGTCGCTCCGCTTTCCTGCTCCGTCGAGGAAGTCGCTCCGCTTTCATGCTCCGACGAGGACATCGCTCTGCCTGCATGCTCCGTCGAGGACTTCGCTCAGCCTGCCTGCCCAGCTGTGGTCACTGCTCTGCCTCCATGTTCCGCCGAGGATGTCGCTCAGCCTGCCTGCCCAGCTGTAGTCGCTCTGCCTCCATGCTCCGCCGAGGACTGCGCTCAGCCTTTCTGCCCGGCTGTGGTCATCGCTCTGTTTCCCTGTTCAGCCGAGGACGTTGCTCTGCTTTCCTACTCCGCCGAGGACGTCGCTCTGCCTTCATGCTCCGCCGAAGACTTCGCTCAGCCTGTCTGCCCGGCTGTGGTTGTCGCTCTGCCTACCTGTTCAGCCAGGGACATCGCTCCGCTTTCATGCTCCGACGAGGACGTCGCCCTCTTTCCCTGCTCTGCTGAGTACAGCACTCTGCTTCCCTGTTCAGCCGAGGATGTCGCTCCGCTTTCCTGCTCCGCCGAGGACGTCGCTCTGCCTCCCTGTTCAGCTGAGGTTGTCATTCAGTCTCCCTGTTCAGCTGAGGTCGTTGCTCAGCCTCCCTGCTCGGCTGAGGTCGTCGCTCAGCCTTCCTGCTCCATGGCGAACATCGTTCCCCCCTCCTGCTTCGAGGAGACCCACGCTCCTCTAATTGGCCTCACGTAGACCCACGCTCCTCTCCCTGGCCTCACAGAGACCCACGCTCCTCTCCCTGGCCTCACGGAGACCCACGCTCCTCTCCCTGGCCTCACGGAGACCCACGCTCCTCTCCCTGGCCTTACAGGGGACTTCGCTTCGCTTTCCTGCACTCCTGAGTACAGCGCTCTGTTTCCCTGCTCCGCCGAGGACGTCGCTCCGCTTTCCTGCTCCACCGAGGACGTCGCTCTGCTTTCCTGCTCCACCGAGGAAGTCGCTCCGCTTTCATGCTCCGACGAGGACGTCGTTCTGCCTGCATGCTCCGTCGAGGACTTCGCTCAGCCTGCCTGCCCGGCAGTGGTCATTGCTCTGCCTTCATGCTCCGCCGAGGATGTCACTCAGCCTGCCTGCCCAGCTGTGGTCGTCACTCTGCCTCCATGCTCCGCCGAGGACTTCGCTCAGCCTGTCTGCCCGGCTGTGGTCGTCGCTCTGTTTCCCTGTTCAGCCGAGGACGTCGCTCTGCTTTCCTACTCCGCCGAGGATGTCGCTCTGCCTTCATGCTCCGCCGAGGACTTCGCTCAGCCTGTCTGCCTGGCTGTGGTTGTCCTCTGCCTACCTGTTCAGCCGGGGACGTCGCTCCGCTTTCATGCTCCGACGAGGACGTCGCCCTGTTTCCCTGCTCTGCTGAGTACAGCACTCTGCTTCCCTGTTCAGCCGAGGACGTCGCTCCACTTTCCTGCTCCGCCGAGGATGTCGCTCTGCCTTCATGCTCCGCCGAGGACTTCGCTCAGCCTGTCTGCCCGGCTGTGGTCATCGCTCTGCCTACCTGTTCAGCTGAGGACGTCGCTCTGCTTTCCTGCTCTACCGTGTACGTCGCTCTGCTTTTTTGTTTCGCCAAGAACGCCGTGCGGTCTCCAGGCTCTGCTTGGGACATTCTGCCCAGGGGGCCGGGGCCGCCAATGGAGATGGATGTTTCATGGCACTCCGGGAGGAGTGCCCTTGCGGGTCGGGGTTCTGTCACGAGTTCCCCTTTAAGCAGCGCGCTGTGGAGCATGTGAGCACGCGTGCACGAGCAGGTGCACGAGCACCTGCTTTTCCCTTGTTGACAGTAGTGACATTTGGACATGTGTGTTTGTTTATGTTTCCGTCATGTCTCCTCCCTGTTCTGTCATTGGCTGAGATTTTCAAGTGTGTCTGCATCGCCCTCAGCTGCGAGCATTTACGACACTGATCATGTCCGCATATATACCGCGCGCCTCCCAGCACACAAGGCGGAATATTATAGTAGCTTAGTTTAGAGTCCTTACGATAGATAACCATAGTCATAGTTCATGTCATGTTTCATGTTTAGAATCATAGTCATAGTCCATGTCATGTTTCATGTTTAGGTTTGTTTGTTTAGTTCACACTGGTTTCTCCGCTACCAGTCCCGCGCTATTGTTCATGTTTCTTGTTTTGTTTCTCGACCCTGTATTTCCGTGACCGCGACCTTGATTCCTGCCTCGCCCCTTTATGCCTGTTTGCCAATCGCCTGAACTTTGCATGTTACTGGATTACGTTTGTGGATCACGTTTTGGATTTGTCTGCCTGTCTCTCTCTTAAATAAAACTGTTCATACTGCACTTGCATCCTACCTTATTTCCTTTATGTCACGATATGTGACAATATTCCTAACAAGCATGCATTAAAACCTCTAATTCTGCTTCCCTGAAGTATGCAGCTCGCTTTTTTTCCTCCATGGGTTTCCATGGTGACTCCTGAAATCGGCGATCCATTGATAATGTCTTTATGTACACGCATTAACTCTGAGTTACCAGTTGGAGGTTGATTGAACTTACTCCTAACCGGTGTTTTGGAAAAGACATACTCAAGGTTTGTAAGCAAGGTTTGGGTTAATGAACCGAGTGTTCAGGGTTTATGTGACGGTAAGTTAACCCTGCTTTCTGGAATACCCCCCCTGACCTTAATCCAATGTTGTGGATGAACCCGTACAAGCAGTTCATGTGAGGAAACCCACCAACATCCCAGAGTTGAAGCTGTTCCGTGCTGAGGAATGGGCTCAAATTCCTCAACATTGAATAACACAGCAGTTATTGCCACACAAGAGGGTCACACCAGAAAATGAAAGCACAAAGGTTCACATACTTTTGCCACTCACAGATATGTAATATTGGATCACTTTCCTAAATAAGTAAATGACCAAGTACATTATTTTTGTCTCATTTGTTTAAGTGGGTTTAAGTACTATGAGGACTTGTGTGAAAATCTGATGATGTTTTTGGTCATATTTATGCAGATATATAGAAAGGGTTCACAAACTTTCAAGCGCCATTGTAACTCTAGAGTATGCATGTGAGATTATCCAGTAAAGCACTGTGGAATCTTGGGCATGACCTGTTTTTTTTGTTGTTTGTTTGTTTGTTTGTTGTATTGTGAGAAATCCCAGCTACATATACATTCCTCTCCGAAAGTATTGGAACAGCAAGGCCAATTCTTTTTTTTCTTTTTTGCACTACATCAGAATTTCAGCGTTCATTTCCTGATAGTTACGACTAGATAAACAACTTAGAACATGGCACCTTTTGTGGCAGACCACCCAATATTTTAGGTGAGCAAATGTATTGGAACAGATAGTCTTAAACATTTAATATTTGGTTGTATATCCCTTGCTTTCAATAACTGCAGCACTAAACCATTGCAGTCTCCTTTTGTGATGCTTTTCCAGGCTTGTTTTACAGCTATTTTCAGTTGTTGTTTGTTTTGGGCAGTTTCTTTTTCCACATTTTCCCTTGATGAAGTCCTTTGTTGTGCTGGTAGTGTGTTTGGGGTCATTGTCTTGCTGCATGATGAAGTTACTCCAATTTAGATCGGATTAATTCCTCTGTTAATTGGAAGACAAATTGTTTCTGTAGACTTCTGAATTCATTCTTCTGCTATCATCATGAGTTACATAAACAATAAAGATTAGTGAGAATGTTCCAGAAGCAGCCATGCAAGCGCAAGCCATGACACTACCTCCACCATGTTTCACAGATGAGCTCATATGTTTTGATTCATGAGCAGATCCTTTCTTTCTCCACACGTTGGCCTTTCCATCACTTTGGTAGAGTTTAATCTTTGTTCCAGAACTTCAGTGGCTTGTCTCTGTATTTCTTTGCAAATTCCAATCTGGCCTCCTGAGTCTTACTGCTCATGAGTGGTTTGCATCTTGGGGAATGTCCTCTATAATTCTGCTCTGAAAGTCTTCTTCAAATGGTGGCTTGTGGTACCTTTACCCCTGCTCTGTGGATGATGTTGGTGATGTCACTGACTGTTTTTCTTCACAGCTCTCACAATGTTTATCATCAACTGCTGTTGCTTTCCTTGGGCGACCTGTTCATTTCTTTCTTTTTCAGGACATTCCGAATTGTTCTATTGACTATGCTCAGTTCTTGTGCAATGTCTCTGATCAATTTTCCCTTTTCACAGATTCAAAATGGCTTGTTTTTCTCCCAAAGAACGCTTGCTTGTCTTCATGTTTATCCTTTTTAACATCAAATGCAGTGTTCACAGGCGAAACCCAGGGCTCAAACCTAGAGTAGACATTCGGAGCTATTAATTGTTTAAGCAATCAATCTAACAGGGCACACCTGGGTAACAAGAAACACCTGTCAGTCACATGTTCCAAATATTTAGGTTTTTATCACTTGAAACATGCTAACACATCTACATTTAAATATCAGGAAACGAAAGCTGAAATTCTGTATGCTGAAATTTGTACGGTAGCACTACTTGTATTGTTCTCTGCTTGATATATCGCATTGCTTGTATTTTTCTCATTTGTAAGTCGCTTTGGATAAAAGCGTCTGCTAAGTGAATAAATGTAAATGTAAATGTAAATTCTGATTCTGTCATCTCATAATCATCTTTTGATCTCAAACCCAAATGTCTTCAGTGTATAACAAAAACAAAAGAATTGATCTTGCCATTCCAATACTTTTGGAGGGGACTGTATATACAGTAGGTGGAGACATGTCTCCGTTCAGCTTCTCTAGCATCAGTGTCACCAGGTAAGGTCTGACTGACAATGATGACACACAAACCTTAATGATTAAATTCTGTGCATGTATTTATTCATGTGTAACTGGTCAGGGAGGCTGCCAAGAGGCCTACAGCAACATTAAAAGATTTATAGGAATTTCTGGCAAGTATTGGTCGCTTCCTACATGTGACAACAATCTCCCGAATTCTTCATATCTCTGGGCTATGGGGTAGGGTGGCAAGAGGAAAGCCTTTTTTAATCAAAAAATAAATAACAAATACATCCAATCTCCCAAAACCATGTGGAATAATGTGTTATGGTCTGATGAGACCAAAGTTGAAATTTTTGGCCATAGTACCACACTTATGGTGTATTGGCACATATGTTTGGCACACAAAAAACCCCACAACACATCACCAAAAACAACAACAGGGCTGTTTTTCTTCAGCTGGAACTGGGGTTTTAATCAGAGTGGAGGGAAAACTCCAAATGCCAGTCTATTTAGGCACAAAACCTTAATGCTTCTGCTGAAACACTTAAGACGAAGAGGAATTTCACCTTTCAGCATGACAATAACTCAAAGCAACCTCCAGATCAACAAAGAATTGGCTTCACCATAACAAGTTCAAGGTTTTGGAATGGCCCAGCCGGAGTCCAGACCTAAATCCATTCAAAAATCTGTCGGGGGACCTGAAGAGGGCTGTACACAGGAGACGCCCAGCCAATCTGACTGATTTAGAATGCTTGTGTGTAGAAGAATGGCAAAATATTGCTAAGTCAGGATGGTGCCAAACTGATTGATTCTTACCCAAAAAGATTGAATGCTGTGATAAAATCTAAAAGGTGCTAAGTATTAGTTTAGGGGTGTGCAAACTTATTCAACCAGGTTATTGTACATTTTTTTCCTATTTCCCCCGCCAAAATGATTCTTATTGTTTTTCACTTTAATTAATAGGTTAAAATTTCACAATAAAGGTAGAAAAGGTTCTGACCTGATTTATCTTGGTTTCATCACAACAACCTGCCATTTTAACAGGAGTGTGTAGACTTTTTATATCCACTGTATACTTGTGCGGAACATTGTTCCGGACCTGTTTTGATAGCACCCCGAAGTTTATGATGCTGTTTGTTTACGTATGAAAATTCTGTAGTTTTCCAGGAACAGGTGTATTTTTATATTTAGGTCACGTGACACTTTAATTGCACACAGGAGGACTCCAGTCAACAATGTGATTTTCTGATAGCAACTTGTAATGATCGGCGATGATGATGTCATGTGGGGTCAAGGGGCGTGGTTGCCGACCTGCTCTCTCTCTCTCTCTCTCTCTCTGTGACTTCCAAATTGTGTGCTGACACGCGGTCTCATGTAAGGTACCATTTTTGGGATGTTTTACTTGGTTAATCCTCTTCTAATGACCGACCTGTAACCATGCATAAGCCTATGGTATCCTTCAATGTAATAAACGAAGAACAGCACTTTGACTTTGTGTCCGGCCGAGTTATATTAACTTTCCTGAGAAACCTGTGAGGATCTAGCCGGATCCCTACAAACTGTTAGGACTTGATAGCAACTAGTTAAACCCAGCTAGATAGTTAAGAACAGCTACCAAATTAGCACATAATTTTCGACAAACTTCACAGACAACACTAAGACGCTCATCACTATGAGGTGAGGGATTAATATATATATATATACTGATATAATTTACTTGGTAATTAGATCAGCCAGCTAATTCTTGTCTTTTTAGTTGAAGGCTAACTTACAGTAGACTATTAAAACCAGCCATATTCTAGCAGGCCAATTTAGCTACTTAGTTAGCCTTCCATTCTTGCTTGGATAGCAGGAAAATGCTATTCGAAGACTTTGTTAACCAGACAATTTCATATGGAATTGCAAATGTTTTTTATTTTATTTTTTATTTTAGAAGGAGCTAGTCAACATATTTGACTGCTAGTTTATTTAGTAAGTTGTTTTACATGTAAATGTTCTGTTATTTCTGTCATACATTTTAGGTTCTTCATGCACTGCAGCATTTTTTCTTGTTTAAATGATAAAGGAATGACAACATACAGTAGTATGATATTTACAGATTCATATTTTCAGTGAACCTTTACCGAAATAAACAGATTGCTGTTGAATTGTACATTGGTCTTGTTTCTTATATGTAAATGATATTCTAAAAATATCTTGGGTAAAGAATAATTATTTTGCTAAGTAGTCTAAGTTTTAAATAAAGAAATAAAAGCACTTTTCCTGCCTTTTTTTTTGTTGTTGTTGTTGAAAATGGGACATTTTTCTCTAAAAAGCCTTTTGAGTTTGCACAATATAATTATATTGAACAAGTAGTATAAAGGTGGTTCAATTTTAAATCAGTCTGTTCAACATATAAATTTAATATCTATGGCCATGAGATTCTGAGGTACTTTTGGCTCAACAACTTATTATTAATTGCGACGATTTTACTTTATTAGTAAAAACAGCGCATTGGTTTTATTAAGTACGCATCGTATAATTAGATAAAGCTTCATTTATGTAAATAAATACCAATTTGTTAAAAAATAATGATAATTAAAAAAAATTCAGTAAAAATAAATCTCTGATAATAATCAAGAATATCAGCCGGCGAAGACTAATTGTGAAATAAACCTGTAGTGTCTGCAAAATGATATATAACTATTATTAAAGCATACAAAATTATATAAAACGTTTAATAATAAAATGAAACTAAATTTTAAAAAATAATAATGTAAACATTTATTACAAGACATAAATACAGTATGAGTGCTTATAACCTCACTTAATGACCTGCTTTGCACTTTATTTAGCCTATATGTACATACACGTAGGCTCGCCTTCTATTGCTCGCGCCTAGTTACGGTTGCTATGCTGCGATTGGTCAAATGCCCTGAAGGGGCGTGGCATAAGAAAAGGGTCAGTTCGTATTTAGTCTAGAGAACGCAGCAACAGTAGGCGGATTAAACTTGACTAGCATTAGCACCAAGGACTTGTGCACATGAGAATTCCAGTGAGTATTTTTTTTTTGTTTTCTTTATTATGTTTTTTTTGTTGTTGTAAAAGTAAAATAAAGTGTCAGTATACTGACATGTCTCTGCTCAAAGTGTAACTTAACAGCGACGAAACAGTTTTGAACTGACTGGTACGGTTAAAAATAGGTTCAACCCCAAACGCGTTCTTACTTCCTGTAGAAGCGCACTACGTAGAGCACGAAATAGTGGGCTAGTAGGCTTTTTGTAGTGAACTCTGCGTTCGGCTGGGAGTCGTTTGGGATTCGGCCCACGTATGTAAACCCAACAGGTGTTTTTAACGCATATGGACATTGGGTATCAGTCAGTCTTTGCTAGCTGGTTGTTTTTTTGTTCCCTAGAAGTAATTTAATTTTAATAATTACATTTACATTTATTACGCAAATGAGGTTTCGCCTAATTAAGCATGCATATATTTGCATATTTAATAAAACTCTATCTAGGCTTTTGGATGATCTAGTCTTCAGAGTTAAAATTCCACATTTATTTCAAGTTGAAATAAAGTTTACTGGGAAAATTATTTGTTATTGTATAAAAATAAAATATGGAGGGGAAATATATATATATATATATATATATATAAAATATTCTATACATATTTTGCTATAAATAATCATATTTTCAGGATATGATCCAGCAATGATCAGTATTTGGAGACAATCCTCTGTAATAATTTCTAATTAGGGCATCAGAGGACGATATGAAAATAAAGATATATACATACATATCATACTGATGCGTAGTATATCAGGAAACGAGCTCTTTATTGATATATGACACGAAGGGATTGCGCTAAGGGGGCGGAGCTTAAATGCTTAATCAAAGTTTCCAGCTGAAAAGACATTTTCAAGGTCGTATTAATATTTCTTGATTCTTTCCATTAGGTGGTATGGAAATCGACAGGCTGTGGTCCGGAGCGCACGTCCGTGGGCCCCGTTAAAAAGCAGATGAAGACCGATCATTGGCTAAAAGTACGGATATGAGTTATTCTGCAAGACCTCCAATAGGGTACGTGATGTTTTACTTATTTTAATATGCAAAGTCGTTTGAAGGAAAAAACATATACACACACTCATTTCCCACTTGCCTTAAATGTAGTCAATGGAAACATGTTTGCTGTCCAGCTTTAGCTTTCAATAAGAAATCTGTTTGAGATGAATTCAGTTCAGTTTTATTTCTTATGGTGCTTTTAACATTAGATATTGTCACTAAGCAGCTTTACAGATCCCTAATGAGCAAGCCAGACGTGTGAAAACTCCCTGAGACGATATGAGGAAGAAACCTTGAGAGGAACCAGACTCGAAATGGATCTCGTCCTCTTCTGGGTGACACCGGATAGTGAGATTCTAAATCGTAGCGGCGTGGAGGAGTAAATAAAAACAGTACGAAGTGTGTTTACAGGATGTTCAGATTGCGATTAAAGAATTATGGTATGAGCACAGGACAGACTTTGTGATTCCAGCAGCAGGTGCACATCTACATTATCCTGAAGTCGAGGAAAGTGTGCAATGATAACATCAGGTAGTTTGCATGATGCTAATCTGTGGTCATAATCTTCCATGGCTTGTTCACCACGGCCTGAACACACCCTTTGTGTATGAATGAAGGTGTCGCCTGGTTTGTCTGGCTTACTTGTCCCTTCATCTTTTGACCAATTTGAAGTTAAACCATAATGTGGTTTTTTGTTTTTTTGTTTTTTTTTAAACACATAGAAGTGTTTTCCAACATTGTCCAAGGAGCTTAACAGGTCAGATACATACTGTATATTTTGTGTATTTATATTCCATACATGAGTTCTCAAATCTGATTGGTCAGAAGGTGTTTGGTGTTTAGATTCGGCCACAAGGAAAATCACAAGTTTATACGAAAGTGCTCATTCGACTTGGAAGGAGTCTCCAGTTCAAGCACTTTGTTAGAGTCAGGGGTGAAGCTGTAATTTTTTAAGTTTTCAAAAATGGACATAATAGTTGACAAGCTCTGTTTTTCACTTCTTAACTTCGAGAGAGAGAGAGAGAGAGAGAAAGGCAGGTAAGGAATGACTGTTAATCGCTGCTATAATATAAATGATATCTAAATTACTATAACTATAAAAGATCAACTTTAGCAATACATTTTTTAAAAATGGTTTTCTCTGTTGTATAATAGGAATAAATAAAACACTTCGAGCATGCTGTTATTGGGAAAATAATCAACTTCAGGGTGGTAGGAGTAACTCCTGGCTTACTGCCGTTGATTATTTTCCTAAATCCGCACAAATGCACTTATGCTTTGTTTGCTTCATTCCTTGCGTAACTGCGAGCATTGAGATTGCGTCATCTCTGTTGTAATTTTTGCCAGATTATGCACACCTACATGTTTATATAACCAGCACTCAGTTGGGCAGGGGTTTAATAGAAGTCTAGCTAATGCGAGGAGTAGTGGTTATGGTTTGAAATTCAAATACAGGAGGAATATCATATTCCAAATCTACGTCAATCACCCTACCTTTCATTTAGCTCTAGGTGTGTAGAACGGTCGTACTGCCGTTTGGCGCGCTGCCCCTATTTAACAGGACAACAGTCCTCTTTGTGCCCCTCACTCTCGGCCCCCGTTGCTTTTATGTAATCAGACCCCATTCCATAGCTCATTGGGTTTATTTAAAGCCTGCAGTTGGTGAACGCTCTCACAGCAACGTCTCCTCTGGATCAAAGTGCGTCTCGTTCGCCTATTTACCAAAGAACCTTAATGTAAAAAGTGGTTTAGAGCTGCTTTTACATGCAAAAATAATGGTTTTAAAAATGCCAGTGAAGGAAAATTGAATTGATTTATTAATGTAGTTATATTGCATTGCTAAATCATAATAGAGTTATTTCAATTATTAAAGCGCACCTATTATGGTTTTGAAACGTGATCCTAATTTTGTTTTGAAGGTCTCATACATGCATCCAAGAACAAAAAACACTTTAATTTGCTCATAATTTTAATTATTAAGCATTGCCCCACCCCCACCCCCGTGTCACAAACGACTCGTTCAATGATCCCTTCTAAAGGATTCGCTCTAAACTCTTACTTTCAGAGAGCATACTCTGCTCTGATTGGTCAGATGTCCCAGTCTGTCGTGATTGGTCTACCGCTGTCAGCGTGTTTCAAAAAGGAAACGCCCACTACCGTAACGAGTTTCAGCTCTGTCTGTCAGCGAGCAGCTGATGAAGACCAGAGGCGGGGCTTTTTGTTACAAACCTACGTAGGTTAGTACAGGAAGTAAAGTCTGGAATCATTAACGACTCGTTTCAGCTGTTCAGAATCGGATCCTTCTTTTGGGAGACAATAACTCCGTTTGTCGTGCGCTTTGATTTTTGAACCTTTGCAGAATTTTTTACATTCACAAACAGCTCTATAACACACTACATGAAAGGAATTATTTGAAAAACCATAATAGGTGCACTTAAGACTTTTCAGCTACATTTTATGGCCAAAGGTTTGCGGACACCTGCACCTTCACACCCATATGTACTTGTTGAACATCCCATTCCAGATTTTTATTCATAATAAATATATTCACTCTTCTGGGAAGGTTTTCCACTAGATTTTGGAGCGTGGCTGTGGGGATTTGTGTTCCTTCAGCCAGAAGAGCATTAGTGAGGTCAGGCACTAATGTTGGGTGAGGAGGCCTGGGGTGCAGTTCATCCCAATGGGGTTCAGTGGGGTTCAGTTGAGGTCAGGGCTCTGTGCAGGACACTCGAGGTCTTCCACTCCATCCTTGGCAAACCATATCTTCATGGAGCTGGCTTTGTGCACAAATGCATAGTCATGCAGGAACAGGTTTGGGCCTCTTCATTCCAGTGAAGGGAAATTGAAAGACATTTTACACAATTGTGTGTGTGTGTGTGTGTGTGTGTGTGTGTGTGTGTGTGTGTGTGTGTGTGTGAAAGTTTGTGAAGGAACCTCATATGTGTGTGATGGTCAGGTCTCCACATACCTTTGGGCATATACTGATGATAATACAATGATTGTTAACTTGTAGTTTGAGCTATAAGCAATAAGCTAAACTGCTTAGGAATCTAGGAAGTAGGGGTTAGGCCTAGGCTGGGGAATATCATTCCTTTTGTTTCCATCCAATTCCAGTTTTTGTACCACTCCGTTCTGTCCGTTCCATCATTTTTCTTCTTTCATCCATTTTTTTTCTTCTTTTTATTATTATTTACCATTTTACCTTTACTATCATTCATTTCATTCAGTTCTTTTCATGCTGTTCTTTTTTTTTTTTCTTTCTTTTTTCTCCATTCCATTCCCCATCATTCAAACACCCACTAAACACTGGCACTATACTATAAATATTGTACATGCACAGATTTTTTCCCCCCCTTTAACATAAAAAAAATCAAGTATTTGGTACAGAAATAGATTTAATGTTGAATTTAAAAGGACTGACTGTACCTCTGGAACATAACCTTTGAATCTTTGATATTAAAAAAAATAATAGTTTTAATTTAACACAGCTGGAACGGTGTGTATTTGGCACAAGGTTTGTTACTTTTTCCCCCTCACTGTATTTATTTATTTATTTATTTTTTAACCAATGAATGAAAGAGTTTTACGACGTGAGGTTTTCAGCTTGCACATTTATTTATTTGCCTTTTTTTATTTATTTATTTATTTATTTATTTTATTTGTTTAATTATATGCAGTGGGAAACCAAACCAAATAGCAAATGAGCCAAAAGGGTTTCATTTCGCCCTGATTTGGCCTCGGCAAACAGACTAAAAGGTGTTCAAGCTCCCTAACTCAACACTGATTAGAATTTGACTTACTTAGTAGAACTTATTAGAACCGAGAGTTAGCCTAGCTAGCTAACATGCGTTAACGTTACTACTTAAGTGTTTGGGGTTTTTTGTTTGGTTGTTGGGTTTTCTTGGACCAAGTTTTGGTCAAGTTTAATTACTAAAAATGACACGATTCTTGTTGGAGTCCTTAATTTGGTGCATTTTTTTCATTGCAGTATATTAAAATTCTGCCTTTGCTCCATTTGGGTCTTTGAAGTGAAACCATTAAATGTTAACAGGTCAGTAGTGTGCTTTGGTTTAGACTCAAAAGTTCTTATAAAGGATAAATGTGTCCGTGACTTTGGAGCAAAAATCTTTCAGCTTATGCCCTTCATATTTCCCAGTCTGCAACTTGTTTGCCCTTGATGTGCACTTGAATAATCTGACTGGAGTTTTACTAAGCAGAGACTTCTTGTTCCAGTTTGGTCACACTTGTTAAATTTAGGAACTCCTAAAACTGTGCTTTTCTTTTCTTTTTTTTTTCCTTTCTTTTTTCCTTCTTTTTTTTTTTTTTTTTTTTTTTTTAAACCTTTATTCAGAGGTGATGAATGCTTACGTTTGTAACTCGGTGACCACCTTTTGAAATTATAGCCTGCTGTTTAAGGAGACCTCTTTAAACTATGTATAGCTCATGATTGAGGTCTAAATATAAAAAAAACCTCTCTAACATCTGACCTCTAATTCTTGACCAAAGCAGTCTTGTTTAGTCTCCTGCTGTATTTGTTGTTATCTCCATGATATATCGGTGTGATGGTGCAGCTCAATAAGGAACGCTGAAACAGTTATACTGGCAATGTTGATATGGATGATGACGTCTCAAAAAAAAAAAAATTAAAGACCAGAGAAAACCTCTGACTGTCCTTTTTAAGATGAGAAAATTAGACAAATTACAACTACTGTTGCTACTAATGCATATTCTCCTACTGCTATTACTAATTATACATACTATTACTACGATTCCTATAGAGGGTATGCACGTGACATCACGGTAGCCGGAACTTGCCCTGGCCACCTGGACCACAGGTTCTTGGGCAAGTTGTAAGAGTCACTGTTGAGTCCAGCTTACTTTAATTTAAGCTGGTAATCGTTAGTTATACTAGCGTTTTCGCAGCTTCCCCTATTAAAAACCAGCCATTTTGCTTTATGTTTTGCCACTCAGTGTTCCAGCGGGAAAGTGACCTCAATGCATACCCTCTATTGCTACTATTACAATATGACTACTACTTCTGCTACAACTACTACTACAAGTTATATTATTACTATAATATAATTATATTCTACTACAACCATTACTAGTTCTAATATCATAATATTACTACTATTACAACTAGTGGCTACTACTACTCTTACTGCTTCTACTACTAATTGTACCTCTACCACTACTACTACTACTACTGTTACTATTACAATACTACTATTGCTAGTACTCTTACTGTTACTACTGCCACTACTACTAGGCTACAAGTTATATTATTAGTATAATTATATTCTACTACAACTATTGCTAGTTCTAATATCATAATATTACTATTACTACAATTAGTAGCTAGTACTACTTCTCTTACTACTACTACTACTACTACTGTTACTATTACAATACTACCATTACTCCTACTATTGGTAGTACTCTTACTGCTACTACTACAAATTCTACATCTATTACTACTGCTATTATTACTGTTACTACGGTTACTACTACTACTAATTCTACTGCTAATTATACAATTACTACTATTAGTATTGATACTTTAACATTAATACTATTACTACTGCTACTGAAGGCTGAAAGCAATCGCTCTATTCCTCAACCAAGTAATTGAACACTCACATAAGTATTACATGGCATCTGATGCCAGGGAATTTTCCCATGCGGTAAAATTTTGAGCCAAAGTGTAGGTTTTGAGTCGGCACACTATATTAACAAACTCCCTCAGACTTTGTTTACTTGAGCTTCAGTCAATGTCTGGCTTGTGTTTGCTATTTATTGTCTCTCGTAACTTTCCTAATTAGCTTCCGTCTGTTTTTCCTGCCGCGTGTGTCGGCCACAACGTGAGGGATGGTTTTTGAAACGTATGTCCATAGAGACACATTTCGAATTGCACGCAACTCGAAGTTTCAGCCAGTTCGGCAAATTGTAGGACCACACCACGTCCACAAATTGTCACGTTGCGTTTATGTTGTGAACTTAATATATCACAGCCTCATGGTTGAACAGGCTGACTTGCATTATACTGAGTAAAAGCAGTTTTATACCACGGCGCAGTTGAATTTTCAAATCTGATCGGTTAGAAGTTGTTCATTTATGTCTTTTTTTTTTTTTTTTTTTTTTTTTTTTTTTTCTCGTATACATGACAGCGGCTCTGACAGTAGGTTTATATTAATGTGTTCGTTCTAACTGTGGTATAATCTTTTATTGTTTGCCAGCCTTTGGTTGGTGGATCAGCTCCACTGCACTTCTCAGACCCTGTATTCTCATTCATAAACACTCAACTCTATCTGAAAGTGCTTTGATATGCTTGTGCACTACACCGTGGATGTTTGTCTGTTGTCCAGCAACCGGAGCTTAAAATAGAGCTTCCGCACTATCATTAAACACCCTCTCACACACACACACACAAACACTTCCCACCTTAGAAACTCAGTGCCACACCCTGTACTGACCTCTTGCCGCTTGAGAATTAAAACACATGAAGTGTCTCAGATTGCTGGAGCACATATTTTGATATCAGTGTGTTACCGACCAGCAAAATAAAATGATAGTGTTTGAGTTGCAGCTTTAGTCGTCTGAGGCGTGTCTGATGCAGTGTGAGGGACAAACTTGTGACACACTGTGGTTTTTGCTCATGTGATTGCTGCAGTAGGCAGTTGTGGGTTTTTTGTTTTTTTTAAATTTTATATTCCAAACACCATTACTAATTATTGTGTGCAAATAATCTGTAAACACAATGTACAACAATACAGAGGTGGGCAATATAATGATATTTAGATAAAGTTTCATAATATGTCTTAATAGTATCCCAAAACATATAGTTGGCTCTAATGTTTGTTTGTTTTGGGGTTGTTGTTGTTGTTGTTGTCTTTTAACCCAAATATCAGCAAACCTCATGAGTCAGATCAAAATATAATTAGATCATACAGAATATGTAATATTGAAAATATTTAGTATTCAAGTCCACAGTACTGTTTGGTCAGAAGGTGTTGGTTAATTTTCTATAACAGTGGCTCTGACAGTCGTTCCAGCTGCAAGGTTTATATTAATATGTTTAGTCTGTGTTCACGACTTGCACTAGGACTTGTAGGGCGAAAATGAATTTTGGAAGGAGTCTCCAGTGTCAGTACTTTGCAACAATCCGAAATATAGCTTCAGGACTCATTATCTACAAGGAAAAAAAAAGATGGTGGGAGAGCAACTGTTTATAGCTGCTGTAACATACTGTAGGTTACAATGGGTACTAACTTGTTTAATAGATGTCTATAAGCAGATTGGTATAAAAACCTCTAGGAAATCACACCACCCCAATGTTGATTATATTCCTAGAAGAGCAAGCCCACAAGTAGTGCATCTAATCATGTAATCCTTGGAAGTGAAAACAAGGTCTCTAGGAAATCAGGATGTACCGATAAATTTATCATAAAAACTTTAATGTATCGGATTCATGAAATCACAGTAATCCATCGTCTTGTGCTTGTCTTGTGTAAAAGCTTGCAAGAGTGAGATTCTAGCAGCGGAACAAGTGGGCAGCTTGGGTGATCATTCATAACTGTTGTAAATATTTAAAGTTCATGTGCTGACCTGCGTCATATGACCGGTTAGGAGTGCCTATTTTGGGAAACCGCAGTCAGGCTCATTAATAGGTAGGCCTGGTGTTGGTTTCTGTAGCATCAAGGCATAGAGACGTAAACACTCCTTACTTACTCTGTCTTATTGGCGCTTACAATTACTCCTCGTCATCGCACACATCGAAGGTGTGTGTTTGACCCGTTTACACTCTTAACCCCTTTTGTGTTCTTGTTCAAATGGAAATGAATATTTATAGCCTTATTGATGTGCTTTATTAAGAATCAACATACTTTCCACTGTCATAAAAAATGAATATGTAGACACACACAGTCCTCCCTGAGAGCAGCATGTTTTTGAGAGGAACTTTCGGGTTAATCCGATGGGTCGATTGCAAGAGGCAAGTAATATACACATTCAAGGAAGGAAAATTCCCATACCTCATCCTGCACACTAAATGGCATGCCTAAATATACTGGTGTCCACTGTACACACACAACGATACGAATAAAACTTTCTTGGATAACTTTCTCCGGTTAGCTTGGGACTATTGGCGATTTTGTGCTTGCGGCTATCCCGCAGCGCTGGTTTTTCTAAATAGCGTTTCCTGATGCAGAGATTTCACCATGTTTGTTTGGCAAGATCAGAACACACTGTAGAGCCAGTGGAATGTTAAAACGCTAGCCACCTAACCCAAGCTAGCTTATCTTAAACCAAAAACCTTGCCGAAAGGGAACGTCTGCACTATGTTAAGAAGACTGCCGGTCTGTTAAGGGGAGATCTCTGTTAATAGACACGTCTTACGTGCGCCTATTTGAGCCAGACAGCTCTGACTGTAAATTATTGCGAGTTACTATTACAGGAATATCATGTGTTTATCTCAGTTTGAATAAAAACAAATTGTACACGCTGTAGCTTTAAATCAACGTAGCTGATCTGCCAAGGAATGTCTGATAGGTTTGACAATATACGGTATATAAACTGCATTTGCTTTTATGGTCTCTGACACTATTTCACCTTATATGTAGAACTAAAACAAGGTCATACTGCAGGCGACAGCCTCGTACCTCTGATATATATCCAAACAAATACATTCTGATATTATTTTCAGTAAGAAATAAACCTTGGATGTTGCCATCTGAGTGTTTTGAGGTATGAACCCCATGACCCTAATGATGACATTGGGGAACCCTTTCATAAGTTGCCTATTGAGCAAATCATAGCATGCTGTAGAGCATTTTTTCTTCCACAAAACGGTGTGGTATGACATTGCTTGGTGACAAATCCAAACCCAAGACTTTCCTTATCTTGGCTTAGTGTACAGTATGCATCACTTTTCTACCATACCAAAGTGAAAGTAGGAAAAGTTTCTCTGCTGGTTAGTGACTAGTGACAGGCACGAGTAGAAAAATACCTGATTTCATTTTACGAGTATTAAAGTCAGTATGTATAGACACGGGTGCCAATACTTTGAACTTTAGTGAAACGAAAAGGAAAAAAAAAACCACATGTATTTTCTCTGGCTGGATCTCACTTAGTGTTCTACACTGCACTAAAAGTACTATTGTAGGTAGATATGTATGCCACAAAGAAAGTGACGAGGAAGCCATTTGGGATCTCGCCTCACTTGAAGATGTTGGATCAAGACTAAGCCAAAGATGAACGAGAAACTGTTGTTTGTGGGTAAATAAATAAATAATGATAAAAGTCGTGCTTTAGTAGCGATTAGTTGATTACTGAAGGTCGCTGTGCTGTATTGTAAAGTGATTCCAGCCAGAGATATTAATCAGAACAGTAATTAAATTAAATAATTAAATCTTCTACATCCTTCTTATTATACCATTCATGAGCCTTCACATACTTCATATAGTTCAACCGTAATAGCTATTGATGGATCTAGATATAGAGTAGATTTGAGCCCTCCGTTCAATATCACAACCAGCCAACAGTGAGACAAATCAATAATCACTAGCTCCATCGCAACAGCTGAAGTCACCAAAGTTGGACACCGGACATGGCTCAGAAACGTCATGTTAATTAAAAACTGTACAAATGTGATTATTGTGCTTAGACCCCTCCCTCATCATGTCCCAGGGAGGATCATGTAAACCCAGCGCTCAACTCATTACATTCTGTACCACTAAGGCAATAAATTAGTTTCATTTTCTCCAAGCTATAACGCCGCAGGTGTTAATTGAGTGTGAAGAGCGTGAATGCACACACCTCCGACGTGTGAAAGTCTGCATGCAGAGCGAGGAGAAGTGATTACCGGTTTGCAGCTCTCAGCTCAGCTGCTCAGGGACTATGGAACAGGCTAATTGTTATTTCCTGCTGCTGCTCCGTCTCAGTCCTCTGTCTCCAACCCCCAACACCCCTCCACCCCCCTTGAGGTCCTGCTCTCTCCGAGCCCCAGCCTCTGCACACACTCTTTGTCCCCCGTGGCTACCTCCTATCTTGCACACCTGTCTTACTAGGTGAACGTCTGTCTTAAAGGGACAGGTTTGTACGTAAGGCATTAGTTAGCTTGTTGGTTTAACTGTATCCCTTGAAAAAGGTGTGAGGTAAAAGGTGGCTTGAGTTAAAATAAGAACAAGAAGTAGGTCTGGGTCGATTTTTATTTCAAGTTTTGTGATTAGATTTGTAAAAAAGCCATTACAGAATTAGGCTTAGTTGGGGATGCATTGGCTGTCTGTCCAATACATGCTCATTTACTTGCATAAAATTAATAAAATGCCAACATTTGATTACCACATCACACTAGGCCTAGTGTACACTGTCGAACTAAATGACATCAAATGACGGCGATCTATACGATCAGTGATTGCAATCAATGCAAAACAGCATGCAAAACTGTGCTACAGCATATAATAATACAAGTAATCTGGTGAAACCCTTTTAACATAAACCTCAGCACGAGGAGTTCATTGCTAGCAGCACCCGGCAGCAACCAACTCCGACTAGACGAGAAAAAACATTAGCAGTCAATGCTGGGTGAGTGAAAATGGCAGCGCTTACCCAGTATGTCACTATCAGTCGCTGACAACAAGGCATTCTGATGCGATGTAAACAGAAACGTGCGTTATTCAGTTGGAAACTTGTTTACACTGTGGAAACAGAGGTCAGTAAAAATGTTCTGTGACTTCCCTGATTAATTAATGCTAAATATGTTACGCATTTTATTTTCAGCATCTGTTTTAATGAGTATTGATGGAAAAAAAGAAAAACACCATGTACTTGATCTGAAAAAAAAAAATGGTTTCAATGCATCCCTATTATTTAAATTCTAAATTTGGGGACTGTAGATGTAAAGTAGCTTGAAGTCTGCAGAAGTGTTATAGTACTTAGGCAAATCACAGTTTCCCCAATTGATAATTATTCCACTAAAAATATAGTCAACTTGGATTGGCTCAAAAGTTTGTGTATGTAACTTGCTATATGATCCAAAAGTCTGCAATTAAAACCTCTGTTTATTTCAGTTGCGCAAGTTGTAGACTTGTTTCATTTTCATTTTCATTGTTTCATTTTTAACACTTTGAACGCACTCATTGTTATTTGTAATATTAATAGTAATATAGTCAGTAACAGTTAAGCAATAATAATCATATCTTATTGGCTTGGACTCCATTGGATGTTCCTTCATTGACCTGCAAGAACAGCTCTGGTTCTTAATGGACCGTCGTAAGCATGCTCTAAAAAGCTCGCCAGCCCACATCAAACAAAACCACATCAATTACTTGGCAATTATTCCAGAACACAGCGCAAACAATCCCAGCAAAAATGAAAATGCCACGTCTGGGGATGAGGCTCGTGTAAACGTTGCTCTTTCTTTGAAATTGCTTTCAAAATCAGAGACCCATCCCACACAGAATCGGATAGTGCTGACACCAGCACTTATTGCATTTCAGGTTCGGCGGTGCAAGGATTTCCCATGATGCAAAGCCATGACAAAAGGATTGATGCCAAGAGGGGATTCGAAGCACTTCTGCGATTTTGCTTCACGAGATCCTTTTGCTCAATGAGGAGCATCTATGTTGAAGCCATTGCCAGAGGAACAGGCGTATACGCACTTCCAGGACCATCTGCACAGAAGCACGAGTCAGCTGGTGCTAATCACTTCACTGCTGGACCTGTTTTATATGCAGAGGAGTGGTGCATAGTAAATGAAGAATTCTTTTTCTTTGGTAGGAAAGTTCTTCATTCTGGATATTTCCAGAATGCATCAACTCTCATGACATTGAGTCACCAGCAAAAGTTAGTCATTGAGTGATAATTATTGTACATACAAGTTTCTAAGAAGCTCAAACACAGATCCTGGGAGGAAAAAAGCAAAACAAATAAGACAACCTGGGCCTGTACAGACTTTAGCCTCAGATTCCTGGTCATGGCTGATATGAGTGGAACCCTGTACGGACTTCGGCTCTTGTAGGTTTGATGTGTTTGCGCGTTCTGAGATGATTTTCTGCTCACCACGGTTGTAAATAGTGGTTGTTTGAGTTACTGAACAAGCATGAACAAGTCTGGCCATTCTCTTCGGAGCTCTCTCATCAACACGGTGTCTCCGCCAGCAGAACTGCCGCTCGTTGGATGTTGTATGTTTTTCACACCATCCTGTATAAACTCTAGAGACTTTTATGGGTGAAAATCCCAGGAGATACGATACTCAAACCAGCCCATCTTGCGTTAACAACCACGCCACGGTCGAGGTCACCGAGATCACGTTTTTTCCACATTCTGATGTTTAGTGTGAACATTAACTGAGCTGAATCTGGGTGGGTTTGTGTCCCAGGGCCAGCTCTATTTAAAGAGTTTCATTGCGGTATTTATCTGAGAACCTAGTAAGCGACTGTTGGTGAAGTTATGTGGACTGCGGACTACTAGTGATGTCGTGTGATGAATAAGATCTTAAGTTCATTTAATATTAAAATGTTTCCCCAAGAGAACAGGTGCAGGTAAATGAATATTTTAAACGCATAACCTAGATAATATCATCAACCACGATAAGCACGATGCGTGATATGAAATTTCATATGAGCGCAGGTCTGAACGGTATATCACGTGTTATTCTTCTTACGTTTGCATGGGCGAAACATTAATAGGAGCGTTTCCAGAATGAATATAATTCTGTTTGGAAACAGGAGCTAGGCTGCCGTTTGGCAAAAATTCATTAATTCCTCTCTGAAGGCGGACGTTTTGCCACATGTGGCTGCCGTGAAGGGAGGAGAGCTCTCTAAATCTTTTGAACTCTCTCTCCTCCTTATGGTGAGTAATTGGTCCCAGGACACCACTGTGTGTTTGTACCTCGTGCTTTCCATCTCCCTGGAGAAAGCTCTGCGTTTGTTCCAGCAGCTGTAGAACGTTCAAGACCACTAAAGCTCGACACTGTGGGTGAAGGCAAGTGGACGTGAGGCACATACAGTTTTATCCTAGAATGAGCGTTTCACTAAACTTCTCAAATACCATTGACCAGTGAGCATCGATGTTATACGGCATGACCTCATGCACACACCCATGGGAAAAGGGAGAGGCGATCAATGTTGGAAATGTTCAAATGACCCGAACGCCCTCTTTGAAGTGAGAAGGAACTGTTCTGAACAAATGTTTCACATTACATCCTGAATATTAAAATCCTAATTACTCAACAAATGGTGACTGAATCGATCAAATTTACGAGTCGGGTGAGTGAATCATAGATGCACACAGCATCTGGCTCAAAACTCTCCACTGGATTATTCCTTTAAGGACGGCACTTCATCTAATCTGCCTCTGTAACTACGTTGGACGTTCCCTGGTGAGTTTGCAAATGAATTGCCGGCCGCTAACGATTGCAGGTTTGTTTCATGAAGAGTGAAATTGGTTTACGCAAACCAAAGTTTTTTTAAAACACATATTGGGTTGAATTAGTAAGGAAAGTGTTCAGACCCCTCTGAAAGTATTGGAACAGCAAGGCCAATACTATTGTTTTCACTATACTGTACATTAAAGATATTAAAGTTGTTTTCCTTGGCTGATCTGTTCCATGTCTGCTTGTTAGTACACCAGTCGTTTCTTTCTTTTTTCAATACATTCCAAATAGTTGTGTTGGCTATGCCTAATGCTTGTGTGTGATTTCTCAGGTTCAAAATTGCTTGCTTTTCTCCCACAGACAGCTCTCTGGTCTTCCTGTTGGTTTATCCTTTTTAACAACAAATGCAGCCTTCACAGGTGAAAACTTGGGCTCAACCCAAGAGTAGACCTTCAGAGCTGTAAATTCTTTAAACAGTCAATTTGACAGCGCACACCTGGGCAGCGCGAAACACCAATGAGTTACATGTTCCGATTTTTTGATCACTTGAAAAAAATTCATTTAGTCAGTAAGTCAGCCAGTAAGTTTGTAATTCAGCTAGTACTTTTCTGTCAATCATTCAGCCAGTCAGTAATTATGAGTAATTCAATCAGTCAGTAGTTCAATCAGTTAGTCATTAAGTCAGTCAGTCTTAACTATTGTTAAAAAAGAAAGCCTAATCCAGTGGTTCCCAACTTTGCTCCTGGATTACCACTGTACTGCATCTTTGTTGTTTCCCTGCTCGAACACCCTGGATCTGCATGTTAATGCAGGGAAACCCTAACAGGTTGGGAACAACATGGTCTAATTCTTTATTTTAATTTTTATTCGATGATATTCAAGATATGAAATGTGATTCCTCCATATTTATGTGTTTATCCTTTATACACTCCTCTCACTGTGTTCTGATCTTACATCATGACAGACTTGGTCTAAAATCCCTCGACATCCACACAACATATGAGGTGTACTAAGCATACGAGGCCCTGAATAGTGATAGGCATGGTTATTCAAATATAAAGATATTTAAACAAATCGCTTCATTAAAATGGAATTTGGGTATTTGCGTATAATATAATTTGAGTATATTCAAATATTTTTGTCAATTAGCCGGTTCACTTTTAACAGGTTGTTAACAGACTGTTACAGAAGATACATCACCACTGTTAGCAACATAGTTATACCTTTTTTGAATTCTTGATTTTGATTGGTACAGCTTGGTAGTTCGGCTGCAAGGCAAATCAGAGTATGGTATTAATGTGCTAACTTAACAAATAGATAGATACAAATAGATGATCAGATTGTGTGTGTGTGTTCATATGGTGATGCTTGGTGTGTTTTAGTAGTTAAGGAAGGAGTCTCCAGTGTCAGCTCTTGGAAGTTTTCCATCATGGGAAAGGCTGGTGAAGGAACATCCGTTTATAGATATTATAACACAAGTGATGACGGGAACTAAGTTATTTCACGGACGTTAAATGGAACAATAAATGGTTAAAAATATTATTAACAAAGAATATTTGTTGTCAAATATATTCATTAATAAATATATTTGAGCAAATTGCTGTAGTATAAGAGGAATAAAGCTCTTCAGGATGGTAACGGTAACTCCGTTTTGAATCAGGTGGAGTCACACCACCCTGTCATTGATAATTTTCCTACAACAGTGCACAACTGAGTGTTTTTTTTTTTTTTTTTTTCCCCCAACTTGTATTCATAGTGGCAGTCACTTTTATAAGGTTTGAATTATAACATGCAAGTCGTCAGCTATTTACTATCAAAATGGTGCCGCTTTTTCATTGGTCAAGATGCTCATATATACCCGGAGAGTGAGAGTGGACACAGGAAACTGGGAGGCCTAGCAACGAATGCCAGAATGTGACCCCCCCCCCCCCCCCCCCTCGATTCATCTGTCGTCTGAGTGAAGCAACGGTTTTAAACCTGCAGCTGCTCAGGGTGTGGGGGGCTTTCAGTCCCACCATCTCACTCTTCCTCCATGTATAAATATAGGTTGCTAAGAGATCAGCATGTGTGCTAAGAGGCATGTTTCTCTGAGAGGCTCCGAGCGAAGGAACTCGCCCACACACCGCAGGACAATGCGAACAAAACGTGCAAGCCTCTCGGCTATGTCCGAACAAGTGTTAGTCCATTAAAGCTGATTTGTGGTGATGCACGCGTAGGTCATTTTTGGCAGCGTCAGCTGAAACTCCTGGCACTTTGGGATTTTGAAAATGTCTGTTTGTTATGGCTAATTTACAATTAAATTTGTTTCATTATTGGATGGTTTTTGTTTTGTTTTTCACATGGGGATGAGCATTTTGCTCATTTTGATAGCTTAGAATTCCTGTGGAAGTGGATTGTGGGTGTGTTGGGGAATTCTCAAATCATATTGGTCGGAAAGGTTTGACTAATTTCCCGACGTTAGTTCTGTCTGCAAGGTTTATGTTACTCGAATAAATCATTATGTCTATCGTAACAAATTATACAAGGATTTATATTCTGGATACTCTGTGAGGAGACATTTGACATTTTTGGAAGGAGTCGCCAGTGTCAGCGCTTTAACAGTCAGTTTGCAGGTAAAGGAAATTCTTCAGGACAGAGGAGTTTATGCTTTGCAGTTTCTCAGAAACATGATGTGTTTTATTAACTTCAAGTTAAAGAGACTGGGTGAGGGAAGGACTGTTTATAACTGTTATAATAATATAAGTAGTAACAGGAATTACTTGGTAACTAACATTAAACATGGTTATAAAGAGATAACATGCTGTTATTGTTTGTCATCACTACGCTCTGGTGTAGACCATAAGTTTCCGACCAAAATGGAACAGAAAGTGTTTTTGTAAAGCTTGTGAGATGCATATGGTGCTGTGAAAAAGTATCTGATTTCTTCTGTTTTTGTGTATATCTCATACTAAATAGTTTCAGAAATTAAAACAAAATCTAAGATTAAACAAAGGAATCCTGAGTAAACAAAAAATACAGTTTTTAAGTGATGATATTTATTGAAGCAACAAAGTTATCCAATACCAACTGGGCCTGTGTGAAAATTTATTTGTTCCCATAGTTATTAATTCACCAAATGTATGAAACTATTCATAATGGGGTTCAGCTGGACTAGACACAACCAGGCCTGATTATTGCAAACCCTGTTCAATCTTTTTCAACAACATGAAGTTGGTTAAAAGGTCTTACTCAGTAACACACTATGCCAAAGTTGAAAGAAATTCCAGAAATGATGAGGAAGGTTGAAATACATCAGTCTGGGAAGGGTTACAAAGCTATTTCAAAGGCTCTGGGACTCCAGAGAATCACAGTGAGAGCCGTTATCTCCAAATGGAAAAACACTGCACAGTAGTGAACCTTCCCGTAAATGTCCGACCTTCCAAAATTCCTCCAAGAGCACAGTGACGACTCCTCCAGCAAGTCCAAGAGCCAAGGACAAAATCAAAGGACCTACAGGCCTCTCTTTCATTAATAAAGGTCACTGTTCATGACTCCACTATCAGAAAGACACTGGGCAAAAATGGCATCCATGGAAGAGTGGTGAGGTGAAAACCACTGCTAACCCAGAAGAACATTAAGGCTGAATTTGTCTGAATTTTGCCAAAACACACCTTGATGATCCTCAAACCTTTTGCGACGATGTTCTGTGGACTGATGAGTTGGAAGTGGAACTGTTTGGAAGACTGGGGTCCCGTTAAATCTAGCGTAAATCAAACATAGAATTCCACAAAAAAAATGCCCATGAGTCTGGCAAGGGATTTAAAAAATCTCCAAGCTAGTTAAAATACACCATTCCACTGTAAGGAAAATCAAATGGCAAAGATTCCAAACAACTGCCAATTTGTCCAGGACTGGACTGGCCGTCCCAGAAAATTCAGCCCAAGGTCAGACCGTCCGAGAACCCCAAAATTTAATCTCAGGATCTGCTAGTAAGTCTTGCAGCTGGTGTCAAAGTGCATGCTTCTACAATCAGAAATAGTGCTCAAATTTGACCTTTGCAAGCCTTTGCAAGAGTACAGTTTTCCAATGAGCATATAGGCAAAGACCAGGCCTTTTGGAATAATGTGCTCTGGACAGATGGAGCAGAGATAGAATTGTTTGGCCACAGTAACAGCAGACATGCTTGGCACAGACCAAAAAGACAGCTTTTCAGGAGAAGCACCTCATACCAACTGTGTTGGGAATGTTATGGTTTGGGGTTACTTCGCTACCTCAGGAACTGGATAGCTCGCATTCATTGATCCAACTATGAATTCTGCATCATATCAAAGAGTGCTTAAAGATAACGTGAGGCCATCTGTCTGGAAGTTGAAGTTGAACCGAAAGTGGACCTTTCAACAGGCTAATGATCCTAAGCACACGAGCAAATCCACCAAGGAATGGTTCAAAAAGAAGAAACGGTGGGTTATGGAACGGCCTAGTCAAAGCCCAGATTTGAATATCATTGAAATGTTGGGGGGGGGGGGGGGTTGAAATGGGCATAACATGCAAGAAAACCCTCAAACATCTTGCAACTGAAAGATTGCATGTAAGAGTGATCATAAATTCCAGCAAGCCTGGTGGACAATTATACAAGATGCCTACAAGAAGTAATAGTACTGTAGCTTCTGAGGCCAAGGGTATACTTACTTTTTCCACAGACAAATATCACATCTATTGATATTTCTGTTGAATAAATGATTGAAAATACAAATTTTCTTTGCGGTTTTGTTCAAGTATATCAACTTTATTAATAGGCAGTGTTTTCAAAGATGATCAAAATTTTTCTTGTTCAAATATGTCAAAAAAGCCAACAATTTCCATCAGGTATACTTTTCACATGACTGTGTGTGTGTATTTTTATATATATATATATATATATATATATATATATATATGAGAGAGAGAGAGAGAGAGAGAGAGAGAGAGATAGATAGATATAATAGATATAGATAGATAGATAGATAGATAGATAATACACATTTACCTATATAATTTTGTTTTGTAAGTATTTGTGCCCATCCCTGGCCCTTGTGTGTTTCATGGGAGCACCAGTGATCTTCATGACCCCCTTTAAATCATTCTCTCTGAATCATGGTGGCTATAACTGCCATTTCTTCCATTGTACATTTTTATACCTTTTAGGATTTTTCCTTTCCAGCCTTCCAAAGGAGAAGTTCCTCCTGTCTAGCTAGAAATAATGAATCATCCTGTGGTTTTAACAGTTTGTCCTGTTTACTGAAGACATTCAGTGACTGTACATTCTGATATGTACCATTTTGTTCAAACTGAAAAACCCACAAAGGCCTGTATAAAAGCAAGATTAATGGGCTGTTATAAAGCTGCCATTGTTTATTACTTGGCCAACTGTGTACTGGTCAGCTTTTACGCTCCAGTTGCTTGAGGAGGTCTTCTGAAAACAGATTTTCTTGTTTATTTGAGTCAGCACACTTCTACTGTCATAACAGATTTTGTCATGAGACTTGCCTAGACTCAATGCGAGTGGTCAAACAGACCTAAAAGACTTTTGACATCGAATTGTGTTTTTATTCCTTAGCATTGAATTTCCTGGTTGTGCAGATTTAAAGATATCTCAGCTGCTATACTGTGACTTCATTAATTACAGTGGCAGGAAAGAGTATGTGAAGTGAACCCTTTAGAATGACCTGCATTTATGTGTAAATTGTCCTAAAATTTGGTTTGATCTACATCTAAATTACAGTAGTTGACAAGCACAATCTGTGTTTAATTAATAACACATAAGTTATTGTATTGTTCTTGTACATATTGAATACATCATTCAAATTTTCACAGTATAGGTTGGGAAAAGTATGTGAAACCCTAGGCACAAATTAGAGTTGGAAGTTGGCAAACCTGGCCTCGAATTAATGAGACGAGTTTGGAGGTTTGGGTTAGAGCTAACCTGACTTATAAAAAACGAAGCAAACATTTTGAGTTTGCTATTCACAAGAAGCATCTGCCGATGTGAACTTTGCCTCGAAAAAAAAGGGATCTCAGTATGGAAATGGAAATGGAAGCTCAGCCATGAAGGTTTAGACCATGCAGACTCGCAGAGCTGGCCCACCCTAGTGCTGAAGCCCTTAGGATATAGAAATTGCCTATTCTCTGTTGTATCACTGACTACAGAGTTCTAGACTGCCTCTAGACGCAACCTCAGCATGAGTACTGTACATTGGGAGCTCTTTCTATAGCAAAGCAACCGCACACAATCCTAACATCACTATGCACAATGCCAAGCGTTGGCTACAGTGGGGTAAAGCACACCGCCATGTGTTCTGACGTGATGAGTCATGCTTCACTGTCTGGCAGTCTGATGGACGAATCTGGGTTTGGGGCATTCCCGGAGAACGCTAACTACCAGAGTGCAAAGAAAAATTGTACCAACAGTAAAGTTTGATGGAGGAGGGTCTGTTTTTTTCAGGGTTTGGGCCTCTTAGTTCCAGTGAACTTTAGACAGTTGTATGTGTCCAACTTTGTGGCACCAGTTTGTGGAAGGCCCTTTCCTATTCCAGCATGACTGCCCCCGTGCACAAAGCAAGGTCCATAAAGACATGGTTGAGTTTAGTTTGGAGGAACTCCAGTGACCTGCACAGAGCCCTGACCTCAACCCTATTGTACACCTCAACTGGAACGTCATTTGCGAGCCAGGATTTCTCGTCAGTGCCTGAACTCACTAATGCTCTTTTGATTGAATGGGCACAAATCCCCACAGACACACTCCAAAATCCTGTAGAAAGCCTCCTGAGAAGAATGGAGGCTGTTATAGCTGCAAAAAATAAAAAGGTGGGGGTGGACCAACTCCATGTTAATACCCATGATTTTGGAATGGTGTGTCCAACAATCTCATATAGGTGTGATGGTCAAGCATGTGTTTACGAACCCCACTGCCTGGGGCACTATATAGTATATGGACATAGTTGTGATCTGACAATCTATTCAGAACCAGGCACACGTAGGTATGAGCAAAATAAAGCCCACAACTTTCATAACGTGTTACATGACTGTATACTTATTCATTTCCCTTAGTTTTTATTAACACACTTATCTAACAGACTAGCTTGCCATACAGAGCTACATCAATGTCCAGTTTGTCCACCCACTTCTTAGCATCGCCAGCTACAGTAATTAGCAGGACCAGGATAAAGCCGTTACTGAAGATGAATGAATGCTTGAATGATACGTAGTCTGACCACCTGACTGACGTTGCATCAGCTACGTTTAATCGTGGGAATTACTTTTAGCAATCTACACAGTCCACAATATTGTCCTTTACTTACACCAATTACATCATACACAAGAGCTACACGGGTTTTATCCCATTAATAAGCTAGTGAGAAAGTACTAGAATGTATAAACTAGAAATAATTGACTTCAGTTTTAATAGCAAACAGTGCCAGTTTCTGTCTGTAAAGAAGTTGCAATCTGATCTAGCTAGACAGGTCATTTTGGTTTTACTACACCTTCCGCTGTGCAAATATGACATTTGAGAAGACAATAAACCTTTGAAGGAAATGACATAATGAATGATGAAAGATTAGTACCAAAGAAAGGCTTAAATTTCAACCTATAGGAAAATGGTTGAGGGGTCGATCGGATTTAACAATGATTACGTTGTCAGTTCTTTCTTTTGAAGAACAGTCAAGTTTGCGAATATAAATAATTGTGTACTGCCGTGTTGAATACTAGAGCAATGAACAATTAGATGGCATTATCTAAACACTTGACACCGCTTTCTAATAGTTATATACAAAATTTTTCCAAATTAGCTACGCAGACGTGTTTTGTTGTTGTAATATTTAGATTTCATTTTCTATTGTTCATGAAAACCAGACAGATTACAAACCCAACACTTTGAATACAAGTTACTCAAAGTGCAACCGGTTCTTCCCTTGTTTTGAGTATAGTGCGTTTAAAAAAAAAAAGAAAAAAGAGGTGCAGGCAACCTAATCTGATACGCATTCTCCGAGGCAGAAAGTTGAACTTTCATTTGTAGAAAACAGCCAGCTTTGTTTTTGTGTAGCGTGAACCGTAGCCAAATGACCGCTCCAAATCCACCAGCTCCTTCTTTCAAGTCAAGTTCTTTTCTCTTTTTTTTTTGCCTCTCTCTCTCTGTTCTTTTTTCTTTCTTGAACGAGGTATTTGGACACGCCGTCATTCCAGTTTTGTCTTTTGTAAAAGTGTATCGCTGTGAGCTTTGAAATAAGAGCTTTCATCCACAGAAGACATTGTAGGCTATGTGTATTGCATAGTGAGTTGTACGAAAGGGACAAGGCTCAGATGTTTGTTTGTTTTTTCTGTAAGTTGGATGGCTAAATAATGTCGATGTTGAATATAATGATTTGTGTAATATTTTTAGTTTGACCATTTTTTGACCAAAAAAATATAAATCAAACGGGTCATTTCAGATGTTTTTTATACAAATAGAAAAATCGAGCTTTTGTTAAACTGGCTTTTGAAAATGTCTTTTGATGGAAATATTCAGTCTTTTACAAGGGAACACAAATAAATAAATAAATAAATACCAAATCCAAGGGGCAAGTAAAACCTTATGCTGCCCAGTCACGTTGTTGTTTCCTGGAAAGAAGTGGTAGCGACTGTAATTTTAGTAATAAATGGCGAGTTAGTTAGCTATTTAGGTGCATTAATACAGACTTCAGGAACCGAGCGAGTATATGACTATTATTATCCTCTTCTAACAGCGTTTATAATGTAGCACATCATCTTCCTAGAGCCTTTTTTTTTCCTCTTTTATTTTATCTCAAACATTCCAGCTACTGATTTGTCCATTCTTGTTTAACTTTCCTTTATTTGTATGTCATTTGAGAGCTGCTTTTACTTCTTTGTATTACCACACTGTGTAGTTTTATAATTTAGCATTCTACTCGCACTGAAACTGAAAGGAATACAGCACGATGCCTGGTTTTTACCCAAACCTCAGCCAAAAAGTCCAGCAGACTGTGGTGATGCTTTTGCTCGAACATGCCTTGTTGAATTGTTTATGCCGAGTTGAATGAGGAAACTCCTCAAACTGTGAGGAAAACAGAGGACCAGGTTTCTATGGCTATAGCAGGTCAGGATTTGTGTATGTCCTGATCAACTGACTCTTTCTGAGAGGACGAGAGAGAGAGATCAGAAAAGAGGGAGGACGAATTTGGGTCGTGGAATGAGCAGGCAACCATAAGCACTAATCGCTTAATCAGGTTAGTCATCTAGCACAGAGTTGACGTTGCTAGTTTAGCTCAGGGACCTACTTTACTAGCGCTATCTATCTATCTATCTATCTATATATATATATATATATATATATATATATATATATATATATATATATATATATATATATATATATATATATATATATATATATATATAATATATATATATAGGGGCAGTTGTGGCTTGGTGGTTACGGCTCTGGGTTACTGATCAGAAGGTCGGGGGTTCAAGCCCCAGCGCTGCCACTGTTGGGTCCTTGAGCAAGGCCCTTAACCCTCTCTGCTCCAGGGGCGCTGTATCATGGCTGACTCTGCGCTCTGACCCCAACTTCCTGACATGCTAGGATATGCGAAGAAAAGAATTTCACTGTGCTGTAACGTGTACGTGATCCATAAAGACTCAACATCATTATACCTGCCACTGAGATGGAGAGTGCGTCTCACACACATTAGCGGTTAAAAATTTCGGTCAAAGTACATAGTAGCGTGCTTTGCTAGGTTGCCTAAATTGTAGGGATGCATCGATACCGATACCGGTATAGGATATCAGTCTCGTTTATCTCATTTATTGTTTTTTTTATTTAAAATATACCACTTTGGACGCTAAACTTCCATGAACGCAAACTCCTCCCCAAGTGTCATAAAAACCAAGCGGTCTAACTTTAAAAGGCCGAGCAGATGCATTAGTAACCTGGTATCTGTGTGTTCTGGGAGTGCCAGCTGGGAAGCTGAGAGTTTCCTGCTCTCCCACAGGACTTGGCTCAAACCTAAAAGGCTCTTTGTTGGCGGTGGTGTGCTACTCGAATAGACACCGAGTTCGAGACAAGAGCACTTTCAGAACGTCTTATCCTGTCAACATCGGAGGTGTGGCGATCTTCAGACTGTCTATCATAATACTGACGCTTCTAAGATACCTTCCTAGATGGCTTAATGTGTAACAGTTTCTTAATACCAAATATCCACGTTAACCCTTTCGGTTTGGCCTGGACTGTTGCGTATTCACCCGAGCCAGCGGTAGAGGGCATTTCTGATTGCGTAACAAGCGAATGACACAACAAGGTTAGAGTGTTGGAGAATGAAAACTTTATTAATAATTAGCAGGCTGAGTTCAAGGTCTACATGCCATGGCACGTTCATGTTTTCCATCTGACAGCAGACCAGGAGAGACGTCTTCAGTCTTCCCGAATGACTCTTTTTCTTTTGTATTCCTAAATGCCATCGAACGCAGACGGTCTTTCGGAAAACAGTGACCTTTCAGCCATGACGTGAGTCCGTCGATTCCGTTTCACGTGAATATTCGCTTTCAGTAGCTTTGCTCGGTCTGTCTGTTAAAACCAGGAATTTCAGTATACGGTTCGCACAGGGGATGGGCGAATATCCGTAAAAGGACGTACGTGTAAGAACGTATTTTGTCATCGACAAGGAGCTCAGAATAAAAGATTGCTGTCATTGCAACCTGTGAATGATATTTTTACACTCGTTCTCTTCCAAGGTCTCAAGTGGGAAAGTGGTGGAGGAATTGTAGACTTTTGCGGATCTGTCGCGTTAAGTTATTGTCTGGATTTTTGGTAGACCGTCTTAAGTAATGGACTGGAAGTAGCTACTCGGGAATTCATAAACCAAAAGCAAGTTAAAGCTTCAGTGTGCTGAACTAATCCCATGGTTTAGGATTGCATGGAAACCTAACTGACCAGGCTAAAATAGTGGTAGCTAACATATTGTAATACCATGTGGGTAGCTAGTTTGCTAGTTACAATAAATGTGTTAATACAGACTAAGGGAAAATGCATGACACTTTTATTTTTTTTGTCAATATGTTTAAAAGCGAGGTGACTGTGTATACTGTCAGACTGTCAGTTATACTGTCAGTTATATAAGACTGTGGCTTATATAACCGATTTGCTCTGCATCACTATGAAGTGCATTAAGTTTACACATAGCTACGTACCAAATAAAAAAATTTTGTTTTGTTTTGTCAATTACAGAGTACACTTTTTTTTTTTTTTTTTTTCTTTTTCTTATGGTGGTTAGCCGTGCCTTAAAATATGGTTCTCTGATTGTTATCTGCCCCATCTTAATATTGCAAAGAGTTTTAATTAGGTGGTACAGTCACTTTGTAAATAAGCTGAATGATATATTCAAGCCTCATCAAAGCCTTAAAATTGTTGCATTCATACATACAGATGCTTCGAAAGCCATAAAGGCTCATGTTTTCGAATGTAGTTTTGACGTGCTTTTATTTTTAATATATAGCTAATTTAAAAAAAAATTACATTGTACAATTTCTAACATTGGCTGCTTCCAATCTGATTAAATGTTATTAAAAAACAACATAAAAAAAAAAAAGATATCGATATACTCATGATATCTCATGTCATAAAAGTGTATTTATCACGCTAGGGATATTATATAGCAGTTTCGGCCGTCCCTTATCCTGCATCATTTTTCCAGCATGAGGGTGTTTGTTGCTGGTGTTGTGACATGTACTTGTCTTAACTTCTATGGCAATCTTCCAGGTGATATCAAAAGTGTCAGATAAGGAAATCATAAAAATAGCTCAGAGGAAGGCTCATAAAAATACCTATTCGATTACGTAGAGAATACCTGCGTTCTCACTTTTTTTTATTTTAAATATGAAGAAATGCAACGTGCAAAGGTTATTTAAAGAGATCTTTTGTACCCTCATCGGTTCATTTTTATCTATTGTACAGGAGCAAAATGAAGGCACGTGCTCCGCCTCCGCCCTCAGCCCCCCAGCCTGCCCCTCGCAAGATCTTCCGCAATGCCATTCCCGATGGAGGAGCAGCACCCGACACCAAGGAGAATGTGGCACGGAGCACCGTGGACCTCCAAATCATGCTGCCTAATGGATACGAAACTCTGGTCACTGTGGATGGGAGGTAATTAATATCAATTAATAATAATAATAATAATAATAATAATACTTCAAGGAGGTGTAAAATACATTGTTGGTCTGGAGTTATATCACATATAATATATTGCAGATGGCTCTAAGTAGTGCTCTAAGCAATGTGTTAATGTGTGCTGTGATCATCATATTCATCTGACTTATTTCAGATCAAGTTTTTTATTTTAAAAAATACATATATATATGAATCACAACATTTATACAATACTAATCAAGTCAAAATATTTTGCTCCAACTAATTCAGCCATTTTGTTTTGCTTTGAAACCCAATTCCCACCCCATTGTCTACGTCTCAACAGTCTGCTAGGATGAGGGTTAAGTTTCCTCTGAGACTCTACAACTGCGTCAATGTGCTTGGAGGAGAGTGCTAACCATAGATACAGTTTTATGCAAAGGGTTTGGGCAGCCTTTGGGATTTTATTGATTTTTGAAGAGAAAAGAAGTAAACACAAGCTTCTAAAGCAAACTTTTGTAATGTAATTTTTTTTTGTAATTGTTTGGACAATAGTAAAAGCCTTAATTGGGCTTTAATCGATTTGTTAGGCAGGTTAAGAATTGTTATTAGACCAAGACCAGTCTTAGATACTGTACATGAGGGGCAGTGGTGGCTCAGTGGTTAAAGGCTCTGGGTGACTGATCAGAAGGTCAGGAGTTCAAGTACCAGCACTGCCAAGCTGCCACTGTTGGGGCCCTTGATCAAGGCCCTTAACCCTCTCTGCTCCAGGGGGCGCTGTATCATGGCTGACCCTGCGCTCTGACCCCAACTTCCTGACATGCTTGGGTATGCGAAGAAAAGAATTTCACTGTGTTATAATGTTGCCGTAAAGCAAAACAGCACTAACGGTAAATAAATAAATAAATAAATAAATAAATAAATACTGGATCTAGAGCATGTGACAATCACAGGACGATAAACCTCAGCGCTACAGTGAATATGGTCTAACGCCACTCGTTAGTTATATATATATTTTTTATCTTTTGGATGATGAAATGAAAAACAGTTCAGTTGCAATTGCTGTGTAACCCTTGGCTTAATTCCCTAAAGACCATCTACAATTGAATCTTTAAAAACATTTCAGTGCTGATTAATGAGTAATAAATCCACGTATGGTCTATTACATTACTTCTGATAAACGAATGTGTTATGGCCGCAACAAATTAAGGGCAAAGAGATCTGAACATTTTCTTGAAAACAGTCCTGTACACACCTCTAGCATAAAAAGACACCCACACACCAACATAGCCTGTGTCACATACAGATACTTCCTCCACACTGTTCATAATCATCACAAAGAGTAAAAGCAGACGCCTCCTGAGATTTATTACACAGTGGCTGATTGGCTCAGATATGGCTGTGTGCTGAAATCTAAAACAGCATGATTTCTTTTCCACCTATCTCTTATTCTTGTTAATAATAATAATAATAGTAATAATAATAATAATTGTCTCTTGAAGTCATGAGATGATAATCTGTGCATTAGCATAGGATGCAGCACAGCGCATGTTATGTTCATTAGTAAATAGCTCGCACCTGTAAACTACATAAAGAATAAAACACTTTGGGGCATGCTGTTACAGAAAAATAATCAACAGTATGGTTGTGTTTGGTTTAGTCTGGGTTAGTTTGAGTTATTCTTGTGCTTTGGTTTTAGTTTGGTTTGATTTAGTGTGGTTTGGGTTAGTGCGGTTTAGTGTGGTTTGGGTTAGTGTTTAGTGTTAGTGTTTAGTGTGGTTTGGGTTCGTGCGGATTAGTGTGGTTTGGGTTAGTGTTTAGTGTGGTTTGGGTTAGTGCGGTTTAGTGTGGTTTGGGTTAGTGTTTAGTTTGGTTTGAGTTAATGTGGTTTAATGTGGTTTGGGTTAGTTTGGTTTGGCTTCATTTGGTTTGGGTTAGTTTGTTGTGGTTTGGGTTAGTGTGGTTTGGGTTAGTGTGGTGTGGTTTGGGTTAGTGTGGTGTGGTTTGGGTTATTGTGGTTTGGGTTATTGTGGTGTGGTTTGGGTTATTGTGGTTTGGGTTATTGTGGTGTGGTTTGGGTTATTGTGGTTTGGGTTAGTGTGGTGTGGTTTGGGTTATTGTGGTGTGGTTTGGGTTATTGTGGTTTGGGTTATTGTGGTTTGGGTTAGTGTGGTGTGGTTTGGGTTAGTGTGGTTTGGGTTAGTGTGGTGTGGTTTGGGTTATTGTGGTTTGGGTTATTGTGGTGTGGTTTGGGTTTGGGTTATTGTGGTGTGGTTTGGGTTAGTGTGGTGTGGTTTGGGTTATTGTGGTTTGGGTTATTGTGGTGTGGTTTGGGTTATTGTGATTTGGGTTCGTGTGGTGTGGTTTGGGTTAGTGTGGTTTGGGTTCGTGTGGTGTGGTTTGGGTTAGTGTGGTTTGGGTTAGTGTGGTTTGGGTTCGTGTGGTGTGGTTTGGGTTAGTGTGGTTTGGGTTAGTGTGGTGTGGTTTGGGTTATTGTGGTTTGGGTTAGTGTGGTTTGGGTTAGTGTGGTGTGGTTTGGGTTAGTGTGGTGTGGTTTGGGTTATTGTGGTGTGGTTTGGGTTAGTGTGGTTTGGGTTATTGTGGTTTGGGTTATTGTGGTGTGGTTTGGGTTAGTGTGGTGTGGTTTGGGTTAGTTTGGTGTGGTTTGGGTTGGTTAGTGGGGTTTGGGTTAGTTTGGTGTGGTTTGGGTTAGTGGGGTTTGGGTTAGTTTGGTTTGGGTTAGTGTGGTTTGGTTTTGGTTTAGTGTAGTTTGGTTTTGTGTGGTTAAGTTTAGTTTTGTTTTGACTTGGTTTGGTGTGGTTTTGGTTTAGTGTAGTTTGTTTTAGTGTAGTTTGGTTTTGGTTTAGTGCAGTTTGGTTTTGATTTAGTGCAGTTTGGTTTTGGTTTAGTGTAGTTTGGTTTAGTGTAGTTTGGTTTTGGTTTAGTGTGGTTTTGGTTTAGTGTAGTTTGGTTTAGTGTAGTTTGCATTTGGTTTAGTGTCTTTTGGTTTAGTTTGGTTTTGGTTTAGTGTAGTTTGGATTTGTTTTAGTGCAGTTCGGTTTAGTGTAGTTTGGATTTAGTTTAGTGTAGTTTGGTTTAGTGTGGTTTAGTTTTGGTTTAGTGTAGTTTGGTTTAGTGTGGTTTAGTTTTATTTTGATTTGGTTTAGTGTAGTTTGGTTTGGATTGGGTTAATGTGGTTTAGTTTGGTTTTGATTTGGTTTGACTGGGTTAAGTTGTGTTGTGTTTAGTGTTTTCCTGGTGTTTCCATTCAAGTTTTCTTATGTACAAATTCAAAATGGGTGTGAAAAAATAGAAACCATACCTTTCTCTCTCTCTCTCTCTCTGTCCCTTCAGTGTCAAATGGTATAATTACACCTCTTTCTGTTGGCACTAAAGACTTGTAACCCAAGCCTTCTTTTGCCCTCCTGTCTCTCTCTCTCTCTCTCTCTCTCTCTCTCTCTCTCTCTCTCTCTCAGGAAAGCTCTGATGGACGTGTTGGTGGACTTGTGCGCTCAGTACCACCTGAATCCAGCTGAACACACACTGGAGCTGACGTCGGCTGAGGGCCAGCCTGTCTCCTTTAAGCCCAACACCATCCTGGGAACACTGCACGTCAGCCGCGCCCTCATCAAGGAGAGAACTTCAGAGGAGCGGGTACCCAGGAAACCCGCGCCCAAAGTGCCAGAGGTGAGCCGCATTTTATATACGACCAGCACTGAAATATTTTTAACATGAGCACCAAATGTTAATGTTGTGTGTGTGTGTGTGTGTGTGTGTGTGTGTGTGTGTGTGTGTGTGTGTAAGCGCTTTGTGTTCTGTGGACAAATAGCACTGAAACTAGTTTTGTTCACCACTTCCTGTTCGACGATAGACTGCATCGATACGTGATCTTTACACCGAATGCTGAATTAGAGTTTTACTAAGTAGCCTGACTGTCCTGAATGTCCACAGCATTGTTTAAACAGGCTGCTGCTGCATTTTTACTATCGTTTGCTGATTTTTTTTATTCTCTTCTCTTCTTCTTTATCTTCTTAATTATGTATTCAAGTAACAGTATCTACGTCCTTATTATTATTATTATTGTTGTTATTACTACTGATTACTACTATCGTACACACCTTTCAAAAATATATTACTTAATGATGTTGATAACGCATGACATAGTACTAACAGAGCTGATATCAGGGTCTAGTCAAGGCTTAGTCGACTTTGTTAAAGTGTCTGTCTGAAATCTGAAACGGAAAAATGATTATTAATGATGAAAGATTAAAGGTTATTAAAAAAGCAAAATTCTAGAAAGGTCTGCCATTGTCTGTCTGTTTAGTCCTGTGCTTTGCATAAGTATATACCCCCCAGGACATTGTCAACATTTTATATTGTTGTTATCTGGAATTAAAATGGGATTTGCCATTCGGCATAGACAATATGTCTGACATTTGAAGGTGCACGTGTTTTTTTTCTCATCCTCTTGGCTGTTTAGAATGTTTTTTTTTTTGTTTGTTTTTTGTTTTTACGACCAAATCCTGATCGTCTTGGACATGGTTTGCTAGCTCCTTGGTCTTCATGATGTTGTTTGTTTAGGTACGGTCTCTAACAAACTCTAGGTTGTTCCCGGTATTTAAATCGACGTCACATGACACTTTAATTGTTTAATGGCACTTGAGTCAACCGTGTGACTTCTGATGTTGACTTCTGATACTTATATGATGTGATTTTTTTTTTTCTCTTCTCCCATTTCCCACTACAAAATAGTGGACTAGTTCAATGGGGGTGAATACTGTAGTTTATAAAAGCCCTGCCACTTGCATTAACAGGTTTAGATAGAGTTCAACTTTTTTTATTTGATTTCTTAGTAGGTGAAATATTGATTTTGTCATAGTTATACGTTGTATTCTTGAACAATAAGGATGTATGACATTTGAAGAAAGGACCAGAATAAAAGTAGTTCTCGCGAGTTGGCCATGTACCTCTTGCTATTCCTTTTTTCTACTTTTGTTCACTAGAGTGCTTTGAGCAGTTTCAGAATAAGCGTCAGGAATTCGCTGAAATATGACTCCGAGAGCTTAATCAAACCTCATATTCCTGTAGAACAGCCGATTTTGTCTCTCGCTTTTATTCACGACTGCCATTGCATCAATACAGCGGCTCTTTTTGTTTTATTTTCTTTCTCCGAGACGCGTGAAGCCAGCCGAGATATTTTCACCCGAACTGCCATAAAACACTCGGTGCTTTCTTCCCTCTTCCGCATACATGAGCTCGGAGATGCCCGTGACTGACAAACCACGGCCAGATCGTGCTCTCGTTTTCAGAGCTCGAGCTTGCGGTCTCGTTAGAATAGGGCGAGCGCTTCCCTGCTACGAAATTAGGGGCATAGCGTTCTTTTCTTTTGTTCCGTTCGCTGTTGAGCTTTTGAGTTCATTTGGAATTACACGCATATGATGTACATTATCCAACATGTTCGGTTCATTAGTTCCTTTTTGTTTTGCATTTGCATTCAATTCTGATTCAGTCAGAAGATTGTAAGCTTGCTTCATCGTGTTATTTTGTGTAACTTCATCTCTGCCCTTTAAACTAACTCAGCAGGAAGAGCCGGCTTCTCCCGAACACACTCGAGCCAAGGTACAGTGGCCTCCACCTCTTCGTCTCGAGTGTCCATTTCTCTCTCTCACTCTCTGGAGTCTTCCCTCCTTCTGGCATGTGGTGAATTTTTAATGCCAGTCTTACCTTTAGTTACCATGCATTATTGCTGTCTCTCTGATGCTCGCTCTCTCTCTCTCTCTCTCTCTCTCTCTCTCTCTCTCTCTCTCACTCGCTCACTCGCTCACCCTCTTGCTCTCCTTCTGACCTTTGAGCTCGGCTGTCGTCATGACTACATGACATACTTGTGACTACACTCAACTCCAGAAGTTGCAGTAGTCGATGACTAGCCCCACATTCATGAGTGGGATTTTTCCAATCTCCTGTTTGTTACAATAAAGTTTTTTTTTTTGATTGCTTTTTTTTTTTGTCTTGTGTCGGAATATTATTTTTCCATCACTGTTATATACAATAGATAATAAAAAGTCTACACACCCCTGTTAAAATGGCAGGGTTTTTTGTGAAGTAAATGAATTTCACTAAGATCTATCATGTCAGGTCTTTTCCCATCTTTTAATGTGCAGATGCAAAGTATACAAATAAAGTGAAAAACAATCAGAAACTTTTTAGGGTGGGGGAGGTAGAAGGGGAACTTGTAAAAACTTACAATAACTTAGTTGCAAAATTGTGCACACCCCTAAACTAATACTTTGTTTTATTACACCACTCTGTCTTTTTGGGGTAGAAGTCTATCTGCATGGTGCATCTTGACTTGGTAATATTTTCCCACTCTTTCTTGCAAAAAACATACTAGAGCCAGTGCACAGCCCGCTTCAGGTCACCCCACAGAATTTTTAAGTTGGATTCAGGTCTGATCTTCTTTTAGTTAAACGGTTCCTTTGTTGATTTGGATGTATGATTTGGGTCATTGTCATGCTGAAAAGTGACATTCATTTTCATCTTCAGCTCACTAGGAGACACCTGAATATTTTGCATTAAAATCGACGGGTATTTGTGGATATTCGTGATTCCCTCCACCTTGATAAAATCCCCAGTTCTGGCTGAAGTAAAGCAGCCCTAAAGCGTGATGCTACCACCACCACGCTTCGCCATGAACCCATATCGTGTTCCTTTGTTGATATGCTTTTTTTGCGCCAAACATACCTTTTGGAATTGGTCTCATCAGACCATAACGCATTGTGCCACACGGCTTGGGGTGATTTTAGTTGGGCTTGGATGTTTTTTGTGAGAAAGGGCTTTGGTCTAGCCATCCTACCCCATAGTCCAGACATGTGAAGAATATGAGAGATTGTTGTCACATGCAGAGCGTAATCAGTATTATTAGTTATATATTCCTGCAGCTCCAGTTACCATTGGTCTCTTGGAAGCCTCCCTGGTAAGTTTTTGTCTTGTCCTTATGTAAATTTTTGGAGGGTTGTCCTGTTCTTGGTGATGCCACTGTGGTGCTCCATTTTCTCAACTTCAGTGTTCCATGGTCCATCTAATGTTTTGGAAATCTTTTTGCGCCCCTCTCCTGATCGATTCCTTTCAACAAGTGCATGCTTTGTCAGCTTTTCGCAGACCATGGCTTCAGCAGTCGGATGAATCCGAGAAGATCTCAAGAAGATCCTACAGAAACATTTGATCTGATGTTCATCAGAATAATTGCATTGATGACAGCTGTATGATAATTACTTTTGAACATGAGCTTGAATGAGATTTGGTTCATTCTGAACACAGCAACATCCCCAGTTATAAAGGGTGTGCACATTTATGCAAGCAGGTTATTGTCACTTTTCTTCTTTTTCCTATTTTCCTCTAAAATGTTTCTGATTATTTGTTTTTCACTTAATTTTTTTTATACATCTAAGGAGAGGAGCGTATAATTTGGACTGGGATTTTTTTTTTACACTCTATCTTGCAAATAAGTTGTCATGTTTGTGGAAGATTACATCTTTCATTGGTGCCGTTAACACGTGTACATGACCATGTCAATTTGCAATACTTTCTGGGGAAGTTCCCCTGATGTGTCTGTGTGTGTCTCTCTCTCTCTCTCTCTCTCTATATATATATATATATATATATATATATATATATATATATATATATATATATATATATATATATATATATATATATAATATATTTTATGTATGTATGTATTTTTTTTTTTGTGGGATCTCAATCCTTACTTGAATGACACTTGTACCTTTTAAAGTAAAGGAACGTCAACCAAGGGGATGTTGATGACAAGGCTATTAAATGCATTACTGAAAGCTCAACCTAACTTGGGCTCTCTCTCTCTCTCTCTCTCTCTCTCTCTCTCTCTCTCTCTCTCTCTCTCTCTCACTCACTCTCGTACAGAAGACAGTGCGTCTGGTGGTAAACTACCACCGTGGGCAGAAGGCAGTGGTGCGTGTGAACCCGCTCGTACCCCTGCAAAGCCTGGTGCCCGCCATCTGCCAGAAGTGTGAATTCAATCCTGCACGTGTGCTCCTGCTCCGTGACGCCGTCAGCCAGCACGAGCTGGACCTGCACAAGTCGCTCACTGAACTCAACATCCGTGAGCTTTACGTGCTCGACCAGGCACTGGGTAAGCACCAAAACACACACACACACAGACACATTGTGCATTTTAAATTGAAATATTTATATATGGCAAGACAGGACGATAGACAGATGGACAGAATGATAGATAGTCAGACAATATGATAGACAAACAGAATGATAGATAGACAGACAGAAAATAGACAGAAGGACATAATGATAGCTGGATAGACAGACGTTGGGTAGACAGATAGAATGGTAGACAGGCAGAATGATAGTCAGACAGACAGACTGACAGAAATCTAGACGGACAGAGAGATTGATGCATGGACAGACCGAAGGACAGAACAATAGATGGCTAGACAGACAAGAGATGGGTAGACAGACAGGACGATAGACAGGCAGAATGATAGTAAGACAGACAGAAAATAGACAGAAGGACATAATGATCGCTGGATAGACAGACGGACGAGAGAGAGACAGACAGGACAGAACGTACAAACTGAACAGACAAAATGATCGACAGACGGCCAGACACACAGAGCACTGGCGGAATGGACAGAACGATAGATGCACAGACATACAGAATGCTAGGTGGATGGACACATAGAGAATGACAGACTGACTGATGGACAAACAGAATGATATATGGACAGACAAAATAATAATTGGACGGGACTCAGACTTTCGAACTTGTCCACTGCTTTACTACAACGTAATTAAATGCCCTGTCGGTGTCGTTTCTATTCCCAGTTCTCCAGCCTAAAATGCTCTCGGCTCCTGTACTTAACTACTCAGGTATCACTCTCTCAACGTTGCTGCTGCTGCTGCTGCTGCTGCTGCTCAGTTGTCATACCGTCCGTAGTTGCTGCTTTTTGTGTGTCCGGTTAATTTGCTGTCTTTGCGAGCATTATTAACGCCCTGCCTTTCTCTTTTTGCTCATGCAACAAGCTTGAATTTGTTATTTATTTAAGTGGCATTTGTGGTTGCACTACTGACATTAATAACATGCAAATGAGCCCTCGAACTCACCTTTATACCATTTTTAATACAGGTCAGTCTCTTTGTCTCTGTATCTAATTAAGCCCTGTGCAATGGTTATAATTCTGTGCCAACATCATCCAAATCATTTTGGTCCAGTCTTGAAACGTCAACAAAGAGGTTTTACTATTTTTGCACAATTTCACCATTGCAGTGTGGGTATTTTGGCCATGTTGTGCAATCCTGGCCTTACAGTAGGACCCAAGACAGCCCTACTACTGCCCTAAAATCACTAAACTTATGGTTCTATTGTCTTTGATTGGACAGCGTATAATTAGTCTGTCTACGTTTAGTTTCGCCTACATTTTGGTCGTGGGAAGGCTGATTTTAAGGGTAAATTCACGTTCATTACTCCCGCAACTGGACGTACAACCATTGGTGGTGGTGGTGTTGCACTTGATTCCACAAAAGTCCAAAATAATCCACTTTGACGTTTGTTAGCAAATTATCTAATCTGGATGTTTAAAAAAATTAAACCTTCTATTGATGTATTTTACTTTGAAAGACAGGGAGGATCCCAACCCTGCTCGCCTATTTATACCAGCTGCCCCTGCTTATAGTGTCTCCACAATTGTTTACTGATATAAGTTGAAAATCTGGTTAACCGAAAGCAGTAGGGATAATAACACACCGGGACGAGAACAAGGAGCGTCCATTGTTAGTGAATAAGGAGTATCAGCTGAGTAGCCCTTTCATTAGTTCTTTATACTAGTTGAATAAAAATCAATTCTTCATTGTAAACTTTTGGACCCAACTGTACATCCAGTAGTTTTCATATTAATCTCGTGAGCTTCTCTATTGGTTGTTTTTTGTTTTACAGCTCATTGAGTGCAATACTAAAGCACAGATTGTGGGGAAGCTTGAAATGGATTTAGTGGTTGTAATTCGGAATTGGCAAAACTGCAGCGCCATCTACTGGAAGAGCAAAACCTCACCCAAATCAGTGTGGTTGGAATGTTGCAGGCCAGTCTCATTTGAAATTTGTAGGAAATTTACATCCGCTGAGTTTGCGATCATATTGTGGGCTGGAACGAAAAGCTCCAGTGTGAAGAACACGCGTTCCCTTAATGAGACTGTTACGAGGCGCAACACAAGAGAAATGCACACTGGATTGGGAAATTCACACTTAAACCGTTTGATTAGCTTTGGCTACATACTGCCTAACACATGAAGCTAAGTACAGCTTGATCAATGAATATCCCAAGATGCTTAAATGATAATGATAACGAGTCGTTACTGGTCACATATACGTTCGAGCACAGTGAAATTCTTTTCTTCGCATACTCCAGCATGTCAGGAAGCTGGGGTCTGAGCGCACGGTCAGCCATGATACAGCGCCCCTGGAGCAGAGAGGGTTAAGGGCCTTGCTCAAGGGCCCAACAGTGCGGCTTGAAACCCCGACCTTTCTATCAGTAACCCAGAGCCTTAACCACCAAGACACCTCTGCCAAGGGCATATTTTTCCCCCTCATTTGAATGGAGCTTCTCCACCGTATCTTATTATATCTTATTATAGCTGTGCTGGGAAACATCGCCACAAATTAAGAACATCATCCAAACATTTATGTTTGTTAGCCTCATTGTACTGTATGAATTCTAGCAGCATGTTTCTAACAAAGCTCTATTCTGCATAAGTGTGTTTTATGCTTTTGTACGAATCCACTACCAAGAACTGTTAATTTAGTCAGGTAGTAAATGTTTATTAAACCTTTATCCAGTTTATTTATTATAGCTGATGCAAACGTTTTTCATTCAAATGTTATCTACTGAAGAAACTGTTCAGAAAAAAAAGTCCATTTTACACAACGTTGCACTTGTGTAGCTGATCAACAAAGGCATGTTTGACATGTGTTGCTTATTTATCTTTGCAATTGAGCTACAAGACTAGCGTAGGCTAATCTATACTGTAAAGCCCTGTCTCGAGCTACACCCGTTTCTTCAGTGATGTCATACAGACCTGCTGATGTGGTGTAGGAGCATTAGGAGGCAGCCATCTTGGACAACCGAAACCTTTTTTTTTTTTTTTTTTTTTTAACCTCAGAGTAAAATGGCATCACTCTGCCCTCCTGGAAGTCTGAAGATAGAAATTATACTGGAAATCCAGAAGTGATGCAGATGATATTGTTTGATTTTGCAGCTAAATTTGTAAATGTAAACCATTCATGCTATTTTACACAAAAATGAGATGATGTAACCGAATGGTATGGAGAAGATTCTGTACATGAGCGCAAAGCATGTGCAGAAAACTTCCCATAGTGAAAAGCAAAGACTTTACTGCATTGCTCTTAGGTTGCTTGATCTCTTCAGTGACAAACAGCTGGGGGAAAAGTTCCTTTTCACACTTGGTATTGCTAATATACCAGTACAAGGTCCTCCCTACTGCATTCACTCAATAAGAACACCCTTTAAAAAAAAACAAATGACATTAACTTAACAAGGGGTCAAAATTGTAAATACTATGACTAAACCCTAAATGTTGGTACCTACGCAAAGCAGTCTTGTTTGAGATATATTAGTGAGATTAATTGATTATAAAACAACAACAAAAAAAAGTTCTTATTAGTGGACTTGACTGTGTTTATGTGAGTGGTCATTCCATTCGTTCCTTTGCTGCTGTTATTAGTTACAAATAGTGCAACTGTTTACATTTCAGCAGAGTCTCTCAACTCCGACGCCAGTGGAGGTGAAAAGAAGGGACTTCTGGGCTTGTTCAGCTTCAGTCGGAGGAAATCGAAGGTAAGGGATGTACACTAGTCATATGCCTGTATTATCTTTTAGCACCGCTTACGATATTACAGGTTATATTTTTGGGACCCGCTCACTAGTTTCACAGCTGAGATGTAAACAAAGCTGTCTAACATTGCTAGTTTAACTGTCTAGTAGTGTTTGATGGGATAACGACACGAGTAACATGGTACCAATTTCGTGAAAATGCTTTTTTCCATATTAAAGTCAAATAAAAAATATTTGTACAAATTTAAGTTTTATTATACATCCTTTTCACAGATATAATGAACTCATCCCGCAGTCATATTTTAATTACGTTACACGAGTACTTAAGTTGCTCGTCGCCGTTATTGCAAAAACTTCACACCTCAAATATGCATTTATGACTGTTTTGTTATTGAACTGTAATACAAAGTAAAAAAATAAATAAAACTTAGCTATGCTTAAAACATTCAAATGCTGTTTTTGTTTTTTCAATCGTTACAAATTTTGTGATTTATTTGTAACGGTTATCTATCACCAGTTTTTCATTACCCGTTTCCAGCACCTAGGTATTATTCTAGTACCCATGTATAAGGAACACACTAGTGCAAGCATAAAATCCCCTAATTAACAAATCTCCATTATTTTTTAGACTGAATGCTGTACATAGGATATAAAATGCTTTCCATTTCAAGTGGTCCAATGCATACTGTGCGACTGTTTTTAATTTTCCACAAACACGCAAGTTTTTTGCAGCAGAATGCTACTATAGAGGACTTATTTCTGTGAGAATTTCAGGTTCATATCTGGTCCCCCACCAGAGATACTCAACCTGGAAGTGAGGAACATTTTTAAAAAAAAATGCACATTCTTGCACCCATTAAAAATAATAATAATAATAATAAGAGAAATCTCAAACCTGAAATGTTCTGCATGCACACTTTACTTACCCAGATACCCCCTAAAAAATTTAAGTCCGAGACTCGAACCTTTCCCGTTATAAACTGACCCTAAAAGTGGAACTGTGATCAATCTAGAGCGTTACATTTGGACTTAAGTTCTAAGTCTATGGAACATGAATGTGCAAAATGTTTATATTTGTACATTTACCTCGTAACATGCTATAGAGATCGGTTTTTGTTCCAAGCAGCTAGGACCATCCTGAGCCGAGAAATTGAGGTTTCTGTAAAAAAGCTATATAAGCAAAATTTGTCGTGTGCCATGACGCAGACATGGCCGTCGGAGAAAAATTAAAAACGGCCACACGGTCAACTTTGCAATTATCGGAACACTTGAGATGTCTAGCGACCCCCAATGCTCAGTGTGTGTATCAGGGATCTAACGCAGTGCCATTAAATTTCTGTAGTACTCCAAATATCTGCATCTGTATTCAGATTTAGACTTGGAAGTGTTTTTTTGTTTTGTTTTGTTTTTTAATATGATCTCTACTATGCCCCAAGAAACACTGGATAACATTGGGAGGGGGGAAACCTCCAGAGATAGAAATGTCAGCATTGTGTGTGAATTCTAATTCTGACAGTTCCTCAACCCCATCTACATCTCTCGAGTTCCCAACTAGACACACGCAGCGAATAATGTACTATCCCGAGTGTGTATGTAGAAGCTCTTTGCGCTCCCTGTTTCAGACCGAAGAGTTCTCTGATGACATGGATCAGCGCGATGGCCGGCTAATGCAAAACACACACACTAACATCAATGTAAGTACTAACCCCTGTGTGTGTCTCTGTCCTCTTACTAACACAGATACATTCTGCCTTTCGCGATCTCTCTCAGTCAGATCATAAGCTTTAGTATCGATTGTGAGCTTTGTTCCTGAGGTTCTGTTAAAGATCTTGTCACTTCTTCTTACAATGTTTTGTGCTCTAAAGCCTCACCTTATACTTGCGTTTGAGCTCTTCGCGCCACCAGAGGGCAGTACTCGCACACAATTCTGTGGCGCATCAGGTGTACGACTGTCCAGTACAGTACATTATCGACCTGAAAGCCTGTGAAAAGTTGGAACATGATATATTAATGAATATTCTACTGGAGATTGGTGTTTAAGTTTAAAAAGATTTGGAACCAAGACAAATTGTTTGAATATCCTTGAACGATATTTGACGATACCACACACACCAGTTGCCTGTCCAGTTGATTTATGATCGTCGCCTCTATTCATTTCAGTCGTCGTTTCTTAAATCGATGTATCGATCCAAATCTTCCGATCGTTAGAGCCTGAAAAGGAGGTTTAACTTGTTTATAGATGTAAAATCAGCTTAAAAATAAAGCACCACCGGTCCTTAAATACATAGCTTGTTTTTTGTTTTTTTGTTTAGTTCAAAAAATACTTTTCTTTATTTAGTTCATTTTGAAACTTTTTGTGTTTTGTGTGTGTGGAAGTAATACCAATTAAATATACCGTGGAATTAAACACTAGAGGGTGTTGCAGCAGTGTGATGCGGCCTGATGCGAGGTGGCCTGATGCGATGCGGCCTGATGCGATGTGGCGTTACAGTTACACATCGATTAATCTTATACCACATCAACTTTCTAACTGTAACAACCTTTTTTTCCCGTTAAAGATTGTCACACCATACCTGTCGATTCTTTATACTGTAGTTACGTTAGACGTTCGTTCCTGTTATCACTTACTTATAACAGCTATAAACCGTCAGGTTCTCACCAGGTTCTCTCGCTTTAAATCAATAAGATAAAAAAAAACAGCTTGTCGTGTCATGTTGTCACTGAAGGACTTCTTCGTTAAATAAGTAAGTTGTCTTACAGAAAACATTAGCATATAAACAATTATTACATTCGCCTAAGGTTACTATATATAAAGGGCAGTGGTGGCTTGGCGGTTAAGGCTCTGGGTGACTGATCGGAAGGTCAGGGGTTCAAGCCCCAGCACTGCCAAGCTTCCACTGTTGGGCCCTTAACCCTCTCTGCTTCGAGGGTGCTGTATCATGGCTGACCCTGCGCTCTGACCCCAACTTCCTGGCATGCTGGGGTATGTGAAGAAAAGAATTTCACTGTGTTGTGATCCATAAAGATTCATTATGATTATATATTGTGCAGCCTTCAATAATGAGTTCCTGTATTACTATGTTGTTTCATTTAGTTTATTTACAGCACTAATACCTCAGTCTACATGCATTACATTTAAATGTAAACCTTGTGCGAGTTAGCATGACCGTGGTGCATGACGATAGCCGAAACCTACAGGACTTCCCGATTGAGACGGTACACCACAGTGAGATCGTTTTGCTTCGTATTGCGATTGCGAGGTATGAATAAAGTTAAAGACGGACCTGAGTTATTCAGACTAAAATGATTTACCGTAGGTTAGATGGCGCATGTGCCGCGATTAAATCAAGATACGCGAGATGAATTCGATTGGTCGGAATTTTTCCCAGTAGGAACAAAGCAACACGTTTAGAGACTGGAAATATTCCCACCATTAAAAGCATGATGATAACACTAACCTAGTCCTATTACTTATTTATCTCTTGTATTTCGATCGTTTTCTTTTGGTTTTTTTTGTCATGGCACACGTGCTACAAGGCCAGTATTGTTCATGACTGGTGATGACACACACACGCTCAGTGAAGCACTCAAGATCTTATCATATCTAAGCCACATGTGTAAACACCGTCTCATTGTTTCCTCCTAAAAGCCGAGTCGGGTCACACCATGTCCTTAAACACCTTCATGTGATTGTACTTCAGGTTCCTGGCTCGCTTTTGTGTAAAAATATCAAACTTCCATTTTAGAAGAATCCTATTCATCAACCAGGACGTGTCTAGTGTCTGACATCTGCTGCACTGGTTCAGAGGTGGCGCTACAAGGAGTGGCCCATGTAGCTCACAAGAAATGGAAGTTCGTGTTAAATACTTAGGGGTGTGCTATTATAGGAAAACCATGGGAAAGGTGATTAATTTCCCATAGCGGGAGGTCTCCCAGTGTTTCATTCCTTTTATTATACCACAGCAATTTTCACAACAATTCGAATTTTTCATTCATTAACAAATGGAATGTCACGTTTTTTTTCTTTTTTTTTTTTTGTTATCCGTTTCTAGATACATTTAATGTAATGGAACTTCCGTGACTCAAGTTCCTGTCATCAGGTATATTGTGTTATAAACAGGCGTTCCCTTACAATACGTTCTTCTCTCTCTCTCTCTCTCTCTTTTTTGAAGTTAATTTTTTTAAGAAAAAATTAAAAAGCTACTCATCATGTCACTGCGAAACCAGAAAGCTCTCCATTCTGTAGATTTGGCATTTCAAAACCTCTGCCACTGGAAACTCCTTCCATAAATGTTAAATGTTAGAGAAAGCTGTTTCTTTGTTAAATGGAGTGTTGTTTTTTTTAATTAGTTCGATTATGCGGTATGTCCGTCATACGAGTTGTTACTATAGAAACGAAGAACGCGTTAACATAAAGCCGAGATTTGAATCGCGGCCGGAACCGCGGTCAGATCTAGTGTTATAGAAAAACGAATCAACAGCTTCGGACCAATCAGAATCAAGAATTCAAAAAGAGATTTTTATTTGTTTGTTTGTTATCCTGACGATCGTTATCCCCGGGTACACCAGCCTCGTGACGCCACTGCTAGACAGTGTGTTGTCTGATCGGTTACGTTTGGAAGAATCCTACCTCCGTGTTTACCTCTAGCGTTAATCCGTGCTATCGTCATCTGGGTTTCGCGTTTATTTACGGCAATATGCAAATGAGGCGCTCGGGGAGTCCGCCAGCTGTCCGCAATGAAACAGCCAGAGATTTTCACTGTACAGCCTGTATATACTTTTCGAAGAAGGGGATCGTGTTCCACAGCTGTCTACTAAGAAGCAGCATAAACGGCACAAACAAGGACGTCACGTGGGAACAGTTTTTATAGCAGCTTTAACGCATGTCACTTGACATTTAACGTTCAGTCATACCTTCTAGCTTGCATCACGCTCAACTCCGCTGACCTCTATAACACACACACACAAGCACAAGTAAGTGTGCAGACATGTCTGTGCATGTTTAACCATTGTCTTTGCGTATGTTTGTCCTCCCTCAGGGTCTGTCGGCGGTCAGCGGCGTGTATGTAGAGGCTCGTCCCAACACTCTGGGCCAATCACAGTCGGCCATGAACCTCTCCAGGCTGTCTCCCAAAACGGAGCCTAAGAAACGGCGCGCTCCGGCTCCGCCTCGTCCTTCGGCTCAGACTCTCACGCAGACGCAAACGCAGTGCGGTTTGGCACCGGTGGTGCAGGTGAGAGCACACGCCTTACGCACACACACCTCAAAGAAAGATACACTCACACACATATAAAAGCATATACTGGGAATTGGTCATCTGCAGTAGTATTCAGTCAAGTGCAAAAGTTTGCATCCCCATAGTCTCTGGAAGGGGGAATCGTCCATTGGACGTTTTATTTACCAAAAGAAGAGTGACGTATAGATGGATAAAGATAGAGATCTAGCAGAGATTGTCTGTAATATCGCACCATTGTCCATTTTTGTTGCTCGTTAAAATGGAACGACCGTTTTGTCAAGTACGTAAATAAACAAACAAGCTAGACTTATCTAGTCTAGATAAGTGTGCAGACTTTTTGTGGGGTGTTGGGTGTCAAATTAGTCTTTGTCCATTTAATGGCATTTTTATAAGACGGTGCTCAGTTAAGTCGTTAAACAAACTATCAATAAAGCCGAAACAAAACGCCGACCGTTACACTAGAGCCTCTCTTGTAACGTTAGTTTGCGCTTCCTTACAGGAAATGCGGTGTTAGGAAGACGCACCTCATCGTCCTGGCCTTCCACATTGTGCAGGTGTGTTAGTTCCATATGTATGCTGCTCTTCTCGCCGTTCTTTGGGTCCTGAGGAAGAATGTTCCTATGGGCTGTGCGTGAGCAAGGGTTAATAACAAACGTATGGAGAGGAAATACATCATCACTCAGTAGTCAACCACGGCAGTCTGCCTCAAATAAACGGAGTGTGCAAAACCTGCACAATTATTGCTAAGAATTCGACTAGCAGCTGTAGATTTGATGTTAGGAGGTGTAGGAAGAAGTGTGTGCATAGTGAAGCATTACTGCAGCACTGAATTCACCAGTGGCGTAGCACTGTCAGGGCAAAATTTTTCAGCTGTACCCAACAAAGCAGGGTCATTTAAGACCGTTAAGCTTGCCAGCCTTTTAAGACCAGGAGCTTTCGCCTCCTCAACCCTTGACCTCCAGTCAGATCTTTCGGAGACCGGTCCATGCATGGCTGTGGCGTAATAAAGTGAACGCTGATCTACTGTCAAACAGATTCTTGGCTGTTTTATTGGTTTCCGATTCCCCCCCCCGAGTTTCCACCGGTTCGCGATGAGGCAAAAACGGAAGACTAACTGACTTTACACCCTACCTACAAATCACACGTTACATCTATTTGTAATAGATGCTAGGTTTGCAGCCTCAAGACTTCTAGAAAGCGGTTGCGCCATGTCCGCGTGCGCCCTCGTGTAATCTGAGCGCAGTCACATGAGGACAGCTGCTGCCTCCTAGCTTATTTTAGCCCACTCACTCACTCGCACAGCTCGGCTCACAGATCGTCTCCAAGGGCCAGCTGATCGTCACATACATCAGATTGTAAGCCTGATCATGCCATTCTGAATGGATTCCTGGTCCAAACAAGACGTTCTTGCAAAAGTTATGCTGTATATAAAGGCATAAAATACCACATGTACGAATTACGTTTAAAGAGCTTTCAATCGGAGTAGCTTGCTTTCTTTTTACAAGTCTGCTTTTTAAAAACATGTTCTTTGAAATAGTTGTATTTCACTTCATTACATTTTTATTTGTATAGCATTTTAAACAACGGAAATCGTCCCAAAGCAGCTTTACAGAAATATATCATTTCAGGATATAAATTTTAAATGTATAAATTTATCCCTCATGAGCAAGCCATAGGCAAGGTAAGATGGCAAGGGGAAAACTCCCTGAGATGATATGGGGAAGAAACCTTGAGAGGAACTCATAATCATCTGGGTGACATCGGATAGTGCGATTATAAATAATTCCCTTCTGTAACTGTGAACTACATGGTCAAAACGGGGCAACCTGGGACATCACTCCACCATCAACAAACCTGAGTGAACGTGTCAGAGTGGGGAGGCGACAGCATCCAAACATCCCAGTTCACCACAACACTCTATGGCCGTGAACGCTCTAGATCTTGAAAGCTTGACCAAGCAGATACGTTTTCAGCCTAGACGTAAACACTGAGACTGTGCCTGAGTCCCGAACGCTACTTGTAAGGCTGTTCCATAGCTGTGGGGCTTTGTAAGAGAAAGCTCTTCCCCCTGCTGTAGAGGTACCAACAAATATCCTGCACCTTTTGATCGAAGTTGGCGTGGCGGATGTTGAGGCTTACCTTATCAGTGGCTTGCAACTTGCTAATCTAAGTCTACCATCCCAAGTTGATGGTACGGAGAAATATCCAATCATTCATCATTTTCATCATTTCGCCTCTGTACACCTCCTCAATGGATATGAAATGAAGCAAACAAGATGTGATTGATGTGTAGACTTTCACTCAAATGTGATTGGACAAACTAACAATCATAAATATTAGGATTATTTGTAATACTTGGATGCAAATCCTTTGCAGTCAATGGTTGCCTGCAGTCTGGAACTTATGGACATCATCAAATGCATTTTTACCCAGGCCCAGTTGGTATTGGATAACTATTTTAAATAACATTATCATTTAAAAATGGTATTTTGTCTTTTCTCAGGTTGCCTTTGTTTTATTTTCTGAAACGATTTATTACGGGACGTACACGAAAACAGAAGAAATCAAGATGGGGGCAAATACTTTTTCACAGCACTGTATGTACTCCGCAGTAAAGTAACTGGTTCCTTGGAACAAATCAAACGTCCTTATGCGTAGTTGCACAAGTGGTGGTGGTGTTGGGCTATGAGTATTTGTTCGTGGGTGGATAAGTACATGCTGAAGATTGATTGAAACTGAAAAGAAGGAGTTAATCAAATGTTCCAGCTTGAGAGCAGGGTACAGGACAAAGTAATTAAATAGCTTGGCTTTAAGCAGGAACCTGCTTAACTTTTAACATATTCATCATGCCAGTATTGCACAGGATTACAGGGAGTGGGGGTTGGATCTTCTGAAGTGAAAACTTCCCTCGGGACTCTGTTGAGAGAGCTTTTATTTTAGAAGGCATGATATTATTTTAGAATTTTATTTTAAACTGACACAAATCAAAATACACACAGTGTAATTTACACCGAGTGCAGCCCATCCACCTACTCAGAGTTGGGGACACCATGTTAGTTCACTTCCACTCTTACACATTGTCTGTCCACAGCCAATAAGAAACTAGTGAGGAATAATGACTATGTTTAAAGTATAATTTGTCAAGTATGAGTTATTTGAGGACCCTCAACAGGGTCCTCAAATACTGTTACAGCCTTCCCTTTCATCCTTCACTCCCTTCCCTCCTCCTTTACTTACTTGTGGTCTGCTGCATTGTCTGTCTTCTTTCCCATATCCCTTCTGTTTGTACCCCACCCCCCCTCTTTCCTTTCTTTTCTTTGCTGTAGATGTACTGTTGTAGTTTGGGGTGAAGGGTGACGTGTGTGTGTGTGTGCGCTGTAGGAATGAAGTCTGTACAGTACATTTAAATATGCATCTACTGGGAAGGTGCTGCTGGTGGGGGGTGGGGGTGTTATTATGAAGTTCAGCATGAACTTTACCCTAGAAAAAAATCCTCCAATAACAGGAGGAGGGGGGGAAGTTTGCGGATAGTTCTTAACAGAGAGTGATTGCATCCTAGGATTTTTGAACTCACAATGTTTCAGTCATTTTTCATTCTAAAATTAATTTGTCAAATAATGACAGGGAGCCACGATTGATGCATTGAGCAGGTATGGATTTTAAGCATCTATAGCTTGCAACCAGAAACCTGTTCAAACCTGTGGCCCTAACAGCACATAACAAAGACCTTTGAGAGGCTGGGTATTTATCTCACCTTCGACCACTGGTTAGGACAACGATGGACCCCCTTGCAATTTGAGTATCAGGATAGCATTGGAGTGGATGATCTAGCAATCTTCCTGAGCAGCGCGTACTCCCATTTAGACAACACAAGCAGCATAGTGAGGCATCTCCTGTGTATTCAACCCCATACAAGTTGTGGTGTTTGGGTAGAAGGATGCAGGTGAACAAAACCATCATATCATGGACAATGGACTGTCTTATTGGCAGAGCACAGTTTGTGTGACTCACAGATGTGTGTCCCACATAGATTTGAGCAGGACAAGGACCCACTCACCATTCTCTTTGGTTGTTGGTATCAGTACACTTATGAGCAACATTGTACTCAATGTGTGCTCTTGTTTATCGTCAACCTGGAACTTGGGAGTACCCCCAAACCCAACAGAGATCATACCCTGTAGGGATATATGGCCGACTACAACTAGTCCATACTAGTTTCTGCCTTACATTTACATTTTACATTTATTCATTTAGCAGACGCTTTTATCCAAAGCAACTTACAAATGAGAAAATACAAGCAGAGTGATACATCAAGCGGAGAACAATACAAGTCGTGCTACAATACAAGATCCATTAATTGACTTCCAGGTGGGGTTGGTGTTTTAGGGGTTGGTTACGTGCTCACGGAGGTGGGTCTTTAGCTGTTTTTTGAAGATGGTGAGAGATTCTGTGGTCTGGATTGAGGTTTGAAGTTCATTCCACCACTGAGGAACAGTTAGTGTGAAGGTTCTGGAAAGGGACCTTGAGCCACGCTGAGTATGCACTACTAAGCATTGGTCGTTAACCGATCGCAGATTGCGTGAGGGAACGTAAGCCTTCAGGAGAGTGTTGAGGTAGGGGGGTGCTGTTCCAGACAAGGTCTTGTACGTGAGCATCGAGGCCTTGAATTTGATTCGGGCAGCTACAGGAAGCCAGTGGAGGGAGATGGAGAGAGGTAGTGTCATGCACATGTTCTTAAGGGGGGGGTGGGATCTTGTGAAAACTTCTCTCAGGACTCTATTGAGAGAGCTTTTATTTTAGAAGGCATGATATTATTTTAGAATTTTATTTTAAACTGACACAAATCAAAATACACACACGCTTATTTACATCTAGTGTAATTTACACCAAGTGCAGCTCATCCACCTACTCAGAGCTAGGCGGGGGTGGGCATCTACTGTGCCACAAGGCCTTTTATAGTTCATATGAAATTGATGTATATGCAAATATCTTGTTTTCTTATCATGTTTAAGTTGTTGTGGCACCTCATGTTTCATTTAAAGTGTAATACATTTACGCTCCTAAGACACCATGTTAATTAACTTTCCACTCTTACACATTGTCTGTCCCCAGCCAATAAGAAACTAGTGAGGAATAATGACTATGTTTAAAGTATAATTTGTCAAAAATGAGTTTTTATTAAAACCTCAACAGGGTCCTCAAAGACTGTTACAGCCTTTCCTTTCATCCTTCACTCCCTTCCCTCCTACTTTCTCCTTGTGGTCTGCTGCATTGTCTGTCTTCTTTCCCATATGCTTTCCTTTATTTTCTTTGCTGTAGATGTACTGTTGTAGTTTGGGGTGAAGGGTGACGTGTGTGTGTGTGTGTGTGTGTGTGTGTGTGTGTGTGTGTGTGCTGTAGGAATGAAGTCTGTACAGTACATTAAATATGCATCTACTGGGAAGGTGCTGCTGGTGGGGGTTAGTATGAAGTTCAGCATGAACTTTACCCTAGAAAAAAATCCTCCAATAACAGGAGGGGGGGGGGGGGGAGTTTGCGGATAGTTCTTAACAGAGAGTGATTGCATCCTAGTATTTTTGAACTCGCAATGTTTCAGTCATTTTTCATTCTAAAATTCATTTAAAAATGTAAGGAAGTAAACCTGCCACCCCATTTTTTTTTTTCCCCTCCGGTTACTCCAGTTTCCTCCACCAGTCCAAAAACATTCATTGTAGGCTGATTGGCATTTCAAAATTGTCCGTAGTGTGTGAATGTGTTTGTGACTGTGTGTGTGGGTTGACACCCCATCCAGGGTGACCCCCGCGACATGCCCAGAGTCCCCTGGGACAAGCTCCAGGCTTCACCGCAACCCTGTGTAGGATAAGCAGTACGGAAAATGGATGGATTTAGGCACCGTGTTACATTGTATGTCTCAGGTGTTCTTTATGACAAATAAGCGTAACATATACTGGATTGTTCTGGGTAATTCCAACTGAGATTGGACTACGATCAAATTAAATATAATAATTTTGTCATTTTATTTATTACATGTTAAATGCAAATGAGAGCGCTTTCAGGCAGTCACTATGTTGCCTAAAGATGTCTAAAACCTTGCTGGAGAAGTATGGTTTCCTTACACATTGAATGTCACGCCTTGATCAAGTAGTTGCTACGTACGGTGGTGAAACACGGACATCAGTACACAGTTTGTAATCAGATACCGGCTGTCAAAATGTCCACAGAGAGTGCGTACACCATGAGATAAACGGATGAAAGAAATGGGTTCATCTGTTCTCAAAACGTCCTTTTCATCTTTCCTAGACAAAACCGAGCTCACCAAGTCAGCTGAAGAAACGGCAAGCCCCGCCTCCACCACCCACCGTGCATCCCACCACCTCCTCGCCCGCTCTCGCCGTGGCTGCTGCCCGGGTACCCAGCGCCGCGTCGGCATCCGACAACTCCATGTCTGATCTGAGTCACAGCATTGAAGACTCAGAACCGGCTGCCTCCATCTGCAGCAGCTCCAGCAGCGATGCCGCCGCTGAATCCAGCAGCCTGGCTGAGGAAACCACGGCCGAGCCGGCCATCGAGTTCGCATCGGGCTTGACCTCCAAGGTAGAACCAGTTCCAGAACTGAATCAACAGCCGGCACGCAGAGGCTTTGTTAAGCGAGAGCCTGAGGAGACGGAATCTGCACTGGAGCTTAAAATGGACGAAGTGGAGAACAACCGGCACAGCGCGATAGGTTTGTTACAAAATACCTCTATGTCTAGCTGTACTCGTTTGGTCAACATTCAACAAACAGACATGCCCTGATCCTGATTAAAAAGCAAGCATGATCTTATGACGTGCCAACTTATCCAGCTACTCAACATCTTATAGTTATCCAGATAGCTGGGCTAATGTTAAACCATTACGTTCATTCCAGTGCTGTAGAAATGGGAAAAACAAAGATTAGTCGTGATGTCACATGATCAAGTTTGTGATCAGTTAATCCAGAGACGATAAAATCAGGATATGGCATGGGCTTTATCTAGATCGTGTCTCCTAACATTTTACTCACAGTAAGTGGACAGCATCATAGCTGTGCCAAAAACACAACTAGTCTTGTTTACACAGGATTATCTGTGCCAATGCGTTGTCATTTTACTCTCAGCTTTGTTTACAGGATTCCCATGACTGTAGACATACTGTACATAGAGTTCTTGTTACACAATGTTTTTATTTGAGCTGGCCAATTTCCTGCAATGAGCCTGAGGGATAAAGACCACTGGCAGCTTTTCCGAACATAATGAGCATGAAAAGATTTCTCAGAAAATGTAGGAAATATGGTATATGCGAGCACCTGCTTAGAACACAGTACTAGCAATCAACCATTTAGGAAGACCGAAATTCATCTTGTTGACATTTTGGCTACGCCTTCATCAGTCTTCATCAGGCCTGACTCGGGGCAGAATTTTCTCTCGGCAGGTTGAAGCCTGTTCTCTCAGAGAGAGAGAGAGAGATAGAGAGAGACAGAGAGGTCAGCCAGAAGACTATATTGTGCAACTGACAGCACTGACACAGATACAGAAACGCCACCCAAAAATTTTCCTGACCCAACTTTTACTGGGCAAATCTACAAACTCTCACTTGCAATAACGTACAACTGTTACATCAGCCTTGGGGTGAAGCATGACTTGTACTAAGCATGTCAAATAGCGTTTTGTTTTACTGTGTGTATTAATCATGTACTGATGATTTTTTTGTTACACGTTGTCTTAGAGCACGAAGCACTAAATAAATACCTCTTTTTGTTTTAAGAAGGTTGGCCGACACGTATCACATGGCCCTGCTCTCTCTTGAACTAACTCTGCGAGACCCGTTCCGTTAATTCCACAAATTCACTCAAAATGCAGCTTTTTGCTTGTTCCCTGATATTAGTTGCTCTACATATTTATGTGTATGGAGCGTCAAGTATTGCTTCTGGAAGAGAGCCGTCGTAATCATGAAGCTAGATGATGAGTAGATCTAGATCTCTCTGTCTATTGGAATAAATTCGAGGCAGTAGTAAGAAAATATTTCGAGGTAGGGTCAGGGTCAATCATTAATGCCAATTTTAAAGGTTAAGGAGCTTGATCACGGGACCAGCAGACCGACAGTGCTGGGATCTGAACTCTCATGACATGACGACCTTCTGCTCAAGCCTCAGCTACTGAGTTACCAGTGCCCCTATGTATTGGTTAATGCCCAAATAAATGGTTACATGACTAGTAAAGGTGTTCCATTTTGGAAACCCCTGTGAAGCCTTTATGATCGAAGAGTTCCTCGGTTTTTCCTGCCATAACTGAAAATGAAACATCTACAGTATATTCGTCTTGTCCCTGTTACTATTTAGATGAGCAGTCTAGATGACTAGCTAGTGTGTCTGAGTTCTGGGGGATCGTATACAGATTTAAATGTAGCCACAGGCTGAAACCAGGTGTTATTGTCAAGAGGAAAATTTTGTACGGGAGGGTAAGCGTTCACCTAGCTATCTTAGCTTGCTGGCAAAACAGTATATTTACCAGATAGGATACTGTTCACTATTTTAGAGGTTGCCCATGGATGTTTACCTGGCGTCATTTTGAATATATTTTTTACTGTGTGATGTTTTGAATATTCGAATAACTGTAGTTGGTGGAATATGTATTGCTGACATATCATAAAGGTTTCTCTGCAATATCTGACTGGAAATTAAACAAGTAATTAGTATGTATGTATTTGCGTTTCTATGAATGCTGGGTAACAATCAGTGGGGGGAAAAAGATGTATTCAGGGAATAAGATGCCACTAGTGAGAGCAGTTCTGGAAAAAGGCCTTGTGGGCCATTTCAGGGCCACAAGATGGACTCCGTGGTCTGATTACTGAAAGCTGTGCCGAATCAGCAGTAGAGGCAGAAATGCATAAAGTAGACAGTGAGGCCAATTGTGGGCCAGTGCGTCTTGACCTTGCAGACTGTCCAGCTGTGCACCAGAGAACCACAGTGAGGTTTTGCATCGGCAAAGAGTTCCAGATGTGGTTTGCCAATTGTCTACCAGATCTGGGACAACAATTCTGTGTGCAGCTGGCACTGTCTGTCTCAACCGGATGTTGATCTCAGTGAGCCTAACTATGGGTGGGGCCACCTGAGGAGTTTTCGTGCAAGGTGGAGAACGCCATTCGACCTCATGCCTCCCTGGTGACTGATGTATCTTGACTGTCACGACTGACCAGCGGCATACAGAACAAATTGCATCAGATTAATTTCTGGACAATGCTGAAGTCAGAGTTCAACTCTCAGTTCCCTGTCAAACGGAATGTCTCCCAGATGTGGTTATAGTAGACGTAGACATCCTCAGATAAGGAGTGGATCGGACCATCTGCTGAAAAGTGGAAGCTTCAATTGGGTGAGGTTCAGGAGTGTTTAAAAAAAAAAAAAAAAAAAAAAAACAAGGCTAGAAGGCTAATGGGGGAAACCAACCAATGGGGTTCTGAATGGTTCCAAAAACTACAAAGTACACACAGTGCAGCCGGAAGAAAATGAAGTGAAACGATGAGCAGTCTTATCGCCATAGTCACCAAAGTCACAAGCTGTTGTGCATATAGCTGGACATGAGGTCAGACTTTTATGAGGTAAGGAGAAGAAAGGGAACAGTGGCCATATGGCAGTGGTATTCAAATAAAATTCATATAAAACTTTGTGACTTTGTCAAAGGTCTTGGCATGTGTGCTCAGGTGCTCAGGTGATTCTTGTCATGTGATTCTTACCATGCCTGGCAGTTCAAATAGACCAATAGGCAGTTGGTGAAATAGAACTGCATATGATGTTGGTAGCTAATGAGAACTGTTGAAAAGTCTGGTGTTTCTTATCTTCTGCAGGAAAAAAATCTAATTGTATTTTGAACTCCGGCAAAAGCTTGGAAATCTAGCCAGAAGCAAAGGCAATATAGACATATTATTTTCAGTATTCCTATTCATTCTTTCTTTATTTCCTTTCGAGCAAAGTTTGCATGATGTGAGTTAACAATGATGCGTGGCTTACACGAGCTTGAAAAGGCTAGTGTGGCCGTAAAGACGAGGTTGCCGTGCTAACCGAAGACAGGCGTTAAAGCTAATGATGACGCTCTTTAGATTTTCTGGCATCCATCCATCATCAGCGCTCAGCCGTGCTTAGTCAGCAGCATTCAGGGTGATCGTTCAGCGCCAGGAGGACATGACTCTGCCCTTGGGGACGAGCTGCAGCGTGCGTATGAGCTCTGAGGAAGGAGAGATTAAGATGATGGATTTGCCTGCTGTCAGCAAATCACAGATAAAGACTGGCTGAGGTGACGCAACTACCTTTAGCATTACCGCGCTCTCGGGATCAGGAGGTGTTAAAAGAAACATGGTTGGTTTTACAAGGAGCACATATAAATTGGTTGGATAATAAAAATGACAAAGATTTGTCAAGGAAGTAGGACTGTTATGATCTATGAACTCTGCAGCTCCATTTCACCCCTCCTAACCACCAGGGGTGGTGAGGATCATTTGAATACCGTCTTGTCTGCTTGCGCACACATGCCGGGACCTTCAACAAAGTCATAAAGTGACTGCCTGATGTATTATGTGATATAAATCTTGTTGTCATGTGACTATCCTTCACTTCCTTCTTCTGGACAAGATGCATGCAGGTATCCAGGCAGAAGTATACTGCCATATTTGGGTGGCTAGATCCCACCGTGTGCCCCCACCGAGGAGCAAGCCATTCAGACATATCCCCCGGTCCTCTCATATTTCATGACATTTGGTCTCATCCCATTGTAGATTTAGTCCCTCTTTTGCTGTTATAATAAACGCCACTCTTCTGGGAAGGCTTTCCATTAGATTTTGGAGCGTGGCTATGGGGAATTGTGTCTATTCCGTCACCACCAACACTGAACTTGTGAGTGAAATGGACGGTCCAATTTATGGTGTGCAAGCCTGATATTAATATTTCTCAGTGAGTTGTTGTTGTTGTTGTTTATTCATAAGTAACAATATAAGATTTTTCAAGCACAGGTCTGTGTGTGGACTCAAACTTTGGACCCTACTATTGGTGGAACTCCCTTTTCTCTCCTAACCAATTCCACTAACTGCACTGCTAACTTTGTAGCATGTAACCTACCAATCAAACCCAATTGGGACCACTTCACAGAAGCTGAGGGAGCTAGACATCCACTTGGGAATGACTTCACACTGTAGATCTCCGCCTTTTGACCTCAAACGCATCCACAGCCTTGTCTCCGTCTTCCTGACCAAAACTCGAACAAATTTCTAAGAATTCTGGAACCACCATGAACAGTTTCATTAGATTCCACACTAACGAAGTTGTAAGTGATACTTTGTGTGCTAACCCCACCCTGATCCCGGCATTGTTTCAGTACAAGTTGGCTCATGTGAATTCTTATGAATTCACTCCTAATCCAAAGCATCGACTGGTTTCTTATTTATCCACTGCCTGTTTTTTTTTTTCTTTCTTCTACTTACTTATCTGCTGGTCACCTGCTGCCCTTCCCTTTTGGGTGATAGCTACCAATCTGGGATGGTGAAGGCTAACACATGCTTGTCCAATGCCAAGCTCATTGCTTGGCATTAGAAAGCTGAACAGGTTTAAAGGAGAGCACTAACTGCCATTCTCTATATATAAGATAATAGATGCCACTGATGGTGAAAGAGGAAAGGCTGCCTTGCCACTCCAAAAGCAGGGTCAATCATGCTCTGTTTCTGGTCTTGGTCATGGCTAGCACATGATCAACTACTCCCAACGTAGCACTGTTTGTCACTGAGAACTAGCCTCAAAAAAGTTGGCGAGCTGGTTCCAGGGCTGTATAACAATGGTGCTTTGATCAAATACTACACTGTACCACTGTCTGAAGGTATCCAGACGATTCACGCCATCGCACTCTCTTTGACACCTTGGCATGCATGGCTGTGGAGTCATCAGTTCAGTCTCCCAACATTAAGGTGATGCCTTTCCTCAAAAATCTACACTAGTCACTAACCGAGCGACAGCAGGCGCAGGAAGGTACAGTACATAGTCTTAGTAGGGTTTTAGCAAAGTAATTCCACCTTCGTTCCGGACCAAAGAACGCAAAGCAAAACAATAAGCGCTCGCAGTCCGAGATCCTTAATAAGCGCCACGTGTTCCTTTGCCTTCGTTTATTACTGTGAAAAGATGTTCCATTCAGAAGTCTTCTATCGTGTGGGTTGGCAACGTTTACGCGCGCAATTATGTCAAGGCTGAACAGAAATTCAGCCAGCGGGTCAGTCTACCCTCATCGCTTCCTGACTTTATTTTTTTTGAGAAAATATGCGCTGAGACGCATGCATACCAGCACGTTCAGTTTAAGAGAAACTTGAAATGTGCTGTTATTGTGAGTCAATAATGAGACAATCATAGACAAAAAGATATAGTGAGTATAATGTTAATATTTCACTCTACTATATTACTGTAGTCTAATCTAGACATCTTTCTAGTCTCCTGTTGTTTTTTCTTTGCATTTCTCCTAAACAGCTGGGGTTGTTTTTGTTTTGTTTTTTTCTTTTCTTCTTCTTCTTTCCTCTTACCTTTCCTTCCTTTGCTTCTCTTCTGCTTTCATTCCTCTTACAGTATACTGCTGCACACCCGTCCTGCTGCACTCTGGACGCCGATGAACAGACATCTCAGCCAGTCCCTCACTTCTCTTGCCTCGCTTCATCCTCCTTCTGCCCACGCTCGGTTCTGTTTTTCTGCTTTTTGCCTTCCATTATTTTATATCCATGTTTGTGTTCTTTAATGAAGCACATTTGTTTTCACAAGTGTTTTTATACTGAGGCTCCTGGGGTTGTGCTTTTGGTGGTTTTTGGGGACCCAATGACTGTCAAGTTTGATTGCATGTGATTTGGGTGATAGATTTTGAGGGGATGAAGGTTTGTTTGTTGGTTTCATGTTTTTGCTGGTGAATGAGTATTGAGGATGACCGTTTTTACGCCCGAGAGAAGAGAAAGTGATTTAAGATGGTGCCGTTGTATGCTGACTAAATTGCGTCACATGTGGAAGAGAGGCTATGGCCTTCACAACCCAACTCATTAAGCCAGTAAGATTTGAGACATACGGTATATCTATGTTCTACTGTGGAAACTGAAGTAGGAAATTGGAAATAGGAAATGCTGCACCTGCCCTAGTGGATGAGCCGGCACTGGGGTGCAGTGACATACCAATTTTACAAACAAGACTGCTTCAATATATATTTGGTGTTATTTCAATTAAGGTTTTGCATGAAAATACAGGTTTGAGTATGCTGTCGGAACAGCGAATGTCTTTTAGCTACAATTTCATGAAATCTTGAACTCCTATCTTTTGGGACGCAACGGAATCTCTGTTGATTTCACCTCTGGTGGGATTGTGAATCCAGTTACCCAAGGGGGCGTGAGCAGGCGACCAACTCTCAGCAGCACCAATCGTCTGCCATTTCAGACGTCTCCAATTAAGATGTTTTCTTTTGAACGATCCAGAAGAGTTTGTAGAGATTTTTCTGTTAGCATGAATGATGTGTATGGGTTTTGGGGTTTTTTTTCCCCCTCATCACGCTTACTTAGAGACGCACCAATACAAAATTTCTCAGCCGATACCGATAACCAATTATTCAGTGATATCGGCCGATACCGATACCAATAGTTCTGCCTTTTATACCTTCTTTTAAATGAATAATAATGAATTCCACGATTCTGAAGGAAATGCAAATAAAAACTTTATTCTCTCCATTTCAACAAGTGGTTTCACAGTAACTGGTCTCATCAACAGAACACACATTACTCTAATTAACATTAACACATGAACTCAAAGTAAGATTATTAACTTACTGAATATTATTAATTCATATTAACATTGACTGAATTCAAAAAATCCTCCTGTTAGTCTCGCATTCACTCTCCACAAACAAAAACATTTCTACTCCATCATTAACATCAAACTGGTCAAATATAATATCAGCTTTTTTAAATATTAACATTAACTGGATATGAAATACACTACTCTACAAATATATTTTTCTGTGATATATATATATATATATACTGTTTTTGTCAACTCATCTTCATTTAAATCTTTCAGCGGTGTACTGGCCCTGTAATTCAGCGCGAGCAGCGTGGGGGGAAAAAATTATTTAGACTCTGTGCCGAATCTCCCGCTTCACTGCTGCAGCGTCCAGTGTAACATTTTACCGATGCAGAGATTACAAACTGCAATTTTATCGTCATTCCACACGAGAGACATCATCTTTACAAACAGCACGAAATCGATGTGTTTTCCCGCCCTCTTTTGATTGACAGGATATAATCGGCCTTGATCACCGGATGAAAAACCGCCTTTATCGGCCGATACATCGGTGCATCTCTACCCTTCCTTTAAATCAGTCAGTTTGACAAGAATGCGACACAGAAAAAGTGCCTTGTTGCTTTCCCAAACGGAACAATGGCGTGATTGTACTACCATGCGTTTATTAAATGACTGAATGCACAATCCGTTAACCTAGACTCTCTGGCTCCTCCTGTCGCGCCAGTTGGAAAGCCGAGAAATGTTGATAAAACTGCCACTCAACACACCAGATAAACACTGAGCCCAAAACTGAGACATCACTGTCGTAGAGGTGTTCTCGTCGTGACGGTGGCATCAACTTGCGTTAACCAGTCCCGCGGACAAGCGAGCACTCGTCCGACGTCGGGGTTAAATCACGAGCAGATTGGAATGAGTTTTAAAGAGCCCGACGGCGGTAGTGTGACATTTCCAGCTAGTTTTTTTCCCAGTTTTCATTCAACCAAATGTGTCCTCTTCATTTCTGGAACCGAATTGAATAACCGGAAGCCGTTATAGATGTTTCTTTTACTAACTAGCGAGTGACGTAACCACGATTTTTTTTGTACAATCAGGGTGACTTGACATGTGACGCACGCAACGCAAACCTGGTGCGTTTTCCCTTCGGTTCTTTAGACAGGTACGAATGCAGCGATTACGTTCGGACCAAAGCAACCGGCCTGAGAGTAAGGTGGTGTCTGTGTGATTGAAGTCCAGGCCAAAATCTTTTCTGCGTTTTGGTTCATTGCAAAATTTGAGGTTAAACCAAACAGCAAATGAATCAAAAGTATCAGTTTGAAGTGAAGCCACCTTTAGTTGCTGGTCTACCAAGTACTCGAATTCCTTGGCCTTTTCATTAAATGCACCTACCATATGCAGTATGGGCCACTCTGTAGGTATAAGTATTATCGATTGTAGACCTTCTGTTACTCTGCACAACGTATCAGAACCCCGTCGACGAGAAAGGACAAGAAGTGAGCGGATGTTATTTCACCGACGGATCCTTCTGAGCACAGCAGCGACGATGAGTCGGTGGGTACGAGTGTATAAGGTACAACGGTGTCCGTGCATGATGGCGAAACGGGCCACAAATCCAGACTCTTCCACTAACAGCCGTGCCGTGGTCAGAAGTACTAACAGAAATGCATACTCGTACGGTACGAAGTCATTAAGAATGGCTGATAAAGCAACTAGAGTAAGACCGTGTGCATTCCTGTCGCCATTCGAGCGAACAGAACAGAAATAATAGCAGAAATAATCTAAAGAACATACTCTCTGACTAATTTCATCAAGAGCAAAAGAATACGATTGGACGAGGAGAGAGAAAACGAGCATATGGGGTAGCCAGTAGAATATTTAGCTAGACAGAATTGGGATTTTGACTTTTTATACAAAATGTCATTTAATACAATTCTGCGGTAGCACCGTGAAGTGATGTTTATTTGCCTTGGTGTGACTCTAGAGGTGGTGTTTTGAAGCACCGGGGCTGTGCATGCTCATATTGGTTACTAAATTTGCACAAGCATGTTTTGCTGTGGTGTGGAAGTGTAACGAGTTCGAACCGCTGTCCAAGTGCGGTTCTAGATCAGGGTTTAAGCAGAGTTTGAGCACATAAATGATTGTATATACGAGTGTGCGATCATGTGTCTGGCAAGTGCATGTCATTAATTGTGTGTGCGTGTGTGTGTGTGTGTGTGTCTGTGTGTGTGGAAGAGAGATCTGTGGTCGCAGCTGCCATGCTTTAAGAGCTCTGCTGGGAAACGGTTGGGAAACAGCATGTGACTCATGATACGTCCAGGAACTGGAGTCTACATCTCATACAACCCCTCGCTCACACACACACACACACACACACACACACACACACACACACACCACATGACCCAAGGTTACCAAGTGGTTGGGTCAAATAGCTCTATCTTTCAGGTCATGAATATAAAAGCAGAATTACCTTTCATCTCACTTTGTGCCTGCTATAGAGGGTTGATTTTATTTTGGTTTTTGGGCGGGGGTTTTTTTTTGGTTTTGGATGACTGTGTGTGTTCTGAAATTGGAAGCAGAAATCGGCAGGAGCGAGAGGCTGTTGTCAGGACAGATTGAGTGAGATCGAGGGAGAGAAAGAGGTTGGATTTAGGAAAGAAAATCGGAGCGAAAAAGTGAAAGAAATAAGGTCACGCCAGGGCATTCGGGCATGATAACACAGTGCGAGAGGAGAGAGTGCGTAATTCTACAACTTGTTTAGCTTGGCTTCCTTCCATGGATTTCAGACCATTTGGCCCTGGTTACCAAGCCAAGGTTCATGAGGTTCAGTATCGAAGTGTACAGTCACAACAACGTCTTTGCTCTCGATACACTGCTCGCTTCTCTAACTATGAAGAGATGATTTCAGTCCCTGATTTAGTCCAAGTAACTGTGTTCTTAGCAGTTTACAGATTTGCACTGTAATACGCAATATATTGCGTCATCCGACATTGAAACATTTGAGATCCTGGGTACGACTCCTCGATTGCTCTCGTGGACACGCATTCCCCAAGGTGTTAAACATTCCTTTAAGATTTTGGTCCATGTCGACATGATTGCGTCACATATTTATCAGCTGCTTGTTTATACTATGAGTCTCCCGTTCTGCCACATCCCAAAGGTGCTCTATTGGATTCCGATCTAGCGACTGGGAGGCCTTTAAAATACTCTGAACTCATTGGCATGTTAATGGAACTAGTTTGAGACAATTTGCGCATTATCGTGTTGGAAATCGCCGTTATAAGATGGGCAGATTGCCGCTGGAAATCGATGCGCACATCAGCAACAATACAAACCGCAAAGATCGGCTGGTATTGAGGGGCCCAGTGTGTGCCAAGAAAACATTCCTCACACCATTGCACTACCACCACCAGCCTGAACTGTTGACCCAAGACAGGTTTGGTCAATGGATTAATTCTATTGGGGCAGTGGTGGCTTGGCAGATAAGGCTCTGGGGTCAAGCCTCTACACTGCCAGGCTGCCACTGTTGGGCCCTTGAGCAAGGCCCTTAACCCTCTCTCCTCCAGGGGCGCTGTATCATGGCTGACCCTGTGCTCTGACCCCAACTTCCTGACATGCTGGGGTATGCGAAGAAAAGAATTTCACTGTGCTGTAATGTATACGTGACCAATAAAGACTCATAATCATTATCATACCAAATTCTGACCCAACCATCTGCATGTCGCAATGGAACTCAAGATTCACCAGGCGACATTTTTGAATCTTTAACTGTCCAGTCTTTATCTGTTCCAATCTACCGGCCTCAATACCATTTTCGAAAATTCCTTGTAGAATTACGATCAGTGATTGAGAGGCCCTTACTAATGGTCGTAAATGTGCCTCTTGGCATGGTCTACCTTTTTTTTTTTTTTATTGAAATTTCAGCTAAGTTCTTTAGCTTCTATTTGCGATCTCGCATCCTGACTCCTCAAAGCTTTTCCATTATTGATGTTGCTGGATGGCTGTGCTGCTGGCTTTCTAATCTTTTTTAAAGTCTCAGTGAGTTGTGAATGCAGCAGCCACTGCCTTACCCGAAAAAGAATATCTTATTCAATCTCCATTGTCTCCCTTTTAAGTTCTTGCTTATGACTTTTTAAAGCTCTAAATATATCTTACCCAGGCCAGGCCTACTGTTAATCCTGAGGCTCTGTCACAGCTGATCCAGTGGAAGATCGTTTCCTGGTATCTCCTCTAAAACCCAGCTTTCCCTAACCTGAAACTCTGAAATGGTGTCGAGATTCGGAATATTTTATAGCTCAATTTGTGTAAATCCGTAATAAAACCGTATTTGTCAAACCTGATACGTTCAATGTTAAGCAAACGGGTGTGAACTAGAGACTTCGCAAAGTAAAGGTGACCCAGATGAGTGTCATTAATAGTCGAGTGACTGTGAATGGGGAACGACTTCTTTGGGGGGGGGGTTAAGTCACTGTGGTTTCTTTTATACGTGCACATAAAAAGTACACACTTATTTGCTTTACAATAATATTACACGATTATGTTATTTATCAAGGTCCTGCCATGGCCATCCCAGTCCCCTTACTTGAAACCCATAGAAAACCTGTGGGGTGAACTGAAGAGGAGACTCCACCAGCGTTTGAAGGATCTGGAGAGATTCTGTATGGAGGAACGGTCTCCGATCCCTTGCCATGTATTCTCCAACCTCATCAGGTTTTATAGGAGAAGACTCAGAGCTTATATCTTGACAAATGGAAGTAGCAGAAAGTATTGATTAAAAGGGTGCCAATAATTGTTGCACACCTATATGTAACAAAGATGTTCTTTTGATAAACCTGTGTTGTTTGTAATTGTTCGATATCCACGAGAGCAGAGTAATTTTATGAGTTATTTGAACAAAAGATCAAACTGTTAAACAATAAAGACAAATTTTTCACAGCCTTCTTTGCTCATATTTACCAAGGGTGCCAATATTAGTGTTTGGATGACATCTGGCACTGTTTGCCCAAAGCCTTGGGAGTCACGTCTCAAAGCTTGTGCAAATGCTGGCCAAAATGTCAATAACAACATCTGCGTGTTGAATATCACAATGTACTGTCTAACCAATGATAAACACACGCCTCCAAGTAACACACTCTTAAGTCAGGTATACACTGTATGTTGTTTTTATTTTTTTGTTGCATCACGGCTACATTGTGTGTAAATCTGAAGTGTTATGGGACAACAATGTGTTCCACCAAAATAATAAATAATTCTTCCAATGCTAACACTTGTCCATTTTGTCCCGGACCTCAGTCTGGCTGCATGCGGCGGAGCAGGAAGCCGAGACGGTGTCCATGTGCAGCAGCGAGAGTTTGGCCGATCAAGGTTACGCGGCGTCTGAGGGCATGGCTGACTCTCCGATTAATACTGAGGACACCGTTTCCCTGGGTCCCGATCCCTCTCTGAGCCCCACCCAGCCTCAGGAAGACTGCGACAGCGATGAGGGCTGCGCCACATGGGGCTCGCGGCACAGGTAGCTCATAATCAGACCATCTCCTAAATGATGTTGATGGTAGAACTCAGTAGTAGGGAAGGGCTGCGAGTCGGGGCAGAGTACAGGGAAAGAACAGGAGAAGGGTGAAGTTATAGAGTTTAATTTTTTGGCTCTGTACCATGGTTTTTACAACGTCTTCCCCCCCGCGGCACAGAAAAGCCAGCATCTCACTCGCTTTCACACAAAGGAATAAAACATTAACTGTTGCGTTTTGGGGTTTTTTGTGTGTGTGTGTATTAATTAAAAACAAAACATCGTGTGCTTAATATAACTTCAGTTACATTTAATGTTGTGGAACCTCCACGAAACAAGTTATCTCTTACATTATAGCAGCTATAAACAGTCTGTCCCTCACTAGGCTCTCGTTTTTCTCTCAACGTTAATCCGATTTATTTATATTTATTTTAAATGCAGCTTGTCAGCTCGAAACGCCATCTCGCAGCCTTACCTCCGACTGTTACAACACGCTGACGCCTTGCCGGCTCCTTCTATAAGCGCTAAATAAAGATCTCCTCAGAGAAACCGTGAACAATTACACGTTTCTTTACGTCATAAGAGTCCCCATGTAAGTTGTTAATATAGCAAAGACAAGCGCTTTAATATAAAACCTTGCAGAAAAAGATCTAGTCAGAAAAAGACAACAGTATATATGTATGTTTTTTTTTTTAGGATATTATATTAATCTTTTGCAAACGCTCCTGCCTGGGTCTTTGTCCATTGGGACCAGCTGGGAGCTCTCCCACGTTAAGTGAAGATAGCACAGCCTGGCTTGTGTTGCTCATTGCTTCTGTAAGGCTGTCTGCGCAGTCTGGCTTTCTCAGCCAGGAGTGCTAACGTGCTAATCTGTGAGCAGGAGCTGCCTGTGCTTGCAGCGTCACCTAAAACTTGTGCTTCAGTACACGTCCAAGAAAGTCTTCCAGGAAAGAGATATTTTTCTACCTCAGGCATATATATTTTTTTTTAAAAAAGGGTACGTGTTAAAAGATGCGTCGTTCTGACTGTGGGTGAAGTTTTTTAATTAATTTACCTCACACCGTACATGTACTGTAGTTCAGAAGAAAACGCAGGTTCTGCGTGGATTCTGTTTGGACAGGTTGAAGTTGCACCTGCATCAGATCTCTAGTTTCACTAAGAGAAGATAAATGCTCGATCACTAGCAAATTGTTAGCGCACGTATCGGAATGAATTACTGTCGTTCAGTGACTGTGGCGTTCTCTATGCAAGCAGCGGGAACATGCGAGTCGGGGACCAATCGGTCAAGAGAAACGACAGCTACGAGGACGACACGGAGATCACTGCGCAGATCCACTTAACCTTGGCTGATTTGGATGCCGACTTAGCAGATGGTACAAGTAACTTTTATATATACACTCTTAATTGAATTAAACTTCATTTAAAAACCAATAGTTGATCTAAAATGGATGAGTATCTAGTCTATGGTTTAACGTTCTTATTGCAACCTGAAATTTTGTCCTTGTGTGTGAGTAGAAAGGAAAATCTAGCCTTAATTCCCTGGCTGTTACTGAATAACTAATATCCACTTAAACTCTCTTTCCTGTCGATTAGAAGTTAATCGCTCCGATGAGGCATCTGTGTGCGTGGACGATGAGATCCCAGTGTCTGTGGTTGATTTGGATGTTCCGGTTACCGCCATTGATGAAGTCGTCGATGACAACCCATACAGCTTGGGTGTTTATGAGGCAGCACTGTCGCGCAGTAGCCAGAAAGAACGACATGGTTCAAGCAAACAAATGGTAGATCTCCAGAACCAAAACAACAACGCTCGCATGTCACAGAAAGCAAGTATCGGTCCATCACAAGGAGATCCGATTCGGTCATGTGACAAGAAGGCGCAAACAGAGAAGGTCCCTATAAGCCCAGGGATTAAAGGTAAAGTTGAACCGGGTAAACCGACGCTGCCAGAAACCTCTCAAAGTCCTGCAATGTCTACTGTTACCCATAGTGCACAGAATGTTCCTGAAGGCAGACTTAAACCAACAGAACAGAACCACAGCAAGGAACACGCCGAAGTGAACAGGGCCTCGTCTGTGAAGGCTCAAAACATGATCAGCCAGAATCTAGTGTCTAGATTCGGCTTGAAAACATTTACCATTGTGCCTAGCAAACCAGCCGTGTCCCAGAATCACGTCGAGTCCGAAGGCTCCTTGCGTATAGGCGCCATTAAAATCGATGAGTTTGGTAACATGGTCACACCAAGAGAGACTCGAGACAAATCCGACGATGCGAGCGATGACCGAGATTCTCCACTCCTGGACAAAGCTAAGGCCTTCTGGAGCTCAGGTAAGACGGAGGATTCGCCACCTACTACCTTTACAAGAGCTTCAATAAAGACTGGAGAAGCTGAAAAACCGTTCCCCGTCACAGAAAAACCCAGTGTTACGGAACCACCGAAACAGGTCAACGGGCCAAGCACCAACCTGGCATCCGCAGTCATGAAAAAGCTCGCCGTCTCAGATCCTGCCGAAAATCTCTTTTTCTCCGAGCACAGGAAGAATCTTTCTTTCGTCACGCCTTCCAGAAGAACTTCGAGTCGTTACGTGGCTTCAGCTATTACGAAGTACACGGGGAATTCCTCAAGCAAGGTCGGAGGAGTTCAGGCACGTCCAGAGTCAACATCTGCTGGACAGAAGCAATTAACTAGCCAAGCCGTCAAGAACGACCTAAAACCTGTGCAAGCAGTATCAAACCCCAAGGCTTCGAATGCGTCCACAAACTCCATGCCTTTTCTCACTGCTGCCAAACCTGACCGAAGTTATACTCCAGAGAAGCAGGCGGTCTCTAGGGAATATCCGCATATCGTTGGTACAGACACATCTAGCTCTAGAGCGCTGGGTTTTAGCCCAGTACATAGCAAGCCTCAACAGCAAGCACGGATGTCTACGTGCCCTGAATCCAGTGCGTCCTTTTCTAAAGACTACACGTCCATGAAAAATGCCCCAGGAAGCCCTTTGCCTCTAAACAATACGATAAGCACTACCCGTCCAGCAGTAGCGAAGAAACCGGAGTTGCACAGTCTTGGTCTGCAGCCAAGTCCGTTTGGGCCAGTCAAAAAGTTTAAGCCTGTGGTCCCGAAGTCGGTGGAGAAGGAGACCTCTCTTCACAGCTCACTCATGGATGCAATTCAGTCAGGAGATGGAATGGAACGCCTCAGAAAGGTGCGCTTTTCAAAACATTACGCAATAACCACAAGATAAGAGACGACATGTTTGTTTCAGCTTGTAATTGCTTCACATTTGGTTGCTATGAAAACTAAATGTACACTGCATTATTAACTGTGTTCAAACATTCCATTATAACTTTCTTGGCCAAAAGTGCCTAACATCATATTGTATGTAGAGATGCATCAGTATGCTTTTTTGGTTTGTTTGTTTGTTTGTTTGTTTGTTTGTTTTTCCTCAGACCAAGTCTTGTCACTACCGAAACGAGTAACCAACTTATTATTAATCAGTCAGGGAATGTCTTGACATATTATATTTAGCTCTGTTTAATATGTTCCCTCGGTTACATAGTGACCACTTTCTAGGCTCGTTGTTTAGAACGTTAGCTAGTTGGTTTATAAATGAAGTGTATTAGCTAGCTACGTGTTTTCGTTGTATGGTCGCGATGAGTTTGTGGGGAAAAAAGATTCAGTTTGTTTTTTTGTGTCACCTGTTCACTGGTGTGACGACGTACGCTCGGCTTACGTAGGAAAGTATCACCGTTGAACGTTGAAGCATTTGAAAAAAAAAATTTAGGACTAAATATCGCAAATATCAGTATTGATGTATCGCTGTTTTTACCCCCTCAAAGTCTAACACATGATACAAGGAAAGAAGAAATTTAAAAAAAAAACACATTCACACGGCTCTCCTTTGTTGCATCCAGGTATCCGACTCTTCCAGGACAGGCCCCCTGAAGAAACCATCTTACGTGGAGCCTGAAAACGAGCGTTCTGCGCTCCTGTCGGCCATCCGAGCCGAAAGTACTTCGGCAAGACTTAAGAAGGCAAGCTTAACGAGTTTATCAAGTATTTCGTTTCCGTAGACGTTTCTAACTCTTCTCTGTGACTTTCCAGACGAGCTCGTCAGCCGCCTCAGAGCTGGAGCAGTTCAGGAAGTCTGAGGAGAGCAGGGCTGACCAGAGACATACAAGTACCCCAAGTCCTCCTGCGTTCGCACCTCCACCACCACCACCAAACTTTCCACCACCACCACCAACCTTTACACCACCACCACCTCCTCCTACCTTGCCCTTGACCAAGCCGACTGTAGTGCCGCCTACACGGGGAAACCCAGAGTCTGCCAGAGAGGCACTGCTGGAGGCCATACGCTCTGGCGCCGGAGCCGAACGTCTTCGGAAAGTAAGGCTCTTTTCAGAATTTGAAGCGTACAGCGTTAGTAATAATCATTAATGGATATTAGTAGACATTTACAATCTTCTAATTTTGCGTTTGGTGATTTCTCAGGTCCCGGTGTCAACAAAAACAGTTAAAGTGAACGGAAGACTAGGCACCATCCAGGCGTCAGCGTCACCTCCTCAAAAGCCCTGAGAAGCTCTTTCCCATAGCCAAATTTTCATGTTGCATGCTAACTCATTTGCTAAACTACGGCTATTTAATTATTATTATTATTATTATTATTATTATTATTATTATTATTATTATTTTATTTTTTTAATAGTCGCATGCTGCTTTCAGTCTGTGCCAATCATTTTTTATTTTCATTTTGTAATTAGGACTCTTTGTTTCAAGGGGGAAAAAAATCATGTTAAAGACAACACACTGTACATCTTTCACGTAAACCTTTACACTTCCTAATAATCTGTCAGTATTTTTGAAGGGATTTTCTGTTTGAACACACAAGTCATGCTAAATCATTTCATTTCACTTGATTTAAAAAAAAAAAAAAAAAATGATATCTGATTTTATTTGAATCTTTTCACATTTAGTACTAATCACAACAGCGCTGTAGTCAGCCCGTGATAATTTGTTTAAACAGCGAAGGACTTTTCTTATTTTGTTTCTTTGAAGCATCGTAGCGAACAATGCGTTATTGTAAAACCTATAATTACCTATTAATACCTTTTCGCCATGCTGCTATTTGATAATATATTATTTATGCCATTTTGATCAGAAGGGGAAATGAAAAGTACGTCTCTGCACGTTATAAATATACTTAACACGTCGTTAATTTAACAGAATGAAAGTGGACCGCATGACGGACCTGCAGAAGGTCTAGAAAGGTCTAACTGTTTTTTTTTTTTTTTGTTTTTTTTTGGAGAGTTGTATATTTTCTACCTGTTCATAATTAGAAATTGTGTCTATGATTCATTTCGATTAGATGCCACGTTGTTGGTATAAAGTTGTTTGTTGTTGGAGGTTTTTTTTTTTTTTTGGTTTTTTTAAAACTTCTACTTTTGTACATGAAGTGTGCGATATTTTTTTTTTTTTTTGGAAGGGATTACACACAAATTTTAGATGAAAATGAATAAATCAATAAACCATTTTGTAATCATTTCAGTGGGATTTCTACAGGTTTTGTGTGGCTTTGTGTCCGAGTGTGTCTAATTAGTTTGTTACACAAGGCGACAATCGATTAAAACCCAGGACGTTTAAACTCGGAAAAGAAAAAAGAAAAAAAAAACGTACGAGTCTAGTGTAGTGCCAATATATTGTTTTGTATTCAACAACATGGCTTCCAGAAGCCATAGTGTGTGCAGTCGTGGCTTGGTGGTTAAGGCTTGATGGGAAGGTCAGGGGTTCAAGCCCCAGCACTGCCAAGCTGCCACTGTTGGGCCCTTGAGCAAGGCCCTTAACCCTCTCTGCTCCAGGGGGCGCTGTATCATGGCTGCCCCTGCGCTCTGAACCCAACTTCCTGACATGCTGGGGTATGCGAAGAAAAGAATGTCACTGTACTGTAATGTATACGTGATCAACCTTTATTGACTCATTATCATTAAAATAGCACTTGATCCAGCACATCCTATTATTTTTCCTGAACACTGATGTGTGCGATTTTGGTATTAAAATACTCCTTGCATGTGCAACTCAACCCTGATTATGGCTCATTGTCAATACATTATACTACTGTTGTGTTTGCAGCATGAAAGACATCACAGGTTTGCTGAACAAATACGACCTCGATCTTTATCACGTAGTATATGTTTAAATATTCCCGATGATCAGGACGAGTAGAAGTGAGGCTCGCCTCCATTCTTTTATGCCCCCTGACAGGTTTTATGGACTGCTGATGACAAATTTCTTTCCTTTGGGTCCCCCAGTGGCCTCGTGTTTACTCGGAGCTCGACGACCCGCAGCTGTGTGCGGCTCCTTCGTGCAGAACACGCCGTTCTGAAGAGGCCGATCTATCTTCCTGCCATCATCTGGCATCCATGATGACTACATGTATTAAAGAGCTCCTGAAAGTCAAATCAGAGCAGCTTCAGAGCTTTTTATACCCGTCCCTTATTGTTACGGACATCGATTTGATAGTATATATCTAGGGTAATAAAATAGTTTTATGAGATATTCCTGTTTAAATTTGATAGTTTGTCACTTCTGGGAAAGCATTTAAAAATTTTTTGATGACTCATCCTATCTTATCTTACTGCCAGAGCGCATGTGTCTTGCTCTACAATAGCAGCTCGCTGGTAGTAAACACGTTTCTCCGGATGTTTTTTATTTTGCTGTGCGTCTTCCTGTTCCGTTGTCCAGCCGTTGATGGTTGGAGTTTATTCATTTAGAAGAGGTTGGAGTTTGCTCGAGTTACCTGACAGGCCCTTTTCGGAGGAGCGTTTTAACAGCTTGGTGCCAACTGAACGTCGCTACCTCGGACTGATCGAGAACGTGTTTCCACAGTCTGAGTTTCTCCATCAGGAGGAATAAGTCAGAACATCTTGCCTACCGTTTGGACACGTCAGACACCACCACCATCGGTACTGCAAACGGTCGACCTCGGCTCAAACACGTACGTCATCTCGCTGTCTTGGGTACCGTCCTCGTTAACGTCGACAGGCGCGGGTGAAGACTGAGGCGAGAAACTCCGTATGGAGGTTTTTTTTTGTGATCGTTGCAGCCAAAAATGCTTGATTTTGCTGCGGCTTTTTTTTTTTTTGGCTTGAATTGGCGAAATTGCAACGACACGATATAGTTTTGCACTGATGTTTGTTAGTAAATGAGACCTTTTCGGTGTCCTCGTATTCAACGCATGTGAATCGAAGAGGGCTTTGATTGAACGCGTGTCGTCTCGACCCGAATCGTTGGGAGACCTGCGATGATTGATTTTGAAAAATTTCAACCCCCCCTCCCCTCTATTTCGTCGTTTCCTTGATTTTGCCTTCATTTCTACAAACGCAAAGTTGCCAAATCCTGGAAGGACCTCATATTTAGCTAGTTCACGAAGCTACCTCCCTAACCCCCACTTCAATATCACGGGCTAATATTTACAGTAAATATTTACTGTACGCAACACACTGTAATCAACAGGCAGGGGCGGAGTCAGAGCAGGAGGAAACCTGAAAGTACGACCGTTATCTACAAACCTTTATTTATTTGTAAAGAAGGAGGAAAAAAATTCTCCAACGATTGAGGATGACATTCTGTAAAGCGCTCATGCCTGCCTCAGTACATGAAACCCATTGACTAAACGTCCACAAATTGCTCCAGTTAAGCTGTCCGCCTGCGTGGATTTACAATCATTTCAGTCCTGCATTACCGTGCTCACTTCTGGATGAGTCAAAACCTGGAGAAAAGCCACGTATGGATCTGTTACTGGCAATCTCGGCTCGTTCCGGTCTCTCGGTGACTCATACTTCAGTCTGTTTCGTTCTCCGTCTACATCCGTCTTTTCTCTTTCCTGAGCTCACGACTGTGAGCTTTTATTAAGATTGCCTTCATATTTACGTTTATTGATTTATTCATTTGATATGTCTTATATCTCGGTGGCAAGAAATGTCCTGGCATGAGTACAGGACGGTCTTTATGAGTACAGCAGCAGTTCTATAGTATCTATAGTATCCAGATGAGATCAACCACTGAATCGTGGGTGATTTTGGGGGTATGAAGTGTTTCAGGAAGCGCAAAGCTTTAGCGTATCCGTATGGGACCATACGCCTTAGTGATCTTCTTCCTTATGCACATTCCTTGATTAACCTACTTCACCTTGTTGGGAAATGGAACGGAACAATGTTCAGTGTTCAAGCGTTATACGTTAGTTAGTTGAGCCAAATGTTTGTACGGCGATATTTACTTCTTATCAGCTCTTATCCCTTTTCAATCCCATGTTCAGCTTTCATCCTTTGGCTACTCTCCTTGCTTTCTTAACCCCCTTGAAAAGGGCAAAACTTGCCCTCCTGTTTTTGAAGCCTCAATTCCTTGGCTGGAACATCCTGGAAGCTGGAAAAGAACCGAAATATGGACTGGCTGGAAAAGCCTCAAGGACAGTGTTGAGTCCAAGTCAGGTCCAAATGTTCTTTCTGTTCACGAGTTATTTATGTATCTCGTCAAAATACCACATTTTCCTGTTCGGTCTCCTAAAAACGGCTGGTCTTTTCTCGTGCAAATATGTTATCATTTGCTCGAGTCTGTATGTTCTGAGGACTGTGGTCTGGACGCTTCGGCCTTCCCTGTCTCACAGCGGGTAATCCCTTCCATGGCAGGCGGCTGTAAATTCTTCCCGACCCACAATCCCTCTGTTGGTCAGAGCTCGGGCACATTTGCGGGCACTCTGATCTGCGTTACGAAACTGCTAAATGACTGTTTGCTTCCAAAACTGTTGGAGCCAATAGCAAAGGAAAACAAGTGCTGGAGGAATGAGTATCAAAGGTCATGTGTTAAAACTGTGGCCCAAAAACAATGCTTTTCTCATATATACATACATATATTATTATTATTATTGGGTTGGGGAGTTAAAAAGTAGTGCAAGTGATTGTCCAGTATTCCATTATTCCTCTGGCGTGAGACCAACTGGGTGTTTGTTTCTCTGTCCATTTTTGATTGGATTAGAAGATCTGGAAGGTTCAAGCCGTTGCTCAGCCTCAGTCCTCAAGTGCTCAGCTCTGTACGTTGATTGGATTCCCTTGTGTTTCGCTTTTAAACATTTCCAGGCAATGCACGTTCGGTTAGTTTGTCTCTTGCATTGTCCAGCAGTTTTGTTTTGTTTTAGTTTCCAATGAGAAACGGTTGTAGCTACATATAGCTTCTAAACCAGACTAGTTAAACACAAGTTAAATCATTCACTAATCAATGCTTTGCGATAACAGCACTTCCTGGAGTGTTTTATACCTTTTCATAACACAGTCAATGGCCCGTAATTAATAAACCACTTCTCATAGGGTTATCCGTTTATCATTGTTTTTAACGCTGTAGACAAGACATGTTAGCTCCTGTTATCACTTTGATTACGTCAACTGTAAACAGTCATTCCCTCAAACAGCCTGACTTTCTCGCTCTCTTTCTTTCCCTCTCTCTCTCTCTCTCTCACTCTCACTCTTTTGGCATGTTACTGCGAAACCAGAAAACTATTGTTATTGACCTTTACATAGGTCAAGACACTGTGGACTCCTTCCAAAAATGTTAAATAAACTTCTCCCTACTGAAAAGGTCAGCGTGTTTAATACAACATGCATAATATAAACTTGTGATTTACCTGGCAGCCAGAACGACTGTCCGAGTGGCTGTTATAGAAAACGAGTAAGAACCTTCTGACCAATCAGAGTCGAGGATTCGACAGTGCAGCGATATGATGTAATGCGCACGAAGACGCAAAATCTAAAGTATCGCGTATGACCCAATGTTGAACTCATCTCTCCACAGCTCATCTCTGTCAGGAAAAGTGCCCGATAGATAATTAATCATCCGAACCGCACATACGAGCCAAGTTTTCTATTGGGGGTGCACACACATACACACACTCACTATATCAGCTTTCTGAGTGGAGCAACTGTTTAAAAACACACAGTATGTGGAGCAAACTATATCGCATGTTTCCTTCTGATTCAGTGCATGATGTGGGTTTATTGGAATAATTAGACAAAAATATTAGACTTGGTCGTTTACTGCATTCAGGTGTGCAGTTCATTTTAAAGTGAAATTACAGTCCGAAATTGTTTTCAATCAATGGGACGAGTAAACGGCCCGTTTTATTTAACGAACAAGGGATCTATCAAAGTCTGATCTTGTTTGTGGAAGTGTATCATGGTACGAACAAAGGAGATTCCCAAGGACCTCAGGAAAAGAGTTGTTGATGCTCATCAGGCTGGAAAAGGTTACAAAACCACCTCTAAAGAGTTTGGACTCCGCCAATCCACATTCGGACAGATTTTGTACACATGGAGGAAATTCAAGACCGTTGTTACGCTCCCCAGGAGTGAAGACCAACAAAGATCACTCCAAGAGCAAGACGTGTAATAGTCCACGAGGTCACAAAGGACCCCAGGGGAACTTCTAATCAACTAAAGGCCTCTCTCACATTGGGTAATGTTAATGTGAGTCCATCATCAGGAGAACACTGAACAACAATGGTTGTGTTTTAGGTCATATTTATGCAGATATATAGAAAATTCTAAAGCTTTCAAGCACCACTGTATGTATATTGGGCCACATTGATCGATCTTTTAATAAAGTTGCGCGTAAATGTGTCGTGTAAACCAAATCGAACGAAATTTTCTGCTGGATTTACAAAGGGTTAGGAAACGCCGAGCGTGCGGTAATCCGTACAAATTCGATTTGAAGTGGGTCGAGGTTTACATCCACTTATGTATAAGTTTGCACACACTCGAGGGTACGAGTAGGATACGAATGTTTTTTTTTTTTACAAATGTATGCAGTTTTCATGAATACTGAATTTCTTGTGTAAACACTCGTACGAACAATTTACGAATAAATCAGTCCGTTTCCAGCTTGATAAACGAGGCTCACTGTTTATAAAGATAACGATTTATAGTATTTCAAAGAAGCATTACAGTTTTAAAATACTTTTGGAATAAACTGCATCTTTAACACGTCTTCTCTTAAACTATAGTTAGCGATAAAAAATAATATTAAAACGCAACAGAAAACCTTTATTTCACTGGGGTTTTTTTCCCCACTCACGATCACTGCATTATCCGAAACTAGCACCTAAGCCCAGCTGTGCTCACTCTGCATGTCTTCATGTCATAAAGCTTGTTTCCTGAGATATGTTCCTTTCCTTTCTAAACCACACTAGCGCACAGTTTTGTTTTTTTAAACAATGCATGTTTCCTCTAAATGTTTCCTTTTTGCTTTATATTCATAATTACATATATATATATGTATAAAGTAAAACCTTGTGTGCTTAATTTGCATAAATAAAAACGTGTGCCTAATTTGCATAAATAAAACCTTGTGTGCCTAATTTGCATAAATAAAACCATGTATGTCTAATTTGCATAAATAACATGTATGTCTAATTTGCATAAATAACATGTATGTCTAATTTGCATAAATAAAAACATGTATGTCTAATTTGCATAAATAAAACCATGTATGCCTAATTTGCATAAATAACAACATGTATGTATAATTTGCATAAATAAAAACATGTATGTCTAATTTGCATGCATGGACCCAATTCATCGCTAACACCTTGCTTTAATTAATAAATAATAATTTGATAACGTAAAAAAATATATATTTAATAATAAATATTTCTTACTCGGGTTTAATTTGACTGGAAACACAAGCATATGCGGCCTGTACGCGCGCGCGCCACGCTGCCACAGAGCTTTGTTTATCCAGCGTGCGCGTGTGGGGGTGTGGCCACAGCGCGACGTCCTATTGGCAGGAAGAGGGGCGGGTGCCCTTCAGTGGGCGTGTCCTTGTGAACAACAACTTTGAGCAGAAGCACACACGCTTCAGCGTCGCGCGGCATGCTCTGCAAACAAGGTAGGGAAAGTCTTTCTCTTAGATTGTCCTTTTTTTTCTTTTTCTTTCTTTCTTTTTTTTTAATCCGTTACTGCTTGTGCTTTGAGGAGGTTTAAAAATATAAATAATTAAAAAAGAATAAGAACAAGTGCGCGTAAATAAATAATAAAATACTTAACATGAAAGGGAAATAATAATGTGCTCATACTCCTGAAATGGGCGCGTGCTGACTGGTTTCCATGACTACGTCCATATGGCTTCTGTACTAAATGGGCTCTAAAGGTTACGTCACCATATTAAAACGTCCTGGCACTATAGTGCATGCTCATATAGTATACGAAAATACTGATACTCGTGTGTGTGTGTGTGTGTGTGTGTGATGGGGGAGTGTATAATGTTTGACGTGTTGTGCATTCTGAGATGCTTTTCTGCTCACCACGGTTGTAAAGAGTGATAATTTGACCCTAGCCCAGCTCCTCTAACCTTCTCCATCTCACATCAACAAGGCATTTCCATCCACAGCAATTCCACTCAGTGGATGTTTGTTTGTTTGTTTGTTTGTTTTTCCCATGCACCATTCTGTGTAAACTCTAGAAACTGTTTTGTGGGGAAAATCCCTCTAGACCAGCAATTTCTGAAATAGTGTTTGACATGCTGTGCATCTTTTCGATGTTCTGTCCGTTCTGAGATGCTTTTCTGCTCACCGTGGGTTGTACAGAGTGATTATTTGAGGTACTGTAGCCTCCATGTCAGCTCAAACCAGTTCTCAAAGCTGTTCTCCTTTGACCTTTCGTATCGACGAGGCGTTTCCATGCACAGCAGTTCCACGCGTTGGAACTCAACTCGAGAGACTGGTTTGTGTGAAAATCCCAGGAGGCTAGCAGTTTCTGAAGTACTCAAACCAGCTACAGTTAAAGCCACTGAGATCACTGAGATTTTATTTCCCCCATCCTGATGTTCGATATGAACTCCGACTGAAGCTCTTGACGTGTATCTGCACGATTTCCTGCTACCGTACACGGTTGGCTGATTGGCAGGTGTTCTTATTAAAGTGGCCAGTGAGAATAAGCATTGTATATGATTAGAGGGCGAGTGCTAGTGGATTTTAACCGATTCCGATAACTAAGTTAGACGGAACCTATCGATAACCGATTAATCGAGTGATAGTTATGTTTTTTTTATTATTATTATTATTGTTCCTGAATGAAAACATTTTTTTAAACAAAAATGAACTGTACTGACTACCATGATAAATATTAATTATATATTAACTGTTAATTAGTATTACAGTAAATGAAACGTCCAAACTGAGCCAAATAGTAACGCTCCGAATAACAAATAAAAATCCAAAATGAATCAAAAAACACTTCAAATATCACAACAAAGTTTGTCAGCGCTGGTTTTTATTTCACCTCTAGAGGCCGCTCTCGTACCGCGTAATGACCACGGCAATCGAGAAAAACGTGTGAATGTTTGCAGATAACCCATAGTTCCAGCAATCGATCGGTCGGAGTCTATATATTGTATTTATAACTTATATAACAGGACAAGCTACAGAACTAATACATATGAACTTAATAGAGTATTTTCATGCGTGTGTTTATGGGTGAAGATTGATTTTACAAAATATGTGGAATGTGAAAATAATCGACAGAAAGCATGTCACTTAAAAAAAAAAAAAAAGTCAGCACTTTTTTTTTCCCATTTTCGGCTAGATCTTTCCCTCTACACGTGACCGCTACAAGCCAGGGAAGGTGGGGCAAACGCATAACGCCAACGCGTGTTCTCCCTCTGCTTCACAGGTTTCCTCCCCAGTCCAAAGACATGCGCTGTAGGCTGACTGGCATCACTAAATTGTCTGTAGTGTGCGATTGTGCCCTGCGATAGCTTGGCACCCAGTCCGTGGTGTCCCTAAGGAGCCCCCAGCGATCGGCGCCAGGCTTCCCGTGACCCCGTATAGGTGCCCTCGAGTTCCTTGGCAGAGGTTCCCGGTTCCTGTGACCCTGTCTCGGAAAAGCGGTATGGACAAGTGATTTGTAGCAGTTTTCCTTGAGTAGAAGGTCTTCGGGCTCGTTTTTCTGATTTCTCAGTAACGTGAGTCTCAGTAAGAGGTATAAAACGCGTCAGGACGTGCCATTATGGGAGAGTGATCCACGTCGGGGCAGTAACGGTAACTCTGCTTCATCACACCGCACTCTTGTTGGGAGTATTTCTCTACAAAAGGGCACGCTGAAGTGTTTAATTCCTCGTGCGAGGTCGCCTAAATTGTACTAAAAGACGATTATCGAAAGGGAATGCGTTGATGTGAAAGTTTACGAGGTAAAATCGTGGTGGAATGGGATACAGATACATGGGGAACAGATTGCAGGTTTGTGTATAGCCTGAATGATTAGGGAGTTGTGTTGTTGAAGTACTCAGTTACACACCTGAGAGTATTATTTCTATTATTGATAGGGGTGGCTTGCGGTTCTGCACGTAGTCAGTGTGTTACGGAGAGTTCCGGGCGAGGGGCGTGGCTTGGTGATGAAGTGGATGGGCTTAGAGGAAATTGCAGGCGGGGTTTGGTGTGTGTTGGAAAGTCAGCTGAGAGACTGTCTGTATCTCCACGGGAATATCAGCGTTCGAGGGAGCAAAAGCAGTGTCCCGGCAGCGCTTTTGGGTGAGGAATCCACTTTTAAACTGCAGCGTAACATTTGATTCCTGCGCAAAACTTTTGGCACCCGCCTAGAAATCCGTCCATGTGGGTGGGAGGGAAGTGTAGGGGTGGTGTTGGGCCGGTGTGCGCTCTCTCTCATAGCGTGCTCTCTCTGATAGCGTGCTCCTGATCTAAACAGTGAAAGTGTTTGAATCTTTCAGCGCGTTTCAAACTAACGTGCGTCGCGCACGCGACAAGGAAAGTGATCCTCGCGCTGGATCCCCAGCGGGTGGATGTAGTTATTTGTAGCGTTGCTCACGTGGTCGAGTGCACGCACCGTTGGCTGCATTTCTTCGGGCTGTGTATCTTCGAAATGGTCTTTTAAATTCCGATCACGTCGTGAATGCATTGCGTGCTAAAGCGTCTCGCTTTCTAACTATCCGGATCGTTATGTTTACATGATGCTTCCAGATATTATCCGATCTAGTCACCGTGAGCTTTTGTTGACTGAGTATAACTTCATGCTTAATGTTGGAGACTGTTTCTGTTTTTTTAAGTTGATGAGCGATTCACAAGGGAATCGATTCTTTGTTTTTTTTTTTAAGGGGACGACTCCTTTGAGCGAGTCGATGGTGCGAATCGGTTCGCGAGCACAAATGAATCGTTTTTTAATTAAAGGGTGTCAAGCTTGACCTAAACCTTTTTTAAAAAAAAAAAACAAAAAAAACAAACCACCTTCATTAAAGGAGGTTTAAAAAAAAAAAAAGCTGACTTGATACATCACGGGCTTATAGATAGACTGATGTATGTAAATATTAGTCAAATAAAACCAGTTATTTTGAGGAAAAGTGAGAGTGCAGCTTTTCCTCAGTTTTTGGTTCATGGGTGTTGAGTGAAATGAATTAAAACGGGTGAAGTTCAGTTCACTTTCTTTGTTTGTTTTTGTTTTGGTTCGTTTAAAAGAATCGAATCTGTCAAATGAATCATCAGTGATTCACACCAAGTACTTGTCCTGTAGCTGGATTGTATTTATTTATTTTTTTTTTCTACAAATTGTGAGTGCAGACGCTATGGTCTATCTGTTTTATATTTGTATTATTTTATTTATTTATCCTTTATTTAACCAGGAAGATACCATTGAGATATCACAATGTCTTCTTAAAGGGAGACCTGGTCAAGACGGCAGCACGTAGAGTTTCACACAGAGATAATCACCGAAAACAATACCCATAGAAACGCATTAATAAGAGTAAAATCAAGAAAAAGCACTTACAAGACTCCTTTAACACCGTTTAAAAGTACTCAGAGGTAGCAATAAATGATCCCATGATTCTGATTGGCCAGAAAAGTTTGATGAATTTTCTATACAGTCCCTCCAGGATTTTGCCATGGCAGAAATGAACAGAAGATCGAGAAAACGCCGCAATATTCAGAGGTCGTAATATTTTCCGCAGGTTTTTGCGCCGTCGCGACGCTCATTCGGCCAGAGCCCGCTTCGATCCATGTGCGTCGGACATGAGAGCAGCTAAAAGGCCTCGTTTACCAACAAACATCATCGCGAAAGGCCGTGCAAAACAATTTCATGCGATTGCGCTTTCGTCGATTCAAGTAGTTTTCCACAAAAAAGCGCACAAAAAATCTCAGCAAATTGCATCGCAGATTTTGTAAAAAAAAGAAACAAAAATACAACAACGCTGCAGCAAAGTCACGCATTTTTGGCCGCAACAATCCTGTATAGATGGTCTATAACAACAGCTCAGACAGTAGTGCCAGCGAATTACAGGTTTATGGTAATGTGCTCCTTCTGATATGTTTAAGCTTCTCTTGTAAACAGTTCATTTAACAGGATTCATATGCCGAACACTTCACATAATCCACGTTTCAGCGTAAGTCTATTTTTAAACTGTCTTGTTGAACAAAGAAAAACATCTAGTCATAGACTACGTTTACATGGACAGCAGTAATCTAATTATTGACCTTATTCTGAATAAGACGATATTGTGATTAAGGTGTTTACCTGAGTCGCTTTAGAATATTCCTTTCATGTTCAGGTTTTACATGTTATAGAACGTAGATCGATTAACTGTACACGTCATTACGTCCCCACGCCACGCCATCCGACATTCCCTCCAGAATTTCACGTATCGTCATACAGTTGGTCTTCGTTATGGTACCGTATACAGTTTTGTGTGTTTCAGCTGTAATTTTACGAACGCTTCAAGTGCAGTTAATTATTTGTCATGTTGTACGTGCAAATAGACAACTGCTTGAAGCCGTGGGCTGTGTCCGAAACCGCGTACTTACCTTCTATATAGTAGCCGAGATACATGTATTTCTCCTACTGTATACTGTAGTAGATAAGTACGTGGTTTGGGACGCAGCCGTGCTCTCTTGTTTGCCGTCAAACGGTTGAGCGCTGCCGTGTGTGATCGTGTCCTGTCGCAAAATGCGGTGAAAACTCTTACACGACGTTAATAGTGTGATTTAAGGTGTGTGCATGTCTGTAACACACCTCGATAATGCGACTAGAACAGGAATACTCCACACGTCTTAATTCCATTTGTGTTTACTTCGAGTATGACTTTAGTCTGATTAAGGTCATCAATAATCTCTGTTTACATGCGAGTTTCTTAATCAGAGTATCGTCTGAATCGGGTTAATATCGGATTATTGTTGTCCATGTAAACGTACTGAATGATGCAATTAATCTTTCTATAAACTGACATTTTTGGAAGGAGTCTCCAGTGTCAGAGATTTGTAGCAGTGAGCAAGTTCTTTGCCACGGGAACGTCTTCAGTGCGGAGAGCTTTTCATTTTCCGGTTTCTTGGTCGCCGGATATTATGTAACTACGATCGCGGTAACATAGCTAGAAATGGATCAAATGGACCGTGTGTTCTTTTAATAAAGTGAACATTGGTGTGGGGAATTTAAGAGGAATAAAATGCTTCAGGACGTTATTCGAAAATAATCTTTTTATATAACTCTGAGGTAACGCCAGTTCGCATTGTGCTGCATCACACCACACCACACCACCCCGTCGTTGATTATTTTCCGACGTACATCTTCCACTGGGTTCTGAATATCGCAGTAGTTTATAAAAGTTCTTATAAGACAACGACGCTTTTATTTGTTTGTTCGTCGCTGATCGGTGCATGCACAGCTTCAATTCACCGACTGAATGTCTCGAATATATATTTTCCGTTTGTTTGTTTTTCATCACTAAACTGTGCTTGGATATTGTTAGATATCCGCGATGTATGCTGTACGCTCAGTTTCGGGACATATGCGAAGCCAAACAAATCCTACACCCTTGGGATGAGGTCAGTTTTGCCAAAGTACCCTTTATGTGACTTAATGTATTGACCTAGGACTGTGCTCCATGAGTTGAACGGTTTATGTTCGCTTCATTGAATCTCTCTTTTTTTTTTTTTTTTTTTTTTTTTTTTTTTTTCTGTTTTTGTTCAATATCCTTTAAAATCGTAGTCATTTCGAACAGATAGGTGACTTACGTGGTCATTTAGATTCCTGCAAACCGTACGAGATGCTTGAAGGCAGAATGACACCGAGCAAACAGGAAAGCTTGGACTTCCTTTCTACTTTATTTGCACTGTCATTGCTTGCAAACAGTGGAACAAAATCCCCATTGTATCAGATGACGGCTGGTCAAGACCGTTTCTTTTGGGCAGCAAAGATGGCTTGCCTTCCCTGCTGTTAACTGATCAACTTTAATTAGACTTTGAGATTGGGATGCATTGATAATGATACGGGTGAATAAAATTTATGAATGCAATGCTCTTCCTGAGTTTCGTAAATCAAAGAAGTAACTAAATAATTGACGCACGAGTTTGTGTAATATGTTCTGTCCTCGTGTGTTCGTCACATCGGTTCATAAGGTTAGTGTATCGCGTCTCTGTTTTGAACGCCGGTGCTTTATCGATCTCTTTCGAAACGATTCCGTGTAAACATCAGTGTGTGATGGCAAGCACGAAGCTTCATGAGTCATTACACAGGAAAAGCGGTTAATCATATGCATGAGTTAAACTCTCAATAAAAAAAACGTTTAGCTGTCTAACCTGCCTCGAAGTGCTTGTTGGCTAGATTTCTTGCCAAGTTGACTGCTTTAGCATTTTTAAAAAAAAAAAAAATTTGCATTCAACTCTACACCAGCATGTTGGTTAACATGCCAGGATTTCTTAGAGGAGATTTAAATCTTATTAATAAATGCCCCAGCTGGCTAAGATGACTTTGACTAACAGGTCTATGAGCACTTTAATTCAGTTCAAATTCACAATCCAGGTTGACCTTCCGAATTTATGTCCCATCTTTTCTGCTAAGGCTCGGGAGCTGGCTACCTTGACAGGAATTCTGAGATTTAATTTCTAATGTGATTCTAGATCGACTCGTACATTTCTGCTTAAAGGCGAAGACCCAACTCTGTCTATGTTCTGCAAGACCCCCCTTTCCGTTAAACATATTTCATTGGACTGTTTCGCTTTTGATGCAAGTAGACAACTTGTGACAACTTAACTTTATGTAGTAAGCTCACTTAAGGACTTGTTTAGTAAGATTTTTATTTTTTTTTTAACCAGAAAGGGTTTTAGAATTTTTTATTTTTATCATATGTAAATATAAAAGATCTTATACGATCTTAACTGCAGTATTTTTCTTCTTGTTTGGTTATTATTTTTATATATGCAACTCTTGTATTTTTTGTAGTTCAGTTTTTGCCATGAAAATAGATTCAGAACAAACCAAGAACAATTGATTAAGAACAAACCAAGCCATGGTATGATGCCTTCTATACTATGCTAAGGTTACCTTATACATGCTACTATTTAGGTATCTAGTTACTGTCTGAAAAAAAGCTCGTGTGCTCTGCTGCACTTTTCTACGCTTGGCTGCGGTCTCCATTTCTTACAGACTGAGCTGCTAAAATGTATCGACGAACTTGCGTTGAGTATGGGCGCAGCCAAGTGTACAATTGGAGGAGGGGAACACACCAATTTTCTTTAAAAAGGAATAGACATAAATAAATAGAATAGATAAAGAAAAGACAGATCCGTTGGCAGGGTTCATTAAATGGGGACATATAGAAAATATTTTATACTGTATATTTGGGGGGACAGATTGGTATTTCCTCAACATTGGGGGGGACACGACCCCCCCAAAGAATGCGTGGTTACGCCCATGGATTCAGATGCTAGCATGGCATTAAAATCTATACTACTACTACTACTACTACTACTACTACTACTAATTAATGGCTAATGATATCTGCCCAAGCTAACTTGACTGGGTTTCTGAGAGGAATTTTAGCTCATTTTCACAAATGCTCCAGCCAATTACAATGACCTACTCTCACTAATACTGAAGCCTAACTCTAGCGTTAAATCACCATGTGTTCATTATGTGCCATATAAACCTGGGGAACATAGGACCCTGGGAACGCTCCTGAGCTAACCTGACAGAATTTCTGAGAGAAACTTTAGATTATTTTTCATAAATGTTCTGGCTGGCTAACGTGATCTCACCTGACAGGATATCTGAGAGGAATTTTAGATCATTTCCACAAAAGTTTCAGCTGGCTAACACAAGCTAACCTGACGTGGTTTCTGTGAGGAATGTTCAGTAATGTTTATAAACGTGCCAGCTAGCTAATATGAGCTAGCCTGGCGAGAGGATCAGAGATTTTCCATACAGCCATCCCAGGATTTACAACCCCAATCCCAAAAAAAGTTGGGACGCTGTGTAAAATGTAAATAAACACAGAATGCAATGATTTGCAAATCTCATAAACCCGTATGTTATTCACCGTAGAACATAGAAAACATATCAAATGTTTAAACTGAGGAAATGTATCACTTTAAGAACAAAAGTAAAGTAATTTGATGGCCAGAAAACGTCTCAAAAAAGTTGGGACAGGGGCAATAAAAGGCTGGAAAAGTAAGTGTTACTAAAAGGAAACAGCTGGAGGTGAATTGGCAGCAGGTCAGTAACATGATTGGGTATAAAAAATAGTATCTTGGAGAGGCAGAGTCTTTCAGCAGTAAAGATGGTCAATCTGCGACAAACTGCATTTTGCGGAACAATTTCAGAATAATGTTCCTCAATGTAAAATTGCAAAGATTATGAATATCTCATCATCTACAGAACATAATATCATCAAAAGATTCCGAGAATCTGGAGAAATCTGTGTGTGCCAGTGACGAGGGTGAAAATCAATACTGCATGCCTGTGATCTTCGGGCCCTCAGGCGGCACTGCATTAAAACAGGTATGATTCTGTAATGGAAATCACTGCATGGGCTCAGAAACACCTCCCAGAACTCATCTTGTGTGAACACAGTTCGCCGTGCCATCCACAAATGCTGGTTAAAACTCTATCATGCAAAGAAGAACCCATATGTGAACATGATCCAGAAACGCCGCCATCTTCTCTGGGCCAAAGCTCATTTAAAATGGACTGAGGCAAAGTGTAAAACTGTTCTGTGGTTCAGACCAAACAAAATTCTTTTTGGAAACCATGGACACAGCATCCTCTAAACTAAAGAGGAGAGGGACCATCCGACTTTATCAGCACTCAGTTCAAAAGCCTGCATCTCTGATGGTATGGGGTGCATTAGTGCCTGTGGAATGGGCAGCTTGCACATCTGGAAAGGCGACATCAATGCTGAAAGGTGTGTGTATATACATACAGCTTTTAGAGCAGCACATGCTTCCATCCAGATTCCATCCCATCTTTACTTCTGAGAGACTCTGCCTCTCTTAGATACTTTTTTTAAAAAATTTTTTATACGCAATCATGTTACTGACCTGTTGACAATTAACCTAATTAGTTGCCAAATGTTCCTCCAGCTGTTTCTTTTTTAGTAACACTTACATTTCCAGGCTTTTGTTTCCCCGTCCCAACTTTTTTGAGACGTGTTGCGAACATCAAATTCAAATTGACCTTATTTTTTTCCTTCAAACGGTACGTTAGCTCAGTTTAAACACTTGATATGTTTTCTATGTTCTATTGCGAATAACACATGGGTTTATGAGACGTGCAAATCATTGCATTCTGTTTTTATTGGCGTTTATTTACATTTTACACAGTGTGGAATTGGGGTTGTGCTTCTACATATGCTCCATGTCTCGCTCCATGGCTACAGGGCAACTTCGTGTGAGCCAAGCACATTCCATTCAGCCTTGCGTCAGCTTGCTATCATTCACTACAGCCTATAGAATGCTAATACCCTCTGAGACACTGGGCATGTGAAGCTATAGAGAGTGGCGTGGACAGTACTTATCCTTGCTATTCATTCTTTGTGCTTTTATGTACATTGCTGTGGGTATCCATGGGGAATGATTAGGCTGTATTCGGTCAGGTGGAATTCTGAGCGGAGCTTCTTTCAATAGAATGGCACGAGGTGTCAAAAGTTTTTAGTTACAGTTAGTTAACATGAGCCAACTTGAGCATTTCTGAGAGGATTTTCCGCTCATATCATATGTAAGCATTTTCACAGCTAGCGCTAGCCTCGTTCTCTCGCATTCTCGAGAACAAAACAACACTTTGGACAAAAATATATACAGACTGAGGTCCCTGAACACCCAAAAAGTTCGATTATTAGCATTACGTTACAAATTCTTCCTTTTGTTCCTTTAAAAAAAAAAACAAAAAAAACCATGCGACTACTAAATAAATTCAAACGTTTCTTATATTTCGATATGTTCTGAAATCACTCGTTAGAGCCAAATCGGTTCATAAAATTAAAGTGCTTGACATGTTTAACACCTCTTATCTCTGTTGTGAGCACCGATATTTTATCATACTCCTTTCAAAAAATTTGGCTGACGACGCTTCATGAGTCACTACACAGGAAAGGTAGTTAATCATATGCCTCTGTTATGCTCACAATAGAACCTTTAGCTAGCGAACCTGCCTCGCCATGCTTGTTGGCGAGATTTCTTGCCAAGTTTCCTGCGTTGGCTGTGTTGCAGTGGAGGTGTTTATAACATGTTTTGCATTCATTAGCTCCGTGAACTCAACACTAGCCAGTTGGCTAATACAAGTTAACATGCCAGGATTTAGAAGTGGAATTTTAGATTAGATTTATATTAATAAATGAAAGTTTGATGTATTTTCAACACTACAACGTGGTCAGTTCTAAAACGTTCGATATCTTTGTTGTTGCACGTTGTTGAATCGGATTGTATGTGATCTTTTTTTTTTTCTTTTCAGGTTTATTTTTTAATAAGCGCGATTAACAGATTTATGTTCTAAACGAAGATAGGGGTTAAACATGAGAAATGCTGTAACCAATAATAATGATGATGGAAGACATTTGTATTCATATATTAGAGGAAATTACTTAGTTAGAATTTAGCGCCAATGGTGTGTCTTTGTGGGTATTTATTTGTTGCCAACGTATAGTTTTGATTTCGAGAATCGTGATTCTACGCCTTCTTTTCGTATCAAGGTCATGGCCTCGGGTCCTGAAACTTTGAAAGCAAAAGCATGATGGCTTCGACTTTCCACAGCAAAGTCTTTAATCTCTAATAAGATTGGTCTGAGCTGTATAAGGAATGTTGGTTGCATAATGCAGGTATGAAAATCCCACATACATGCTATATCATGCAGTTTGCAGATCCAGCACTTTAAGCAAACTAACATTTATGCCCAGGTCGGTGAGCAGTTGTTGATACGGCTTGAGCAGTAGTCCCGTCATTGGTTTATATTAATGCACTCAATTCAATTGAATTCAATTTTATTTGTATAGTGCTTTTTACAATGGACATTGTCTCAAAGCAGATTTACAGAAATATCAACACGGTATACAGATATTAAAGGTGCCAATTTATCCCACTCATGTTATTAGAAGTAACTGCTGATTCACTGGAGCTCATATTTTTGGAAGGAGTCTCCAGTGTTGGTGCTTTGTAACAGTTAGAGGTAAAGCTATAACGGTTTTCTGACACAGGAGAATCTTCTGGATGGAAGGCTTTGCACTGTTATAATTATCAGCAAATTGCTGAATTGCAAAAGAGGAATAAAACACTTTTTGTTAAAATCGGGGTGTTGACAGTAACTTCATGCCATATCCTAACCACTAAGGATGGGCGATATAGACTTAAAACTATATCACGATATTTTCTGGTATTTATTGCAATAATGATGTCAGTGACGATATATATATAATATTAGAGCTGCAACAACTAATCGATAATAATCGATTATGAAAATCGTCAACGAATCTCATTATGGATTAGTCGGTCTGCGCGTGGCACGGGGGAGATTTACTCATCACGTTACTTCTGTTCCGAAAACACGCTTCGGAGAGTAAATACTAAAGTTGTGTCCCAAATGAAGTACTCTACACTTACACTATGCACTACCGTCTAGTGTGTGGATTTTAGAAAGGTAATATCATCTCAAATTATATAACTAGCGTTTTTTTTACTAACCGGAAGTATAAGCCACTTCCTAGTTGACGGCGCATGACGTCATACGCACGCTAGCATTAGCAGACACCCGAGTCACGGACAGTGACTTTCTTCAGTTTACTTTCTGTCAGCGTTACTTTTTATTCCCAACATGACCTCAGTCTCCATCAGACGGAGGAGAAATCATCACGTGACTGAGGAAGAAAGGCAGAAAGGCAGGGAGCATTTTACATTAAACACCGCGGAGATCAAACAGTGCTGCACGAGCACAAACATGTTTATATCCAAGATGCTCCACTGTGTGCAAGGGGCAGGGGAAACTGCTGCAAGCTGCTTAAAAGGTTTAGTTTAATTTAAGATTATTGTCATTTTATGTTGTATTTGCGCGCTTGCAGTGTAAATTCTGTCGGAAGGGATGTGTTAGTAACGAGGCCGCGTTGCTGATCACACGCAGTGTAGAGTGTGGGAGCGTGAGTAAGATCTGTAATGTCTCATGAAAACACTATGATCAAAAGTAAACACAAGTAAAATGATATTCCTAAAGCCAGCGAAACCACAAGGTGCAGTGAAAGTGCATTTTTATTATTAATTTAGGACTGTAGTTTAATTAAGTGATTTTTGTGCATCCATAAAAAAATTAGGCATAAATGCTATAAAATAAATTATCTATATATATATATAATGTGTAATTTATTTTAGTTTATGTTGTATATAAGTATTTATGCATTGTTTTTTATGGATGCACAAAAAGCAAAGAATTAAACTACAGTCCTAAATTAATAATATATATTCTGGTGTGTGTGTGTGTGTATTGAGTTATTTTCTGTTTTGAACAAACAGTTGTGTGAAGTTTTAGTCTGAAGTTTATATTTGTAGCACTCAGTTTGTGGATTTTATTTTAAATAAACAAAAAAATTGGTACTGAAAGTTTGCCCCGCCCCCATCCGATTAATCGATTAATCGAAGAAGAAGAAGAAAAATAATCGGCCAGCTAATTGATTCTGAAAATAATCGTTAGTTGCTGCCCTGATATATATAAAATAGTACCATTGACCAACTAGTAATAGCTGTGATCTCGAGAACCTCAGAAACACAAACATTGACCTAAAAGTAAATCTGATTTTCTCTAACCAAACCAGTTCCAGATTGTAAAGGTAGCTCCTCGTTTAGCGATAAACTCCTCCTCGGCTTCACGTCCGCCTTCCGCCGTACTCGTTTTCACTCTGCACCTGAGCTGCGAATGGGTCGCAGACCGTCTCACACAGAAATGCGTCATCGACTAGGCTTTATCGTTATTATCGCGGGAACACTAATTCTTCTCATGGAGAGAATTTCTACCGGTATATCGCAAACGATAAGATCTCGCCCGTCCCTACTAACCACCACATCACTGATTATTTTCATATAACAGCACCCCAACCCCCCCCCCCCCCCCCCCAATTTTATTCATTATTACCTCTACAAAGTGAAAAGCAATTCTTTAATGTGTTGGTCAAGTTTAATGTATAAAATTATAACAAATTGTATTTAAAGTCACTAGCCAGTAAGAACTGTTGAGCGGGAGGAGGCTTGCTTGGATTTGAACTATCAACCTTCTAATTATTAGAACTTTTATTATTGTGACTCAACAGGCCTAACTGGTAGTCAAGTAGAGATGTTGCGATTGGTTGCATGTTGGTGCACCCTATCATTTCTTTCTCTTTCCTTGTTTACAAGGCTTGGGGTACCACAGTTTCTTTTTGTGTTTTTGATTTACACTTGGCAGAATGTGATAAACTTTAACCTTTAACCTCTGAACTACCACGTCCCCACAGAATGAATGAGTTTAGTTTGGTAGTAGTGCATGAAAATTGTCCATGTACCCATTTTCACATCAACACCACTTTTTTTTCCCATGACACAAATCTAACTTGACAACCCTATTTTTGTTGCCTTTCTCTGAAGCGTGAATGGGACCTGTTGAGTTATAAAGTTGGAAGGATACGCTCAGCCCACCCACGCAGCAGATATGGGCACAGAGACAAGAGCTCCTGTCCGATTAGTTCACTTTCCTAAGAGCCTTGTTCCTCACCGACTGAAACCGTCCTGCAATTAGGGACTGTCCATGTTCCCAAAAGCCTTTCTTCGAGTGCAGTTTGTCTTGGTAATGTCCTGTTAATTTCAAAATAATTACCCAACAGTGGAAACTGTATATTGCTCACGTGCATGAAAAATACTTGTGAACAAAATGTTGTTTTTTTTTAAGTCTCTACTTTAGGTTTTGTCTTGTTGTGCGTTAAAGATCTATACATTCATGAGTAGACCAAGAATAAATACTCATAAGGACTTAACACTGACGACAAGGTTAGGAGTGCTTGAGGACAAAGCAACTTGTACTCTATATGGCCAAAAGCAAGTGGATACCCCTCCTAATAATTGAGGTCTGGGGGTTTTCTCCACAGCCGTTGCTAACAGGTGGATAACGTCAAGCACATAGCCATGCATTCTCTATAGATGAACGTTGGCAGTAGAATGGGTTGTCCTGAAGAGCTCGGTGACTTTAAACATGGCAGTGTCCTTGAACGTCGCCTTTGCGACGAGCCAGTTTGTAAGATTTTGTGAAACGGATGCGTCTAGGACCAACAACAGCTCAGCCACGACGTGACCTACAAACCCTAACCCTACTTTCGAGACTGCCAATGGAAGCAACATCAGCAAGATCTTAAGATCTCCATCCTCTGTTCCAAGAGTCGGCTGAAGTGGCGTAAAGCACACTGGACTGTAAAGCAGTGGAAACGTGTCCTCTGGAGTGATGGCTGACTTGTTGGGTCCCAATAGACCCAACAGGTTTTCACTCATTTATCATCAGTACCTGGTTCATCCTGGACAGGGTCACTACAAGTTATTAATTTGTTTATATTTTGACAAACCGAGCCGAACATGTTTTGTCCGAATATATCAGGAACAAGTGTCGGAGCTGGTGGGATTGAGAATGGGGGGTTTTAATACAGTCCTCTGTTACTCGACAAGTAAGTATCTGTCTGGCAAGTTCCTTTTGGACCCCCAGTTTTACTGCCAAAGAAAGCAAAGATTCTAAAAACTGTTCACAAAGAGTACTCCTGATATCATACAACAGTACTGCCAAAAATGGAGATTGTTTATAGAACAGAAAAGGGGCTCAGCTATATGATTACCGCTGATATGGTAGTACTTCTTAAGAACCTGTTTATGGCAATGTCCATACTGTGAGCCCAGATAGCTACTTCTAGCCTACGACTGGGCATGCTATTTCTGTTACCTAAGCCTGCCCCCGTTTAAGCGAAGACGCAGCGGCTGTTGTCACACCACCCAAGCTTGACACTCTTGTTATGCTGTGGGTAGATCCCTTCTGGCCTGGATTAACCTCCTAAGCACAGGGCTGCAAGCTTCAGTCATGCAGGGTACGTGTGAAAAATCACTGAGTATTTATAGCCTTTACAAAATCTATCCAGCCAGTCTTTTGGAGTCGCACCTTACCAAACGCCGGTAAACATAAAGACCGATATCTTGCAGAACAGCTTCATTCTCTTGGCTGGATCCTAATCAAACTGGATCCTAATCAGATTAGGGTACATTTCACTTTTCGGCCCCCCCCCGTTCCTCACCTATCCTTTCAAAAGGATATGAACTGAAGAATGTTTTGCTTTTGATAGATATTATCAGTTTCCATCATCATTCTCCGAGTATTTATTCTATGCTGCAGCCTACATGTGTGTACTTGTGTGATGGCCTAATGATGGTTTCTACGGGGTGGGGGTTAGCTTTTACGCATATATCTGATGTAGGAGATTTGAGCACTACAGTCATGGCACATCAACTAAGTCTGTCAACATGGCTGTAAGTCGACACTCTGCTTTTTCTTTTGGTAATCTGGATCTTGACAGGCTCGTGCAAGGGGTATTTGTGTAGCCTTGAAGGGTGTCTTATGTTATAGCGCATCAAAGTGAAAGCTCGGCAGCAGCGCCCTTGCAAATTTACGGGCTATTTCACCCTTATCGATGCCTACTTTGTCTCCAGTTTGCATAACTCTCTCTCTTTTTTTGTGTGTGTGTGTGTCTTTCTTGGGTATTGTATTGCATTCTCGGGTTACGTGATTCTGCCGTTGTATCATTTTGTTATCGTACTGGAATAAAGTTACAGTAGGTGTCTCGTGGACTTGGTGACTGGTGCATGGGGTGGATTTTTAAAAAAAATGTATTACATTTTTTTTAATGGTATCTACCATTAGCAGTGATGAGTGGCACGACATGGGGTCAGAAGCTCTGGTCTTGATCGATAATGACTGATGACAAATACACAAAAAACCCTTTTACGGGTTAAGACTACACATTAACTAGAATGTATCTTACCTCGTGTATGGAGGTAAGAACGCTCCACATAATCTAATACTAATAATACGTTTTAAAAAGCGTGTTCTTTAACAATGAAAAATATGCCATTGTTAATAAACGTTTATGGAAGGAGTCTCCAGTGTCAGTGCTTGAAATTTTCCGCTACTGGAAACTCTTTAGGGTAGAGCATACTGTGGTTTCATTACAAGCTGCATTTGGTTTTTTTTTTTTTGTTTTTTTTTTTAAATCAAGTCGGGGGGGGGAAGAAATGCTGGTGAAGGAGTTATAAGCATATTTCCACCATAACATCAGCGATGTCTGTGAAACTAGTTCCTGTTGCACCATTAAATTGAACTCTAAACGGATAAAAATAGCATCACGTGAGCATTTCGCTAAAAGAGAGTGTGGTGAATCTACGTAGAGATTCAATTAATGATTATTAAGTGTGACCCGTTGGGCTGTTTTTGTTTTCTGAGCGTCTTGGCAGTGAGAATAATTGGCCTGCCGGTTGCAGCGGTACAAGATTACAGTTGAAATACTTTCTTGGAACTGATGTGCTGAAGCTTCTAAATTTAATTTAATCATTCAGGAAAGCTTTCAGTGTTGCCCAGGCATAGATTGCATGTCTCATCAGAGGTTAAACAAGGCAAGCTCAGCGATTAGAGCCGTCTCGCCCTGAGAGAGAGAAAGAGAGAAGGGCGGGTGCTGCTCCTGACCCCTGCGGGATGAAGAAAAGATTCTGCGATGTTCGTGCACAACTGCTCGTGTGCTAGTAACTGTGTCCCAGGATTAATGCCAGATGAGGGTCCATGAGCAAAACCCTTAACTGCTCAGCTGTATTCAGGAATGTGAATGTAAATATGTACATCTCTTCAGACGCTCAACCCCGCCCACCTGTGGGCAGTTCTCTCAGGCTCTGGATGCCACATCTGGACAAAAGTACAACCCACATTCCAGCATTTCATTCTACTTGCCAGAGGTTCTCTCTCTCTCTCTCTCTCTCTCTCTCTCTCTCTCTTCCATCTCCTTCTGTTGCACTTTGGCCTACAAATCAGTGTGTGCCATTTATTTGCTCTTGTCCTGACTCCCCGTACGTTAAAAAACGTGCTCCTAGCATTCCTGAGCAGATACAGGACTTGGCATTAAACAAGCAAAAAAACGGCGTACTGATCCGTGATCATTTTGAATGAAATAAAAGCCCATGGCAGGTGAGCTGGTTGAAACGATCGATGATATCCTGAGGCATTTACAACTCTCTAGCAACACATTTTTCCACACAGGTCCTTTTATTATTAGCCATGGACTACCATTCGGGTACCTCTGAATGAGCTATTTACTCTAGAAACGAATTGCACATAGTGAGCACCTTTTCACTTAAATGACAGCGAGAACAACTGCCCGAGCTGCTGTTGTAGAAAATTATTCAACGCTACCTGACCAATCAGATCTGAGATTTCAGCAGTGCTGTGGTACCTTTTAGCCCACCCAAACATTCTCACTATTAACTGAAGTCGAATACTAAAATGGATGGACTAACATAATGCAGCTATGAATGTGAAGCCGAAGGTGCGTAAAGTTTCAATTAGGGGTTCCACTGATTGCTTTTATTTATTTTGCTAAATCACTGCTTACTATGATCCTTCTTAATGAGCTAAAAGCATTGAGTGGTTAAATCAGCTTATTTTATTAAAAAGTCACCACTAACATAGAATTATTTTTATTTTTTAATCCTGAGCACAGTAAAAAAAAAAAAAAAAAACAACAAAAAAAAACCTTTTACTTCGCCACCTACATCTATATTTAACCGCTCTAATTAAATTTTTATGGAAATGATATTGTTTATGCATCAAATCTGAGAAGCACTCCCACACAACACAGGATGTTTCTCCCAGCAACACGGCACTGTTTCAACAAAGAGTTGAACCGTGTTTTCTTCTTTAACCCTTTAAAGTCCAGTCTTGTTCAGTCGAGTTTCTTAGAGCATGTTATTCGGTCACGGATTAAGTGAGATAGCTGTAACCTTTTGCAAAGAATAGCCTTAATGAGAAACTTTATGAAAGTTCTTTGGCGCTGAAGGGGACAGCATAAGTATAGCTAAAGATTAGAGTTGGGTTCAAATGTGAATCTTGTTTCATTTTTGGTTTCCTTTTTTTTTTTTTTTTTTTTTTTTTTTTTTTTTAAATAAATATATATTTCACATTTTAAGGGGTTTTTTTTTCTTTCCATATAAGATTACTCACACAGTCATGTACATTCTGTGATGCTTCTTTTAAATCCTAAACTTGTTTGTTTCTTTGTTTTTATGTATGTAATGTATATCATTTTTGTAAACCCTTTTGAATTCTCTATAAATTCTCTATATCTCTGTATAAATATGACCTAAAACATCATCAGATTTTCACACAGAGCCCTGAGAGTAGATAAGGATAACGAGAACCCGATGAAACAAATGAGATTGGAAGAAATCTTATACTTGGTCATTGCAAATCAGGTCTGTTGTCAAAATGTACGGACTTTCAGCTGGTTTGCGATGAACAAATCGAACTAAAGCAATTCAAACAGTTCACCATGACGAATGCTTCAAGCGGTTTCCCCAAATTCAACTGAAAATGCAACTTATAATGACTTCTCCAGTCTCAAAATTATTCAACCCCCTTCATGGCGAGCATCTTGAGTACTTAGTAGAGCACCCTTTTGCTGTTATGACCTGCTGCACACGAGATGCAGATCTTCTGGCAGCGTTCCTGAGGAATCTTAGTCCATCAGCTAGGAGGAGTTGTATCACGTTCCTCAGTACAGAACAGCCTCGACTCTGGGATGTTGGTGGGTTTCCTCACATGAACTGCTTGCTTCAAGTCCTTCCACAACATTTCTACTGGATTCAGGTCAGGACTTTGACGTGGCCATTCCAAAACATTACCTTTATTCTTGTTCTACCACAGAACGGTTAAAGGACTTGTGTGCTGCAGATCGACGTCTTGCTGCGTGACCCACTTTCTCTTGAGATTCAGTTCACGGTCAGGTGTCTTGACATTTCCCTTTAGAATCCGCTGGTATGATCAATGATTGCAATCAGTCCTGGCCCGCATGCAGCAAAACCGGCCCAAGACCGTGATACTACCACCACCATGTTTCACAGATGGGATAAGGTCCTTATGCTGGAATGCAGTGTTTTCCTTTCTCCAAATATAACGCTTCTCATTTAAACCAAAAAGTTCTAGTTTTGTCTAATCGGTCCACAAAACATTTCCCCAAAGGTATGGAGTATAAAAATAGTTTTAGGTTATATTTCTGTATATATATATATGTGTATGTGTGTGTGTGCGTGTGTGTGTAATATATAAAATTCTACAGGGTTCCCAAACTTTCAAGCACCACTGTACATAATTATACCACAGCGCTGTTGAAGTCTCGATTCTGAACACATCATCGTTTCTATAGTAAAGCTTACACAGGGTCTTGTATAGCGTGCGCTTTTTATAATTGGATTAAAAAGTGTTGTCACTTATTATAAATGATAAAGCTTTTCTGTAGGGAAACACGTCAAGGGGGTGTATCTTTGCGGAAGGAGTCTCCAGTTCCGGCACCTTTTTTTTCGCAGCTGGAAAGTCTCCAAGACGGAGGATTTTGTGGTTTCTTAGTAACACGTCGATTATTTATTCTCGTGTTGTCATTCATTAATAAATGGGGCGGGGGGGGGGGGTTAATCTTTGGCAGATTGCTGTGGTGTAAATTGAGCTATAATTGGTAAATGCTCAACATTAGCAATTGATCTGCAAGTCGTGCCGCATCCCACCATCGCGTCATTGATTATTTTCCTATCACATCGTGCGTCGTTGAGTGTTGTTCCTTATTTTTGAATATTTTTGAATAATGTATAATCTCGTTTTAACGCACTAAATTTTTACTTTGCGTTGGAGGTAGTTTTTGGTGCTGTGTCGTAGCTGGTATGTCCGTGCTTGGATATGCTTTTGCCACCCAAAAAAAAAAAAAAAAGAAAAAGAAAAGAAATTGAGCCTCTCAAAGCTGCAGTATGCTTGGCACTTCAAGCATGTATGCCTCCTGTGTCGCTGTTTTGATTCCGGACAGCCGCGTCTATGAATAACGCAAATATTTGTAAGCGCTGCCCGATTTAGGAGAAAGAATTTATGACCTCGTGAATGGCGTGGAGCTGGGGTGGGACGGCGAGAGATCTCGGCGGACGCAGCACTTTTTTGCTCTGACGCTGCCCACAAAAACCTCCCTTGGGGATTTTGTGTCATCACGCTGGCGTAGAGCTCTGCCTCTCCCAAGCCATACCCCTATTTTAGACCGCTGCTTTCTGCCTTCCTGTGCCCCTTGACCTAGATTTTTTTCACATGTAACACATGATGTTTTGCTTTACAAGTCGGATCATGTAAATTGCATCTGCAATTTTTCACTCTTTATTTTCTTTTAAAGCCACCTTGAATTCCTTGCATTCATTTGTCGAATTTTTAATTTTTTTTTCCCTCTCCAGCGAAGGTGAATGCCTATGATTTTTGATTTTTTTGGTTTTGCAAGTGCACAAGGGGGTGTTTCCCTAGGAGAATATTTCTCCCACCTCCCACTTCTAAGCCTTTTTCCTAATCACTTCTATGAGCCTAAATAAACCCAGATCGATTCTTCATTATTAGCTTGTTATTTTATCCGAACTAGTTTATTAACCTGTTCTATATTATCCAAATCTAACATGTAAGGAGTGAAACATTTCGGGACGTGTGGTGTAAAGAAGAGTGACCGTTACTCAAAATCCGTGTCTCCTTACAGAAAACTCAGTGCTGTGGAATATCCGCCATCTCTTCCTGCTTTTATCCGTTCGATAAGACCAAAAATAAAATGTAGTAGTATGGAAAAGTCTGGAATCGTGCTCCTACGTTGTTGTTTTTTGCGCTTAATTACTACAAAGAACCGGATTTCTGAACACACAACCCCTAACCCCCACTAACCACCCCAGGATCTGCTCCGTTCCGGACAGAATTCCCAGCAAATCATTTCGAGATCAAGCCCCAGATGATTGGCCATGCTAGTGCGCCTGGGAGAATTGTTCTTATTCCTCTGTATTAAAGGATTTAGTGTTCCTTTCCTTCTGTCTGCAGTGAATATCCAGTAAGTGCTGTGATTTCTGGTATAGAGAATGTATGAGGATCCACTGAGAGGCTTTAGCAGCACAGTCAAAACGATGTGCTTGGCAAAGCCTCCTTTTAAAAAAAAAAAAAAAAAGACAAATTTTAAGGTTTAATTATAATCCTGTGTAATTGACTTGGATATGTACGTCAGTGTGAAAAGAACCATGTAAAAAATCTGTTTTGTTCATTGAAGCTGCGATCACTTTGCTGAACTAAAATCTCCATATCTTGCTGCGTCAGAAGCTTTAAGAAGCCGTTGATTCATTTGAATAATTAAACAGCAGCTCTGAGAGCAATTCAGATCACCGTGTATTTGAACACGCCCGCTCTAATATGTTGTCGGTTATACATATTAAGAGCTGATTCACTGGAAGTTAAACAAGTCTAAGGCTATTAATAAAACGCCTTGTTCTGTAACAAAGGAAACGTATGATTGTTGATGTGGCGAAGCTTTCTGTAAGGACACGTCTGTTTAACGTTTATAGAAGAAGTCTCCAGTGAGTTTAACACCACGTGGACGTCTTCAGGACTGAGGACTTTGTGCATTGCGGTTTTCTCAGTAAAACGACGAGCTGCGTTTTTATTTATATTTACGTATATAATAATAACAATAATTATACATTTTATTTTTTTAAAAGCGCCTTTCACGACAGCCAGGGTCACTTTACAAATACAACATGGAAATACAATTCACAAAACACTCAAACACAATGTTATGTATATACAATTATACACCTGTGCACATGAGATATATATATATATATATATATATATATATATATATATATATATATATATATATATATATATAGAGAGAGAGAGATATGTGTGTGTGTGTGTATGTATATATATATATATATATATATATATATAACACACAGTGGCAAGAAAAAGTATGTGAACCTTTTGGAATTTCATGGTTTTCTGAATAAATTTGTCATAAAATGTGATCTGATCCTCATAAGTCAAGGGTATTGACAAATATAATGTGTCTACAATAATAACACAAAATAAATTCTGATCCCTCATGTCTTTATTGAACACACTCATTCAACATTCAAAATGGCAGTGGAAAAGTAAGTGAACCCTTAGAATTAATAACTGGTTGACCCCACCTTGGCAGCAATAACCTCAACCAGGCGCTTCCTGTAGCTGTGGATCAGACCTGCACATGGTTCAGGAGGAATTTTAGCCCATTCTTCCTGGCAGAACTGCTTTAGCTCGGTCGTATTCTTTGGACGTCTCATGTGTATGGCTCTCTTCAAGTCATTCCATAGCATCTCTATTGGGTCGAGGTCTGGGCTCTGGCTTGGCCACTCCAAAAGGCGGATTTTGTTTTTCTGGAGTCATTCTGTTGTGGACTTGCTCCGGTGTTTTGGGTCGTTGTCCTGTTGCATCACCCAACTCCTACACAGTTTCAGCTGACGCACAGACATTCTCACATTATCCTGAAGAATTGTCTGATATACTTGGGAATTCATCTTCCCCTCAATGATTGCAAGCTGGCCAGGCCCTGATGCAGCAAAGCAGGCCCAAATCATGATGTTTGCTCCACCATACCTTACGGTTGGGATAATGTTTTCATGATGATATGCCGTGCCCTTTCTACACCAGATGTGGTGCTGTGTGGTTTTACCAAATAGTTCAGTCTTAGTTTCATCAGTCCACAAAACATTTTGCCAATACCGCTGTGGAGTGTCAATGTGCTCTTTTGCAAACTTCAGGCGTGCAGCAATGTTCTTCTTAGTAAGCAGTGGCTTCCTTCGTGGTGTCCTGCCGTAGATACCCTGCTCGTTCAGTGTTTTGCGTATTGTAGACTCATGAACAGAGATGTTAGCCGGTTCCAATGATGCCTTCAAATCTTTGGCTGTCATTCGGGGTTGTTTCTTTACCTCATTGATGAGTCTTCGTTGTGCTCTTGGTGTCATTTTGACTGGGTGCCCACTTCTTGGTAGAGTAGCAACAGTCCCAAAGTGTCTCCATTTGTAGAATGTTTGCCTAACTGTAGACTCGTGAATTTCTAAAGTCTTTGAAATCACTTTGTGACCCTTGCCAGCTTTATGTAAATCAACAATTCTTGATCGTAGATCCTCTGAAAGCTCTTTTTGGCGAGGCATGGCTCACATAAGCGTGTGTTTCTTGTACAGAGCAAACTCCAAAAGTTTGAGGGGTTTTTATCAGTCAAAGTAGCCGTAGTCCACACCTCCAAACTCATTTTCTTAACGAGACCCCAATTAACTTTTTTGAGGTCATTAATTCAAGGGTTCACATACTTTTTCCACAAGCACTATGAGGTTTTTTTGGGTGTTCTCAATAAAGACATGAGGGATCAGAATTTATTTTGTGTTATTATTTTAGACACATTATATTTGTCAATACCCTTGACTTAGATGAAGATCAGATCACATTTTATGACAAATTTATTCAGAAAACCATGAAATTCCAAAAGGTTCACATACTTTTTTTTGCCACTGTATATACATACACACGTGTGTGTGTGTGTGTGTGTGTGTGTGTGTGTGTGTGTGTACAGATATATATGCATGTGTGTGTAAGTATACATGCAATATTATACATGAAACACATTATTATAATTAAGTATTATGTAACCCTGACACAGAGAAGATACAAGCCTGAAGAGATGAGTTTTTAAAGAACTTTTGAATCTTGGAATGGATTCACAGTTGCAGATGTGATGGGGGAAGTGAATTCCAGAGCTTAGAGTCAATGTGACTAAAGGCTCTTCCACCCATAGTGGTAAAGTTCATGTCCGGTATTGCTAGTAGACCTGCTGAGGAGGATCGCAGTAGGCGGGGAGGGGTGTAGTTCTCCAAGAGGTTAGTGAGGGAAGTGGGAGCAGGAAGTAGGGCCTTAAATGTGAGAAGCAGAATTTTGAATTTAATTCGATAGGCAATTCTGCTTCTCACATTTAAGGCCCTACTTCCTGCTCCCATATATAAATATATATATTATATATCCAGTGTGTATATGTGTGTATATATATATGTGTGTGTGTGTGTATATATATGTGTATGTGTGTGTGTGTGTGTGTGTGTGTGTGTATGTGTGTATATATATATATATATATATATATATATATATATATATATATATATATATATATATATATATATATATATATATATATATATATATAATTTATTTATTTACTGACTTACTTAACTACTTACTTACTTACTTACTTACTTACTTATTAACTTCATGAGAGAGTAAAAAATAAATATGGGCCTGTAAGGGAATGACTGTTTATAGCAGCTATAGCGTAAGTCTCTAACTTGTTTCCCTGTAAGAGTAACGCTACTGTTAATTTACAGAACAGAAAATTTAATGTACGTAGATGAAGCTGATCGCATACCTAGTCTTCGGTGTTAATCGCAGCAAGGCATTAAGGCTCAACATGTACAGTATAAGTACTCATAAAGTTCTTACCACAAAATCACCCATGGTTCTTGTTTCGTGGATTCCACTGCCAGGTTTTACCTGTTAAGCACAGCACCTTTTTCCCCATTTTAGAGCTGATGGGTTTCTTGCTTCCGGCAAAATCTGCCCTCTTAAAAATGGCAAGTATTTAAAACACCAGCAGTGCTTCTGTTGACCAAACATGGGACTGTGGAGGAAATTTCCCTCGGAATTATTTTCCTATATGTTCAAGCCCTTACCGAATAAGAATATTCACATGGCATCACTTGCTATGTGATTTAAGATGACCTATCATTTTGAGAGAAGTTGTATATATGAAGCGGGGCACAGTGGCTTAGTGGTTAGCACGTTTCCCACAAACCTAGGGTAGGGGTTCGATTCTCGCCCACGCCCTGAACGTATGGAGCTTGCGTGTTCTCCCCATGCTTCGGGGGTTTCCTGAGTCCAAAGCCATGTGTTGTAGACTGACTGGCGTCTCTAAATTGTCCATAGTGTGTGAAGGTGTACGCGATTGTGCTCACTGTTATGGGTTGGCATCCCATCCAGGGTGTCCCCTGCCTTGTGCCCCGAGTCCCCTGGGATGAGCTCCAGTCTCCATGCGACTCTGTGTAGTATAAATGGTACAGAAGATGGATGGATGGATGTATATATGGATATGGATACCACCCGATTGATTGATTTGATGTATTCATTTATCTTCAGTAACGACGTCTGATCAGGGTTGCAGTGGATCCTGGATGGAACACCAGTCCGTTGCAGTCCATGGACATGGATAGGTCCTTCAAATCTAGAGGCAGTTGGGTCATTTGCCAATTCTCATCCGCTTTCCTATCACACAACAGCTCCCAATGGTAGCTGGGGCAAACCTGTGGTTCCGCCGAGACATAGGAAGCCAACCTCCACATCTTTTTGAACTGCTCCTCATGCTGCTTCACTAAGATGTGTAACACACTCGGAGGAAAATGCTGTTTTCACTCTTCCGCATAAATGAGTTTGGATGGCCGCGATTGCCTAATGTCATTCAGATTGACCGGGGAAAGAGAGTATGCCGTCCCTCCAAACCAGAGAGTACGGCCAATTGTGCTCTCTAGACCCCTGGCCATGGATGGATGGATGAGATTAAAACTCGCGATCTCCTAATGATAGAAACCGGAGGAAAATCGGCACAGACCGTAGCCTGAGTTCAGAATCAAACCAGGCAAACGGGAGCTGTGAAGCAGAACCCACCATGCAGCCTACCACCAAATTTTCCCAAGTGTCTTTTTCATAATTACCCTCGTGGGTGGGGGAAAGTTCTCATCAACTGAGTCACTGGCTCAACAGGGATTCCTGGAAATCGCATCTTTTTCGTCCTAAGAAAACATAGTGAGCATCGATGCTCTGTTTGGTTTTTTCGGTGCATTGTGGGACTTTTTTAGGGCGAGAACGTTCCAGTGCACTGGAAGGACTTTGCGATTGAGACGGCCCTTAAAGTGGCCGACTCCCTGATTACTGTGTCCTGACTACTGAACTCTGCCTTTTCTTATCCGAGACGTAAATCAAGCAATTACCTGATAGTTCAGAATTCTTTAAATGCCAAGTTGCACGACCACTGACGCATTTCACTAAATGTCGTACCTTTTGAAAATCAGTTATGGCCAGGTCCTTACATCACCAAACCTTATTCGGTATTCTAAACACGCTTTTCCACCCGACAGCGCAGTACGGTACGGTAACAAATCCGTGATCCCATGTTTCGCCATGAGATTTTACAGCGTAACCAAGCCAGGAGCTGAATTTAACACTGACCAGTTAAAAGAGAGACCTGATTGCAGATTGCTTTCAGTTTGAATCTGAACTTTAAGTCAAAATCCTCAACTGCTGGACGTGAACCAGTACAGGCTGTTTTGTGCATTATGTGTTACACAGAAATTACTCGTAGTTTAAATGAGATATGTACATGTAAATTTGATTTATTTATTTCTTTTAACTCCCCCCCCCCATTTTCTCCACAATTTGGTCAACTACCAACAGCTATCAGGGAAGGATGAAGGTGCAGGGCAGCAGAACAAGCTTGGTGGAAAGCAGTATCTTGCACGTACGTGATCTCACAGATGCGCGTGATCGACATGGGAGAGATAGTATGCCATTACTTTCACCCAATCGGCACGATTAATACTGCTTCCATTGCTCCTGGCCGTGGCGTCGGCAGGATACGAACGTGCGATGTTCCTACGATAGGCCGGACACTTTTCCGTCGCACCACTTGGGAGCCTTAACTAACCGTGTGTTTAACGCCAGCCCTGTTTTTTTGTGCTTGCTTGCTTGCTTTCTGTGACTTCTGTGTGCTCTTGCCAAATGTTTGTTTACATTTCCCGTCTCCGTATTTCCGACCAGTGGAACAAAGAGTACATTCTCAGCCCTGCCTCTTCCCACACATCCCTCACCAAAGGGTTTTATTGCTTTTTTTTTTTTGCTTTTTTTTTTGGGTTTGTGTAAATAGGTGCAGTGTGTAACTGAATCAAACAACCGAACCAGAAATGTATCGATTTTGGTGGTGTTGATTCATACAGCGACTCTGTCGAAGCTTTCGAGGGTTTAAAGTCCGTGCGCTGCTGCATTTTCTCTACTTGGGAACATGTATTTATGGAGCAGTTTAAGCTCTATGAGGTATTTAAGAGGTATTTTTGTTTCTGTGATCCTGTAATTTTTCTGCCTTGGGCCTCTGAGGCTGTTTTCTTCTCGGTGTTGTTGGTAAAGCTTCTAAAGCGTCACGGGCTTTATCATCGTTACCAGTGTTCAAGAGTACAGAACCAAACCAATGGGTTACTGTATGAATTAGTCAGGATGGTTTCGTTTTCTTTCGTACAAGACCCTAGACAGATGAGCAAACTCTGTAGGACCTTGTAAAGATGTTCGGCTTCATTTTACAAGTTTGTAGGTCTGAAGTGTCGGGATTAAGAAGTGTTTCGGGGGGCGGGGGTTATTTTGTAACTAACTTATTATTTCTTGGGTTTTTTTTTCTTCTAGGCTCTTTTTCTGCTCCTGTTACAAGTGAATGTACAATCAAGAGGTGAATGTTTATTAAGATGGCAGTAGCTGAATGTCCGGATTACTTCCTACACCACCCAAAATATCAGGTAAAACATGGTTGTGTGGTCTTTTTTTATTTTTCTTTCTTTCTTTCTTTTTTTTTTTTTTTTTTCCTTCAAATATATGCACAAACATGGCCTTATATTTTGTTAAACGTCACAGAAGCATTTTACTGAGGTAGAGCCAGGGATGCTCATCCTCAAGTTTCCACACTGCAGTCCGGTGGATGAGCCATATTCAAAAGCACGCAAATATCTGTAGCGTTAACTACATAAATGCTGTTCAGTTCATTTGACCGAGTTGTAAGCTCTCTGTCTTTGGCTGGATGAGAGAAGAAGAGACCTTCAAGATGTGTAACAAGGTCCAAATAAAAAGGTAATGGAGTAAGAAAGTAGTTCGAAGTAGTAGAACTCCTTAATATGATGCGTTTCTCTGATAAAAAAAAATATTGTGTTATTTGTTCTAAGCCTGAAACCGAAAAAAGAAGACACGGTTAATCTGATCTTGCCCAGCCTCACTGAAAAATCCCCTAAAGGGTTAAAACGCATGTTGGTGCTGTGGAGTGAGTGCAGTAATGCTCGTTTTAAACCTGACACGATAAATACACCGCTTTTGCACAGTTGTGCCATAAAGCTATGCTAATTACCTTAGCTTTTTAAACGATCTCTAATCTGTCTAATCTTCGTACGTCCCAATACGGCAACACACACTATCGTCTTCACGACCTGTGGAAGCTCCACCCTGTTTTAACACACACGCACCCAATCAATCAGGGGTTTATTTTGGTGTGGTCACCATCGTTGTGCAGTTTGATTGATGCACACCCTGAACGGTTCTCAATAGGGCGGAACATTTGTAGTTGTCATCAAATTGTACTTCGGGGTAAAATATTTCTGAAACCGACCGTTAGTGAACGCTTATTAAGTGAGCGTCACGAGGAACGTTTAAACGTTTATAAACCGCTGCCAAACGCTTTAAAGCTCCATTTTGTCCCTCATCTATTCAGGGCGCTATTTAGTTCCTGGGCTAAAATCATTCGTCGGTTGTTTGGAGAATGTCGAAGAAACCTCAGTGTAAAGAGGCACTAATTATGGTTTTGCGTATAAAACGCTCATGGAACAAACCATCAAAATGTCGACCTGCTCTTATGTAATATCCTCTGCAGCGCACAGCAGGGGTGTTCAGACTCCTTTAAACCGTGAAATCGATTCATCATCCTCCCCTCTGAACGTAATCCGACTATTCAAGTATCAAGCTCGTGATTTAAACACGTACTGCAATATTTTGACTCTCTTTCGGAGCCGTCGATTTTATTCCCGTTTTATCCTCGAGAGGTTGGAAGTAAAATGCGTTCGGGTCAAGCAACCAGTCAAACAGGCTAACTATGAAAACTCAATCAATAAAATAACTTTTATAATGGTGGGCTGGGATGTCCAGCACAAATAAAAACTAAATAAAACTGCTAGACCCTTGTTTTGTTTTGTTTTTTTTGGGGGGGGGGGGTTTATAATAATTTTTTTATTAAAGAAATCATGGGCCCCCGTGGTTACGCTTCACTTTGAAAAGCACCAATCCAGACAAACATAGAGACATATTGTGGATATAATGGCTAACGAGTAAATAAGACCGTTTCTGACTGAAAGGCAGGAAGACACAGAGAGACGACCAGAGAGAGAGAGAGCGCTGCCCCTTGTTTTCAATGTACCTGTCATAGCTTGTAAATTTAGTGCCCGCGCTTGAATGAAGACGAGGAGGAAATGAATGGCCACGGCATGGACTTGCATTCCTTTGGGCTGAGCGCATCTGATTCACATGGCGCAACCTGACGTAAGAGCATCTAAACAAAGGCTTAATTAGCTTGTTTTGAAGGGCTCTCTTCACCATTGTTTGTATCCACGTGCAGTGGTTCAAACCCAGTGGGAAATATCCATCAGCGGCATCAACCCCGCAGAGAGCTGGCTACGGCGCAGGCCTTTCATTTCACCGCGGCTGGTCCACCATAGTCCCTTTGGGACTCTGTGTTACAGGCAAAAGGGCATGAACGCTTTAATACCAAGTGCCTGTTGCGTCACGTTTATATCCTGTGAAGAACCAGAGAATGAGGCATTTCATAGACTCGGGGGTGGGGGGTGGGGGAGGCACGACACTATCGAAACCAGGGAACCATCGAAGGTTGATTTTCAGGAGTTTGTAATGTCAAGAAGATACAAGTCGACTATGGAGGATTATGTAACTCCGGGAGTGGTGGAACTCTGGGCTGAAGTCCAAGATTGGGCTCTGGCTTGACCTAGCACTCGAAGCAAATCTCCCTTAACTCCTGCCTCAAATGTGGAGCTTATAGAGAAATAATTAAAACATTAATCTCAGCTCGTGTTTAAAATCACCTTGCTTTAACACTCGACTAAATGCCAGTTGTTCGCATTAGTCCGTCATGGTGACTTCTTAAATTGCGCAACATCCATGTCGAGTGTTTTAGCAGGAAACCTTGCTAAACAACAAACAACATAAATCTCCTTTTCATTGAAAAATGTTTTCATAGCCCTGTCCTTGTGGCTCTCGAGTCCACATCGGTTAGCGGAGTGACTCATGTGACGGCTCCCGGAGAAGATCTGCTCGAGGAATTTGGGTTTGACATCAGCGCGATGGCCGCGTTGGCTCAATCTGCGTGCTGCATAAGTCGTTACGGGCCCTCCTCCCTCCGTCCCCCGGACACTTCGGCAGCCCAAGGGCTGTAAATTTTTCGCCTCGGGTTTTATGGATGTTTTCAGAGTGAATCAATTTGACTTTTGGCAGCATGCGGTTCCTGTTCCTGGAAGTCAAGCTCGTAGTTGTTGGTATTTCTTGGAACTGGGAGATTCAGGATCTGGCTCTTTTTATTGTGTTGTGTTGAGGGGAAAAGTTTTGCTTTGGGCCCAATCAAAATAGAAGCACCATTCACTCTCGGCTTGGCCGACAAAACCACCGCTGTGCTCGTTTGAAACAAGGTCAAAATGGTTCTTCACTTCGCCGCTTTCCTTTCCACTCTAAACAAAGACCGAATTTGATGTTAAGCAATTGCGGGGTACTATTTTAAGCGACTGATTTTTCTATTTACCAAATAAATAAATGCTGCTGTCGTATTCACTTTTTAATATCCTGAGAGCGCTTTCACTAGCCTACACACACTCCTTAGCGCTACAGACTTTCCGCCTGTGGAATGCACAGTAGCCTGACCTTTTGGGGACTGAAGCTAAGCCGGGCCAAATTCTAACCTTTCCGTGCAGTAAGAGGACTGCTGAGTCAGAGCATTAGGCTGATTTTGGTCCACCGCAGCGCTGACATTTAAAACACCATGTGGAATTTTTTAATATACCCCTCTATGGTTTTAGAAGACATCAACTGAGATAGATAGATATATATATGTGGCGTTAGTGCCCTGGACTTGATTATTTTCCTACAGCAGCATGTCATAACTTTAGTAATGAATGGCGTATCATGTTGTGGGTTTTTTTTGTTTTGTTTTGTTTTGGGTTTTTTTCCCCCTTTATTTATAGTTTTTACATTCGATTATATTGAAATAAGACTGAAAAAAGAGATACTGTTATAGAAATTTAATCAACACTTTCTGAACAATCAGATTTGGGTTTTTTGGTAGATTTATTAAACCTTTGGAAATCGGAGTTGGGCCTGAGTAAGTGTGTAACCTTTTTATGAGTTTTTTTATTATTATTATTTATTAATTTTTTTTTTTATAAAATCCCAAAAAGCCTGCATAATGAGCACAGACATTTCGGATCAATGTTCAGATTTAACACAAAATAATTCTGTGGAATTTCAAGAGTGCTGTAGTATTTATGTAAATTGTATTCCCAGGTAGATTCACCTCTGTTTGTTAATTGTGAATGACCAGTAAAAGCGTACACTAAATATAAATATATATATATATATATATATTTTAAAAACACTGGCGACTTCTAAGAATAACTGACACTTAAGCATGCCAGTATTGAACATTTATTGCGAATAAAAAATGGAAAGTGAAAAATAAAGGGTTCTTAGCATTTTCTTTAAAAAAAAAAATAAAAATTAAGAAAATAAAAAGATATGAATGTTTTGGTCAACCGTTAGCATTGACTTTTCCACAACAACCAGGCAAACAGGATCTGTGAGAGAAGTTCTGGGTCAAGAAAGTGCATTCGTTCAACTAAATTTCATCTAATCCATTGTTCGCTTTATAACCACGGTTGGGAAGGTTTTCTGTTGGCAGTGGGGTGTAGGTATTATTTTTATATATATATATATATATTTTATTTTATTTTTATTTATTTATTTTTTTTTGAGCGTTACTTTCAAGCTATAAACATATAGAGAGTTTTGAGCGTTACTTTCAAGCTATAAACACACACCAGCCATTAAAAGCAGTATAGACATGTTTTATAGGGGCATAGTGCAGTGTTGCAAAATTTTACTGTGAAACTCCGAATCTATGTAATTACAGCATTAGTGTTTAGGTCAGGTTTGGTATATGTTGTTCCTACCTAAGTAGGTTATGCTTCTTTTCCAAAACAAAACAAAAAGCCTACTTGTACGTGGAGCAAAGAATGTGTAGAAGATTAATCTTAAGCCTACATATGCTTTTATTGGCTGGGTTATATATTAATTTGCTTTTCGTGTCCGTTTGTACATTTTTAACGGTCGGCGATCTAAGACACGAATGAAATATTGTCCTAGACATTCTCAGTTACACGTTCGTTAGGGAGACAAAGCGGCCATTGTTGTACAGTGTACCACAGAACACGTTGTAATCCCTGCTATTGGGAAGAATACAACTTGAGCAGTTGTTTGGGGCAGTGTGTACCATATCACCCGTTAACACCAGGACTGCAGAACTAGGAAGTTATGGGTACTTGGGTTCTAAGAACTGCAGGTAGGTCAGTGTGCAGTCAGTTGTTGGCGCTGGCTCCGGTCAGAGGGATCTGAACGCTCTGCTGGGCAGGCATGCACTCAAACGAAACAAACCCAGAGAAGCAGGGGACTTTTTAATAATTCCAGATTTGGCATGTGCTGCTGGGAACTTGAGCGAACCTTGCAGTGCTATGTCCTGAAGGGTGGAGAAGCTTCTGGGGCATGAGCTAGGTGCAGTCAGATAGAACCAAATGAGCTGCTCCTGCTGTGGCTTTGGGTGGAAGTCAGGATGGATCAGTCACACTTGACTTGTTGTACCTTGACCTTGGGCTGCTGGTACCCCACTTCACCACCAGCCCCTCCCCCCTCATTTTTGGCCGCCTTGGTCCAGACATCTGGACACGGGGATTAGACTTTTTGGAGACAGTCCAAAGCAACCTACATGCTTTCCATTAGATCTTATCAATAAGGCATGTCTTCACACCAGTTACGGAGATAATTACAAAGTCGTAGGTGCCATCTTGAAACTTCCGCGGTGAAACCAATAATGCAGACTATCAAACGGGTCGTAAGTGCTGTACTCTAGGTGGCATTGAGTGGGAGTTGCTGAAATATACTGTATTTAAATGTTGCTAGTAGGAACTCCAGCTGATGGATTGAGCTGATTTGGATGCATAAAAGATTATTTCCTAGCATGCTGAAAATCGGTTTATAGGACTGAGAAGCCTTCGAGAACAACCAGAGGAAATACCATGTGGTTATAAAACTTGTGCTTTTGAAGAAACGTTGCTGCTGTGTTGCTCTCTCCGCTGTGTGAATAGCCGAAACGGTAATGAAGTGTGTACAGTGTAGTATCGGGTGGCCTCGTGAAGCTGTGGCTAATCTGCTTTCTCAGTGAAATGGAACACTTTCAAGCACTCGACAGCTTTTGTTGTTGTTCTTTCCAAATCATTTTGTCTCGCTTTATTGGCCGGCTTTGAAGAACTTGACATTGCATCCGTATGTGTGCGGCACTCATAAACCGTGCACGCTGGCAATGGGAAGAAAACAATCGCCTAGATTTCTCTGGAGAGCATTCACGGCCACATTAGAGCGCGCTGCTAGGCTTTGCGGCCCGCCTCGGAACATCTCCAAACATAAGAGAGCCACAAGACATTCTGTTCCTGGCTCCTGCTGCGAAAGCCCCAATCAGCAGCGCTGCCCAAGATATCACATCCTTCTCCGCTTGCCTGTCGTGCCTTTGTGCCACGGCCAAGAACGAGAAACTGGAATGATGTTCTTTTCGTCTGTAGAAAGAATTGGAATACTTCTGTCGAGCACTCTGTTCTTACTTATGGTCTGCCATTGGCAAAGACAAAAGCAAGCACCTCCCAGGTTTGTCTCCAAGCCCCTCCGAAATCTGCCCATGACCCTACTGAGATGTTGTATGAGATACTGATGACATAACAGAAGCCCTCCTGTCCTCTACCCAGATCTCAATTTTGTCAATGATACCTGCTACTCCACTGAGCTGCCTTCTTTCCAAGCTATATGAATCATTATCATTTTTCTGTCCTACCTCCCTGGGTACTCTAGCACCAGGGTTAGATCCTGAGTATTACATTATATGCAGAGTTTTGCATGTTCTCCCCATGTACACAGGTTTTCTGGTTTTCTCCCAAGAATCCATACAGGGTTCTCTACATCGGTGTTTCTCAACTCCTGTCCTTTTTTTTTTTTTGTCCTTTTATGAGCTGTGCTGTTCACTCGCCACAAGTTAATACGTTATATTCGTTTGCATTTGATGAAGTGTTTTAATGCAATGTTGCATACTTTGTTGTAAAACAATTGCTGTTCTCTATGGCTTTTGTCTCAGCAGGACAATGTCGACCGATCTGCCAATCACAGACCAGCGAATCTAATCGGGTCAAGTTTCCAACAGGCGGCCAGTCGGAACTCTCCTAACCACCAAGGTTAGTACTTTTTACTTCACAGTACTATGCATGCTTTAAGGGTTATGAGCTGTACCTTTTGTATGAATACTTGTTGCAGCATTTACAGCTGGAAATGTGCTCATTAAGTCTCATTTGTAATTATATATATATATATATATATATATATATATATATATATATATATATATATATATATATATATATTTTATATATATATATATACACACACACACACACAATATAAATATAATATATAGTGATTTTTTTTTTTTTTGCGGTTCAAGTGCTCAGTTTGTAACGCCATGGTGTGTCCATCTCATGAGCACAACCTACTAAAAAAATAAACTCAAAACCCGATAGCATAAGCTTTATAATAAATTGTTTATGTTTGCTTAGTACGGGAAACATATCAAGTGTTGGTGATTCTTTTCTTTTCTTTTTTTAAAAGAAGTGTTGGTGCTGTTACAGGGATAAGTGTAGCAGAAAGGTTGTCTGTTTGTTAATGTCTCAATTTCACACTACTGAATGGACGCCAACATGGCGAACCCCTTACGTGGCTCCAAAATGACGGGATGATTTCAAAATTCATGATTTGTCTTTTGTTTCCCTTGGTTACCTTGAGCCTGTCTTGGTCTACTCTTTAGACTGGAGTGAATCTTAAAACCGTGTAGACAAAATACGCAAAAAGCCTTGTTTAAGAATAGCTAAGGCTAATAGGGAAGGTTTTTAGATAATTGCTGGGTTCTGAGACGCCTTTCATGCTCCTTCTTCATTGAAGAATTGAAAAGGAATTCCTGGATTTGATGTCAAAACACCAAGCCCGTGATTCCTACCAGACGAGGTACCTGTAAGCCGTACACTTTGTCGTTGGCCGTGATTCTTTGACCACTATGGCCTTGACCACTGGAGAGGACTTGTTCGAAGTTAAGCCGTGTTTAAGTTCTTTTAGAGCATCACATTCAAAGGAATCTTTGGAAGCCAAGAACAATAGCATCTACATTGGTTTGTTTCTAAGTCTTGCAGTCTGCACCAGCAAGCTCCTGCAAGCTAGTTGAAATTACCACGGGTCTCAAGTTGAAGTCAGGCTGCCAGGCATGGGATCGGATTGAGGGATCTTATTGCCTGCACGGCACTATCAAAGGCCTTCCGTACACGAAGCAAAGGCTTGCGATTGTGGATGAGTAGCGTTTTTATGATTACCCTGAAAGTTGATATCGCCACCAAATTAAACCGACTGTTTTCCGTAAGAACAGGCCCTGATCAAACAGTCATTGTACTCACAGTGGCTTAGTGGTTAGATCATTTGCCTCGCACCTCAAGGATTGAGGGTTCAAATCCTGCCTCTGCCCACCCTGTGTGTGCGGTGCTTGCATGTTCTCCTTGTGCTTCTGGGGTTTTATCCGGGTACTCTGCTTTCCTCCCCCAGTCCAAAGACATGCCTTGTAAGCTGATTGGCATTTCCAAATTTTCCATAGTGTGTTAAAGTGTGTGATTGTGCCCCGCAGTGGGTTGGCACCCCATCCAGGGATACCTTGCCTCGTGCCCCGAGTCCTCTGGGATAGGCTCCAGGCTTCACCGCGACCCTGTGTAGGATAAGCGCTACAGAAGGAAGGATGGATGGATAGGTTTATGGCCATCAATGAAACAATTCAAAGTGCTCGCAATATTTTCTAACAAACCTAGTTGGTTTCTTTTTCCCCTATATATATATATATATATATATATATATATATATATATATATATATATATATATATATATACACACGTATTAGTCATTCACACTGTGACTCTGACCAGGATGAAGCCGTTACTGAAGATGAATGAGTGAACGAATGCGGAACAAGCGCCAATCGAGAAACCTACATACTTCCATGTTAATATATATGGCCTTTCTTTTTGATGCATTTTTCTTCAACTGCCCAGTTTCAGTAAGTCTGTGGCCACTGTAGCCTCAGATTCCCGTTCTTGGCGTGGGCCCCAATGCGGTACTTGGCGTGGGCCCCAATGCGGTACTTGGTGTGGGCCTCAATGCGGTACTTGGCGTGGGCCCCAATGCGGTACTTGGCATGGGACCCAATGCGGTCTTCTGCTGCCGTAGCCCTTCGTCCAAAAGGTCCAACCTTGCATTCTCAGATGCTTTTCTGCTCACCACGCTTGTAAAGAGTGTTTGTTTATTTTGGATACCGTCCGGTCCAGTTATTCTCCTCTGACATCTCTCAAAAAGATGTTTCCACCTGCAGAATTGCCTCACACTGGATGTTGTTGTTTTTTTTTGTTTTTTTCCCCCCAACCATTTTGTGTAAACCCTTGAGATCCTGGAGACTTTGGTTGTGTGTGAAAATCCATTGAGATCCAGCAGTTCTGAAGTACTCAACCCAACCTGTTTTTCACCAACAGTCATGCCACAGTCAGAGTGTTTTTTTGGGGGGTTTTCTTTTTCTTTTTTTTTATGTGAACATTAACTGAAGCACTTGACCTGTACTTGTGTGATTTTATGCACTGGCTGATTTGGATAACTGCATGAATGTGACATTTTCTTAATTTCTGTTCAAATCAGTTGATCATCTTCACAGCTTGGAAAGATTCAGATAATGTCCTGCACTAATATAGCACTTAGCCTACAGCTTGTGAATCTACTGTAGTTGTCTCTTTAATGAAGCCGGTGAACGAGCTGGAATAAAGAAGCGTTCATTTCTGCAAAGCCTCCGACTGTGCAGCAGGCTAAGCACATATGACGTTGCTCAGGGTTCGGCTTATCAGCTGGTGCCTTTCAGGGAAGTATTACCCATCTGTGGAACTCTCCCGCTGATTTGATTTAGCCGCCTCAGGCGCTTTCAGCGGACAGTAATATGATTACAGAGGTCTGCATGCTGCAGTACAAGTTGTTCTCACCTTCGGGGTCACGTAAGGAATGAATCACAGGGTGGTGTGATGTGGCCTGATGCTGAGCGCACGCGATTATTGTCCTATGACATCACGTTCTGAAGGGTCTTATTTCTCTTATACCACAGCAATTTTACAGCGGTAACAACTGTCCTTTATTAAAGGATGACTCATCATACTTTTTTATCCATTTATACTTGCATTTAATGTTGGGGAAATTAAATTACAGTAAAAATATTGCTGAATTTTAAATGTTACTGGACAAAAATAATCAGTACTGACTGTACCATGAAAATGTACTGTACTTTTTTTTAAAACATGGAATAAATGTATAAATATTAATATATGTATTAATTATTAATAAATATTAAAGTACATAAAAGATATACATCCAAACTGAATCAAAAATTAACACCTTAAATGAAAAATAAAGCCATCCAAAATGAATCAAAAAACACTTCAGATGACACCAAAGTTTCTCATTGATGGTTTTTATTTCGCCTCTAGAGGCCGCTTTCGTACCGCATAATGACAGCGGACCCTTCTCGACCGCTCATGACCGATAGTTCAAGCAATCGTTATCGTTGCAGATTAATACGCACGGCTGATCTATCATTCGACCTCTAATATAAACCCGTGATTTGAATTACAGACTGCTCTCAGAGCTTCAACACCTTCTAACCAGTCAAAATCGAGAAATAAGCCGCGCAGTGGCGTAAAAAAAAAAAAAAAAACACCATTTCATTCTCGTAACGTTTTTCAGCACGAAACAATTCCATAGCAGTTCCCTTCTAGAAACTTCCACTATCTACCACCGGGTCACTACTGAGTCTCCTGACCAAGCTCAACTGTCTGCTCCTGTGATGTTGCTGTTTGATATTTCACTGGAGATTAATTTATGCGTGTAATACAAGTCCACCTGTCCTGTGGAGATCACCTTGCATTTGATGGCCATTTTGTATTTAATGGCCCCGAAGTGCCTGCCAAGCCTTACTTGTAAAATGGCTATTTTCTAAGCGGGTAAGGAAGAGGAAGGACACTGACTGGGGTTAGTGTGCTCCTGCACTGCAGTGGTCAAGGGTAGATTGCTCAGATACTTCAATTATTAATGAATTAACATCTGTATGTATTTCCCTGAGGCACTCTCGTCACTTCTTGGTCTTTCGAGGGGAAAAAAAGAACCCGTGGCTATGCTGTAACCCTGTTTACAGCTCCCTGGAGTCGGATAGCAGTTTTGTTTATTACCCTGTGAATCAGCGCTTTGTCAGTAGTCTTGCCAAAGCACCACAGTTTTGTACAGTGACAGATTGCTGCCCAGGTTTAAAATTATGATTGGATGGCCATTAGAAAAGACTTTGCTTAAATTATCTGTAACTAGGTTGTAAATTCTCTCGAGTTCAAGATTAGCTGTGTTGCAAAGGCTTTTACGTCTGTTTCGCATTTTGTTTTGGGGTTGTTGTTTTTTTTTTTTTTTGTTTAATAAAAACATGTCCAATCATGGCAACTTCCTTGACGATCCTTTCAACCAGGAGGTCAGGTGTGTTTACGTTAGCGGACTCGCTCGAGTTTCCGACTGGGAATTCCCACTTAGGTGACGGGGGTCCATTTACACTTTTCACTGCAGATGCGGTTCTGTCTTTTATTTCATTTCTCTTTTTTTTATTTAATCAATGCCATGCGAGGAATTAATGGGGCCAGTGCACTAGCATACAAAAGATTATGCTGTTACAGAAAATGACTCACCGTCTTCTGTTCAAAAGTTTACACCCCCTCCCCTTCTTGAGCATCAGTGAACGGTTTGCACCTTCTGTAATAGTCGTGTACGAGTCCCTCGGTTGTCCTCGGTGTGAAAAGATGGATCTCGACATCGTATAGCCGCTGTTTGAAAGGGCTCAAATATGCAGAATGTGCCGGACCTGGAGGAACTGCTCAGGACAAACAATGGACTCCATTAAATCAAGTGCAGCGTTTGACACCGTTTTTAAAACCCCAGTAGCACTGTTGCACTTCCGTACGCTTAATATCAGCAAAGCATCACTATCACTGAAGTGGATCTAATAACCCAGGATCCATAAGCAGAGCTTACCCGTCTCTATTAATGTTGTAGGATTAGCCAGCAGAGATTCAGGTAGCTGACACATTTTCAGAAAGAGGTTCCTGAGTGTTCAGGCCACGCTGAAAGAAAGAAACGAGCAGACGGCGGATTAGTGATTTTGTCGTTGTTGTTGTTTAACAGGTCACTTCATTTTAAACAACTACTCTTTTTTTTTTTTTTTTTTTTTTTTTTTTTTTTTTTTTTTTTTACCTCATTCTTCTACTACATCTCACATCAGATAGTGTTTAAAACCACCAATTAACCTCAGGACCTCAATTTCTACTCCTACGACTCTAATAGTGAATGCATATGCATGGAGGTAAAAAAAAAAAATTTAAATTAAACCAAGATAAATCCGTGTCCGAAGCGAAGCAGGCCGACGATATTGCGCTACCACCACCATGCTTCACCCTGTGGGTGTGGTGTTTTGATGATTGCTTTTGTGCCAAATGTATATTTTAAAAATGATGACTCATCAAACCATAACATTTTGTTACATGGTTTGGCGTGATTGTGTGTGTGTTTTGGTAAAATGTAGGTGGGCTGGGATGGATTGATTGATTGATTGATTGATTGATTTATTATTTTATTCCCACCCTACCTCATAGCCCAGACATAACGAATACTAGAGATATTCCTGCAGCTCCTTTAATGTTGTCCTAGGTCTCTAGGAGCGCTCCGATACGTTCTCGTCTTGTCCTTTGTTTGCTTTTCCCTTGAATCTTCTCGGTTGCTGTAGCACATTAAAGGGGGAAAAAGGTCTAACATGATTGATCTTGATTTCATTTTTAACATCACAAAAAAAAAAGCAGCCTGCAATTTTAACAGGGGAGTGTAGACTTTTTTTTTTCTGCTTTTTAAAAAAAAAAAAAAAAAAAAGGTTTTTTTCCTTACTTTTTTTAAATATCCAGTGCTTTTAATCTCCCGATGTAGGGATTAGTGTGTATGACACTGCTGTTTTTACATGAAACTTGGATCTGTGGCTCCCTCTTGTGGCAGGAGGCTGAAATGCAGTCTCGTACACTAGAGCCCTACATGTACATTGCGGTTTAATTCTACTCGGTGATGGAAACCGTTTCGATTTCGGTTAACCCTTTATGTGGTCGGCCTTCTTGTGATTTTCTTTAGTACCGTTAAGATGTTTCGTTTGCAGTCGTAGGCATTTACAGTTTGGGTCACGATGCTGCTGTCATGACTGGAGGCGAGGCAACGGCATTTCACTGAAAGGAAACGGACGCGAGGTTTGTTTCTGGCACCCGTTACTGACATGGCCTCTAGTCATTAAGAACTCAAGGTGGAATGTACTGTTTATCGTTGATGCTGTTAGGATGGAGCCATCTGGTACGCTGACACTAGGCTAGGGTTTTTGTGCCAAAACTTCAGTAAACCCTCTACAGTTGTCTTGTTAGAAAGCTGGCACCCCTGCGGACCGGCTACGAGACAGAAGCTTGGATGTGAGCTAGCACTCGCGTCGTCGTTTGAACCAGGAGGTCGGGTGTGTTTATGTGTTTATGCTCGCAAACGCACCTGATTCCATCATGGCAGGTGTGTGTATCGTTCCAGCTGGATCTCGCCCAGGTTTCCGACGGGGAATTCCTACTTCGCTGACGGGTCCGTTGCACTCCCCCCCCCCGAGTTCCATAAACGTCACCGCGAGGCGTCGTGTGAGTCATGCTTTAAGTCCGTTTGTGTTTTTCCGAATCAACAAATAAAAGGCGGCGAAACGTTATGCTGTTCTAGACAACGAACGAACGCCTCCTGACCAATCAGAATCGAGAATTTAACCGCCCTGGGGTATAAATGAAGATAACGATTCAACTGTTTGTTTGTTTGTTGAGCGTCCTCACCACTTACATGTCCTTGTAGTGTTTAAACAAGTCTTTATTTCTCTGTCTCCGTCTCAGAAGACGATGTGGATCTGGAGGCGCTGGTGAACGATATGAACTCGTCGTTTGAGAGTCTGTACCCCGCCGGCAGTGTGCAGTGCGAGGCGGCCCCCCTGTTACACAACGGCCAGCACACACACGCACAGCCCATCTCGCTGCACCAGAGACTGCGCCGCTCCCAGCCCATGCACATCCTCGCCGTCAGGTAAAACACACACACACATGCAATATGAGAGAGAGAATAAGACAGAGAACTGGATTATAGGAGGATAGTGAATGTTGTGTGGTTTGGGACACGTCCACAGTAGAATGATGATGGTGAGACGTATGTGTGTGTGTGTGTGTGTGTGTGTGTGTGTGTGTGTGAGAGAGAGAGAGAGAGACCATCCCACACTGGACTCATGATGGTGAGACATTTTGTGTGTGCGCATGTTTGGGACACGTCCACACTGCACTGAGACCGTGGCCTAGACAGTGAGTAAGGTGTCTGTGATTTGGGACACGTCCCAAATCATCTGATGGTTTATGTCATCTTTACAGTGAATAGTGTGGTTTGGGACACGCTCCAGACAATTTTGCTGGTATTTGCAGTATATGATGAAATAGGACTTGACATTGGGTTACACACACACACACACACACACACACACACACACACACACACACACGGTTTAGCATTTAGAAGCCGAGCAAAGACATGCACTTAAACGTTAAGCCAGCTGAAGAATTTTATGCCCCGTGGCTCTTTCCAAAACAAAATAATGCTTGTACCCGTTAATACCGAGTCTCCTTGTAGAATGTTTCGCTACAAACCAACACACACACACACACACACACACAATTTCCACCTCCTTCCTCACAGACGAAGCCCAGCTGAAACAGTTTCTCACTGGGTTTTGTTTAGCTTTAACGTCGTGTTTTAGTGATAGACCGTAAACCTTTTTTTTTGTTTTCATTCAAATCCTGTTTCTACTGAAGAAAATCACAAAGGCAACCTGTGTTTTTGTCTGAAATGGATTTTTTTTTTCCCTCACACACTTCCTCAATGCTCTCTTTCTCATCAAGTGTTAATTCAACTTCAGTGTTCGACAGTAGACGTGGACACAAAGCAGCTTCACTGAACTCCGGGTGCAGGTTTAGATCCCTAATGAGCAAGAAAATGAACAAACTCCCTGAGATGACCTGAGAAAGAAACCTTGAGAGGAACCCATGACTCCTTCTGTTATCTATTACACGTTAAAATAAATAAATGTTCATTCTCATGTTCCTGAGAAACCGCAAAAGCAACATTTGCGGTTCTGAAGACTTCCCAATAGTGGACCACGTATTGTTTAAAAAAAAAAAAGGCACAGACACTGGAGACTCCTTCCATAAATGTTAGAGAGAACGTTTTTCACGGAAAACTTCATCTTATCAACAATTGCCCGTTTTTCTGTGTTAAATAATATGATCTATTTATTTTATTTTATTAGGGTTCAAAAATGCTTCACTTGAGCAGCATTGTCCTATTAATCCCTTACGTGTCTTATGTATATCTGAAGGATTCAACGAGGCGTCCACTAGATGGCGCTTCAGAGCCGAAACATCTGGTTTCCAAGTCGATCGGTACCATTTAACAACTGACGAGCTCCGTTTCTCGTTAAAACTCGCTGCTGTTGACGTGATCGTCGCCATGATCCACGTCTCAAATCAAAAAACCTTACCGTACATTTAAAAAAAAAAAAAAAAAAAAAAAGATTTGCTGCTCAATGCAGACCTTTGGGTGTTGGTACCAAGTAACCAAGCCTGTTCCTGGAGACCTACCTTCGTGAAGGCTTTAACGCCACCCATAATCGTGCCCACGTCGTTGCCTTAAGACGTTCTTGATCAGCTAAAGCAGGTGTGTTAGACTTGCAGGAAGGTTAGATCTGAAGGAAGGTTTGGTGACCGCTGGACTGTAGTAATACATGAGTGTGTGATTTGAGACACAACGCTGGTTTGTTTATTCAGATGCGGACACGATGTCACATGGCGCTATGCTGCGTCCGCTAGTTGCGTTGGATTTGCACCATGTGGACGAGTTGCATTAAGATCTGAGGACACGTGATTACGTGCGGCGGCCATCTTGCAGATGTGTATGTGTAGTTAACAGCGAGTAGAAACCAGTCTCAGTACCCACGATGTCTACAACAACGTGTATTGGGACGTAATTGGGACAAATCACTTTATATGCACAAAAAATGTCAGGAGCAGCAAACAAAACAAACCCTGCATATATAATCCATACCTTTACCCCTGCTGAGTCAGTGTAGTGATTTAACTTGTGTGTGTGTGTGTGTGTGTGTGTGTTGAGAGTTCCTTTTAACATGGGTTCACCCAGAGGTTAGCAGTCATACTTAGAACTGACCTCTGTGTCACACACTTCAGAGTGTGAGACCCTACTTCAAAGCTTTCTAGTTCAAAACACCCCCCATGGCCCCAGGTTGGTGATGACTCGTGTGTGTGTGTGTGTGTGTGTGTGTGTGTGTGTGTGTGTTGAGAGAGAGAGAGAGAATCAATAATAGCAGACCTAAAATTGAGCACAGAGGCCACGCTTCCTTCACTTTGACTGTCAGGCACTAAGTTTCTGACAGTTGGGACTGACAGGTATAGAGGCCACACCATCTTCACTGTGACTGATGGGTACAGAGGCCACGCCTCTTTAATTAGGACTGATAGGCGTAGTTGCCACACCTCATTCACTGTGACTGACAGGTAAATAGAGGCCACACCTCTTTAATTAGGACTGAGAAGCATAGTTGCCACACTTTATTCGCTGTGCCTGACAGGTACATAAAGGCCATGCCTCTTTCATTGGGACTGATGGGCAAAGTTGCCAAAACTCGTTCATTGGGACTGACAGGCACAGAGACCACGCCTCTTTCATTGGGACTGACGGGCACAGAGACCACGCCTCTTTCATGGTTACTGGAAAACCGTGTTCAAAGTATAAATAGTGAATAAATAGTGAATAGTGAAGAAATAGTGCCTGTCTACCTAAAATATCAAATGCAGGGAAGTGTAAGTGGAAATTCTTTTTCTTTCTTTGTTTTTGTAACAATAAACAAGTGGTGTGCAAAGAGAATATTCAGACAGGTTTCATTTTAATATGAGGATTTCTCACACTAAAAAAACCCCCAAAAAAAACAAGATTCATCTCAATTTTATGCAAACTGTTCAAACTTGAGAGATCGGTGTCCAAGTTCAGCATGTGCTCATATTGTTCCAAGCACACAGAGCCTAGAGAGAAAAGAATAGCACGTTCTTCACACTTAAGAGAATGTTCTGGAATAAAGAGCAGTGATGTTTAAACATTTCATAAATCATCACCGCTGAGCTTTCTATTTTTTTGCGTGCGGTTTTAAAGGTCACAGCTAGCACAGGTTTAATAATCCGCAGGTTTATGCAAAATTAAATCAGACTGAGTAGATTTTTCTTTCTTGAGCTCGTGTCAGTGTCGTGGTGTTTGTTTTTGGTTTTGTGTTTCTTTTTTCATTGATTAGTTTTTTTTTCCCCCATTTCCAATAAAATATATTGATCACCTCAAACTCTCTCCATCCTTTCCTCTTCTTTACCTCTCTCTTTCTTCCTCCCCATCCTTCTTTCTCACTTTACTTTCTTTCTTTCAATCCTTCTCCCCTGCTCTCTCTCTGTCTCTTTGTCTCTCTCTCTTTCTCTCCCTCTCTTTTTGTCGTTGTCTCTTTCTTTCTCTTTCTCTTTATCTCTCTCTCTCTGTCTCTCTCTCTGTCTCTCTTTCTCTCTCTGTGTGTGTCTCACTCTGTGTCTCTTTCTCTGTCTCTCTCTCTCTCTCTGTGTGTGTGTCTTTCTCTGTGTCTCTTTCTCTCTCTCTCTCTGTCTCTTTCTCTCTCTCTCTCTCTCTCTCTCTCCCTGCTTTCTCTCTCTCCCTCTCTGTGTCTCTTTCTCTCTCGCTGTCTCTCTGTCACTCTCTCTCTCTCTCTCTCTCTGTTTCTCTCTCTCTCTCGCTGTCTCTGTCTCTTTCTCTCTCTTTCTCACAAAAATTTGGAGGAATCTAAATGACTACATAAAAGGACAATATAAAAGTCTCTCTCTCTCTCTCTCTCTCTGTCTTTAGGAGGCTGCAGGAGGAAGAGTTTCGGACATCATCTCTGCCTGCCATCCCAAACCCCTTCCCCGAGTTGTGTAGTCCAGCCAGTTCACCCACAACCTGTCCCGGCTCTTTACCGCCATGCCAAGCCTCAGACAAACACGTAAGCTCTGTTCCAGCGGTGGTGTGTGTGTGTGTGTGTGTGTGTGTGTGTGTGTGTGTGTGTGTGTGTCTCTTTGTGTGTGTGGGTGTGTGTGTTTGCATATATGTGCAGGCAATGATATGGTATTGATTGCTGTACATCTGACATTTTGATTGAGGAGCGTCTATGCAATATTCCAGGTGGCTTTGAAGCCAGTAATGTGCAAATGTTTGTGTCACTATGTGTCCTGAGGGTTTAGCCATTCACTCAACCCCCCCCCCCCCCCTCTCTCTCTCTCTCTCACACACACACACACACACACACACACGCGCACATATATAACCCAGAACAATGCACAGGGCTAGGATGTCAGCTGGGGGCTTTGTGTACGTAGGTGTGTGTATAGGTCTTTATGTTCAGCTTTGTTAGTATGTATATACGTGTATCCACACTCTATTCATTCTCGTGTGCGCGTCCACACACCTGCCACCGCACGCATAGTACTTACCCTCTACATGATCTGCGTTCGTACTGGAGGTATGAACGACCATCCCGTCCCCATCCCGAAGTTATCATTTTCATTCGTACCTGCCTGCGATATTTATTTTCTAACGATCTCAGTTGGTTCTCTTTCCCAGAATATAAACTTCACGAACTTTAACCATGTGAAGGTTCTTCCCAAGGTGCCACATACATAGTAGATAGGAAACCATTTAAGGTGAATTTAGCTCCCATCTGCGAAAGGACTCTTCCCTTATAGGGGAGAGTGAGGTCTGGGACATCGAGTCTGCACGGACCATGTTTAAGTCCTCGATAGAAGGCCCATTCGCAAGAAACTCTGGCTAGAGAGCGGTCACGGAGGTTACCCTTGGACGTAGGGGAAGTTGCGTCAGGTGAGAGGAGAGCAAGAAGGGCTGCAGCAGAACAAGAACAGTTGCAGAGCTCAGGTGTGGAAGGAAAAGAAACTTTTTATACGGCATCAAAGATATTCTTGCAAACCATTCAGCACCTTGGAGGGCAGAGACAAGACCATGCACAAGTCCTGCTAAGCAAGAGCAGGGGAGTGTTAACCTCCACGTACTATGGTGGTTGGAAACCTTGACAGCGGTATGGCTGTAGGTGTGGATGAGATTCGGACAGAGATTTAGAAGGCACTGGACAAGGTTAGGGTTGTGTTGTCAATGTGCCTCAACAATGTTGAATGGGGCAGTGCCTGTGGATTGGCCAACTGGGATGCGTTCCAATTATCGGGGAATCAAACTCCTCAGCCTCCCTGGAAAAGCCTGTTTCAGTGTTTTCAGTGGACCAGCTATTGACTACAATCTGCATGTGTTTTTTTTGGATTTGGCTTATGCTTCTTAAAATGTTATGGGAGGTGCTGCGGGATTATTTGGCTTCGGATTATGTAACGGGTGTGTCTTGTCTCCGCTCCTGATTGTGAGTTTCATGGACAGGGTGTAAAAACCCAGCCAAGGTTAGAGAGGTTTCCCGAATGGGGGGCTAGAGGTATCACCCCTATTATGTGCACGTGCTGGTGTTCTCTTGACACAATGAGAAGTAGACCTCCATCATGCACACTTTTTGCTGCTGAACATGAAGTGGCTGTGATGAAAATCGGCACCAATTCTCCAAGTCGTCGGCCATGGTTCTCTCCCAGAAAACACAGGGATGCTTCCTTCAAGTGAGGGGAGAGACCTTGCCCAAGGGTGAAGGGTTTAAGTACCTCAGGATCTTTGAACATTGACTTTGACAAAGGGCAGTGGTAGCTCAGTCGTTAAGACATAGGACCACTGAAGTTCATGAGTTCAAATCCCAGCACTGCCAACCTGCCACTGCTGGGCCCTTGAGTAAGGCCCCTATCCCTCAACTGCTCCGTTGTATAAAAGACATAAATGTAAGTCAGTCTAGATAAGGGAATCTGCTGAATGCTGCTGAATGCCTCGGGTTGGGGACACCTGTATTACACTCCAATCTAAGATCACGTGTTATAGCATAGTGGATTTCTTTCTGTGGATAGTGACAGAAAGAACGAGGCCGTTAGTACAATCTCTGTGTACCAGGCGAGCCTCAGAGTAGAGCCATCACTTGTACAGGGCCAGCTGAGGTGATTTGGACACCTTATAATGATGCCAACTGGTAGGCTAACACGAGCTATGGAGACCCCAGAGCAAGTCCCGGACCCTCGAGAGATTATATCTCATGGTTGGCTTGGGAATCTCCCAGGGGAAGCTGGAATCTGTGTGGACAGACCAATTATAGAGTACGCATCGCCATCTGAGGCCCATATTATATTCTTGCAACCCCGGTTTGTGTTGCAGTTGACTATCCCTCAGTTATCACACGCAAGGTTACTGATATTCATGAACCCCCTCTCGCCCCCCCCATCTTGTTAATCATCTCCACATGGAGTTTTGCTCCATTACCGTAACACACCCTCTATTCCTGTAAAAATCCTCTGTACGCTTGATTCAATTACTATAATCGCCCTCTCTTGACTTTTATTGTCCTATGGATTTGACCCAGCGGCCTTAGAATGAGACAAAGCCCTCCTAGCGCCCTACTCATGCAACAAGCGAGAGTCTGGAAGTAATTTAAAGCAGTCAGCACGCCTACGCTGGCCATCCATAAATATCAGCGAGGACGTTTCGGAGCTCCTTTGCACGTGAGATGCATATGAATCGCTGAGATTCTTTGCACGCAAAGAATATGGCTGATATGGACTGCATTCGTGTGGTCTTCTGTATGCAACGTGCTATCATGCTCCGAATTCAATACGAGGACAAGTTTTTAAGACTTTTTAAGTGACAAGGACATTTTAATTTTCCAGTCATGAGAAGGTACTGAATATCTGGGATTCTACTTGTGCGTGTCTGGCGCTGACAGGACCAGAACGAGATGCGCCTCCACAGCCATGGGCAAACGGTGCGACAGAAAATGAGTCCAAGATCTATTCCCCTGTTTCTTGTTATACGCAAACGAACACAATTCATGCAGATGTCCCTCTGGCCTCTCGCACACTTGCCGAGAAGCCAAGCGCGCTGTTTACAGAATTTTCCGAGCTGCAGGCGTTTTTCTGACAGGCCCTCGTTCCTTTGGCCGACCCCCACGTGGGAGGCACGCGAGCCAGAGAGCTTTGCAGAACCAGTTCTCCGTGCAGTATTATTCCACAGTGCTGTAATCTGATCATCGTTTGCGGTTCGTTTTCTCTTCTTTTCTTTTCTTTCATGTTGGCAACACATGGGCCCGTGGACCTACACGGCAAGAGTTTTTTTTAATTTAGGCTTTAGTAATAATTAAGCTCCGAGATCCAGCAGATACGAACAAAGGCAAACTTTAGGCATATCTAAAAAAATCTAATGACTAAAGGCAGGTTGAGATGTACATTCGCACATTCGCAGATATCGGTGAGAATGCTCAATGCAGAGCCAGCCCAGGAGTCAGGCATGTTCCATGACGCACACGTTTGGTACACGAACCCGTTACGGCCTCATGTACATCCTATTCAGTTTGGGCTATCACTCAGCGGAATCAAGTACATCGAATGGCACTTTGGAAAACGTAAAATCGCCGAACGCTATTATTAAGTAGCCTTCACGTCTGCCGTGTGCTTTCTTGGCATTCTTTATTTCTGATTACTGGCATGCATACCTGTAACACATATCGCAGACAGAACCTTTATAGAATGTTTCAAACCAAAGCACCTGAATGCTTATGCTAGGCTGGTGGACATTACGACATGATATTTGTTTTGATGTAGTGGTTTGACGGTTCAATATTGGCTTGTAGTCCGGTTTAATTTAGTACGGTTTAATGTCGATTTACGCTTGCCAAATTTCTTATTTGTAATTGGTTATTGTTATTGGAATAACCAAAAGTTTAGTCCTTTTTTCAAAAAAAAAAAAAAGTCAAGATTATTAAGTTCTAAAAAAATAATCCTTTGTTGCATCACTAAACCCGGTGTTGTCAGATTGCAACTTGTGCCTTGTTAAATATAAATACAAATTACAGAAATTGTCGTTTTAATTGGGACAGCGTTTTAAATGTTATTTGAGGGGATAATATAAATACCTTCATCTGTTTTTGCGAGACTTTTTTTTTTTTTTATGTAGCAATAAAACATTCATTCAGTGTAATAAAATGGTGTAAATATGTGTGTTATCTACTTTTTTGGGTACTCTTAAATTGCTCATCACTGTCCTCCGGGTTAATCCTGAGCTCGGTCTTAACTTTCACTTTAACAACTTTAACATTCACTACATGACGAGAGAACTCCTCGTCATGCCTCCTTGCTCTCCTACCTATTCTAGTACTTTTCCTGCACCTCCACATCGGGGACACGCAACTTGCTGCGAACGTCTCTGTGCGTGGGGTTTTTAATCCATTTAAAGCGTTCACTGACCTCAGACTCTGGCACCGGCTGCAAAGGAGCGGAGCAGGAATAAAGGGATGAGCAATATCTGTAATGGCATCTTGCCTGCCTTTACGGCGGGAGCTGCTTATTTACTCCAGGGTGAGGTAAGTGTCTGAAAATAGAGCGGCTTCACACTGGCCGGGGCTGTTCAAGCTGATCTACTCCTAGAATCGAGGAGAAAAAACTCAAGGCCTGCTGTTTTCTTAGACTTTTGAGTTGTGAGTCTACATCGCAATTTTGGCAGTAAATCGCTAGGAGCCCTTGAGCAGCTTAATAATAATCAGGTGCAAGGCATGGAAATTGATGGCCATTAAACGGTGAGAAGACAGTGCAGAGGCAAGTTAGACAAGTTGTTAGCACTTATATCATCCTTCCTCATACATGGCTTTACGTGTGCTCGAAAGCACGATAAATTGTGGAGTGTACGGTAGAGGTCATTTGAATCCTCGCTTTCAGTGTAACCCGTTGAGAAAAAAAAAAAAAAAAAAGAAAAGTTTACACACTAGGCCTGTCACGATAATTACGTTATCGACATATAGAACGATATATGGGCATGACCTCGATCATTTTTGCTGACGTTTTATCATACGTGCTGCTTCTGTCCTCTCATGTGCTCTAGCGCCCCCCCCCCCCCCCCCCGGCCACCAAGACGACTTGGTAGATTTTAGCCTGTTGAACCTAGTACCAGTGGGTTACTTGAGCTTTTGGTGGCCCAGTAAATGCACTGGGTTACTGATCAGAAGCTTGTGAGTTCAAATCAAGTTTGAACCTTGGGTCCTTGAGCAAGACCCTTAACCCTCAACTGCTCATTTGTGCCTTGTCTCAATTGTAAGCCTCTTCAAGACTCAGTAATCCATCAGCTCAGACCAGACTGGCAAGACTATCTCACTTTAAGCCCTTTTTTTGTTCATGGGCCTACATAAAGTACGATACACCCAAGTGGACCACACGTGTCTGCAAATATGGATTTGTTTCACCTGGTTTTGGCTAACGCCAGGCCCTAATGCAGCTGTTTCCAGAACAGTCTGGCGCATCCCAAACCATCAAATAACCATTTTATCCCTAGAGCACCTACGCATGCTTCAACCTGCCCGGATTACCCACTGTTGCATAAGGTGATGTGACAAAGAGCAGATTTCACAGAGGTGCTGTCATCTTAAAGGGGGGAAAAACCCCACCTGCTAATACTCTACTAATATAAGTCTAGTGACCCAGAGCAACCGCATCACCTATGACCTCTCTCTAAAAGCCAGAGGCTTACGGATCTTTAAGACTAGCTCTAGAGATCTGGTGCCCCTGGGTTCATGGCTTTACAAAATTTGCAAGGATATTCTATTCGTGGATTAGTCACCATCTAATAAGGCAGCCTGTGTATGTATTTAACTATAGTGTGTACCATTGTGTACCAATATTTGTAGTGTGTCTCTATGTGCGTGCCAGTGTAGCACACATACTTTTCATATTAAACGCTCAGAAAACCGCTCCAAGCTTTTTGCCAGGAGGCCATAATAAAACGCCACACACTGTTTAACTTGTTGCTGAAGAGGTGGTTAATCATTTTCCACGATAGAGCTGAACTCTCATAGGTCACGCAGACTTGCAGGGTGCTCAGGCTCCCAACTGGAGCCAGGGCATGGAAGAAAGCCGGAAATGGAGAGAAGGAAAGATAACTGGAAGGAACGCTCTTTTATCTGTGCTTTTTACCCACCTGTTCGATCAGCAAATCCATGGAGAAAGCCAATGCAGCTTACTTTCAGAGAGCGCCAATGTTGTGTTCCATGACCGAGAAAGAGAGAGAAATTAAAAAGAAGACTGTTAAACACTGCCCGGATTTGGCGGCCATCCAGGGAAGCCTCATTATAAAGGCTTCATCGAGACAGAATGTACTGTACTCTACCAAGCATTTTTAAGCAGAATTGTCATAAATGCGAGAACCTTTTCTTCTCTACCCTCATTCTGGCCCGGTTTGAGCGCTGCACACTCATCCCCGGATATCTCCGGAAGTCACTTTAGTTTTGTGTTTCAGATTAAGCTTGCTGATCTTCTAGAACACGTTTAAGAGGTTCGGATTTGTGTCTTTGACGTTATTTGGGCCCTTTCACAACTAATCCTCTTTCACCTTTCACATAGGTGGTGGATAACTGCGTTATTCCTTCAGCGCTTTATGACAAAGTCACTTGCCAGGCAAGATAAACCAGTGCGTTTGAAAATAGGCACCGGTTTAATTCCATGTCATCATCTTTATGAGAACACAGACTACATTTAAGCGTGAGCTGTCATTATGCACCCTGTTGGACTCTACGGTATCATTAGTTAAACAAATCTGCGAACCTGTTTGTCAGCTTAAGTGTTGCCGTCAGTTTCTCAACATTAGACTTGCGTTCTAGCTGATGTACCCCAGACTTTCATGTTTAATAATAAGTATTCCTTCGCCATCTTTTTATATAGATGGTTTCATCTTTTATATGTCTTTTATGCTCTGTCAGTACATCACTTCTATTGCATCGGTTGCCAAGTGGTAACTGGGTGGCCGTGAGACGTGGGCAGCATCCGTGAAACAGTGGACAGTCAGTGGCACTTTTCCTGAATTAATTTGTTTGATTAAAGAGTATGATGTCATTCTCTGCAGGCGTCCGGTGGCCGTCCCCAAAGGACAATGATCCGCTGTTGGGCTGAACGGCTTCCCCTCCATTTTGAGGACACCATCAAAATGCCCGCTGCTATTGAGGAGGCATTTGGCTCGCCCTCGTCTTTATCTCAGTTGGAAGCCAAGAGCTAAAGAGGTCGGCCATTCAGAAGCATATTGTCGGGGTCTACGTGTGTGGCAGACGGGTGATGAGGAGTGCGGCTGGACGTGACTGCTGTCCCGTGTGATTGATATATCCATTTATATATATATATATATATATATATATATATATAATATGATTTTTTTTTTATATATATATATCATTCATTCATTTATCCCTTTAATACCCCAATCCGCCATGACTGAAAAAAGTGAAGCAAATAGCATGATTATTATTATCGAGGGGTGGGATATATTTATGAGGCAGCAAGTGAACAGTCAGTTCTCGAAGTTGATGTGTTGGAAGCAGGAAAAATGGGCAAGCATTAGGATTAGAGGGACTGTGACAAGGGCCAAATTGTGATGGCTAGATGACTGGGTCAGAGCGTCTCCCCAGAGTTGCCGGTATGCAGTGGTTAGTACGTACCAAAAGTGGGCCAAGGAAAGATGACCAGTGAACCAGCGACACGGTCATGTGCTCCCAAGGCTCATTGATGCACGTGGGGAGCGAAGGCTAATTCGTCTGGTCCAATCCCACAGAAGTGCCCATGCTGACCCCTGTCCACTGCCGAAAGCACCTACAATGGGCACGTGAGCATCAGAACTGGACCATGAAGCAATGGAAGATTTTGGCCTGATCTGACGAATCACGTTTTCTTTCACACCATATCTACAGTCGACTGCTTGTGTGTCGCTTACCTGGGGAAGAGATGGCACCAGGTTGCACTGTGGGAGGAAGGCAAGCCTGCAGAGGCAGTGTGATGCTCTGGGCAATGTTCTGTTGGGAAACATTGGGTCCTGGCATTCACTTGGATGTTACTTTGACTCTTATCACCTACCTAAACATTGTTGCAGACCAAGTACTTCATGGTAACGGTATTCCCTTACGTCAGTGGCTGCCTTGAGCAGGATAATGCACCCTGTCATTGCTGCAAAAATTGTACAGGAACGGTCTGAGGAACATGACAGAGAGTTTAAGGTGTTGAATTGACCTACAAATTGCCCACATCTGTGGGATGTGCTGGACAAATCAAGTCTGATCCATGCAGGCCCCACCTCGCAACTTACAGGACCGCAGCATACCTTCAGAGGTCTTGTGTAGTCCATGCCTCGATGGGTCAGAGCTGTTTTGGGGGCACAAGGTGTACTTGCACATTATTAGGCCGGTGGTTTGATGTTCTGGCTGATGTGTGCGTATGTGTATAAATTTTGTCAATGGAGTTTAACGGCTGTCCATGTTTGGGATGTCCTAGGGCTGTTCTGGTAGATGTGGTGGTAATGTTCCAGTAACAATAGCCACACTGTGAGTACAGAGGTGCCAAGTTCTACATTTCAGCTAAAGCAGCGGTTAGACCAAATGCAAATAGATTTCACTTGGTAGAAAACCCAATGCACTGAAGGGCAAAGGATGCAGGAAGCGAAAGACACTGCACGTCTTACTGGGTGGGAGTGGTTACTTTCAAAGTAAAGCCCTGACTTTATCTAGGTGAACTTTGAACACACAATCCTCAGTCTTGTGAGCAATTGAAACCAAGTTTCCACTGACACATGCTATGGTTTTAGTGCTAAAAACCTGTTGTTGTTTTTTTCCTCTTTCCCTGTTAGGATTTCCTCATTAACAATGCCGGCACCTCTACATATATCAGTACCGACACTGCTATCCCCATTTTTCTGTCAATATACCGTCTTTGGTATGAGATGGAATGCCATGTGTTTGTTATAGCCCAGTGTTATTGTTGTTACTGTCTTTTGTGTGGTGAGAATGCTGATGACAATGTGTTATTGCTGTGGAACTAGAAAACCTCAAAGTTCAGTAGTCGGAGTCCTATGAGCAGCCTCATGATGCAGATTCATCACTTTTCAGCCCACCAGGGACTGTCGCAAACTATTTTAGAGCACTTTTAATCATATGTTTGCCCCTGTGCTGTCTGTCCATGATCAACCTCGGTGCCGTACAGTCAAAGCAACACTTTCGCACTGTTTTTATTACTATCAGTGTTGTAATAGTCGTTCCAAATATATGGTTGGAAAAATCAACAGTTGCTTGTACCTACTTGTACCTTACTTCCTTACAGTCTTCAGGAAAGGTTCTGGGATACCTTTTACACCAGCTAATTAGCTGTAGCGAATAATGTTAGCTATATCCATAGTATCCATTAGGTCCTTTTCTCCAGCCATTTTCACAAGCAAAATAATACATGACTCGATGCAAGGTTTCTGGTAAAGAGGGAAAGACGTTTTAAGCGGTATTCTAACTGATGCATCAGCGTAACGTATTGTTCTCTAATAGACAATAAGTTAGACAGTTTGTTTAGGGCGGTTATATGCAACATTGTGGGTTAGCCTGGCATTTCAAGTCCAATTTGAGGAGAAAATTAGACTACAAGTAGCGGTTGATTCTCAACTCATGAGTCAGCATGGTTAGTCAGACAGGCATTGCTACTAAAAGGGCTAGCTCGGAAGTACATCAGAGCAGGATAGGGACGGGGGTATGTCTTTCTGCAGGTCTCTGATTGTTCCTGCAGTGGGTTTTATGTCGATGACTAAGTCCGAAACAGCTACACACTAGTAACATGATGCAAAGGAGTCGTTACAGATGCAATTTTGATAGAAGGACTAGTTTAACAGTATCATTAATGTGTTGGACTGTATCGAGGCAGTCCTGTCATGACGTGTTTTGCTGATGAAGGTTGTCAAGAACTACAGAATTCCACTTTGTAGATATGCTTAGGTATGTTTCTATGGCTCAGTGTTCCCCTTCTTGAGAAATCTAAGTTTTCTTTACCTTTTACTGTCTAAATGCTGTCAGTTGTGGCTGTTGGATGATGTTACCCTTTGGGGCAGTGGTGGCTTGGCGGTTAAGGCTCTGGGTTACTGATCGGAAGGTCGGGAAGTCTGGGTTCAAGCCCCAGCACTGCCAAGCTGCCACTGTTGGGCCCTTGAGCAAGACCCTTAACCCTCTCTGCTCCAGGGGTGCTGTATCTACCCTGTATATGTACCCTGTACTCTGACCCCATCTTCCTGACATGCTGGGGTACGTGAAGAAAAGAATTTCACTCTGCATATGTATATGTGATCAGTAAAGACTCATCATCATTGTTTCTGCTGTGATGAAGCAGCACACTGGGTTCTTCTCACCGTTATCGTTTCCTTTAGATAAAAGTGTTTCTCTTTCAAAGGACAGAAGACAACTCTTATTTACATGAAAGTTTTTGAGTCTGAAGATGGAAGGTTGTTCTTCAGTAGCTAAATAAATAAATTCAATCCAATTACTCGTAACACCACTCTGCAAAGGTCTCAATCTTACGACTTGTATCTTGTAGCCATTTGGCACCATTTTGGTCTTTTACTTTCGTTACTGGTGACATTTGGCGGTCGGCCATGGTGACTTTTTTGCGTTTGAATGACTTGAACTACTCATTATGATCCTATGCGATAAAACTTCTTGAGGCATTGCTTTGATTGGATGACATCACCGGTAAAAGTGGTGGTGGTGGGGGGAGGAGCGGGGGAGTTTTCCTGTTCTTTGGACATGTGCCTGACTGATGTAATTTACCAAAGAAGTATTCGGAAGTATCTTTTTCACACGCCCACGCACCCATGGCTCCAGTCCAGGTATACACAGACCGAGACAAAGCCAAATCTTTCAGTTTTAGGAAAAAGAGTGAAAAAGTTCAAATAAGGCAACGTGAATTCCTTAACTGAAATCGAAACCTTGCCTGCGTTCGAAGGAAACACAAAAACAGCCCCAGATGAGACAGGAAGGGCTGGAATAAGTCGTCTGAAAGGATTCAGTGGAAAAAGTAGAGATGAATATCCTGCTGACTCAGCCTAAAGGCATGCGCAAATGCTGAAACAGGAAGAGCTTTTTCTTCTGAGTATTTTCTTTTTTTCTTTCTGGAGGGTAGCGGGGCGGGGGTGGGGTGGAGGTTGGCTGTCAGTCTGTTCTCAAAATTGAACACCCTATTTGTTCCCCTACAGCTCTGAATGGAAGGTTAGCACGCTTCATTTTGCATGGCAGCGTTTACAGATGGTTTTCCGCTGCCGATTTTAGATTTATGACCTTCCAGCCCGAATACTTTTTCGGTATGACGTAGGAATGTTATACATGATTGGAACTGCTATACGTAATTGTACGGTTGTAACTTTTAAAATAGATTTTCCAGAATACCTACTTTTCTTGGCCTGCGCATATTGCTGAATATGGAACATCGTAACACCTCAGTTATTTGCAAAAAAGAAATGAAAAGAGCATTTACTCATTTGAAAAGCTGTTGAGACACAAGGCAGAATTTAACTTTCACAGTTAAATGTTAAGTGTCTTGTTCCATGGTACAAGGGCCACTCTTTGGCAGCTTATAGTTTGATCTCAGCAGAAAGAAAGAAAGAAACTAGGCAGCGTCCCTCCAAGATTTTGCGAGATCGCAAGAAACGAACGACAAATCAAGGAAACACCGCAATATTCGGAGGAGCTTGCGATTTTTAAAAAAATAAAAATTTCTAAATTACCGCAGATTCGAGCCAAGACGCGTCATGTGACATCATAAAGAGTCTTCGATTCGCATGTTTTGAACATGAATACAGCTATACAATTTTGTGCGATTTGCAATTTCTCCAACGCGAGACGTTTTCCGCCAAAAATTCACGGAAAAATCGTCACAAATTCTGAAAAAAGCGCAGCAAAATCGAGCGTTTTTGGCCGCAGCGATCGCAAAAAAAGAACTCTGGGAAATTCTGCACGGACAGTTTAAGTAGGTAGGTAAATAAGACAGTAATTAAATAAGACAGAAAGACAAAGTCAGAAACTAAGTAGGCAAGTAAGGAAGCTATGATGATGAGTTAAGAAAATAAGAAAGACAGTAAGAAAGTAAGTAAATTAACATAAAAAATGGAAGTTGATGAAAGAGGGGGTGTGTTTTTTTTTTTTGGGCGGGGGTGGTTGGGGGGGTTATGTGCTCTATCACAACTTGTGTAGCGCTCCGCCCGTCATTTGGCTGACTGTCTTCCTTGGAAACAAACGAATGCAGTCTGCTCTTCCTACAGCTTTGTTCGTCATGTAATGCATGTTGCGTTTGCCAGCGTGCTGTAATTGTCTTGCTTAACCGAACCCGAGGTGGAGGCCGTCGCCGGGCCAGGCCGAGCTCGAGGCCCCTGGCCTGCTGTAGGCGTCTGTGGTCAGCGTGGAGCCGGACTGCTGTGTAATGAAAGGCTTTGTTTCTTCACTAAATATCTGCCGCTTCACTCAACAAGGGGGCACGTAAAAGACTACCTTTGGACTCGTTTGACGAGGTCCACCCTTAAGATCCACGTGTATGCTTATGAGCTCTCCGTGCCGGGTTGGACTCCTAATGCGTTCTCCTCCAGCATGTTTTCAGCTCATCTCGAAAATAAGTCCACCATACCATTTTCAAGTACCAAGCACATGTTGTGTTTTTTTTTTTTTTTTGGTACTTGTCGATATTGATACCTACTTAGTGTCAAGCAATTTGATTGAACTCTTTAACGTTGTTATATCTTGAATAGAAAGAGTGCGGATGGCCGACCTCGTCATTAAGGGAAGAGCGAGGTGCCATGACTGTTGAGCAACTCGCACTCGCATCAGCTTCTCTGAGCGGCTGTGGCTCAGGTGGTAGAGCGGGTTGTCCACTAATCGTAGGGTCGGCGGTTCGATTCCCGGCCCATGTGACTCCACATACCAAAGTGTCCTTGGTGTCACCGTGTGTGTGTGGGTGAATGAGAACCAGCGCTTTGTAGAACCACTAAGGTTAAAAAAAGTGCTATATAAGTGCGGACCATTTACGTCTCTGTGCTGGTAAACAGTTCATGTTTAACGACCACGCCCACTGAAACTCAGATCGACCAATCTCGCTCGCTCTTTTGATTTTTTTATTATTTTTTTTAAGGAGAATCGTTTGTTGGTATCGGAACAATTTATTCATAAATATTGCGCCAATACTGGGCTTATACCTCACATGCTACTCCGGCCAAGCTCTTTTGAAAAACCTTCCGCCTTTAAAATCCATTATACTCTTACAAGCAAGGCAGTTTCAAGTCTTTCGCTCCTGACCTTAAGTCCTCTCAACGAATCGTATTCCGATACTCTTAGTGGCTTTTGTTTGACTTTTGACCCAGTATTAAACGACGTAAAACGACGTGCGAGTCGTCGTAACGCAAACGAATTTGTGCTGATGTCTCTGTCATCTGCACGCTCGTAGACGTGCTGCAGACGCGACCGAATAAATGAAGAAAATGTTCCTCCAGTGCTATCCTTGAACTATTCATCCATGATGGGAAATCAGCGGCTGCAAATGAGCGACATGAGGGAGGAGGAATTCCCCGGTCTGTGCGCTCGCTCTCTCTCTCTCTCTCTCTCTCTCTTGCTCTCGCTCTCTTTCTCTCACAGACACACACACACATTTCTGTCTGAGTGACTGAGTGATAGGAGGAAGAGGGGAGGGGCTGTCCCGTCCAGCTGGAGCTCTGGAGAGTTAACATGCCTTTTATGTGACTACTCTAAAAACTCTTTCTTCTGCTTCCTCTCTCTCTCTCTCTCTCTCTCTCTCTCTCTCTCTCTCTCTCCCACCCCCATGACTAAATCCCCCCCGAGGCACTGAAAGAGCCTGAGTCATCCTACCCTTTTCCCCCCCCCCCTTTTTTTCACCCAATGCCACAGTTTTCGAGCAGTTGTTTAAAGGTAATTTTGGAAGTCGGAGCGACGAGCAGAATAAAGTCACTGCGTGTCGAACACAAACTTCTAATTCTAGAGGAGAAAGAGAGACAGAGAGAGGGAGACAGAGAGAGTGAGTTTGTGTGTGTAGGAGTTCCCAGGTTTTGTTCTTTTTCAGTGAAGGTAGACTGCAGCAAAGGCAGAGCCAGGTCGGTTTCATTGCACTAATGAGCCGCAGTCGCGAAAGACGTTTCAAACTTCGGAGTTCAGGGGGAAAAAAAGCAAAACAATGAAGTCTTCTCTCAGAATGAAAGTTCAGAAGGGTGACTTTTCTCGCCCTTTCAAAATGTTAAATATGTTTGCCTCTCTCTCTCTCTCTCTCTCTCTCTCTCTCTCTCTCTCTCTCTCTCTCTCTCTATATATATATATATATATATATATATATATATATATATATATATATATATATATATATATATATATATATATATATATATATATTATAAGGTGGCTATGGAGCAGGCAGGGAAAGAAAAGTTGGCTATGCATGCGCATGACTGTGTGTCTGTGTCTGTGGGCTGTGCATGCATGTGAGAAGGGTGTGTGTGTGTGTGCGCGCGCCCGAGTGTGTGGGAATGATTACATCAGCCTGAGCAAGGCCTACGATTGGTTAGGGAAGTGTGGTTTGATTCGCTACCTAAAAGGCTGTGCCTTGTAACCCTTTGTGAGGGGAACAGAGCGAAGTTGTCGGCCAAGCTCGGAACAGTTGCCATCCGCTTCCTCTGTCCCGAACCAAAAGCGACATAGAGAGAGAGAGAGAGGGAGAATAAGAGAGTGAAAGAAGGAGACAGAGAGATTAAATGACAGGTATGATCCAGTGAGCCACTGACAGCCAAGCATCTGTCCTGGAACTGTGTTTTTTTTTTGGTTTTTTCCCCCCGGATTTCTCCTATATATATTTTTTGCGGAGTTGTGGAGAGCGGCGGAGAACAGCTTCGGCTTTCGGAGGAGGCGAAAATGCCATCTTGCGATCCCGACTGGTGCTTGCTGAGGCCTGGGGAGGTAAGGTTTCTCACTCGGCCCAGAACCATACGTCAGAGGACGCATGGGGAGGAAAAAGGAAAAGCGGTTCTCCTCTTTCAGGGATCCAGAGACAGGGGAATCTGGAACTTTTTTTTTTTTTTTAACCCCCCCACGGGAAGCTTGTGGTAGCCATGACGTTGGATATTTGTAAACTGTCAGGCAAAGCAGATCAGATCTAAGACGTTGGAAGGCTTTGAGAGGTTCACGAGACAGGATCGTGAATGTGGGAGATGTGCGGTAGGAAAAGGGGTGTGTGGGTTCGAGGAAAGCTTGTACTTTGTGAATGGGTGCAAAAAAAAAAAAAAACAAGTAATTTGTGAATAGGTATTGGGTTAAGATCTGAGTCTAAATTTGTATTTTATTTTATTCCCCCCTTTTTATAAAAAAAAAATAAAATAAAAAGTTTACTTGCGTAAGGTTAGGGATCGTAAATGTGCCAGACGCTCTGCCAGACAAAAAGCAACAACACATTGACTTGTGTCTTAATTCTTTTTCAGTCATTCCCGCGTTCATGCATCTGTTTTCTGTGTGAACGCGAAATCAACCTGTGACGCAGTTCCGAATCTGCTCCATCCACAGACCCAACGAGATTCTTTTACGGTGTAAAATTGCTTTGTATTTCTCGGGCTTCTGTTCCGCACCGACTTAAGCGATGGACTTCTTTTCGTTGCAGATTGTTAAAATCTTCAGCGAGGACGGCATGGGCAAAGTGGTGGAGATCCCGTCCGACATGACGGCGCGAGACCTGTGCCAGCTGCTCGTGTACAAAAGCCACTGCGTGGACGACAACAGCTGGGCGCTGGTGGAGCATCACCCGGCCCTGGGGCTCGGTAAGGACGAGAGAGAAAGACGTTTGCAAAAATAAACAGAACACAAATCGTTATACCTTTCCATGCAGGATCGCCATTTATTTATTTATTTATTTTCCTCCCCCACGGGTGTAGCACAAAATGATGGTCACCCCTGAGCTGCGTAATATACTTTTCATCCAAGCAGTACTGTATAGCACATTACTAATACATGAACAGTGTACTAAAACTGACCAAAAAAAAAAAAAAGAAATGTGGACTGTGGACACTTTGCATTTGACATCACAGCAGTTTTGTTTGCTTTTGTGTTGTTTTTTTCATTACGTTTTGTTTTTTTTATTGGTTTGTTTTTCCGTTTTGTTTTATTGGGGTTTTTTTGTTTGGTTGGTTTGTGTTCCTTGTTTGTTTGTTTGTTTGTTTGTTTGTTTGTTTTTGTTTGGTATGTGATATTTTCTGTTGTTTTTGTTTGCAAAAACAGAACCCGTAGGCCATTTTCTTTTATTTATTGGCTCACGCTTCAAGCGTTCACGTAGATGAACTTAACGTTCGTGAAGCGAAAGGGGTTTGTTTGTTTTTGTTTTGCATTCCTTGCATTCAAATGGACCGGCTTTTATCACCAAACGCCGCCTTTTCTTTTCGCGTTAGTCTGACTGCTGCTTTTATGCGAGTCATAAGAGGAGCGACCGGATCGCACGGTCACGAGTGAACCGAAACGTAACGGTTATATGGAAAAGAGTGTTTCCTTTACATCTTTACATTATTAATACGCCATAAAAACCTAACGCTCTGGGCTCTCGATGCAAGCCTTATCATGCGCATCTGCAAAATTTGCATGAAAGCAGATGGAAGGAAAAGAAGCCGGGGAAGAGACATAGACGGATCCTTTATGCCAAAACCAGTGAACTTCTCAGAGGCTTGGGGAGCTTCACGATGGAAAACTTTCCATGACTTTATGTTTTCACATATGGCTGCTGCTTGTGTTTGATTAATGGCGTCACATGGACAAATCAGGATGCAGAGATGGTTTCAGGCACTCTGCTTTTTAAAAAAAAAAAAAAAAAAAACACCCACACAGCATAAAACGCTGGTCGTCTTCCAGACAGCACAGCTGTGCAACATGTGCAGGTGTCTACTTTGATGAATGGGGCTCAAGTGCATGAGTAAGCGTCGGTGGTAAGGAATGATGAGGTGATGTCACACGTCAGGCCATAGTGAAGCTCTCTGTACTGGTGTCGGTGAATAGTGGTTCAATCTCTCTGTCTGGGAGGTGGGTGGAACTCTCTCTGTCTCGCTCTCTCTCAATCTCTCTCTCTCTGTCTCTCTCTCTCTGTCTCTTTCTTTCAGGTCCTAGTAGTTACTTTCAGTTTTCTTATGACTGTGTTATTTATTTATTTTATTTTTTGCATTATCCGAATCTTTACATCTCATTATCTCTTAAGCAATACTTTTAACATCTCAGACGTGAAATCCCCCTTTCAGTTGCCAGATGACCTTTTTTGTGCTTATAATGATCATAAAAAGGCTGTAATCCGCTAGCTAAGACTGAACTTGGACCCCAGCGATGATATTAGATAAGCCTTTCCTTTCATTGTCTCTTGTGAGCGGCGCCTTGTAGCCATGCTAATTATTTACTTTCAAAATCTTTATTAAACGCGTTCTCGACGCGTCCTCGCTCTTTTGTTTCGTCCTGCAAGATTCCCCCGGTTTTATATTCCGAGCACAACCGGCATCAAGCATTTGTTATGTATTCACCGTGCCGTGCCGAACGCGTGCTGAATGCATGACATCATCCCTCTGCAGTGCCTAGCGCTCCGCTTTAAGGGAACGGGTGTCCTGTTGATCAAGACCATCTCTAGATTTTACAGCAACACAATCGGCGAGTTTAATTTATAAACAATAGTTACGGAGCCCCCAACCCCCCCCCAACCCCCCCCCAAAAAAAAAATCCCCTGCAGTACTTGGAGGATATTGTGACGGCAGGTGGGAGAGTGAATAAGAGATTAAAGATATTGAAGTACTATTCAGATGGCAAACGATTTCCTGAGTATCTTAGAAGACGTACTCGGTTCAAGTGATTTTTAATGCAAACGTATTCCAAACGCAAGTTGCGCTCGATCAGTATAGTAGTAAGTCACATGGCCATAGCATGTACGTGAGCTATACCTGTGCTTGGAACTCGGTGACTTACTTGGTTTCGTTTTGATTTGGGCAGGAAACATTCGGAAAGATCGAGCGCCTCGTGGAGTTTTCTCCAGTGCGTTCTCGAGTGGTTCCGTCCGTCTGTGTTCCGTGTATAAGAAACGTCTTTTCCCACAGGATATAACACAGTCTTTACTAACATCTCCAAGGTAAAATATGGTGCAATCTTTCTATACACGTGCACGCACATTCCTGGACTAAAATCCCAGAGATATTCTGGAATTAATTCCACCTCCGCATGTAAAACGAACCCCATTTAAATAGGACTTGCGTCTATTTTAAGTCTTTTCTGACTGAAAACGTCCCCCCCCCCCCACACACACACAATTCCCAGTGTCAAAATGCCGTGGTATAAATATTACAATAAAACATCGCATTTAAGCCCTAAGTACAGATTGAAACGGGCTCGTTTTTCACCCAGGCCGTCCGTAAGCGTTATGGCTTAAAATATAGACTAGAGAACTCCACTGCGGAGAGCGAGTGGGACACGGGGGTGGTTCCTGACTTCCAGACAAACTCGCTTTTCATTATGCGAGAGCCGCTTCCTTTGCTTATTTTTTCACTCGGACCAAAGGGGAAGGCGAGCAGACGATGATATCATCCCGAATGCAAATAGGAGTACGCTCGAGGGCCGTCCGCTCGCAAATATGCACTTGTCGTTACACGCGGGGTGCGAGCTCCATGAAGGGGCGAGTAATTATGGAAACGCGTGGCTTTGTAGAGAACGAACAGCTTGGCCCTTGTCTGACTGTCTGCTTCTGCCCACAGAGAGATGCTTAGAGGACCACGAACTTGTAGTCCAAGTGCAGGCGTCCATGACTAGCGAGAGCAAGTTTGTCTTCAGGAAGAACTACGCCAAATATGAATTCTTCAAAAATCCTCTGGTAAGTCGGGTCTTGGTGCTGTCATTTGGAATTACGGGGTTTTTTGGGGGGGAATTTCCATGTGCGCCCGGGGTGTAACGCAGTGACGTCATACGTATATTTATCTGTTTTGTGTTCAGAACGTCGGTATCTGTTTTCAGACCTGTCTCTTTTGTGGCCTAAATAGTACGGTTATTTTGTTTTAGTCAAATCTGAAATCTACCTCTATTTCCCCCTGGAAACACAGGACAAGGTGAAAAATAAATAAATAAATAAATAAAATCTCAGAAGTGTCAGCATAGTGTATGAATTCTGGCTCAGGCAGTTCTTCGACCTCAGCTTTATCGTTCTAGTTCATAATTGGTCTCAACTAAAGATCTGTGTCGATTAATCGAATCCGTCACGTGAATTTCTTTTAAACGCTCAACGACATGAAGATGCTTCTGGGGTGATTGTTAGTTTCTTGCTTTCATCTTCGTTCGACTATTAAAACTGAATCAACTATTTTAACTGAAGCGATTATCATCAAACTCTTTGATTGTACCGGTAACTTAATAGAATAAATCCATTTTGACCCACAGCTGTTAATAGCACTTGGTGATTTTGTTCAGCAATGTTAATACGTTTAGTCTGACGTGGACACGGCGTTTGGATCTGAATTCAGACAGAACTCTACTGCATATCATATCAGGGCACATCAATAAAGCATGCCTGAGTTTAAGAAGAACTGGAGATTTGAATCTCCTGGCAAATCTGATTATGCTCAGAACAGACGTTATCTGATCTTGATGCATGCCTGCAAAGAAAAGCGTCTTGTTTAAACTTGAAGGTTGGAGTTTCTCTTTAAGCTCCATGTTGCAACCTGTTGAACAGTTTGTTCCGTTTAAACTGGGACGCATCAACATTTTTTTTGTTTTTTTTATTCAACTTAAACTTAGATTATGGGCCCGGACTTTCAAAACGGTGCAATCAAAAGGAACTGCCACTTATTATCAAAAAGTCTGTACCAAAATACATCTACTGCAGGTCATACGCGTCTAATTCAAACAAGAGATCATATCACTGAAGTTCAGACATGGCTCTCTTGGTACACAGTTTAAACTCTCGTTTCTGGAATAGAATTGGAATACACTCCCTGTTCCTCTTTTTAAAAAAAAAATTAAAAACGAGATCAACATCTCAGCCTTGGAATAGAGCATCAGCGCCTCAGAATGGACCAGAGGTGTCTAAGGCACCTTCCAAGGATGACCCCTAGTCTGCTTCGGTTAGAGCTGTATCAGGTACTCCGTTCCACTAGACTGAGACGTCGGGGCAGCCCCAGGTCACACTGAAGGGAGATTATGTCTCGCAGTTGGTTTGGGAATGTCTGGGGATTCCCCCCAAGAAGAACTGGAATCTATGGCTCAAGTCTGGACTGACTTTCTAAGCCTTGCCAAGACAACCCCCAGCAGGAAAGGTAAAAGGATAATGAATAAATCACTACAATATACTATAAGTTTGGAACCTTACACTTACAACTCACCACATCAAAAGGTCTTCATGAGTAAATATGTTATAGAGCTTATACTCCTCTAAACGGATGTTTCCGTCTTGATGGGATTGGTCCCTTCCAGGATGACCCTACCACATCAACAGGGCATGATGTGCTATGGCCCAGATCTAAACCTAATTGTACACCAATGGGAGATTTCGGTGCTGCATTGTTAGATCACACCACCAGCTGAGGAAATATGATTTGGAAGAATGGTACTCATCCCTCTAGAACAGTTTCAATTATTGGAACAACTTTTGTTGTTCAATTGGTACGATTATTGGAACAACTTTTGTCTGATGAATGTCTCTCCTTGTCAACAGAACTTCTTTCCAGAGCAGATGGTGGCCTGGTGTCAAGATAGCAACGGGACCATTCCTCCATCTCAGCTGTTGCAAGTATGCAAGGATGTCCAGTTGCATCTTCCTTACCGTGTTTTATCCTAACATCACATTTTTACCTCATGCTAAAATGGTACTTCTTGAACGTCTCGCATTCTCGGCTCCTTTTTTTTTTTTCTTTCTTCAGAACTTCTTAAACTCCAGCAGTTGTCCAGAAATCCAGGGTTACTTGTACGTGAAAGAGACGGGCAGGAAGTCGTGGAAAAAGCTGTACGTGTTTTTGAGACGCTCAGGATTGTACTACTCGGCGAAAGGAACGTCAAAGGTATGCTATCCTCTGTACTCCTAAACACTCCTTATACCACAGCGCCAACTCGAATCCGATTGGTCAGAAGACCCGGACAGTGGTGCGGCTGCAAAACAGAGGTTTCTAGAAGAAGAAGAAGCCTTTATTTGTCACATATACATTACAGCACAGTAAAATTTGTTGTTGTTTTATTTTTTCGCATATCCCAGCTTGTTAGGAAGCTGGGGTCAGAGTGCAGGGTCAGCCATGATACAGCGGCCCTGGAGCAGATAGCCTTAACCATTGAGCCACCACTGCACTCTTTTTTTTTTTTTTTTTTGTTTCTATAGTAACAGCGTACATAAAGACGCTCCACATAATCTAGTACTAACTACCAAGGCAAAAATGTATCATTCACTAATACATGTGGTGTAAGCAGAATAAAGCACTAGAGGATGTGCTGTTAGCAGAAAGTAATCAACTTAACAGTAATTCTTCATTGTGTTGTTGATTTGATTATTTTTTTTTCTTTTTTTCCTATAGCAGTATGTGCCCAAATGTTTCATTCCTTATTTAATGCATGTATTGCAGTCATTGTCTGTGACCATTGGATGTAGAACATAAACTTGAATTTCACCTAGAGACAGGGTTCCCACGAGTCATGGAATTTCTGGAATGTCATGGAAACTTAAAGTCTGTTCCAGTTATGGAAAGTCAGGGAATTTTATCATTTTGGGAATGAAGTCAGGGAATTTTGTTTGTAAATTTTTCAAATGTATTAGCTAAAATGTGAGGTGTGTGTGTGTGTGTGTGTGTATGTATGTATGTAT